>NC_080700.1:40869336-42266275 GCF_030445035.2 Dasypus novemcinctus
TGCAATGTCTGGTCTAGATTTTAACAGCAGAGGGATACCCCATAGGCAGACTTCTTTGCAAAGGAATGAACCCATTTTAGGGATTTTTTCTTTTAATTATTGAGCCTTAGGCATGAGTAAAAGAATTGGAGAAAGAAGGGAAGATAGAGTCTGTGCATTTCATGACTGACAAGTAGAGCCAACAAGAAATAAAGTATGTTGGGGAAACCCTGCCTATCTATGAGCACTGCCACTGGACTAAGCACAGAAGCCAAATGATTCCGTTATTTACTTACACCACATTTCACAAAGGTTCTGTGCTACTATTATATTATTAAAGTGCCACTAACTTTAAAACTTTCCCTCTTTTTTTTATCTGTTTTTTTGGTTTATCATTTCTGCCCTACTCACTTCCTCATAGAGGTGAGTTGTCTTACATTACTAAATCATATAGAAAATTTCAAGATAAAAGACAAACCAAAACCAATTACCAGGCAGGCATCTGGGTTTAATTAGCCATTGCCGCTGAGCACCCAACAGGCTTCCTCTCAGCTGAAGCAGCTAAGGACACCCGTGGGTTTCCCAGTTGAAGGAAGTACCCAAGTTCTTCGGAAAGAGATTAATTTACCTTCCGGGCACTATATTCCAAGAAGATTCTCCTGCATGCAAGTTTATATAAAAAGCAATAAAAAAGAAAAGTCTCCAAGGATGACAGAGGTGAGACCATCCCATACCTGTCCTTCCCCTCTCAGCCCAAACTCTGACCTACAGTCGGAAAGTGTTACGGTGGCCTGAATGCTCACCTGTTCCATTCTGCAGTCACCCGGGAAAGGAGCTCACAGGTTGAAGAAGCCTCCACCTTCCTCTGTGAGTCTCTAGAAGGTAGAGCTTAGGGCTCTGTGTGCCTTCCCCTTAGGAGGAACTGAGGAGCCAGGGCAAGACTGGTGGGGGAGGGGGCGGAGGGCAGGTGAGTGAAGAGGGAAGTTTCACGCTGGCGCTGGCCTAGGTTAGAAAGGCACCTGGGGTTTCCATGTCCGACAGTCAGTTTCAATAAGGAAACCGCCGTGGAGGCGGACTTGTGTGTTGTCAATGCTGTTGGGTTGCAGATGTGCACGGTTTTGCTAAAGTCACAGAGATATGCTTAACAGGAGAGTTTCCTAAATACATCCCCAAAAAAGCTATAAGGAAAACGTCCATTTATCATTATCACTACTTTATATGGCACTTTACAGTTTTCTTTCATTAATTCAATCAAGTCCAGGAGCTTATTATCTCAATTTGGCAATCCTTGGAAAACTAAGATGACAAGAGGCATATATGTTGGATTTTTTTTTTTTCTCAAGAGCTACTCAAGGCAGGGAAAGATTTTAGAGAATCTAGAAGAATGGATGGGCAAAATTTCCCTTGGCCTGGCTCCCTCAATTCAAAACCTGGTTGAACTTTGGGCAAATTCAGGATTTTAGAGTTGACTCCCCTGACAAGTGATAGAGTCAATTAAAGAGGACTCTATTTAATTCTGAGCCTTCTTTGCCAGATATTCACAAAGAGAAAACACCTATATGACTCTCACCTTTCTGGAATGCCAGCTCCAAGCCATACCCAGTGGGGTCTCAAGATAGCCTAGAGCAGGGATTCTCTCCTTGGCTAGATTGACTTTTGGGGCTGGATAATCTTTTGCCTTGGGGCTGTCCTGTGCACTGTAGTATATTTAATATCTTATTAGAAGCCCACTAGTTGCCAGTGGCACTATCACCTGGTTGTGACCACCAAAATACACCAAATATTCCCTGGGTGCAAAGGGCAGGGAGTGGGGGGAGAATGCCCCAAATTGAGAACCACTGGCTTAGGGTAAGGGCGAAAGTTTTTCCCGGAAATCAGACATTAAATCTTCCCAAAGGCTCAGACAGACATTGGGTCACAACCTCTAGATTTCTGGACCAAAGGAGAGGCATAATTTTGGTCTGAAAATGTTTACGGTTAAGTCTTACTAGTTGGCAACCTCAATAATTTTTATTTTTTTTAAATTTTTTTTAATAATATTTCCTTTTACTTTATTTTTTATTTTTATTTTTTCAAAGATTTATTTATTTATTTAATTCCCCCCCTCCCCCGGTTGTCTGTTCTCTGTGTCTATTTGCTGGTCTTGTTTCCTTGTCTGCTTCTGTTGTCGTCAGTGGCAGGGGAAGTGTGGGCAGCGCCATTCCTGGGCAGGCTGCACTTTCTTTCGCGCTGGGCGGCTCTCCTTACGGGGCGCAATCCTTGCGTGTGGGGCTCCCCTATGCGGGGGACACTCCTGCGTGGCACGGCACTCCTTGCGCGCATCAGCACTGTGCATGGGCCAGCTCCACACGGGTCAAGGAGGCCCGGGGTTTGAACCGCAGACCTCCCATGTGGTAGACGGATGCCTAACCACTGGGCCAAGTCTGTTTCCCCCTCAGTAATTTTTAAATCCCAACATGGCCCCAGGAGACTTCTGATTTTCAGTCACTCTAAATTCTGATGAGCCCATCAGGAAATTAACTGTCATAGGTAACCACCAAGAGTAGTCAATCACAAAAATAGGGTTCACTGTGACTTGAGGTTCATTAGCTTATTTGTCCATTTAGACCCGTCTAGTTAGGACAAAGTCTAACTCCTCTCTGAGAAATCGTGGCCAACCACAAAAATTCTAGTTGTCATAGAGTTGCTCCTGCTTTTCCTAATAATAACCAGGCACCAGGCTCCTGGGTGTTTTATGGCCATCCCAATAGGTGATATGAAGATGACGTCATCAACACAACAACAAAGAAGTGGATGTGTGTCCTTCTAGGGCTCTGCAAAGGCAGAGAAGCATGCATGTTTTCTAATTACCGCATCATTACTTAAATACACATTTACAAGAACAGCATCATTTTACACCACTTAGAATTGGAATTTGATCTCTCAAAAGATATTTCTTTCCCACGTAGATTTTGACAATAATACTGTGAGTTGGCGTTGAGAAACACTAATAGCTTGGGATAAATAATGAAATTTTAAATATCAGCCCATAAAAGAAAATCCTATCTATATGTTAAAGACCAATGAAGCAGCAATAAACCTTAACAAAAGTTTTATGTTGTTCTTATATCATTTTATCGATGGCCTGAAACAGAGTACAGCAGTGATCGCTACTAAACTAGCTTTGCATAAAATCTCAACCATTTTAGATGAGGTTAAGCATAAGGCTACAAAAGACATAAAGGCCCCATGGAGTGCTGACTTGATGATTTGCAAGCAATAGTGATCCCCCCTTGTTGAGTCTATCCTGATAAAATAACACCTGGAGAGTCAACTTAGCAAAGATTTGGGTCCCATTACTCAGGAGAACCTCTAGACATCATGAGATGGAAACAAAGAATGTCTGGCACACTTTCCAGCAGCAGGTAAAGGAAAGGCTCTGTATTGATTTGTTTATTTTTCTGAATGAAGGGCTTTTATCAGGCAGATGGTTTATTGGCTCCCACATGAGATGAGGTCAGAAATACATAACACACAGCAGGACCCTTGTAGAAAATTCCAGTGTAATGAGTCATCTGATCAACCAACATTTACACGCCTCTGATCCTCCTCACAGAACCGTTCCTTGGGCAGCCATGGCCCCAGATCTATATTTGTTATCATTTCTGATAAGCTATCCCAAAGACTCCCTCCAAAGTCTATTTAAGCTGGTTTTTGGAAAGGACAAGTTCCTTAAGAAAAGATTTGGACTGAAGTATACATGATTCACTAGATTAGACTTGCAGTATTCTGTGGACAACGGCCAGGCTCACTGGCAGGCTGTGTCGGAAGAGGTGAGAGCATGGCCCGCCCACTACCCAGACCTGGGGCCACCTTGGCCAGCCTTTCTCACACCGACACTGAGGACAAATGATATGGGAGTCTCCTGAGCACTTGCTAACAATGCAGATTCCAGGCCCCACCCCAGAGCTACTGAATCAGAATCTTAGGGGCATCCAAAGGTAATGTGGGGGCACACTAGACTTTAAACCTAAAAAGTGATATGTGCAACCAGGCCTTCGTTTTTCATATCCACAGCCTCTCCTCTTGGGCGGTCTATTTGAGCAGTCATAGTACTGCCTATTGAGCACTGGATTTCATTTAAGAGGAAAGTGCTAATTTAGTTTAAGGTCCTCCTCTCTGCCATAACCACCCTTACTTGAGTCGCTATTTTAGATTAAATTCATCCACAATCACACTTATAAAAAATAATTAAAAAGCTTAGCTGACTCCTTTCTCGGGATGAGCCTGTGCTGATTTTTCTAGAGATGTTTGACCCTCTGAAAGAGTATTGTTTTTAGTAGAGAACGCCTGGAGCCAAGCCGCTTCTTGCCATTTCAACTATTCATTATTGATTAATATTCAATTATTTAAAAAGAAATCATTAAATTTCATTCTTAAAAGAGGCTCTCCATTCTCCCATGAAAATGCTTACAAAATTACTCACCATGTATACTTGGCCTTAGCACTGTTCTCATGTAGCAGCTTACACGATCTAATAAATAAAACCTTCTCTTTCTTTTTTTCCAAAAAGATTGGAAAATTTTTTGTTGGCCATCCGACAATCTATAGTTATTGTTACCCAATAGTGAGATCTATGGCAAAAGAAAGAAGAAACTTTTGTGAAAAGCTAATATGCATATCACCCCCTATTATTAAACCTTTACATCATACGACATAACACAGAAGTCATGCAATTCAAGAAGAGCTAGCAACCTCCAGAAGGACGTTCATGCTTCCATGAAAAGCTTGGGACTTTTGGGGTAACAGGTGTAGCACAGTGGATGAGCACCTGCTTCCCATGTACGAGGTCTAGGGTTCAATCCCCAGTGCCTCCTATTAAAAAAAAAAAAAAAAAGCTTCAAACTTCTACTTAAAGTGATGATTTAAACCAGATCTTTGTTGAGAGAAAAATAGAATGCATGTATATAGCTACATCTTACTCTGAATTTCAGCCAGTGGACAAGTTATTAAGTGTCTACCCAAGAAAAAGTGTTTTATTTTATCCTACAAATTCAACACCATCTCTGACCTCCAGAGATTCCCAAACTAGGATTTGTTCTAGAACATCGAGCCTCCCATACACGGCATGAAGCTAAAGCTAGAACTCTATCATACTCTCAGTAAGGCTCTGGGATAGCAGAGAGAAGTTCCCAAATGTGTGGATGAGTCCCCAGGGCTGGAGAGCACAGAGGCCCAGTGGGCCTCTCTCTGGAGGAGTTCCCAGGGGCCCCTGCTGGGCTCAGCGCCGCTGAGGCTGGCACAGCCCAAGGCATGACGCGAGACCCTCGTCCTGCGAAGCTCTGTTTGTAGTAAAAGATTACGTGGTCAAATTCATTTGGAAAGCACCACCAACTATTGCATCCTTGTGCAGATGTTACCATACCAAGGCTTTGAAAATTCACATGATAAAGAAAAGACAAAAGAAGTTAACCTTGCTGGATGTGGCATTGCTTCAACTCCTCTGACCCCAGAACTTCTCCCCCTACCACACAGGAACCTTCACCTTGCAGGACCTGCTCTTGTGCAGTTCTGCCAGGACCTGGGCTTCGCTGTGTGACCCTGGCTGGGACTTTTCTAGAAATGTGAGTTCCATCTAAGCAGCCTGAGGCAAGTCCCACCCACAGCAGCTTTGATTTAGTCCCACAGCCAGAAAGCTGTGGGACAACCCAAGGAAATGTCAGATAAGCTTCTGTGACATTCCAAATCTAAGTGGGGAGGTGAAGTGAGCAAGGGAGGAGAGCAGAAGTAAGCTGTAAAATAGAATACAGTGAGGGTGCACAGACCTGGTACCTCCTAAAGAAACACAGAAATAGTGGCAGATCAACAAGGGCTGTGACCACACTGCTATAGGAAGGTGGCAGGTGAACTCAGGTGGACCCCGCTATCCACAGAAAGCCCCCCGAGCAGGCAGAAGCTCACATGGGGCTCCAAGACGGAGGGACTCTGGGCTCAGTGACCGGAACGATCACGGGACTATGGGGTAGGAAGACGCAAGAGTGGGGCCTGAGCTTCTGAGCCCAGGAAATGGGACAACTGTGCCAACACAACTACTGAAGTCAGAAGAATCAGGCCCTGCTTTGGGTGGGGTTGGATGAATTTTAGGAAAAGCCATGCGGTTGCACCGAAGAGCAGCTGTCAGCTTCCGCCACTCTTCCTTCGATAAAACAGAGCCCGGTTTTTAGGCTGGGTGCGGGTGAGCTGATCCCCCTCTGAGCTCTGAGAAGAGACCCTCTCCCCCCATGTGGCGCGGCAGGAGAAGACGTGTGCAGACGTCGCAGATTCTCACCAAGTATTGGGGGATGAGCCCAATCCCAAAGGCAGAGCAGGCAGAGGAGCAGACGCAGGACCTTGGTGATCTCATGGGAGCCTGTACCTGGGTAAACCGTACCTGAAGCCAGCCAATCTGGACTTTTCCATGAATGAATGCGTTTATTGTTAAGGCCAGTTTAAGCTGGTTTTTATGTCCTGGCAGCAAATACACACGCTTACATGAACATGTACGTACAAGTATTAACTGGACAAAACCTAGAGTTGATGATATAAATCTAGGAGAACAGTTCAAAGGAGGCATCGACAAAGCCAGAGAAGCAAACGGGGTCAAGGGAGAGAAGAGGGAAAGGTAAAGACGACGACTGAAGGATGGGATCTCGTTAATCATTGATAAGAAAAATCTGAGGAGTTGATAAGTCCAAGAGGAAAAAAAAAAAAAAAAAAGGAAGGAAAGCTCAAGTTAGGGAAGTAAGAGGGAGCCCAAGAGAATAAATCCCCCAGTGATCAAAATTGCCTTTCTATTTATCAATCAAGGAAAGGTCCCTGGCCACAATAATCAATGCCAGGAACTACTAAACCCTTGCTGGGTGCCAGGCAGTGCTCTGGGTACTCTGTATTAATAAATCATCTGATCCTCTCACCACCACATGAGGTAGGCACGACTGCCATCATTATTTTCCAATTGGGGCCCCTGAAGCACAGAGTGGCTAGTGAACTTGCCTGTAGTCACACAGCTAAGAGAGTCAAAGCCTCTCTGAACCAGTTCACTTCAGTAAACTCCCCAAACTCTGCATGTGCCCGGAACTGATGCCGTTTGAACAGGCCTAGGAACGCAGGTAAGGAATCGTTTAACCAAAATCCCCCTCCCACATTCATTTGGACTTGGATGTCTGAAATTCTGTCCAGCAGAGAGGGACACAGAGCTTACTCAGGCGTTCGCATCTCAGCCTGAATTCGCTCGGTGGCTTCTTATCCCAACCGGGCAAGCCGTGGACACACAGACGTGCTAAGGGCACAGGTGCCGCAAATCAAGTAGCTTTTCCTCTTCAAAATCCTCCCGTGCAACAAGACATTTTCTTGCTCCCCAGCTTCTCCCCTGCAGCCTAGCCCTGCACGTTTCACAGGCCACAGGGCTCAAAGGACTTCCTTAGAAGTTAGCCCTGCCGTCCACGAGCTCTTAGAGAAGTGCAGGGCCTCGGGGGTTAATTTTAAATGCACGTCCGTCTTACCTCAAGTGAAGGGTTCCAGGAGTATCGAAAATTAAACATACAAACATTGAGGGGGTGTCAGTAAAACAGCGGTGGCAGGAAATAGCAAGGAAATATTAGTATCTTTTACTTCTTTAAAAAAGCTCGCGAGGTCAACGCAGACCCTGAGCAGTTAAAAACAAAAAAAGAACCAACTAGGAGACAGTATTTCCAAAACCCTGGAAGCCCGACTCCCTGCCGCCGGCTAAGCGCTCCTCACCTCCCACCGCCTCGGCGCACCTCCCGGGACGGGCCTTCCCGCTAGCCACGGGCCCCGCAAGCCTCCTGCAGCCCAGGTTTAATCATTGCTCTCTCACCGTTTCCCTCCCTGCCCTTATGTCCATGAGGGCAAGGGTGGACTGTCTCCCCAGGACTCACGGGGGCCACCTGGGGCGCTGGCTCTCACTAATTCATCTGTGAAAGCCCAGGAAATGTAGGAGCAGGCTTCCAAATCACCAATAAAAAAATCAAATGCTCCGGTAGAAAAAGGGACAAAGCAAGTATGGCCACAAAAACAAATGCAAGAGGAAACGCTGATGCTACTTTTCATGTGTTTCTCCTCCCCTGTAGTTGGGAAAATAAGGAAAGGAAAACTAACCAACGGGCAGCTGTAGACGGGGCGGTAGACTGCTGTCGGCTTTCTCCATGGTTCTGTGGATTGACGTCTTCAAGATGTGCATGCTGGGAAGCAGGCGTGGCTCCAGCGATTGAGCTCCTGCCCACCACATGGGAGGTCCCAGATTCGCTTCCTGGTGCCGCCTAGAGAAGACAAACAAGGCAGTGAGGTGCATGGCCAGCTGACGCAACAAGATGATGCAACAAAGAAACACAAGAAGAAAAACATAATGAGAGACCCAATAAAGCAGGGAATGGAGATGGCTTAAGCAATTGAGCACTTCTCTCCCACATGGGAAGTCCTGGGTTCGGTTCCCAGTGCCTCCTAAAGAGAAGATGAGCAGACACAGAGAGCACACAGCAAATGGACACAGAGAGCAGTGAGCGCAAACAACGAGGGTGGAGGGAATGAATAAACAAATCGTTTTTTAAAAATGCGCATGCCCTTTAGCTCAGCAAATCCACTGTTACAAATGTAGCAAATATTTATATATAAAGTGATGGGTGCGGCATTGTGTATAATAGCAAAGAAAAAGTCCAAATAACCAGTCACAGAGGATTGGTTAAATGACGGCACGTGAGTAAAATGAAATGATACGCAGCATGTTTAGTTAACATTTACTGGACGCTGACTCCGGGCCAGGGAATGTGCTAAGGACTTAACACTCATCGTTTGACTCAATCGTCAGAACAGGTTATGAAGTGGCCACTATTATCATGGCCTTTTTCCACAGGAGAAAAATTGAGATTCAGAGAGGTTAAGCGATTTGCTCGAGGTTACACAGCTAGTAAGGGGTAGAACCAGCAACAGTCTCCAAAACCCAGTCTCTTACTCACTAGGCTATCTACCCCACATGAAAACAGTGTCAGGCTTGCACTTGGTGGCACAGAAAGATGTTCACGATGTGTATTACCTAAAAGACAGATGGCACGGCGGACACTTCTTACCTCACCATCCCCAATGGCATCTTCCCTCACTGCTCCCTGCCTTCCAAGTGGCACCTTGGTGCCCTGAAAAATGGCACAGAGCGCGTGAGAGGCGAGATGGAAGGCCCGAAGGAGACGGCGCCCAGGCCCCCACACGGCCCTGGGGAGTTGTGTCCAGCCAACGGCTCTTACCAGGGTGGCCCCCAGTTACCAGGATGAGGTCCATGGACACGCCGACTCTCTGAGTGCAGAGAGGGGCGGGGGCCTGGAGATTTGGGTGCTGATGTCCACCCTGAGGGCAGACCCAGTGGCCTCTCTAGACCTTCAAGCGTCAGCGTCCTAAAGGGAACCAGTGCCCCTGGCTTCATTGTCCGTGAGAACCCTCCAGGTCAGCTGTTTAGGGAGAGCACCGGCCACCTTCCCCACCAGAAACGTCACAAGGGGGCCGTCCTTTCTCTCCTGAACAAACCAACACTGCAGAGTGCAGAGGAGACGGTGGCTCTGATGCCCTGCTCAGAAGAGCTGAGCAACCCCCCGAATGGGGACCTCAGAACCCACTGGCCAGCGGCCAGCGGACTGCCGCAGGCGAAGCAAAAAGTTCCACAATGAAACGGGATGCAAAAGTGGAAGGCAGAGAGAAACGCGAGGAAAATTAAGATGCGCTTGTGAAATTGTGAAATACATTATACTATATTACCGGTAATTTTAGTGACTGCTCGCTTAGGAAAGCATTTCTTTAAAAAGAAAAAGAGAGCTGCTTTTTCTTAGCGGAATAATAATCAGGAGAATTTTAAATCCTTGATTGTGTTTCTTGCTTTTTGACATTGTTTATATTTATTATTTGTATATATTAATACATAAGTAGATCTTAAATAAATCTTACCCAGGAACCATTTTTAGAATTTTTGATTTTTTTTTGACAGTTCTTTTTAACTAGACTATTGAACTCTAAAAAAACCACTTATGATTGTAAAGAATACTATTGCTAAAAGCAAAAATTAAGCTGAGTGTTTTCTTTAAAATTATATCCAACTCTTCCAACATAGAAATCGCTAGTGGTTCCTGTGCTTAAATGAATGCCCCAGCCTTGGTCATTATCACACACAATTTAGGGGTATTTTTAATCCTAGGTACCTCATAGCCCCCAGGGGCTGCTGCAGCAGGGGAGGCATTAGTCCAATGGAGTGTGACCCAAAGGGTGCAGCCTCAAGGCCAGAGGTGGTCGCCCTGCAGGCATTCCTTCCAGCCTTTCTAGCTAGCATTTACTGGACCCTGACTCTGGGCTAGGGGCTGCGCTAAACACTTAAGGCAGTTACGTGCATCCCTGCCTGTCCCCTGGACTACACAAATAGCTTGCGCAAACCCCTGGGTAGAGGTGTAGGGCCACGTCCTGGCCTTCCTGAACTCTCCACTGACATGCAAGCTAGTCCAAACCCAAACACTGAAGTCTTTCTTGGACCCCAGGCTTTGATTTCACAGCTATGGAGCACTGGCCCTGGCACAGCTGTGGAAAGAGTAGCAGAGAGGGGTCAGAAGGCGAAGGTTCAAGTCACGGTCAAGTCTCTGACTCGCATTTGTGATTTGGGACCTCTCTGGGCCATGATCGCCTCCACCCTGCAACAGGAGTAATACCACCTCCTTGAGAAGGCGCTGCAGGAAGTGTGCATCCTGTGTGCAAATCCTTTACACCCAACAGTGCCTGCAAGCACAGCTGGTGAGTGGACAAATGGAGGCAGGCACTGTTCACTGGGCACTGCTACCCTCCCACCCTGCAGCCCAGGCACAGCCTTCCCACCCCAGATCCCTCAGGCTTTCCCACCCCAGGCCCCTCAGGCTTTCCCCACCCCAGATCCCTCAGACTTTCCCACCCCAGGCCCCACAGGCTTTTCCCACCCCAGATCCCTCAGGCTTTCCCACCCCAGATCCCTCAGGCTTTCCCACCCCAGATCCCACAGGCTTTCCCACCCCAGATCCCTCAGGCTTTCCCACCCCAGATCCCTCAGGCTTTCCCACCCCAGGCCCCTCAGGCTTTCCCCACCCCAGATCCCTCAGACTTTCCCACCCCAGGCACCTCAGGCTTTCCCACCCCAGATCCCTCAGGCTTTCCCACCCCAGATCCCTCAGGCTTTTCCCACCCCAGATCCCTCAGGCTTTTCCCACCCCAGATCCCTCAGGCTTTCCCACCCCAGATCCCTCAGGCTTTCCCACCCCAGATCCCTCAGTCTTTCCCACCCCAGATCCCTCAGGCTTTCCCACCCCAGGCCCCTCAGGCTTTCCCCACCCCAGATCCCTCAGGCTTTTCCCACCCCAGATCCCTCAGGCTTTCCCCACCCCAGATCCCTCAGACTTTCCCACCCCAGATCCCTCAGGCTTTTCCCACCCCAGATCCCTCAGGTTTTTCCTGCCCCAGACACCACAAGCCCACCACCCAGAGCCCTGAGAAGGACCAGTTTCCCACCTGCCCACCTGGAGGAGCCTTGAGCTGCCATCTTAGCCCAAAGACCCTGCGTGCCATCCTGCAGGCCACATGAGCCGAGGTTTCCTCGAATCTAATATCTACCCATTAAGGATGCTCATGTTTGGTGTATTTTCATCCACTGCAACCTTTGCTTTCTGCAGCTGGAGCCAATTTTGTCAAAAAGCGGGCTCAGCCATAATGGTGCTGAACAAATAGTGTCAAGCTAGGTATTTTTAGATACGTTAAAATTCTCTTTAAGCACAGCACGAGGGCCTGGAAACCTGTGGCCATTCCCTGAGGCTGAGTGACTACTGATAAGAGCTTTACCCAATTTATGAGGCAAGAGAAGGAAATAATTGTGTGTGATGGAATTGGACAAATAATCCAGCTCCAAACAATTACAAAATATAATGTAATTACAGAACAGTGTGCCAGGGTCCAGATTCTTTTCTTTCACGAATCAACAATGATCTGCTAGAATTTTGATGCTCACAGGCCTCCCAAGCAACCAAACACTGTAAGCAACTGAAAAAAAGCTGAAACAAAACCAGTATAACAGGCAGGTATGGGCCACGCACTCTTTCTTTTACGTTTTTGTGACTTGACTGCATAGAATGTCCACGACCTGGAGAGATCACCAAGCCAGGGGCACGCCCTGCTCGCCCCACCAAGTAGAAGGCACTTCAGTTAATGTCAAGGGGAAAAATCCAATTCTGTGTGTCAGTGAGAAATTCATGTGTATTGATGATTTCTTGGAGGGAATAGGGAGAACGTTTCATATAGAATCCACAGTGCAGAAATGGATAAAATTTCCCAGCGGGTTGTTCTCTTCTCCACTGGAACATTCTCCCTTTCCTGCCGCTGATAATAACCCTTGCCCACTCTCTGTGCATGATGATACAGGGCAGGCTGACACTCTCCACGGCAGAAATCATGTCCGTGCAAACAGAAGGTGTCTTCCTTTGTGGGAGGAGGCCCTACCTGTAGAGGTCAAAGGTTAGATGAAGGTTTATGGCTGCATCCTTCATTCTGATGGGTTAGAGCCTAGACAGAGATGGGTCAAGGGAAGTTGAGAGCAACGGGAAAGCAACAGAGGTGGTAGACCCCTCTGGAGAGGCCAAGGTGCCCTCCATCTCTCTCCACCTAACCCCTCGATTCTCACCTAAATTTTAAGGAAGTCAGTGGGCCAGATTGAAGAGAGGGGAGGCCATAGGTAGGAACTGAAACTAATTCCACCGTCATTCATCTGATATCTCTCCCAATAACTCTTGAAGATTCAGGTCACCTCTTTGAGCTCCTCCTCTAAAGAGAGTTGCCTTCCTCCCACACCCTGCAGGCATCAGATCCTAGAGTAGGTGAGATTATTTTATGAATCCCAAAAAGAGGAGGATTAAGTTTGTAAACTAATGTACTCCTCTGGGTGTGATACCCTTTGATTGCACTGAATTCGGCAGAGGGGCCTTTGATTAAATTACTTGACGAGGTTGCTGTAGGGCTTTTTATGGGACTACTCAGGTTGAGTCTCTGCCCTTTTGCTGGTCTGATATAAATGGACTCACAGGGACAGAGATAAGGAAAGCGGGGCCTGTCGTGTTTGATTCTGCCATGTGAGAGAAAAGACCCTAGTTTTGCACACAGCTGAGCTACAAGGACAGGGGCCCTTAGAGACAAGCCCCATGCCAGGAGAGAAACTACAGGATGGCTTAAGCAGGAGCCCCAAGAGGCTGGGCCCACGTGGTCGCTCAAGAGACAGTGAGCCCGGGGCGGGGGCGGGCTGAGACCTGGTAGAGCTCGGAGGCCGTCTTGCTTCACCACGTGGCAAAATGCCAGGATCATCCGTAGCTGACTTTGGAGAGAAAGCATCTGTGATGGTGCCTCGGTTTGGACATTTCATGGCCTTGGAACTGTAAGCTTTTACCCCAAATAAATACCCCTTATAAAAGTCAACAGATTTCTGATACTTTCCATCGGCAGTCTTTTGGCAGACAAAAATAGTGACTTCCCACACCCCAGAGGGGAGAGCAAGGCACTGGGTGGAACTGACCAGCGGCCGCGGCCCTGAAGGACCAACGTTCTCCCAACGCCTGAGCGTCCAGCAGGTGGGCCTGAACGGTGGGCACACGTGCACTCCACCTGAACAGTGGGCACACGTGCGCTCTGCCGCACTGCTTTTGTCTCACCCCCAAATCCCCTCGGAGGAGCAAAGAGCAAGCTCTGGCCAGACGCACACACTGACCAGCAGCAGCACCGCCTCCTGTCCACACCCCTGCCGTGTCCATCACAGCATCAGGCACCACCACCTCACCTTGCTGCCAGGTGCCCACTTCCCCCGCTCTGTCTCTCTTCTCTGTCTCTCTGTCTCTGCCTCTCTCTTCCTCTCTCACACACACACTCACACACTGTCATTCACACTCCCACCCACATACACACAGACACACACTCCCACCCATGCACTCTTACACATGCACACTCAGGTACACCCACACTCACACACACTGTCATTCACACTCATACACACCCACATACACAGTCTCACACACTTCCACCCATGCACCCTTACACACGTGCACACTCAGGCACACACACACTGTCATTCACACTAACACAGTCTCACACACTCCCAACCATGCACTTTTACACATGCACACACTCAGGCACACACATACAGTCTTTCACACTCATACATACCCACATACACACGGTTTCACACACTCCCATCCATGCTCTCTTACACATGAGCTCACTCAGGCGCATACACATTGTCATTCATCCTCACACACAGTCTCACAACTACTCATGCATTCTTACACATGTGCACGCTCAGGTACACACAAATACGCATGTGCACATACACACACTCCCACCCATGCATTCTTATGCATGCACACACTCAGGCACATGCACTCTTATTCACACTAACACAGCCACGCACACACAGTCTAACACACTCCCACCCATGCACTCTTACACATGTGCACACTCAGGCACACACGCACACACTCACACACTGTCATTCACACACTCACATGCACACGTACTTTTACACACTCCTACCCACACATGCACACATTCAAGTGCACACACTCACACTCTCACACACACTTCTCCTCAAATGCCTTCAGGATGGAACTCCTCTTCGCTTTTAGAGAAAAGCTCAACTCTTTAAATGGCTTGAAACCCCCAGACGTTGCTCTCCCTTCACGCCGTCCCCACTCTCAGCCCTTAGATTTCCTCTGGGCTCCCTGCCCGCGTGGCCCCCACCTCCTCTGCCCTCCACAGGGGGCTTCTGTGCACACGCCCGTGTCACGCCTGCATCTTCCCCCACGGGGCCTTCCCTGGCGATCCTACTCACAGCAGGCTTCCTGCACACTGCCTGCACACCCACCTGCACACCGCCTGCACACCCACCTGCACACCCGCCTGCACACCCACCTGCACACCCGCCTACACATCCACCTGCACACCCTCTGCACACCCTCTGCACACTGCCTGCACACCCGCCTGCACACCCACCTGCACACCCGCCTACACACCGCCTTCACACCCGCCTGCACACCCCCTGCACACCCCCTGCACACCCACCTGCGCACCCCCTGCACACCCACCTGCGCACCCCTGCACACCCGTCTGCACACCCGCCTGCACACCCACCTGCACACCGCCTGCACACCCGCCTGCACACCCACCTGCACACTGCCTGCACACCCCCTGCACACCCACCTGCACACCCCCTGCACACTGCCTGCACACCCGCCTGCATACCGCCTGCACACCAGCCTGCACACCCCCTGCACACCCCGCACACTGCCTGCACACCCACCTGCACACCGCCTGCACACCCCCTGCACACCCACCTGCACTCCCCCGCACACTGCCTGCACACCCCCTGCACACCCCCTGGACACCCCCTGCACAACCACCTGCACACCCCCTGCACACCCGCCTGCACACCCCCTACACACCCGCCTGCACACCACCTGCACACCACCTGCACACCCGCCTGCACACCCTCCTGCTCGCCCGCCTGCACACCCACCTGCACACTGCCTGCACACTGCCTGCACACCCGCCTGCATACCGCCTGCACACCCGCCTGCACACCCCCTGCACACCCACCTGCACACCCACCTGCACACCCGTCTGCACACCCCCTGCACACCCGCCTGCACACCCGCCTGCACACCGTAACTCTGCCACAGAACCCTATGGAGCCTCGCCTTGTGGCACTTACTCACCTTAGTTCTTGGTTCACTTTTTAATTGTCCTCCTAAGATGCTAGCTGAGCGCTCCGAGATGGCGAAGGCTACAATATCTTCGGCAGTCTTCACCCAGCATCGAGCGCCATGCAGACAGTAGGTCCATAAGGTGTGGTCATTGCCGAGACACCTCTTGTGTCCTGCAGAATGGCCAAAGAGAGAAGACTCATCACGCTGTATTTACAGACCAATGAAGAGAGATTCATATTGCAAAGGTGTGGGAACAAACGTGGACAAATATGGTAGACCAGCTGGCAGTAGAGCTCTTGAAAGCTGGCATGATAAAAATGTCTGGGCTTGGTCTGACTCCATACCTTCAAAGGAACAAGGACAACTTAAGGCATGACACCATGCCACAAGGTAGCAGTGAAGGGTTCTGGGTCTTGGTGAAGATTAAGAGGAATGTCTTCAAATCTTTAAAGAACAACTGTATCTCAAAAAAAGTCCATGTTTTGGTGGATATTGCTCCAGTGGGCAAAATTGAATCCAACTGGTGCAAGCTTCATGGGATTGGATTTCATCTCAGTACAAACATGTTAATATCCAGAATTGTCTAACACTGAAAACAATTACTTCATGATTCCCCATTGTTGGAAGTGATAAGCATAGAACAGAAGAAGATTGCTGCGGAGATGTTTTCCATCTCCAGCAGAAGACTGGATCTCTGTCATTCCTTTCCCTTATAGTGTCAAAAGTTTTGATCCCAGGACACTGTGATTATTTTTAAAGTGCTATATTTGAAAGATCTGTGAGAAGTTTTGAAACCTAAGCAATTTTCAGTACTGAATGAACAAAGTGAAGGCATTCTGAGATATCCAAAGACCTGGGTGGAAAATTATTACTCCTAACAAAAAATGATTTGATTTTTTAAAAAAATAACATTTAAAAAAAACACTGTTTGCAAGATATGTAAGAGCTATCAAAGTCCCAAAGTTAAGAATTTTCTTCGCAACTAATATCTTTAATAACAAGTGGATCATGGCTTTTGCATCAGAGATTTTAGAACATATTTCAATAAGAATGACCCATCGCCTTAACATTCTGTGCAGGATACTCAAGTACAGCATTTGTTTAAGATCAAAAGCTTGTGGGATGTCTGATCTGTTTACATATATTCAAACTTGCAGTTGAGGACATTCTTTTTCTCCATAAGTAATTAAAATAAGGCTCTCACATTACATGTAAATTTCTAAAGAGCCTCGAGCTATCTCTTCCATAAGTAACACTTCTGGTACAAGACGCTCATTTTTAAAATGCAAAGAGTCCAGCCTCCTTTTTGGTGCATCACCACCTAGTCAGTCACAGAGGAAAAGGCCCTTCTTCCTCAATAGGTGTCACGGCCACTTCTCCAGGTGTTCATCCTGCGCTACAATCAATGCACCTGCACTGTCCTCTCTCCTTTCCTTCTTTGCGCCTCGGTTTCCTGGCAGCTATGACAGACACCACACAATGACGTGGCTTAAACCACAGGCATACTGGCACGTGTTTCGGAGGCTGGAAGGCTGGGCTCCTTACGAGGTCGGCATCGTTCTGGCGCCAGCAATCCTTGGGTTCCTTGACTTTCCCGCCACGTGGCCATGTGCTCTCCTTTCTCTTCTGCATTCTATTGACTTCCAGCTTCTGGGTCCTTCCTGGAAGTCTCCAATAATAGGACTAAGACCCACCCTGATTCACCTGGCCGCACCTTAACTAACTAATAACATAATAATATCTTCAAAAGGTCCTATTTACAACAGGTTCACACCCACAGGAATGTGGGTTAAGATTAAGAACATGCTTTTCCCATGGTATATAACTCAGTCTGACTTTCCTTGTTTTCCTCTACCAGGTGACTAAGAGAAGGATTTCTGCGGGGGAGATTCCATCTGCAAAACCCCTGGGAGTGGCTCAGACTTTGCAGAACACTCCTACTGCTGGAATGAAATGGGCGTTGGTCAGGAGTGGCAGAGATTAACATTTTAGCTTGCCCTACGTACATGGGTACACACCCATCCAAACCAGGGCCTCCCCTCATGGCCAAGCATGTACCTGGGGCCAACTGACTTAATTCTCTTTTATCATTTAAAGTAAGGGCAAGAGACAGGTTTTCCACATTTGCAGTTAAAGAGACTCTTTGCCTTCTCTACTAGCAGGGGTTACAAGAGAGGAGACGCGACGGCTAGTCTAATTGCTTCCATTGCTCTGGCCATGACCAGGTCAGTCAAACCTACAGTCAATGGCAAATTCAAGTTTATGACGCCAGCCAAGGTCTTCGCTAACAAAAAATGTAACCTCAATGGTTGAATAAAGAAATGTGGGTAAAGTCACCTTTGCAAGGTCTGGAAGGGGAGAATGAAAAACAAAAGGAAAGCCTAAGCTTTTTGTATTTCTTTGTGTATTTCAGTCAGCAAAGGAATGTTTTTCTAAAACTTAATAGAGGGTGACTCCAGGTTTATGTAGTCTGGGAATCGAGACACTCTTTAAGTCCATGAAGTAATCCTGGCCAAACGACAGCACAGGTGTTTCTGTTGTCTGAGGTAGCAGATTTTGGAAACAGCAAGAGAACTTCAGGTTAAACATCAGAAAACACTCTGATTCTTAGGACACTGCAGCCACTGAAACAGAGAGGCGCTACAACTTTGTGGCCAGGCCAATAAGAAAATTAAAGCTGGCCGTTTCTGCTAAGAGCTTTGGGTTGGGAGGTTTTGCAACTCCAAAGTCCAGCCCACAAAGTTGATTGAGACCCTGAAGTTTCATGCTTTTCTCTGAAACCCAAACCAACAAATGTCCCTCTTGATGCAATTCAGGGTCTTAGAATCTCACTAAAGAACCAAACGAAATGAAGGAACTCAAGCTCAAAACCCACTCCTACCCTGAGGAGCAGAAGGTCCACTGGAAGGGTCAATGAAGATTCAAGGTAGGGAAATGCCGGCTGGGACAGAGCACAACCTCTCATGGTAGGAAACTAGCAACTATTGGTCTATTACTACAGGATGTTAGTTACCGTCAAGGACTTTCTCTAATAGGGGGGCACGGAAGGAATGCTCGCTGCAAAGGGAAGGGGCAACTTTTTTCCAACTAGAAATTTGCTGGGGCAGGATCTCATGTGCCCTCAGCCACAAAACTTTCCGATGGGCAGGAAACCAAAGCTGGCAAAACGAGAGTGGTGCCAGTGCCTCCTCACAAAATTTCAAAGGAGAATTTGTCACATGTGTCCCTGAGTCAGTGAGAAGCAGAGAAAAGGAAGAGCGGGGAGGGAACGAGAAATAAGTTGACAAAAGGTTTCCAGCTTAATGACCTTCAGACACCAGGGCTCATGAGAAGGAGAAAGTGGCTGGAGTTCCTCCTGCCCCTGTATCAGGGAGGGCAGCCCAGGTGGGACGCCTTCGCCCATCCTGGCTGCGGGGAGGACGGTGCCCTCGTCCAGGTGAGCTGTGTGGACGGTGAGCACTGCCGCCCCCCACTCAGCCGCTGTCCCAGTTTCCTGCTTTCTCTGTGCGGCCCGGGAGCTGCCGGTGTGAATTCACCCCCGGCGCAGCCAGCGCCTCCGGTGCCAGCCCGCGCCTCTGGTGCCAGCATCCTGGTGGCGCATCCTGCCAGCTGCCCAGCGAGGAGGCACCACCCCGGGGGTGCCCCGGGTCCCCTCTGGGCCCTGCGCCCCGACCTGGGGTTATTGCGCTCCCATCCCCACCGGGCTGGAGGGAACCCACTTGCAGGGATACTCGGCACCCCTGAGCGTTTCCCTACTTGCAGAGGAGCCAGCTTAAAAGGAGGGTGATTGAGCCTCAGCAGACTTGCAACTCCTACCCTCTGGTTTATTGGACTTAGCCCGGCCAGTTGACAGGGAGGTGAAGAAGGTCAACCACCACACCAGGGAGCCAAGAGTGCCTACAGCTCCAAGCAGGAGAATCCCATCCATCATCCATGTGGGATCTAAGCCCCCTCTCGACATAGAGGTGGAGTGGACATCACCATCCCAGGGTCCACAGGATGGAGGAATAAAATATGGATTAGAGTGGACTTACTGGTATTCTACTATGGAACAATTGTGACTAGTAATGGAAGAAATTGTAGCATTAATGTGGAAAAAGTGGCCACAGTAGCTGCTGAGGGCAGGGAGAGGGAAGAAGAGATATGAGGTGGGAGTGTTTTCAGGACTTGCAGTTGTCCTGGGTGATATGCAGGGGCAGATGTTGGACATTGTATGTCCTGCCATGGCCCACTGGGTGGACTGGGGGAGAGTGTATACTACAAGGTAAACCACTATCCATGCGGTGCTGCAGTGCTCCAAAATGTATTCACCAGGTGCAGTGAGGGTATGTGGGGACCTCTTATTTTTTTAATATAACATTTTTTAAAAAAGAGAGAGATAAAAAAAGGGGGCGGCGAGACACGCACCTGCGGTTAGGCAGAGAAGAGCCTGCTGGTGAAATAGCTCATCTCCCGGATGCCTGCAAATCACAGTGGAGCTTTGCGGAGAGGGAGAGGGCACAGGGGGCTGCTCAGGAAAGATTTCTGCAGATGGTAGGTTGGGGATTGGGTACTAACTGGGGAAGGTAATTCTGCAAAACTGGAACACACAGGCGCGCTGTTGTAGGCAACTCCTGCCAAGGGCACGCCGGAGGAAACCAGATAGAGGCTCGTCCCCTGTCTCGCAGCCTACTGACCCACTTTCCTAGGACAACGTCGGCCCCACTTTTGTCCCCCGCCGCAGCATCCTATCAGCCAGCAGGGAGGAAAGACTGGACCTTGGCAAACGCCTGCAGGTGAAATAAGCAACAGGGGGCTGCTTGCCTTTTCCCCAGAAAATCCTTTCTGGGCCACCCAACCCTTCAACTGTATACACACACACACACACACACACTTACACACCCCTAAAATTATCTCCTCCAGCTCCCTCTCAAGGGGCCTGGAATTCTACGTTTAGTCACTTATTTTGGTTTAAGCACTGAAAACAGCTGCACTTAAAAAATGTAAGTGTGCCATTCTGGAAATCAAACCCATCATGATGTGTTAAAGCTGTGGCATAAAGTGCTTTCTCAGAGAGTATCCAGCCAAGGATAAGTAAGTGAATGCAGAGAGAGCTGGAGCATGAGCTACTGGCCAGCTGGAGCATCGCAGGTGAATGAGGCCGGCTAGTAAAACAGGGAATCGATAAATGGATCTGGAACCTGGCAGAGAGTCCACGTGGACATCAGGAACCCCAGATGGCTGCTGGAGGACCCTCCCCGAGATTCTGCCATTCCAAACAAAGATTTCTTCTGGAAGCCAGAAGAAGCCCAGGATAACTCCCCAAGGGCTTTATCTCTGGGCCCTCACAGGGAATTGATGGGTGAGGTACTCAACCAGAACAGCAAACAGCTGGAACCCCTCCCCTACCATTGGCAAAGGGGTGGAATGTTTAACAGTTCAAAAAGCCCAGCGCTCTCTCGTGCTCTTGCCTCTGGACCCGTTCCTGCCGTCTGCGCATGGCTCTCGCCATATTTCCTCTGCCACGTGGCCACGCAAGCAAACCTGGGCATTTATAATCTATAATGGGGAATTGTAGTCTGTAAATCAGCCCTCTTTATCACTTTCCAGCCCTTTCCCCTCTACCTGGGGCCCCTGCTCTGTTATTTTCTCCCATTTCTCATCCCTCCCTGCCTGAATAAATTACTGGCCTAACTCACCCAACGTGCTCTTGAAATTCATTTCTGCAGCATAGCCAAGAACCTAGACAAAATCCAGTAACGAGAAGACGCACGTGTGTGTGTTTGCACACATATGCTCATACATGCATATGCTCATACATGTGCACACTCTCATACGTGCTCAGACACACTTATAGACACACACATGCTCACACACCCATGCACATGCTCACACACCTTGCAAGTGCTCTCACACATGCACACACACTCATGCACAAGCTCACACTCATGTGTATGTGCACACACTCATACACGTACTCACAAAACACTCATGCATGTGCTCACACACATGCACATGCTCACACTCATTCACAGGCACACTCATACACATGCTCTCACACACTCATGCATATGCACTCATGCAGTTAGGCACACACTTGTGCAATGCTCACTCATGCACATGCTCACACTCATGCATGTACTCACACACACTCATACATTCATGCTCATGGTCACACACGCACACGTATGACCACTCACACTTTCCTACACATGAACTCCCCGTGACTTTTCCTAAGATCGGCGTTAGCCAATGGCCAGAAGGCCAGTGTGATTCCTAATAATTTTGTTCCATCCCCTTGAAATGGCCATTAAGAAGCCCACGTCCCCTGGCCACTGGCCGGCACGGTCGCCCCTGCCTGGCACGGTCGCCCCTGCCCACAAGTGCACCTGGGTGCAGTGAGCTGCAGCGGTGAGAGCGTGCGTTCTAGCTTCAGGCGCCTTCAGGTTTTAACCTAATTCTCCAGCCTTCGGGCTCCACTCCCTGCTTCTCCCCCTTGGCTGCTATATGACCCTGGGCAAACGGTCTGGCTTGTCTGTACCTCGGTTTCCTCCTCTTTAATGTGAGCTCCGTCACAGAAGTCCTGGCCCCTGGAGTACTGTGGGGCTGAGTCACCCTCCAAAGCAGTCAGGAGCAGGTGCTCACACCTGGTGGCTTTGAGTGCTATTAGCTGTGAGACTTTGGGCAAGTTAAGTTTCCTTCTTTGAGCCACAGACTTCTCATCTGTAAAATGGGGATAAGGCAGTGTTATGATGTTGAAAAGCTGACTGACAGCAGCAGGGCAGAGAGGGCAGGGAAGAAGGGGGAGGAAGAGGAGGTTTTTGCATTCCCAATGTTTAAGCTAAGTCAGAAAATTCCCAGGCATGGCCTTGACCTGCCCATTCCCAGAACAGGCAGACACGTGAGGCCCTGGCCGACAGCCGAAGGCTGCCTGTGACATTGATCTTGCTAGGTAGCTTCTCTTTGCCAAATCAGTTTGAAGCCAGAATGACAAAGATCAAGTAAAACTATGGTCTGAAACTATGCAGGACATACTCCAATTTCTGGGACTCCCAGCTATTTCGCTGTCACTTTCCCTTTTGCCTCTTTCTCCAACCACTGGTGTGGGGTAGAACGGTGGAGAACTGGTTCATCTGCCCATATTTGCTTGTGACAGCTGTTGCTAGGAAGTTATTATGTAAATGACACCACTCCGCGAGCCCCATTACGCTTTCTTCTTGTTATTGTTGAGATGGAATTCTCTATTGTTGAAATGGAGTTTTCATTATACTCTTCCCTATTTTTCTTTTCCCCTTTTTTATTAGTCACTTTAGGAGTTCATCCTTTATATTTTAAAGACTTTAAGGAAGATGGAGAAATTATTGAGTGTTTTGAGGGGTGGATTTCAAAGAGAATTGATCCTCTCTTTGTCATTTCAATATTTAGTACCTGGCTTTTTTAATTTTCAAAAGTCAAATTAAGACATCATCATGCTCCTCTAAGCTTCACTACCTCCAATAATCGAAGAACAAGCTTCAATTTGACACATGGATGAGGTAATGCTGAGCCACATTCATTACCAACCCTTCCACTGAGCTAGGGAAGCCAGTTTAACAAAGATGAGCATCATGCAAGATAAATGGGAAAGAAAGCACTAGTGATAAAAGAAAAAAAATTTTAAGGAAATACCACACACCAACTTGAAAATCATCAGACTAGGTTGTTGGAAACTTCTGCCACATTCCAAAAGATCTTTGTTGCATGTTCCACAGTACAAAGTCAATACAATTTTTACTCCCTGAAGGTATACCAAACATGTATGAAGATTTCAAAACCAGCCCAGCAGGCTCTTCAACAAATGGAAAGTGAAGTTGCACATTTCATTTCAGCTACCTATTTCTAAATCATTGATTTTTTTTTTAACTGTCACACAGTAGAAGAGAAGTCTCTCTTTCTCCATAAACATATAGCAAACTTCCCAGAAAATGCCAACATTTTTAGTAAAGATAGAAAGCCTCTGAAAAACCCACAGAATTCAATTCACTCTCCCTTCTTAGGCACACACTATCAGCGACTTCAATTACACACCACTTCATCCTTGCACTTAGGAGGAGTTTTAAGCCTAAAACAAGCAGTGAATTGGTTCTACCCTGCTGAAAATTTGCAGGAAGAGCAGTGGGAAACAACTACTTACTCTTTAGTTTCAATACACTGAGGAAAAAGGGTTAGACTTTTGAGGTAATAAGGCCAAAGCTATAAGGGGTAAAAACACTGCAGGTTTACACCTCTAGTTTTATTTTTTAAAATGCTTTAACCTTCAGGCCAAATCTTCAAAAACTAGACCTGGTATTCTCAGGTAGGAACACTGGTTCAAATTCAAAGTCCTCACCAAAACTGTGTACATTTAAGTTCATTTTCTGCCATTAAAAAGGTCACAAACATGTATATTACTAGAAGGAAAGCTAAAAAAATTTAACAGGGAACTGTATAACATAGTGAAACCTCACGTAAAATACAAATATGAGTGATTTGCATATATAAGACTGTTTCACAAAATATAAATACATATATACTAGAGAGAAGGAAATAGAATAGCAACTATGTACAGAAGGGAAAACAGATATTGAGAAGTGATGAGTTTTGTTTGGTTGGTTGGTTTTTGTTTATTATTATTATTATCATTACTGGAATAATGAAAATGCTCTAGAAATAACTGCAGTAATGAATGTACAACTTGTACACTTTGGATGGATTTATGCTTTATTAATACGTATCAATAAATTTTATTTGTTAGAAAAATAAAGATCAAAAAGCAGAAGAAGGAAGGACTAAAAATTGTCAAAGTAGAAAGGTTATCACAAGGCTAAATGTCCCCAGTATAAGTAAAGCCAAATCCCGGGTTCACCGAGGTTTCCAGAAGGGAAACTTAGGAGACGCAACAATCAAATGCCATGTGTGGGCCTTGTTTAGATCATGATTCAAACAGCAAGAAGAGCATTTTGAAACAATCAGGAAACCTTAAATATAGACTGGGTATTTGACAACAATACCAAAGAAAATGATTAATTTTGTTAGGTGCAATTGTGCATTGCAGTTCCATAAGAAAAGAGCCCTATTTTAAATAGATGCATACTAATGTATGTAGAGGTGAAATGAGATGATGGCTGATATTTGCTTTCAAATACTTAAGCAAAAAGAAAAATAAACCAAGGCAGGAAAGAAGGGGAAACTGGCTAATTGCTACATCTGAGAGACGGGTATATAAGGGTGTGTTATACTCTTTTTACTATCAGTACTTTTGTGTATGTTTGAAGTTTTTTACAATGATATATCTAAAGGAGTTCCCAAAAAAGGTTGGGCAACACCAGGTCAAGGGATTAAACAGTAACTCAGGGGAAGCGGATTTGGCTCAATTGACAGAGTGTCACCTACCACATGGGAGGTCCACGGTTCAAACCCAGGGCCTCCTGACCTATGTGATGACCTGGCCCATGCACAGTGCTGATGTGCGCAAGGAGTGCCGTGCCATGCAGGTGTGTCTCCCGCATAGGGGAGCCCCACGCGCAAGGAGTGCACCCCATAAGAAGAGCCGCCCCGTGCGAAAAAAGCGTAGCATGCCCAGAAGTGGGGCCACACACACAGAGAGCGGACGCAGCAAGATCACGCAGCAAAAAGAGACTCAGATTCCCAGTGCTGCTGACAAAAATGCAAGCAGACACAGAAGAACACACCACAAATGGACACAGAGAGCAGACAACGGGGAGGGGGGGGGAGTGAGGAGGGAAGGGGAAGAAGTAAATCTTTTTAAAAAGTAAAAGAAAAACTATTTAAAAAAAAAAACTAACTCAGGTATTTATCTGGTGGAAGAGATAACTCCACCCACTCTTGCTTGAGTAGCCCAGAGGCTTCTCAGGCATGGAGTGAAGATGCTCAAAGTTCTTTAGTTAAAGAAGCGTGTTGGCTGATTTTCTGCCTCCTTCAAAGCTGAGCTCAGGTTTCTATTAACCTGATGTCACTTGTTTAAAAAAAAAAAAGAAAACCGATTGAGGGAAGCCACTAATTAGGGCTCGCTGCAGCACAAAGCTTGCTGCAGACATGGCGCTGAAGGGTCAGCTGCACAGTATAAGGAGGAATGGTGGGGTGCAGATGAGGGGACGGGGTCAGGGAAGGCTTCTTAAAGGAGTTGACTTTTCAGGCGACTATAGGATTTCTCCAGCACCTTCTTACATGCACTGCTGCACCGTCCACAGTTCCAGCACTCAAGAAATGCTTTTGAATCCTCGCATCACTCCCCCCTCAAATACTGTTGATAGCTCAACTCAACATACAAAATAAACCCAAAATCTTCAATCATTCATTCGGGGTCCCCCATGATCACACCCCATCCGCCTTTCCAGAACTTTCCCTCCTTATCTTATCCCAGCAAGCCCAGCTCTCCAAACTCCCTTCAACCCTGGCCAGTCAGCATGTCCACATCGCCCCTGTGCCCAGACCAGCGCCTCCACAAGCAAGAAGAAGGAGAGGGGTGCAGGTGCCCGTGGTGGGTGCCGTCCACACCTGCAGAGATGGAGGGGTCAGGAGAGGCATGGACCACCTGCTGCAGGCTCTGGTCAAAAGGTAAGCAAATCTGGGAAGCAGATGTGGCTCAAGTGATTGAGCTCCAGCCTACCACACAGGAGGTCCTGGGTTCGGTTCCCGATGCCTCCCAAAGAAGATGAGCAAGACAGTGAGCTGATCTGATGGGCTGGCATGGCAAGCCGAGGCAACAAGAGACACAAGAAGATGAAAAAACATACTGAGAGACACAACAAAGCAGGGAACAGAAGTGGCTCAAGCAATTAGGCACCTACCTCCTGCATCAGAGGTTCAGTTCCTGGTGCCTCCTAAAAAAACAAAAAAGATGAACAGACAAAGCAAGTGCAAACACTGAGGGGTGGGGAGAGATAAATAAATCTTAGAAATAAAAAAGAAAGGTAAGCAAATCTGTCAACAGTCAAGAAAAATGCTGTCCATGGTGAACTCTCTGCACCCAAACAAAACCTTCCGTACTGCACTCGGAGTACAGAACTCCTTCCTATTTGGAGAAAGTTTTCTGCAGCTTCTCTCATCCAAGAGTTTCCCAAAATACCATCTTGTTTTGGATTCCTCCAGAAGCAAATGCCCAAGTACAAGGATTTGCGTCTGCAGGTGATCTGGGAGGTGACCATGGGCTTGCAGGTAAGGTGACAGGAGATAGAGAAGGTACAAAGCCAGTAAGGAGCAGGCATCAAGCAAGTGACAGCCGTGGGCCGTGGACTTGACCCCCTGGGGAGCTCAAGGAGAAGGTCCACAGCACCCATACCAGGAGAGATCTCGCCAACGGTGAGGGCACTGGGATACAGACCCACCAGCACCTCCCGTCCCTGGCTAGGACTCGGGGGGCTCGTAGCAATTCCCCGGCCATCCTGCTCTGCTCCCCGCACTTGGCCCAGCAGCTCTGGCAGCCGAGAAAACCTTCAGGCAAAGAATTACCAGTGCCTGGAGTTGGACGTTAGACCCGTTTCCTGGAAATTCCAAGCAGTGCAGACCCTGCTACCAGCAGGCTATTTGGATGCACATCCCATGTCTATACACACACGTGTCTATAAACCTGTGAAGTATTTATTAAAATGCCAAAGACAGAAGAAAGCAGGAAACTGAAATCACAGTAGTCAGTGAAGTCCATCTTTGCATTGTCTTTCTACAGTCTGGGTCAGCAAACTACATCCACAGGCCAAACCCAGCCTGTCACCTGTTTTTGTAAATAAAGTTTTATTGGAACACAGACATGTTCATTGGTTTATTATTGCTGCATTCATGCTACAACCGCAGAGTTGTTACAACAGAAACTATACGGCTTGCATAGCAAAAATACTTGCTCCCTGGCCTTTTCTTTTCCTAGCTGCATCATGCAAGACTGAGTTCAAAAGCAAGTCCTTTAACTTCCTCTGATGGGTCCCTCAACCCATAAAGAGCTCCCTCATCAGTGCGTCTGGCAGGCTACATCCATTCCTCAACGTGTCTCTCATTAGCATGCTTTGTAATCAGCCACTTTCATATCTAGCTCACTCCCAACAAAGAACAGAGCTGTATGTAGTTTTAGCCTCCCCACACACACACACACACAACCCATGTAGACATTCAGTAAATGCATACTTGAATAAAATGAATTCATGTGGGGAATTTGACTCTGTGGTCACTGAGCCAGCCCTGGCTGCGTTCCAGGCAGCGTGGAGGACTTGCTCCAGGTCACAGGCGGCCAGCTCTGGTGCCCTGTCCTCCTAGCCCAGGGTTCCCCATTACCTAACGGCATGCTCAGCCACGCCCTTCCTGCCACTGGGCTCCACTGAACACAGCGGGCAGTTTTGAATGAGCAGCTCCAGGTTCCGGTTTTAGTCTCTCCATCCTGCTCTTGGCCAGGACCTCGACAACTTGGGGACCCCTTTGTATACCCTCATGGCAGCCACGGTCCACTTCCTTGAAATTCCTCCTCCACCTCCCAGCCTGTGATTCCCAAAATCAGACCTCAAAAGCACCTCGCAGCCGTGGACCTCGGACCTCTTATCTCTCCAAACCACCTGAGGAGTCAGTAGTCAATCCTTCGCCTTGCAAAGAGGTAAATCAAAGCTTTGGACCTCACTAGCAAAAATGGCTTTTCATTATTTCAGACAGTACCTTTCAGAGCTGCTGAAACAGTAAACCATAACAGAGCATCTTCGCTGCCTGATAACGAGAGGCAACTTACGTTCATTGAAATAAATCTCAGCAGAGGAAGGAGTTGGAGAAGATAAAAGGGGAAGATATTTTATTTATGTCCTTTAGTGATGTCATTCTGTTTTAAAATAGGCACCTCACACCTTAAGCACAGGTGAAATCTGCAGCCAAGCAGTTCAGGGAATTGGTTGACTGCCTACTGATTTTTGTTAATATAATTCAGAAAAAGTTAAGCCAAACCACGGACTAAACCCTATAGCCACAGACACCTTACTGGCCTAGCCCATCTGAACCACGGTCAAGAGAGGGTGTTTAAAAAAAACCATGCTCAAACGGATTTGTAGGGGTATTTTCCCTCTTCAGAAAAGATAGGACTTAATTTTCAAGGCTTACAAAAATAGCTGCTTTCCTACCAGGTCACCCTCCAAGTCAGACTCTTACCTGGAAAAATTTAGGCAATGACCTAAATATATGTCAAATATAGTCTAAGTAATGCTTTACTTTCTAAAGACATTTTAAAAACACTTCTATACTTGTCATTTCATATCTCTAAAATAACCCCATAGAATACAATGGAAAAGGAGCTGGGAAGGTGATCTAGCTCAATCTACAGGTAAAGGAACAGGGCATAGTGTAAGCAGTACCATCTGCATTATTCAAACAAGGACGGTATCGCACTAAAAATGTCAAGTGACTTTCCCAAACACACAGTGAGTACAGAAAATGAGTGGAGCCCACGCCTTCTCACTTCCTGTACACGACGCCACAGACATCCGTGTCCAACAAGGCCAGCTCCTCTTAATTACACTTCTGATGCATTTTCAGAATTTTAATTAAATGCAAAGCATCAAAATAGAGCTGCTTAAGTCTACCACAAGAGCTACAAAATGAAATGACGGACTGGTGTTTATGGGAAATTTTCTGCTTTTAAACAGTTTTCCTCCAAAAATGTATTAAATGCCTCAACCTGGACTTTGCAGAGAGGACATGGGAGAAAACAATTGGGAGAAAGTCTCATAGCATTTGAGAGGTGAAACATAAGCAAGTGCAGGCTCCTCTCCACTATGGTTTCTTAGGTGACAGTTACACCCACTCCTCTCTGAAGAGATCTGAGATGGAATATGCACCGATGACACTGATATACCTGAAAAAAAAATTAAAAATATATAACCTAAGAAGGCACTTCAAGTTTTTCAATCAAGAGCCACTCTATGGACAAGGCATAAGCCAATATTTTAAGACAAATGTGTGTATAAACAAGTCCATCCTATGAGAAAATTATAATATTCCAGTGGGAACGTTTCTCTCCCTAGCTCTCTCTTTTGAAACAGATTTTTATCTGTAAGATTGAAAGCAAGAAAAACTATTCATCCATTAATAAGGGCAGGCAGAAACATAGTGTACTCACTGGCCTACAAAGAGTAGCCCCTGAGAAAATAATCCATTCAAATAATGATCTCTTAAAATGACATTTGACTATTTTATATCCAATGTGGTTTGTGCTGAATTTAATTTTCTTCTAAAGTTAAAATGCAGGAGACGTCCAGAGTCATTATTTCATTTGGAGTTGGATGAAGTAAGTCATTTGGAAGTACCTTTCAATTTTTAAAAGTACAGCGTCACCAAAGGAAGCATAGCCAGTCGATTTCTACTTTGGAAACATGCAAGAGCTGCCTGATATGCTTCAATGCAAAGTGCTATATTATAAAAAGGAGCAAAATTAAGTAGTCGAACGTATTTGCAACATTAAGGCAAAATGAAAACTACTGTGATTAGAGCTGTTTGAGAAAAATGGATCTAAAATACTTTCTGCTTAAATTACAGCAACAGCTACAATTAAAAGAGCACTTTGCTACTTGTGCTAACAGGCAGATCCCTTGGGGATGTAGTTTGGTGTTTCGGCTTTTAGTTGTTTTTCCACGACCATGTCATTAGCCCTGCGGGGGTTCCATCTCTAGCCCCCCATGAATCACTCTCCTGAGCACCCGGGGAATCTGCAGTGGACCTGGAAAGGTCACAGGAGAGAAGAGGCTCGAGGAATCTAATCATGCCTCTAAGGCGAGAGCACTTCAGCCTCAGGAAAGGAAAGACCAAATTCAGTTCCCAGAGGGGCGGCGGAGGTGACGCTGTTCTTGGTTGTAAAAGGCTCTGCCTCTTCAAGGTGGAGAAACTTACCCTGATACTGAGAAGGCAAAGGTTTATGTCTTCTGTTTAAAACAAAAATCTTATTCGTTTTTAAAGTGAAGGTAATACTTGCTTTTGTTTTGTAAAATATCAATGCAAACCAATCCGGACAGAAATAAGTAAACTGAACACCAAATCCATCCCAAAGTCCTGGTGAGTGTTGGCCATATTCTTCCAAGATGCCTAGAAACTTCCCCACGTTCCAGCATGAGACCAAGTCATGCAAACTGTTCTGTGCAACACACACCTTCACACACTTCCCTCTGACCCCCCTGCTCACCAACACACTCTTTTTTTAGACTCTAGAACTTCTGAGGAAGCTTGCAAGCTGTGAACAAATATCTGAGTAGAATAACAAGTCTGGAGTTTTCGCTGAGCTAGAAATAGACCTCATTTGTAGACTTTGGCCAGCTTTCCTTTATCCCACTCTTTATGGGGTCCAGCACTTGGTAGACAATTAGAGCAGGACTTCTACCTTGTACTGTAGAGAGATCTATACAGTGTTTGCCAGGCTTGTTTGATCATATAAAGTATCTGGGCAATTATTTAAATCCCACAATATCTGGGTCTCTCCTCAGGAGACTTTGACTTTTTTACCTCTTAGGTGGGGTCATTTGATCCATATTTTTACTGAGATTCCTATAATCAAGTCGTTTGATAAACTGCATTTATGCAAAGGACAAATTCAGGATTAATTGGTCTTAAGGAATAAAAGGGAATATGGACACAAATAACTCACACTCAAAAAAGTTGAAACAGGGAAGCAGATGTGGCTCAAGCAATTGAGCTCCCACCTACCACATGGGAGGTCCCATGTGGTGCCTCCTGGAGAAGATGAGCAAGACAGTGACCTGGCACAATGGGCTGGTGTGGGGAGCTGATGGAACAAGATAACACAACAAGGAGACACAATGAGAGCACAGCAAAGTGTCTCCCACATGGGGGGTCCCAGGTTCCATTCCCAGTGCCTCCTAGAGAGAGGATGAGCAGACACAGAGAGAACACAGCGAATGGACACAGAGAGCAGACAGTGAGCATGGACAATGAGGAGAGGGGCAATAAATAAATCTTACTAATGAAAGAAGTTGTCAATGTGGGAGGAGTGGGGGGGTGGGGAGTGGGGTGTATGGGAACCTCTTATATTTTTTAATGTGAAATTTTGTGTGATCTATGTATCTTTTAAAAAAAGATAATAAATATACAAAGAGCAAAATAAAATAAAGAAACAGGTCTTAGTGAAGTAGACAAGGGCTAAGCAATGCTCTGGGTCACCTCTTTTCATTGCTGTGTACACCAGGAGATGAGAGCTATCATCAGTCCACCCTTTTTAATTTTTATTTTTCCACATTTTTTTTTCAGATTCCTTATGCATTTGCTGTTTGTCATATTTTATTATCTCTGTCTCCCTGTCATTATTAGAAAAACAGCAAGTTTTAGAATGGGTAGTCTGAATATTTAAGAGAATAAGTGTTGGGCAAAGATGTGGAGAAATTGGAGCCCTTCTACATTGTTGTTGGGATTATAAAATGGTACAGCCACCTTGGAAATCAGTTTGGCAATTCCTCAGAAAGTTATACACAGAATTGCCAAATGGTCTGGCAATTCCACAGCTCTATGTACCCCCAAGAATTGAAAGCAGGAAATCTGTACCCCAGTGTATCTGTACCCCAGTGTACTTTGATCATAACTGCCCAAAGGTGGAAGCACCTTGGGGAAGCAACCCAAGTGCCTGTCAACAAAATGTGGTAGATACACACAATGAAATATCATTCTGCCATAAGATGAAAGAAGTTCTGATACCTGTGGCAACATGGATGAACCCTGAAGACATGTGAAGTGAAATAAACCAGATATAGAAGCTCCTGCATGGTCTCACTGCTATGGGGTACCTAGAACTTGAGTATGTAATAGGAGAGTGTGTCCCCTCTTTCGTGGTAAACGGAGGCAGATGAGGCTGACCATACCGTGGGCCAGTGGAGAGAAAGGAAGAGGGCAAGTGATTCTGGGAGTGTGTGCTACAGCAGAAGTTCCAGAAAGTGGTTGGGACTGGGGAGCAAAAGTAAAGAAACAGCCTGGAAGCAGCTTCTCTTTGCTCTTGATGATGATGTTAAAGCAATCTGAAAACCTGAGGATTTCCCAGTGACCTCAACTGTCCCAGGGCGTCCCAAGCTGAGCGCACGTGGCCTGACCACCCCCGTGAACCATCTGCACAGAAAGTGTCTCAACAGCCCAGGAGACACCAAGCTTCTGTGTGTTACCTACAATCACACTGGCAGTTGCTGGATGTTTCACCTAAACGTCACGTAAATGAAGACCCTCTTTCCCTTGTAATTTATGTAAGAGGCGCCACATGACCCTTTTCAAGCCTGAGAATCGAGGATATAATTCATGTTACGATAAAAAGGAATCTCTGTTCGTTTTAGCGGTTGCCACTGCGAGGAAATATTTCACACAATTTTATAGTGAATAATCACACTTCTACAGCACAGTCAGATTGATATGTGAAGTTCCCAGAACAGTGAACAATTAATACTGAGCATACCACAAATCACCAGGCCTGGGCCCAAGATGGAAGTCTTCTTCCAAACACCAAGAAATGAATTAGTATGTCAGACGTGTAAGAGGAACCTGTTCGTGGGTTCCGCTGTAGCTGCACCGCTCGGGGATGGACAGTCCACGCACTGTTATTACGCCACTGCCCAGAGGACAGCGGTGCTCAGCGGGGGGTTGATAGCCAGTCCCTCTTCTTCTCTGCCAGTGCCATGTGCCAAACATGTGGCCGATGACATGCCACAAGCTGCCCTATTGTCCGAGCTGTGAGCGGTTTCAACCGTAGAGAAAAGATTTTATGCTCTTACAAGAATTCTGCTGGATGGTTCATTTTAATGCACACCCCTTGTGGGTTTTTAAATGTTAAGTAAGTCATCTTTTAAATAGAGTTCCGGGAAACGGATGTGGCTCAACCAATTGGGCTCCCATCTACCATATAGGAGGTCCAGGGTTCGATGCCCAGTGCCTCCTGGTGAGGACGAGCTGGCCCACGTGTTGAGCTGGCCCATGCAGAGTGCCAGCCCACACGGGAATGCCACCCCGCGCAGGAGAGCCGCCCTGCATGGGAATGCCACCCAGTGCAGGAAAGCTGCCTCTCACAGGAATGCCGGCTGATGTGGAGAGCTGGCGCAGCAAGATGACGCAACAAGAGACACAGAGGAGAAACAATAAGAAGACATAGCAGAACAGGGAGCTGAGGTGGCACAAGAGCGTAATCGCCTCCCTCCCACTCCAGAAGGTCATAAGATTGGTTCCTGGAGACACCTAATGAGAAGACAAGCAAACACAGAAGAACACACAGCCAGTGGACACAGAAAGCAGACAACAAGGGGAAGGGGAGCTGAGAAATAAATAAAATAAATCTTAAAGAATAAATAAATAAATAGAGTTCCCTCTCTATCTAGAAGCTCAGCCTCCTTTAGCTTCTCTTCTATCTTCAATACTACTCAGGGCCATTGGAACTAACAAACACAGCTAGAGGAAAGAGGAGTTATTTTATTTCAAATAATGATTGCCTAAAATGATCATTTGTAACAGACATTAATCATTACTGGCTTATGATCTTAGTTCACAAAATGGTGATTTAACAAATTTCCTCAGGGAAAACACACTCACTTCCCACAAGCTTAATCTACTCCCAGAGAGTAGATCACTTAATCTACTATCGTTCTATAATTATAAGTATTAAATAGAGCTTGAAATATATTAAAATATTTATATGATATGTAAAGAAAATGTAATCTTTTCAATACTACCATGAGAAGTTTTCTGAAAGTCCTGCATAGTTATATTCATTATAATTCTAGTTAAGCTAAAATAATCAAACCAACAGTAAAAGATGGTAATTTTTCTTAATGATGGAAAATATAGAAAAAGCAGTATGACTAAATTCATCAATATTTTATAACTATTTTCTAAATGTTATCATATTTGATATTCTATAAATAAACTTATTTCATACATAGAAAAGCCATTACTTGCTCCAAATGACAGTTTTTATGAGTACTCTAAATGTAAATACCTTATTAGTTAAATGCACTTTATTTTTTACTGTTGAAATTCACAATAATCATGTCTTGTCATTGAGAGGAGACATTTCCTTGATGATTTATTGCAGTTAGCCACAAGTATCTAAACTGATTATTCCAAGGTATCAGTTACTTCCAAACTTGATTTAAAAAATAATGCAAAAGAACACAAAACTATTCAATGAAACCCAAGAATGCACACAAAAGAAATCCAGGCATGAGCACATCCCAGTTAAATTGCTCAAAACCAAAGATAAAGAGAAAATCCCTAATGTGGTCAAAGATAAAAAAGACACATTATATACAAAAGAACAATAATGACTGCTGTCTTTTCATCAGACACAGTGCAAGCCAGAAGACAATGAAATGATATCTTTAAAGTAGTGAAAGAAAAAAAAAACTCACAACCTATAATTCTATTCAGCAAAAATATTCTTCAGGAATTTTTTTTTTTTTCTGGTTAACAGGAGAGCTTCACGGCAGGTTTAAAGGAAGTTCTCCAGGCTACAGAAAAGTCTGTGAAACAGAAACTTAGATTTACCTGAAGGAAAGAAGAATGTCAAAAATAGTAAATATCTGGTTAAATATAAAAGAAGCCATTCTCTTTTCTTAATTCCTTTAAAGAAAAATGAACTGGTTAAAGAAAAAGAAATTACAGCGCACCTGGGGGTCCCTAGGATCCACAGAAGTGAAATGTATGGCAATTGCACAAAGGACGAGAACGTAAAAGGTAAACTGCTGTAGGCTCTTTGATGGCATATCACTACACATAAAGTGTTAAATCTTAGTTCAAGGTGGCCTGCGATAAATTAGGCATGCAGACTGGAATCCCTAGAGCAGCCCCTAGAAAAGGAAACGACGTGACTATGGGAGATTGGTCCAAATCCTCGGAACCTGTGACTGTGACACCTCACATGGAAAAGGGGACCTTGCAGACGTGATTCAGTTAAGAGAGTCTCATGCCCATTCCAGGTGGGCCTGGTGTAAGCACAAACCTCCTGATAAGTGAAAGAGGAAGGCAGAAGAATCAGAGAGGTAGACCAGATGACAGAAGCAGACAGCAGCAAGATATGGGGGCCGGATTTGAAGATGGAAAGGGCCAGGAGTTAAGGAAAGTGAGCAGCCTCCAGGAGCTGGAAAGGCAAGGAAATAGATTCCAACCTAGAGGCTAGAGCCTACAGAAGAAAGGAATCATCCCAAAGACCCAACCCTTCATTTTAGCTCCATGGAACCCATTTCAGACCTCTGTCCTACAGAACTAGGAGAAATAAAGGTGTGCGTTTTAAGTCACTAAGTTGGTGATAATTTGTCACAACATCCATAGGAAAGTAATATATAACTTTAAAAAGATATCACAGGAGATAAACTAGGACAGGAAAAATACTAGATTCATCACAGAAAAGAGCATAAAAGGAACAAAGAACAGATGGGATAAGCAAATATCAATATCTTTCAAAGGATTGAAGCCATTCAAAGTATGTCCTCTGACAACAATGAAATTAACTTGAAATCAGTAAAACAAATTTAAAAATCTCCCCCAAAATATTTGTAAATAGTGCATCATGTTTCCAAATAACCAGTGATTCAAAGAGTAAATCATAAGGGAAATTAGAAAATATTTCAAATTGAATGGTAATGTAAATCTAACATATTAAAATCTGTGGGGGGAAGTGGCTATGGCTCAACCGATTGGGCTCCCTGGGTTCACGTCCCAGGGCCTCCTTGTGAAGGCAAAGCTGGCCCGCACCTCGTGGAGGCTGACAGCCCGTGCCCTGCGGAGAACTGGTGCAGCAAGATGACACAACAAAGGGAGACAAGCAGACACAGAAGAACGTACAGTGAATGGACACAGAGAGCAGATAGCAAAATAAGCTATGGGGGGGGATAAATAAATTAAAAATAAAAAATATATAAATAAATCTTTTCTTTTAAATCTGTGGGACATAGCTAAAGCAGTGTTTAGAGGAAAAAACATAGTTTTAAATGCTTGTATAAAAAAAGAAGTTAAGTTTAAAGTTAATGATCAGGATTTTCACCTTAAGAAGTTAGAAAGCAATGAGCAATTTAAACCTAAAGTGAATAGTTAAAGAAAATAATAAAGATTGGAACAGTAATAAACAAATTAAAAATAGACAAGCAATAGAGAAAATTAATCAAACCAAAGGTTTGTTCCTTGAAAGGATTAGTAAAATTGATAAACCCCTAGCAATACTGATCAACAAAAAAGGGAGGAAAAAAACAGCAAATTGTCAAGGTGTTTAAGTTAAATTTACATTTTGGCTCTGACCCAACAGTTCTACTTCTAAGTATTTACCAAAGTAAAATTAAAACAGATTTTTACAAAAAGATTTATACAAGAATGATCAAAGCAGCTTTCTTTATAATAGCCAAGAACTGTAAACAACCCAAAAATCCATCAGTAGGAGAAAGGATAAACAATTTGTTCGTTATGGAAGACTACTTGGCAATAAAAAATGAATAATTAATATTAATGAATTTCTAAAACATAAACTGAGCCAAAGAAGCCAGACATAAAGAGAGTACACTATATTACTTCATTTGAATGAAGTCCAAAAATAAGCAAAAAGGAATCTATAGTGATAGCATTCAAGTGGTAAAAGAGGAGGAGAACAAGATTACAAGATTATGCATCAGCCAAAACTCATGGAACTGAATCTTAAGAGCTGTGCTTCTCACTGTATATAAATTATATGACAATTTTAAAGAATCTAAATAACACTAAAAAAGAAAGCCAAAGATCTAGATAGAAAAAAGACTTAAAGAATTCTATTGTGCTTTGAGAGAAGTCTATCATCATCTTATAGAGCAAGCTAGGGAAGCATTATTTGCAACAGTACATCTTTGAAAATTTAGATCTTCGCCAGTTGTAACATTAAAAAGAAATCAAAATAGACTGGATGCTCAACATAATGAGTGTTGCCCTGTTAGAGACCACCCCACAGTTTAATGTTCTAATTCAAGCTAAGCCACAACAGCCTTCATGCTGATTTGTCATTAAAAAATAAAACTTAACTTTCGCATACCTCTCCTTTAAGTGTATTATCTTATTACTTAATGTGATCATTAAAAAGCACATATATAACTATATCAAAAATATCTTTTTAGCATTTAGGCAACTGAGTTTACAGATAATTGATTTCTTTCATTATACTATTTTTTATGCATTTAAACCAATTTTAGAAGGAGCCCGAAGACTTCATCAAGAATCCATGGCACAAGATAGGTTAAGAACTCACGGAAATCATTTTAAACTTCACTCTAAATACATATGTGAAAACAAGATCATATTAGACTACTTTGTTATTTGCTTTTTGATTTTTGCCTATTAATGTAAACTAACATAATTGCATATCATTAAATAGTCTTCTACAAGTCTATTCTTATTTAATTTCATTATTTTCCATTCACCAGGTATAGGTATTCCATAATTTTAGCAGTCTTGTATTAGGATAACCACTTTGTCTCCAATTGTGTAACTATTTTAAAGAATATACTCCCCAAGTAATTCCAGCATAGCATCTTTCTATCTTTACATGGTTGAGTCCAACTTTTTTAAGGTTGAGGAAAAATTTGATCTCACATGGTTAAGGAAAAGATACCTGAGCTTCCATGGCCCCTGGGTTAAACGTCTTCAGAGCACCAATTTCATTCTGCCAAATAATACATTAAGTTTATTCAATATTCACTAAATTTTGAAGTATCTACCATGTGCCAAGCAAATGAGGAGTAGGTGGGGTTTCGATTTTAAAGGTGGACAGGGAAAGTCTCCCTGAAGAAGACAAAGGAGAAAACCATGCAGGGATATCTGGGGAAAAAAGCATTTCAGACCTGAGAAACTGTAGGTGCCAAGGCCCTGTGGCAGGTGCAAACCTGGCAAATTCAAGGTGTAGCAAGAAGGTCAACACAGGCAGATTGGCAGAGCAAGGGGAGAATGGTATAAGATTTTGTCAGACTGATATTACAAGTAAGTGTATTAGTCAGTCAAAGGGGTGCTGATGCAAAGTACCAGAAATCTGTTGGCTTTTATAAGAGATATTTATTTTGGGTGAAAGCTTACAGTGATGGACTCTAAAGAGCCCAGCTCAAGGTTACTTTTCTCAGCAAAGTCTGTTGCCACATGTTGAAGCAAGATGGCAGGCAATGTCTGTGAGGGGTCAGCCTTCCTCGTTCCTCTGAAGGCTCCATGGACCAAGTTTCTTCTGATCTCAACTGTAGGTTGGCACAGGCTCAGCTGCTCTATTCTCTCAGCTGCAAACTTATCGGGCAAGTGGCTCATCTCTCCCTGGGGCTGCGGGATTGGAGCTCTCTCCTCTTCCGTGTCTATGAAGTTCTCTCTGGTCCTCTGTGTATCTCTTTCCCTGTCTTCATGACAGGGAATCCTGTCAAGGATTCTTTAAGGAATATCCATTTACATAGCCCCCCAAAGGGGCGGAGACTCAAACTGAGTCATCCTAAACCTGGATCAAAGCCCTCATGCTGACTTAATCAAGTCAATGTAAAGCCTTTGGGTTTAAATCAGTTAAAGGGGTATCATCCCCAGAAGAACAGACCAGTTTACAAACATTCAATATCTCTTTTTGGAATTCGTAAACAATACCAAACTAGCATAATAAGCCAGACCGTGCAGGGATTAGAGGTCACTGAAAGAACTCTGGCATTTGGACTAAGGGCAATGGGAGCCAGCAGAGGGCTTAGAGCCCGGGAGGCACTTGACCTGTGTAGCAGCAGACTCACCCTGGTGCTGTGCAGAGAAAGGGACACGAGAGCATGAGGGCAAAAGCAAGGAGACTGGCTCAGAGGCAATTGCAGTAATCCAGGAGCACACACCTGTGCTCCTCGAGGTTGTCAACTTTGGAGAGTCCAGGCTCAAGCTTCGCTTACCCAAATATCCCTCAGTCATCTGAAACAAGGTGAATTAAACACTCTAGACAGGATCTAGACTCAGGAACTGTTCGTCAGAGGCTGGTGTGACCCTATATTATGATGGGAAAAATACACACTTTAGAGTGTGCTGACCCTGGGCTAAACCTGCAGTGCTTCTGAGCAGGTACTCACCCTCTCTGAACTCCAAATGCCTCCTTTGTGAAATGGTGGATAATGCACCTACTTCACAGAGCCATGGAAGGAATGAAATAGTAACCAGCAGACTATCTGGAGATAGCATCCAGTACATGCAAGTGTCTAAGAAACATCTCTAGGTCTCAGTTTCCTCAATCACAAATGCAAAGTTTTGAAAAAGGTGGAGAGGTCCTGCTCACTTTCACGATTCTTTGAATCTGTGACCACTTGTCAATGTGTCAACAGACACGCATTGAACTTTAGTGCCAAAAAGTAAAGCTACAAAGTGAATAGAACTTGTTTTCTGACTCAAGGACATGATGGTCCAGTGGAAAGGGGGAAATAGTAAATTCTGTGATTGTGGCAGACAAAAGGTGCTGAGGGTACAAAGATAACGTAAGACATGCTATTCCACCCTTGTGGTAGCTCCGTTTTCTGGATGAGCAAGCACCAGGCCCATGGCACAACTAGACAGTGGATGGGCAAGAGCAGCGCCAGGCCTTCCAGCTTCCAGTTCTACTGGGCCCTGAGCCCTAATCAGACTCAACGACCCATCGTCCTTTGACAACCATTTGGTTGCACTTGCAGAGGTGACCATGTCTGTAGAAGCCAATTATTGGCCAAAAAGATCTGCACCGTTTTGTACAGATAGATGTGTCATGAACAGCACCATGTGTCCAAATATGTTTACACAAAAGGAATAGAGAGAAGGTCATTAGGGGGAAAATTAATGTTGATTTTCCTGGCTTTACTTGGGTCTAAAATCAGAAGCTTAACTCTTCGTTAACACAGGTGATTAAGCTGATTATACCATTATAAATAGTAATCAATCAGCTCTCTAGATGAGGCTAATTAGTTGTCTTCACTCAGACACGCATTGCTTGTACATGGTCCTTCCTTAGGGCACAAAAGAAAGCAGAATGTTGTGTTTACAGGTCCACAATCCCTTATTAAAAACACAGTGGCAGATGGGTTTTGGAATTCAGAAATGTCTGGACTTCAAATAGGTAATTTGGCATTTATACTATTCAGGACATAACACCGTCTGGGACAGTACCCTGCAATCAAACAGTAAGACATGTGACTACTCACATTAAACAGGATGAATCAAGATTATAAACAGCCTTACGTCCACTGAGGCAAAATTTTGCTGCAAGATGAGTTCGGGTTAGCTCAGGTTTTACCACCATATTAGAAACAAAACTTTGGACTTTCAGAGTTTTTTGGATTTCAAAATTATGGATAAAGGATTATGGGTTCTATCAATGTAATTTAAGTTCTATAGAACCTCCATATCTAGAATCTCCATTGATACATGTAGGTTATACACTGATCAATAACTGGAACAAGAATCGGAACTCCTTTTCACTCACGGCTATGTGTGCCCGGCAGAGAAGGAAGGCAGGATAAAGGCAACTCCCCGCTTCCATGCCCACAGCAGACAAAGCCAAAGGGTCACAGCCTCTGGTATCTGCAGCAGGGCAGCAAACTATGACCAGTGGGTCAAATCCAGCCTGCTACCAGTGGTTGTAAACAGTGTTTTATTGGTACTCAACCTACTGTCTTTCACACTACAACGGCACAGTTGAGTTGTTGCAGCAGAGACCATGTAGCACAAAAGCCTAAAATACTTACGGCCTGGCCCTTGGTAATAAAGTTTCCCAACGCCTGGTCTAAATGTAGCCTCATAATCCTTATCTCATCTAGTAAGTTACTGCTAAAGATCAGCAATGCCAGTCAAGATGAAACCTACTTCCATCCCTGAAAAACTGGGTCAAAATTACTCGTAGTAGCCTCCATTAATAAATAATGTGCAATCACCCTCCTTAAATGGAATGCAGTGATTCCAGTGAACTCAAGATTCATTGATATAATATTCATTGATAGTAATAATTACACTGTGTACTTCTATGGCATAAGAGATACAAATCTCAAGTCTCCACAGCCATAACTAGAATTCTTTCCATTTTAAAAAGAATATGAGGGAAGTAGATGTGGCTCAAGTTATAAGTCCTCCAACTTATTATGGGAGGACCTGAGTTCGATCCCTGGGACCTCCTGGTGAAAAAAGAAGAGAAAGTATGCCTGCGTGGTGAGCCAAGTATCCATTCAGCGAGCTGAATGCCCACGCAGTGAGCCAAATGCCCATGCGGCAAGCCAACTGCCCATGTGGGTGCCCATGCAGTGAGCCAAGTGCCTACATGGTGAACCGAGTGCCCACACAGTGAGCCGAGTGCCCATGTGGTGAGCTGAGTGCCCAAGCAAGTGCCCGTGTGGCAAGCCAAGTGCCCATGTGGTGAGCTGAATGCCCACGTGAGTGCCCATGTGGTAAGCCAGTGCCCATGCAAGTGAGTCATGCAGCAAGATGATGATGCTACAAAAGAGAGATGGAGAGAGTCAAGGTGAAGCATAGCAGAGACCAGGAACTAAGGTGACCCAATTGACAGGGAATCTCTCTCCAAATCAGAGGTCCCCAGGATTGAATCCCAGTGAATCCTAGAGAAGACAAGAAGAGAAGACAAAAAGAGAAACAAATATAGAAGATCACACAGCGAATGGACACAGACAGCAAAAACAGCAGGGCGGGAAGGGGGGAGAGGAAGAACCTTTTTTTCAATTTAAAATAAATGAGAAGTAGAGGTCAAGAAAGATTGGCATTCTTATCAGAAACAACAGGCACAAGATCTGTTCCAATTCATATTTAAAAGTAATAAAAGTTACAATTCTCTTATTCTTCTGCAGCATATCTGGGGGTGATGCCCAATCACCCTCAGGTGGGCGTGCAAGCCGAGCAGTAGAGGAAATATTCCCAGTACTAGATTCACCTCCAAGTGAGGCATGAATTATCTTGACAAAACATAGCTCAACATCTGTGGTTAATAGCTGGCCTGTTCAAGTTTGTGTCAACATGAAAGAGCTTTTTATCTTGTCCTGGTTTTAGTCAATGTAACTCCACAGGGGGAACCTGTGGGGTTAATTACAACCTAATGAATGAATGGATGTTCTTCACATAACCTAGAGCCATTCCCAACATAATTCACTCTCCAAGGCCACTCTGCTGACTGCCCATCCACCAACCAACAAAAATGCCAATCCTTGGAAAAATACAATGCCTTCCCTCAACAGCTGTGGGCACAGCGCTCCCACTTTGCTGAGCAGGATTGTGCTGGTCTCTGTGGGAAATTTGGGAAGCATAACCGTTGCTTCCTGACCTCAGTAATCTTACCATTTAATTGGGAAAGTCAAGCATGCACTCATAAAAATTAAACTATCATGTATAGCTAAATAATTCCAGGCAGCTTGTAATCATTTGCCAAAGCAGCACCTTGTTTTTGCCCAACTTTCTAAACAATTTAGCAAAAATCACATTGCAGTTCAAGACTGTCTGGAAAAATCCTTCTCCTCTAACATCATGAATGCATGTTTTAAGCAGGGAGATCTCTATTTATTTTGACAACTATTCCCAGTGCCAGGATGTGGCAAGCAAGCATGGAAGGATGAACAGACGTCAAGTGACAACCTAATTTTATAATAGGGATTTTAGAAATATTTATGGGGAAATCTTTATCCTATTTATAATCCATTCTCACAGGAGATCTTAGAATCCCAAAATATTATTGGTTGAGGCAGTTTAAAAGTATGAAATACCCCACCGCTGTTCACAAAGGTGGGAACAGATAACTGGAATTTATGTGGCTTCCCCAAAGTCACATTGTCAGTGGCAAAACTGGATTATGGGTCTCCTAACTCAGGCTGGGTAGGGAGTAGAGGGAAGGATAGGTTACCAGAACTCAGCACCAAAAAAGTATATAATCTGCCTGCAGCTAAAGAAGCCAGTCTAAGAGTCAACCAAGAATCAAGAGAACAGAACTGGGGTTCTCAGATGGGAGGCTATTGAACGGTGCTTAGGAGACTGAGTATCTGCCACTAACTCCAGCTGACAAAGGAAAATAGAATATTTGGGAGTGCTAAAAAAGCAGAGTGTAAATTCATAGCCCTCTTTTCTATGAAAAGAGCTAAAAAAGGATTTTCTTACCACAGAGAGATTTGTAGACACCAATGGGCAGGGTGACCAGTGGTCCAAGCTGGCTGGGGACTCTCCCAGTTTGGGCAGTGAAACCCCATATCCTGGGAAACCCAGCAGTCCTGGACACACTAGATGGCAGGACACCCTAGAAGGGGGGTCACAGCTGCTGCTACCATGAGGTCATCCCCTCAGTTTGGATTTGGCTCTTTCTACCTAACAGTCCTCTCTAAACTTTAGTGCCTGCAGGAAGGTCATCTTTACCATACCTAATAATGATTGATCATTCCTCCAATTTAGTTGTCCAAGCTTCAGACTAAGACACTATCACTGCACAGCAAGTCCATATCTGGTGACCAGTCAACCAAAGCACTCAAGAAAAACGTGTCCTTCTGGAATAATTTTTGCGTGAGTCAATCTGAGGTTTGATTTGTGTGTGTGTGTGTGTTTTACCAATTTAACATGGAAGAAGAAGCTATCTTTATTTCTCTCTCTACTGTGTCTTGCTTAAATGTTCTTCTGTCAATATGTGATTATACGATGAGTGACAGGCACAATGTAAGTCCTCATGGGTACTTTTTCCTTTAAGTAACTCGGTATCTTAGAAACTTTATTTTTAGCAAAGTGCTTTTAATAAGAGGTTTTTGAAATGGAAGTATCAAATGCACAGGTAGGGACAATTCAGTTCTGTGCTCTTGAGGGTTGTCTTCTTGCCAACAGCAGCTCCTTCCTCGGAGCGCGTTCCTTTCTCTAGCAGTCCACGTTAAGGAAACACAAATGAATACTGACGCTGGCCTAGACCCAACATCATCACAGAGGAAACTCTGTGCCCTGAAAACATGATCTTGCTAACAAAACCCAAATATAAATGGGCAAGTGGATTTCAGATCATGCACTCATCATAGCTGGCCATGCTAGGCTAGTCTAGGTAACAGTTGTACAAGGGCAGTTGTTTGACCTGCTTCGGCTTTCGTCTTTGTAAAACAAGACCACTGGACTGGAGTGGTCTCCAAGTTCCTCCTAGCCACAGAAACAAATAATAGTAAAATCTATCTATATCTGTATAGATATATAACTATCTATATATAACTTATAGATATATAACTTATATATAACTTATAGATATATATATATAACTATATAACTCGCATGATCAAGACTTAACTTATGTTGATGTGAGAGGAGGCGGGTGAGGGTGATGGGTTGTATATGGAGACCTCATATTTTTTTAATGTAACATTTTAAAAAAATAAAGTAGGGAAAAAAATAAAATAAAATAAAATAAAAAAGAGTTAACTTATTACCAGCTGATGATGTAACTAGAAAAAGACCTTGAATAAAAGGTCAACTCAGGCCAGCAGAATACCTTAGCCTACAGGTAATATCAGGTGTTAAAAACTGCTTTTTGACCTTGAATGAAAGGGAAAAATGGAAAGGACAAATACGTTTCTATGGCTATGAGTCTCCAAAAAAGAGTTGGGAGGTCATTAGAGGGGTCGCACTTATGCACACCTCAGCAGGGTCCCAGAGACAGCTAAAGTAGATACAAGCCCAGGTACAGGTTCTCCTGAGGGCTACAGAAACCCACAGGTTCTATGGTCATGGCAGATGGCTCTGGAGTTCAGTGCCATGTCAGTTGGCCCTACTTTGGAGTCTGTGTTCCTGAGTGTGAAGGAGTTGGACTCAGATGTGACCTTTCTACACATGCCTCTTCTGTCACTTTTACTGAACCTGTGGTTGACGCTGGAGTTGTTATATACTCAGGAGACCTGAATCTCTGGACTGTCCATGTGACAGCCAGGCCCTAAGCCTCAGCAGACTTGCAGTTCCTACCCTCTGGTTTATTGGACTTACCCAGGTCAGCTAACAAGGAGATGAAGAAGGTCAACACCACACCAGGGAGCCAAGAGTGCCTACAACTGCAAGCAGGAGAACTGCATCCATCATCCATATGGAATCTATATGGAATCTAAGCCCCCTCTCGATATAGAGGGGGAGTGGACATCACCATCCCAGGGTCCACAGGATGGAGGAATAGAGTATGGATTAGAGTGGACTTACTGATACTACTATGGAACTGTTGTGATTAGTAATGGAAGAAATTGTAGCATTGATGTGGAGAAAGTGGCCACAGTAGCTGCTGAGGGCAGGGAGAGGGAAGAAGAGATGTGATGTGGAGGCATTTTCAGGACTTGGAGCTGTGCTGGGTGGTGCTGCAGGGACAGATGCTGGACATTGTGTGTCCTGCCATGGCCCACTGGGTAGACTGGGGGAGAGTGTAAACTACAATGTAAACCATTATCCATGTGGTGCAGTAGTGCTCCAAAATGTATTCACCAAATACATGCAATGAATGTGCCATGATGATGAAAGAGGTTGTTGATGTGAGAGGAGTGGGGTGAAGGGGGTAGGGGGTATATGGAGATCTCTTATATTTTTTTAATGTAACATTTTTTTAAAAATAAAGAGAGGAAAAAAAAAAAGAGCTAACTTATTTCTTCATTCAGCAATATCAGAGTGCTGGCTGCCAGTAGATAGTTTCTAGGCCCTGGGCTAGGAGCTGTTTACATTGGTAAGGAGAACACAGAGTTCACAACCTTCTGGGAGAGAGACGATAAAGAACATAAAACAGAGGTATAAACGTGAACTGAAGTGACCAAGTCAACCACACAGAAAGGAAGGATGGGCAAGACTAGGGAACCTCTGATGGTTTCCATTTGTAAAATGAAGCATGAGGGAAAGCTACCAGCTCAAAGTGTGCACTGGGGAGAAGAGGAAGGAGAGAAGATGTGAGAAAAGAGAAAAAGTAACTAAAAGTCCTTTCGGGGGGGAAAGAAAGCTTATGGACAAGTGTGGTAAGAGGACCAGGCAGTATTGGGAACCCCCATGAAGTCTGAGATCAAGAATTCAGAAGGTAGCCAGTCCACTCTGTGGGGCCTTCTCCCACTGATTTGGAGGCTCAGGTGCAGGAAGGAGGAGGCTGACAGTTGAGGTCTTCAGGGCAGTGGTTCCTGACCCTACTGGACATTAGAACCACCTAGGAGCCTCTAAAAAAAATAAATTCTGATACCCAGGCTACTCCATGGAGACTGTGATCCCAGTGGCCTTTAGTGGAGGACCCAGACATCAGTACATTTATTTTAAATTCCCCAGTATTCTTAAAATGCTTTAGATGATGTGTATTGAAAGGAGAGTTGATAGCCAAAAAGATGCAGGCAATGTCTACAAGGCATTGATAATACTGGTTGACCAAGGAATCTAACATGAACAACAAAAAAGACGGGAGGCCCAGAGGGAATTAATGACCCATGATAGCTTAGAGTGGTCAATGGATGGCAATGAGGCCAATGAATGATATAGTGAGGCAGTTCTTGAACAGTTAAGCTGGAAGGATAAAAGCCTTTGTTAGAAGAGGGGGCATTAGCATTTGAGATATTTAAGGGGTTTTTTTAAAGATGTTTTGGCACAGAATTCTAAGGTGTGACCCTGGGAGCTGGTGACTGATGATCATAGGAAAAACTGAAAGACATGGGAGATGAGAAGGTCAAAGAACCACAAGGCCAGGAAATGGATGCCAGGGTTGCCATGAGTAGCCACAGGAGTTGGGGTAGAGTAGGAACTAGGTCCACCACGAAGCAGAGGGTGTCAGCAGAGCAGCTGGGCATTCTGGGAAATCAGCCTGGAATGAGGGGTTTCAGGGGGAGGCTCCTGGTCTGGGCGGATGACAGGCTGAGGATCAAGGTCTGACCTAAGAAAGAAGGGAGGACTTCTATCTCCAGGCAGAGTGTGCCCCTTGAGCTCAACATCCCCACTGACCATCCAGTGACCATCTCCGCTTACCATGTCAGAGCCGGGGCTCCAGATGGCCCCCTCCCAGTGCTCCTCCCACAGCCTGCCCAGCTCAGCCTGTAGCATCTTCAGCCTCCAGTCACTCTTCTCAGTCTCTCACTTCCTGCATCTGTTTTCTACCACTGCTGAGGCCGCCACCCAGATCCAAACCAGCATGGCAATAGCCTCTGGCCCCTGCAGTAGCCAGAGTGGCACATTTCTAAGTGAGGTCACTCCTCTATGCAAAACCCTCCCAGGACTTTCTGTTTCACTCCAAGTAAAATCCAGAGCCTTTACTAGCCTTTTTCCCACCCACCCCGAGATGGCTCCCTTGTCTGTCTGCTCATTGTCTCTGCTCATTCTGCCTGCTCATCTTCTTTTAGGAAGCACCAGGAACGGAACTCAGGACCTCCCGTGTGGGAAGCAGGTGCCCAACTGCTTGAGCCACATCCGCTCCCCTCCCTGTAGTCTTTAACCTTACCTTCTTACTCTCACCCTTGTTCACACTGCTCCAGACACACCAGGTATGCTTCCCACTTAAGACATTGGCACCAGCTGTTTCCTCCTCCTGAAACAGAGAGGCTTCCCCCAGAGATCCCACGCTCAGTCTTGATGACCTTCTCAGGGGGCTCTCCACGACCACCTTATTTAAAGTGGCCACGCTGGCTCCTGACGCTCCTGATCCCATTCCTTGTTGCTCTTTCCTCATAGTCCTCATCACCAACCACTGATGGATAATATCGTAGAGTATTATGTGTGTACTATAGTATATTATTTATCATGCTTAGAGTCTGTGTCTGGAAATAAACCGCATGAGGACAGGGATTTTCTGTTTTGCTCACGGCAACACTTTCTGTGCTGAGGATGATACCAAACATGTCAAAGCCACTTGACACATTGGCTAGACGACTGGATGAATGAATGAATGAATGTGATGGCTCAGGGAGACAAGCCAGAGCCTGGGGCTCTCCAGAAGCCTGCTTTACAGGGCTTTTCCTTGGGGATAAAGAGATTTAGGTCAAGGAATGCGAGGCAGGCCCAAAATCCAGATAAAACTTTGAAATCCTGGACTGGAGAGTGTGATTTTACCCTGACACCCTCGAGGTTAGGACTGGAGAATATAAATATGAACTTTGTGCTTCCAGCTGGGAGGCTCACAGGAGACTGTCAGTGGTGGGAGGTAGAAGAAATAAGGCATGAGCTGACACAGAACCCTACTCTAAGAAAAATACTTGGGCCTTTGCGAGCCGAGCGCTGTGGCCATGCTTCAGCGGAGGCAGGTGGACATGTGGAGGCTGGGGGTTGCTGGACTAAACGTGGTCTCCAAACGTGAGTCAGAGTCCCCTAGAAAGTCTGGAATTTCTAATAATTAGTTTTCCTCAGTGCAATAGAAATACATGATCTCATCTCTCTTATAAGCAGCTATGTTTTCCAGGGCAACAAAGCTCAAAATTTTCTCTTTAAAGATGTTACTGCATGAGATAAAATTAAACTAATGCTCTTATCTATTTCCCTGCCTAAATGTCACCATTATTGCCTTTCCTTGAACAGCCTCCTCCACTGGTGATTGCTGCCATTCTTTCAGCTGCCAAAAGTGTTTTAAAAGTCAGAGTGCAAACACCAAGCACCCTGCATGAGTAAGATTTTTATTACAACTGAAATGATGTGGGGGATATCAGCTCATCCCTTGGATTTCATGTCCCAATGAGCAAATCCATACTTGGGATTGGCTGTTGATCTATAGGCTATAGGAGACCAGCTAAAGCTTAAATACAACCAAGAGGTTTCAGTACAGCCAAGGCCAAAAATGCAGGGATGAGGCTTTGGGCTGACCCTTCAGGGGAAAGCAGTTTATGGGGAGGAGAGAATAAGAGTTCTGGAGTTCGGGGGTCTGTGTGTGTATATACTCGTGTGCCTATGCTTGATGTAAAGTGTAATTGGTCTAGTTTCTACCACAAATACATGTCTTTTAGTAAAATTATATCAGTTCAACCAAAAACACCTAAAAATTAAAATAAGCTATAAAGTCCTATATGTTGTGCATATGCATATGTATATGACATGTATATTTATATGTATATATTTGTGCATAAGATTAGATTTAATGCTTCTTAGAGGTAAGGTGAACTACAACTGTGGGATGAAAAAGGGGGTGGGGGAAGCAGTAAAACAAGTTGAGCTTATAATTACTATAGAAGCTTTCAGATGTCCTGACAGTTCAGAAAAATCTAAACTAAAGGAAGAAAAAAGATCTGAAAAACAAAACCCCAGGAATAGAGGAAGGAGGTGAGTGGTTCCTTTAGGGAATGAGTAGTTTTGTAGGGCTTTGGATCAAAGCAGGACCCCGAGACACCCAAGGACAAGTTAAGGGATCATGAGCCTAGTCAAGAAACCCAGGAGCTCTGAAGTGGGCAATACAAATTCCACTAAACCTGAAACTAAGTCTCCTAGTGATAATGCACTCGTTTATTTATTCACTCCGTTCAATTATTGAGCACCCAGAGCAGACTGCTAATTGGGTGGTTCCCCATGAACCACGCATCCCAATATTCTCATCTTCACCATACAGATTCCATATAGATTCTGGGCATGGCCAGGGGACTGACTTTGGCCAATGGATGTGGACAATCATGGTCGAAGTAGAGACTGGATAAGGCTTATCTTCTTAGAGTGCAGTCTCTTGGGAGCACTGAGCTGCCATTTAAGAAGTACGCCTTCCCTGGTGGAAAGCTCAAATGGAAGGGGAAAGACTCTGAAGAACCCAAGGAGAACCAAGGCTCCAGATATGCAACCACAGGCAAGCTTTTCTAGCTCAGGCATCACTATGTCAGTGAAAATGACACCTTGAGCATTCCACAGGCATAACGTTGAACAGGGACAAGACTTGGGGGAATTTTGAGAGGGTGAGAGTGACATAAATTGTAACCAGAGGAGTTATGCTAGTAGGTAGTTTTCAAAGATGGCCTCCACAATTTCTCCACTCCCTACACTAAATACAGATGCCATTCTTGACAGCAGGAGATGTGTATTTTTCTCCCCTTGAATGTGACTGCTTTAACCAACAGAGCATCATAAGTGACATTCTGGGAGTTCCAAGCACAGATCTTAAAGGAACTTGCAGCTTCTCCTTTCTTAATCTTGCAAATCTCACTCTTGGAACTCTCCTTCTCAGAGCCCAGCTCCAGGCTCTAAGAAACTCAAGCATATGCAGAGGAACATGAAAGAGAACCGTGGCTCTTGGGCCAAAAGCCACAGTTCAACTCCCAGTTGACAGCTATCATCAACTGCCAACCGTGTGAGTGAGCCATCTCAGACGTTCCAAATCAAACAGTCCTCAAATGCCTGCAGCCCCAGCCAGCATCATGAGGCACAGAAGTGCTTCCCAGCTGAGCTCAGTCAAGCCAGAGATGGTGAGAGATAACAAATTGCTGTTGTTTGAGGCAACTAGATTTTGGGATCATTTGTTACACAGCTTTTAGTTTCCAAATCGCTGACAGACACGAATCTTTGGAATTCAAAAGTAAGAATTTGGAATTCCTGAAATCATGAATTATTTTTAAAATACTTCCAATACTCTTCATAATCTTTAGTCATTATTATGGATAATGTTTAAAAGATTTACTGCATAAGAAATAATAAACTTAGTAATATTTTCAAAGATCAGTAGCCTGCAGAGAATATTTACACATTGGAAAACATCAGCAGACATAATCAGGCAGTATTCAAGTAATGTCACATTTAGATCTCCTAGTAAGCACAAACAGAATCATGTGTCTAGCTTATTTTGCTTCCAAAACATGGTATTTCTTGGAACACCACTCACAGGATTTGTGTAAAATATTCTATGCATATAAACATTAACATTTATTTTGTTTTCAAGAAGGACTCACCAATAGAAGCAGACAGAGCCATAAGCATATATTTATAATATGGCAACAGCTACAGCAAAGATGACTGATTAAATCAGGACCACTTCTTCTCTATCTACCCCTACCCCAGTTTCCAGAAATGTTGACCTTCAACTCTACATAGTGCTTTTTGCTCTTGCTTTCTACTTGACATCAGTGGATTCCTTCAAATCAGCAACACTCTCTATGTTGATTGTTAAGCATTAGTTCTCACAGAAGTATATTATTTTTTCTCCTTTTCCCAAAGTCATGGCTGATTTTTCTAGCAATTGATAATTTGGAAAAGCATACAAATTTCCCAAGAAATGCCACGAAAGAATTCCCACATAGAAACACTACTAGTAATATATAATAGCATCCAAGATTAGATGGAACTTTCAGGTATTGTGCTATCAAAAGGTAACAAAACAAACTGGGTTCTTCCCATCACAGAGTTTATAGTCCAGTAAGGGAAACAGACACTAAACAAATGAGCAGAGATGTAACTGTATGAAGACAAATCAACATGGGCCCTGAGTGCCATCACCTAGGATAGGAAGCTGCCAAATGAGAGGAAAGAGAAAATGGATGAATTCTAAGCAGGTGTTCTTAAAAATAACCCACAGGAATTTGTACCATTAGGGCAGTGACTACAAAGTTACCCAGGAGAAGCAACATTCTTTGTTCAATACAGTTGAGAAGGAATGTTTGGTTTGAGAGTTCTTCTTAGATAGACCATTTTGCCATGAGAAACATCAATATGGCTGCCATCTTAGGTCAACCGAAGCCAGTATTTCCAGTCCAAGGTGAAAGGGCTGCTCAGCAAAGGACTGCAATGAAAGCTCTTAGTTACATGATCACTATTTACATTTCCTCATAATTTACACCTTTTTCTTCAGTCTCATTATTTTTTCTTTATGGCTATTATCACTATTAATGCTACGTTTCCTGTAATTTGTGGTCATCTCTCATAAATCCTTGACAAATATCTACGGCTAGCAATTAGATGAGAAAGGAACTCAAAGTTGCTTATATAAGCTTCTATCAAGCTTACAACATTTCCTTACATATATCCAGTTCACCAAGTTAATCTCAAAGAAATGATTCATTCTTCCAGTTGGATGTTTCTGAGTTAGTGACCAACCTGACAATAAAGATGACACCTATATAACCAACCTCTGAGGTCTTGAGAAGTTCTTTCCTGAGAATTTTTCTAGGTGTTTACTGTGTGCCAGAGGTTCTATCCTGGGAATTTTCTAGGTGTTTGGGTTTAAATTATTGCTATAATATAAAGTATGAAAAGAAAACAACCTAGTTACCTTAAGAATTCCATCAGTTTGCCTGTTCTTCCTCCTTCCAACAATCCTCCTTACACCACCAGGTAATTTCCCATAGGAAAAGACAAAATGAATAGTGAACAGAGCTGGACATAATGCATAGACCCCCCTAGTGCCTCCTGTCACAATGACTTGTTCTCCTCCTGAGAAATACTCCATCATCCCCATGAACATCTACCACTTAGGACTAATTTTGAGATCCCTAAGGTATAAGTGGAATTGAAGTGAGAAGAACGAGCATGAGGAAGAGAAGGAAGTGAAAAAGAGAATTAAGGTGATGGATTTTTTCAACAATGCCAGGAGAATCTGACTGAATTAATAACTTTATGTTTTGGGAAACCAGCATGGTTCTATGAAACTTTCTCAAAGATTTGGCATACCTGATGAAAATCTCTTGTGTTTATATAATGGATTGCTGTCCAGGAACTCTATGGAATTCACAGCACATCCTCATAACATCTCAAGATGCTAGAAGAAAGGGAAGGAGAAATGAGCTGTCAACTAGGGAGCTTGCCTGAAGAGTCACAGCGTCATCCAAGGCAAGGTCTCCAGCTCGGAATTTACCATCTTCAGGGCCAAGTGGGATCTTCCTCAGCCCACAGCACCAACAAAATAGTTTAGAGTAACCAATTAGTTTGCACCTTCTCTCAACTCTAAATAATCACAAGGGCTTGGGAAGTCCTTTCCCCTCCTCTCCAGACCCCTCCTCAGAACATTAACTATGATCATAGGCTAACCTGAGAATGAACTTGGAAGAAGCTTTAGGGGAGTCAGTTTGTTCAGGATTTAACCAGATGAATTTCAATCTCAATTAAACATCTTGAAACACAACATAACATTTTATATGGGTTATTTGATTTTCACACCTCATAAACTGAACGGAATGGATTCTGACCTGCCTAACTCCCCCTGGTAAACGATGGGTGAAGATAGGCAAAGGGGTTTCCAGTATATTTGACCTGAACGTCCCTTAGGGAAGGTCTTGGAAAGCCTGGTTCCAAACACGGAGGCACAAGCTTGATGGAACGGCAGGGTGGAGCCTTCCACCCAACGTCTTTGATGAGAACAGAAGCCTGTTCTAGCTCCTTCTATCCCATGGGACATCATGGGCTGATACAAGTTATGTACAGATGCATAGAAAGGAAGTGTTAGCCATGCTTTGCAACTCCTTCTTGAAGTCCCATGCTACTGTTAAATGGCACCCTTCTCCCCTCAGCTGACCCTTCCCTTCCACTCTTCTTACCCTTGGCCTCTTTAAAGCAACCAAGCCCATCTACTGGCTATTCCTTTACAAGACACAACTTTGATGCCTTGAGGCAAGTCATGTCACAAACATTCCCTGTCCCCGGACCAGTTAGATAATTTGCAGAACCTAATGCAAAATAAAAATGGGAGTCCCTTCCATAGTTGGTGGTAATAGTCTGATAATATTATTAATATCTCATAATCTATAATAAATGTTCCACCACGGTGTGGTATGTTGGTGAAGGGGTGTTGTATGGAAATGCCACACGCGTACATGATTGTTTTGTAAATTTACAACCTCTGTAATAAAAATATTTTTTTAAAAGATAGGGTGGATTGAGGGGAAAATATACCGATGTAAGATAGGGAATATAGTTAGCAGTAATATTTTGACGATGCTCTTGCATAGTCTGTAACAAATGTTTCACAGCAATGCAAGGTGTTGATGGAGGAACGATGTATGAGAGCCGTGTATGATGTTATTCATGTTTATTTTATAAGTTCTCAATCTTCACTATACAGTTACTGTTTATGCATGTTCATGCATGAATGATATACTTCAATAAAAAATATATTTTTTAAAAGTGGGGGCCCTTTGTTCAAAAATGATGAGGAATTCAAGATGGTAGCAAAAGAGCACTAAACCCAGTGCAGAAAGCGTTTAAGCACCAGGATGTGAGCAACTATCTACACAGGCTGCAGACCCATGAAGCTGGCCTGGCCCTCCTTCTCCACCTGTACAGATAAGAACTCACCTCTCTAGCAAGCACCCTCAGATAAACCCCAAGTCCACTCAACCAGAGTGTATCACTTGGTATGCTGATTTTTGTATGTGTGTACTTTATTGCATTCAAATAGAACTGTGTTTTTATTTTTATTTTTTATTTTTTTTGCACTTAGTGTTTTTTTTAATTATTTATTTATTTATTTTTTTAAATTACATTATGAAAAATATGAGGTCCCATTCAACCCCACCGCCCCCGCCCCCCACTCCCCCCACAGCAACACTCTCTCCCATCATCATGACACATCCATTGCACCTGGTAAGTTCATCTCTGAGCATCACTGCACCCCATAGTCAATGGTCCACATCATAGCCCAGACTCTCTCACGTTCCATCCAGTGGGCCCTGGGGGGATCTATAATGTCCCGTAATTGTCCGTGAAGCACTATCCAGGACAACTCCACGTCCCGAAAACGCCTCCACATCTCATCTCTTCCTCCCGTTCCCCACACCCAGCAGCCACCATGGCTACCATTCCCACACCCATTCCACATTTTCTCTGTGGACATTGGATTGGTTGTGTCCATTGCACATCTATGTCAAGTGAGGGCTTAGATTCCATATGGGTATTGGATGCACTCCTCCCGCTTCCAGTTGTAGACACTCTAGGCTCCATGTTGTGGTGGTTGACCTTCTTCAACTCCATGTTAGCTGAGTGGAGTAAGTCCAATAAATCAAAGTGTAGGAGCTGAAGTTTATTGAGGCTCTGGGCCTGGGTGTCATATTATCAGTCCAGAGATTCGAATCCCCTACATATATCTTAAACCCAGCACCAACTACAATTCCAATAAAGTAGCATGCAAGACAGATAGCCCTTCTTTGGAGCTGGTGTTTCTGCGTGATGGAATTGGACTCAGAGGGGATCTCTTTTCACAAGACTTGCATGTGTTTTTATTTTTAATTCCTCAAGAGCACAATGCTTTGTACATAGCAGGTACCAATGAGATGATCGTTCTCTAAACAGAGCTTCAGAATCATCACGAACTGCCCTTTGCTTTGATATGGTTTCCATGCTTGGCCCCAACCCAAGCGGCAGCATGACTCCTGTTGAGAAGTGGAATCCTATAAGCTGGGATCTCCAGGACGGCTCCAGGGAAGGCCAGGGCCATGGCAGGAAGGCATGTTGCAAAGTACATGTGCACCTGCAATCCATCTATTAGGCCTGCCAGGAAGCCAGTCATTCCAACCTTGTTTGAACCTTGCCTCTAGAGCCAGAGCAGTAAGAAACAGGGATGGGGACAGATGGGGACAGCTGAGCTGACATGTGGCTCCTCAGAGGCCGGTCACAATGTGCTGGGGGGTTATATGCACAAAGCATTTCACTTCCAAAGCCCGTTCTTGCTGTCACAGGTTATCACTTTCCCTTTGACCTTCATAGCCATGTCTCACCAGGGTGTGTGTTTGGTCACTGATGTCAATCATTTCTTTTTTGGGCCCTTCACTGGCTGCAACTCAGGGTAGCAGGTGTCCTTGCTCCCTGCTCTGTTGATGTTGGTGATTTTATGATACTATTTTTCTCTATGCTTTGATACCTATCAAGTTCTCAAATCTGCAGTGAATGGGGGGTTGTCCAAGGACCAAAGCACAGAGCTGGTGTCAATGGAAGAAGGCTGATGGGAGCTGATGCAATTTATTGCAAAGGAATCTGCCACCGTCCATCATTCTTGGAACATCGACGATGCTCTTGCATGCAACAGCACCGTCCATAAAAAGTTAGCCAAATGCTCAACAAACACTGATCCATTCACCCCCATCATGTGCAGGAGTGCCATTTTAACTGTTCATGTCTCAGTTTGACCTTAAGAAAAACAATAACAGAGAAGCCTCGTTTTTTCTGAGGATCACCTCTTTGCAGTCTTCTATCATCCAGTGTGTGCTGAGAGCCTGAGCGGTCTCTGAACATTCAAAATAGATGCACCAAAGCCTTTACGCTGTGTTCACAGAGGGAGCCCTCCCTCACAGCCTTATTATTCTTATTTTACATTTGGTTATCTACTTTCACAGCCAACAAAAGATGAGGGGCTGTAAAGGCTGCAGGCAGACACAGTGATGACGGCAACGTAGAACATACTGAAGCCTGGGACAGGGGCAAATTTCCAACCTCAGCCCCCAGAATTCCATGCTCATCCACCCCCCAGACCCCTATGCTGTCCCCAGGCAGGCAATAAAACGTCACATCCACACACCTGTGCACAAGTTGTGATCACTGCCTGAGATGCTCTTTCCCAGGTCTCCAACCATCAACCTCCTACTCATCCTTCAAGATCCAACTCAAATATCCCCTCCTCTGTGATACCTTTGCATAACACATTTGGCCCCCTTGCACCACTGAAACATTTGTGGTCTTCATGGTGCATCTTTTTCCCCAGCTAGACTCATTTTGGCACAGGTCTTTTTGAGTGCATCTTTGTATCCACATTGCCTAGAATATAGTAAGTGCTCAATAACTATTTGCTCAAAGTAGGAAGGAATTACCTAGAGAAAGTAGTCAGTAACTAAAAAAGTATTGCAAAAAGGAGTCCCTGAAAGTATTACCTTGAAATATAGCCACCAGATAAAATGACAACTTTAATTATTAGAATAAGTTACTCAGAAAAGGTTAAAATACATTTCATGGCCTTTGTTTTGAAAGGAAAGTGAGTGTGTGGCACATTTTTAGAAAGATTTTGAGCATAGCTACAGAAAAGTCATGTATTTGAACCTTCTCATCTGAAATTAGATTTAACAGACGAGGGCTACTGGCAACCTTGTGTACTCCATGTTTAAAACAAGAGGAAACAGTATTTCTAAGACAAGGACTCTGGGCCACAACGTTGAGCTTTGCTTTCCCTCTCAGCCTTGGTTCAGACTGGGTAGGAAGTATTTTGTCCTTCCCCAGAAGAAGACCAAAGGTAGTTCTTGTCTGAATGGAAATGAAATGGGCTGCAATAAAAACAAAGCCATCAAAAAAAGTGGAAGCAACGAAGTTTTCTCTTCCTAGGCTAAGATGATGCTGTTCATTTCTTTCTTTTGGCACCATTTTGTTGACTGTTCAGCCCTATCAAAATATATGGTGCTATCGAAATATTTAATAGCCATAATACTTGTCCAAACAAATAAGCTGCTTTTGTTCTGCCTTTCAAAAGGCAAGATGGCGGGGAGTGGGTGCAGGGGGAAGCACAGGAGTGGATGGGCCTCTGCATCCCTTCACATCGAGCTTCACAGATGACACACTTGAAAGTCAACCCTAATCACCCCAGGAAGCCGCAGCATGTTATAAAATAGTAAATGCTGTTTCTTTAGGCGAGGTGATGAACCCCATTGTTGGATGTAGTCTGGGCATCTGCTGTGTATTTAACACCCCATTCCATAAGTCTGAGACATTTTAATTCCACAACATGCCTGTCTTTCTAAAAGAAATACAAATTTCTCATCTGATATCCATTCAAGTTAAATGGTGTATTATTATAAGTGCAGACAGGAATCACCTTTTGGCTGACCACATTTCTTAAATTCAGTCATCTCGATTTTACACCTTCGCCTCTTGACCCTGATTTCTGTTGCCCAGAAGCAGTGGAATGAGTGGAGAGAGACACAAGAAGACAGCCCAACAAGGCTGTGCAGGACTGCACAAATGGCACATCCAATAGCTCCCCTGTCCCCCATTCCCTCCCTCCACCAACATTCAAGGTTAAAACACTCTTCTTTTCAAAGTCACAGCCATGAGCAGCTACATGGCAGCCCTGCAAAGCACGCTCCTGTTCTGAAAATCTGCCCACTGCCACAAATTTAAAAGGAAGGACTACTTTAATCTCCAGCTGATTGTCAGACCCAAAGAAAGTAGTGCCAGGCTGCAGCAGAAGTAGTCCTGGCTGGCTGCATTTACAGAGAGATGTGCTCATGGATACCCCACTTAAAGCAGACAGGTGAGACGGTGAGGGGAAGAGGAGGTAGAAGAAGTGAGCAGGTCAAAATCTGACATGGGCATTCAACAGACCCTCCACAGACACCCTTGGGGTGGACGGAGTCAGGTCACGTCCCTGGCCCTGCAGGTGTGAGCCCATTTGTAAACAGGGTCTTTGAAGATGTTATTAGTTAAAGTGAGGCCAGACTGAGACGTGGTGGGCTGTCATCCAACACGACTGGTGTCCTGAGCGGGAAAGGAAATCTGAACACAGAAAGAAGACAGTGAGGAGAGAGATGGCCATGGGGCAGAGACAGAAGAGTGAGGGCTGGCAAGCCACCACCAGAATGCTACAGACTTCGGGGAAATCAAACTCTGCTAACACCTCAGTTTTGGACTTCTGGACTCCAGAATTGTGGCAACCGGTTCCTGTTGATTAAACCAACCGTTCTATGGTGCTTTGTTACATGTAGCAGCCCTGGCAAACGAAGACAACTACCTAGACTGGTTTCTTTCTCCCTGGCTCAACCCTGATCGATATACTTTTTACATGAATCTTCTCTAAAATATTTATCTAAGATAGCTTTGTAAGCTTTGCTTAAATGCTTCTAAAGATTTGGAACTTATTGCATCACAAAGCATCCTGGTACTAAGAGATTGGTTTAAGGTTCTTCCCTATGTGTCTCGAAATGTGCCCCCCACTTACCTGTCTCTACAGTTAGCTCCCTAACATCATAGAATTGGTCCAAACACACTTTAGCACCAGAGCCCACGGGTGCCCCCTCGTGCCAAGGCAAGGTTGGGGTATGCATGTGTGGTCTGATTTGAAGGGGAATTTGAAGGTCCTTCCTGAAAGTAAACTATTTGGGATTCACTTCTTCAAGTGAAAGCATCTCAAGGGGTTCACTTTATCAAAATACCACCTTGGAGGGAACTGGATCATCACTGTGATTAACTAAAACCTTAGTGGCAATTTATCCTATTTCTTTCCTTAAATAGTTCATTGAGGGCAGGGCCCTTGGGCAATGGGTCTTGACGGAATGGTAGCTGTGAAAGCACCAATTTGGGCACAGTCAGGAATCCTGGGGCTAAGCGGCCCAGGCTGGGGCTCTGAGCTGCCCACGGCAGCAGGGTCGCCGAGCTCTGGGAGGAAAGAGAACCCAGAGAGGAGAACACCATTCCGGGAGCACCACCTTCACAGCCTGGTCCAGCCCTGGTCCCCTCACCATCACCCCTGCCTCTCTCCTTCCCAGGCTTCCCCCTCCCTTTCTAGTCTTCGTGTTAGGCAGAGAAGACAAGCTGAAGCCACGCTGTCACTCTAACAAATTAAAGGAAGAAGGAAAACGCCAATAAAATGACTATTTGCATTTAAATGTGCAGCTCCTGCAAGTTTTAACATATTTCATTGGTAAGCACTGCAGGAAGTCCAAAATAAAGCTCAGGAAGACATTTTATCCAGCTGCCCTCTTCCCAGAAAGTACACAGATAATAAAATAAATCTAATCAGCATTCCTTTTCACTTAGCTGAAATTAAATTTTACTCATCATGGACAAGTGGCTAATTACATGTTTAGTGTAAAGAAAAGTCCAAGGACATTACCTTATTTACTTTCCTCTTGTGTCAATAGCTGAGGGGACATCAGCACTCAGATGTAGGTGCAGCAGCTGGCTGCTGCTGCCAACTTACCTTTTATGGCCAGATGCAGAGCAAAGCCAAGCAAATGGTGGAGACACTGGAATTAAATTGCCTTCAACCCCAAACCTAGGCAATATGCCCATCGATTTCAAGCCAATGCAAGGTATAAGACAGTTGCTCCTAAAACAGATTGATCACTGAGGTCTAAGAGGTTTTTGTGCTTTTTGGTGGAGACAAAATTAGTGCTTGCAATTGGCTAGGCATTTATTTCTTATGTCATAGATTCCTCATCACGACCCCATGAGGTAATATTTTTATACCCATTTTGCAACGAGGGAAACCAAAGCTTAAAAGGCCAAGCAACTTTCCTGAGATCAATCGACTGGTAACCAAGAGACCCAAATCTGCCACCAAAGGCCATGCTCTTTATGGTGGCATCACCTCTGGAGCACAAGTGGCCCTTTCCTGACTCACCTCAGCTACCACGATTTCACACTCAGTGATTGCCAAGAACCTACATCAGGAATGCTTTCCTTTAGTTTTGTGAATGTAATTGTAATGGTTATTTTAAAGTCTTTTTCTAATAAATCCAACATCTAGTCACCCTTGCAGGCATTTTCTGTTGCCTGCTTTTTTCCCCCCCGGTATATGGTTCATACATTCCAGTTTCCTTATATGTCTAGTAATTTTTTGTTAGTAACTAGACATTATAGATAATATACTGTAGCAACTCTGGGTTTGGGGCTTGTAATTGCCATTTGCTGGCTTATTTGTTTAGATTGTTTTAGTAAAGTCTATTTTAGTCTGGTTTAGTGAAGCCGTGTCCCCCGTTGCCGCCCCCCCACCCCCCCATTAGTGTTAACTCTCTGATGTGGCTTCTCAGGGAGGCACTGCTTTAAGGGCGTCCACCTCGGCCCCAGGAGGACAGTGCTGTTCATAGTGCTCTCTTCCTCTCCTCCCTAGCCACACCCAGCTGTTCACCTCCACTAGTTGCTGGCTGACTGCTCTACTGTTTTCACAGTGCCCTGGAGCAAAAGTTCCTCTACAAACCAATCCCGTGAAAGCCTGGCTCCTTCCAGGGGAGGTCCATGCTTTGTATTTGTCCTGACCTCAGAGGACTCCTCCAAGCTCCCTTAACAACCCATTCCCTCCGTGAGTTCCACAGGTCTCCCAATTCCCTTCACCACAACCTCCACCGTTTTTGAGGGTGCTCTAGGTTTAAACTTCTCCATGCTCTCCTGCAAAAGAAGTCAGTACCTTTGGGAAGACATTAGGAATTACCTGCTTTATGGTACCAACCCCAGGAAAACTCTCTGGTCTAGGGCGCTGGAGCTGGAGTTGGGGGTGGGGACAAGGGCAAGTGTCTGAGTGACAGCCCTGCTCTAGGAGCTGAGTGCTTGGTGGAGCAGTGGTGGGGTGGGAGAGAAGCTGCCCGATGGCCTCTGGGTTCACCTCTCCTGCAGGTAGGGCTGGCAGAGCCACAGGATTCCCAGCCCATTAAGCTCTAGGGAGAGTGGGGCTTGGACAGAAGAAGGGGTCCCACCTCTCAACCTGGCCTCAGCAGCAGGTAGATGGGGGCAGAATGAGAAACACGGAGGCCCTGCTCCTAGGAAGACAGCCACCCAGAGCCAGGAGCCCTGACTGTCAGGAGAGGAGCCTTGCTAAGCAGGGAGGGAGCGGGAGAGAGCAGGCTGCCTACAAGTACTGCAGGATCTCCTCTTTCGCACCGAATTTTTGTAGATTTTCTCAAGTACATAGTTCTTCATTTGCTATCTGCCCTTAGGACCATTTTCAGAAGCTTTCAGGGGTTCTTAACCTTTTTTGCTCCATGGACCCCTCTGCCAGTCAGGTGAAAACCAAACACCCTTTCCTAAGTCCACACTATCCCGTGTATTAATAATAAACATGTCACACCTGCACCCCCACGTCCCCACAAGAATAACATTTTCTTGAATTTCAATTCAAGCTCACCAACCCCTGATTAAGAGCCCTGCTTTAAGTGACTGTTTCTTAAAAAAATAATTTTCACCAATTTCACTGGGGAGAGGGACAGGGGAGCCTCTCCCTGTCTCATGCCTGAAGTAAATCTCTTCAGCTTTGATGTCTAAGTCACTTATGAAAAATTTCCTTAAAGAAAATGCAAAAAGGCTGAGCTTCACCTCTCACCTAGCTCAAGCACCCTTGTCTGGCCTTGTCCCAAGAAGACAACTAGCACCCCAGTTGCCTCTTTGGTGACAGACGTCCTTTCTGGTGGCTTTTTCTCAGGGCCCGTCCCTCCACTGATCTTTCCAGTCTGGAAGCTGTTGTATACAGCACGCTGACGGGGAGAACGCTTTCTGCGAAGTGTTCAGGGAATTTGGCAGACTGCACAATTCACAGGATTGTTCCCGAGAGCTGTAGGTTTAATTCCCCACACTCTGAGCAAGACCCTGGAGTATTCTTTTTTAACTCGGGAAAAAACATAAATGCAAATAATCCCGTACAAATAGAACTGCCTTGAATTAGGAATGCTCAGCTGAATCTATGCACAATTATGCCCGCTCCTGACATTGCTAATCAGAGCTCGTGCCTATGTCACTACGTTTTACTTACAACACACTCCAAACAAATGTTCCCAGCATCAGAGAGAGGAATTTTCTAGTCCTTTGTTTTTTTCTGATTTTTATACATCCTAAGTCATTGTCAACATTCTTCTGGATTTTTAATTCAATTCCTGTTCTTCTAGTCATGTTCCGAATTATACTTAGGGACATAGTTAAATAAAACTTGCTTGAACCTAATGATCTGAAATTTGTCACATGTAGCCCCTAGACAGATAAAAAGAAGTCAAATCGTACTGTCCAGGTGATTGCTGCAAATGCAAAAGGAAAATATTTCCTCTCCATTATGAAAAGTTCATGATGAAAGTTATTGTTCAGCAATGAATTTTCCCATCAAAACATACCTCCAAATAGTTTCTCCCTGGAGATAGGAGACTTTTATTTACAGTGACCTGCAGACAGGTGAGCTAATTTAGAAGAGGCAAAGGACCACAACAAAACTCGTCAACGTTTGATGATGCCAAACTCTCCCTGGAGGACCAGCCGCCTGATTCTTCCCTTGTCATGCTTCTAGGAGTCCAAACAAGTACACAGGAATAAGGGGCCTCCTACCCACCTTGAATCCTGCTGACAACCGTATTCTTAGAAGACTAACTTACCCCAGGGGGAGAGCTTGGATGATGTGGATACTGTTTCCTACCAACCAAGCTGAAACCGCAATTTCAGAGATTCCACCAACGTGTATTTACATCATGTTCCCTGAAATCACAAAACCTCGTCTAGAAATATAGGTGTGGAGAAAGGGAAGGATGCCATGCATGGATGTCAGCTTCACTGTGAATCTTATTCTCACACTGCAAGGCCTATCTCCTCATTCCTCCTGATACCTGTTCGTGCTGTAAATTAGTGTGCTGTAAATTAGTGTGACCATGCTTTCCCCAAACGCAGGAGGTAGCCCTCTGAGTTTCATTTGTGTACGGCAGTCATGATTTAGCATATATAAAAACATGGCTCAGCTTTCTCCATACTTCCTGTCTTCCTGATGCATAAACCCCCTTCTTACCCATTCTTTTCTACCCACAGTATTTTCATTTGGGTTGGCGCACTGGTTCCTCTCCCATGACCAGCTTCTCCATTCCCTCCCTTTTCCTTTCTCTCCTTGATTTTCCTGTTTGAACAAAGAAGGTTGGCTTCTTGCTTCTTATAACCATCTTGCTTCTTTAAAAACACCCACCTTTGTTAGTGGAGGGTTCATGTATGGGACCCCTGTATGATGTTATCCCAGTTTGCTTTGTAAGTTCACAACTTTTACTATAAACTTAACTGTTTATGTGTGTTCATCTATAAATGATATAAAGATAATAATAACCAGATTGATTAGGGGGGAAAATACATTTTAGTAGTAATATTTTGACAATGCTCTTTAATTATTACTTAAAAAGGTTTAAAAACAGTGCAAGTTATTGGTGGTAGGGTAAGATGTTATATATGTTTGTTTGATGTTATATATGTTTGTTTTGTAACTTCACAACTATTCTACACTTATTGTTTATGTATGTTTATGTATGAGTGATAAATTTCAATATTTTTTTTAATGTTAAAAAAAAGAAGTCCACCTTTAGCATTTAGAAGATTTGTACAATCAGTCTTGAAAGCCAGGATTCTACCTTCAGTACTGCCCCTGACTTAAAATATGCCCAGATTGTTCTAGTATCCTACCAGAAATGAACCCCTCAGCACAAGAACTAGAGGTTCCCAAGCCCTAGAAACTGTATATGTGCAGAACAACTTGAATTACAGTCATTTCTCCTAGAACAATGAATATGTGTTCCAAGACTCCTCTTGTTATGGAATGCCACTCAATAGAAATAACCAGATAGAGCTATTGCTGTTGGTGCTTCACGCAAATCCCCTCACCCTTATCACTACTGCGTGGGGGCCAGCCCTCCCATAGTCCTTTGGCTCAGGTTTCTCTGGCCTCTGAAGCCCATTTTGCTGGTCCACAGAGAGGACTGGGGGTGTCGGGAAATAAACACCCCAGGAGCAGCTCCAACCAAGGTCTAATAGGAGTTGGAGTGTACATACCCCAGCTCTCTTGCCCCTCAGGTGGGATACCTGGGAAGCCTGTGGTTAGCGCAGGTTCCTTCAGTTTCCCAGGGGATTGAGTTCCAGGTGCCCTCAGCAGTAGCTGTCCTAACACACCTTCTGTTGGCTGCCTTCCCTTCCCATTTCCCTTTTTCCCTTCACCTCTCGTAAAACTACTTGCACTCAAATTCTTGACCCAAGGTCTTCTTCTGGAGAACCCAAACTAAGACACAGGACTAAGAGAAAAATGGAGCTGGAAGACATTCAAAACCTATTCCAGGGAAGTGGATTTGGCCCAATGGATAGGGCATCTGCCTACCACATGGGAGGTCCACGGTTCAAACCCCGGGCCTCCTCGACCCATGTGCAGCTGGCCCATGCACAGTGCTGATGCTCGCAAGGTATGCCCTGCCACTCAGGGGTGTCCCCCGTGTAGGGGAGCCCCATGAGCAAGGAGTGTGCCCCATAAGGAGAGCCGCCCAGTGCGAAAGAAAGTGCAGCCTGCCCAGGAATGGGGCCGCACACGCGGAGAGCTGACACAAAAAGATGATGCAACAAAAAGAGCCACAGATTCCCATGTCGCTCACAACAATAGAAGCAGACAAAGATGACGCAGCAAATAGACACAGAGAACAGACAACTGGGGTGGGGGTAGTGGAGAGAAATAAATAAATCTTTTTTAAAAAATCTGTTCCATTTCTTAAGTAATACACTAGAAAGAGAAGTAGAAGAGTAACAACTATAACCTGATTAAAATACTACCACAGTTTTAAACATCTTACAATCGTAATAAGCAAACAAGTCATAAGGTATTCTTTGGCATTTTCCCTTGGCAAATGTGAATTTTGCTTAGTGGACGTGGGTACATGAAGTGTTATGGCTTTTGAGTTATGAAAAAGAGGTGGCAGAAAAAGGATCCTAATTTTTAGGATGAAATGCTATGTCACCAAAGATGGATAGCTACTGTGCTTTATTTCTTTCTTCTACATTGACTTAATCTTTTTTTTTTAGATTTATTTATTTATTTCTCTCCCCCCCCCCAGTTGTCTGTTCTCTGTGTCTATTTGCTGCATCTTCTTCTTCGTCCACTTCTGTTGTTGTCAGCGGCACGGGAATCTGTGTTTCTTTTTTTTGTTGCCTCATCTTGTTGTGTTAGCTCTCCATGTGTGTGGCACCATTCTTGGGCAGGCTGCACTTTCTTTCTCACTCGGCAGCTCTCCTTACGGGGAGCACTCCTTGCACGTGGGGCTCCCCTACGCGGGGAACACCCCTGCATAGCACAGCACTCCTTGCGCGCATCAGCACTGCGCATGGGCCAGCTTCACACGGGTCAAGGAGACCTGGGGTTTGAACTGCAGACCTCCCATGTGGTAGACAGACGCCCTAAACACTGGGCCAAGTCCGATTCCCTACATTGACTTAAAATAGGAATCCAGCCTTTGTTGTTTTGTCATTTCCTCTTTTCATAAAGAAACTGCTTGTTTTGTCCTGAGACTAGATGACGCAGAGTGCTAGCCTGCTGTGTGGGTACTAAGCCATTCAATCCACTGCAGGTGCTTTTGAACCCCATTAGAGCAGATAATAACAGCCACCCAAGTTATTTTAACAGTAAGAATGTAATACAGGGCATTGGTTAAGCAGGAAATGGATGGCTGCAAGGGCAAAGGGGAAATACAGAGGCAACTTCAGGAAGCATCTGCCACCCCAGGACTGGAGAAACGAAGAAATGAGGCAGGAGTTTTCCAAACCCAGATGGAGAGACCCTGCATAGCTGGACTCAGACCTCTGGAAGAGGGAGAGTGACCAACCACCCAGGTTTCCTGGGACCTCACACTCTCGGGGCTAAAACCAGCAGAACAGTCGGCCATCCTGTGGGAGGGAGTGGTGTCTGGTACTTCAGGCACAGAGCAAGGGGTCAGATACATCTCAGGGGAGGGAGCCTGCTGGCTGGGCTCACACCACTGAGCTGATAAAATGGACCAGGCTCCAGGGGCATGGGAAGAGAGTGGAAAACTGCAACCAACGGCTGCTCCTCCAGGAACCCAATCCCCCGACCACACCTCCACTGATAGAGCCTGACAAGGAACAGCTGGCGAAGGGCACAGCGGAAAGGAGGTTGGCTTCACAAAGCAGCAGGTAAGGATGGGTTTGGAACTGAGAGCACCAGCTTAATAACCAGAAAGCCACTGGGATGCCTTCGGAGGCTTTCTTTTTTTGCTTTTTCTCATTCTTTCTTTCCTTCTTTCTTTTTCTTTCTCTTTTCTTTCTTTCTTTCTTTTCTTTCTTTTCTTTCTTTCTTTCTTTTTTTGCTTTGTTGGTAGCTTTGTCCTTGATCAGGATTCCTCTAGGTGAATTACCTATTTTTGATATTTTTAAAAACACACTTGGCTAATTTGAGTTTTTCTTCCTTTCTTGCTCGTGACTTGTATTTTTATACCCAGGACTCCTATTCATGTCTGGATTGCTATAATAAATATTTCCATCAAGAAAAACGCAAACTCAGAAGGGCGGCATAGCACCCACTCCTAGAAAAAGCATGAGAGTAAGCCACGCTAAGAGGAGAGGATGGCGTGTGTGTGGTGTGTTGGCAAATCGTTCCCGCCAGCTGGGTGGCATTTTCCTGTGTTCACTCACTGTTTCTCGGTAGCTTAGGTAGCTTGTGAAAAAAAGTCTCATTCAAGCAAACACGATTTTTCATTTTGATGACTTCATTTCCCTATTTACCTAACACAGAAGAACAACTGTTGAGTCATTAGAGACAGGGATTTTAACCAGAAGACTGGTAGGAGAAACAAGGGCCACCTCACATGCCTGAAATTGCGATACCAGGACCCCAGGCTCCCACTTAGAAGTTTCTCAACCTATCTCTCTGGAAATAGCTTTATAGTCTCTCTTGTGTCCCCCATGCTCCTAAAAGAGTCTAAACCAAATATGCCACGATGGCTAGCTTATTCATCTTTATTAACTCATACTCTATGGAGGACTTCACCTCTTGTAACTATCAAATCTTTATTTCCCAGGATTTCTCAGAATACTTCCACCCCCAAAACGTCCCTCAGGCCAGCTGGAACTGCCACAGAGCTTGCCTCACAAGCCATCTTGCCAGACCACCCAGTTTGCCCCCTTGTAAGACCCACCACCCACCTAACTTCCCAGGGTTTTTATCAGAGATCTGATAACTAGACCAAAAAGCTAGAATCCTTGGCTTAGTTCTTAAAACTAGTTTTAAGAGCACAAGTGTTGCCGCCTTTCTCCACCCCTCCTCCCCTTCCAGCCCCCGCCACCCTTCCCGCCAGTCCCACCCATATTACCAACCTACAATCTGCCCTCTTCCCCAGTAACTGCTTACAGCGTATTACCAGAGGTCTGCCCCCCCCAGTTTTAGCCAATCCGCAGCCACCCCTCTGCCCTGCTCTCCCCCTCATACTCCACCCCCTTCCCTGCCTATATAACCAAGTGTACTTCCGCAATAAAGCAGACCTGTTCTTGCGCTCAAGCGGTCTCCGTGGTTCTTTCCTAACCGCGCGTCCCCCACACCTGGAGAGCCGGTGCTCCGCCCGGAGCACCCCCCGCCGGCGGTTCGACTGGAGCAGCCCCCCGACTCCTGGGCCTGAGCGAGGTTGGAATCCCCCCGCTCTGCCACAACTGGCGCCCAACGTGGCAGCTCCTCCCCCGGCCCCTCTCTGCTGCTGCTGCTGCTGTGATCGTCCTCCTCTCCAGGTAGGGACCCCTCGCCCGGACGAGCCCCAAGGGACCCCTTGCCGTCGTCCCGTCCCTATCCCGTCATGGGCGCCTCTTTGTCATTGCGTCAGGCGCCGCAAGTCAGAGCCCTCGCTGCCCTGCTCGATGCCAATGGAGTCCGCGTCTCCTTGCGGCAGCTCCAAAAGTACTGGGATCTCTTGCTCCCTTTTAATCCGTGGCTCGCCACCTGCCAACTCTGGAGCCCAGACACATACTCGCGACTCATAGATCGAGTCACCTCCGCCATGGAGCACGAGAAACGCACCTTCCCAACAGGCCTCTTACCCGTTCTCGTTGCCATTCGCGCTTGTCTCCTTGGCGCTCCGACCGAGGCCGTTTATGAAGCTTCTCCCAAACGGCCTCTAGACTGTGATCCCGATGACCTGGCCGACACTGACTCTCTGTCTAACCAACTTGCTGCTGCTCTCGAGCGTGAACCTTCCCACCCGAGCTCCCCGCAGCAGACAGAAACCACCCCTGCCGCTCCCCAAGATGGCGGACTTCCGCCTTCTTCCCCCACTTCTGCCCAAGATGGCGCACATCCGGCTTCTCCGCCGGTGTCCTCCTCCTCCCGCCTCTACCCGCCTCTTCCTGCCCAGTCAGCATCCGGTTCGGGCCCGGAAACTGCATGGTCGCCATCTTCCGCTAAACCGGAAGCGCCCCTCGCGCCATTTTGTCCGCTGCCGGATGTGGCTGCTCCGCCATCTTGGCCGGCGCCCGGAAGGGTCCTGCCGCCATTTTGTTGTTGGCCGGAAGCCGCTAAGCCGCCATTTTCTCACCCGTGTTCCGCTTATCCCTTGCCGCCACCGTAAGGCAATAGTCCTTCACCTGCCTTGGCTGCTCCATCGGTCCCCGGTGCCACACCTTCTCAAACCCCTCAGCTGTATCCACTGAATCCGCAGCCCACGCCACAGCGACCCCAATCTTGGCTACCCTTTACAGCAGAAGAGGTCAGAACCCTCCGCAAAGCTGTAAAGGAAGATGGAATTGGCAGCCCTTATGCGCAGCAACTACTTGAGGAGTTGGGGACTCAACTCGTTCTCCCATATGACTGGATTGCCCTAGCCCGCGCCATCCTGACGCCGGGTCAATTTATTGAATGGCGCGCCCATTACCAAGCGGCTGTTGACCGACAAATCATGGAGAATGCCCAAGCTGGCGTTCTCGATCCCTCTGATGCATACACGGGGACCAACAATTATGCAGACCCTCGTTCTTACCTTCAAATTGACCCAGGGTTTTGGCACCGGGTAAAAGTCCTCGTCCAGCGATCTTTCTCTCTAGTCTCCACTAAGCAGCCCACCAAACTCGCGCAGCTGCTTCAAGACTCTAATGAGACTTTCCCAGCATTTGTCGCCCGCGTCCTGGAAGCCTGTCAGCGGAAGATTTCCAGCGAGGATGCCCAGTTTGCGCTGGCCAAAGAACTTATCATAGACGGATGCCTTGCGCCATTCCGAGCCGTAGTCCTTCCCATACGTGATAAAGCTCTGCACGAGTGGGTCGTTGCTTGCCGCGACGTCGACCCGCAAGTCAAAACGCTCACCGCTGCCTTTGCGTCTGCCATGGCTGTTTCATCCACCTCCACTTCCGTCTGCTTTCGATGCGGCCAGCCCGGCCATTTTGTCCGCAAGTGCTCTCAGCCAGGCCCAGCGCCTCACTCCGACCCGCCGTCTCGGCAACCAAGGGGCCCTTCTACGCCATGTCCGCGTTGTGGGAAAGGATATCACTGGGCTCGTGACTGCCGTTCTGTCCAAAGTCCTCAGCAGCCTTTAAACTCCCAGCGGGGCAGGCCTCAGCCCCTCCCCCAAGAGACCTCCAGAAGAGTTCCCAAGCCATAATGTGGACGATGCCCATCACGCACCGCCAGAGACCCTCATTGGAGCTTAAAATCGATGGGCAATGGCTCGATGGGCTCCTGGATTCCGGCGCTGAAGTCTCCTGTGTTCCCTTCGAAGTCGCTGCGTTCAATCACTGGCCCCTAGAGACCGGCCCTCAAGTCATCGGCGCCACGGGAGCCGCTACCTCCTGGAAAACGTCCCAGCCTCTGCATTGGAGCGACCGGGAAGGCCACGAAGGCCAAATTCGCCCACTCGTCCTTTCGTCTGTCCAAACCATCTTATGGGGGAGAGATGTCCTCAGCCAGCTAAAGGCCCGAATCACCACAGAAGCCTTCTCAGCTGCACTGCCCCCCCCTTCTAGGGGCCACTGCTCCCATCTCAAAACCTGACACTATCCCTCTGGAATGGGACACAGAGGAGCCCATCTGGGTCGAGCAGTGGCCCTTGCCAGCTCACAAGCTGCAAGCTCTCTCTGCCCTCGTCGAAGAGCAGCTACAAGCAGGGCATATAGAGCCATCCACTAGTCCCTACAATTCACCAGTCTTTGTCATCAGCAAAAAGAGCACTGGCAAATACCGCCTTCTCCATGATCTCCGCGAGATCAACAAGCATATCAAACCAATGGGGTCACCTCAGCCAGGATGCCCGCACCCCACTGCAGTCCCCCAACATTTTCATGCAGCAACCATTGACATCAAGGACTGCTTTTTCTCTATTCATCTTCACCCGCGAGACTGTCTGCGATTTGCGTTTACAGTCCCACGCACCAACAACCAGGGCGCAGCGCTTCGATTCCAATGGCGAGTGCTACCGCAAGGTATGCGGAACAGCCCAACCATATGTCAGCTCTATGTCAACCATGCCGTTGAGCCGCTGCGCTCAAAGTTTCATCCAGAGCAAACATACATCCTCCACTATATGGATGACCTTCTCTTAGCAGCGAGCTCCAGCGCGCTCCTCAATGACCTGCTCTCTTCAGTGATGACAAACCTTTCAAGCCTCGGACTTACCATGCAATCAGACAAAATAAACCTCCAACCTCCTTTTCAATTTTTGGGCTTTCATTTTCATCACTTCATTCAGCCCACAAGCCCACAAATTCATGTCTCTCACAAGATGACGCTGACTGAACTCCAACAACTTTGCGGACAAATCAATTGGCTTCGCTCGGCACTGCCCATCACAACAGCGCAGATGCAACCCCTCTTCGAGCTCTTGCAGACCAAAGACAGCCCACCAACTGCAGCCATCCGCAGCATCACCATCACTCCTGCTGCTCGAGAAGTCATCCAGCAAGTTAGCGCTGCTCTGCAGCAGTGCCGCCTGGAGCGGTTCTCCCCTAACCTTCCAATTTTGGCTTTAGTTCTGCCAACGCCAATCACTCCCACAGGTCTCTTGTGGCAAGATGGCCCTCTCCTTTTTCTGCATACGTCAAAGAGCAAACTCCTGAAAATCTGCCCTTTTACAAGGGCCTGGATCGCGTTGGCCACTGACTTAGTACTTCTCTCCATACAAACGTATGGCATCCCGCCACACACCATTGTCTGGCCTTTAGATGCCAAGGAAGTTACCTCCCTCATCATGAACAATGCCCAAATGCAGAGCCTGGTAGAGCTCTTTCGCGGCTCCTTTGACAACCACTATCCTCATCACCGATTGCTGCAGGGAATGTCTCAATTGGCGTTTTCCAACCCGTTCCATCCATTGCCCGCGTGGAACCCAATCCCCTCAGCCATCACTGCCTTCACAGATGCCTCAAAAACGGCATTTGCAGCCATTATATACACTCCTGGAAATCCTGAGCCACAGCAACTGCTGTTCACAAATGACTTCTCTGTTCAAGTAGGTGAGCTTCTAGCCGTCGCTGCAGTCCTTAACCTCCACCCAAACCAGTCTCTCAACATCTTCACTGACAGCCTATACACCCTTCAAGTGTGCCGCAGCCTCCCGCTTGCCACTTTCTTACCGAGTGACTCAAACATTGACCAAGCGCTCGCCTTCGTACAGCGACTGCTTGAGGCAAGGCAGCAGCCTTGGTTCATTGCTCATATCAGAAGCCACTCTGGCCTACCAGGACCGCTGGCTCAAGGGAATGACCTCGCTGATGCTTCTGTGTCCAGCCGCCAGGTAAACCCAGTCCTCCTCCATGAAAGCCCTGCCGACGGGCCGCGACTTGGAGACTTTGTTAATCAAGCCAAGCTCCTGCTCCTGCATTCCCAATTCCACTTCTCCGCGCGGTCCATCTGGAAGCTCTTCCCCGACTTACCCATTGAAACTTGCAAACACCTTGTGCGCGCGTGCCGGACTTGAGCGCCATTGTTGCCACTTGGGCCTTTGCAGCCTCAGGGTGTTAACCCCCGCGGCCTCCGCCCGAACTCAAGGTGGCAATTAGATGTCACTCATGTCAGTGCATTTGGCCGCCTCAAATATCTTCATGTGGCAATTGACACCTTTTCACATCTGTGCTATGCAGTCCCTCTTACGGGGAAAGTGCTAAACACTGCGTCCAGGCGCTTCGCCAAGCTATTTTGTTCATGGGAATTCCATGGGATCTCAAGACAGACAACGGACCAGCATATCACAGTGCCGCCTTCGCCAGCTTCGTGCAGATGTATCACATCACGCATCATTTTGGCATTCCATACAATCCACAGGGGCAAGGAATCGTCGAGCGCACTCACCAACAGCTCAAGCTACTCATTCAAAAAGAAAGGGCCTCCTCTCCCCACAAGGCCCCCGCTGACGTCGTGACTGCCTGCCTCATTCATCACAATCTCCTAACCTTCGATGACCATGGACTCTCCCCCACCCATAAACACTGGGGACCCATGTGGCAGCCCTCGCAAGTTCCCCTCGTCCATTGGAAAGACCCTGCCACAAATCGTTGGCAAGACCCAGCTCCCCTCCTAGCACAGGGGAGGGGCTTTGCTTGCGTCTTTCCAGATTCTGAGCCGCAGCCGCTCTGGGTTCCTGGGCGCTGCATCCGGCCTGCCACTGACCCACTAGTTCCACCGAACGATCAGCACCCTATGCCTTCGGTGAGAGATAACACTGAGAGTGGATACGGCCCAGAGGTCGCCCCGTTCACCCGGATCCAGCACCAGCCATCATCAAGATGCCACACCGTCAGATGATGCCTCTACACAGCCTCGCAGCCGTTCTCTTTGTCCTGGCTTCCCTCGCTCTCCCAGCCGCCGCCAACCCGAGTCACCAGCCCTTCAATTGGACCCTCTCCCTCCGGCAACCAAAAAAGGCTCCTCGCCTCGAACGTAACCGCCTCCGCCCCCTCTTTCACTACTGATGTCGCCAACCTCACTGGACGCACGAACCTTCCGTCTAATGAGTGGGGGGGACACAACCCGGCTGCCACAGGTTTCTACATGTGCCCATCCTCCGCCAGAGGATGCCATGACCCAGCACACTATTACTGTCCTTCCTGGGGGTGTGAAACCATTGCCCACGGATGGTCCAGCGCCCCTAACAAAGACCCATACCTCACTCTCCAGCGTAATGCTACTCAAATACACCATCATACTCACAGTCAAAGACCCCAACTCCGACCTCTGGTTACGAGGCCACATGTGGGGAGCCCGCCTGTATGCAGTAGGCTACGATTACGGCGCCATTATCACTATAAAAAAGGAGCCAATTCACACACGTTCCACCCCAGTGGGCCCAAATCAGATTTTCAATCCTCCAAAGGCACAGCCCCCTTCTCTGCCCCGCTCCACCTCGCCCGCTCCTTCGCCCGGCACCCCCCTCGCCACTGCTTCCCTCAGTTCCCACAACCCCAAGCCTTGCTTACCCCCTACTCTGTACCCCAGCCCCCTCCCGTCGCCACCCTTTTAGGTCTCGCTGGAGCAGGCACGGGGATCGCCGCCCTTGCCCTCCGGCAGGCGGTCGATCAAGATATTACCTATCTCTCTCCTCCCGTACCTGCTCCCATTCCTAGGCCCCCTTATCATTATCCTCTTAGCCCTCACTGTGGGCCCCTGGGCCATCAGAAGGATAGTCCACCTTGCCAAAGATCAAGCCAATGCAGTGTTCAGCTCCTTTGTACAAGTCCACTACCAACGCCTCGCCACCGCTGAGTCCCCCCAGCCGTCCACCTCGCCCCTTCCGCCCGCACCACCTACTCCAGACCGCACGCCTATAGCTTCTTGTCTTCCTCCCCTCACTTCTCCCCAACTGTTCCTCCCCCTCGGGCGGGGGGTCCGGGGACATCACAAGCCCGTTTCGCTGGCAAGGCTCGGCGTGTGCCAGGCGCCGGCGTGCGCCGACCCTAATGGCGGGCACATGCGTCCTGGCCAGATGCTATGTCGTCCGCTCACGGCCAGCGGGTCCTCGTGGTCTCCCCCCACCCCTCGTCCTATTCCAGTACCCGTCCTTATAACCTCCTTTTCCTCCTCCTCCTCATAATCCTTGTCTTTTGTTGCTGCGCACACCGAGTTATTCACACCCACAGTGCGCACCAAAACTTGTTGCCTCTATTTCCTTTTAAAAACAAAAGGAGCAATTGTTGCCACCTTTCTCCACCCCTCCTCCCCTTCCAGCCCCCGCCACCCTTCCCGCCAGTCCCGCCCATATTACCAACCTACAATCTGCCCTCTTCCCCAGTAACTGCTTACAGCGTATTACCAGAGGTCTGCCCCCCCAGTTTTAGCCAATCCGCAGCCACCCCTCCGCCCTGCTCTCCCCCTCATACTCCACCCCCTTCCCTGCCTATATAACCAAGTGTACTTCCGCAATAAAGCAGACCTGTTCTTGCGCTCAAGCGGTCTCCGTGGTTCTTTCCTAACCGCGCGTCCCCCACACCTGGAGAGCCGGTGCTCCGCCCGGAGCACCCCCCGCCGGCGGTTCGACTGGAGCAGCCCCCCGACTCCTGGGCCTGAGCGAGGTTGGAATCCCCCCACTCTGCCAAACACAAGGTATTACAATAAAAACCTGTAACGACTTTTATCTTCAAATACCAAATTATAATGTCATTTATTTCAAACTTTAAATTACTTCCGGGTTTGTGCCATGTTTCCTGTTTTGGGCTCCACTGACGTCATCCCCAGTCCCCTTGAGGCTCTCCTGGATGGAGACAAAATCCTAAAACATCTTTACTTCAAATGTATGTAACCATAAACTTTTAATCAGATTTCCAGAGGTCTCTGCTGCACGTTTCGGGAACCCTCAAGGTGCGGCTGCCTGGGCACCTCCGCATGTCACGGGCTGGTCATGCCAGACCGGTCATTATTTCCAGACGTAAAACATCATGTCACTGTATTTGCATTTAACTTTTCAGTTAAGGATTTATTCACTGGATGAGCACACTGCCCAATGAAAACAAATGTATCCCTGACTCAAAAACCCACAGGGAAGCTGAAATAATTTTAAATACGTTTCTTCCAGATCATCCTTCCATTCTATCTTGGTGGGGAATATCGTTCTCCTTCTTCAAAGAAAGGCTTCCTTTCAGTTTTGGGCTCCTTGAACTTTCCCCATGGCAGGCAAAGATCCTCTCGGGCCTTAAGACTTTAAAGTCATCAGAGCACAGTTGAGAGCACAGAAGTCCAAAAGAAGGAAACAGTGCCCTGAGCCCAAGACAGGTCACAGCCCTGCAGCAACCCCGGCCACGTGGGGCTAATCAAGGGCAACTCCACGATGCCAGCCAGTTCTTCGTCCTTCTAGGGCTGAGGGCTCCTCCCTGGTGTGAGTGTTTTGATTTGGTACCCAGCATGCTCACTGACGGTTCCTCACCTCGCACTGGAAATGGAGAGGAAGCCTTCGCACAAGCAGCGGATGACAACCGTTTCTGTTTTGAAGTATATCCTGGTGACGTTTTCTGTGATGGCGGTCAAGTAGAGTTGTTTGTATTGTTGCCGTTGGACTTTATTTTTGTCTTTTTTGGTGGGGTTGGGTTGAGCTAAAGCCAATAGGGGAACAATGTGATATACATGTCCAATATGTGCTCTTTTGTTTTTGTTCTGCAAGAAGAACCAAACTATTTTTGATAACAAGAACACAGACAGTATGGCGGTTTCTCAAAAAACTAGCCATAGATTTGCCATATGACCCAGCAATACCACTGCTGGGTATATACCCAGCAGAACTGAAAACAAGGACACAAACCGATATATGTACACCAATGTTCATAGCAGCATTGTTCACTATCGCCAAAAGTTGGAATCAACCCAAATGCCCATCAACAGATGACTGGATCAATAAAATGTGGTATATACACACAATGGAATACTACTCGGCTGTAAGAAGAAATACACTACAAACACACGTGATAACACGGATGAATCTTGAGAACCTTATGTTGAGTGAAGCAACCCAGGCATTGAAGGACAAATACTACATGACCTCAATGATATGAAATAAGCAAGCTGCCTCAGAGAGCAAGAGGCTGAACGATAGGCTTACAGGAAATCGGGGGGTGGAGGAAGGATGTGAGCCGAAGTCTGCAGGGGTGGAATTTATGATGAGCTGGTGGTAAGTATGAACACAAAGAAGAGATAAAATGGGGGCAAGGGGTTGCCTTTGGGAGGGGCTTTGCGGGTTTGAGGGTGGCTGGGGATGGGCGGATGGGTAATATTGCCCAAAAGTAGGGGGAGGGAGGGGTAGCATACGAACATAGGAGAGTGTCAGGTGTTGGTGGAGAGTAAAATGCCGAGAAAATCGTATCAAAATATAATTAAGAGGGTTACCTGTTTAGAATGCTCGGAGGGGATGGTCCGATGTGGGACAGGCTCCTGAGGAATGTCTGAATGCTCATTTTGCCAGAGTGGGTGGCACCATTGGGTAGAGACCCAAGTAGTGAGAGTAGGGGTGGACCCACAACCTGGGGAGGACTAATGCCATCAAATAGAGGGAACTGTATCTCTCGAGAGAAAGGGTGGCTCCCAGGGCATTAGGGCAGTTGAGCAAGTCAGGCCCTGAACACTGTTGCAACTATCTCTGGACGTGGCTCCTCGGGAAACGGAGGTTGGCTGTCACTGTGGGCACCAAGGTGGATGGGAAAATGGATGTTAAATGTGTGGAACCAAGGTAAATGGGGGATAAGAGAGGAGTTTCGCAAGAGTACACAAGGATGGATATAAAACATGTAATATTACACCATAACATATAGGAGACGACAGACTGATAATGTAAACCATAATGTAAAACATAGGATAACTAAAAAATTAGAAAACTGTATCCTAAAGTAAGCACCACAATGTAAGCACAGATGTCACCTTGTTTGAAAGCTATTGTCTCAGACTCTGTACATCACTTTAAGTAAATATGATGTGAATAGGGTGTAAGAGTATTGCTGTGGAAGGGAAAAGATTTTGTGGTGGATGTGTGGGAGTGCTGTATATTATATATATGAATTGCTGTGGTCTAGGGCTCTTGTTAAGAGAAGTTCAATAATTAGGGGAAAAAAAGAAAAAGAAAAAGATAGGATGTAGATTTTTTTCCAAGTCAACACATATTCTATATCTAACCTTTAAACCCATCGCTATATGCCATTTTGCTAGTAAGGGATCCTGACATTATATTGGGCTTCAATTTTCAGGAAGTTCTGGATCACAGAGTGGTTCAACAATGGCAACGGAGGAATACTGGTATAGGATACTATTGACAGTTGATATATGGCTGACATGGAGCTATACAGGACATATGTCCAGGGTGCATAGTAATGTTTGGATATACTCATAGTGGCAACAATTAAAAACTACAGCTGGGGGGGTACTGGGTTCCTGGCTGGTGGTGCTCTGTCGTGGTCCCTAGGGGAGCAGCGACAGTCTCCCAGGTGCAGCGGCAAGGACCGGGAAGGAACGAGGGTCCAACAGTGAGCCCCTGACGCTAATGACTATGCGTGTAAGCTGATATGCCTGAAATAAGAACAAGGCCTAGAGCAGCATTGTGCCTGGGAATTTCCTCCTGACAGCCTTCATGTTACTCAAATGTGGCCAGTCTCGAAGCCAAACTCAGCATGTAAATGCAATGCCTTCCCCCCAGCGTGGGACATGACACCCGGGGATGAGCCTCCCTGGCACCAAGGGATCACTATCAACTACCAACTGATGATGCAACTGGAGAATGACCTTGAATGGAAGGTTCAAAGCGGATCAGCAGAATATCCCTGTCTACATAAAATAACATGACTTTAAAATGCTGTTTGACCTAATCTAAGGGGGAAATGGAAAGGAGAAATGAGTTTATATGGCTATGAGTCTCTAAAAAAGAATCTGGAGGCTGTCAGAAGGATTGCCCTTATGCACAACTGAGCAGAGTCTAAGAGACAGATAAAGTAGATACAACCCCCAGGTATTGGTTCCTTTGAGGGCTAAAGAGGCCCATGGGTGCTATGGTCATGGCAGATGGGGTTAACTGCCATGTCAGATGGCCCTTCTTTGGAGCTGGTGTTTATGCGTGATGAATCTGGACTCAGATGGGACCTCTCTTCTTAAGACTTTCATGCTACTGTGCTGGAGTTGTAGTTGGTGTCGGAGTTTAAGATATATTTAGGGGATCTGAATCTCTGGACTGACAATGTGATAGCCAGGCCGTGAGCCTCAACAGACTCCGGCACCTACAATCTGATTTATTGGACTCACCTCACTCAGCTAAGATGGAGTTGAAGAAGGACAACCACCACAACATGGAGCCTAGAGTGCCTACAACTGAAAGTGAGAGGATTGCATCCAGTATCCATGAGGAATCTGAGCCTCCTCTTGACATAGAGGTGCAATGGACACAACCAATCCAATGTCCACAGAGAAAAGGTGGCATTGGAGTGGGAAAAGTGGACATGGTGGCTAATGGGTATGGGGAATGGCAGGAAGAGACGAGATGTGGAGGCGTCTTAGGGACTTGGAGCTCCCCTGGATGGTGCTTCAGGGGCAATCACCGGACATTGTAAATCCTCACAGGGCCCACTGGATGGAATGGGGGAGAGTATGGGCCATGATGTGGAGCATTGACCATGAGGTGCAGAGGTGCCCAGAGACGTACTTACCAAATGCAATGGATGTGTCATGATGATGGGAATGAGTGTTGCTGAGGGGGGAGTGGTGGGGTGGGGGTGGTGGGGTTGAAGGGGTCCTCATATATATATTTTTTAATGTAATATTTTTACAAAATCAATTAAAAAAATAAAATAAAAATTAAAAATTTGAAAAAAAAGAACACATGGTGTAAATGAAAAAAGAGGGAGGCAGAACAGGCTCTACTTCTGGTTCTTATAAAGGGGTCAGGATTTGCAAACACCCTTAGGAATATTCGGTGGCTGAGAATCCTTGGGAATGGGCTCAAATGCCTATGGGTAGGAAATACACAGAAGCAAGCATCAAATTGGAAGGCTGCCAGCAAAGCTGAATGCCATCCTCACTCTAGCCTCCTTGCGTTCTATGCTCCACAGGTGGTATGAGCAATCTGCAGGGCAGGAAAATGTCCCTTCCTCACCTGTGACCCTGGTGTTCCCTAATCCACATCACAACTATTGGTCTCTGCAGCAACCACTGATGTTACTCTATACCCTACCCCAACCACTGGTTACAGCCTACTTCTTATACCAATCACTGGGTATACATACTCTCCATGCAACCTCTGACAATCCAACTGGCTGGCTTAGGAAGGATGCACTGTGTGTGGTTTGCTTATTTATCTGAATGTGTAGTTTTAACTTCTTCACCCAAAATTCAAGAGTTTATAGTCCATGAGGAGTCCTTGACCCTTGACTCCATCTCAATTCTGTACACCCAGTAACTGTCTAGCTCAATGCCTGCCACAGACGGGACTCGGGAGGTATTTGTTGAATGAATGACATCAGTTGGAAGCAGGAAATCATGCCCTTTAAAGAAGAGATTCCAAAGGTAATTCAAGCCCCTGACATATAAGATGGACCTAAGTTAAAAATCTTTCAGTATTACAAGACATCTTAAAAACATATGTAAGAATTTGAGTCTCTCCCATTTTATTCGAAATTACTTCTGAAAATCACCAATTCTATTGCTATTTGGCTCATATGTCAAGTTGTGACCCTCACTGCACATTGTACATGTGCGTATAAATACATACATTACAAATGTATCACACAGTATTACTCAATGATGCACAAGAAATATGGTTTGCTTTTCTTCCTCTGGTACCTCGTGGTAGGCTGGATAATCACTGCCTAATATATCCATGCTCGAATCCCCAGAACCTGAGACTATTACTTTATATGGCAAAAAGGGCTTTGTGGATGGGAATAAGTTAAGGATATTGAGATGGGGCAAATAATTCTGGATTATTGGGGGGGCAGAGCTTAAATGTAATCACAAATGAACAAGGGAGGCAGAGGGAGATTTGACTACAGAGGGGAGAAGGTGTGGTGAGGCGGCATAGACTGGAGGTGGAGGAAGGGGTCACAAGCCACAGACCTTGAAAGCAACAAGGAAACAGATCCTCAGTGCCTCCTGAAGGAACCAGCCCTATTACCACCTTGACTTTAGCCCATTGGGACTGATTTCAGACTTCTGACCGCCGGAAATATAACAGAATACATTTGTGTTGTTTGAAGCCACTGAATTTTTGATCATTTGTTAGAGCAGCAAAAGGAAACTAACACAGATCTCCCTTCCTGGGGAGGCTGGAACACATCACTTGAAAGTTTGTCTAAATTCCAGGCTCCTAGGAGGCAGGGACTTACTTGTTTTAACCAGTATTGTCAGCACCCACGGTATTGCCTGGCACGTAGTAGTAGGTTTTCCATAAATACTAGATTCCTTCGTGAGTTGTATGTGCAATGGCTTCTGCTTGGATGATCTTGCTTCCTGAGAAAGACCTTGCTCCTCTACTATTTAGCTTAAACCTCACTTTCTCCAAGAAGCCAATCCCGCAAAATTGATCTTCCTTCCCTCTGCCCTCATAACGCCTGGTTTGTACCTACCCATTAGGTTGTGAGCCCCTAGAAGACAAGGACCTTCCCATTTTTTATTTTTATTTACCTCCCAGTCCTTATCCCAGTGCTCTCTATGTACCAGAAGCTTAATAATAATAACAGCGCACTTTTCTAATTAATAGTAACAACACTCCTCTCAGGTCTGGATGCAGTGAGCTATTCCGTCCTCACAACAACCCTTTGAGATAGTTACTATCAAGATCCCATTTTACAGGTGAAGAAACTGAAGCCCAGAATCACACAGGTAATAAAAGGGCAAGAGTCGAATCCACACAGGTGGGCTCCCAGATCCATCCCCCTTAACCCAGGAGAAAACAAAGGGCCATCTCTACAAAGCCCTCTACATATTGTCCTTGACCAGACAGAGCTTACAGCTTACGCCACCCTCACCCCACAGACCATATCGAGAGCCTGCAGAGAACTGACCCAGTGACAAACATGCAGTGCATTAGCTTCCGTGTCTTAGGTAATGTGAGGAAAGGGGTAGATGGCTTTCTGTGGCATTAGAGGGATTCATCAGGGGAGCCCCGAGGAAAAGAAGATTTTGCAAGATTGTGATATATTTCCATTCAATCCTGTCCTTCTCCCCTTCTGATATGGAGCACACTTCCGACTTTTCAACATTCAATGATTTTTACCTCAGCATAAATGCCTCAATAATTCAACAAGTAAATAGGAAATGCTGTCGAATACATTCCTTTTACAAACTTTGGAATTAAGCATGCACTTTGCTCTTCTTTGCCAAGCACGCTTTGCTCTATTTAAATAAAGGGAAATTGAATAGGTCATAAACCTGTGCTGAGCTGGACTGAGACCCAAATGGCTTCCACGGAAGCATTCAGTGTGTTTCATGTCCTTGAATTGCATTAAAAAGACAAGTGTGCTGCTTCTTAATCCTTTTAAGTATTACAGAAACACATGATGATGGAATTCACCAATACTTCCCCAAGATCCTGGCATCTTCTGTGTAAGCAACATGTACTATTTTCTTTTACAGATAGAACGTTGGAGATCACATGCTTAACATTCACATTTCCATTTGTTTTTGATCGATCCCAAACATTGATATCAAGTAGTGATTTAGAATGGATGAGAATATCTGCTTCGAAGGTGTGTTTTGAGGATTTAAGATGTCCTAGGGGAAGCATTTCCCACAAACTTTAACCACGAGTGCTACCAGGCTGGCATGTGCCCAAGGACAGGGAGCCAGGGGCAGGGGGCAGGGGGCCGAGCCTGCCAGGCATCTCACCACAGCTGCTGTTATTCTGAGATGTGGAAAGTCACAGAAGTTTCTGCCTGTGTCCCTCTCAAAATGACAAGGGTCTACCTTTATTAGAACCTTATACATGCAATATTTTATGGAGGCAATTTTTCAACATCCATGAAAATTAAAGTGCAGGTATCCTCTGACCCAACAAATATACTTCTAGTAATTCATGCTACAGACATATTCACACCTATGTCCAAAGACTGAGGCACAGATGTGTTGTGATAGCAGTCGAATGTCCACAGTAAGGATGAAGTATGGCACCTCCATAGACTAGATTTTTTCTACAGCCATTAAAAGGATGAAGTTGATTGATCTATCTGTGCAGCTGATTCAGAACCTCACTGAGATAAATCAATCAGGGAAATGCGTAAGCATAGAAAGGACACCAGCCTGTGATTTCAAAATGAAGAGAAGCATGCTTGATGCACACAGGCTATCTCAGAAAGGATTCCCAAGAATGTGGGAAGAAGGATTGTCTGTGGGAAGCAGAACTAGAGACTGGATCTGATGGGAAGACAATCTCTTTTCACTATATGCCCTTTAGCACCATTTGAGTTTTTCTACCACATCGAAGTATTACATTTTCTAGTTAAAAACTAGACCAGACTTCCGGGAAGATGGCAGAGTAAAAAGACATGGGACTCTCTTCTCTCCGAGAAAAAATAACAGCTGGAGGACATTCTGACACAGCCTGGGTGAAGGTTGTCTAGGGATTAGGACACTTGGCGAAGGCTGGACATCGCCCGGGGGAGAAAGGGGCAAAGAGGGGAATCGCAAGGACAGAACTGCGGGTGGAAACCCGCGGCTGCTGCTGCCCGCACCTTTCCCACACTAAAGACACTTCAGAATTTTCAGGGCTCTGGGCCAGTGGCTACTGACAAAGGGGGCTCCAGGGACCCACCACCCCAGGACAGCAGAGAGCGACCCAGTCTAAGGCTGACTCAGCTTCGGACCCACAAATTTGGTCTGCTGTGTCCCAGGAGCCTGTCCAGGCCAGGTGGGGCTGCATCACATTTGCTTTGGGAGCCGGCAAGGGACTTAGGAGATGTGGGACTAAAGAGACCGACCCTCCCAATCTCCCTCTCTACTCAACGGGACTGACTGCTGAGGATGCAGAGGGGAGTGGAATTATTTGCTGCCCAGGAAAAGGGAGGAGGCTGCCAGAGAAGGCTGGAGAGCTTTCTCTGAGGAAGTTTGAATTACAGGCTCTTAGTCCCCAGGCAGGTTCCTCTACCATGCTGATCTGGTCCACGTTGCAGCAAACATTGAACTGAGAGGACTGTCAAAAGAGCACCACCCACTGGCAGGCCAAGGAAGTGCATGTGAGGAAATTAAAAATTAATAAGAGGTTTTTTCCAGCCTGTATATCTTCCCTCCCCAAGGCCCTAGGAGGTGGGTCTGCAACACATTACTGGGTCTAGAGCCTAGTTTTGAGGAACTAACAGGGACAATCCTAATGATCCAGGATGAACCAAGAATCAAAGAGCAGAGTAACACATAGCCTCCCACCACTAAACCCCCACAAAAGAGAAAGAAATTGAGCATCTGAGTAATCTCACGATCCTAATTAGAAGCCTAGACATCAGGAAAGATTATGAGCCATACTAAGAAAATGGAAGAAATGGCCCAAGAAAAGGAATGCATCAAAGCCCCAGAAGAGATGCAGGATTTGAGACAACTAATTAATGAGATGCACATAAATTTCCAAAATCAAATTAATGAGTTGAAAGACAATATGGCTAAAGAGATAAATGATGTCAAGAAGACATTGAATGAGCGCACAGAAGGATTTGAAATCCTGAATAGAAAAGTAACAGAGTTCATGGGAATGAAGGATAGAATAGGTGAGATAAAATAAACATATTAGAGGCATACAGCAGCAGACTCCAAAAAGTGATACCAAAGACAAAATAGCTGAAATTGAAGAGGGAGAAGAACAGAGAGAGAAAAGAATGGGAAAAACTGAGCAAGCGCTCAGGGAGTTGAATTACAACATGAAACACAGCAACATACATGCCATGGGAGTTCCAGAAGGAGAAGAGAAGGGAAAAGGGTCAGAAAGAGTATTTGAAGAGATGATAGCTGAAAACTTCCCAACTCTCATGAAAGAAATGAATTTACATGTCCAAGTAGCACACCATACTCCAATCAGAATAAATCCAAATAGACCTACTCCAAGACACATCCTACTCAGAATTTAAATGGCAAAGACAAAGAGAAAATTCTGAGACCAGCAAGGAAGAAGCAAACCATCACATAAAAGGGATGCCTTTTTATGACTTAGGACAGTATTCTCATCAAGAACCATGGAGGTGAAAAGAACAATGGTACGATACAATTAGGATACTGAAAGAGAAAAACTGCCAGCTGAGAATTCTGTATCCAGCAAAATTGTCCTTCACATATGAAAGTGAGTGTAAAATATTCACAAACAAACAGAAACTAAGAGGGTTCACAAAAATGTATCTATGTTTGCAGGAAATATTAAAAGAAGCCTTAGAGCCTGAAAGAAAAAGACAGAAGAGAGAGGTTTGGAAGAGACTGTAGAAGATAGACTAGCAGAAAGGATAACCAAAAGAGAAAATGACTGACAAAAATATGATATGATGTATGAAAACCAAAGAATAAAATGGTGGAATTAAATAATGCATTTAAAGTAATATCACTGAATATGAATGGATTAAACTTTCCAATCAAAAGATATAGGCTAACAGAATGGACTAAAAAAATGAGCCATCCATAAGCTGCTTACAAGAGACTCACCTTAGACCCTGGGATACAAACAGGCTGAAAGTGAAATATTGGAAAAAGGTACTCCACACAAACAGTAACCAAAAAGAGCAGGAGTAGCTATAATAATATCAGACAAAACAGACTTTAAATGCAAAAATGTTATAAGAGATACCGAAGGCCATTATATATTAATAAAAGGGACAATCCATTAGGAAGAAATAGCAGTCATAAATATCTATGCATCTAACCAAGATGCCCCAAAATACATGAGACAAACTCTGGCAAAACTGAAGGGAGAAATAGACCTATCTACAATAATAGTTGGAGACTTCAACATACCACTCACATCATTAGATAGAACAACTAGAACAAAGAAAAGCAAACAGAAAACTTGAACAATATGATAAATGATTTAGAACTAACAGACTTATACAGAATGTTGCAGCCAAACTCAGCAGATTATATATTCTTCTCAAGTGCCCATGGGTCTTTCTCCAGGATAGACCATATGTTATGACACAAAGCAGCTCACAATAAATATAAAAATACTGAAACTATACAAAGCACCTTCTCAGATCATAGTGGAATGAAACTGGAACTCAATAATAGACAGGAAAGAGGTAAATTTGCAAATGTGTGGAAGTTAAACAACACACTCCTAAATAATCAGTGGGTCAAAGAAGAAATTGCAAGTGAAATCAGTAAATATATTGAGACAAAGGAAAATGAGGCAGTCTGGAGAGGGAAATAGTCTTGAGAGGGAAATGCCGATATTAAAAAAGAAAAGTCAAAATCAAAGACCTAACTGAACTGGAGAAATTAGAAAAAGAACAGCAAACCAATCCCAAAGCAAGCAGAAGGGAAGAAATAATAAAGATTAGAGAAGAAATAAATGAAATTGAGAACAAAAAAATGGAGAAAATCAGCAAAACTAAATGCTGGTTCTTTGAGTATATCAATAAGATTGACAAACCCCTAGCTAGATCAACAAAGAAAAAAAGAGGACAGATGCAAATAAATACAATCAGAAATGGAAGAGGGAAAGTTACAAATTTACCCCACAGGAATAAAAAGGATCATAAGAGGAAATTATGAGAAACTGTATACCAACAAACTAGACAACCTTGATGAAATGGACAAATTCCTAGCAATGCACAAACAACCTACAATGATGCTACAAGAAATATAAGAACTTAACAAACCTATCATTTTCAAAGATATTGACTCCATCATCAAAAATCTCCCAACAAAGAAAAGTCCAGACTAGATGGCTTCACAGGTGAATTCTACCAAGGATTTCAAAATCCTGTTTAAACTCTTCCAAAAAATTGAAGAGGAGGAAAAATTACCCAACACATTTTATGAAGTCAATATCATCCTAATACTGAAGCCAGACCAAGACACTACAAGAAAAGAAAATTACAGACAAACCTCTCTAATGAACACAGATGCAAGAATTCTCAACAAAATACTTACAAATTGAATCCAACAACATATAAAAGACATACATCACAACCAAGTGGGATTTATTCCTGGTATGCAAAGCTGGTTCAACATAAGAAAATCAATCAATGAGATATAGCACATTAACAAATTGAAGGAAAAAAGCTACACGATCATCTCAGTTAACACAGAAAAGGCATTTGACAAAATCCAGCATCCTTTCTTGATTAAAAAACACTTCAAAATATAGGAATAGAAGAAAAATTCATCAATAAGATAAAAGGCATATATGAAAAACTGATAGCCAACATCATATTCAATGGGGAAAGACTAAAACTTCCCCTCTAAGATCAGGAACAAGATAAGGATGCCCACACTCACCATTGTTATTCAACATTGTACTAGAAATTCTAGCTAGAGCAATTAGACAAGAAAAATATTTAAAGGCATCCAAATAGGAAAAGAGGAAGCAAAACTCTCACTATTCTTAGATGACATGATTCTATATTTAGAAAATTCTAAATGTCTAAAACAAAGCTACTTGAGCTAATAGATTAGTTCAGCAAAGTGACAGGATACAAGATCAACATGGAAAAATCTATAATGTTTTTGTACACTAGTACTGAACAATCTGAGGAAGAAATCAGGAGGAAAATTCCATTTACAATAGAAATAAAAAGACTCAAATATCTAAGAATGAATTTAACCAAAGATGTACAGGACCTTTATGCAGAAAACTACAAAACAATGCTAAAAGAAATCAGTGAAGACTAAGCAAATGGAAATACACTCTGTGTTCATGTATTGGAAGACTAAAAATTGTGAAGGTGTCAATTCTACGCAAACTGATTTATCAGTCAAAATTCCAACAGCCTGCTTTACAGAAATAGAAAAGGCAATTAACAAATTCATGTGGAAGGGAAAGCACACCCGAATAGCCAGAAGTATACTAAAAAAAGAATGACAACATGGGAGGAATTTCACTGCCTGATCCTGAAACATGTTACAAAGCTACAGTGCTCAAAACAGTATGGTACTGGCATAAAAATAGATATATCCGTAGTGGAATAGAATTGAGAGTCCAGAAATAAACCCTCATCTGAATAGTCAACTGGCTTTTTGGGGTTTTGGTGGTGGTGGTGGTGGTAGTGTTGTTACTGCTGTTGTTTTGAGGGGGCCGGGAATTGAACCCAGGACATCTCATGGGAAGCTGGTGCTCAACCACTGAGCCACATTAGCTCCCCCAAGTTGATTTTATCATTTGTTTTTGCTTGTTGTTTGTTTCTTTGTTCCTTTTCAGGAGGCACTGGGAACTGTGCCTCCTTTTCAGGAGGCCCTCCATGTGGGAGGCAGGTGCTCAACTGCTTGAGCCTTATCTGCTTCCTGGTCAACTGGTTTTTGTTTTGTTTTGTTTTTTAAAATTCTCTCCCTTTCCCCATCCCACCCCCAAGTTGTCTGCTCTCTGTGTCCATTCTCTGCATGTTCTTCTGTGTCCGCCTATATTCTTGTCAGCGGCACCCAGAATCCATGTCTCTTTTTGTTGCATCATCTTGCTGTGTCAGCTTTCCATGTGTGCGGTGCCACTCCTGGGCAGGCTGCACTTTTTACGCACTGGGCGGCTCTCCTGATGGGGTGCACTCCTTGCACGTGGGGCTCCCCTACACAGGGGACACCACCGTGTAGCACAGCACTCCTTGCGTGCATCAGCACTGCACATGGCCAGCTAATCACATGGATCAGGAGGTCCTGGGTTTGAACCTTGGACCTCCCATGTGGTAGGCGGACACCCTATCCATTCAGCCATATCCACTTCCCTGGTCTACTGGTTTTTGACAAACCTACCAAGTCCATGTTAATGGGACAAATAGTCTCTTCAATAGCTGGTGCTGGGAGAACTGGATGTCTATAACCAAAAGAATGAAGAGGACCCCTATCTTACTTCCTCTACCAGAATCAACTCAAAATGGATCAAAGGCCTAAATATAATAGCCAGGACCATAAGACTAACAGAAGAAAATGTAGGGAAACATCTTCAAGACCTTGTAGTAGGTGGTGGTTTCTTGGATCTTATACCCAAAGCACACACAGCAAAAGAAAAAATAGATAAATGGGACCTCCACAAAATTCAATGTTTTTGCTCCTCACAGGACTTGGTCAAAAGGGTGAAAAGGCAACCAACTCAATGGGAGAATATATTTGGAAATCACATGTCCAATAAGGGTTTAATATCCATGATATATAAAGGGATGTTACAATTCAATGATAAAAAAGACAAACAAACCCATTTAAAAATGGCAAAAGACTTGAATAGACATTTATCCAAAAAAGAAATAAAAATGGCAAAAAAAAACATGAAAAAATGTTCAGCATCACTAATGATTAGGGAAATGCAAATAAAAACTACAATGAGATATCATTTCACACCTATCAGAATGGCCACTATTACAAGATAGAGAACCACAAGTGTTGGAGAGGATGTGGAGAGATAGGAACACTTATTTGCTGTTGGTGGGAACGCAGAATGGGACAGCCACTGTGGAGCACTGTTTGGCAGTTCCTAAGGAAGGTGAATATAGATTTGCCGTGAGACCCTGCAATACCACTGCCAGGTGTTTACCCAGAAGAGCTGAGAGCAGTGACATGAATAGACATCTGCACACCAGTGTGTTCATAGCAGCATTATTCATGATTGCCAAAAACTGGAAACAACCCAGGGGCCCATCAATTGAAAAATGGATAAACAAACTGTGATGTATTCACAGGATGGAATATTATAGTGCTGTAAGAAGAAATGAAGTTGTAAAGCAATGACAGCATGGATGACCCTGGAGGACGTTATGTTGAGTGAAGCAAGCCAGACACAAAAGGATAAATGCTGTATGGTTGCATGATTCCATTTATATGCAACGTAAATATAAATCAATTTACAAAGATGAAATTTGATTAGTGGTTTTGTAGGGCTATTGGATGTGTTGTTTTTCTTTTTGGAGTAATGAAATAATTCTAAAGTTTTTTTGATGGTGAATGCACAACATTGTGGTTATACTAAAAGCCACTGATTACACACTTTAGATAGATCATATGGTATGTGAATATATCTCAATAAAACTGCTTAATAAATAAATAAATAACTGTGCAAGAATAGCCAGAAATAGCAGTTATGGACAGCAGGGGAAGCATAGAGAGATTGAGAGGTGAAGAATTTGCTTGTTTGTTTTTTGTTTATAATTAGTATTATTATTGAAATAATGAAAATGTTCTAATAATGGTTGAAGTGATGAAGGCACTACTCTGTGATTATGCCAAATACCATCAGTTGTACACTTTGGGTGGACTGTATGCTTTATGAATATGTATCAATAAAATCGATCTGTTAAAAAAAAAAAACTAGAGCATTTTTTCCTTATATGATAAGGTCGACATTCATCAGGTCAGCAGAATGACTGGTGGCCGAGACTTGGCGTCCAGCCTCTGTTCTAGATGAAGGCAAAGTGGAGCCACAGCACATGGACAGGACCGTGTGGTGGCTGGCACACCTGAGCTGGTTGCGCAGGTCACTTTAACCAGGTAAAGTGTGTCACCCGGAGGGAAGGTAAAACCAGAGAAGGCAGGAAGATTTCCCTGAAGCAGCCTGGTGAAAACTAAACAGTTTGGGCAGCTTGGAGCTTTTATTACCAACTCAAGTCACACTTCACTTACACTGCCTATAGAGTGTAACAAAACTTGTGTAACTAGAGCATTATAATTGTAATAGTATACATTTCTTGTTATGCCATATAGCACTGTACAGCACTTAAGGACAATGTCCATATTTTAATGCATAATCATCTTGCATAACTTAAATAAGTCTCTAATTATACGAGAATGAATTATTCAATGAAAAAATGTAATGAGATGTTTAAACCATAATTGATAGCTCACACTAACAAAACAAACTATGAATTATATTTTTGAGTGTCTGATTTGGGCACCATTTTTATAGATTTAATGTCCTTGAGGAATATCCGATGTCCTCAAGATTTGGAATTTGATTTAACTGAAAGATATAGGGGGAAAATTTGTAGCCGGACAATTCCCCATTGGCTCTATATCTAAAGACGATCAAAAGCATGAGCTATTCCAGCTAAGGCTAGCAATAATTTATGCTGAATAAATTATCTGCAATTTAGCTTCTTTCTGCCAGGGGCACAAGAAGAAGTTAGGTGATGGAAGAGGCTGTGAGCATGCTAACTCCAAGCTGCCTGGGACTGTAGAGCTCGCCAGCCCGGCTGGGAGCAGACACCCACTCCCAGACTCCATCCGCTCACCTTGTCCGGCCATGCTTTGGACAGACAACTGTGAAATGTAGAAGCGTGGCCCAGAAATGAAGCGGAAGAATAAGACATCACCCAAAAGCAAAAATAAACACAGAGAGATCAGGGATGTATCCTCAGAGAGATTTTAGTGATGCGAGTGGTGAATATGATAAATTGCCTAAACCAGAAAGGACCTCAAGGATATAAAGGAAAGGCCCAAAACATCATCACAGAAGTGTTGGGCAGTCCAAGACCAGGCCAAGAGGGTGCCCTGCCCACCCCCAGGCATCTCCTTGCGGGACCTGGAGTCAGATGGGGCCAGTGGATGGGAAACTGGCTCAGTGCTCTCGTCATTTCTTCACGAGCCCACCCATGCACACACACCTTTCCAGGATCGATTCAAACGATGGCGGGACTTTTTTGGAAGCATGGGTCTACCTTGCTAAGGGCAGGTGCATTGGGATGTACGAACACCTTGCCAGCCAATGATTGGCCCCTTGAGGGCATCGGGGATCATTATTCCAGCATCGCACCAGTGAACTTTCCAGAGAAGCAAATTAAAGGAGCCATTAAAATGCTTACCAGAAAGTTAGGGTTGATCCCAGAATCTCACTCTCATTTGAGGAATTTGCAAGATTTTCGCCTTGTCCGCTCCTACGACTTTCCATTTCCTTTCTTGTGATCTCTGAAGATGAACAAAATTAATTAGGGAGATTCTTATTTTTCTTTTATCATAATTTAGGTCTCTCATTATTTCCCCCTTTCTCTACTACTGTTTTGCTACCAACCGAACATGGAAACCCAAAAGAATTAGAGGCTGGCAAATATTTTTCAGACACCCCCATCTAGAGCCGCGCTAGTCTACACTTAAACAGAAAACTCCTTTGGAGTAAAGGAATCGGTATCAGTCAGTCTTCTCCGGGAAACAAACGCAAGAGGAGAGGTTTATTTAAATGAGCTGCCTCCAGAGGCGGTGGGGGCCGGCAAGCCCAAATCCCGAGGGCAGACCAGGAAGCTGGAAACCAGGCAGAAGTTGAAGCTACAGTCTTGATGCAGGATTTCTTCTGGAGACCTCCGGGGTTTTGCTCTTAAGGCTTCCAGCTGATTGGATGAGACCCATCCACGTCAACCCATTGTAGATGCTACTCCAACGTGAAATACCTCCACAGCATGTCAGCCCATGTTTGAACAAAACTAACCTGGACAGGCTGACACACAAAACTAACCACCACACTCCGTTTGCTTCTTTCATATCAGAAATTGTCCTTAGATAATTTGGGGGGTCTCCTCCAAAGTGAGGTGCCCACTAACTAGGGACTGCAAAGACAATCAATTAGCATAAGAGAAGAAAGGATTAGATTTTCTCTTTACGCTTTTTCTGCTTTACCCTATGGTAATTTATATATTTGTGTATGTTTTACAATAAATAAAACATTACTGCAGCAATGTTGATATATCACTTGAAAGTAAAAATAAATAACCGTGAACCAGGGATGTGGGCTCAAAAAAGTTTTACTGATGGTATGAACAATCAATAGTCTGGGAAACCACAACACTCATTTAGCGTGGCCAATAACGTGCTTTGTCAATCACCCTCTTAGAATACCTACTGTGTGCACACTGAACCTCTTTCAACCTCCCAAGGACACATTCCATGTATGAGAAAGGGTAAAAAGCCATCGGATCTATAAAAATTCAAAGTCATCTGTGATTTAATCTTGGTTTTCTTATATTCAGAAATCTTAAGGGATGAGCAAGTAAAATTGCTACATAGACCCCAAGTGATTCTTTTTCCTCCACTGGAAAAACTACAGAAAACAAACAAAGTGCTAAATGAACCTGTGAGTTTGATTCATTTAATAATAATGCACTGGTCAAAAATCTAGTCTTTCAAAGTAGGGACTAGAACTGATATTTGCTCATAAATGTTTGTAGTGGCTTAGTCACAACTGCCAAAGGATGGAAGCTTCCCAAATGCCCATCAACAGATGAGTGGATAAAGAAAATATGGCATATATACCTACAGTGAATTAATACTTGGCCATAAAAAGGAGTTTCTGATATGTGCGATAACATGGATAAACCTTGAAGACATCATGTTGAGTGAAGTAAACCAGACACAAAAGGACAAATAGTATATGAAGTCATTAGAATATGAAAACCCACAGAGTCAGAAACTGTAATACCATTTACCAAGAGCCAGGGGTGGGGGCAGGGGAGCAGGGAATGGGGGTTATTTCTCAATTGGTACAGAGTTTCTGTTTGGACTGATGGAAAATTTGGGCATTGGATGGTGCTGATGGTAGCACAACATTGTGATTGTAATTAACACCACTGAATTGTATATGTGAAAGTTGTTAAAAGGGGAAATTTTAGGTTGTATGTATATTACTAAAAACAAAAGTTTTTTACCATATAGCTATACAATAAAAAGAAAGAACCCTAATATAAACTATAGGTAATAGTTAATTGTATAATTACAATAATATTGTTTCATCAATTGTAACAAATGTACCATACTAATGCAAAATGTTAATAAAAGGGAAAACTGTGAGGGGGGGACATCTGGGAACTCTACTTTCTGCATGACTTTTTTATAAACCTGCAGCTTCTCTAATTAAAAAAAAAAATGTAAAAAATCTAGCTTTTCTTCTTTCCCCCAAAAGTAAGGTCCAAATTAGCACCATCTTTTTTTTAACTAATTCTTCTTTTGGGTTGCTGTTTTTTGTTTTGTTTTATTTTTGCTTACATTAATTATAAAGTAATAAGTGACTACCACAGGAAATCTAGAAAACACATAAATATAAATGGGGAAAAAGTCTGTCATGGTATCATTTTTTTTTCCAAAATAAAAACTCCAGAGTCAAGAATCTTCTAGGGAAAAAAATGTACTATAGTCATCATCATATTTATCACCCTGCTTGCCAGGCTCCACCCAACCACCCAGCTTGGAAAGAGGAGGCAGAACTCTACTGGAATGTGGCACCACGAGGGCAGGGAGTTAGCTTTGCCCATCACAGGACCCCAGGGCCCAGCACAGGGACTGACACCCGGCAGACACTGGGTAAATATTCATTGGCTGAATAATGTTGCCACTTCATAAGATGCAATCAATAGATTCTCTCTGTAAAATTATGATAGCAAAGAAATTAGAAACGGGGGATCTGTCTGAGATTGTTTTCTTACTCACTCCTTGAGCAAACAATTATTTATTGGGCCCAACCTTGGGCCAAGACCCATGCCAGGTTCAAGGAGCACAAAAATGAATATATAAGGGTCTCCTGGGCGAGATGAGATGGTTAAAAAATACGGTGTGTGACCCCAGTCAACTAACAGGGAGGTGAAGATGGTCAATCACCACACCAGAAAGCCAAGAGTGCCTACAACTGCAAGCTGGAGAATTGCTTCCATCATCCATGTGGAATCTAAGACCCTCTTGATATAGAGGTGTGGTGGACATCACCATCCCAGGGTCCACAGGATGGAGGAATTGAGTATAGATTAGAGTGGATTTACTGATATTCTGCTATGGAACTGTTGTGATTAGTAATGGAAGAAATTGTAGCATTGATGTGGAGGAAGTGGCCACGGTTGTTGCTGAGGGTAGGGAGAGGGAAGAAGAGATGTGATGTGGGGGCATTTTCAGGACTTGGAGTTGTCCTGGGTGGTGCTGCAGGGACAGGTGCTGGACATTGTGTGTCCTGCCATGGCCCACTGGGTCGACTGGGGGAGAGTGTAGACTACAATGTAAACCACTATCCATGTGGTGCAGCAGTGCTCCAAAATGTGTTCACCAAATGCAATGAATGTGCCATGATGATGAAAGAGGTTGTTGATGTGGGAGGAGTGGGTGAGGGGGTGGGGGTATATGGGGACCCATATTTTTTTAACATAACATTTTTTTAAAAAATAAAGAGAGGGAAAAAAAGGGGGGGGGAGGCTGAACAGGATGGGAGTGAATACTAAACCAGGGTGAGTAAAAAAAGTTACAATTATTATCAGAGATCAAGGCCTCTGGGGGAGGGGGACACGGAACAAAGGTCAGTGAGTTATATGGTTTTTCATATGGATTTTAAACAGAGCAAGATGGAAGGTTACCCTTTCAACAGAAATGCTCATATACAAAGGTAAGATTCATCTGGAATAATCATCATAATGGTAGGTTTTTAGTTGGAAATGGCCAAATAGAAAGGGTGATGTTGGCCTCGCCAATTCCAGTAATGTCAGATATCAACCTTTGGCTGTTTAATAATTTACTGGAAGTAAAAAGGCATCTACATAATGAAGTAAAAAATAATACGGTGTGTGGAATGCAATTACGGTGTGTGAATTTGCATTCTGGAAGGTTGTTAAAATGGGAAATATCATGATCTATATGTTTTACCATTATAAAAAAATATTAAGGGAAGCGGATGTGGCTAAAGCAATTGGGCTCCTGTCTACCATATAGGAGGTCCAGGGTTTGATGCCCAGGGCCTCCTGGTGAAGGCAAGCTGGCCCATGTGGCGAGCTGGCCCACGCGGAGTGCTGGCCTGTGCAGAGTGCTGCCCCATGCAGGAGTGCTGGCCCACGTGGACAGCTGGCACAAAAAGAGACACAGAGGAGAGACAATAAGAGATGCAGCAGATCAGGGAGCTGAGGTGGCACAAGAGACTGAGTGTCTCTCTCCCACCCTGGAAGGTCCCAGCATCGGTTCCTGGAGCTGCCTAATGAGAATACAAGCAGACACAGAGAATGGACACAGAGAGCAGACAACATGGCGGGGGAGGATAAATAAATAAATTAAATATATATATATAAAGAACAGAAGGAAAATACAGTGTAATGGTATAATGGTCAAAATGAAAGAATCTCATTCAAACAGAGAGGCAGACCGTTCTAGAGAGGGTGATTTCTGGGTTGGTGGACATACTGGATAAGAAGGGCAACAAAAGAGGGACTTCAGCTGTATCTGCAATGTGTTATTTATTTAAAAACAAAGATACCAAATAAACAAAATGTTAATGCTTGTTAATTCAGGAGGTGGGGGTGTGATCTTGACCTGTTATTTTTGTTCTGGTCTTGAACTTAGTTTCCTGGGGCAGGAGAAAAGAGGGATAAGCAGGACTCAGTCCAGCCAAGACCTGAGAAAGGCAGCGTGAGCAAGTGTGAGAGGCGAGAGAACGCGGGGGTGGGCAAATGGCCTGCCGGCCTCCAAGGCTGTCTTAAAAGTCAAGTGGAACAGGAAGCGGGAAAATATTTTACTAAACCTACAGCTCTGTGGTGTGCGTTTCTTGGATTTTGTTGTTTGTTTTCACCCCTTAATTAATAGATGCAAGCCAAATTACTTTTCATCATCAATTTTGGGGTCCGAGGAGATGATAATTGTTATAGTTTGCCCTGACATGCCGGTGCAGTGGTAAATTTTGGGAACCAATAAGGCACCAGATGTTAAATTCCACATTAATGATTAACCCCTGATGGGCAGATTGCTGTGTCAGCTGCACCACAAAAGACCCTGGCAAATCACTACCATGGCAAAATCTTTCTGAATACTGCAAGTACTTCCCTGTCCCTTAATCTTTCCATTCACTACACTATCAACTACTAATGGAAAATTGATTTTGTTATTTCTAATGCTGAATCTCCCTTATCGGTGGAGAAGTCGAGGGGAAATCCAATGGATACAGCTGGAGAGAACTCTGTTTTACACATCTTTGTATATGATTTTGAAGGCCTAAGAAAACAGGAAAAAAAATCACAAGAAAAAGAAATTTGTGTCCTACAGAGTAAAGCTCAGTACCTGGAAATTTCACTGCAGGAAGTTGAAATTGACAGATAGAAACTAGACCAGCTTCATAATATCACTTCACAGACTCACAGTGGAAAACTGTTCTGCAAAGTCTAGCTTTTTTCCCTACAAAGATCATAAAGTGGCAGAACTGAAAGGGGCATTAAAAGGTCATCTTTTCCAGTCTTCTGCCTCAGACAAAGGAGCATCTTTACCAGACAAGATACGTAACTACCTAGACTGGACTATTTTGCTTTTTTTTCTTTCTTTCTTTAATATTCAGAGATACTTAAGTTTCCCTTAGTTACATGATTAGTGTCCAGCCTTTTAGTCAGAGAACTTCTAATTGGACTCACTGTGGTTTAGACTCATTTTATTTTGTTTGATTCTCTAAAAGGATGACCTGATCATTGGTATTTTAGGAATATTACCAATAGGCTTGTCAAGAGTCACTGACTTTCAGGTAGGTGATCAACGGACATTCTAATCAACCCATTTGCCATAAACAACAGAAAATGCAAAATAAAATCTATAATCTTTCTTCTGAATTAAATCAAGAAGCTGATAAGAAACAAAGGAATAGGCAGAAAATAAAACCCAGGGGAGAGCCAGAGCTGAATGATGAGCAGAGCCCAAAACTGGCTCTCACCTGAGGTCATGTGCCAAACGAGGCGAACCTGAGCTTCTGTCTGTACCTCAGAAGGCACAGGTGGCTGAAATGACTACAGTAGAAAAGAAGTAGGAGATGCACACATCACCACAGAGAAAGACGGAATGCCAAAGGGTCAACCAAAGAGAAATCCCCAGCCACCAGGGCATCCCAAGGGAAGTTGTGTCTTGACCCTTGTTGTCAAAAGAAGAAAATCTCCTGAGATTTTTGTTAAAAAAACACGTGAAGACACCCCTCATGTGAGGTCACACTATCTGGCATTCTGGAAAATGAAACCTTTTATTTCAAAGGGATCCCAGGTTAGCCATGCAGCCCCGGGCATCAGATCAAAGCAAATTCGAATCCTCTTTGAAGAACACCAACTTCAACACAGACCAGACAAAATTCCCACAAGAAGGAACCCAGCAAAGATGGGCCACACAAGGGAATGAGATATCAGGCTTGATCACGGAATTATTAGACTCAGATTGTATGTTCAAATCAGAATATAGGTTTAGGAAATAAAATGAGAGACTAAAATATAAGAGAGACATTATAAAAATGGACCAACCATATTTTTAAAAGAACCAAATAAAATTCTAGAGATGAAAGCTATTAAAACTAAATACAGACCTTTCACAGAAAATTTGATACAGATGAAGAAAGAATTGTGAAGCAAAATACAAATTTAAGGAAATAATGCAGAATATAGAGCACAGATTTTTTAAAGAGATGAAAATTATAAAAATAAATAGAAACAAGGATAAAATAAAAGAGATAAAAAGGACAAACACTGGTTCTTTTAAAAGACTAATACACTTAATAAACTTTGAAACGTTTAGCAAAAAAAAAGAAAAAACAGAGGAAGAATAAATCATAGGAATTAAAAGGGGACCATAACCACAGATGCTGCAAAGCTCAAAATGGTAATAAAAAGACATTACAGAACAAGTTACAGCAAAAAGTTAGAAAATATGGTTGGAATAGACAAGTTCCCAGGAAAGAAATATTTCCAAAACCAACTCAAGAAAAAATAAAAATCTATATAGCCATTAAGACATGGAATCAGTTTTGTTTTTCCACAAACATATTCCATGCCCAGACAGTTTTACAAATAAGGTCTATCAAGTTCATTTAAGATTATTCCACTTTATGCAAGCACTTTCAAAAAAGAGAAATATATCAGAACATCCCCAAGTCAATTTTTGTGGGTACCATAAATTTTACATGAAAACCTGGCAAGAAAAGGAAATTTTAGGTCAAAAGCACTCATAAACTCAGTTATAAAATCCTAAACAAGGGCAACCAGCAAGATGGTGGCAGAGTAAGGAGCTCCTTGAGTCAGCTCCTGCTACAGGGCAGATAGCAAACACCCAGGGCTACCTAAAACACCTGTTAGGGGGCTCCAGGAGGCCAGAAGAACATCCTACAGCATCCTTGAAGGAACAGTAGGAGGAGACTGCCCAGCTGCAGAGAAGATTCATAAGTAGAGTGCTCCACGCCCCAAAGGCCGGTGCTTATCCTGCACTGGAGGCACAAGCCACCTCAGGAGTTGTTCTGCAGCTGGAATTGGAAGCTCCACTTCACAAAGACAGTTGAGTACCAACTTCAGCTACTGATTAGTAAACTCAGGTGGCTAAGTACAACCCTAAGAAGAGCTAAAGTTTGAACCTGTCCAAATCAGAAAAAGGCTAGCAGCCACCCTCTTAACTCTGTCCCTGGCACAAAGGGAAGTGGGGCAGACTGAAAATCACAGTGCTAGTAAAGACTGCCTTCTTTCCATTCAGATCAGATTGAAGATCTTGCCTAGGCTGTAGCCCCACCTCCAGCAGGGAGGAAGTTGGGGGAACCTGTGCCAGCCTCTCTAGGAAAACACAGGCCATGCTGTGGAGGCCAGTGATGATCCTACTCTGGTAGTGCAGGTCACCTCAGGAGCTTTTCTGTAGCTGGAAGTGGAAGCAACATTCCCAAAAGCAGGGGAGAAAGAGATGGTTGACAACGGACTTTACTTATCAGTAAATTTACTTATCAGTAAATTCAGCAGGCTAAAGTATAACCCTAAGAACAGCTAAAGTTTGAACCTGTCCAAGCCAGAAAGTGGCTGGTGGCTGCCATTTTGACTCCACCCCCAGCCTGAAGGGAAGCCAGTCTGGCTAAAAATCACAGTAATGGTAGGAACCAGTTTCTTTCATCCAGATCAGCCTGGAGCCTTGGCCTAGGCTTTAGCCACACTTCTAGCAGGGATGAAGCTGGTGCACCCGGCACCAGCCTATCCAGGTAACTACAGGTACATTCAGCTGGCACAGACTAAATAATCAGAAGTCTACTAGGGTAATTACAGTCATCTTGGACCCACGTGGCATAGATTGCTGCCCACACCTGCAACTCCATTCCCACTCCAGGCAGGGCAGAAAGGGATGTGAAGCTTCATCAGTCTCTCTGGGCAACTAAAGTCTAGGCCTGCAGGACTTGGATTATTCCACACAGCTGTGATTCTGCTCCTTCCCCTGACAAAGGAGAAAGTTGGGAGAAGATTCGTCAGTCCCTGGGGCAATGAGGGTAGCTTGAGCCTCCATAGCTTATAGCACCAAACATATCCTTGACTCCTACTACACAACCAACAAGGGCAAAAGGACAAGAAATCCCTAAACTAAAGAGAGAAACTGTACCCAGAAAAAATACATCTAGTAAGCCAGATGCCAAGACACCAACAAAAAATTAAAATCCACACCAAGAAAAGGAAGATATGGCCCAGTTAAAGGAACAAGATAAGCCTCCAGATCGCATAAAGGAGTTGAGACAACTAATCATAGATGTTCAAACAAATCTCCTTAATAAATTCAATGAGATGGCTAAAGAGCTTGAGAATATTAAAAAGACATTGGATAACACAAAGAAGAATTTGAAAGCATACCTAGAAAAATAGCAGCTCTTACGGGAATGAAAGTCACAATAAATGAAATTAAAAATACACTGGAATCATATAATAGCAGATTTAAGGAGGCAGAAGAAAAGATTGGTGAGTTTGAAGAAATGGTCTCTGAATGCCAACATACAAAAAAAAGCAGAAGGAAAAAAGAATGGAAAAATTGAATAAGGTCTCAGGGAACTAAACAACAGCAAGAGATGTGCAAACATATGTGTCATGGGTGTCCCAGAAGGAGAAGAGAAAAGGGGCAGAGGGAATATTTGAAGAAATAATTGTAGAAAAATTCCCAACCCTATTGAAGGACATAGATATCCATGTCCAAGAAGCATAAGGTACTCCCATCCAAATAAATCTGAATAGACCAACTCTAAGACACATACTAATCAGAATGTCAAATACCAAAGACAGAGAGAATTCTTAAAGCAGCAAGAGAGAAGCAATACATAACATATAAGGGATACCCAATAAGATTAAATGCCAATTTCTCATCAGAAACCATGGAGACAAGATGACAGTGGTATGACAGATTTAAGATACTGCAAGAGAAAAACTTCCAGCCAAGAATCTTATATCTGTCTTTCAAAAATGAGGCTGAATTTAGACTATTCACAAATAAACAGAAACTGAGAGAGTTTGCAACCAAGGGACCAGCTTTGTAGGAAATACTAAAGGGTGTGCTACAGCCTGAAAAGAACAGGAGAGAGAGGCCTGGAAGAGAGTCTAGAAATGAAGATTACATCAATAAAACTAACTAAAAATGTCAAAAGAGTGGTGAAAATAAAATATGACTAGTAAAACTCAAATAGGAATAAACTTAACCAACAATGTAAAGCGCTTGTATTCAGAAAACTACAACTCATTATTAAAAGAAATCAAAAAAGGCCTAAATAATTGGAAGAACATCCCTTGTTCATAGATTAGGAGACTAAATATCATTAAGATATCAATTCTACTAAAATTAATATACATATTCAATGCAATCCCAATAAAATTACACTGGCATTTTTTAAATAAATGGAAAACACAATTATCAAATTTACTTGGAAGTGTGGGTGTCCTGAAAAGCCAGAAACATCTTAAAAAGGAAAAGCAAAGTTGGATGACTCTCATTTCCAGACTTTAAATCATATTACCCAGCTACAGTGGTAAAACACACACACACACACACACACACACACACACAGAGCAGGGTACTGGCATAAAGACAGATACATAGACCAATGGAACTGAATTGATGGTTCAGAAACAGACTCTCATATCTATGGTCAAGTGATTTTTTTACTAGCCTGTCAAACCCACCCAGCTCAGGCAGAACAGTTCATTCAACAAATGGTGCTGAGAGAACTGGATATCCATAGCCAAAAGAAGGAAAGAGGACCCCTATCTCATACCTTATACAAGAATTAACTCAAAATGAATCACAAGCCTAAATATAAAAGCAAGAACCATAAAGCATCGAGAAGAAAATGCAGGAAAATATCTTCAAGACCTGGTGGAAGGTGGTAGATTCTCAAGGAGATAAAAGGAGGTGAGATGGACTACTGATGCTTAATGTATGTAGAAATTTTAACTAACTTTACTGTAAAATGTGGAAATGTGTAGAGTTGATGGTAACACATTATAGTAACAGCTGGTTTATAAATGGAAATGGGCTGAAAATGGTAGTCTAGGAATATAAATGCCAATTGACAAAATGCTACAGACTAATCTAGGGACTGAATAGCACAGTAAACCCAGAGGTGGATGAGAATTATGGTTGATGGTAGAGATGCAAGAGTGTCTTTTGTGAACTAGAGCAGATGTACATCTATTGCAAGATTGTGGGAATGTGGAGAAGCATGGAGAAAATACAACTGGAGTGACCTATGGACTGTGGTTAACAGAAATAATGAAATATTCATACATCTATGCCAAAGATATACTGTGTTGATAATGAGGGAGTATGGAAAAAGAATGCCAAATGTATGCTACAGACCCAGTAATAATCAGGTGATATTGTCTTATAGTCTGTAACAAATGTTCTACCATGGTGTGGGGTGTTGATAGAGGGGTGTTATATGGGAATTCTGTACATGTGCATAATTGTTTTGTTTGACAATATACTTTCATAATTTGTAACAAATGTCTCACAACAATGCAAGATATTGGTGTTATGGATGGGGCCCTGTATGATGTTATGCATGTTTGCTTTGTAAGTTCACAACTTTTACTATACAGTTATTGTTTATGTATGTTCATGTATAAATGATATAAAAATAATAATAACAGTAGGGTCAATTGGGGGAAAAATACTTTGGTTAGTAGTAATATTTTGAGGATGCTCTTTAATCATTAGTTAAAAGTGTTTCACAACAAAGCAGCGTATTGGGTTACAGTAAGGTATGAGAGCCCTGTACGATGTTATGTATGCTTGTTTTGTAAGTTCACAAGTATTACTATACACTTATTGCTTATGTATGTTTATGTATGACTGACATACTTGAATAAATTTTTAAAATAAATAAATAATACTAAACAAAATAGTAGCATAACGACACCATCAAACTGTGGATAAGGTAATGTCTTAGTGTCCTTTTCTTCCCTCCTGAATTTCATCCTCTCTCCCTTTCCGATAAGCAGTTCACCAATTTATCAAGGTTCATTCTCAGATTCAAGGCTGCTAGCAAACTCTCCCAAGTCACTGATCTTTGCAGTTAAGTCAAATGGGTGTTTTACTTAATAATCATTTATATTCCCCATCATTTCCTAAAAATGGAAATGGCTTTCAATTAAAAAACCATATACGCAAGGAATTTAGATTGAAAACCAAAGTGTCCAATCCAAAAAAGCAAAAGAAGAATGGACAAATTGCACCGCAGACCAGAGAAGGTATCTTCTTGCATATATGTCCTAATTTTGGATTGAAGTTCTAGAAGACAATGAGTTTTTAAAGCACAATGTAAAAAAGAAAGGGCCTATCATAAAATATTAAGCCTTCTTTGCCTGGTAAAATATAGCATGACCATTTGCCAGAAATACAAGCTTCTCTATCACTGAACAGAAGGAACAATTTTACATACAGATTGGCACATAAAGGAGAATATGTGTTATCTGTGTATTTGTTTGTCAGCGTCTTCATCAGATGGAACAGTTCCATGTGTCCTTCCATGCACATCTGCACTCCACTTCATGCCTGTCCTCCACTGGGCCACCTAGTTGTCCCTAAATCCTAGTTCTCTCTGGTTTCATTTATCCAAGAAATAAACTTCTTTCCCCTGCCTGTGTGAATAGTCAACTAGATGCATGGGATGGGACAGGGGACCAAAGGTCCAATCATTCTATGTGCAGGCGCTCCCCAATATCCCCGATTTCAGCATGGTGTCTCCCCTCCTTGCCTTCCACAGTAACAGGAGCCTCAAGTCCTCCTGCTCTCCAAGTTCTGAATTGGTCCACCTCCTGATCTCCACTGCAAAGGCCCTTGGGCTCATGGTTCCTCGACTCTGTTTGTTCAGTTCCCACTCCAGACTTCCAGAAATACTCTCTTAATTGCTGGTGTCTCCTCTCGCCTTCTCTCTGTGCTTGTGAATTTATCTATTTTTATTCCCTTGCTGACATTTTAATGGGATTTAGAGACAGAGAGGAGATGATGGGTGGGCAGTTGGCCATGGGTGACCAAAAGGTCAAGGTGAACTTTGAACGGCTTGGGTGATCATGTGTGCCCATCATACAGCTCAGACTACCTCTCAGGCTCCTCTTGGTTTTTAATTTCCTATTTTAATAGTGGTTCCTCCCTGGGAAAGCAGAGACAATCATGTACCTTTATTGTATCCCCAGGACCTAGAACAATAAATATTTATTGAATGAATGAAATTCAGATTTTTACTCCTGATCATCTACTGTGAAATCAGGTCTACCATGGATTTGTTGAGCCAAGCCCTGGTCTAAGCACGTTACAGATGTTACTTTACTCCATTTAATCCTCACTACAGTGCCATGATGTGGATATTATTAGTCATGCTTACAGATCACAAAACTGTGTATCAGCAGGGCTAAATGATATGGTGACAATCATACAACTGGCTAAAATGGGACAGACAGAGCCATTATTCACATCTAAATCTCCCTCAGACTGAAGACACTGTTTTTCCCACTATTACATACTTCTCCCCCAGACTCTACCATCTAGAGAGTGGGGGGCAGCAAGGCTACCTACACATAGAAATTGCATTAAAGGACTTAAACATATACCAAAGATGAGCTGCAAAGGATTATCCAAACCAAGTCTGAATGTTGTTAAGTGCTTATTTGCATTTGGCAGTTCAGAGTTGAGGAAAGACTGCTTTTCAAACTTCATAATTAATGTGTTGCACATGGCATTTCTAAAAGTGCTTTCAAACACATTATCTTGTTTAAATCGCTAAACAAAATGATCGAAAGTCAGCTAGATGTGAATAAGGTGCTTTTAAAGTCCAGAATGAAGAGTTTTAAGAGGATATTTTTAACATGAAAATATAATGCATTTCAGAAGAATATCTGAATTCTAAATTCACAGTGAATTAAGTATCCCCAACTGTATGTATGATTCAACATCATATTCCCCGAGAAAATATTTGGACTTGGAGTTATCCTTTGAACAACATATTTTCATTCAAAAACATATTGAAATATAAGCAGCTTTCGCAACGCTTGCTTTCAGAATCATAGAATTTTGGCTTTGTTGAAATTACTTCTCCCATAGCTTCCATTTCTTCTGCACACAGAATTTGATAAGCAAATTGCGAAATAAAAACAGAATTTTTCTCATAGCAAAGGCTGCCATGCAATTAGATTCACCATATTTTGAAAGCTGACTATAGACAAAGACCTGTGCCTTTAAATTTAGATCTGAACAAGGCATGATCCCAAACGTCATGGCACCTACATCCAAGGGAGGAGACAAACGCAGGCAACCCAATGCCAGGCAGCCCTGAGCACGTGGCTCCCAGAGGAAAAGATGGTGAAGGAGAGACAGGATCCCGGCAGGGGAGGGCGTATAAGGGCCGGCCTTGAAGCCAGAGTGGGATGGAGCTCAGTGGGGATCTCGGAAATGGGAGAGAAGGTCGTTCCAGGACACGGGGCAGAGGGAGCCCATTCCTGGACAGGAAGACTCGGGAAGTAAGGAGTAGCCGCGTTTCAGACGCAGGGGCCTGGGGGCATGAATTCCCCACCCGGGCTGTCCTGACAAAGCCCCCACAAACTTGGCAGCTTAAAACAACTAGTATTCTACTATAGAACCATCGTGACTCTAGCAATGGAAGAAACTATCATTGATGTGGAGACAGTGGCCACAGGAGTTGCTGAGGGCAGGGAGAAGGAAGAAGAGACGTGATGTGGGGGCATTTTGGGGACTTGGAGTTGTCCTGAATGATATTGCAGGGACAGATGCTGGACATGATATATCCTGCCATAACCCACTGAATGGACTAGGGGAGAGTGTAAACTACAGTGTAAACTGTAATCCATGCTGTGTAGCGGTGCTCCGAAATGTACTCATCAAATGCAGCGAACGTGCCATACTGATGGAAGAAGTTGCTGATGTGGGAGGAGTGTGGGGGTGGGGTGGGGGTATGTGGGGACCTCTTATATTTTTTAATATAACATTTTGTATGATGCATGTAGCTTTAAAAAAAAATTAAATTTTAAAATATCTATTAAAAAAAAAAAAAAAAGAACAACAGGAGTTCAGTGTCTCCCAGCTCTGGAGGCCAGAAGTCCAAATTCAAGGCTCCTTCTGGCTTCTGAGGGAGAATCCGTTCTGTTGCCATCCCTAGCCTCAGTGGCTGCTAGCTACCCTTGACGTTCCTTGGCCCGAGGCTTCCCTCCCATCTCCATCTGCTCTCCATGCGTGTGTCGTCTGCTCTCCTCCACTCCCCTCTCCTCCTTTCCTCTCCTCTCCTCAGGAGTTGTCATTGGATTTAAGACTCATCCTGAGAGGCTTACCTTAATTCCATAGGCAAAGACCATTATTTCAAAAAAAGGCCTCGTTCCGCAGTTCTGGGTAAACATATCTTTTGGGAGCCACAATTCAATCCACTACAGAGTGTCTCATATAAATGCATAACTTTAAAAATAAATTTCCCTTGCAATTATAGCTGATTATCAATTGAATAAAAAAACACATCAAAGTAAGAAATTCTTCTTTTTTTTTTTAGGTACCAGGGCCAGAGATCGAACCCGGGACCTCGTATGCGGGGAGCCGGTGCTCAACCACTGAGCCACATCAGCTCCCCTGAGTTGGTTTTTCCGTTTGTTTGCTTGGTGTGTGTTTTTGTTTGTTTGTTTGTTTTTGAGGAGGCACCAGGAACCAAACCTGGGACCTCCCATGTGGGAAGCAGGCGCTCAACCACTTGAGCCACATCCAAACCCAAGAAATTCTTAAAGGCAGTCTGATTACTTGTTTTTCCCTGAGTTTATTTTTTAACTAGTCAGCGGGTTTCTGAGTACATGGTTCAGGGTCCCGTGACTGATGACTGAGGGGAAGTTCCCAGAGCCCCCTCCCACTTACATGTGGGCAAGGCACAGCCGCTTGAGTTCACTAAACCCGCACCTGCTGTGAGTTTAAGAGCCTTGTATAACCCCTCACCTTCCACCCCAAGAGGAGAACTGAGCTCCATGTTCGAAAAAATGTCCTGCAAAATCCTAAGCAAGAGCAATGAATCAAAAGCACTGTACAGATTAGGAAAGAACGTGAAGTGTAAACTAAGTCAAAAGTTACTGGATGCACAGGGGAGGCTTTCAAAGCTGAACCCTGAGAACGGATTTTTGTAGTACATTTCATGATTGCCCTTAATTATGGAAAGCACTTTTCATTGGATTAGAGGGGCAATTTGATGCTCTTTCAGGTACTGGATAAGGAACCCAGTAACTGAAATGATGGACAGGCTTTCAGGCTCTCGCTCATGTTTTTTGACTCTGTGACTTAAGTGTGGAATTGATCTGAAGTCGGTATAGGTCTCCCAACAATGCTCAAGTGTAGGCAATACGGTTCTATTTGCTCTAATTCAGTTCAATACATTCTTTTGGTGCGCAAAACTCAACAGCACCTCTTAGAATAGAGAGTGCGAATTATGCCATGCCATAATCATAGCAGTTCTAAACTAATTTAACACCTTGAAGAAGTTAATTAACATCATTAAAAAGTGCAGCCAGTCAAGTATAACATGTGACCCAAATAAATAATTAAATGAACTTTCCTCCTCCAGAGGTGACACGTCCGGGTGTGCACTCCTTCATCAGACCTGGTCAACAATTGTTTGAAACATCTGACACCGACCACATGAGATGATTTTCATAAGGTGTAAACTTACGCAGCCGTCTAATAAACAACTTAAGTTCCAGGGCTGACATTGATTTATGCATCTTCTAAAGAGATGGTGCATGAAACGATCAGAACAGTCAATAATGCAAGCAAAATGTATGGGCTTGCGATAAGAGAGCAGAAAACAAAATCAATGCCTTCCAGCTATTAACAGCATGCAGCAGAGTTCATAATAGATAGCATTAAACTTGAACAAGTTGCATCATTCAAATACCTCAGAGAAACTGTCACCCAAACGTAATTGCAAGACTAGTGTTCACATAAATGAGTACGAATGGCATTGGTTGGCATTTCACCAACTAAAATCTACTTAGGTGAGTTGCTTGGGGTACATCCTTATTGCAAACATTTCAAAGAAGATCACTAAGCCTACTAATAAGTATCATTAGGTCCATAAAATTTAGATAATGAAGAAAGTCGATATGTTGCTATAAACCTTCACATGTGAAACAGATATTCCAAGGGCAAAGCAATCAGCGGCAAATGGATGTATTTTTTGCCTTTAAAGGAATGAAATTGAATGGAATTAAATATTGCTAGCTTGTAATCAACACAGTCATTTTTAAGCCCTGCTGGTCAGATAATTTTCTGTCTCAGAAACATCCAAAGAGATCTAGTAAAGCACTCAGAGTGACAGAGAGAGCAGTGGAGCACAGAGGTTTGGGGATCAGATCAACTGGTGTTTGATTCGCATCTTGGCCAATTAGCACCTTTATCACTTAACCTTCCTGGGCCTTTGTTTATTCATCTGCAAAATGAAATTAATTATAACTACCTTGCAGTGTATTTTTTAAAATATAATAACACATGAAGGATGCCTGTCGCCCCAGAATAAACTGTTTATCTTAATTTCAGTATAGGTATGAATTTGTCCATATAGCAAGTTTCTTTGGGACTGGTAAATTAACATAAGGCATTGCAAAACAAGGTCAATCCCTAATAACCTCTATTTATTATACAATCCATAGCAGGTAGCTTACTGAAGCAAATGGCCAAACTGCTCTCTATCAATTCAAATGCTTTTTGGGGAATGAGCCACCAATGGTGTACTTACATGCACGCGTTTCCCTCTCCACTTCATCTTGTTTAAACTTCATGCAGGTAACGAGTATTGAGACAATCCCAGCTCAGAGTACCCTTTCAAATCCCACGTCAGCCACCTACAGACTTGCATCTCAGCAACGTGTTCCGTTATCCACTAGGATTGCTGTAACTACAAACATGGCTCCACCATTTTGAATTTCGATTGCTCCTTTAGAGCCAGCATGCGTTAATGGAGCCACATGGTTTATCTCTAATGGTGACTGGTAACTTTCATGCCTCAAAATGTCAATTATCCCTCTCGTTATCTGTAAATGTCTTGAACAACAGTTGAACTAGGTAAACAATTGGTTGAAATATTAAGTACAAAAAATGACCACAATGTTAGGAAGGCAAATGACTGTGTCTTGGGGTATCTGGGAGAAAATATTGAAATACAACCCCGCCCCTGTGCCATCATTCAGTTGCTGCAGGAATTAAAACCTGCAAAGCATAGAATCCCCAACACGGAGCAACCAGGGGAATCAAACGCCTTTCCATGGAGTTCCACAATGGGCTCCACAAAGAGCTATCAATGGCATTTTCTCCTGAGTTCATGCTTCATTTGGGGCAGCCCAGCCCAAGACGCCATAGAGGACCAGCCCTGCAAAGTAAAGTATTGTTTTCCGTAACACTGGGAATAAAAGACTGCATTAAGATGCCAATTTCCCATCCCTACGTGCTGAGCACCCACGGGTTGTAACCAAGTGCTGTGCAGAACACTTTGTGAATTAGTGATATAATCACCGGATTGGGAAATTAATGGTACTTGAGCTGTCTGGGAAAAAAACATTACTAAAAATGAAAAACGGAATCACTGCTTTGGTTCAATGGGTTGAATCTTTCAATCAGTGATTTTAAAAGGGGGATGGAAAAAAGTTTAATATCTTGATCTCTCTCTTTTAAAAATCATATATAAAAGAAAAAAAAAACCACAGAAACATGGCTATTGGTACGAAAGGGCGCTTTCAGACTGCTGATTACCCCCACTGCGCCCTGACCTCGTGGACCCCCAGAGAAAGCCAGATTGACTCTTGCCCACACAGATATTACATGCCCATTGGGAAAGCAACCACAATGAATAGTACATGAAGGAACAACAGGAGAAAATACACTCTTTCGCCTTGTTTACGTGTCCAGTATAAACTAAATGCTGCATGGGTTCAGAGCAAGGAGAGATTGTTGAGGCTGGACCCAGCAGGGCCTCGCTGGACGGGCCCCGCCCCGGCACACGCCCACCGTGTCTGCGCCTTTGGTTGCTGGTGTCCCCTGCCACCTGCTCTCCCGGGGCCACCCAGCCCTCCCTGCAGCATCCACAGGTGTCTTCCACCAATCACCTCTCCGTGACCATAAACATCTAAAAAGCATTCATACCTGGTGATTCTAGGATAGAAAGCCCTTGGGGATCCTCGGGAAACTGCCTGTGATAGTGGCAATTCGTTTGCCCCCTTTTGCACAAACCCATTGACCCATTAATTATCCTTCTAATAATTTCTCCTAAAGAAAACTATCAGGGACGTTGGTAAGAGCTACAAGGATAGTCGTGGCAGCATTGTTTACAACAGCGAAAATTTGAAAATATTCTGCACGTCCAATAATAGGGAAGGCAGCCATTAAAGATGACATAGTCAATGAATATTTGTGATGGTAGAAATGTGTTTACGGGAAACGGACTTTGGCCCAGTGGTTAGGGCGTCCGTCTACCACATGGGAGGTCCGCAGTTCAAACCCCGGGCCTCCTTGACCCGTGTGGAGCTGGCCATGCGCAGTGCTGATGTGCGCAAGGAGTGCCGTGCTACGCAAGGGTGTCCCCCGCATGGGGGAGCCCCACGCACAAGGAGTGCACCCCGTAAGGAGAGCCACCCAGCATGAAAAGAAAGAGCAGCCTGCCCAGGAATGGCGCCGCCCACACTTCCCGTGCCGCTGACGACAACAGAAGCGGACAAAGAAACAAGACGCAGCAAATAGACACCAAGAACAGACAACCAGGGGAGGGGGGGAAATTAAATAAATAAATAAAAATCTTTAAAAAAAAAAAAAAGAAATGTGTTTACAACAGATTAAGTGGGTGAGTAAACAGGGTACTACACAGTGGATACAACACAATCCCACAAAATATATATCTATATATACATTTGCTTTTATGCATAAAAACCATCTATCACTGAGTTGCACTCATGTTTTTACTTTATTGCTTTTGGTATTTTTTCTGATTTTTCTTTGATAGAGCAAGCAATCCAAAGATGTTTAGAATGCCTATTCTAGCAAAATTAACACTTTCCTTTTTATTATGAAATATGTTATGCCTAGAAATGAGTTTATTGAGTGATATAGCAAATCCCTGAATACCTACCACCAAGCTTGCGCAACTCCCTTCTGGGAGCAACTTCGCTTTCAGCACAGAAAGTGGGAGTGGAACAAAAGTAGGTGGAATGCCGGCAGCCTCTGCGTGCTGACCCTCCAGTCACGAGAGGTTTATTTCTGACCTGCTTAAACTTAGTTTTTCACTTCCCAGACCATCTCTAAAGAACACCCTCTCTCCCAGCCTCTGCACCAGTGTGGTAACATCTATAATGGAATACAAAGAACCAGGATTTTTTTTCCAATCCAGGGAGCCATTATCATCTGCTGGGGTGCTCTGGCTGCAGAGTGCAAGCCCGAGCCCGCTTCCAAGCCTGCAAGCTGCTCCCCTCCTGGTTGACTTAAACCTTTCTGCTTCCATCAGCCACAGGAAATGCGGACACTTACGGATAACAGCTGACAATTTGAACAGAAAACAGGGAGAAAAGCCGTGTAAAGCAAGTGGTTCAGATTATAGCTGTTGACTTCTAATATTATTTGATAGATGAGGCCGCTGCAATTATCTTCTGCTCATGGGTTCCATTACTGGAACAAGAAGCACACAAAATAAGGGCAATTTCCCAAACAATATATAGGACCACTTAACTTTGTCAAGAGCCATTTCTGCAAGTGCAGTCCTCCTTGGTTAAAGATATGAAGATAATGTGCTGGCAGCTTGACATAAGCATTTAGTTCATACCACATTAACTGCCTTTTGTTATTTCAGACATGCTCTAGTTAAGGCCAAATTGGATATTATTTTTAACTAAATGTTTGTTTAAAATGCAGTCATGAAATCTATTGCTTTCCCCGAAAATAAAAGAAAAAGAAAATAAAGGTCCTAAGGAAAATCTGAAAATCCTTAAACAAGTAAGAGTGAACAATGTTTCCATCTTCATTTTCATGAATCTTCCTTGAAACGAGGTATCTTTAAATTACTGGAACAATTTCCATTCTTAAAAAAAAAAAATTGTTTAACTTTATGTTACTCTTTTAAGGAAGCTCCATCTCCAGAGGAAAAGGTAAGTAATACATTCTTTTTATTAAAGAAGTTGTGGGTTTACAGAAAAATCACTCTATTACTAACACCTTGCATTTGTTTAGTGTATTTGTTATAACTGATGAAAACACATTTTTATAATTGTACAATTAATTAGACCATAGTTTACCTTGGGATTCACTGTTTGTATTGTGCAGTTCCACGAATTTTTGAAAAAATTTTATTCTAGTAACATATATATAACCTAACATTTCCCCTTTTAACCATATTCATAATTGTAATTCAGGACTGTTAATTACATTCAGAATGTTGTGCCACCATCACCACCACTGAAAGCAAAATGTTTTTGAAAGACAAAAAATGAAGTGTCTAAGCACTGAAATCAATTATTGCATCCATTGCAGCAATTAGCACATTTTGCGATTTGAATTTGCATTGAGCCATTGGGTGAAATGAGTTCTGGAAATTTTAGACAGAATTGAATAGGGAATTACACTTGTCCCATAGCCCCACACCCTTAGTACCTTGGAGAGTGGAAAGAGTATGGGGGAACCTGAGGGAGATAAAAATATATATGTGTTTAAATCAGAAAAGCACAGGATAGCTACTGTAAGTATCTTGACTGATAGCTTTATGATGAATGTCATGGAAATCGAGAATGGGAGGGAGTGGTACCACCCGCAAGGTGGCTCAAAGGAACTTGCTTTTATCTCCCAGATAGAGACCACAGGCATATTTTGAAATATTGCCTTATTTTCTTATTTAAAATTCCCTTGATATTTTCTCTTCTCTCTTGCTTTGAGGCAAACAAAAATATGACCAAGACAAAATTCATTCAAGACATTGGATTCCTTTCCTTCCCTTTCTTTTCTTTTTTCTCCTAATTTTCAAATAGTAAGCAGCTGGCCAAGCATGACAAGGGTCCAGGCTATGTCTCCCTTGACCCGATGCTCTGGATTCTCACAGGTACTTATCCGAGACATGCCCAAGTCCTCTAAAATCTGGGTCACTGTGAGCATAAGTTGGTGTCGCTGGTCAAAAAGCACCTGCCTCTTCAATAATACGCAAGAGGGATAGTTAAGTCTGAACAGTTTAATTATAACATTCAGGATTTTTTTTTTAATTCTTTCTCTGCTCCTAAAGTCTTTTAAGTCTCTTTTAAAAGGGCCTCTGTACAAAAGGTAACTTCAGCCTAGAGAGAAAGAAACTCAGGCTTGGCCATTCCACTTCCACTTGGGCATTGATTCGATGTCTTTTTTTTTTTTTTTTAACAAATTCAAAAAGAAAGGGGACACGATTTAAAACTAAAATAGAACCAGGCACATTGTACAAAGGATTATTTCAAGTAATTCTCCTTGAAACCATAACAAAGGACTGTTTCCTGGGGATTAAATGGACTGTCAGGTAATCAGAAAAGTTCTTTTAGGTTTTTCCTCAGGAAGAAAAAGAGCACTTTGGAGGGATTTTGTTCCTGGCATTTTGTGACACTTTACAGCTTATTCCCTGGCGTCGCACCGATTTATTTTATTATTCATGAGCTCCGTGAAGGAAGGAATGATCTTAGCCGTCCCAGCTGGACCACACTAATAGAGACTTTCCTCCCCTCCGTCTACTGTTACTTTTATGGATAAGATTGTTTTATTAATGAGAGCAAATGGGTTTCCTGAATATCATCCTCTCCTGTGGTCACTCTGGAACCTGATATACCTGATTAATTGATTTTCAACTTTTGAGCACCCTCACTATTTTTGACACTGTACTTTAAAATATATATATATAGGACATAAATGAACAAAAGCTGTACCTCCAGGAAGCTACATTCTAATGAAACAAGACTGACCTCCATTACTAATTGATGATGCTACAGTCAACTATCAATTATTCATGTAAAGATTATCCACGACACACTTTGTAGAGCATCCATGGTGAATTTCTAAATCCCAGGCTTTCCTGCTTCTCAACTCTGCAGACGTAAGGGATACAATGTGAAACACTTCCCCACACCACCATTTAGGCACAGAGCAAAGCAAGCCCATGCGCCCACCTCCGCCAGCTCTCAATCCTCACCCCCTTAGCAGGCGTGGAGCTAAGGGACCAGAGAAACCCCCTTAGCTAGGGACCAGAGAAACAGAGAGGTACTGGGTGCAGAAGATGCCCCAGATGGGAGTGGCTCCTTCTACAGGTAGAAAGGAGCAGCAAAGGTTTCAGTGGGAAGTCAACACTTGATGTGAGTCCTGAAAATTAGGAGCGGGGCAGAATGAGAAGACACTGAAGGCAGATGCATAGAATCACGAAATGGTACAGTGCAGTATGGGGTTTGCCTGTCCTTCTGTGTGACCACGGGGTTGGCAGGGGGGAGGAGGTGGATGCAATTACTAACAAGTGATGGGGCTGAAAAGATAAGCTCAGTAAGCCTTTGCTACTTTGAGATTTGAAGGGAAAGGGGGGTCTAGCTTGATCCCTAGGATAGGGTGTAGATAACCAAACAGTTTGGTGCCATCACTAAAATTGGGAATGCTGGAGGAGAAACTGTTTCGGGGGGTACAGATAATGAGTCCAGGTATGGACCTTTCTCTTGATAGCTCTGATAGACATGAAGAGGTCATAACCCTAAATATCAGCACTGGGCTGCACAGTTCACTGTTATTGAGCTAATAGTCAACACTGACTAACAAGTTCTTGTTCAACACCTCCACCAAGTAAGGTAGGTCTCCCATCATCTGCACATGTAGAGTTGGGGGTTTTTTTTAGAGTTGTTGTTTTGATGCTTCTGCAAGTACTAATTCAGACTGGGAAAAATCCACTTAAAGGTTGGTTATTTATATTGCCTAATCTCTTCCTTTTTTCTGATTTAGTGTAGATACTTCCAAATGCTCTACTTTGAAGATCTAGACACTACCTCGGCTACACTGTGAGACAACTTGTCAGGTCAAAAGAAAACAGTTACAAGCAGTCGTGGAGTCAGCCCACATTTCACTCTGACTGCAGGGAGAAAAGGTGCCAAATGTCTCGCAAATGTCACTGGAAGGTAATATATTCCTTCACTCATCCATTCATTCAGCAAATCCATACTGAAGACTTACTAAACGCCAGTCAGGAAACACCATCGTGAACAAGGAGTGCGGCAGCATCCTGCTCTCAGGGAGCTTCTGTACTGGTTAGGTGGACACACACCAGGAAGCAGTGTTTGGTGCAGTGAAGAAAATAAATTGGAAGAGAGGTAATTAGTGGTGGGTGACAGCCTTAAACAGGGGGAAGGGAAAGATGCCACTGAGGACATAGCATGGCACCTGAGAGCTGAGGAGCGAGAAGCAGCCAACCAGGCCAAGACTGGAGGCAAAAAAACCTTCCAGACTGAACAGAAGAGGAGCTAAGACCAGAACTAGCCAGTGTGTTTAAAAAAACAAACAGAAAAAAAAGAATAGCCTGGCTGGAGCAGACTCAGTGGAGGGCAGAGTGAAATGTGCCAGGGGGGAATCAAGCAGATGGTGGAGAGGCACGAGTGGAGGAAAAGAGCAGAACCAAGCCTGAGATCGGGACCCATTGGCTGACCTTGGGCATGTGACTTAACCTTTCAAAACCCTGTGTTCAGGGAAGTGGCTGTGGCTCAATTGATTGGGCTCCCGTCTGCCATGTGGGAGGCCCTGGGTTTGCGTCTCAGGGCCTCCTTGTGAAGGCAAGCTGGCCTGCGCCTGCGGAGAGCTGACAGCCCACACCCATGGAGAGCTGGAGCAGCAAGATGACGCAACAAAGGGAGACAAGCAGACACAGAAGACCGCGCAGCGAATGGACACAGAGACCAGACAGCAAGCAAGCAGCAAGCGGGGAGGGAATAAATAAATAAAGAAATCTTTAAAAAAAAACAAACTCTGTGTTCATTATTGATTAAAATAGCAGCAATCCTCATTTTCTGACTTGATGAGGACAACACATGAGATAAACTTCTCCAAGTGCCTGGTACATAGAAATTCTCTCATAAACGATCCTTTCTTTTCCTAGTGGTCAACGAAGCCAGTGTGGATAATTTGGGCAAAGAAACAAGCCTTTCTGATCTTCTTTCATGCAGCTCTTAATTCCCAGAGCTGACCTTCAGTACAGCCTACGTTCAAGAGCGCCTCGGGACCAGGGGTCAACGTTGCCAAGATAGATCAGGTCATGGGGTGGTAGAAAATACTCCCCTGTGAGCAGAAGACCTTCAAATTAATTTCCTATGTAACCCTGATATTTGTGAACTAAGGTCTCCCAAGTTAAGAATTACCCTGCTAGATAAATTTATTTTTAATCAGCAATTACTTTGAGGTTTTTAGAGAAAACTACTTTAAAATAAAAGTTATTCTGCTTGATCATCTATCCCTCATTTCCTGGGATTTGGGAGGGGAGTGGGGAATAGGAAATGTTCCTGCCTTGCCAACCTCCCTCACAGACAGACTATTGGTTCTGAGATCTACTCCAAAAGCCTCCTTCCTCCTTGGCCACCTGCATCACACCCCTCTCTCTCCTGTATCCCCAGAAGCCCCAGAGGAGTCCCGTCCTGCCCCGTGGAACCCTCCCTTTTCAGGGTTAGCTTCTCCTCTTGAAGATAAAGGCACCCAACACGTATCTCCAATTCAAGGACTCACCCAGGACAACTAACAAAAGGATGATGAGGGACAATCCACACCCCCAAAAAACAGAGTATTTACAACTGCAAGCAAATGCTTCCATCCATCTGTCCCATGGGATCTAAATCCCCTCTCAGATTGTGCATCACCATCCCAAAATCCTCAAGATTGAGGAATGAATAAACATAAGGGGGAATGCAACTATGGACTAAAATAGACTTATTATTATTCTAGCAATGGAAACACTTGTAACATTGATATATAGTGGTCACCAGAGGTTTTGGAGGGGGATAGAATAGGTGCAACATGGGGCTTTTGGGGGACATTGGAATTGGTCTGCATGATATTGCAATAATGTGTAGAGGTCATCATACATTTTGTCAAAACCTATAAAATTGTGTGGTGCAAAGTGTAAGCCATAATGTAAACTATAGATCATGGTTAGTAGCAATGGTTCAATATGTATTCACTGATTATAACAAATGTACCACACAAACGAAAGATGGTGTCAATGGAGTAAAGTGGGGGGGAAGGGTGGTGTATATGGGAATCCCCTATATTTTGATGTAACTTTTATGTAATCTAAAACTTCTTTTAAAATAAATAAAAATAATTTTTTAAAAAGATAAAGGCACCTTCTTTCCTCTACAGTTCCATCTGTTCTCAGCACATAAAAGGGACTCTTGCTCAAAGGCCAGTCACTGGAGTTGTGTCCCCCTCTCCCTGCCTGCATTTGACTAAGTGCCCTTGTTGGAGAAGGGGGAAGAGAAAAGTCACAACTAGCTCACTCACTGTCCCAGTAAGGGACCTGTGAAATGCTGCTGGCTCTCTTGAAATAATGGCTTGAAAAAAAATTTTAAATGGGCTCTACCTATGTTCAGCCTTTGTCTCCATTCTTAGGAATAGTCAATCCTTTGTTTTGCTTTAATATTTGCTCAATAAATAAGACAGTTGTGGAGTTTCATTATACAAGGCTAATAATTCTTCATGAAATCTTTCAAAATTATGACTAGTGGGTTGAATAGTGTCCCCCCCAAAAAAAATATGTCCACATCCTAATACCCAGAATCTGAGAATGGGGCCATGTTTGGGAAAAGGGTCTTGGAAGATGTAATTAAGTTACAGCTCTTAAGATGAGGAGTTCATCCTGGATCATCTGGGCCCTAAATCTTATAAGAGAGAGGTAGAGGGAGATTTCACACAGGTAGAAGAGGTGGCGGCAATGTGGCCTTTGAGGCAGGGGCTGGGGTGATGCAACCATGAGCCCCGGATGCCGGCAGAGAAGAGATTCTCTCCTCCCTGGAGCCTCTGCAGGGAGCGTGGTCCTGCTGACACTTGATTTCCAGCAAGTGAAACTGATTTTGGCTTTTTGGCCTCCAGAACTGTGAGAGAATCCATTTCTATTGTCTTAAGCCACCTAGTTTGTTATTAGTTACTGCAGCCCCAGAAAACGAACATATTGTGTTTAGAAGATGCAGCTAAGATGCCCTGATATCATATGGATGAGGAACTTTACATAAAGGCTCTTTCCATCAGTGCACATCTAAACTTGGCTATCAAAGTCATAGACTCTAGTATGAGAAGACAATCATCCATATTGTGGCAATGGGGCAATGGTGCAGAAGACCTAAAGAAGAGGTCATCATGACATATATTTTTTAATCAGTTCTCAGAAGATTGGGGAGGGTGTCATTAAGGGGACTTGTTAGATGGTAAAGGATTTTATTTTAAAGTTTCTCAAAGAGATCTTTCTCAAATGAGTCCTTTTTTTTAATTAATTGTCTTTTTTTAAAAAAAGATACATAGGTCACAAAAAAATACTACATTAAAAAATATAAGAGGTTCCCATATACCCCACACCCCACCCCACCCCACTCTTCCCACATCGACAACTTCTTTCATCATTGTAGCACATTCATTGCATTTGGTGAATACATTTTGGAGCACTGCTGCACCACATGGATTATAGTTTACATTGTTCACACTCCCCCAGTCCATTCAGTGGGTTATGGCAGGATATATAATGCCCAGCATCTGTCCCTGCAATATCATTTAGGACAATTCCAAATCCCAAAAATGCCCCCACATCACATCTTTTCTTCCCTCTCCCTGCCTTCAGCAACTGCCATGGCCACTGTCTCCACATCAATTATACAGTTTCTTCAATTGCTAGAGTCACAATAGTTCTATAGTAGAATACCAGTAAGTCCACTCTAATCTATATTTTATTTTTCTATCCTGTGGACCCTGGGATGGTGATGTCCACTCCACTTCAAAATTGAGAGGGGGCTTAGATCCCACATGGTTGATGGATGTGATTCCCCTGCTTACAGTTGTAGGCACTCTTGGTTCCCTTGTGTGGTGGTTGACCATCTTCACCTCCCTGTTAGCTGACCTGGGTAAGTCCAGTGAACAGGAGAGTAGGAGTTGCAACTCTGCTGAGATTCAGGGCCCAGATGGCACATGGCCAGTCCAGATGATTCAAGTCTCCTGAGTTTACACCAAGCCCAGTGCCAACCACAGGTTCAGTAAAAGCGACAGAAGAGGCATATGTAGAAAGGTCATATATGAGTCCAACTCCATCACACTCAGGAACACAAATTACAAAGTAGGGCCCACTGACAAGACACTGAAATCCAGAGCCATCTTCTATGACTGTAGAACCTGTGTGTCTCCATAGCCCTCAGGAGCACCAGTACCTGGATTTGTATATACTTTGGCTGTCTCTTGGATCCTGCTGAGACATGAGTAAGCTGATGACCTCCTGACTCTTTTTTGAAGACTCTTAACCATATACTCATTTGTCTTTACCATTATATCCCTTTTATTCAAGGTCTGGGTCTAGTTGCCTCACCAGCTAGTGATTGGTAGAAATCCCTTGGTGCCAGGGAGGCTCATCCCTGGGAGTCATGTCCCACACTGGGGGGAAGGTAATGCATTTATATGCTGAGTCTGGATTAGAAAGTGGCCACATTTGAGCAACACGGAGGCTCTCAGGACCCTCTCCTAGGCACCAACAGCTCTGGGCCTAGTTCAAATTTCAGGCACACAGGTTCATAAGCATAGTCATCAGTATCAAGGGCTCATCATTGGACGATCCTTCTTCACTGGTTTTTGCCCTTGCACTTGGGAGATTGTTGCTGTTCCATTGGGGAATGTGACAGAGCTCCCCTGGCTAGGAACTCAGCACTCCTTCCACTGTCATTTGTAACTGTAACTACTATGAAAATACCTGTAGCAGTTTATTATGGTTTTGAATTCCAAAAATAGATATTGGATTATGTTTGTAATCTGATCTGTACCTGGGCATGATTGAGTTATGATTAGGGCATTGAGTCCCCACCCATCAAAGGGGGGGGTCTCACAGATAAAAGGCATGTCAAAGAACAAAGTTGAGGGGTTTCTCAGGTTGCAATTTTGTTGTTGGAGTTTGATACTGAAGTCTTAAGCTGGAGCCCCAGGGAAAGAGACAGAGCCATTTGCCTAATAGTCTATAGCTGACCTTGTGGAGGAAACAGAGGTGCTGAGCCCAGAAGAACCAAGAAAGCCTGAACCCTCACAGACATCAGCAGTCATATTTCTCTAACATGTGGAAATAGACTTTGGCGAGGTAAGTAACTTATGCTTTATGGACTGGTAACTGTAATCTCCTACCCCAAGTAAATACCTTTATAACACCCAGCAGGTTTCTGGTATTTTGCATCAGCACCCCTTTGGCTAACTAATACAATACCCAATGAATATCTGAACATTTTTATATACCCTATATACATATCCTGTGAATTCCCTCCCAACCAGTGTCCCCCATCAATAACACCCCACACCAGTGCTCCTCCCCTGCCATAGTTGAACCCCTCCATGGTCCAAAACTTCTTCAAAAATGAAGCCTAATATATTGCCAAATTCAATTAGTAGGAAAATGACATAGTAATGATAGGTTTAAAGATTAGAAATAGAATATATACTAATTCAGAAAAAATAAAATAAAAAATAAATTGGGGTATTAAAAAATGAAAAATATCATAAAACTTTGTTTTTGGTGTTTTGCCTTTCATCATTGTAATAGGTGTTGCCCTGTATGTACTTCCTCAGTGTCTACATCCTTTTTTTTTAATTTTTAATTTTGTCTTCAAAAAAAGTTTTAGATCACAGTAAAGTCATCTGTGTAATATAGGGGACTCCCATATATCCAACATCAAACCCTTCCCTCCCTCCCCATCAATTATCTTTTTACATGTTCATGTTATATTTACTGCAGCTGATGTACAGATATTGAAATATAGCTACCAAACATGGCTCCATTTTTATTTACATTATGGTTTATATTTTAGACTGTAAAATTTTCTAAATTTTTAGTTACATTATGGTTCACATTTTAGCCTATTCTCAGATGAGTCTTAAACCTTCCTGTCAATTGCAGATTATGAGAAATGTAAGTATATTTTTCTTAATGCGAGAAGAAAAAGTGAATCAATTTAAAATAAATAGCACCCACTGTGATATGCTATGGATGTAGCTACCCAAGTACTGATTTTTACATGGTAAATGGTTCCTTTCTCCTCTCCCATCATCTCACTGTCCGGGTTTCTATAAACTGCATTAATTGACACCAATACCATTAAGGGCTATTGCACTACAGCACATCTTTCCTCCCCTTCATTCTTTCTGTGCCTAATTCTTGGAATTTCCAGCAAATCACTGAGCAAGAAAGGAGTACTGGTGTGATGCAATGCATTATGGTAGGTGAAGTCCCAACACTAAAATGCCACCTGTAAGGGCAGATACAAGAAGAACCCTGGCAGTGCATACAGGTAATTACCAATTGTTTATTTGCTAGACTGTTTTTGGTATGCCTAAGAATATGAATAAGGTGAAGGACAAAAATCCCCCTCCGTAGAGCAGAGGTACTGGATCAAAGCCTGCCATCAATAAACGTTAGCTCCAGAAATGCCCAGTCATCTCCATTTGGCTCTGGTACTAGAAAGAGGATTCCAATACCACACCTGAAGACAGAGGAGACCAAGGCCCATTCAGATCCCATTTGAGGGCTAACGTAGCTCTGGATATTGCTTGAGGATGAGTAAAGAGGGAAAACACTGGCATGCAAAACAGAAGAAGGATCCACAAGCCAGATTCTCAGCAGAAGAGAAATACTTGGAAAGCAATCAACTACAGGATCCTGAAAAACTGTTAGAAAATTCTTTTTGCACAGAGTACAAAAAAAAAAAAAAAACAGGTTTCAATGGGCAATAAAGAGAAACACCAATAAGCAGAATCTTGATACTCAGAAAGCAATAAAATAAATGGAACAAAAGATAATGGTGGAAAGAGGAGAGGCATGTTCTATACACCTTCTCTTAACAGAGAAGAGAAAAGTAAAAGAGGACATTTCACTTTTGACTATAACACTTAGAGAAACCAGGTCAGAAGATGTCTGTAAAACGTAAATGGAAACAACAAATAATAGTAGAATTATATACAGAATTGGGGGAGAACCTAAATAGACTGTAGAGTCAAGGAATGACACTAGGAGGAGGTGACTTTTAGTCGGAGTGTTGTTAACCAGGTGGAGAGTGAGGAGGAGAGCCCTAGCACAGAGTGGAGAGGCAACTATGGATACAGTGAGAGAAGAGGTCCAGGGCATGGAGTCCAAAGGAGTGATGACACTGAGGAAGGGGGAAGGGTAGACGGACGTGGTCAGGTAGGACCTGGTGGCCTTTATCTTCAGTGATACAACCAGCCCTGCAGGGATCTCAGCAAGGGAGGGCCATGACCTGCTTTCCACTAGAAGAGCGTTCTGGTTGTGGAGCAGAATCAGGGTCAGTGGGGAATGGAAATGGATGCAGGGTAAGCCAGAAGGTCTCTAAGACAGCACAGTAAGAAGTGGAGGTGATAGAGAGAGGGAGACTGGAACAGATGACAAACATTTTGGAGGAAGAATCAGCAAAACTTGGTGGGGATTGGGAAGTGGAAAGAGTTCAGGTTGACTTCCAAACCAACCTCAAAGCTGGAGGTATCACTGGTCCTGCTAACAGGGGAAAGCAGCATGGGAAGAGGCAAAATTGTCTTCCTTTGCCTTTGCTATGTCATACGTATTTTATCTAATAAACATGTGAACCAGTAGTTCATCTTACAATATTTAGACTTGAGTCAACTGAAAATATTTGCTGGAAAACCTATAGGTAAGGAACAGAGCAGGAAAAATAAAAGGCAGCAAGGAAAGGGGTATCCTTTTATCATATCAAAGAAATCCCTTTCTATTGCTATAATTTTTAGTGTTTTATCAGGAAAGGGGGCTGGATTTTGTCAAATGCCTTTTCTGAATCAACTGAGATGATCACGTAGTGTTTTTTTGTTTGTTTGTTTGCCCTTCATCCTTTTAACATGGTGTATTATATTAATTTTCTTATATTGAACTGCCTTGTATTCCTGGAGTAAATTCCATTTGGTCATGGTGTAGAATTCTTTGAATGTGGTTTTAAATTTGGCTTGCTAGTATTTTGTTGAGAATATTTATATCTATATTCATAAAGGATATTGGTCTGTAATTTTCTTTCCTTGTGATTTCTTTTTTTTTGTCTTTATCCATTTTTTTAATATTACATTAAAAAAAATATGAGATTCCCCCACCCCCTTCACCCCACTCCTCCCCCCATAGCAACATTCTCCTCCATCATCATGAGACATTCATTGCATTTGGTAAATACATCTCTGAGCATCGCTGCACCTCATGGTCAATGGTCCACATCATAGCCCACGCTCTACCACGTTCCATCCAGTGGGCCATGGGAGGACCTACAATGTCCGGTAATTGTCCCTGCAGCATCACCCAGGACAACTCCAAGTCCTGAAAACACCTCCACATCTCATCTCTTCCTCCCATTCCCCACACCCAGCAGCCACCATGGCCACTTTCTCCACACCAATGCCACATTTTCTTCGATTACTAATCACAATAGTTCATGAATAGAATATCAGTAAATCCACTCTAATCCATATTCTATTCCTCCACCCTGTGGACCTTGGATTGGTTATGTCCACTCCACATCTATGTCAAGAGGGGGCTTCCTTGCGATTTCTTTATCTGGCTTTGATACTAGGGTGATTCTGGCCTCATAGAATGAGTTAGGAAATGTTTTTCCCTCTTCAGTTTTTTGGAAGAGTATGAGCAGGATCGGTGTTAATTCTTCTTGGAATATTTGTTAAAATTCACCAGTAAAGACGTCTGGTCCTGGCCTTGAAAGCTGATTCAATCTCTTTATTTGTTTCTGATCTGCTGAGGATTTCTTGAATCAGTTTATGTAGTTTGTGCAGTTATAGAAATGTCTGTTTCTTACAGGCTTTTTAATATATTAGAGTGCAGTTGTTCATAGTATTCTCTTATAACCTTTTAATTTCTGCAAGATCAGTAGTAATATCCCTACTTTCATTTCTGACTTCAGTAATTTACATTTTCTCTCTTTTTTTCTCTGTCTAGCTAAAAGTTTGTCAATTTTATTGATCTTTTGAATGAACCAACTTTTGGTTTCATTAATTCTATTGTTTTTCATATTCTCTATTTCATGTATTTTTACTTTAATCTTTATTATTTCCTGTCTTATATTCCCTTTGGATTTCATTTGCTCTTCTTTTTCTAGTTCCTCCAAGTGTGAGGTTAGGTTACTGATTTGAGATCTTTCTTCTTTTTTAATGTAAGCATTTACAGCTATAAATTGTCCTTTGAGTATTGCTTTTGCTGCAACTCATAAGTTTTGGTATGCTGTGTTTTTATTTTAATTCACCTCAGGATATTTCCTAATGTCCCTTGTGATTTCTTCTTTGACTCATTGATTGATTGAGTGTATTGTTAAATTTCCATATATTTGTAAATTTTCCAGTTTTACCTCTGTATTTATTTCTAGCTTTATTCCACTCTGGTTGGAGAAGATACTTTGTATGATTTTAATCTTTTTTAAATTTATCGAGACTTGTTTTGTGATATGTACTATCCTAAAAAATAATCCATATGCACCAGAGAGGAATGTGTATTCTGTTGTTGTTGTTGGATAGAGTATTCTCTCTACATGTCTGTTAGGTCTAGTTGATCTATGGTATTATTCAAGACCTCTATCCTTTCAGATCTTCTGTCTAAATGTTCTATCTAGTATTGAAAATGGAGTATTGAAGTCTCCTACCATTCACGTAAACCTGTCTATTTCTTTCTTCAAATCTGTCCACTTTTGCATCATATCTTTTGGGGTTCTGTTGCTAGGTGCATATATTAATATGTTTGTAATTGTTATGTCTTCTTGATAAATTAATCCTATCATCAATATATAGTGTCCTTCTTTGTCTCTTGTAACAGTTTCTGAACTTAAAGTATACTTTGTCTGATCTCAGTATAGCCACCAACTCTCTTTTGGTTACTAATTCCATGAAATACATTTTTCCATCATTTCACTTTTAATCTATTTGTGTTGTTAAATGTAAAGTGAGTATCTTATAAAGAGTATACAATTGTGGACACTTTTTTAATCCATTCTGTCATTCTTTGCCATTTGGAGAGTTTAATCCATTTACATTTTAAAAACTACTGATAATGCAAGACTGACTTCTGCCTTTTTGCTATTTGGTTTTTTTAACTCATACATTTTTTACTCTCATTTCTTCCATTTTGTCTAGTTTTTTATTTTAGTTGAACTTTTGAATTATACTTCTTTTCATTAATACTATATCATGGGTATCAGGATTTAAATATTGCCAAATTATTCCATTGTACAAAACTATTTGATTTTATTTAACCATTCTCACATTGCTGAGTATTATGAGTTTTTCCAATTTATGCTATTTTAAATGCCTCTGTAATGAATATTCTTGAACTTAAACATTATGTGATTCCTTATGATAAATTCAATTATGCAGTTCAAAAGATATGAATTTTAAGGATTGTGAGATATATTGACAAACTGCCTTCCCAAAGGATGTCATAAGGGCTCATTTCTCCACAGCCATGCATAAAAAGGCTACCATTTATCTAAATCAACACTTATTAGCATAAGTGTTCTCTAAAAATATCTGTAGGTGGATAGAGCTTTATTTCATATTTGTGTTGTCTCCAAAATTAGGTTCCACTTTGGGTAATATTAAAAATAATTTGTATTTCTTTTTTTAATATACTTCTTTTATTTTTATTTTTTAAAGAAACTTAGATTATATAAATGGTACACAAAAAATAGAGGGGATTCCCACATGCCCAGCTCCCTAACCCTCCCACATTTTCCCACCTCAGCAACATCCTTATTAGTGTGGTATATTTGTCATAATTAATGAACACGTCTTGGAGAACTGCCACTAAGTGATGGTTATAGTTTACATTGTACTTTATACTCTCTCACACACATTTTTGCAAGTTATTACATGATATACAATGGCCTGTATCTGTCCCTGAAACGTCAGTCAGGATAATTCCCAAGTCCCAAAAATGCCCCCAAATTACTTTTATTTTTCCTTCTCCCTCCCCTCAGAACCTCCAGTGGCCTCTGCCTCCACATCAATGATATATTCCTTGATTAATTGTTTGAATAATAGGTTAGATATATATCACAGAACTAACTCTTCCCTAGTGTTTGGATAGTACTTATGCTATTAATAATTATAACTGCTACCTTTGGGGGAATTATTAACTTAGATTTAAATTAAAGTTAGGTTTAAAATTATAATTAAAGACCTGATCTGTTATTTTTGCTTTTTCCATGTAAAAACATCTTCTATTAGTTAGATACTATTTCTAAAATTAAGGAATATAAAAAAAGAATTCTCAGGATAGAGACGTAGAGAAACAAGATCTGTGTGTAGGGTAGACCACAACAATAACACTAACAGGAGTGTGTAGTTATACTACACTGAGGGGGTCTGCTTGCTTGTTTTTCTCTTATATTTCTATATTTCTGAAAATTCACAGGGAATGTTCCTTGATTACAGTTAAGAAACTGCACCTTTTTATAGCATTGCACTCCTCATGGACTGCAGTGAAATCTTGGAGCTGATGTGACAGATAGCTTATCTCTGCTTTGGATTATAATACCAAAGTTAGTTTTAAGAAAGACACTTAAATCCAATATATCCCATAGTAAGGGATAGTAAGGGACACCTGTCAAGTAAGGAAAGAATAATTAACCCAGAAAAGTTAAGAACTTGAAACCTGCTTAGAGTAAACATGAAAGAAACAACAGAATTGGAAATCCATGAAAAATGAGAGCTCCATTACAAAACAAAACACAGTATCGATTTAAAGAAAAGTTAGTTTCACATGTGGTACTTTGCTATTTAGAATTCTCAAGAGAACTAAATTATAAACACCAATCCATTTATAAGAGTAAGAAATATTTTGTTTAGGGAAGCAGATGTGTCTTGAGCAATAGGGCCTCCACCTACCATATGGGAGGACCTGGGTTGGATCCCTGAGGCCTCCTGGTGAAAAAGAAGAGTAGGCCGGTGCAGTGGGCCAGTGCCTGCATGGTGTGCCGAATGCCTGCACAGCAAGCCGAGTGCCTGCACAGGAAGCTGAGGGTCCACACGGTGAGCCAGTGCCTGCACAAGTGAGTCACACAGCAAGATGATGACACAACAAAAGAGAGACTAAGGGGAGAGTCAAGGTGAAGCACAGCAGAGACCAGGAACTGAGGTGACACAATTGACAGGGGACCTCTCTCCACATCAGAGGTCCCCAGGATTGAATCCCGATGAATCCTAGAAGAGAAAGATGAGAAGACAAAAAGAGAAATAGATATAGAAGATCACACAGTGAGTGGACACCAGCAGAAAAGAGCAGGGCAGAGGAAGGAAAAGGGGAGGAAGAGGAGAGAAAAAAAGAAATGTTTTGTTTATAATACATATGGATCATCACCATACATGCTGTGGTGGTTTGGAGTTGCATGAACCCCAAAAATCACGTCCTTAAATTTAATCTATTCCTGTGAATGTGGAGCCATTACAAGTAGGATCTTTTGATGAGATTACTTCCATTAAAAAGGTGTAGCTCATCTCAGTCAGGATGGATCTTCATCCAATTGTTGGAGTCCTTTATTAGCAGAGTGAAATTCAGACAGAGAGAAATCCACAGAGGAAGCATCCAGAAGCTGAAGTCAATAGAACCCAGAAGAGAAGGTGGGGCCAAGAGATGCCACCATGTGCCTTGCCATGTGACAAAGTAAGAACCAAGGATCACCAGCCACCAGCCCCAGAACACCTTAGGGAAGAAATTATTATCTTTACTTGGACTTTCTCTTAGCCTCAAAACTATAAGGTAATAAATTCCCATTGTTTAAGCCAACACATTTCATGGTATTTTTGAGCAGCCTAGCAAACTACAACACTTGTTATAAGGGTTTATGATCAACAAAATTGTGATATTGAGCCCATTTCTGAATTTCTAGAAGTAGTAGAATATATTATTCTAAATATGTATATGGAATATAAATGGAAGCTATCTAGCATATCTTGAATTGCACCATGACTTCCCTTTCAACTACTCTCTCCAAATGCCAGCAGCTTGCAAATGGATTCTACAAATGGAAGCTGCTGGGGGAGTTTTAGGTACTCCTATCAGGTCAGGTACATTCAGACTAGATCATCTTCCTTGGTATATAAAGCATATACTTAAAAACTGTTGTGTTAAGCAAGATAGAAAGTTGACTCTCTAAAAAAAACAGTCCATATATGAAATTGTTGTCAACAGGAATTGTTTAGATTCCAGGGAATAAAGCCTAGAGCCTAGCATTCATGGGATCCTACAACCTATGAATCACAACAGAAGTTTAAAAATCCCTGTGTCTATAATTTAGTCATCCAGGTAAAACTTTCTTAAGAAGGTAAAGAGGAAGAACAAGAGGAAGCCATGGAAGCCACAATCTCCCTGAGCTCATCTTCTCAGGGCCTCCATTTCTGACCACGTAGTAAAGGACAGGGCAAGAAGTCAAGGACCTAGGGAAGAACTTGTTGGAGAAGACTCCTGAGGAGGGTCCTTTAGCTCCCTGTGAAGACGACAATGAAGAAGTAAAGGCTGTGACACTGGGTCTAATGACACTTGACTAAATCATGGTGAAGGCTTTCAAACTGATACTACAGAAGTGTGCAGTGCTCCAGAACGGTTGGCACAGTAGGTGCTTTACGATGCTTGGAAACATGGCAGGTATATAGAAGTCAATAACTGGAGTTTGACTAAGGCAAGCAGTAATGAATAACAATTAAAATTAGTGAGTGATCATGCTTATGTACCTGTTTATGTTTTAGTTTCCTTGACTGCTCAAGCAAACCTCACACAATGGGTTGGCTTAAACAATGGAAATTTGTTGTCTCATGGTTTTGTTTCCATGAGAAGTTCAAATCAAGGCTTCATCAAAGTGATAATTTCTTCCCAAGGGCAAGCATTTTGGGGCTGGTTGCTGGTGATCCTTGGTCCTGGGCTCCTCTGTCACGTGGCAACACACATGGAAGCCTCTCCCGGGCTCTCCCTTCTCTACTGGGTTCCAGGGATATTCAGCTTCTGGCTGACCCTTCTGTGGCTCTCTTTTTCTTTATGAATGTCATTCCACTTATAAAGGACTCCAAAAATAGGATTAAGACCCATCCTGATTGAGTTGAGCCACACCCACTGAAGTCACTCTTCAAAGGGTCCTGCTTACAATGTGTTCACACCCACAGGAATGGATTAAGTTCAAGAACATGTTTTTCTGGGACACATAGCTCAAGCCTCCAGTGCAAAAGCCATCTTGTCATCGAGCCAGAAGCAGGCTTTCACCTTAACAGGTTTAATTACTTTATCTACCAAATACTCTCTCCAGGAGAAATCTTATTCAGAGGACCATGATAGCTCACTAATGAAAAAGAATGACCCAAGCAATGATGAAAGGCCCAGAGCTCATCCGCTGGTGCCCAGCCTGGTCATCAACCCCCAAGTTGACCCCACAGAGCATAATTTGAAAACCACTCATCTGGTCCAGCACTGTCATTTTACAAATGAAAGAAAATAAAAAAGAAGATACAGAGAGAGAGGCACGGAGGTGTTCAGGGACTTGCCCAGGACCTTCAGGTGATACCAGAAGCAGAAGTCAGTGCTTCTAATTCCTAGCTCAGCATGTTCCCAAAACACAACTCTGTTTACAAAGGTATTTCTTTATAGCTTGTTTCTGTCACTATTTTCTCTTGTTATTAGTGTGTGTGTGTGTATATATATATATATATCCAAGTTATAATTAAGCAATATTTTAAATAACAGTTCAAAGTACAGGTTTGGTTTTTTTTAATATGATGAAAATACAGAATAAATTATTTGCATCTCAAAACGCTCCTTGTAGCAAACCTATTTCATTACTTTCTCAAAATTACCATTAACAGGTACTACAGGCATAGCACTGAAGAGGAAACTGCATCCTGCAGGGCTTACCTTGCCAATTTAACCTATTTCAGTGTCCAAAATCATCTGCTACTGAGAAGAGTCATCATTTAACCAAAGGAATAAATTTAAACATTTTTCTAAACACTGATGGCAAAAGACAGTATAATATCTTCAAGTGAAAAAGTAACTGGCAAATAAGAAATTGATACTTTAAGAATAAGGGCAATTTCTTATTCTGAAAAGAATAAGATGTCTTTAAAAGACACTTTAATACCTGTGAAGACTAAGAGAATGTATCTCCCAAGGACCTTGTTTTTAAAGAAAAGATTCAGCAGGGAAAAAAAGTGAACATAGAATATGTGGAATTTGAGATCAATATAGAACTTCATCAAAAAGTAAATAATTCAATTAAATATTGACTAAAAATAACAACTAATAACTCCAAACTACAATAACAGCCAACAATTGTTGGTAAACGTGTTAAGACTGTCACTGTGAAAGAAGAAAACTTTGAATACCTACAGATGCTTGTTTTTAAACAGAAGTGTGATTAAATAAGTACCTTTCAAATTAAGAGTAACTACTAAACACTAGAAATATACTCTGCAGTTTCCAAATCATCTGAACAAAATGAAATATTAATTGGGAAAAGTGGACATGGTGGCTGATGGGTATGAGGAAAGGCAGGAAGAGATGAGAGGTGGAGGCGTCTTTGGGACATGGAGCTGCCCTGGATGGTGCTTCAGAGGTAATCACCGGACATTGTAAATCCTCACAGGGTCCACTGGATGGAATGGAGGAGAGTATGGGCCATGATGTGGACCATTGACTATGAGGTGCAGAGGTGCCCAAAGATGTACTTACCAAATCCAGTGGATGTGTCATGATGATGAGAACGAGTGTTGCTGGGGGGGGGAGAGGTGGGGTGGGGGGGTGGGGTTGAATGGGACCTCACATATATATTTTTAATGTACTATTATTACAAAGTCAATAAAAATAAAATAAAACTATCACTACAACAAAAGGCAGGGAAGGAAGAGAGAAGGCAAAGAGAAAAGATAGTGAACAGGAACCACAAAATAAGATGGCAGAAATAAGTTCAAAGATACAAATAATCGTAATGGTTGTAAATGAATTCAATATATCAATTAAAACAGGTTCTCATATGGATTTTTTAATGTAGCTATATGTTGTTCACAAGAAACATATCTAGAACAAAATGACATACAAGAATGAAGATGAAAGATTGGAAAAATAGACCCCTCAAATACTAGACAAAATAAAGCTGATATAGCAATATTAAATATTAAAATCCAAAAATATGAATAAATAAGGACTGTGTATAATAAAAGTCAGCATGAAGATAACAAATACAAAATTATGTTTAATATAGTTTTAAAATATTTAAAGCAGAAATTGGCAGAACTACATAGACAATTGATAAATTTTCAATTATTTAGGAAAATTGATTCAGTTAGAAAACAGATATTTGGAATAGAAAATAGATATTTAGAATAACAAAATTAAACAGCTTGATCTAATAATAAATATAAAGACAGCCCATATCACAAAAAGACATTATATCATCTTTAAGAAACATTTACAAATATTGTCATGAAACTAGGATTTAAAAAAACTTAAATCATACAAATCATCTTCTCTGGTCATTATATAGCCAAATTAGAAATCAACAATTTAAAGGAAACAAAAACATTACAAAAATACATGCTTGGATACTGTAAAATGAACTCTTAAATAAAGTCCAAATTAATGTAAAATTATTGGACATCAAAATATGTAAATGAAACTAAATCATTATTTACAGATAAACTTATAGTGTTAAGTTCATTTATTAGAAAATAGGTTAAATAAATGTCCAACTCAAAAAGCTAAAAAGTAAAGTAAACCTTAAGACAGTAAAAGAAAAAATATAAAAATGAAATAAACAGAAAACGAAGAAAGAAAAGAAATGACAGAAAATCAAAACTTACTCTTTGAAAAAACTAATAAGCAGACAAAATTTTAGCAAGTCTGACCAAAAATAAAAGAGAAAAGTTAATAAAATAGGGGGGAAAATATACAGTAGATGCTAAGCATCATAAGAGAATACTATGAACATTATGTAATAAATTTGAAAGTGTAGAAGAATTACACACATTACTAAATATATATATATATTTCTAAAACGCACTCAAGAAAGAGCAGAAGGTAAATATGCGAACAATAATTAGAATAATTGAGTTAATAATCAAAAGTTCCATCAAACAAAAGACACTTGAGCCAGAATATTTTCCAGGTTTATGAAGTTTCTGAAGTTGGTAAAATGAGAATACCAAAGCTAGGTAAATCAATATAAGAAAAGAAAGCTATACACCAATCACTTTGTAAATATAGATGGGAAATCTCAAATAAAATATTAGAAAATTAACTTCATCAGTGAAGTACACAAAATAATTTTTAATAATTTTAAAACATCATGTCCAATTATACTTCATTTCAAGAATTCAAAGATGGATCGATATCAGAAAATTCATTAATATGCTCAACATTAGAAAAATGATTACTATATACCATATTAAGAGATTTAAAAAGAAAACAATCACCTCAGTAGTTATAAAGAAACATGAAAAAATTCAGCCTTAATTATTTATAAACATACTTAATAAACAAGAAATTAGTGAATCTTCTTTCTATGCTCTATTAGGAAGCTATATAATTACCATATCTAATGGTAAAACAGTAGAAGACTTTCCATTAAAATCAGAAATGATGCAAAAGTGACTATTTCTAGGCAACATTGTACTGGAGAACCTAGAAATCTCAGGCAATAAAATGTACAAAAATCGATGTATTGGTCAGGGTTCTCCAGAGGAAGAAATAAAGGATATATGTATACTTATCAAGATATTTATTTTAAGGAACTTGTCCATGCCATTGTGGGGACGGGCATGTCCAAAATTTGTCAGGCAGGCTAACAGGCTAGAAACTCAGGCAAGAGTCAGTGTCATACTTTTGGGGCAGACTTCCTTCCTTCTTCTCCAGGAAACCACATTTTTTGCCCTAAAGGCCTTCAACAGATTGGATGAGGCCTACCCGTTATTGAAAGTAATCTCCTTTACTTAAAGTCAAATAATTGTAGATCTCATTCACATCTACAAAATACCTTCAAAGCAGTAACTAGTCAATTGGGCAAACAACCAGGCACCAGAGTGAGCCTAGCTAAGTTGACACAAACTTAACAATCACAGTCAGAAAGGGGAAAAAAAAAACAAATTGCCATTATTCACAGATGAAATGATTATTTATATAGAAATTCCAAAAGAATCTACAGATAAATTATTAGAATAATAAGTGTTTAGAAAAGTTGAGAAAGGTTGTTGGACTCAAAAATCAGCATGCAAAATCCATAATAATCCTTTATATTAGTAATAACCTATTTGAAATGTAACGGGAAAAAACACATTCAAAATATCACTGATATTCCTAGGAATAAATCTATCAAAAGATCTTTTCTGCAAGATCCCTGTGCAGAAAATTACCAATATTCATTGTTGCAAGGAAAAAAAGATCCAAAGTATTATAAGATTTAATACATGAGTTATTTCAGTTGCTTCCAAATAAATCTATAAATTCACAATCAAAATCAAAGGCTCAAGTAGGGTTTTTCATGGAACACTGTAAGAGGATCCTTATGTTTATATGGAAAACCAAGAGGCCTAGAATAGTGAATTATCAAGAATTATTACAAAGCTAATACTTAGGACATTGTAGTATTTGTGTTACAGGTAGATAAACGAAACACGGAAAGGAATAGAGAGCCTAGATACAGAAACATACCTACGTGGAAACAATGTGTGGTAGGGTGGCAGCACAAATCAACAGAGAAAGGATAGACTAGATAGTAAAAAGTGCTGGGAAAACTGATAATAGTTTAGGATATAACACATAGAACCTTGCTTCACATCACCCTTAATGTTTAACTCCAGTAGGATTAAATATCTAAATATAAAAAGCAAAATTCTAAAAGTTTTATAAATATAGTAATACACATTTGTGTACTTGGAGTAGAGAAGAATTTCTTAGACAAGGTATTAAAAAAAACACAAAACCAAAAAAAATTTAAAATCTGGTTAAAATAAACTTCTGTTCAAAAAGACATTGTAAATAAAATTAAAAGATGATCTACAGTCTGAGAGAAAATATTTGCAACGCATAATAGGCAAAGAATTAGAAACCAAGAGATACAAAGAACTCCTAGAAATCAATGAAGAAAGAGAAAAAAAAAAAGACAGCCTAGTGGAATTTAAAAAGGAGGGGTAAACAAAGAATTTGAAAAGGTAATTCACAGAAGAAAAAGTCAATAAATTATACGTAATTATATCAACCTTGCTAGTAATCAGGGAAATAGAAATAAAAACAACCTATGAGATACCATCTCATAGGTATCAGATAGGCAAACACGATATAGTCTGACAAACAAAATACTGATAAGGTTATGGAAAAACAGAGCTCAGCTGATGGGATGTAAATTCTTATTAACCTTCAGAGCAATTTGAAGTTTTTCACACCCATGACCCAGTTGTTCCACTCCTATGGCTATATCTTAAAAGAGTAGTTCTCAAACTTCTTTATCTCAGGTCCCCTTTACATTCTTAAAAGTTGAGGACCCCAAAGACCTTTTATAGGTGTGGGTTCTACCTATAAATATTTACAATATTAAAAAATAAAACTGAAAAATTTTTTAATATTTAACTATTTTTAAATTATAATAATATGCATATTGCATGTTAACATTAATAACATTTTTATGAAAAATAACTATTTTCAAAAAGACAAAATATTTAGTGAGATTTTTGTGAATCTCAATATTTGGCTTATTCAAGCATAATTGAAATCTCATATCTGCTTCTTTATTTAGTCTGCTGAAATATGTTTTGGACAAAATATATGAAGAAAATCTAGTCCTGTAGTTGGAATGGATCTTTAAACCATGCATAATTTTGTAGCATCGGGTCATTTCAAAAATGGTTATTTGGAAAATGCTGGCTCAATGATTTATGTAAATCTTCCAAATGTGGATACACTTCCTCATCAAATATCAAAAAATAGTTACTGATTTCATGAGGGAAAAGTCTTCAACTTTTAAGAAACTGTCAAGTTCTTTGTGGTGGATTTTTCAAAAAATCTTAATTTTTGCTTGAAATTTCAAATTTTATCATTGAAAACAAATATAGCAGTTGTTTAACTTCATTCATTGTTGAGGACATGTCTGCCAGCTACCCAAGTCTGAATAACTATAGTTTATTGTCAAGGATTCTTTTAAGTAAAATTGGCATTGCATGAAAAAGCAGCTAGTTCCTCTGGTAACTTAAAAACAAGTATAGTATGCAAGAGAAGTGTGTGTATGCAAGTTTCCCTTTACTAACACAAAATACTAAAAAGACATGTAGGGTTGAGATTAGTTTTCAGTGCTTCACTAAGGACATTTCTAAATGAATGACCCTTTTTCTTGTGAGTGCATGCTGGTGAAGAACACAATGACAACTAGAATGGTTTGTGCCACTGCCTTCATTCAGGCTAACGCTCCAGGAGTTTGACTAGTCATTACTTTGCACCATCAGTGCAAATATCAACATAATGAAAAAGGCAAATAAAGTCTCAGTGTTATTAAGAAAGTAGTTTCAACCTTGAAGACCTCCTGAAAAGTGTAACATAAACCCCCACATGGTCCATAGACCACACTTTGAGAATTGTTGCCCTAGGCTAACTCTTGTATATATACCCAAGTAGGCATAATCAGCTCAGCATTATTGCTGTAACAAAAAAAAATCTGGAAACTACCCAAATGTCCCTAACTAGAACAGATGAATAAAATAGTGTATTTTAATTCAGTGGAATACTAGACAACATTGAATGCTGAGAGAACTAAAGATACATCCATCCACTTGAATAATTCAGATGAATAAAATAGTGTATCTTAATTCAGTGGACAACATTAGACAATATTGAACGCTGAGAGAACTAAAGCTATATCCACCCATCCACTTGAATAGTTCTCAAAAGCATAATGTTGAACAAAAATACAGATTGCAGAAGAATAAGAATAGTATTATGTCACTTTAAAAAGTTAAAAATTTTGCAAAACAATACTATATTATACTATATACTATTATATAGTTTGCTGTTATACTATAGTTAAAGTATAAAAGCATGCATGAGAATGGTGATTATTTTGAATTCATGAAAATGGGGGCAAGAAATGAGATCAGTGAGGAGTTCATGAGGGTATTCAATTATATCTTAATGTTTTATATCATTATAAAATAAATGTGAAGCAAAATGACACTATTCGAAGACTTATTTAATAAGAATGTATGGCATACATTTATGTATTCTTTATGTTAACCCTTATTCTTATGTGTATGTTTGAAATATTGTGCATATGTTTTCTAAAACAATTTTTTAAAGAAATTAGTTCTTCATCTATAATTTTTAAAAATAGAGATTCCTTTCTGCTTTTTAAAATCACCACTACTATGTATAAAATTAAGTTCAACCAGTATTCTTTAAATTTAGATGTGGAGAACTAAAAAAGAAACAGACAAGTTATAGCAACAAATGGTTATTTACAGAGATTGATAACAAATACCCAAGAACATTACACAACTAGAAATACTCTAAGAAAATTGCTAACATTTTACAATCTTTCATTATTGATCCCAGCCCATATTCTTTTTTATTATCTATGAAATTCATAATGATTAACTGACATTTATGTTTTCAAAAAAGAGAAGCATCCCTGAGACTAATCATAGGTAAACTCTGGTACACATCAGTATGCTTATAACCGATGGCACCTCATTAAGAAACATAGGTTAAATGAGATCAAGAAGAATTTCACTTGGTCTAAGGGGAAAATGTATATTGAATAAGTAACTGTGAGACTAACAGGATATTTAAAGTGACTTTTCCTAAGACTCAAACCCAAGGACAAAGATAAGTAACCCTTCAACCCCACCCCACTGTACCCCATAAAAGAGCTGAAATTGGACCAGATAAATCCCGAGGACCTGCTAAGAATCAGCCACCCTATTTAAAAGCAAGAGCCAAACCAAAAAAGCTAGTGAGAGTAGAGGCAAGAAAGAAATGAATGGTCCAGCTGGGAGGGTGAATGCCGTGAATTTCCCTCCATGAGTAAGGAGGGCTCCAAGAGAATGCCGGAGATATTGGGCTTGTCTTCAGAGGGGAAAAACTGTCATCTCATTACCCGTGTCAAGCGCCTGCTTAGTTACCTACTCTCAAGTGCTTGGAAAACAGATAGCTAAATAGATAGATAGGTAAATGGGTTGATACATAGACTGATGAAAAGATAGAATGAGACAGAAAATGTGGCAATATGTTAAAATGAGTGGGACCTGGGGATCTGGATGGGGTTATGTTTGAGCTCTCTCTGCGCTTCGTGCTATTTTTACAACTGTCCTGTAAGCTTGAAATTATTTCAGAATAAAAAGTTTAAGAAAAAGAAAAGCATTGACTAAGCCAATAATTGAAATAAGCCAAATAAAATAAAATTAAATCATGTCTTGTTTCTATTCCCACCAAGTTCAGACTGTGCAATAATGTAAATATATCTGACAAGTGTTGGGTGATTTGAGAGTATGCAGAAAGGGCAGATGAAGGGAGAGAATCATGGGTTGAAGAGAAAAATAACCAACCAGCCACAGGTATGGGTAGGGTTGAAGCAGAGGAGGGGGGAGCTGGATGGGCTGGAAAAGAGAAGAAAGTGTAACTCAGTATGGAAGTGGGCCAATATGACTGTTTTCTGCGTTGACCCAAACAGATAAACCACATCAGACATCCAGTCTCTATATACCTCCCAATCTCACTTTCAGCCTTTGAAGAGTAAACTACATGAAACGCTCATTTTCAGAACCAGGCTGAGTTAGGGGGGAGTGTAGTGTCATAATTAAAAGCCCAAGCTCTGGTGCCAAAGTGCCTGAGGTCAACTGGCTTTTCCACTTAGTAACCGGATGCTTCAGTTTCTGCCTCTGTAAAATGGAGTAATAACACAGGTGGGTGAGGGGCCCAGTGCCAACCCATTAGATGATTAACCAAGCCAATGTATACTACAGCCCTTTAAAAACTCTCAAGGGCAGATGTTCAGGGCATTATCACGATTGAGCTTTGCCGCTGACTATTTAATGCCATGAGGCTGTTCTCTCTTGGAAGTGAGCTTTCTGAAGGAAAACATTAGCTATTTGTGAGCAGGTGCTGCACGAACTTCATATGGCAGAGGGAACTCTTTCGAGAAAACTTCCCATTTATATTGACAAGGAATGTATTCTCATGTGGTTAGAAAACTTAATCCAACACATAAATACATAGATATAACCAATAATCTATGAACAGGCACAAATAATGCACCCTGAATAAGTATACAGAACCCACAAATGGACCTTCATTTTAAATTATTTTACAGTTAATTTAGTATCAGAGTTACCTGGATTATAACAAAGCACATAGTAGATAAAGTCTTCTTAAGGAGAATGATGACAATTAAGCATGTACATTCAAGGAGATATGTATATATATATTTGGCTTTGGTGAATGACTTCTTTCAAATTGATTTCTAAGTGTGTTTACCCGTTACATGAATCCCATTTAATCCAGGCCCACAGTAAATCACTGTCATGAACCACGTAAGGACAAATTTCAGAATCACTATTTTTTTCTGCATCTTATTAAAGAAGGATATTGTGCCATGAATTTTAAGCAAACCTAATGCATAAATGCATATTTATTTCCTGCTCCTCTCCCTTCCCCCACCCCTGCCCTGCTGTTTCACTCTGTCCATTCACTGTGTGATCTTCCGTATCTGTTTCTCTTTTAGTCTTCTCTTCTCATCCTTCTCCTCTAGGATTCCCCAGGACTCGATCCTGGGGAACTCTGATGTGGAGAGAGGTTCCCTGTCAATTGCTCCACCTCAGTTCCTGGTCTCTGCTGTGCTTCACCTTGACTCTCCCCCTCGTCTTTCTTTTGTTACGTCATTATCTTGCTGTATGACTCGCTTGCACAGGCACTGGCTCACTGCGTGGCTGCTCGGTTCACCACGTGGGCACTCGCATGGCGACTGGCTTGCTGCATGGGCGCTGGCTCACCATGTGGGCACTCACCTGGGCACTGGCTCACCATGTGGGCATCCACAGGGGCACTCAGCTTGCCACACAGGCACTCGGCTCACTGCGTGGGCACTGACTCACCATGTAGGTACGCTTTCTCTTCTTTTTCACCAGGAGACCCCAGGGTTGGAACCCAGGTCCTCCCATATGGTAGGCAAAGGCCTTATCACTTGAGCCCCATCCACTTCTCTAAATACATATTTTGTATGATTCAAGGCAATCTATCCAATTCAAATGTTACCGTATTACAAAGCCTACCATCTGCCATCTTTCACTTATACCTTAAATATCTGTGGGTTATTCATGTCCCTTCCCATTTTCCTTAGAGGGTAGAAAGTAAAACCTCATAATCAATTCTTCCTTCCACCAACCCTCAGGGGGAAATGCTGAGAGTTCATGATTCAAGTACCCCAAAGTTGCCATCACTTTGCATGGCACCGTTGCCTTCTTCTCAATGGCTTAGAATTAGCAACTTTAAGCCCTCCTCAAGCAATTGGAAGCAATGCATGTTATCTGACACATTTAATAGCAAAAGCACACATTTGTAATCTATCTACTATCTATACCCACATATAACCATTTTTGTCATGGTTACTTTAAGTATGGCACTTTGTAAAACTGATATGGTCTCTGTCTGAAAAAAAATTGGGAGGGAGGATGTGCTAGGAGAGGAGAATCTCAAAGTGACCTGCAGATTGTGTCTGTCTACAAGATTGCAGATAGAGTGATAGATAGACAGAAAGATAGGTAGCTGATTGGATAGATAGATAGATAGATAGATAGATAGATAGATAGATAGATAGATAGATAGATAGATTTAAAGATAATAGGTAAGTAGATGGGTAGGTAAGTATGGGGTAGGTAGGTAGGTGAATGAGTAGGTAAGTGGATAGATGGATAACTATTTATAGTTACATAGGTAGGTATATGATGGTGATGATGATGAAGATAGACATATCTAGATAATAGATATCTATCAAGAAAGGAAGAAAGGAAGGAAGGAAGGGAGGGAGGGAGGAAGGGAGGAAGGGAGGAAGGGAGGAAGGGAGGAAGGGAGGAAGGGAGGAAGGGAGGAAGGGAGAAAGAGAGGAAGGGAGGAAGGGAGAAAGAGAGAGAGAGAAGAGAGAGAAGAAAGAAAGAAAGAAAGAAAGAAAGAAAGAAAGAAAGAAAGAAAGAAAGAAAGAAAGAAAGAAAGAAAGAAAGAAAGAAAGAAAGAAAGAAAGAAAGAAAGAAAGAAAGAAAGAAAGAAAGAAAGAAAGAAAGAAGTGATCAGAGGTGGGTGGACAGAAATAGATATAGGAAATAAGTAGATGGGTAAGTAGGTAGGTGGGTAGGTAAGTGCATGGATGGATAGAGAGAGATGATAGATGGCAGAAAGATAGATAAGACAGGCAGACAGACAAATGGAGATATAGAGATGCAGAAAATAGTTGAGTGGATAGGTAGGTAAGAGGTAGGTCAGTTGGTAGGTAGGTGAATGGATAGATAGGTAGATTAATAGGTAGATAAAAATACATAGTTAAGTAGAAGGTAATTAGATAGATGATGTCTGAGATAAATAAGATAAGATAGACATAAGAGATGGGTGGGTGGGTGAGTGGGTGGATGGATGGATAGATGATAGGTAGGAAGGTAGGTAGATGGATGGATGGATGAATGGATGGATGGATATCAATGCTTTTAGATGAAATTCAAAAACTAAAAGAAGAAGAAAAAAAAATTAAAAGAAGAATTCAAATCTCAACTGCATTGCAAGCCACTCAAAATTATTGCTTGATGGAGCCCATGGCTCATCAGAATGTGCCAGGTAACATGACCCACAGTGCTCAGTATGAAGGCTTACTCTGCTGCTGTCACTTCCCTCAAGCTCTGCACACGGATTGTCTCACTGAATCTTCAGATAGCCTTTCAACTGCACAGAGACTTACAGCAGCTCAGAGGAAAATGGGACATCTAGAGACATAAACTGACAGATGCTGGTAAATGGGATTCAGAGGACAAGTTCCTGATGCCTTCCCTCAAGAAGTGTATCAGGGGAGACTGACCTATTGGCTTCATGATTAGCAGGGTTGGAATTGAGGCAGAGTCAGTGTTGTGGACCCATGAAATTTGAGGACAAGTTTTCTGTACACTCTCTGATTGAGAAGATACCTAATTTCAAAACCCCTCTGTGAATTAAGAAAATTTTCCAATGAGATTTGATTCATCACAAAACTTCTACATATATCTGATATTGGACGTATACATACAATGCCAGAATGTAATTTACTTAGATGATGGACAATGCTTCAAGCCCTCAACTTACATGGTCAAGGAGCTCAAGGGTGTTGGTGAATGACAAACCAAGAGACCAACTACAGACTCTGCATTCTGCCTCAGCTTTCTTCATCTGAAAGACCAGGGTAGTAATTCTTCAAAAATTAAATAAAGTAACACTTTTTGGTTGAATCATAAAAAAGTGCTGATATCATTTTTGACCTACAAAAATGGCAATTTCCTATGAGTCAACCTAATATTGATATAAAGTGCTTAGCACAGACTAGCACATAATAGTATTCAATGAACGGTAGTGGTGATGGACTAAGGAGAAGGAGTGGTTATTGATTCATGAACCCTTATCAGTAACTCCATCACTTCCCTGTCTACCTGCCCACCCACCCATTGCTGCCATGCAGGAAAGGAGCAAACCAGAGAATTGGTTAGAAAAGACTTTATAAAAGTAGTTTTGCTGAGACATTGCAACTTTCTTTTTAAAAGATTATTTATTTATTTCTCTCCCCTCCCCACTGGATGTCTGTTCTGCTGCATCTTCTTCTTTGCTTCTGTTGTTGTCAGTGGCACAGGAATCTGTTTCTTTTTGTTGCGTCATCTTGTTGTGTCAGCTCTCCGTGTGTGCGGCGCCATTCTTGGGCAGGCTGCACTTCCTTTCGTGCTGGACGACTCTCCTTATGGAGCGCACTCCTTGCGTGTGGGGCTCCCCTACGCGGGGGACACCCCTGCGTGGCAGGGCACTCCTTGCGCGCATCAGCACTGTGCATGGCCAGCTCCACACGGGTCAAGGAGGCCCGGGGTTTGAACCGCGGACCTCCCATGTGGTAGACGGACGCCCTAACCACTGGGCCAAGTCCGCCGCCCTGTAACTTTTGATTGGTCTTGGGAATTGAATCATGTACCTCATAAAGACACATTCAAGCCTTAATCCATTTGTGGCAAGCCAGCACCAGAATACTACAACTCCAGGAAAAAGCATGACCCATCAAGATTTTAGACATTCAGCCTCCAAAACCCTGAGATAATAAATCCCTGTTGTTAAGCCAACCCACTGGGTGGTATTCGTCATAGCAACTCTGGCAAACTAAGACAATTGAGTAAAAAGTCGAACTGGCTAATAAGTGGTGTAGGGATTCTTTGAATTTATTACCCAGGCCTTGATTACCCAGTGGATGGGTAATCAAGGATTAAATAAGCACATTTCTATTTCATGTGGACCTGTGGTAGCCAAGAGGTTTAGTGGAGACCGGGCCAAATTCAAAGAAGGTTCTGGAACTTCTATAGGGAGTCATGTGGAGGAAGCTAGCAAAAGACTTGCACAGAAGCTCAAGATTTCATGGCATAAAGAGATGATGTGGGATAAATCTTAGGATGCTTTTGCTGCATTGGAATCTGTGCTCTCTTTCACAAATTGCCAGCTGGTAGGTCGCTATTGAATTAGGTTCCAGATAGTGAGTTAGAGAGGGAGAGTGAGGAGTGTGTGCAGACGAGCAAGCAGCTTTGCTCCAGGCCATTACTTTATTCCACTTTATAATATTATTTTGTTCCACTTTTTAATATTATCACAAGTATAAATTAAGGATTTTGATCCATCATGTACTGCCTGGTGGGATTTAGTACACCTCATTCACTGACATGTAGATAAATCCTTTGGTTCCTTCCTTTTCCTGTTATATAGAAAGTGTATTTTTCAACATAAAAAAGAGGAGTGCTTGGAAGCAAATCTTTATGAGCAGTTTCCACACTAAACTACAATTTATTTATGCTTAACCCAGCCATCAAGTTGCTGGAGTATATTTTCATTAATAAGCGTCCTCATTTTCTAATTTTTCAAAAACCCACCAAGCTGTTACTGAAGTAATAATCCTGAAACTTGCACAAAATCATAGTTGCAACTGTAAAGTTACTTCGGTGCCATACCTTATCATTCTCCTTATTGTTATTTCAGTGCAGTAATAAGTAAGAGATTCATTCAACATGTACTTGTCAGGAGGCTGCTATACAAAATGCTGCGCACATAAAAAATGAATATCAGATTCTTATCATCAAATAGCTCATAGTGAGTTTAGCAGTTCTCAAGCAACAATGCATAAGAAAATGTAACATGCACACTCCGTCCCCCGAGGTTCTGAGTCAGCTTGCCACCTGTGGGTACAGGAAGCGGCATTGCAGGCGCCCGGTCGGAGTTCACGACACCCTTGGAGAAGGCCATTTTATGAACTACAGAAGAAGACTGAAAAGCTCCCACAATCCAGACACCAGAGTTAGTGCCTTGAGGCTGTACCCAAGTTTCCCAACAGCCCGCAAACAGCAATAGGCCAGAGTTACCGAGAGTAAGCATCCACTTCTACGCAGGACGTGCTTTACTCTGGAATCGGTGCCATTAGGACACACCAAGAGCCCAGCCCAGGTGTGCCTTCAGTCCATCCAGCTGATGCCCATCCCGCCTCACCCTGTCCTTGACGGACATCAACAAGAGGGACCATCACTGCCTGTACTCATCCCTTCATATTCTGGAGGACAGGTATTAATTCTCCATCTAATCTTCCCTTTTTCTGGCTCTGTAACCCTATGTCTTCAGCATCTCCTGCTAAGGTTTATCTCCCAAACAAATCGCTTCCTCTCCTCTTCTCTGGGTCCTCTTCACATCCTCTAAACCTGGAGATGATTGGCAAGCAGAGCTGTCAGTGACTCACATGTATCAGGGCATGGCATCCCTTCCTCAAGCTGCTTCACTCCCATTTCATGGGAAATTGTCATAAGTATTAATTTTGTGAGGACCAGTTACACTGGGTGCCAGGAATTTGTCCTAAGAGAAACGCAACTCTATAAAACCTGTAACACAAATGGCCATCCCTTACCTATGGGTCCGGTTTGCCATACTCTACCTGACACCACACGTAGGGGTCCTGGCAGGTGAACTTTGGGGACACTGGTGTCTTTCATTCAAAAATTTCTACTCTAGGTCCAGATACTGATTCTTCCCACCCCCAAGGAAATGGAGAGGGAATAAATCTTTTGGTGATAATTAGGACTTACATCTTTAGGCAGAAGCCTCTTTTGCTCTAAGTTGCTGCCTTGTAGGTAGGATGTTGAAATAATTTGGATGCCTGGGAAATTAGTCTTTTTCTAGGCCTCCCATTTTGAGGGAAAAAATAACAGCATCAGCCCAAGTTCTCACCATTTAACTAGAGAAAAATGTAGGGTGGGTAAAATCGGCATATACACAAAGGCAAAGAAATATTTTGTCAAGAAGTAAACTGTGAGAGAGATGAGTAATAACATCTATAGATGTGCCTTAATCTGCAAAATGAAGTGGAGAATTAAAGTAATCAAGCTTTCTTTCTTCTTTCCCTCCCCTTTTCTCCAACTCTGCTCGCTTTCAAAGGAAAGCTCTATGTGAATAATTGAGGCAAGGGGAATTTTTCCCTTGAATAATTCAGGAAATTGCCTCAATTTTCCTCTTCACGTTTCACTACATTTACTTGTGTAGACTCAGTCCACATCACAAAATGAAACTGTATTGCTATGGCACAATCAACAAGGTATTTTTTTCTTTCTTAATTTTTCAATTGATGAAGTGGCACTTAACTTTATCAACCACACATTGATCTGGTTTCTTGAGGCAAAAAAAGCAGAAAGAAAGAAAAAAGTGGAATAGCCATCCTGCCCTAGTGCTCCTTAGCTCTAGCTGCCCGAACCTGGCACTGGCTATTTCAAAGCAGCGCTTACGGCATTAGCAGGGTTGACCTGTTCTTTCATAAATCAATAGGATCCCAATTTAATTCTGGGGAAATGGGACAGGCGATGATGTAAGAATGCTTGCTAACTTCTTTGAAAGCAGAAAAGAAGTTGATCACCCTTAACGCCATCGTGGATTGTGTGTCAGAAACTTAGTTTGGGATTCAGAAGTGGCTTTGAGTCCCTCTCAAATGGCCTGTTTCCATTTAGTGAGCTTAGTTTATATGGACAGGTCAGTAATTTTTTGGAAAGCAGGCCTTTCAAACACAGGTCCCTATTTACGTCCCTCTATTGAAATGCTTTCTCATTATTTGAAGACGTTCAAGGCAGGCAAAAACACTGTCACTCTTGTTGCTATATAATTCTGGAAACCTGCCCATTTTTTGTTTCTGAGTAAGTTTTTCCCCACTCTAATTAAGCACTGATAAGACAAAAGCATAAACACTGCTAGGTCCAGAAACTTCCTCAGGACAACATAGTCCCGTTGTTGACTCAAAAGGAAGCATTTCCTGCAGAATGTCAAACGCTTTCCTCCCAGGCACAGGAGCACGTTCCCACCCTGGTTTTGTTACAACTTGAATGAAAATCAAGCCAGGTCCAGCACGGGGCTCAGTTATTAAATATCTTGCCACTACTAACACACATCATATTTGTGTGTCTACACCGGGACTATCGACTCACTGTCCTGAGGTCTCAACACTGTCAGTCCCTTCCCCGGCTCTTCAAGGTTTGTTGTTACCTTTTAGCCCTGTTTATTTTTAATTCAATTTAAATTTTTCTTTTTTTTTTTTTCTTTCCTTCCTTTCCACCTTTCCTTTCGCTTTTCAGTCCTTAACTCTTGGTTCCTTATTTTTTCCTCGAATTTCCTTGTCGTAAAAATAGCTCTTGGCTATTCGCCCAGCCTGGACACGCAGGAAAGCTCTCAAGCCTCCAGCTCTGCTCTGGGAAAGACTATCCACATAGCATCCAGCCAGAAATACACCTCCTTCAACCCAAATAGCTCTACCCCTGGCCATCAGGAGCCCCTCCTCGGCTCCTGCGCCCTCACCCAGGCTCTAGGTGGGCTGCGCGCCCCCGCGGCCCCCCACACTCCCAGTGCCCCCAGGGAACTCCCAAGGCCGTGGACTTCAACGGTAGATGAAGCTGTGCTGCAGCCCCAGCTTTGCCTCTGACTAGAGGAGCCTCCGCAAGTTCCAGAAACGCCCAGAGCCTCCGGTTCCTACTCTTTAAAATGGGAATAACCTAATTGGCACCTTCTGGAGAGTCAAAGGAAGCAGTTAAGGAGAAACGCCTAGCAGGTGCCTGGCAGGTGCAAATCAAGACAAGATAGCGCCATTTTCTGAACAGGCTCCATGTGCCTCGCCGTGAACTAAGCACTGAAGTTGCACCGTCTCACAGCAATACTTGGGTTAGATGTTTCATTATCCACATTTTATAAGTGAGATCACCGACCTGCAGTAAAGGCTCTGCTACAAACTAATGACCACAGCTGAGCCCCCGTGCATGCTGGCAGCCAGGCTCAGGGCATTGCTTCTGCTTCCCTGCAACCCGTGGTGGCCACAGCAGCTTGGCGGATGCCTCCTCCTCCTCCTTCTCATGGAAACTGGAATTGGGGTGCAGTAGGGAGGGGAACAGCAGCTACACGTGTGCTATGGTGGTTCGGAGCTGTACAAATCCCACAAAAATGTTCTTTAAGTTAACCCATTCCTGGGCATGTGGCTCTACTGTTAGCAGGATGTTTTGAGATGCTACTTCAGTTAGGGTGGGTCTTAATCCTCTTACTAGAGTCCTTTAAGAGAATGAAATTCAGACAAAGAGGGAGAACACCATGGAAGCAGGAAGCTGAAAGCAAGGAAACCAGGCAGAGAAGGGAGAGAGCAGCAGAGGACACCATGTGCCTTGCCATGTGACAGAGGAGCCTAGGATGCCTCGCAGTTGGTCTTCAGGAAGAAAGGGTTGCCTTGATTATATTTTCCCGGACTCTAACCATGAGCAAATAAATTCCTATTGTTTATTCATCTGCTCAAGTAGTCTAGGGAAACTAAAACATGTGCCCACAGAAATATGGTGCCACGTAGGGTCTCCAGGGGAGGACACGGAGGCTCAGAGCCTGCAGGACAAAGAAACCACCTGTGTGATGGAGGCCCACCAGGTGACCACGCTCACCTGGGCTGTCCAGTCTTCGTACCTGTTGGGACTGAATCATGAAACATGTTGCCCACAAGGCTTAATCCGCATTCCTGTGGGTGTGAGCCCATTTGTAAATAAGACCTTTGAAGATGCTATTTCTAGTTAAGGTGTGGCCAGATTGGATCAGGGTGAGCCTTAAACTGCATGATCGGAGGCCTTAGAATAATAGGACATTTGGACATGGTCAGTCACAGAGAGCTACAGGAAAAAGCCAGATGTCAGCAGAAACCAGAAGGGCAGACACAGAGAGGGAGGCCACATGACAGAGGACTGGCATCTCCAGCACACTTCCGACCCAGGGCAAAGCATGGCCTTGCCAATACCTTGATTTTGGACTTCTCGCCTCCAACCCCTGAATCAGTAAATTCTTATTGTGTAAGCCAACCCTCTATGTGGCATTTGTCACAGCAGCCCAGGCAGTCAGGGCAGTTCACAACATTTGACCTGGGGGGCTACCTTTGTTAGATCCCCAATAACTCAGCAAGGCATTGTTCACAGACTTCTGCAACAGGCAAATACAGACATTCTTACATATCTCATAGGATGTCTCTGAAAGTTTACTCTCTGGTCCTTATGGCCTCTCTTAAATCGGTAATCAAACCTGAAGATATTAATTAAACTTATGCTTCTATTTATTGTAAGATTCTGGGGATGGAACAAACAGCAACCAGCAATCAGTACTTCCAAATGTTCTCTTTGGCTTAATTACTGTTCCATAGTTAGTCCATCAAACTGGTGTACAATCAACAAGGCTGTACTTGCTATATACTGCTCATTTAGAGTGAGAATATTCAGGAGTTGCTAACATTATCTCAGATTGTCTAAGTCTACTGGAGAATCAAAAAAGGAGGCTGAACCCAAGGAGGACTCTAATCTAGCCCATCATGTATCAGTTCGGCAGAGAGTATCCCCCTCCCCCAGCCAGCATCTTTCTTTTTTAGATATGACCATGATTGGCACTGGAAGGTCCTCTGGGTGAACCAGCTACATCATCCTACCAGGCCTAACCAGGACAAAGAGAAGGGCAGAGTTATAAAGCATCCTGTGGTTTTTAAGCCTTCTACGTAGCCAACACAGATAATTAAAAGTATAGATTCTTGGAATCTGAAGGGACTCTAGAGGTTATCTAATTCAACCACCTCATTTCATACATGATGAAACTGAGACCAGAGAAGCAAAGTGGCTTGACTAAGGTCACACGATGTCTTAGTAAGGGAATTTTGGGTTGCAATAAAGAAAGACCCACTCATGCTAGCTTAATTAAGTAAAGGGAGATTTATTAGAAGAGATCAGGGGACGCTCACAGATTCCAAACAGGGCCTTACAGGAAATGGAAAGTCATCAGCTTCTCATCTCATCTGCTGCCTTCTTGTATCCTCCAAACTCCAGTTTCTTATCCCTCTTGACTTCAGCTTGCATGTAGCTCTGAGCCACAATGATACCAAAATCTGACCCCACCTATATGCCACCTTCCAGCTTCAGTTCCCAACACCTTTTAACTGTAGGTTTTGTGTCTCTTCAAATTCTGTAACTTAAGAATTTGATTTGTTCTTTATATTAGTTTCCTAGAGCTGTGGTAGCAAAGTACCACAGTCTATCTGGTTCAAAACAGCAGAAATCTATTGCCTCACAGTTCTGGAGGTAGGAAATCTGAAATCAAGGTGTTAGGAGGGTCAATCTCCCACTGAAAACTATAGCAGAGAATCTTTCTTTGCCTCTTCTAGCTTCTGATGATTTGTCGCTGTGTCTGTGGCAGAATAAAGTATATACCCCAGAAAACAGGTTCTTAATCTTAATCCATTCCTTTGAGTGTGAACCCACTATAAATAGGAGCTTTTGATGAGGTTATTTTTAGTTAAAGTGTGGTCAACTAAATTGGGATGGGTCTTAATCTTATTGTCGGAAGCCTTATAGAAAAAGCCTTATAAAGAAGGCTTCTTTATGGGAGAAGCTGGAAGTCAAGGGAACCTGGAGGAGAAAGGAGAAGATACCACCACGTGCATTGCCATGTAACAGAAAAGCCAAGGACCAGAGCCACTGGCAGCCAGTCCCAGAATGCCACAATCCTTAGAGAGAAAGCGTTGCATTGCTGACACTTCATTTTAGACTTCTAGCCTCAAAATGGTAAGCCAACAAATTCTCATTGTTTAAGCCAACCCATTGTATGGTATTTGTTTCAGCAGCCAGGAAACTAAGATGGGTGTTGACACCGAAAAGTGGGGTCCGATCAATACTTAAAAATCTGGAAATGGCTTTGGAATTGGATAATGAATAGAGGCTGGAAGAATTGTAAGGTGCTTGATAGGAAAAGACTAGGTTACTCTGAAGGGATTGTTGGTGGAAATACAGATGTTAAAAGTACTTCCGGGAAGCAGACTTGGCCCAGTGGTTAGGGCATCTGTCTACCACATGGGAGGTCCGCGGTTCAAACCCCAGGCCTCCTTGACCCGTGTGCAGCTGGCCCATGCGCAGTGCTGATGCGCGCAAGGAGTGCCATGCCATGCAGGGGTGTCTCCCACATAGGGGAGCCCCACGTGCAAGGAGCGTGCCCCGTAAGGAGAGCCGTCCAGCGCAAAAGAAAGGGCAGCCTGCCCAGGAATGGTGCCGCACACACAGCGTGCTGACACAACAAGATGATGCAACAAAAAGAAACACAGATTCCCATGCTGCTGACAACAACAGAAGCAGACAAAGAAGAACATTCAGCAAATGGACACAGAGAACAGACAACCAGGGTGGGGCAGGGGGGGAAGGGGAAGGGGTGAGAACTAAATAAATAAATCTCAAAAAAAAAAAGTATTTCCAATGAGGCCTTAGAGGATCAGTGGGTTATTAGAAACTGGAAGAAAGGAAATCCTCATAACAAAGTGGCAGAAATTGCATTCTGAAATTGTGAGAAAATTGTGTTCTGATGTCAATGGAAGGCAGAACTTAAAAGGAATGGGCTTGGATATTTAGCTTAAGAGACTTCCAAGCTAAATGTGGAAAGTGTAGCCTGGTTTCTCTTTACACTTATAGTAAAATATGAGAGGACAGGGACAAGCTGAGAATTAAACTGTTAAGCACAAGGGAACCAGAAATTGAAGATTTTGAAAATTCTCAGCCTATCTAGACAGCATGCTCTGAGACTAGGGCCAGCGTGGCTCTGTCAGCTTTGGGGAAGTGACTTCCCTAAGGACAAGTCTCCATGTGAGGGTTTAACTGAAGAACCCTTTGCTGGGGAGGGCGTGGCTGAATGTAGATCCAGCCAGCCATTTCAGGGGAAGTCAGGATCGAAAACGCAACTATCCAGGAAGGATCTGTAGAAAGTTCTTTTGTCTGACGGCTTGGATCCACCTTGAACTACACTCAAAGCCAACAAGTTTTTGCAAAATTTATATGAGCAGAACCACTGCCAGCCCAGACTGAAAGGGACAGAGAAGGGATGAATTAAAGGAAAAATCTCCAAGGGCAGAACAAGGGAAGCAAAATTATCTACTTGGACCAAGAGAATAAGTCGACCCAAGTGTGTGGAAAAGGCAGGCCCACCCCTGTGCTTGGAGGGGGCAGGACTTTCACCCCCATGCTCAGAGAGAATGGACTACCCCAGTGCTCAGCAGTCTTGGGGCCTGTGCCTTGGCATTCATGGGGAGGTTGATTGCTTCCTGATGCCCAGAAAGAGCGGGACCTACACCCCAGTGCTGGAGAAGGCACAGCCACCTTGGAGGGGTAGGTTGCCACTCCATTGGGCCCAGATGTCTAAGCATCAAGTCACAGATGACTCTCGTGTCTTCAAATCTAATGGAGTTGACCCTGCTGGGCTTCTGGCTTGTTTGAGACCCATTGTCCCTATTTCTCCCTTCTGGAATGAGACCACTTATCCCATGCCTGTCCCACTGTTGAATATTAGGAGTAAATAACTTTTCAGGTTTCACAGGACCATGGAGAAAGGCATTTTGTCCCTGAATGAACCTTACCCATAACTGATTTTGATGAGAATTTGACCATAGCATTGTTCTAAAATGGCTTAAATCTTTTGGGATGTTGTGATGGAATGAATGTATTTTGTACATGGGAGGAACATTTCTTTTGGGATTTCAAAGGGCGGACTGAGGCAGATTGAATCATGTACCCTGGAAAGAAATCATGTTCTTATTTTAACCCTCTGAGTGTGACCCCATTGCAGATAGGGACTTTTGATGAGGTCATGTTGAGCTAAGGGGTGGCCAACTGAATCAGGATGAGTTTTAATCCTATTACTGGAGACCTTAGCATGAAGACCATGGAGAGAAAGTCACAGAAGAAGCTGGAAGTCAGCAGACCTCAAGGAGAAAGGAAAGACATTGCCTTGACAGAAAAACCAAGGACCAAGGATGACTGGCCATCAGTCCCAGAATTCCACAGGCTTTGAAGAGAAAGCATCACCTACTGATGCTCAGTTTTGGACTTCTCTTTGCCTCAGAAACATGAACCAATAAATTTCCATGGTTTAACCCAACCCAGTTATGGTATTTGTTTTAGCAGCAAGGAAACTAAGTGTCCAAATCCCCTCTTACTAGGACACCTGTCATGTTCGACTGGAATCCAGTCTAATCATATTTTGTCTCATCTTAACTAATCACATCCTCAAAGATCCTATTTCCAAATAGGATCATATTCATGGACCTGGGAATTAGGACTTGAACATATCTTTTGGGGAGACACAGTTCAATCCATAACCCTCTTGGGGTGACATTTCAGGCATGGTACAGTCAATGGCGACCAGGATGTAGGGGTTGCTCAGGCAGGGATTGTGGAGGCAGCTCCAAAAAAGAAGGAGCAAGTGGGCAGACACCCAGAGTAGTAGGGCAGCCAATGCTAAAATCTAGTCTCTTGCTCTGCATCCAGTACTCTTCCTAGCATATTACATCACCTCTCAGTGTCAATCCAAGGACTATCTTTCAGCTGAAGGAAAACAGACCTTGGGGCTAGAATTACTTAGGAAATGGTGGTTGAATAATGGTGGCTTAGAGGGGTCACATGCAAAATGGGAAGAAAAGTATTGCAGTTATCTAGCATATTGAATCCACATCCATAAATATAACTAGAGAGAGAGAGAACAAGAACAACTAAAAACAAGCGAAACAGGCTGGACAGCTTTCTCTGCACTCAACATGAAAATAGCATGTTTCCTTGGGGTCAGGAGCTCTCTTGCCACATCACGGAGCCCAAGTGATGAGCCGAATGCCATGAAATCACCTGCCTCTCCTGGAAGCTTCCAGTAAGGATATTGACCTTGCATCTCCCAGTACCTGAGCTACTTCAATTTGCTATCACTGTTTAGGGAGGAACACATGGTATTGTTTGAAAGTCAGAACTTAGTTATTTCCCAGTTATTCCCTCACCCTAGGCAAGATGCATTCATAGTTCTCTCTTGACCTACCTCTTTTCCTGGACCACCTCTTCCTTCTACTCTCTCTGTACTATATATATATATAGTAAGAGCCTGGACTGATATCTTTGGAAAGAAAGTCATGTCTATGGTAAAGGTGCTGAAGAGGCAGTTAGGAGAATCAAGCTCCAGTACTGCCTGCAGAGTAAACCCACCGTGTAGGACCGGAGCTGAGGCCCCTCAGACCCGTGGCCGAGTGCTGAGTGGTCTTGTGTGCCCCTCCTCAGAAGCACCCAGTCAGATCTTCTTGAGGCCTGGTCCCGGTGGAAGACCCTAACCCCACCCCGCCCCCTGGGTCTGCCACAAGGAATTCCCATCATGCAGCTGAGGTAGCAGGGTCCAGAAAGCAGAAACCCTGGTTCCACCCTAAGCTCTGCCATCCACCAACTCATGCGGCTATTTTCCTTCTCACCCTCTTTTTCCTCACTGTAAAAAAGGAGAATTTAACCAAAATACTGGATCTTGACTTTTCCAGATTTTTTTGGAAAAATCAGATGCATGCTATAGACACTCTCTCCAAAGAAATGTGCAGATACTTCAAGTGTTGTGTACAATTTTAAGGGATTCGTTTAACCTCCTGAAGCCTCTCTGTGAAGCCGTTGTTGATTTATAAATCCCACATTAATAGCTCTTAAACTATAAATCTTCTAAGACTTGTCTAGTTCCAGAAGCCTATGAAAACCTATGAAATGCAAGAATTTCACTACTCTCTGGCACACAAAAGCACATCAGGTCCACCATCTCCCTTTACAGATGAGAAAACTGAGGGTTCCAGAGCTTGAGCAGGTTGTCCCGATGAGAGTCAGTATGGCTGGGACTAAAAATGTCCTTGGACTCAGATGCTGTGATGCTCCAGAGTCCGGGGACCTGGGAAGCTCTGAGGAACCCTGGTTTCTGGTGGCTTGCTGGTATACAGCTCCTCCCCGAAGGGCTCACTTCCCCCCATGTCATTGCTCTGATAAGAGAATGGACTATCATCCTGGAGTCCCCCACATTCCAACGAGAGATCAGGTGCCACCTTGAGATATATTCGTTGCGACACCAGCAAGGTTTGGGAGTCAGTGGGCCACGTGGCCTGCAAAGAAACCTGGTTTTATTTCACAGGGCAGAGAAAAGGGATTTTCCTCGGGGGTTCTAATGGCACCATCAGCATTCCCCTGGAGCCAGGCAATGCAGGACAAGAGCGAGTGCACCCTCTGCTTGTGAGCGCCCCGCCCGGCTTGAGAACATATCAGAAAATTCATTGATGCCCTGCCTCACCTACAACTTCGGGCCTCTTTGATAGCAATACCCAACAGTCATGTCACTTCCTATAAATCACATTATGGGAGAAGGCTTGAAGCATTTGCCAGAGTTCATGTCACATCCAGGTGCTTTTTCTTTTTTGCCAGTCTCCACCAGCAGTGGGTGTCTGGGTGGGTGGGTTGAGTGACACACGAGTGAGAAAGTACCCTCCCCTCATGGCGCTCCCCGAAAAAGGAGTCGGAAAGCTATCATTTGAGGAAGCGACAGGCAGATCATGTTGCACTGCCAGTGACGGAGTGGGTTTAAAGATATCAGAATCTTGAATTCAGAACAGGGCTGGGACAGAGAAGGGAGTGAACCCCTGCCAGAGCTGTGTTTTCCTGTCACGTAAACCCCTGGAGAAGCATTTTGGCCACTCGTTCCTCTCCTTCAAAATGTCACAGCCAATAAAAGAGGTGGGAGCAGTCCCAGCCCAGCCAGCGGCGGCTCCGTCGTCGCCCAGTGGGTCCCTGGGCAGCCCCGCCCTTCTTCGCCCTCCCTGCACGGGCACCCAAGGTTTCCCCAATTATCTCCTCCACCTGCCACATTAGAAAGTAAAGTACGTGAGCTGCCAGAAATTCAGAGTGTGAGGACATGCCACGGCGGCAAGCCATGACATTAGAACAGATGGAAAACTTCTCGGGAACAAAATGTGCACACAAAAATGGATTCTGGCTTTGAAGTGCGTATTCTCAGTGCCGCTTTCAAGTCACTTGAAAAGCCCAAGCTCAAACCTGACCTACTTAGCAGTGCTCCTATTTATGCCTCAGACGGAGGAGCTGTATATTTAGCAAATGAGAACTGTGCATCCTTCTTGCCCACTTCTTCATGTTTATAGAGTTGGTTAATTTTTGCCCCTTAATTTTTCCTGATTGCCTCCATAAAAGCGGATATAGATGTTAAATTCCGTGTTTTAAAAATCTTTAAGTTCCAGGAATCCTGTATAAATGCACAGATTTTCAATGAGTGTGTGAGTTGATGTTTTTTTTAAAAAATTGGGCAATAGTCGACCTGTGTTTATTCATCTTCTCTTAAACGGCAAGTCGGCTGCCTGGCTTGTCTGTTATTAACACTGAAGTTTAGATTTACTCATGCTCCAACATGAAAACTGCTTAAATTTCTGTTAGGAGAGTCCACACATGCAAAGTGAAAGAGAATTGAAGCTATTATCTAGGTTGACTCAAGCCAAAATAGACATTAGTTTCAATTATCAAGGTTTTCAGGAGAAAAACCTTTTTAACCTTCATTATTGGGATAATTATCTCAACTCTTGATCTTTGCACATGCAGTCAAACTGTAATGTTTTAATCTTTTATAACAGCCACCTCAAAGCTTTTTTTGAAGTGGTGGGTATAGAAATAATAAGTACACCAAACAAATGTAAAGGGCACATCTTCAAAAGAAATGTTGATTCTTGTAGCCTTGTTCAAAAGAGTCCTCCAAAGAGGAATTGTTCTTTAGCAAAGTCACTAACTCAAAAAGTCCTATCACTCAGCGATGAGAGTCAGGCCCCTCTGGATTTTGTTGGAAACAAAACAGAAAATTTAGGGAATCCAGGGTTCACAGTTTCCTCCTTATAAACTTGCCAAGCCCACCTTTCTAATTGAATAGGGAATAGATGAATAGGGTGTGAGAGTGACAAAACGATGAGATGAATTTTTGATATATTAAGTACCTTCTTTTTCCACTTCTCAAAACAGGTTTGTTCAGTTTTTAATTCTGTGGTTTTATCGGCTCTGCTCACCTCTTTTCAATTAAGCAAAGGCACATGGAGGACCGAGGGATAATCGTGGGGGTTCCTCTCGGCACCCACGGTCTCCTACGCAGTGGCCGTGGGAGCTTGATTTCCCTGCACATGGAAACGTGGCCCAGAAGGCAGTGGCGGATCGTCATCATCGTCTTCATCATCATCATCATCACCTTTTCATTGTCATTATCATGCAGTCACTGTCATCATCATCGTCATTGCCGCCATTGTCATCATCTTCATCATCATCTTCATCATTGTCACTATCATTGTCATCATCATTGTCATTATTGCAGTCATTGTCATCATTGTCATCGTCATCTTCATTATTGTCATCATTGTCATTATGATTGTAGTCATTATCATCATAGTCATCGTTGTCGTCATCATCACCATTATCATTGTTATGTCATTGTCATCATCTTCATCGTCATCATCGTCGTCATCATTGCCATCATTATCATCACCATCATTGTCATCATCGTCAATGTCATCACCACCACCACAGAGACCCTCAGCAATTATCTCACTTGAAAGTGTAGCTCTGATGTCACCTCTTCCTCTGCTCCTCACTCCTTCTCTTCCTAAGGACTATCCCAGATCTGCACATGCAGCCCTCTCTCCCCCTGGAAAAATCAGAACTCCATTTCTAGGTAATACCGTTGACTCCATGATCGCTAAGTTGGCATCTGTTGTATAACCTTAGCCCAACATGGTCAATGAAAATGAATGCAGGCACCAGGATGTTTCCTTAGCCCAGCTGGCTAAGACCACTTCATGCCTTGGCTCACCTGGACACAACAGGACCCACGCACATGGCTCCCACAGCCCTAACTAACAGATCAACATCAAGCTCCAAGTGCGCAGTGCTCTCCATAATTACCTGGAAAGGATACTAGTGTGAGGATTAAATGTGCTGAGGTCTGTGCACAGAATTGAATGAACAACTGGCACAAAACAGACCATGGAGTAGGAGTAGCTTCTTAATACTTCCACCCCCTTGCCCCTTTTTAACTCCCCTCATTCCTCTGCCCACTGTTACCAACATTCCTACACAATTAACTACATGTTTCAAAACTCTTTTCCTTCCCACATCAACCCAAATGTGATTTGCACTGAACTCAAAGATTTACCAGGAACCTACTATGTGTTTGATGTGTGGGACAAAGATTTGAAAGAGCCGGTGCCCTCCAGTTAAACAGCTGCCAGGGGTGTCCCCGGGAGCTGCTCACAGCAGCAGGGATGCTGGGTTCAGAGAGCACAGTAAATGAAATACAGCTATGCTGGCTTCTGCTCCATTAGGAAAGGGAAAAATCAATGTTTGCCAAATGTAGAAGGACAAAATCAATAGCGAAAGAAATTTTATTTTCAACCTTCTAAGGGAGTATTACAAAGAGGAGAGAGTGAAAATTATTATTATTTATTGATGTATATAGCACCTTCTGAAAGCCTCAAAGTGTTTTATGGAATTACAAACTGCCTCATCCCTTTCTGCGTACAGTCCATTCTGTTCTACTCACACCCAGCCCTCTCTGGAAGGGGTGAGCACAGGAAGTATTAGGGCAAGACGACACGTCAGCTATAGGAAGGTTACTTACAATTGTTTATTAAAAAACCAGAAAGTAATAATTAGTTAAGCGATGATGAGGTTAACACACTGTGCCCTTAAGTGAAGTTCCTGAGGAAGAAGTCTCCCCTTTAGATTTTCGATGGCATCCTAATATATGTTGTTTGGCAGAAAGAGGAGAATAACCTCTCTCCACCGTTCTCCAACGCTCCTTCATTGGAACGAGCACCACATTTAAGGAGCATCAGCCACCTGCTGCCAACATCTTAATGCAGTTCCTGGCAGAGGAGTTTTGATAGATGGCTTCAAAGCCAGGAGTGTAAACGACTGAACAAAACTTTCTGGGGAATGAGGCGTCAAAGGACCGAGGCTGCAGAAAGCAGAGTTTCTGGAAGTTGGTGGCTGCCTGAAAAGTCTCACAAGGGAAATAGTCAAAATAAAACCCTGCAGTTCTAGATGGGTAGAATGATTGAAACGGTTCAATCTCCTCTCGTTTGAACTTTGTAACGATTCTTTGAGAAAGAGAGGGCAGGAAGTATTAACCCCATTTTAAAAAGGCTGATGGAGTGTAGGTGACTTGCCCCAAATCATTCAGCTATTTATTGGCAGAGCTAAGAGTGGAATCTGGTCTCCAGGATGTCTAGAATCAGAAGGAAGATGAGAGATGAAGTAGCTCACCTCTCCATCCAAAACAGGAATCCTCTCCACAGCAGCCCAGATAAGCAAGCAAATCTAGGGACAATAGATTTCATCACCTCAGAAGAACTGCTTTCTATTTTAAATTATTACTCTTTTCTCAGTTATTAAAGTATAAAAGTCTACCTTCTTATAGAATCCTCTGATTGCTCCTCATTTCGCCATCTAGAGCTGTCCAATCTAGTCTCACACCCATGTGAGGAACTTGCAAGCAGTGAAGGCTGTGAGGTATGTGCCACGGTCTACTCTTTGACAAATATCTGTAGTTCCTTCAAGATCTGTTCCTACGGCAGTCTCCAGACCATTCCCTCTCCTACCCTGGACAGTTCCAATTTGTTTCTATTACATCTGTAAATACCGTGCTAAGGATGCAATAAAAATTCCAATCATTTGACATCATGAGACAGTCAGGTTATTTCCTTCTGTTTTCTGGGTCCGGTTAGACGTTCTTTGAGAGGAAATCCTCATTCACAGTGTTGACTTAGAGTGAGCCACTCAAGAGCCAAAGTTTTTTTCATAAGAATGGCCAGGATTTCCAGGCACCAAGCTCCCATCCTGTACCTATGCAGTTGATTTTCTAAATTTCAATGGAGGGCATTTTATTTAGCAATATTAATTGCTAAGTAGTGGGCATTCACTATTTCAGCCTTTTATGTTCAAATTTTTATGACTCCTGATTCTGTCTTCTGGCACACTATTTATCCTGCATAGATTTAGGGGACAGACCTTTTACATCTTCATTCAAATTATTAATAAATCGATTAAGTGAAATAGAGCCCAGACCCCTTTGGCACGTCATTGAAGAGGACCCCCTGGTTGACATCAGCCCACTAGTCTGCACTGTTGTGGTCATTCAACTAGCACTGGATTTACCTAAGTAGTGTTTTGTCCACATACTTCTTGTTAGGCACTGCTCTAGGGCTGACCACAGGTAATGTCTACTGAAAGAATAAGAGGAATGAAGTACACTCAGTCTCCATGGACCCATCATCTTGCTTCCCTCTTGCTCTTGGTCTACAGCTCCCATTCGAGGATCCCCTTTGCCTTTAGGGGAAGCTTAGAGGATCCACCTTCCCCTAAAGCCTGATGTTCCTCCTATAATTAGCTTTCCTCTGAGTTTTGATGCTTCTGGAGCCCCAGCCCAACTTGCTCAGTGGAAGTTACATTTTCTGCTTGAGAGCTCCCTCTTGAATCCAGCTGACTTTGCTCCCCTATTCTCTTTGCCCTCTTGATCCTGAGGCTATCTATCACCTCATACAGCTTCGTCTTGTCTATACAATTTTTAAGAAACGTTGTCAAAGACTTTCACAAAATCCAGACATAATTTAGAACAGCATTCTGCTACCTGTTAAGACTAATCACCTTATCAGGAAAGAGAAATATGTTCACTTCTACCTGAATAGCTGAATTACAGCTTGTGTAAGTGGAGTGAACCCCTGTATGGTCTTAACAGTGCCCCCCCTCCTTCTTAAAAACCTCTCCCCCTCACATACCTTCTGCATGGCTTCCACACAGGACAATGTTGGCTAGTCCAGTATGGTTGGCTAGTCCAAGGGGTCAACTTCCCCAAACTGAGTCAATAAAAATTCTTTAAGAACTAGCACTGCCACCAAAGCAGAAATGCTACCATCTCCTTGGTGGCTAGAGACTTAAGACATGGTGCTTGGAATCTGCTGGCCACCATGTTCGTCATCATGTGGAGCAAAGGGAAGCCCCCTAGTGGAGAAGGGAGAGAAGATGGAAATGGAAGGGTAGAAAGAAGCAGAGACAAGAGACAAGGGAGCACAAGAGAGCTTAAAGACCCTGGTTCCTCTTGTTCCTGAGATGAACCATGTTTCCCTCCTTGGGTCCCAGGAGTCATCCAAAGCCTTTAAGTCAAATCCCCATTTTTTCCTAAGCTAGCCTGACTTGAGTTTCTGTCATTTGCCACCTAAGAGTCCTAAGTGATATTGAGAGGGGCACTAACCTCATTCCCAGAGCCAATCAGCTATGCCCAGCCTTTAGGGTCTACACCCATGGGATTGCTCAACACCACCCCCAACCCCACGCCACCCCCAGGCAATCCCATTAAGGGCGTCTTGACCTGGAGAAAAGAAAGATAAGTAAATAAATGTAATGCCCCTATCCTCTCAATTTGAGATAAACTGGGTCATTAATATCAACAGATAAGCAAAGCCACTTATTCTTTCATTTTCCAGAGCAGAGTACCATCAGCTAGCATGATTCCTTGGTATCAGTGTGCTTATTTCAGAGTCTTTCTTTTTTATTCTTTCTTGATGACCTCCTCTTCACAGGCAAAGGAAAGTCCCTCCGCCAGACCACAGTCCAAATTAGAAGTCTGTTACCAGCCATGGGGAGAGAAAACCTAGGGAGACTAAGGCAGCTGAGTGTCTTGTTTATTTTTGTTGCTTTGGGTTGAACAGTGAAGGGGTTTTCCAGTGGAACAGTCTTTCTGAGCATGGCATAATTGGTTCAGGATAGCCCCACGCTTCCTCTCCTCCTGTTCTCAGACCAGGAAGGTCCAGTAGACACCTGAGACAGTCACTTTTTATTACATTTCCTGGAAAATTCAAAACAGCTTTTAAAAAGTAGGTAAAAAGCAAATGAGCTCTCCAACTCCTAAAGTCAGTTGAATTCACCAACACAGACACAACAGCTAAATATAGAAAGACTCCATCTTCTCAAGGTGATCAAAGAGAATCGAGAATCTGCTCTTGGAACCCAAGTGTCATGTAGGAGTCACTGGTCTGCCAGTTCAGAAGGAGGAGGCTTTCTCTCCAGACCAACTTGTGCAGTGGTGGGCAATATTCATTTGATGACCATTAGACTCAGTGACTGCTGGGATGCTCCCAGCAATTTTGTGAGGATATGCCAGCAGACAGAGCCACAAAGTGGCTTTAAGTCACTAGAGTGGATATATATATAGTATACATTACTCAGGGTCAAATCCATGTTTGGATGATCATTTTTTCTCCTGTAATTTGTCCCATAATCAGGAACAGCTATAAAATTTATAGTACATAGTGGTATATGTACCAGAAAATCATGTTCTTAAATTTAATCCATTCCTGTGAGTGTGGACCCACTATAAGTAGAAAATTTTTGGTGAAGTTACTTCAGTTATGGCATGGCTCAGGGTGGCTCTTAATCCTCTTACTGGAATCCTTCACAAATGAGATGAATACAGAGAGAAAACACCACAGGAGCAAGAAGCTGAGAACAAGGAAACCCTGAAGAGCAGGGAGAGCCCTGGAGACGTCGCCATGTGCCTTGCCATGTGGCAGAGGAGCCCAGGATCGCTGGCAGTTGGTCTTTAAGGAAAAAGCATTGCCTTGATGATGCCATGATTTGGACGTTTTCCTTAGCCTAAAAACTGTAAGCTCTTTAGCTATTAAATTCCCATTGTTAAAGCCAACACATTTCATGTTATCTGCTTTGAGCAGCTTAGCAAAGTAAAACAACAGTACAAAATGAAAAGGCAGGGCTCTCTGTTTAAAAGTTATTATGAATTTGAAGACGTCGACAACAGAGCACAGAATCTAGTGGGGCCCTTTATAAGCTCAGGCCCTGGATGTTGGCACACGTGCCCAGGAAACCAGTCCATCCGAGCTTCCTGATGATCGATGAATTTAAGAACAGGCCCAGAATCAGAGGGGAATACAAACACGCCTGCTTCATGCCAGCAACACATTTTTACCTCTTTTGGGCTTTGTCTGGACAGGACCCCTATGAGAAAGGGTTAAACAAAGTTTAATGACCTTTATTGTTAAATAAAGGTTGAAAACCACAGGTCTGCAGGAACATTGCTGTAGAAATTTGAACACAATGTCCTTCGTAACTGGGTTCTTAATAAATCACTTCTGTTATGGATTGAGTCGATGACTAGATAGAGAATCGCAGAGAACACATAAGCCAGCATGTAACATTTAAATCTCTTTCAGAGCATGCTAGGCACTTATAAGTGGCCTGCGAGCTCCTGGGTGGTTCTGCTCATCCCCTGGGCATCCCCTGCCCAAGACCACCTCTCATCAATGTGGCTTCAGGCCACATCTCCTATCAGTTCCTTTAGGTTTTCATCTTAATCCATGACCTTAGTCCCATTTATTAAAAGCGCTTTTCAATGGCCCTCTCTGTAGGACTCCTGCAAGATGCCCAGTCCCTATAGAATGTGTCAAACACTTGTTGGAGGCCTCATCACCCTGGCCTGCTTTTAAAAGCAAGGGATGAGGATGCTTACCAAGCACTTTCTGAGAAATGAGCTCAAATTGCAGGAAACGGTGTGTAAATTAAAGCAACTGCCTCATATAATTAGCCACACAGGAAATATAATGGGTCTAGAAAACAAAAGTGCAATTTATGAGGAAATATCAACAGTAATAATGTAAAAAATGGGTTTTTCACTGCAGAATCCAGTTACTTGTGGAACTAAGGCTGTCATTAGGCAAGGAAGTGCTTATCAAACTCTAAAAAAATTCTCTAAAGATACTCTTTCCAATGTCAAAACACCTGAGTGGAAGATTCTTAATTAATTGTGAGAATTTTGTAAGATATGCTAATGGGCTCAGCAGAGCTTCCCGGGGCCTCCCACTGTGCCAGCTGCACCCTATAAAATGTGGTCTAGCTCTCGGCCAGGATTTCCAGGGGACAGTTCTGCTCTGAGCGCTCATTTGACGGTAAACTTTTCAACCCTTTCAGATCCACACTTCTTCCACTGTCTCCTTGTGAAGTGGTCAGATACTCATAACATTGGCTTGTTTAAATATCAGGTGCTGGATTTGAAATTATTACTGATGTGCTTCTACATCTCTCCATGAATTAATTTAATCAACACTTCTTTCCCTTTTCCAGCTCAATTCCTCTCTCTTTGAAGCATTAGCCTCTTGACATGAATAAATACATATATATATTTAGTAAGCCCAATAGTTCATTACATTAATGAAAACATAGCACACATGGCTAAGTCATGGTTAAACCACATAAGCTTCACCTGAAGCTCATGTTCAAGTATAGACCTTTTTTAACATAAAAAAATTTTGTATTTCTAAGTGTTTGCTTTTTACTATGAGTACCTGATTCTTACTGAAACTGATAATCCTAACTTGACCCTACTGTATACCAAAGGGGTTAGCTGGGGGAACTGGGAGAAATGATGGTGGTAAAATGCAAACACTCTTAGTAATCAGTACTTTTTTTTAAGATTTATTTATTTATTTCTCTCCCCTTCCCGCCCCCAACCCCAGTTGTCTGTTCTCTGTGTCTATTTTGCTGCATCTTCTTTTTTGTCCACTTCTGTTGTTGTCAGTGGCATGAGAATCTGTGTTTCTTTTTGTTGCGTCATCTTGCTGTGTCAGCTCTCCCTGTGTGTGGCACCATTCCTGGGCAGGCTGCACTTTCTTTCGCACTGGGCGGCTCTCCTTACGGGGCACACTCCTTGCACGTGGGGGACACCCCTATGTGGCAGGGCACTCCTTGCACGCATCAGCACTGCGCAGGGGCCAGCTCCACACGGGTCAGGGAGGCCCGGGGTTTGAATCGTGGACCTCCCATGTGGTAGACGGACGCCCTAACCACTGGGCCAAGTCTGCCGCCAGTAATCAGTACTTCTTAAATCCTTAGGTGCAATTGCCACCGAGAGAAAACTGGACAAACTTCTAAATGACATGGAAAACAATACTACCAAGTACATTTTGCAACTCTGCTTTCGTGCCACGGTTCTGTCCTGGGTGGCAAAGCCCTGATACCTGGTGCAGCTCTGGCTCCTGCCTTGCCATCTTTTCTTCTCCTGACTCCCTGGGGATTGTCCCTTAGGTTGACTTGCAGCCAGGACTCAGGGGAGCTGCCCACCAGCCTCTGCCCCTCTTCTATCAGGAAAGGAGGGCTGAACTGCAGTTCCTACAGCAAGGGGCTTCCTTCTCAGCAGAGGTCTCTCGCTCTCTGCTCCCCCCTCATGGGGCAAGCACGAGAGATCAGGAGAGCAATCCTGCCTCCGAAAAATGCCATAACTCCAACCACCCAAAACAAGCACTTTTTCAGATTGCGCAACTCAGAATTCGAGAATGGGAAATGCATGCTGGATATTCTTCCAGGCTTTGGTCAACAAACGGTCGAAGGTTAAAATTCAGTTCACAAGACCGTCCTAGTTTCACCTGTGGGTCATCTATGGCGGGGCAGGTGGCCTCTTGGAATTAGCCTTAAAGGGAGAGGCCGTTACATTTATCTCAACACAAAGAAGGCCTCTTCCTTGTTCTCATTTCTGGCCATCACGGATATCTTTCTTTATAATTACTTGGGCTATTGCTATTATAGCCATCATTTTCACTATTTACTCTTATGGGTATTTAGAGGCTCATAAAAATGTGAGCTTCCTCAATGCTTAAACAGCACACCAGATAAATCAGAGGCACACAGTATTGGCTGACACCAGATGAAACCTGACTGGGAACAGCTGGATCCTTCTCTCCACTAAATATTTACAAAAGGCATGATTGTATCACTGAGTGACACCATGCGAATATAACAATTTATCAATCACCTTGTTTGACAGCAATCTCCACAGGAAGGCTGCATCCTCACTGAACAATAGGACTCTACTGTTTGCTAATTAATTTACTTATTTTCACTTACGGTTATTTTAGACATGTATGCCCTTGTGTTTTTATAGCAGCACATTTCATGCACAGACCAAACAAACATTTGATAGCCAACAGAGAGAGCAGTGTTAACTGGAAATCTTGACGCACATCGTCTTCAGGGGTTAGAGTGGTGAGGAGTGGACATGTTAAGGCGTATTCTGGGGCTCTGGTTGTAGGCGATGTTCCTAATTGTGGAGAATAAAAGAAAAAGCAGAAAGACAAAACAGTAGCCTCCTCAATTTGAATAAAGAAACGTTAGCCAGTTGTTCTTTACAAAAAAGCAGTTCACTGTGAGGTGGGTCCATCATTACCATACAGAGCACAATTTGGTATAGTAACAAGGTTTGATGAAAGCAACTAGAAGCCACAGTTTCTGTCTCTAAGTGTCCTTTAGCCTCATGGGAAAGACAGGCTGAACTTAGATAATTTGTACAACATCACACGTAACACAAATGCAGACCTCTACAAAACTAGTTAGGTGTCAAATTTTGGGTAGATGACTATGACATCAACAGCATAGATTGTGGATCCTCCAGAATCACCATCTGAAAACAGAGCAGGTAGATAGAAAAACCAAAATCCATGGACTACATTTTTAATGAAACAAGGGCACATGGTTTCCCTAACAAACCCCAAAATGAAAGTGGGCAGTACTCAACTGCCTGCAGCCCCGATACCTGCACTCTATTGGCAAAGGGAAGCAGCAGTCTACGACAGGAGAACCCCAAAACAACCCAGGTATCCACTAGAAAGATGGCGGGCTCACCTGAGAACAGCAGCTGAGGCTGCTGCAAAGGTGCTCACTTCCTGGAGTGGAAGAATTCAGGGGTCCTGTGATAAGGTCTGCAAGAGCTGGAGTCCTCCATCCTCTAAACCCTCCAGGCTAAAACAGGCAAATCTCCCCTCCAGGTAAGGACCCCACGCCAAGGAGAAACTGCTGGGAATGTAACCAAAATTGAGCAGGCTAGAGACAAAGGAAAGTGATGGCCCAGGCAAACACTGGGCGAGGGGTGGGCGGAAAGAGTCAGAAAATACCAGAAAGCAAGTGGCCATGTGCTCTTTGTAACACTGCACAAAACAACAGAAGGAAACCGAGAGGGCCTACAACTGCAAGCAGGAGAATCCCATCCATCATCCATGTGGAATCTAAGACCCCTCTCAATATAGAGGTACAGTGGACATTACCATCCCAGTGTCCACAGGATGGAGGAATAAAATATGGATTAGAGTGGGCTTACTGATATTTTACTATAGAACTATTGTGGCTAGTAATGGAAAAAATTGTAACATTGCTGCGGAGAAAGTGGCCACAGTAGTTGCTGAGGGCAGGGAGAGGGAAGAAGAGATGCGATGGGGGAGGATTTTCAGGACTTGGAGTTGTCCTAAATGATATTGCAGGGACAGATGCTGGACATTATATAGCCTGCCATAACCCACTGAATGGACCTGGGAGAGTGTAAACTACAATGTAAACTATTATCCATGTGGTGCACCATTGCTCCAAAACGTATTCACCAAATGTAATGAATGTGCCACGATGATTAAAGAGGTCGTTGATGTGGGAGGAGTGGGGTGAGGGGTGATGGGGGATATATAGGAACCTCTTATTTTTTTTTTAATGAAACCTTAAAAAATAATAAAGAGACCATAGGAAAAAGAAAAAAAAACTAACAGGGAAGTAGTGGTTTGGAACTGTATAGACCCCCAGAAAATTACGTTCTAAAGTAACCCATTCCTGTGAATGCAAACCTATTATTAGTAGGACATTTTGATGAGGTTAAGTCTGTTAAAGTGTGGCCCAGCGTGAGTCTTAATCCTTTTCCTGGAGTCTTTTATGAGAATGAAATTCAGACAGAGAGAGAGCAACAGGAGCAGAAAGCCAAAAGCAGTGAAACCCGGAAGAGAAGGGCAAGGCGGGCAGACCCCTCACGTGCCTTGCCATATGACAGAGGAGTCAAGGATCACCAGCAGCTGATCTTTGGGAAGAAAGCCTCACCTCGATGATGCCATGATTTTGACATTTTCTCACTCTCAAAACTGTAAGCTAAAAAATTCCTATTGTTAAGCCAACCGATTCATGATGTCTGCTTTCAGCAGCCTAGCAAACTACAAAAAGGGAACATCAAAAATTAGCACAGCTCTATGAACTCATCTTCCTTTTAAATGTTCAGGAAAACTAAATCCTTACACAAATAATAAATAGAAACTATAGAGGTCAATTCCCACACAAAGTGACTATTAGTTTCCAGGCTGCTACGATAAATACCACACGATGGGCTAGCTTAACAACACAAATGTGTTGGCTCACCGTTTCAGAGGCTAGAAGGCTAGCTTCCTCCCAAGGTCAGCAGCATTCTTGCTAGTTGGCAATCTTTGGGTTCCTGGGCATCTCCAGCACGTGGCAGGGGAAGTCCTCTCCTTTCTCCTCCAGGTTCCATGGACTTCTGGCTGCCAGCTCCTCCCTGTGGGTTTCTTTCACAATATCTACATTTTTTCCTGCTTATAAAGGACTCCAGTAATCTGGATTGGGATCCGCCTTCATTCAGTTGGGCCACACCTTAACCAGAAATAAAATCTTCAAGAGACCCTGTTTCCAGTGGACTCCTACCCACTGAATAAGGACCAAGACCAAGAACATGTCTAAACTGGGGTACACAATTCAGTTCTCCATGCAGGGGTGCTTAACAAGGGGCCCATGAACTTGAATTGAAATTCAAAAAAGAAAAAAAAAACATTATTCTTGTGGGGACATGTTGGTGCGGGTGAGATACATTTATTAAATAATATACAGTATAGTGTGGACTTAGTAAGGGGTCTGTGGTTCACACCTGACTGGCAAAGGGAGCCATGGAACTAAAAAGGTTAAGAGCCCCTGCTCTACAGTGACTATAAGAAAAAATAAAATATGTATCAGAATAATATCCCTAGAGACAATGAAATCATGCCAGAAAGATGCACTCAAAAAATCAAAACAGTAACATACTATTTCAAATTAAGGTAGAAGACATTAAGAAAATTATAGGACATGAAAAAACAACATAAGTCTGAATTAGTAAAACCCAGAAATGAGGAGATGAAAATCTTAAGAAAAAAGTAGTTCATATAATAAAATATTATTTTAGAAATAAGACTAAATTATAAGGAACACAAGAGTAAATAAGCATAATAAATAGTACCTGAGGAAGGAGAAAAGGAGGGCATTTTTTAAATAAAAAAGAATTTTAAATAAGATCTAAAAAGATTCAAGAGAAGATGACAAATATTGAAGACAGGCAAAGAAAATCTAACATTTGGATAATAGGAGTTCCTGAAGAAGAAGATCAAAACGAGAAAGAACAGATAGTAATAATAATAAATAGAATTCAGGGTAAAAAACACCTTCCTAAAAATTAAAGGGAAAAAAAATGTGTGAAACCGTATTTGAAAGAGCACTTTATATACTCAAAAAAGATCAACCCAGAATGTTAAACACCAATAAATAAACTAATAAAATTGCCAGACTTTAAAGAAATAAAAGAAAAAATCATTTTGACATCCATAATAAAACAGAGCATGTGATTTGTAAAAGAAAGAAAAATAGGTTACATCAGACTATTAAACAGCAACTCTTAATGCCAAAAGAAAATAGAGAAACATATTTAAGATACTCAAGGAAAGAAAATATGAACCAAAGTCTTTATATCCAGCAAGACTGGCCTTCAAGTAAAAAGGGCACAAATTTCTGTTAACATATAAAGTTCAGGGTCTTGTTCTCCTGAGACCTCCCTAAAGAATCTCTTAGAAAACAAGATTCAGACCAACAGAATGACTAGAGGGACATTAACAAAAAGACTTGTAATGAGCTTTAAATATAGAGATACTTGCAGAATTAAGACTAAACAAGTGTTAAAAGGTAGAGATTGTTAAATGTGATGGCTAAATAATCTGGCAATGTAGATATAACACAGCCATTTTTTGATGGGAGAAGAACGAGGATAACATATTTCCTATACATTGACACCTAGACTCCCAGACTTGATCAGACCAAGGCGTGATCTCTTTATAAAGAGATAGTGTTATATTCTTCCATCATAAGAAATAAAATGTCTGTCCTCATTATTTTTTTATTTAAAAATGTATTTATTTCTATTAATTTTATTTTAACTGTTATCAGTAATCAAAATTGGTGGTAACAGTATGAGTATTGCTTTGCCTAGGCTTTTGTATGTATAACGTGGGATAAAGCAAATGATAAATTAGTGGGGTATACTAATTCTTTCATCCCCTGTGTCTTGATATGGTAGAAAGAAGATATAGTTGTAGAGCTGAAGAGTTTAAGTAAAACTCCTGTAGTCCCTAATTCAAATTATGAGACATTTTATCTTTAAATACACACACATTTTCTAGCTCTGTCCATTGGAAAAGCATAGAAACAATGTGCAATCCAGTAACCATGAATAGTCTTGGTTTCTAGATTGTGCTCTTGAAATGTCATATCCCTTTATTTAAAAATGAAAGGAGCATCTTGGGAAAATGGGTGGGGTAAAAAAAATGTAAAAATAAGAACATGAACCTGGTACATCCCAACATACCAGATAGTAATAAAGCTGTCAAATTTATTTGCGATTCAACAAGGATATGAATTTCAATGTATTGAAACCCAACATACATGTTCAATTCCATGGGTATATGTTTTTTAAGAGGTCACTTTCTGGGGATGACAGAAAAAATACAGTATCTCAAAATCTGGGTAAATAAGAGAACAGAATCAAGAACTTAATGAGCCTTTCTCTTATGAACTACAAGCCAACTCGTAGATGATGGGAAACATTCTCTTATAAGCTTATTCCAGCTAAGATATAAAAGCAAAATGGTAGAACTAGAACATCATCATTTTTCCACCCCCATGAATGAATGGAATTGGGCATTGAGCATCCTAGAGATTGAGCACCAACCATCACTAACATCTAAAAGAAGAGTGAAAAGCAAACATAATGGTCTTTCTCATGAAAAAACACAAGGCCACCTATGGTCTTGCCAACGGGATTGAAGCTGAGTCTGAACCAGCATCTGTACTCAGCCACCAGTTTTCAGGAAATAGAGTTTGGAGGCAGGTGTCAGAATGCCCCCTGGGTATATAAGAATACATACATACACAGAACCCTGACCCTGGGACAGGCCCAAATGGCCCAGTTCTTCAACATAAAAATTTGAAGGAAAAGGAAGGCATGAAAAGCAGACCGTAGATTAGGAAACTTAAAGGACATATCACATAAATGATATCTCAGGATGCATAGTTGGGTGACAGAACATATTTTTTAAAAGTACAGGGTTGTGATTATGCAAGGAAGTCAGAATAGTGTTTCCTCTTGAAGACAGCAAACTGTAGTTGGATGGGCACGTGAAGAGCCCTCTCAGGGTCACACAAAGTTCTATTTCTCGGCCTGTGTGATGTTTACATGAGTGTTCACGTTACAAAGCTCCATTAAGCTACATGTTTGTTTAGTATGTTTTTCTGTATCTGTGTTTTATTTTACTGAGCAAGATTTTAAAATAATAATAATAATAATCCCCCCAAAAAACATAAAAAGACTCTTCTTGTATAAAGAATATGGATCTTTGAGTCCAACTAGTCCATATTTAAGTCCTAATTGGCCAAAAAAGAAATTGTTGGGATTTTTGTTAAGTTCTTTAACCTCTCAGAGCTTCAGTTTCTACTTTGAACAATGAGAATAATAGACCCTAATAGTGCCAGCTGTCCAAAAGTTACTCAATAAATATTCACTATATTATCTTTTCTCCCTTGTTTCTCTTCTTTCTTCCTTCTTGTTAAATGCTCCTGGAATGATTAGCATGACTAAAGCCATGGTGGATTAGGTTAGTGAAGAACTGAGGAGGATTTGGGGAGGAATCTTGAGCAGGACATGTATATGGAAAAGATGGGCTATCAACCTGAGCATGTGAATGACAGTCCAGGTGGGAGGTGGGAGGGTACGTAGGAAAGAGCAGTGGAGTGTTACAAATGGAGATCAATAAGTGGGTGTGCTTGGACGCAATGACTAAGGTAGAGTTCCCCAACCCAAATAGCCAGAAGATGGGCGATAACAAGAATGAGTGAAGTCAAACTCGGTATATGTAGAAACATCAGCTTGAATGCAATGACAAATCATGACCCACCATCAGCCTCGCCTCACTGAAACAAGGGAGTGGGAGGGGATTATAAGACCTCTAAACCCATGTTTGAGCATGTTTCAGAAAGTCCTTAACTGCTAAGAATGTACATTTCTAATTTCCCCATTTGCCCTGCGCATCCTTAGAGGGATAGTAGCAGTGCATCCTCACGTTAGAAATGTGTTGTGCACACTGGGCTCCCTCTCAGCTGCGGAGTCTTCTTTCATGAAGCACATGTGTGGAAGAGCACACCACAGGTGGAGCCTAAGTATACCAAGCTCCTGACCCCCAAACTACAAGATAACAAGGCACACTGCAAAATAAAAAAACGAGTCTGTGCACGAATGTTTATTCACATTTGAAGGAATGCTCATTCTTACTCGGTGTTCTTTTCATAAATTTATTATGTTCTTTCCAAAAATTTATTTCTGAATATAGCATCCACCCAGGCAATTCCTATATCCTGCAAGCAATCAACAAATAAGCACGATACCCAGGGAGGGAATGAATGATCGGGAACCAGTAGTCAGTCTCTTAATCACCAATGGAGGAGGAAAAGCAGCCATGAGTGAAGAGGGGATTAGGGAGAGACATGCCTGCTGAGTATGTATCCAATTACTTATAAATTAACAACACCGAGCACCACTGGTCTGTCCTGTGCACCAGGCCCTGTGCTAAGTGCTCTCCACCAACAGCCCTGTGGAGTATCAATTACCACGGGCCCCATTTTACAGAAGGGAAAGTGAATTCAGAGGAGTCAAAAGGTTGCCCAAGGTCCCACCACCAGTAAATGGCCGAGGCAGGGATTCAAACCTGTGTTCTCGACACCCCTACTCTGTCCTCTCTGCTGTCACTGCCGAGAAAGCCTGCATCAGGGCAGCTCAGGTGTTCATTCCAGCACTTCTCCATTGGTTTCCAAGAGACCAGGGTCAAGAATGGCTCTTAGATGATCTAAGTGAAGGCATCTGAGCCTGAGTGGACCCAAGCGCCCCAAGTCCGACTGAGGTGCTGGAGGGGATGACCACAGGTGACTCAGGGCCACTCACTGCCCCACTACCAACTGGAAGGGTGCCCCAAGAGTTCACGCTTAATTTGGGGGTGACGGAATAATTTGGGTAATGATGATATTGGCAGCACAATATAATTAACATATATATGTGAATGTGGTTAAAGGGGAAATTTTAGGTTGTGTATGTTACTAGATTTTAAAAACACAGGACTGTACAGCACAGTGAACCCTAATGTAAACTATGGACTACAGTTAATAGTACAATTGCATGATATTCTTTCAACAGTTGTAACAAAGGCACCACACTAATGCAAGGTGTTAATAAAAGGGGGTATATGGTAAATGATGTATTTTCTGCATGATTTTTCTATAAACCTGCAAGTTCTCTAATAAAGAAAATGATATTTTTAAAAATCTCCTGTTACATGTATATATTTTTTAAAAACTATGCCTACTCTCTACTAGGTGCAAACCAAACAATTTTTAAAATCTGTTGGCTTGAGCTCTAGGTGCATGGTTGGGTTGGTAAAATATATTCCATTTATTCTGTACAACGCCCTTAAAATTAGAATGGAATAAAACGCACTTAACTCAAAAAACATCCAGTCCCAACATTTAGGAGTAGCTGTGTGACTTGAGCAAGAGGTTGAACCTCTGATTCTGTTTGCTCATGTGTAAAATTGAAGTCCAAAGTATCCTACTCCACAAGTGTTGTTAGGAAGATTAAATAAGAGAATGAACACATGTATTAGTCAGCCAAAGGGGTGTTGATGCAAAGTACCAGAAATCCATTGGCTTTTATAAAGAGTATTTATTTGGGGTAGAAGCTACAGTCACAAGGCCCTAAAGAGTCCAACTCAAGGTACCATAAGAGGTACTTCCTCACCCAAAATCTGTTGCCACGTGTTGACGCAAGATGGCAGGTGATGTCTGCCAGGGTCCAGCCTTCCTCTTCCTCTTAAGGCTCCGTGGTCCCAGCTTCTTCTGCTCTCAGCTGTAGGCTGGCCGAGGGCTGGTCTCTTGGGGCTCCTCAGCTGCTCTGTTCTCTTCAGCTGCCAACTCTCAGGCTCATCCCTCTTCCTGGACCTCTGCCAAGTCTACAGAGCTGTCTCTTCCTCTGTGTTCTTCTCTTCTCTTGAGCACCTGCTTCTCTGTGTTCTCGACTGAGCATCCCTTTATGCAGCCCACCAAGGGGGCAGGGACTCAATCCTGCATGCCCTAATGATGCGGTCAAACCAAAGCCCTAATCTTGACTTAGTCGAGGAAAGCCTTTGAATTTAACACAATCAAAGGGTATCACAGTCATAGGAACAGAGCAGCTTACAAGCATAATCAATATTTCCTTTTGGAATTCGTAAACAATATCAAACTGCCACAGTGCACATGCGTCTACAAATGCTCAAAGCTCACCTCCCTTCCCCCCACCCTACCACCACATATAGCTCATCCCATATTCATGACAGGTGCATCCCTGATGGGAGCCCTGTCCGAGGAGGAGGCCACCACTGCGATTTTGTTTGATTTTGCTCCTTTTAAAGCATTCACACATCACCCCAAGTTCACCATTCTTGAGGATATCCCCACAGCATTTTCAAAACCGGCCCAAAATCTCCCATCAGAAGGTATCATCACTCCCCAAATTAAGTCCTGATCTCCAGTAGGCACAGAATGCTACAGAGAGACTTCTCTGAAGAACATCTCAAGATTGCCCCTTGAAACAAGAGAACTGAGTTCATCTGCAAAGGGTGCTGCCTTCCACGGTGGAACGTGGAGAGAGAGAGATGGGCCCCTCAGCCACCACCCCATGTTTCCTTTCAGTCTGGGCTGGGTGGAAAGGGGATCCGGGAAAGCCAAGTATTTCTCTGCCACTGTGAAGGGGCAGCACGGGTGAGGCGGAGAAGGGGCACTGGTGCCCCGCTGGCCCGTGTCTCTGGCATCAGCCAGCCCCTGCCTCTCACAGATCCAGCTTCCTCAGTTTCCATCACCTGGGCAAAGGGGTGGGGGCTGCTAAGCACTGTGTTAGGAGACTCTGTGGTGGCAAAAGCCTTTGTAGGAGGCTGGGAACTTCAAAGGAGGATAAATTTATCCTCCCTGCTCTTCCTCTGAACCTCGGAGAAGGTCGCAGCTGGGACCCGAGCCCCAGCTCCCATCCGGGGCGCCAGCCCACTTCTAAACCCTCTCTAGAAGAGAAAGGGATTTTTTTTTCCCAGAGATGTATAGGTTCCCTGGGTAAAAATGCAATTACTGTGCAGGCTTCTTGTAGGTAAAGAATAGGAATAAAAGAAACAGAAATTAATAGACTGTTCTGCTACCATTTTAACTTCACAGGTCTCCAAACTGCCACACTTCACCTTAACAAGAAAATTCTGAGCCCAGGCAAAACTTGCTCTCAAGCTCTTATGACTTGTTACCCGTAAAGCATATATTTAAACACTTAGACAAGAATGCATTGTAACTCCTGTACAGATTTCACTGAGAAAAGAGATGTGCTTGTGCTTTCCCCATCCCTGCACTTGTGTGTATAGACGCTGACGTGATGTTATTTTTTTAAAAAGTAATTGACTATCAGAGTATTACTTTGAGGAATGTTTTACCTTAAAAGGGGGGTATTCCATCTTTGCCTGATTTCGCTTCTAATCGATGGTCACCAAAGGATTTTAACACCATGACTCACGCCTCCCAAATCCTCAGCTGCAGTGCCTAGCTATGCCAGTTTCTCTCTCTGTCTCTCCCTCTCTTTCTCTCCCTGTCTCTCTCCTCTGTCTCTCTCCTCTCTCTCTCTCCTCCCTCTCTCTTCTCTGTCTCTTTTCTGTGTGTGTGTCTCTCTCTCCCTGTCTCTCTCCTCTCTCTCTCTTCTCTGTGTGTGTGTCTCTCTCCCCTCTCTCTCTCTCCCCCTCTCTCCCTCTCTCTCCTCTCTCTCTCTTCTCTGTGTGTCTCTCTCCTCTCTTTCTCCCTCTCACTCCCCCCTCTGTCTCTCTCCTCTCTCTCTCTCTTCTCTGTGTGTGTCTCTCTCCTCTCTCTCTCTCCCTCCCTCCCTCTCTCTCCTCTCTCTTCTCTGTGTCTCTCTCCTCTTTCTCCCTCTCTCTCTTCCCCTCTGTTTCTCTCCTCTTTCTCTCTCCTGTGTCTCTCTCTCCCCCTGTCTCTCTCTCTTCTCTGTGTGTGTCTCTCTCTCCCTCTCTGTCTCTCCCCCCCCACCCATCTCTCTCTCTCCCCCGCCCCACCCTCCCCCTCTCACTCCCACAGAAGTCTCCCTCCCACCAGCCTCAGCATTCCCCGGTAGCCCTTGCCTCTCACACATCCTCGGCCGCCCTGCCATGGCACTGCCACCTGCCCATGCCCAGGCGCAGCCCCCGGCCCCCACGGGCCGCTGCCCTGACAGCTCCCGCCCCCGCATGCCCATCTTGAGGAGTTCCCGGTTTGGGGGGCGGTGGTGTGGGCAGCTGTGCACCCCACAAAAGAATTCCCAGAAAGAACCGGCAGGGAGAAGCATCCGCAGGTGCGCGGCTGGGAGGCCAGCGCCAACCGCTCCCGGGGGCACAAAGGGGTGCCAAGGGCTGCCCGGCCGAGGAGGGACCTCTGGGTGGGCGCCTGCAGGTCTCCCCAAGGGCCCGTGGTGGGGGGCACATGCACACCAAGCCTCAGTCCCCTCTCCCAGCGCACTTTCCCGAAGGACCCCGCTGCGCCCTGGACGCCCCACTGGGCAGGGAGCTGGGCCTGTGGGTGCCCCGACTCCCAGCGACGCCTTCATCATTTGCTGCTTCCACATCGTGCCCTCCAGCCGGAGCAGGCTCTTCTCCAGTGCTCCCTCTCCAGCAGCTTTCCTCTTACGTTAAAGGAAAAGGGTATTTTGAACCCTGCGTCAGTGGGAATGCATGGTCAGTTGGGCCTAAAGCCGGATAAAGCCAATTCTGAAGAGCCAGGAGGCTCCCGGCTCCTCCCTGGCAGCGCAGCGTCTCCGTTCAGCCTCTGCCTGTGCCTGACGGTGGAGGCTGCGTGTTGACATTCTTCCAACAAAGCCAACAACAGGCCAAGTCACGTGAAAGCACCCACTGCTCTGCTCCTTGTCTCTGTGTATTAATGAGGTGTGTCCAGCTGAAAATTCACAAACCAAGCATGTTCCTTAACAACCTGAAAACAGACTCTTCCCCCCATGACTTTAAAGCCTTTAGGCTCTTCCTCCAATGTTGATTATCTTGCTTTTGCTATAATAAAAAATAAGCAGTTACAGTTAATAGCTTTGAACAATTAGTAGAATCACACACTTCGATATTTTCTGCAATATTAATTTCAAAACGGAGCGTTAAGAACTATTTTCACTGACCCGGAGCACTAGGCTGACTAGAATTATTTTTCCTTCACGTTTACCCACGGACGTGACCCTGTAACGGTCGTCCTGTCATTTCCATCGTGGACGGAGAGTCATGGAGCCATGTGGCTTCACTGACACAGGGCAGTTTAGTGGCAGGTCTACGTGAAGCGAAGGCATCCTGCTCTGTCTACCACCTGACCAAGAGAAAACCTCCCCTTCCTTAAGCTCCGACTGTGCAGGAGACACTCGTTGAGTGTTTATTGAGCCAGGAGGAGGGCATAACCATGCTCTGGTGCTTTAGGAAACAGGCTCCCTCTGACTTTTTTAGCCCCGGTGCCTTCCCACGGCAGGTGTTGAGTTAAACACAGGCGGTGTCTCCACGGGCAAGTCATCCCAGCATTTAGCACCATTGCCACGCATAATCCAGCTGGCTTGTGCTTCCGGTTTCCTCTGGGAACAGGACAAAGCAAATGCACCGATACATTCGTCCTCTCATTGAGCTGTGGCTAAAAGCCCAGGCTGAGGACAAAAGGCCCAAGGCTCTGGGCCAGGGAAACCACTTAGAGGACCTGGCTGCAGCACCTGGCAGGTGGGTGGTGCCCCTGGCCAGGCTGAGGTGAGGAGAAAGCAGGAACTACCTTCACACCCCGGAGACGAGGCGTGTGCAGTTAGCACCCCGAGTGGCTGTGGGTGGCGCCCCAGGATTCGCACCTGGTAGAGGACACAAGAAGCTGTAGTTCTCTTATTTCAAGCACCCTGTCATGAACAAGACCTCCAGAGTGCTTAGATGACCTTGAAAAGAATTGAGGAACTGACCAATGGTGGCCAAGACTAACCCACTCCAAAAGCTAACATACTAGAAAAACCCTACGTCAACTCTGCATTCCTTCACAGTCCAGTGCCATAGGGACTGAAGTCGAAATTATTTACTTTAATTTTGGGGCATTCAGAATATGCAAAATATAACATCTAAGAGTAAAATGGAATAAACAAATTCTTCAGGTAGCATTCCATAATCCTTTTTATTTCTAGAGATCTAAATGTCATCATGTTCAATAGTGCTAATACACTGAGTCCTAATACACTACAAATATAATCATGTTTAATAACTGCAGTATTATAATCTAATCATTGTTATATAAGTACTTTCATTTGTTCCATGCCTAGTCTCTAGACTACCCATTTTGTTATCCTATTTTTATAAGAAATTTAAAAAGGAATAAAGTCATCAAAGGCCATTTATTTTTAATGCAGTATAAGCATTTTCCTTAACTGGATTAGGATTACAACCTTCAAAATAATATTTTCACATAAGACCTATGTCATTTTAAAAAGAAAAAGGAAAAGGAGGAACAGAATAATTTACCTTTGTGAATATGAGATCCAGTTTTATTAAGTATTTTTTGCACAGAGAACAAGCTGTTGTTTTTATTTTCAAACTTGAAAAGTCATTTTTGAAATTTTGTCATTAAATTCAGAGAGTTTACAGTTGATCAGTTTACTACCCATACCTATGACACTGGTCAAATCACCTTATCTGTTACCATATGAGAATGAAAGAAGCCTACAAACCTCAGGAGGAATAAAAAGTCTGACAAGATAAGTTTTATCCTGGGAATGCAAAGATAGTTTAATATTAAGGAATATAGTACATATCACATCAATAAGAAAAACGTCCATGAGTGAAATCAGTGCCACAAAGTTATTTGGTAACATGGCAGATGGCTCTGGAGTTCAGGGCCATGTCACTTGGCCCTACTTTGGAATTCGTGTTCCTGAGTGTGATGGAGTTGGACTCAGATATGATCTTTCTACACATGCCTCTTCTGTTACTTTTACTGGACCTGTGGTTGGCATTTGGGTTGGTGTATACTCAGACCTGAATCTCTGGACTGTCCATGTAACAGCCAGGCTCTGTCAGACTTATAACTCCTACCCCCTGGCCAGCTAACAGGGAGGTGAAGAAGATCAATCACCACACCAAGGAACCAAGAGTGCCTACAACTGCAAGCAGGAGAATTGCATCCATCATCCATGTGGAATCTAAGCTCCCTCTTGATTTAGAAGGGGACTGGACATAACCATCCCAGAGTCCACAGGATGGAGGAATAGAGTATGGATTAGAATGGACTTACTGGTGCTCTGCTGGGGAACTATTGTGATTAGTAAGGGAAGAAATTGTATTATTGATGTGGAGAAAGTGGCCACAGTAGTTGCTAAGAGTGAGGAGATGGAAGAAGAGATATGATGTGGGGGCATTTTCAGGACTTGGAGTTGTCCTGGGTGGTACTGCAGGGACAGATGCTGGACATTGTGGGTCCTGCCATGGCCCACTGGGTGGACTGGAGGAGAGTGTAGACTACAATGAAGACCACTGTCCATGTGGTACAGTAGTGCTCCAAAATGTATTCACCAGGTGCAGTGAATGTTCCACAATGATGGAAGAGGTTGTTGATGTGGGAGGAGTGGGGTAGGGGGGGTGGGGGTATATGGGGACCTCATTTTTCTGAATGTAACATTTAAAAGAAGAGAAAAAAAATTTTAATTTAAAAAATTAAAAATAAATAAATAAAATGATGAAGAAAATAAGAAACCTCAAAAAAAAAAGTTATTTGGTAATATCCTGTACATTTTCTGTTAGAAAGAAATGGGGAGGGAGGGAGGCAAGTGGGAGGGAGGGAGGGAGGAAGGAAGGAAGGAAGGAAGGAAGGAAGGAAGGAAGGAAGGAAGGAAGGAAGGAAGGAAGGAAGGAAGGAAGGAAGGAAGGGGAGGGGAGGGGAGGGGAGGGAAGAGGAGGGAAGGGGAGGGAAGGGGAGGGAAGGGGAGGGAAGGAGGGAGGGTGGGAAGGAAGGAGAAAGGGAATGAAGGAGGGAGGGTAGGTGATTAGTGAAAGGACATAAAATCAATATAATTGATTTTTATCTTACACTACTAGTTAACACTTAATTGCAAACCACTAAAATAACCCAGATAAAAATGTCTGCTATCATAAGTTCTTAACATTCTTCTATAAATTCTAATTAATAAAACATGAAACAAGTATTTATAATGTTATAGTAGATAATATTGCATTGTACAATGTGATAGGTAGTATGTTGCATATTATGACATTATGTGTTATATATAATATACATGGAGCAGATAAAATGATTTGCAAATAGCATGATTATACAACAAAAATACCAAAGGATTCATCTGTAAAATTCTGAGCTTTAATTACAGCATTCAGCAGACTTGTTACTATAAGATAAATACACAATAATCAGTAGCTTTTGTGTACACCAGCAGAAAAACTGAACTTATAAAATATATAGAAAAATTAGTCACAATAATGACAAACATTCTAGAAATAATCTTATCAACAAATATATGGTATTTATGTGAAGAAAATTCAAAGTTGGCCTGAAAGACATTAAATAATTGAATGAGTAGAGTGATAAATCATATTCCTGCAACAGAAGACTGAGTATTTTAAAGATGCCAATTCTCCTGAAACTTATTTTTACCTCTAAACCAACATGTCAGTAGGATACAGGAAGTGGGAGAATGGAAGACCTGATAAAATGATTCAAGATTATGTCTGAAAAGGACGTCATCAACATGGCAATGCAAGATAGCCCCTGAAAGTGCCTCCCCAGAGATTTAGCAAATAAAAGGATAAATTCCACTTGCTTATAGAACTCTGGAGGATGGTAGAGACTGGAGAAGGACTCCACAAATGCCGAATTGAAAAAACAGAAAAATCTCAGGTAGGGCAATTCTGCCCTGGGCCACCAATTGGTTCCCACTCCCCCCCCCCCCCTCAGTTGGGCCCCGCAGCTTGGAAGCCAACAGAGGCAGCATGGCCTGGGTCCCTCCCACCACCATCCCAGAGACTGTAGAGCAATTCACAGCACCGAGTTAGAACTCCACCGATATCTAGTCACAGAGAACTAAGACCGCAGAGACCCAGGGCAGAACGCATGCTGCTGAGGAGTGCTGCATACTAAAGGGCCTCAGGTGGGGGCTGGGGAGAGACAGTGGGATAGAAGGACTGGTAACTGAAGAGGAGGACCAGACCTGGGACATACCAGATGTAGATTTTTTAAAAATCAACCCAAATATGCTAAAAGAGATAAAAGAAAAAGAACTAAAAGAAATCAGGAAAATGGTAGATAAACACAAAGAGAATATCAATTTGGAGATGGAATTTATGAAAAGAAAGTTCATAGTAACAGAAATTAAAAATTCCCTTGAGCAGTTCAATAGCAGATTGGAGCTGGCAGAAGAAAGACTCAGTTAAACTGAGGATAAGATCATTAAAACCATCCACTTTGAGGAACAAAAAAAAGAAAGAATGAGGAAAGGAAGCAGAGCCCAAGGGACTTGTGGGACACCATCAAGCACACCAATTATAAATGTTGTGGCAGCCCTAGGGGAGAATACAGAGAGAAAAGAGCAGAGTGAATTTTCAAAGAAATATTGAGTGCAAACCTCCCAGATTTAACAAAAGACATAGATATACGCATCCAAGTTGCCCAACAAACTCCAAACAGGATAAATCCAAATAGACCCACACCATGACACATTATAATCAAACTGTTAGATGACAAATATACAGAGAGGATTCTTAAAGCCACAAGAGAGAAACAACATGTTGCACACAAGGAAGCCTCAATAAAATTATGTACCAATTTCTCTCAGAAACCATGGAGGCAAGATGGCAGTGGATGACATATTTAAAATGCAGAAAGCAAAAAAAAAAAATGCCAACTATGAATTCTATATCTGGAAAAACTGTCTTTCAAAAATGAGGGCGAGATTAAGACAATCCCAGATAAACAAAAGCTGAGGGGGTTTGTCACCATTTGACCAGCCCTTCAAGAGATGCTAAAGAGAGTTCTGCAGGTTGAGAGGAAAGGACACTAGACAGCAGGTCAAAGCCACATCAAGAAATAAGGATCTCTGGTAAGGGAAACAACAGGGGTCAATTTAAATGGAAGTACTATTATATTTTTGCCTTGTCACTCCACTTTTTACTTCCTACAGGATCTAAAAGGCAAATGCATAAAATTTAATGATAAATCAATGGTTTTGGACACGTAAAATGTAAACTTATAATTTGTGACAAGTACTATAGAAAGGTGGTGGAACACAGTGGTATAAAAACATAGTTTGCATATACCATGAAAGTTAAGCTGGTATCTAAGAAAACAATAGTGTTATAGATTAAGGAAATTAAATTTAAGCCCCATGGTAACTACAGAAAAAGAAATACTGAAGCATGTGCAAACTCATAGAGACAAAGTACAGGTTACTGGGGGGACAGCAAGAAGAATGGGACACTCATGTTTAATGGGGGTAGGTATTCTGTTTGGGGAGATGAGAAAGTTTTAATAATGGAATATGATGAGGGTACCACAATATTGTGAATGTGCTTAATCCTACCAAATGGTATACTTGGGACTGGTTATTATGGGAAACTTTATATTGTATATATGTTCCCACAATTAAAAAATAATAATGAGCAACTAAACAGACATGACAATTAAATGCAACTCATGATCCTGGACAGGATCTAATAGTGAAGAAGACCCAAAAGGACATTTTTGTGACATATGAAAAAACTGGAATATAAACTGTAGACTGTATCAATGTTAAATTACTTGAACCTGATAACTGCACTTACGGTCATGACATAAGTGAATATCCTTGTTCTTAGGAAATGTACTTGGCAGTATTAAGTGTTCAAGGAACATGACGTACACAGCTTAAACTTAAGTGTTCAGGAAACAGATTGATAGGCAAATATACAGATAGATGGGTTCATATATAGATGGATTGATAGATTGGGTAGTGTATTAGTCGGTCAAAAGGGTGCTGATGCAAAATACCAAAATCTGTTGGCTTTTATAAAAGGTATTTATTTGGGGTAGAAGCTTACAGTTACCAAGCCAAAAAGCATGTTACTTTCTCTCCGAAGTCTATTGCCACATGTTGGGGCAAGACGGCTGCTGACGTCTGCCAAGAGTTCAGGCTTCTTGGGTTCCTCTTCCCAGGGCTCCGTTTCTCTCTGGGCCCAGCTGCTGTGCTCTCTCCACAAGGCCAGCTGTAGACTATCAGGTGAATGGTTCTGACTCTCTCCCAGGTGCTTCTGCCATGTCTAAGGAGCCATCTCTATTCTTCTGTGTTATTCTGCATTTTTACTTCCTGGGCTCCAGCTCAAAACTCCCACTTCTATTCTTTGCCATGTCTTTTCCTACTGACGTGGCTCAATCAAAGTCCTAACCATAATTTAATCAATTAAAATTGATACCTCTGACAGACCAGTTTACAAACATAATCCAATAACTATTTTTAGAATTCATAAACAATGCCAAATTACTACAGGTAGATAAAAAGATAGAGCAAATGTGGCAAAATGTTAAAACTGAGTGATCAGGGTATCTGGGGGGTTGGGGGGGGTGTTGGAGTCACCTATATCATTTTTTTATATGATTTATTTCACCCAGCTTGAACTCTTCAAGATTCATCCATGTTATTGTATGACTCAGAACTTCATTCCTTTTTTCCGTTTTATATATATATATACCACATTTTGTTTATCCATTCTTCCACTGATGGACACTTGGGTTGCTTCCACCTTTTGGTGATTGTGAATAATGCTGCTATGAAATTGGTATACCACTCAATACATTTTAATCTACTCACTCATTCCCATGACAGCATCTTCCAGACACTGTAGACACACATTAAAAAATCATACCGTAATTCAAATTCCAAAAGCAACAAAGACTGTAAAAGTTCTTCAAGTTGAAATGTAAGATGAGAAAATTTGAGGTGCCATGTGGGAAGACACAACATGATACTCTCAGCCTAAAAGGAGTTGGACTTTCTGTGCCAGTGTTTTTGTTTTGTTTTCTATAATAAGTAAAATCAGTTTGCTTGCATATCTATTTATGGGAAAGGATTTGCAAACTGTAAATAAAGTGCAATGAACTCAAATGCACACCTGTATAGCACTTTTCACGCCAACCTTCCTGAATCCTTCATCCAGAAACTAGAAGAGCACATGTGGCCGTGAATGAGGCATGTTAAATAAACACATCACGAGCCACGGGTACAAGGTGAGACTTGCCATCTCCCTGAGGAGAGAGAGGAAATTGTCTAGAGCCTCCTGAACCATATAAACAAGTCCTCGGGTTTCGCTCCCACATATATGAGCAGACAATGCTGTCTTGCCAGTAGTTCTCCAACTCTTCTCGGAGCAGGAGAAGGCACACAAGATACTTGTGTAATGCACTTACTATGATGGTGATAGGAGTTGCTTTCAGTGCCTTGGAAAACAGAAGCTCAGTCGTAACTATTGTAAAAATAAAAATCAAGAGGAGCTGACCACCAGCCAGAGCAAAGAAAAACAATTATCCCAGCCAATCCAGCTTCTCAGATTTGCAAGCGCACCAAATCCAGAACATACATCCATTAAAAAATAAAATAAAACTGATTGAGATCAAAATTGTGGGCTTGAAAATAGGCTCCTAAGTGATGAAGTGATGGGCAAACCATCTTGAATTCATCCATGGCTCTGTTTCTTTAAAGAGAAGGTGAATTCTGCATGTTCATTCCCAGAGCAGATGCCCCTTCCACAGGGAGAACAAAAGCTTCATTCCTGCCAGACCCACAGAGGATACCCCACAGCTCTGGGATTAATCAGGCTGTGTCCACAATGGCCATCATCAAAAAGAAAGAAAAAGAAAACTGCAAGTGCTAGACAGAATGTGGAGAAAAAGGGAGACGCCTTCACCGTTGGTGGGAATGTAGACTGGTACAGCCTCTGCGGAAGAAGTTTGGCAGTACTTCAAGAAGCTGAATATAGCAGTGCCGTGTGATCCCATTACTAGGAATATATTCAGAACGGAAAGCAAGGACACAAACTGACATTCACACAGTGATGTTCATAGCAGCATTATCTGCAATTGCTAAAATATGGAGCCAGTCCAAGTGTCCATCAAGATGAGTGGATAAACAAAATGTGGTATATGCATACAATGGAATACTCTTTAGCTGTAAGAGGAAATGAAAGAAAAAAAAGAAAAGAAATGCCTACGACAAAATGGATGAACTTTGAGGATATTATGTTGAGTGAAATAAACCAGATATAAAAGGACAAATAGTGTATAGTCTCACTAATATGAACTAAATACAATGCATAAACTCACAGAGGTAAAATGTGGAGTTTAGGTTACTAGGAAATAGAATGTGGGTTGAGAATGGAAGCTGATGTTCATTATGTAGAATTTTTAATAAGGTTAATTGTAAAGGTGTGGAAATGAAGAGTTGGTGGTAACACATTATAGTGAATATAACTAATATAATGTGATTGTGGCTGAAAGGGATAGACATGTCTGACAGTTATGATATGTAAATGTCAATTGAAAGGAAGCTAGAGAATAACCTAGGTTATGTACAACAGTGACTTCGTTGGTGGATGAAGATTGCGGTTAATAGTATAAACATAAGCTTGTTCTTCTTTTACAGTGTTGAGAATACATTGATACACAGGATAATTACAACTAATGTAACTTATGGACAACATTAACAGTAATGTAATATTTTTTTGCAGTAATGACAAAGAAGATACATCAATTCTAAGGCACAACAATAGGGAAGAAAAGAGGTATGTGATCTTTCCTTTTAGAGTCATGAAAACATTCTAAAATTGACTGAAGTGATGACAGCACAATTCTGTGATGAAAATGAGAGCCACTGAGTGTCCACTTTGAATGGATTGTACAAGGCATGGGATTGTATAACACAGGGAATCCAGCAGTGAAATGGGCTGTGGTTCACAATACAAATATGAGAACATTCTCTAATGAACTATAACAAAGTAGAATACTAAGACAGGATGTTAATAATCGGGTGAGTTGGAGGAAAATACACCAAAGTAAGATATGGGCTATAGTTAATAGTAACTTTTTGATGATACTGTTTCCTAGTTTATAACAAAAGTGTCACAACAATTCAAGGTGTTGGTGGTGGAGTGATGTATAGGTGTATAGGCCTTGTATGATGATATACATGTTTGTTTTGTAAGTTCACAACTTTAACAATACAATTATTTTTTATGTATGTTCATATATGAATGATATACTTCAATAAAATTCTATTTTAAAAAAGGTTTATTCCTCAATTATATCTAAATGAGAATTACCACAAACCAGAGGTTTTCTCTGATTCCCTTAGATATGATCATGGACCACAAATTTTCTCCTCTTAAAAGCTTAAAAGGGAACCCTTAGCCACCAATGGCAGGGAGAGAAGGAATAAGCAAGCATAGGAAAGAAGGAATTCTTTCCTTTGCAAAATTTGAAAATCAAAGAGATTTCCCATTTTAGGGTGATCTTTGTCAGTTCTCTTCTCCAACGTAAATTTCATCTCTGCAAATCTCATAGGCTAATATTAAAATTAAGTATGGTATCTTGCTTCATGTAACAGTTCTCTCCGTGCAGTGATCCTCAAGACTGTATGTTTACCTAAGAAACTCCCATAGGACTTTCTTAGACTTTCAGATTGGACTAGATATAACAGCCCAAGAAAACAGGATTACTGATATTTACCTTTGTCTTAACCACACGTACAGACTGACAGTCCTTTAGGTATCGCTCACTTTGGGTAGACGAGCATAGAGGAAGCCATCAACACAGGAACTTAGCAAGACGCTTTCAATTAACCAAAGCTATAACATGGTTCAGGCCTTAGGGACCTCAAAGAAAGAATGCCGTTTCCAAAGTGCCCGATTTATGGGAAGAGGTAGCATAATTAGGCACTGGAAAGGCTTGCCTCAAAATAATTAAAGGAGAAAATGGGCTTGCAAAACCTGTTTGCTTTTCAGATCTGCTTTCCAACTTTGACGTACTTTGTTAGACCTAATGGAAATGGTGGGTAGACACTCGAGGAAAAAGTTTTCTAAAACACGTAGGGAACCATAGTAGCTTAGAAAGGGTTTAAGTAATTTCCTTTCCGCAAAACAACTCTTAAGCTTACATACAAAATCAGTAATGGTGAAACCAAGTCTGAATTTTGAGTGGAAGTGGGGAAGTATTTTATAGGGGTCTATTAAATTAGCAAACAAAAGATAGAACTGAAAAAGGGAGGAAGGGAAGATAGAAATCAACTAAAGTTAGAAAACTAATATAGACCCTAGATGGGAAAGAAAAACACGTTGCAAACCTCTATTGATGGAGTATAAAATGTCCAGGCAAGACATAAAGATTAGCAGTTGGGTGCCCCATGCATTGCAGTTAACATTCTCCAGGTTTGCACACAGCCTCAGGGATACATATGTTCATAATCAGGAACTGTTTTTCTGTATACCTTTAATAGGGTGATAATAATTATCAATGGGTAGGCCTCAGAAAAAAGGAAGAAAAATTATGCCTCCCTAAGGTATTTGGAAGTAATGCCAAGTTAATATCTACCTTCCTTTATCCTAAGCATTGATAATTAGAATAAAAAGCAAAACAAAAATAAGGAAAATCCCTGTTTACTGGTTTACGCTGAAGACTCAATTTTGCCCCATGCCCTGAATTTAACAGCCAGCAATTTAAATAGCTGACATTTCCTACTGGTATTCTGATTTTCTTAAACTCTATGTAGTCTACTATCATCCTCATCACTGATACATACTTGAGCCTAAATGACCAGCTAATTTTGTGAGGCATTTTTTAGAAATCTGAATTACAGACACGGTTTGAGCCAAAGCTTCCTTTATTTTGACCTAATTCTCTTAATTCTAGTGTGAAATTTGTTCTAAAACCTAGATAGCCAGTTTCTTCTATTTGCTAACAATGTTACGGAGGGCTTGGTTCAAAAGCCCTGATCGAAACAGGTAGCCAGATCATTTTTAAATGAGCAGCTCCTCTCCTATTCTTACTGCAAGAGGAGTATCACAAGAATGAGAGTACTTCCCCTTCCTTCCTCTGCCTGGAGGCGGGAGGAGAGGGGAAGGCACTGAGCATCCCTCCCGTCTGGGGGCAAAGCTGCAGAAGTCCGCCAGGCTCCCAAGAGGTGAGCCCTGCCCAGGCTCTCGTTGGGAAATGGGGCCCTAAGAGGAGAGCGCGCTTTCTCCAAGGGAGGCTTCTGCTAGCAGAGATGGTTCCACCTGGAGAGGCAGGTGTCGGGGAGGGGGATTTCCACGAGGGGCCAGGGCTGGACATAGAGAAGCGATGGCCCTCAACCTGAGTGAGACCCATAAGGAGAACTGGACCTCCCACCTGAGCAGGGACCGCTCCTTGGCCCTGATGGATGGACGTCTTGTAGGACTCCTGCTCCCCTTATCTGGGGCCTTGAACTTCTGAAACTTTCATATGCCCCTGTGCTGGGAAAGCCCACCAGTGCAACGGTGGAGCCAGCCACACTGGCTCACGAGAGCCAAGTGTTAAATTTCCCGGAATTTTATAAGCCGGTTCTTAAACACACCCATGATAAGACATTAACTTACATAAACTTACAACTAAATAAACATACTGGACGCTCAAAACCCATGGCTTCCTAAACGGTTGACTACATTGTACTGTTAGCCATGCTCTTGGGGTCATTTGCCTTTACTGTGTCTGAAAGGAATGGGACTTGCCAACTCCCCACGTAGTGAGGTCTCTTAGTAGCTTGATGTTGGACTTGGCAGAAGTGGAAGCACCACAGAAACAGGCAATCCCTACAAACCAGCACTTGATTATTGTTCTAGACCAAGAGTCAGCAAACAATGGCCCACAAGCCAAATCTAGGCTGCCACCTGTTTTTGTAAATAAAGTTTTATTTGAACACAGCTATAACAAATGTGTGTACACATTGGCTACAGCTGCTTTTGCTGCAGTCACTGCTTTTCTCTCCTCAGTGGTAGAGTTGAGTAGCTGCAGCATAGACTGGCAGGCAAGAAAGACTAAATTTGTAGAATATTTTACAGAACACTTTTGCTGACCCCCAGCCTGGACTTCAGAAAGTAATGGAGAAAATGTTAGAAATGCAGGTTAAACTTAATAACGTGTTCTGTCCTTAGGCTATTGTTATGTTTGACTAGCACAAAAAATTAAGGAAGTATTCTTCCAGTACTCAAAAACGATCGTCTAATTGAGGAAAGAAGATGCTCACATCATTGATGAGCTAGGAGAATTCCCAAATACGTTTTCATTATTTCACTTTAATGCAACTCATCGGCGTGTAAATGAAAATATCAACCAACATTCATGTTGGAAGTATCCCCGGGGAGCCAGTTGTTAAGCACTTACCAGCAAGGCTGGCCGAAGCCTACGGTTAGTCCACACTGTTCTAGTGAATGGCAAGCCTTGCTGCGGAGTCTGTTCCATTTTCAAAAATCAAGTAACCTTTTAAAAAGAAGCCCTTGTGCTCAAGTGTTGTGCAGTACATTCACACCCTCGCATGTGTGTTATGTCATTCCAACTTCCCAACAATGGGATGAGACTGGCATTAAAACCTCATTCAATATGGGAAGAAGCTGAGAGAGGCGGCAAAGAAACTCCCAATGTTGTGGTCTCTTGAAAAGCTGAGTGCACTCGCTTGAAACTTAGAGTTTTACTGTCCATTATGTGAGAAATTACTGTGAGCTCAGGAATACTCTGAAATAAATGTGTCCTTTATGAATCACCATAGCTAAGTATATTTGAAAAAAGACGTGGGAAGCATTTATTCATTCGACAGGCAGTGTTTGCTATGGAGTCACGATGGCCTCGCTGTAATTTAGGAGGGACCTCAGAGCCCTGCAGCCGGAGGCTGGACCCTTTGGAACAGCCCTTGTGGCTTGCCCTAAGGCTCCTCTTGCCTGATTTCTGTGGTGGGGAATCAGGTCTCTCGGCAAGAGGAGCCTTAGGGCAAGCCACAAGGGCTGTTCCAAAGCTCCCGTTCTCTTTATCTCCACTATGGATCCCCAAGAACTGGGCTTCACAGAGTCTCTGAAACACAGTTGGTTTCAAAAGATGTCCCACCCAAAAGTAGAGAATTATCTAGAGAATGTAGAACGTGATTGTGGTGGTGGATGATGATTGTGGTTAATACTATAAATAGAGACTTTTGGGCATGGGATGACTGAGCAAGAAGTCAGCCTGCCCTGCTCTGCTGGACTGTTGCTTCTCAAACTTTCATGTTTAACATTTTAATGTGCAGGGGGCTGGGGGGTGGGGTATATGGGAACCTCTTAATATTTTTTTTCCTTCTCTTTTTTTTTAAATGTTACATTCAAATAATATAAGAGGTCCCCATATACCCCCCATCCCCCCTACCCCACTCCTCCCACATCAACCACCTCTTTCATCATCATGGCACATTCACTGCATTTGGTGAATACATCTTGGTGCACTGACGCACCACATGGATAATTGTTTACATTGTAGTTTACACTCACCATCAGAAAAAAAACAATTAAAAAAATCAAAAGACGTCCCACCCAAAAGTAGAGAATTATCTAGCAACTGTAGAACGGTGATTTTGGTGGCGGAGGATGATTGTGTTAAAAGTATAAATAGAGCCTTTGGGGCATGGTGTGACAGCAAGAAGTCAGCCTGCCCTGCTCTGCTGGACTGTTGCTTCTCAAACTTTCATGTTTAAAGTTTTAATGTGCAGGGGGCTGGGGGGTGGGGTATATGGGAACCTCTTATATTTTTTTTTTATCCCCCCCCTTGCAGCTTTTTTGCTTGCTGTCTGCTCTCTGTGTCCATTCACTGTGCTTTCTTCTATGTCTGTATTTTTTTTTAATTTCTCCCCTCCTTGTGGCTTGCTTGTTGTCTGCTGTATCCATTCGCTGTGCGCTCTTCTGTGTTTTTGCTTGTCTCCCTTTTTTTGTTGCATCACCTTGCTGAGTCGGCTCTCCACACTAGCAGGCCAGTGGCTCTTTTCGCAGTGCCCAGGCCGGTGGCTCTACACAGCATACAGGCGCACCTGCCTTCACAAGGAGGCCCTGGGACACAAACCTAGGGCCTCCCATATGGCAGATGGGAGCCCAACTGATTGAGCCACAGCCGCTTCCCTCTTTTATTTTTTAATGTAACATTTTTTGTGATCTATGTATCTTTAAAAAAACAATTAATTTTTTTTTAGGTGTTAATGTGCATAGAACCACCTGGGATATTGTGGAATGCAGATTCTGATCCAGTGGGTCCAGGGTAAGATGCTGCTCCTCCTAGCAAGCTCCCAGGTGCTGCTGGTCGCTGGACCACACTTGCAGGGGCAAGCTCCATCCCACGCTGCAGATCCAGCTGTGAGAAATGCAGAGGGCAGGTCCAGGGAAGCATCGGGAGGCTCAGGCTACTTGCCTAGGCTGCTCCACTCCTTCCAAAATCCCAAGATTTTAAGTTCTCATTTTAAGAAGCTACCTAGAAAATTCATCCTCCTCTTATTTAAAGTCTAGCTTTGAGCAAGGTAGTTGAGTCAGTTCATTAACATGTTGGGGCAAAGCAATGGCATGAAAAGGATTGCATGTCCTTTACTAAGCAAGTGTTCACTTGGTTGCTTCATTCATACAATAAAATCATGTGCTTATTTTGTCCATAATAAAAGCTCTTCCTGGCTCTTAGTGCTCCCAGCCCTGGACTTTTGGTTTGGTTATCTTTAATCCATTTTATGGCTGCCTCTAATCAAGCTGCATCTATTTCCAGCCTGATGAAAATGATTTCCAGGAGCAATAGCTATACTGATACGCTTGATAGTGAACTGCCCTCCTATGCTTTTCTTTTTAAATGGGATGCTGTTATTAATAAACTAACACTTAGAAAGTAAATAAAAGAAGAAGAATGTTCTTTTACAAAGTTGAGAATATGGTGATACATGGGAAAATTACAACTAATGTAACTTATGGACGGTCATTCACAGTAATGTAATATTTTTGCAGAAATGGCAAAGATATTAGATCAATTCTAAGGGACAGCTATAGAGGTACACAAGGGGAGTTGACATTTTTCCTTTTGGAGTCTTGAAAACGTTCTAAAATTGACTGGGTGATGACACCACAACTCTGATGAAAATGAGAGCCCCTGAGTGGCCACTTTGAATGGATTGTACAAAATGTGCACTGTGTAACACAGGGAATCCAATGGTGGAAGACAAACTGTGGTTAACAACAAATACAAGAACATTCTCTCATGAACTATAACAAACATATAATACTAATATAAGGTGTTAACAATTGGGTGAGTTGAGGGAAAAATACACCAAATGTAAGATATGGGTTATAGTTAGTAATATTTTGACCATGCTCTTCCATAATTTGTAACAAGTGTTTTGCAACAATGCAAGGTGTAGGTGATGGGCCAGTGTATGGGAGGCCTGTATGATGACATGCATGTTTGTTTTTTACAAGTTTACAACTTTTACTGTATACTTATTGTTCATGGATGTGCATGTATGAATGATGTACTTCAATGAAATTTTATTTTAAAAAAAAACAACTTCCCACCCAGCCTGCATGGCATGGCCCCCAGGACATCTTTTCACCATACTGGTCTTCTCGCTTTGTGGACCTACCTGGGTAAGGATGATGGCAAAGCCTCAGTGGGGAGAGAGGAGACACTGACGAGATGTTGCAGGTAGGACAGGGTGACTACAGAGAAGAATTTCGGAGGGAGACAGAGGAGGCACCTCGGGACAGGTCTCACCTGGTCAGGTATACAGTTGCCTCCTCTTTGAAAAGACGATGTCATGAAAATCCATAGCAGAGTGAATCCACTATGCCCCAACGTTCATCCTCACCCCCGAAAAAGCAGCCAGGCCCCAGCCCAGTTGGTGACGTTCCCTGGGCCAAGACCAGGCCGGCAGATGACCATGGGGGGAGGGCAGAGTGACCAGAAGCTTCCACCCAGGAAGCCAGATGGGCTCTGAGCTGTCACAGACCCTGGGTCCTGAAGAACGAGATTAGGTAAAGCAGTGAGTAAACCTGGAGGATGGAGAGCGAATGGCTTCAAGGTGACCTTGGCAAGCTGCCCCTGGCCCAGCGGCCTGGCGGAGGAGTTGAGGATAAAGAGATAATACAGACAGCAATCAGAGTTTTTGGTACCAAAAAGTCAAATTTTCAGTTTTTCTTTCTCCTTCTTGGTCATTAATAGTCACGGTTTTGATGATAGAATTTTTAAAAACATAATGAATTCAGGAATGCTTCAAAAATTAGTCAATTACTTAATTCGAAAAGGCGAATCATCTGGACAAAGCCACATGGAGACAGAAATATGCTCTGCTCTTGGTATCTGGACAGCGCAATGCCAAGCTTTGACTAGGCACAGAGCCCAATTCAGAGCCCGAATTTCGCCATGCAATTGTGACGCTCAGGGCTGCAGCAGTTTAATATTATTGATGAATTCCAAAAGGAATTATTGGATTATGCTTGTAATCTGATCTGTACCTGGGCATGATTGAGTTATGAGTAGGTTGTCCCCTTGGTGGGGACTCACAGATAAAAGACATGGCAAAGAATAGAGTTGAGGGTTTCTGATGTTGGAGTTTTGATTCTGGAGTTTGATGCTGAAGACTTAAACTGGAGCCCTGGGAAGTCAGCACACAGAGGAAAGAGAAGCCAGCCCCAGGAAGGAAGGAAACTTGAAGCCAGAGAAAAGCAAGCCCCAGGAATGTAGGAACCCAGGAAGCCTGAACCCTCGCAGACGTCGGCAGCCATCTTGCTCCAAATAGACTTGGGTGAGGGAAGTAACTTATGCTTTATGGCCTCGTATCTGTAAGCTCCTGCCCCAGATAAATACCCTTTATAAAAACCAATTTCTGGTATTTGGCATCAGCACCCCTGTGGCTGAGTAATACAAGGGGCATGTGAGTTTACTGCAGACAGGCTAGAGAACAGGGCCTCCCTGTCACTCACCACTACCACCATCCAGGAAATGCAGAGGGAGTGGGGTACAAGGCTACGGGGCTGGGCTACAGCCGTTGGCGGGAAGGATCTCGTCTTAGTTTCCTGACTGCTGTGACAACACTATACCATGGGTTGGCTTAACAACAGAATCTATCGCTCGTGGTTTCAGAGGCTCTAGAAGGCTCGCTTCTCTCAGGAGCAGTAGTGTCCTGGCTGGACTCCCTGGGTTCCTTGGCTTTCCCACGACATGGCGATGTCCACTCCTTTCTCTTCTGGGTTCCTGCTGACTCTGGCTTCCAGTTTCCAGCTCCTTCCAGTGGTTTTCTCTTTACAAGGTTCAGTAAGACCCATCTTAACTAAAAACAACCTCTTGGAGAGGTCCTGTTGACAGTGGGTTCACATCCACAGACGTGGTTTGGATTTTTCCTAGGGCCCATAATTCAAACTACCACAGATCTACTTACATCCTTGTCCTTGGAACGAACAAACTTTCTTTCAGCTGTGAATCTGCACGAGGCCCTATATCCTTTTCCAGCTGCATTTTGCTTACCCATTCTCTCCTTGGCCTTTTACAATCTCATACGCACTCCCATCATTATGCTAAAAACACTTTCTCGAGCATTGCCAGTGACCGCCTTAATGCCAAATCCACTGGCTCCTTTTAAGTTCTTATTCTCCTCAGTTTCCATAACGCTAGACTGTCTATCCTCGCTATCAGGCCTTTGTCAAAAGAAGAAGCCAAAGATTTGATGCGTACAATATGGAGATTGAAGGAGAGGCACAGGGCCAAGGCGACGTCAGGATTTCAAGTGCGTGTATCTGCAGCACGCTGCCAAAACAGAAACTGGAAACTTGGGAGCGAAACGTGGTTTGGGGAGAGTTTTAGCTTCGTTCAGCAGGCTCTCAAAGGAGAGATGGAAATCCAGATCAGGAGAGGGGACATCTACATAAATAGAGGAGCCGAGTCCTGAAAAAAGAAGGCAGCTTTGCTGAAAAAAGCTTACAGGGCCCTCTCCATCCAGTTTCCCTCACTATACCTCTGCCCTTGACCCTGACAAATTTTCCTTCAACTCTGCTTATTATCTCCAGCTCAAAAGTGGTTCCTGCTTTGTTCATTTCTAAGCCCCGAGCCTGGCTTCCCAGGCCCCACCACAGCCTCTCATTCTCCCACTTGAGCCCCCATCCTCTGAGACAGTCCACCCCTCCAGCGGGAGCCCCACCCCCTGCCTCGAGCCCCCACTGTCTCCCTTTGAAGGGCCTTCCCTTCTCTCCTAGCCAGAGGATGGGTCTGCCCCAGCCACGACACCGTCCCCTTCGCCAACATCTCCCTCATTCTCCTCGCCTGCTTCCTTATCAGAAACCACCCGGAGAACATAAGTTTTACGTAAAGCCCACTTTCTCCTTTCTCCTCTCTGCACCTGAGCAGACCTTTGCCTGACCAAACTGGCAAGCGGTCTCCATCTTCCCCTACTCCATGAGCCTCTGAAACACCCTAAAACAGAATAGGTGTGTAATGCCTATTTACTTGATGGATGGATGGGTGGGTGGAGTGTTTATATGTGAAAATATGCCTCCGTTAAACAAAAGAAGTGATTATTTGCAGTATCAAAGAAGTTTCTGTTTGACAAAATTAATCATTACATATTCTTTTAACTCGTTCCCAGACTTAAAATCCATTCCTTTCTAAACATCTGACAACTGGTACGGCTTGGGCACTGACCCCACAGAAAGGCCAGTCAGAATGGGGGCCCCCCACAAATGACCCCCACAGCAGCCCTGCCCTCCCCACAGATGCTCAGTTACTCACCTCTTCTGGGATGTAAAGCTCCCAGAGTGACGCAGGGGGAGGGAAAGCTACGTCCCTAGAACACTGCTAAATTCTCTACCTTCTCCTTCATGCCCCCTAACAACTCACCACCTTAGACCTGTGTCATCCGTATTCCACAGATGAGGAAACCAAAGCTCAATGAGGCTAAATAATTTGCCCCAAACCACTGCCAAGAAATGTTGACACTGAAACTATTTCACCCAAATGCAACCCTCTTAAACACCCAGCACGGGCTGCCAACATGCACATCCAGTCTAGTAGGAAAGCAAAGAAATCCCCTAGATGGTCCAAAACTTGGAGCTGAGAACAATGGATTGCAAGGTTTACATTAACAAAAGAATGCTGAGAAGGGGACTTTAAAACAGCCTGAGTCTATAAATTGTGATCAGACTATTGAAGTCTCTTTCAAAGAGAGAACAAACGCGCCTCAACCTAACGGAAGGAATTTCGTGATTATGCGGATTAGCATTAATGGTTGTGCAGCCGCTCCCGGGGGAGTGCAGGGGTAGGACAGGCTCAAGCTCCCGGGGGCAGGGCTGCCTGCCTGGGGGCAGAGGTGATGGCCAGTGTGCCTCCATCACCTCGAACTCCCATGTGACACTTGCGGAACTTTTGGGTTCCCAGAAGGAAGGCATCTAGAGACTCTAGATAAGTGCTGAGAGCGTGCATGTATATTTTATCCTCTGTTATCAGTATAACAGTATACAGGGTGGGGGGGGGTGTCTGACACTCTTCAAATTAGAGGGGCGCTGTCCCCTTTGATTACAGGGCATCCTGCCGTGAACTTGCCCACTAACTCCAACTCTTATTCCTGCATCTTCTTTCCCATTCAAACCAGGTGTTGAATTTGCCTCGAAGTGAATATTTCCGGAGCGGGGAAGAGCCTTCCATGTTTAGTGTCCTCACAGCAGGTGCTAGAAGCCTTGCTCCAGAGGCTGATATGTTAACAGCCAAACCAAATCAATGCGCCTTTCTGGGGATGACCCACCTTCCCAGCCACTGAAAAGTGGCTTGCAGGCCACCCTCCTTTCCAAGCTTCCCTGAGAGGCAAAGTGAGAGCTAAAGCAGGCCCATTCCAGGAGATGGAAGCCATCTACCTATTGCAAATGCTCTGAGGGATAAATCAATGTCAAAGTTAAGGTTTTTCTGTTCCAGATATATGACCTGTGGTCTTACATTCGTTCAGCCAAAAGTCCATAAACCTAGATGAGCTCGTGTTAAATTGCCACCCTTCTTGTGGTCTTAAAAGGACTCAAAGCCAGGTCCACATCCTTCTGTCGAGCTTTTCATTTGTTCAGCAAGCTTGTCAGCTGCCACCACGGCTTCCTGTTTCTCCGTGTCCCTACCTCCCCATCTGTCAGTATGAAGCCTCGGTACAACGCAAACGGTATTGCAAAGCTGCGTGCCTCCCTTGTCTTCCGAGCTACCTTCATCTTAGGGATTAGCCAGCTTTTCACTAAGAAATATTATTTTGTACGTATTGCTTATATAAATGTCCATATGGAGTCAGACAGGTATTTGCTAATCTTTGTACAAAATGGAATTGGCTTCCAAAGCATTGGTATACATAGGGACATTTGGAAAATAATGGAGCTATTTCTGTGAACATGAAATCGCTTCTACAGGTGTTTTTATACCTAATTCCCAAGATGAACGCTTTCCGGTATTTGCAGAGCAGCTGATGCCAACGGAGGGAAGCTTCACCCTAGAATGTGGTCTGGTGTAGTTTGCATTCTTTGGATTGACAGACACTGGGGGTACTCCTCATCTAATGGCATTTGTTTTTTAGAAAGAGTCAGAACATATATACACAGCCACCAAAACCAGCCTTGGCACGGTGAGTCCTGTTTTCCAGTGAGTGAGATACAGTAGAGTCACACAGGAGCCCTAATGGCATAGCAAAACGCCCATGGCTCAGGGAGGTGGCCGGAAGGATGGCCCAGCCATTCCCGCTCTAGAGATACCTCCTGTGCCATCCCAAGGAGATGTCACCACACTTCTGTGCATGCACTGCCTAGCCATTTGAGGGCTTTTGCTAAAAGTGGCTGAATTAATGGGTGAAACTATCTCCCAGAAATTCACCCCGACTCAAGCTGGAACCAAACTTAAAATGCACAGTTTTTATTAATCAAGGGGATGGAGCATAGGTTTTCCCACTGCAGGTGGACCTCAAGACACCCAAATTTGATAGAGTCCACTCTGTGAGAGCACAGCGGGTGACTATTACTAAGCGGTAGAAGGTAATGGAGGCAAAAAAATGAGGTGCAAGAACTTAGAGACAGCATTGCCTATTATTAAGATTGAACTAAATCAGGAGCTGCAGATCAAAGGCATGTTCAAAGCTCCTTAAAGGGCATATCAGTCCCCCTGTAGACAAGCACACAACCCCGTGAAATCAGCACCCCTTGGGGGGCCCTGTTTGGGAATATATGATAATCTATTTCCCCAACATAGCATAGCTATACTCATTTACAATTCCCCCACTCATGATTCTTCTACCCCTTTTATTTGAACCTATAATTTTCAATATACCCATTAAATATATGTCTCAGAGACTTACATCTTCAGACTGTCCATACGCCAGTTGAGTCCTGAATTCCAGCAGAGCTGTGGCCTGCTTCGCTCTCCACTTCGTCAGCCTTGGCCTGGACAACTAACAAAAGGACGGTGATGGACAAGCCCCATCCCAAAACACAAGGGGTATTTACAACTGCAAGCAAAACAGTTCCTTCCGCCTACCCCGTGATCCCTAAGCCCCCTCTCAATCAGAAGCAGAGCGGGCTTCACCCCACACTCCATTGAGGAATGAAAAAACGTAAGGGGCGAGGACAGCCCCGGACCAGCCTCCCCTGAGGCTGTCCCTGCTCTGTGTTCCCATGTGGCTGAGTTTGTTCTTTTTGTGGGTTTATTGTTATAGCAGTTATTATCTTATATTAACGGAAGAACTTGTAACACTGATGTAAAGATAGCGGGTACCAGGGGTTCAGAGGGCAGGGTAGGGGATGAGCAGGTGGAACGCGAGGCATTTTCAGGGCAGTGGAACTGTTCTGTGTGATACCACAATGACGGACGCATGACATTTTACCTTTGTCAAAGCTTACCAAACTGTACAATACAAAATGCCATCATGTAAACTACAGACTCTGGTTGGCAGAAATGCTTCAATCTGGCTCATTAATTGTAACAACTTCCCACACTAATGTAAGATGTTAGTAATAGGGGAGACGTAGGGGGGTGGCACGTATATGAGAATCCCCTATACTTTTTTTAGGAGGTACTAGGAATTGAACCCAGGACCTCATACATGGGAAGCAGGCACTAACCACTGAGCTACATCTGCTTCCCAAAGATAACTGGGTTTTTGTTTGTTTGTTTTAGGAGGTACTGGGATTTGAACCCAGGACCTCATACATGGGAAGCAGGTGCTCAACCACTGAGCTACATCTGCTCCCCTCCCCTACACTTTTGATGTAACTTTTCTGTAATCTAAAACTTCTCTAAAAATAAAGTTTATTATTACAAAACAAAAACATGTTAGTCAGGTGGGACTCAAACACATGGAAACACAGAGAAAGGACAGCGTGGCCCAAGGACATAGCAACTGGGAAGGAGCTTGGAGCTGGTTCTCAGAGCCTGATGCCAGTAAACACTCAAATTTCCTCACCAGGTCCTTTGTGGAAAGTTTATACCTACCTGCAACCTTCCAGCTATAATGCAGGTCCCATGTCTCTTTCAAAAAGGTAAATTAGCCTTCTGGTCTATACATCAGTCTTTTTTTAGTTTGGTTAACATTAGTCATCTCTGTGAGAAAGATCCAATCAAAACTGAGTGCAGGGAGGCAGATGTGGCAAAAGTGATTGGGCTTCTGCCTACCATATGGGAGGACCCGGGTTTGATCCCTCGGGCATCCTGGTAAAAAAGGAAAAAGGGAAAGCATGCCTGTGCAGCAAGCCAGTGCCCATGCAAGTGAGTCATGCAGCAAGATGATGACGCAACAGGAGAGAGCTGAAGGGGAGAGTCAAGGTGAAGTGCAGCAGAGACCAGGAACTGAGGTGGTGCAACTGATGGGGAGCCTCTCTCCACATCACAGGTCTCCAGGATCAAATCCTGGTGGATCCTAGAGGAGAAAAACAAGAAGAGAAGACAAAAAGAGAAACAGATGCAGAAGATCACACAGCAAATGGATACAGACAGCAAAATCAGCAGGGTGGGGGAGGGGACAGGGAGGGGGAGGGGGAAATAAATAAATAAATAAATATTTTTTTAAAAACTGATTGCAAATCTGCAGGTCTGCTCCTGCCACAAGTAATTAACTCACCTGGGAAATGATGCCTGCCCCACCCTGCCCTGTAGGACCCGGTCTCGACCAGGTGATATCTCCCTGTCTTGCCATTACCACTGTAGCCGTCTGCATCTACTACTAACAAAAGGCATTGCTGTATGTAAGATGAAGCAACCTTGTGCTCTGCTAGCACCAAGTTCAGAGAGTTCCACTCTTTGCCAAACTTGGAAGTCTGAGGGGCGCTGGTGCAGATCTTTAAGAATGTGCGGCCCCTACTTTGTGCCCAGTCACCCAGGAGAGCCATTAGGTGTCCAGCAGGTGAAGGAGCACAGCTGCACCATGGGAAGGAGGTCAGAGGTCAGGGGTCAAGGGTCGCCCTCAAGAGTGACAGGAATCTATTTATGAGCAAGGCATGTGTGGCCCTCACCAGCTTCTAGAAGGCAAGAATTGATGTCCAAGCAGGCAGTGAGATTCTGAAAATCCCAGGCACCCGAAACCTGAAAAAAATGCCATTTGAAGGAAGCCCCTTCCACCTACAGAAAACAAGCATATCTTCAATAGGCTTTCCTTCGGAGTTGTCTTGATCTGCGCTATGAAATAATTTTTATACTCATAAGGTGGCCTAACTAAAACTAAAGCAGGTCCCAAAATCACATGTAATATGAGCACCCTTCTGCTTTATATATAACTTCTACACTTGATGTATTAAGAATCTATACCAAAATTGGAACAGCGATTACCTCGAAATAGGAGGATTACAAGTTATTATTTTCGATTTCATACTTTTAAAGTCTTCCCCAATGTTTTTAAAACAATGAACACACACTATTTACATAAGTGGGTAAACGTGCAATACATTTTCAGTTCTTAGTGTTTGAAAGGCTATGGTAGCACCACAAGGACAACAAGAGTAAGAGTAAAATTATCCTAGCTGGGGGAGAAACGCTCCCGAAGTCAAGTCTCTGCTCTGTCGACCGGTTGGCTTTTCAGCAGTATGAGGGCAGAGGCTGGGTTTTTATATTTATTCGCTTATATTTCATGTATATTTTGTCCCCAGCAATGTCTGGACCCATTCTGGGTATAGAGTACTCAGATACAGGTTTGTTTGTTTTTTAATTTATTAATTTTCTTTTTTTTAAAGACACATAGATCACAAAAAATGTTACATTTAAAAATATAAGAGGTCCCCATATACCCCACACCCCCACTCCTCCCACATCAACAACTCTTTCATCATCGTAGCACATTCATTGCATTTGGTGAATACATTTTGGAGCACTGCTGTACCGCATGGATAATAGTTTACATTGTAGTTTACACTCTCCCCCAGTCCATCCAGTGGGTGATGGCAGGATGTACAATGTCCAGCATCGGTCCCTGCAATATCATTCAGGACAACTCCAAGTCCCGAAAATGCCCCCACATCACATCTCTTCTTCCCTCTCCCTGCCCTCAACAACTACTGTGGCCACTTTCTCCACATCAATTATACAACAATTACTGGTTATTTTTAAAAGTGAACAACACATTGCCACCCCCTGCAAGCAGGTGACACAAATTAGCCAAACTCCCCCGTGGAATGGCAGGGCAGGGCCACTCCCCAGGGGCACAAGAACACAGCCCTGACCTCCCAGCAGCCACATCCCGGGAGGAGGGACGGGGCCGTCTCCCGGCTGCCTTCAGCCTCATTCCGGGGTGGAGCACGCGAAGGAGCAGGGGACCTTGGGCACAGGGTTGGACGGTGAGACGACCGCGGGCTTATCCCCAGCTCCTCCTGAGGTCACTGCTGCTCCGGACCATCTCGGCGTTTAATTACTGCTGCAAGCAGCCCATCCCCACAGCACTGACGAAGCGCTGTCAGCTCTCACTTTCTGCTCATGGGGCAAGAAAAGATGTTTCATTTCATACATCATTTAGAACTTGCTGCTGTGGTTCTGAAAAATCAGCAGGCTTTATCAAGTTAATGAGCAAGAAAAACATATTTGGTGAGCGTGTTAATTTTCAGAAAGTTCTGCAGAGCCCGGGACATCAGACAAGGGGCGCAGGGCAGCTGAGCTCCCCAATTCACTCCACCCAGCTCTGGCCGCACCTGGCTACTATCAATAAATCCAAAAAACACACCTTAAAAGAACTTGAACAGCAAGTACACTCCTCACTGTTTGTCCTCGACAGCGCGTCCAGGCGGGAAATTTTGGACTTGGGCAAAATTCATCACCACTAGCCCAGGTGAGTTTCTCTCTGAAACATCAGTCTTCACAGCTTCACACACAGGAGCAGCCACGGGGACAGTTAGGGGAGGGCATGCCAAATCAGTGCTCAGGAAGTTCAAAATGATAGAGGACAACGTAGCCAGGGAATGGCAAAGAGATGACGGTGAAAGTCGAAACGTTTGGATGAACTGGCTCTGTCAGAGGACCAGAATGAAAGAGTACCTTAAAAAACATAATGCATTTTTTACATCATAAATCTAATGTGTGACCCAAACTGGGTCATACTTTCTTAAAGGATCCTTTCAGGATTCTTATTCTTATCTACCCAAGTATCTGGTTAGAGACATCTCAGGGGAAGTGGATGTGGCTCAATTGATAGGGCATCCGCCTACCACATAGGAGGTCCAGGGTTCAAACCCAGGGCCTCCTTGACCCGTGTGGAGCTGGCCCATGCGCAGTGCTGATGCACACAAGGAGTGCCATGCCACGCAGGGGTGTCCCCCGTGTAGGGGAGCCCCACGCACAAGGAGTGCGCCCTGTAAGGAGAGCCGCCCAGTGCGAAAGAAAGTGCAGCCTGCCCAGGAGTGGGGCCACACACACGGAGAGCTGATGCAGCAAGATGATATAACAAAAAAAGACAGATTCCCAGTGCTGCTGACAAGAATAGAAGCAGGCACAGAAGAACACACAGCAAATGGACACAGAGAGAAGACAACTGGGGCGGGGGGGGCGGGGAAGGGGAGAGAAATAAATAAAAAATAAATCTTTATACTCGGTGGACTAGGCATAGTGTCAACTTAAATGTGGACCATTGACCATGTGGTGCAGCAGCGCTCAGAGATGTGTGCACCGGGCGCAGGGAGTGTCCCATGATGTTGGAGGAGGTTGTTGTCGTGGGAGGAGGCGGGTGAGGGGGTGGGGGGTATATGGGGATCTCATATTTTTTTAATGTAACATTAAAAAATAAATAAAGACCAAAAAAAATCAGATCAACTAAAAAAAAAAGTAAATAAATAAATAAATCTTCAAAAAAAAAAAAAAAAAGGACATCTCAGCGTTAACCTGCCCGCCAAGCCTTCGAACCGGAAGCTCCGTGTTCATTCCACGCCCTCCACAGCCTGTCTTTGACTGTGTTCTTCAGTCACCCCAGACTGATCCCCAGCAAGTTCACGGGCCCATCCCTGGAGCCAGACTCGCACCCAGCACTGGAAGGGCGGGATGTCTTTTTCTCCTCCGCTCATGGGAGGCATGTGGATTTGAACCTCAGTAGAGATGGGGAAATGTTTACGTTCAACGGAAACACACAGTACCTACAATTCAAGGCTTAGCCTAGCCCTCTCTGCCTCCGCACAAAAGTGACAATGGGCAGGGTAACATTTTCATATGTTAGAAAAACTTCTGGACCTTCTCCTATCACAAACTCACACAATTCAAAACTCCCAGAGAGCGTAAATAGAGGAGATCGTTGAGATTAAGTAAATGGCAAGGGCGGCAGAACACTCGTTTGCTGAGAATTCTGCTAAACTGGTTGTTTTCTAGATAGGACAAAATGCAAAACAGTCTATTTCAGAAAAGATACAAAATAAGTTCCACTATTTCAGAGAGGAACGTAATCATGTTTTGCTGGTTGGTGAATATCAACCCAGGAAACACTTCTGTTTTCTGATGTTTGATGGTATTTTGTGTCCCTTCTTGCCAAGCTTGTGATAAACCTCCAGTGGACAAAAAGACACAGTTTTCCGTCACTGAGCCCACATAGCCGGGCTCTTACCTCAGGATGGGGCTCGTCTACACCCAGAAAGGAGGACAACACGCAGCAGAAATGCCGCTGGGGTGTCCGTGACCGTTTAGGAATGCTAGTAAGGCCCCAAATTCCAGGCAGAATGCAGCAGCCTGACCAAACCCTGGATGGCAGCCTCGAAAGAGCCCTGGATGGCAGCCGAGTGAGGGCCGGATTCCTGACCCACGAACCTGGAGATCTTAGCGGTATGTTGTTTCAAGTCACTGAGTTGGTGGTAACTTGTTACACAGCAATCGGGTGCTAATACACCTCCACCGGGGCCGTGGTCCCCAGCTCTTCCTGACCCCATCACCCCAACACCCAAACAACAATGAACATCCGGTTCAGGAGTGAAAGTGCTGAGGCTAGTGTGTGAGATGCAAGAGCAGAGGGCAAAGGTCTAACAGGACCGACAAATGTAGATCGTCTCGTGTCCACTGGGATTTCAAACAAGGTCCAGCTTCCCAGGGCACAGTCCAGCCTTTCCTCTACCCCACAGCTCCACTTCACAATGGTTATCCCAGTTCTCCAACGAGGACACAAAACAATCGCTAATTCCTTTCTATGGCGTTTGCCATCAGAGCCTGCTGAGGAGCCGTGCAAGAATATCAACCTATGACTATGGACAGATGCTTTGCCCCTGAAGTGATGCTACTCAGCTTGATGACCACATCCAGTAGGACCCTTTTGTGAGTGAGAGACACCCCAACTCAAACAGGCTTGGACAACAACAACATAAGGACGGAAAAGCCAAGTCCAGGCAGGGCCGGCAGCCCCACTCTCTCTCCATCCGTGGCTCTGCTCTCCTCGGGGTTGGCTTTATGCTCCTGGGCAGTAAGACGGCACCTGCAGCTCCAGTGTTCATCCTCTTTTCCACCCCAGAAGTTACATCACAGGTCCTGAGCCTGAGTCTCGATGGTCCATTTCGGGTCACGTCACCCCTGCCGAAGTCATCACAATGGAGAAGACAATACAATTCACCCATTGCTTGAAGTTGGGGACATGCGCCCAATCTGCCCTGACCTCTCCAGGTGGACTGAGAGTCTGGGAAGGGTGGTCTCCCTAAAGAAAATCCAAGAGGTCCCACCCAGAGATGGGCAAAGTCAACAGCTCTTCCTTTCGCGATCCACCTTGATGTATTCAGGGTGACTCCAACTGGCATTTGGTTATTTCCAAACATGAAATCAACTTTCCAAGAAAAGAAGCTATTGTACCATAGAGACATCCCTATATTGTGTCTGCTGGAAGGTCCCGCCATCTTTAGATTCAAACCCTAGTTGGAGCCCAACCCTAATTGGAGCCCAACTGCAATCCATCCCAATATGATTGATTTTGAAAGGGAGAACATTCCCCTGGCGAGGATGTTACCAAATATTTGTTTGAAAAACCATCCCCATCATTTCCTGGTCACACATTAAGGGTCGCCTCTGCCTCTCTGTGTTTAAATGGTCACTCCTCTCTGGCCACAGCTGCAAACACTGGACATCGAATGGCTGAATGTCCCTGTAAACGTAAGAGGGCGAGATGCCTCAGGCTTGCCACGTGCTGAGCGTGCACTTTTCAACTCCCCAAACTTGGTTTTTCAAAAGCAAATTTCTTCAGACAAAGCAGTTACAAGTCCTGAGTCCACTGAAGTTTAGAAACAAAGATACCTTTGAGTTTTCTAAACATATCCTAAAAGAAAAGGTTATTTCTTTTTAACTTTCAAGAAAGACAGATGAATTCTTTTGGTGTTCAAATACAGCCCAACAGAATTTAGCTAAAATTTTCCCCTGGGTCCTATTTTAAGTCAGAGACCAAGCACCAAAATTTTTTAACCTGAAAGGATTTTTAACTTTCAAAAAAAGAAAAAGGCAACGTTGGAAGAAGATGAATAAGGAGCTAAATAGGGAAGTTCCACCAACCATAGTCAGGCCTAATATTAAGAGAGCATCAAATGAATTGCTCATACTTTCTCCCTGGTTGTCACTTGGATCCTGATGATAATTTTAGCAGAAATCACTCAAACTTTTCCGAGGTAGAACAGTCACTAAATCTTTTACCCATTTCAGTGATATAATATACTGCTCTCCTATTTTTAGTGCCCCAATCTTCTTTAGCATAATCGGGGGGTGGGGGGAATGCTTAATCTTCCTGCAAGCAAACCAAATGCTTTATTTTCTAGTACCAATGCATAATTATCAGTGTTATTTTAATAATCAATTTCAGTGTAATGACATGATTTGCTTCATTCGCATTTAAATCATAACGAAGCTCAATAAAAAGAAAATGAGAAAGAAAGAGAAAATATCATTTGGAGGATTAACAAAACACTCAAACAAAGGGGACCTTTTTAAATTTCATGACGCGATAAAGCGATAGCCTTTTGAATAGACAATTAGGCTCATAAACCCAATACACCAAGGGCTTAATTCACAAACACACATTGCTACTAATACATTTGCAGAGGACCTGTATGCTTAACAGGATTAGGATACAGCAAATCATTCATTATTAATGGGAATCTACACTGCCGAGGTATCCATCCCTAGATAGACAAGTATTTAAATGAAATAATTTAGTGCAATTTCAGGAGCCTAATTCTGTGCATAGATTGCTCACGGGTAGCTCGGTGTTTCCTCGCCGGAAGCTGGAAGGGCACTCCTAGCCTGCCTTACTCCTAATTCCAGGAGGATTTAGATTTTAGAAGCTCTGTGGCTTGCCCTGTTCACCCGTAAAATGGGAGGTAACTACCTGGCTCCCCGCCTGATGGGGTCTTTTACCGCTGCAGGAGGCTGAAGCTCCCCCGAAATCCATGCTCTGTGCCGGCGCATTAGCTCTAATCGGCAAATGCGGGGAGCACGTCACAAGGGGGTTCAGGCAAAAAACGGGTCCAGATCAGAGGTGTAATTTTCAGAGCTGCCATTTCAGTGGTGACTCAAGGGCATTGTCATCCCACGGAAAAGACACCGAAGATTTCCCTCACGTTGTCACTTTGACTCACAAAACAGCTGGCTTTACAGGTCCATGCATCAGTGCGATGTGGTTTGAGGGAAGAGAACAAGGGAGGCTATTTACCTTTATTACTAAGAGGTAAATTTATCCCAGACAATGACCACCCGTCCCAGTTACCTGGGTCTGAGGGGTCTCCCAGGAAGTAGGACTCGCCGGTTGAAAACCTGAAACACCCTGGCCATTTGGAACAAGTCCATCACAGCAGTGAAACAACGTGCTTTCTATTATCTGACCTTAACCGCAACTTTAGGAAAGAGATATCCCCATGTTCTATGTGACATCTAGGTAACAAAGAAATTCAATGATTTCCCCGAAGTTAAAGCCCGGGGCGCTGGCATCCGATCCCAGATCTCCCCAGCTTCTCTGCCCGAGACCTCCAGCTCTGCTCAGGAACTAAATACGAGAACAAGGGGAAGTGACTCGCTCTTCTGCTCCAGAGGCGATCACCCAGGGCCACACGGGGAAATCGAGGCTTTCCAGGTTTGGAGATCAATGCTTTCGTTGATCTGAGAACAAACCAGGCTAATTCCACACTAAGGACAGATGCAGGAAGCATTTCACCTCCAGCACCAAGTTCGGGCAGACACAGTTGGGAGAGGGGTGTTTGTCAAAGCCACCTGGGGACAGTTCTCAATCAAGGAGAATCTGATTTGGGAGGCTCACGGGTGTGCCTGGCAGTGTTTTCAAATAACAACTCCGAAGTCCCCCGGTGCTTCGCAGGGGCTTGACCCCCACCCATTGTGTGTCCCTGGGCTCTGGGTCCTACTTCTGGGTAGGTCCGTAGGTCTTCTACTGGGACTGGGGTGAGCCCCCTGGAAAGCTTCCTTTAGCCACACAGAGACCTACTCAAGGAAGAAGCATCTGCTCTGCTATGCCACCTTGGATAAACGTCTTCTTCTCTCAGCACTTCCATTTCCTCTGGGGTCATAGCCCCTTCTCCCGGGATAGCACACATAAAGAACCAAATGCACTGACCCTCCAAGAGTTGGTCCGCAGATCTTTTCCAGGTGGTACCCCACCGTTCCTCCACCAAGATCCCGAATGAGCACATTATTTTGGCTGAAAGGAGGTTCTACTCAATGGGCAGACAATGTGGACGTTTGCCCATGTCTCCTGGCCTGGGTCCAAATGTCCACTTTCATTTCACTGTGCATCTCAACTGCCAAGTGCTTTGGAATAATAGCGTCCTTCACCTCGTTCCAGAGCTGGTCCAGAGAGAGTGGCTTCATGGCGTGCAACTGATGATGAGATTATAAACTCAAAGAAGGCAGTAAGTGCTTGGCTCTTGTCATTAGAGATGTCCACTTTTCCAATGGTTTAATGCAAGTTTTTAAAATATAAGAGCCTTGACTGCATTAACCATTAATTATGGTTAACAGTAAGTAGTAGCATCTATTCCCTCTGAAATCCTGGCATATCCCAAGGAAACTTTGCAGTGTATAGAAGAAAGCAAGCTGAGCGGTGCTTACTGCCCTTCCCACTTCAGCCTCCCCTGCAAGGACTTGGCCTCTGAAGGCCCTCAAGACCCTTAGCCCTTCCTACCGTGCATTCTCTCCCAAGGGGAGCCCATCCATTTCCATTCCAGATCTAAAGCCAGATCTTGCCTCTGAATATCAACTGCCGATCCTGACCTGGGGACCCAACACTCAGTGCTTGTATCAGTTAATGGAACCTCCCTGAGCTCAAGGCAGGGAGCTGGGCTACGATCCCACTCACCTTCACTCACCCTGTGTATCCCCCCCACCCCTGGTCCTGTGGGTGTGAGCACATCTGCACATAGGATCGCCAAAGATCCTACTAAGATGAGGCCAAACCTTATCAGATGACCTTTACCCTCTATGACCGGGGTCCATAGGAGCACTTGGACCTGGAAGCAGAAGCCACAGGGGGAGGCAGAGGAAGACAGACAGCCATGTGACGGAGGCAGGGATGGAGCTGTGGACTGCGGCCAGAGCCCTACAGACCACCGAGAAAGCGTGCCTGGAGATACGCTGATGTTGGACTTCCTGTCTCCAAAACTGTCAACAACAAATCCTGATGCTTCAGCCAACCAGTCCATGGCAGTGGGGCTTAGCAGCCCTAGGAACTAAGCAGGCAGGTCTCCCCAAGCCCACCTGGAGAAGAAACCTTCCCCACTGAGACCCAGCCCACCCCCTTGGCAGCAGCCCCCTAACTGGGCTCCCACACTGGCTGTGCCCCTCGGTTCTGACCCCCACAGGGAGTCCAGACTGACCCTCCCAAAAAAATGTGCCACGCCACCCCCGCTGAATAGCCTTCTGTGACTTCTAGTGCACGTCAGGTGGAACACAAACCCTTGACCATGGCCTTAGAGAAGCATTCCCTGTCTTAGTCACTCACCCCCATCGCTCTTCTCACCGTCACTTTTCCCTCATGCCATTTGTCATCTTCTTTGCGTGTTTATCAGCGTGGGGGGTTCGGGCTGTGTGTTGTTTTTGTTTTGGTTTTTTTTAAAGATTTGTTTTTTATTTATTTCTCTCCTCTTACCCCCCTCCCCCCGTTGTCGGCTCTCTGTGTCCATTTGCTGTGTGTTCTTCTGTGTCTGCTTGGATCCTTGTTAGTGGCACTGGGAATCTGTGTCTCTTTTTGTTGCATCATCTTGCTGCATCTGCTCTCTGTGTGTGCGGCACCACTCCTGGGCAGGCTGCACTTTTTTCGCTCTGCGCGGCTCTCCTTACGGGGCGCACTCCTTGCGCGTGGGGCTCCCCTACATAGGGGACACCCTTGCATGGCACGGCACTCCTGGTGCACATCAGCACTGCACGTGGGCCAGCTCACCACACAGGTCAAGGAAGCCCGGGGTTTGAACCCTGGACCTCCCATGTGGTAGGCGGATGCTCTATCTGTTGAGCCAAATCCACTTGGGGCTGTGTTTTTTATGACATTCTCTCGCTCACTGTAGGCCCGAGAAGACCAGGGACAATGTGTATTTGTTCTCCTCCTATTGGCAGAAAGTAGAACAATGGCTGGCTCCTACGAGGAGCTCTATAAATATTTGTTGAATGGCTGACCCTAAATGCCTCTCTTTGTGATGACGTGGAGGGGAGCGTTGCCTCTAATATCAACCCCATTAGCACAGGCACAAACACTCCTCATGCCAGGAGGGTTGTGGGAGCACAGGCACCCCTGGAGAGAGGGCTGGACCCCTGCTCCCGGGCGGCCGGCCGCTCACAGGGGGCTCCAGATGGAGCAGAGCAGGACGGAGATGGCCTGAGGAGCTCTTCAAGTCGCACAGCTCTTCCTCAAGCCGGATCTCACCAAGCCTGACAAGGGCCCGTGAGGCAGGCACTGCGGGTGTCACTGTCCCCACTTCACAGATGAGCACAGAGGGGTGTGGGTCTCCTCACAGGTGGCCTAGCGCCCCTCAATCATACAATACTGAAGAGCCTGGCGTTTCAAGAAGGCCTCTGCAGGAGAGCGGCTTAGGAATCTACAGGGCATGGTCTAGTCATATGATCCCCTGGGACCAAGCAGAGCCCCCTGGGCGGTCACTGGAGCAGGGTCCACGCGGCCACTTTTGGCGGGGTCGCGAGAAGCAGTTGTGCAGAACTCGTGCCATGTCAAGTCTCAGCCTGAATATTTCCCCTCTACGGCTCTCAGAGGCAGCTCAGTGACCCACTGAGAATTGGACAAAACACTGGCGTTTGGCCCCAAATACATCACAGAAGGAACGTTCGTCCTGCCCACCAGTGAACAAGCGTATTCTAACAGAGTTATGACCTCGGCCCCAACCTGAAGTCACTGATCAGGTTTGTTGTGGGTTTTTTTTTAAGATTTATTTATTTATTTCCCCCCTTCCCCTCCTCCCGCCCTGCTGTTGTCTTCTTCTCGTTTTCTCTCCTCTAGGATTCACCAGGATTCGATCCTGGAGACCTCTGATGGGGAGAGAGGTTCCCTGTCGATTGTGCCACCTCAGTTCCTGGTCTCTGCTGCGCTTCACCTTGACTCTCCCCTTGTCTCTCTCTTGATGCATCCTCATCTTGCTGCGTGACTCACTTGTGCAGGCACTGGCTCACCATGCGGGCACGTTTTCTCTTCTACTTTTTCACCAGAAGGCCCCAGGGATCGAACCAGGGTCCCCCCACATGGTAGGCAGAAGCTCTACCGTTTGAGCCACATCCGCTTCCTGCTGATCTGGTATTGGCAGCCCTCAAGTGTCTCTGCCTCTGCTCGAACCAGGCAGAGGGTCCAAACGAACGCAACAGCAAAAACAGCTGCCAGACGTGTTTACTTGGGGTGTGTTTCAGGCATTGTCCTGTCAAGCACCTTGTCATGAAAGAGGACTTACGACTCATTCAGGAACTACACCGGCTGTGAAAGGGAGCCCCATGCCTGGCCTCAGCCTGCAGGTGGTATGCGCACTGCAGGCCGGGACCGTCAGCCACTGCACAAGGCTTTCCTGGGAGCAGAAGGCCTTGGCACCCTGGGAGTCTCCCTCACTGAGGAACACTAGCTCCGCCGCCTCACTTCACTCACCTAACACCTCTTGAACCCAGCTCCTCTCCTCAGGTGCCACCCAGGAAACAGCGCCTCCCCTCAGGTACCACCCAGGACCAGCCCCTCCCCCCTCAGGTACCACACAGGACCAGCCCCTCCCCCCTCAGGTGCCACACAGGACCAGCCCCTCCCCCCTCAGGTACCACACAGGACCAGCCCCTCCCCCTCAGGTGCCACACAGGACCAGCCCCTCCCCCCCTCAGGTACCACACAGGACCAGCCCCTCCCCCCCTCAGGTGCCACCCAGGACCAGCCCCTCCCCCCTCAGATACCACACAGGACCAGCCCCTACCCCCCTCAGGTACCACACAGGACCAGCCCCTCCCCCCCTCAGGTGCCACCCAGGACCAGCCCCTCCCCCCTCAGGTACCACACAGGACCAGCCCCTCCCCCCTCAGGTGCCACCCAGGACCAGCCCCTCCCCCCTCAGGTGCCACACAGGACCAGCCCCTCCCCCCTCAGGTGCCACACAGGACCAGCCCCTCCCCCCTCAGGTACCACACAGGACCAGCCCCTCCCCCCTCAGGTACCACACAGGACCAGCCCCTCCCCCTCAGGTGCCACCCAGGACCAGCCCCTCCCCCCCTCAGGTGCCACCCAGGACCAGCCCCTCCCCCCTCAGATACCACCCAGGACCAGCCCCTACCCCCCTCAGGTACCACACAGGACCAGCCCCTCCTCTCAGGTACCACACAGGACCAGCCCCTCCCCTCAGGTGCCACCCAGGACCAGCCCCTCCCCTCAGGTGCCACCCAGGACCAGCCCCTCCCCCTCAGGTGCCACATAGGACCCAGGTACCACCCCTCAGGTACCACCCAGGACCAGCCCCTCCCCTCAGGTACCACACAGGACCAGCCCCTGCCCCCCCAGGTGCCACCCAGGACCAGCCCCTCCCCCCCCAGGTGCCACCCAGGACCAGCCCCTCCCCTCAGGTACCACACAAGACCAGCCCCTCCCCTCAGGTACCACCCAGGACCAGCCCCTCCCCTCAGGTACCACACAGGACCCAGCCCCTCCCCCCTCAGGTGCCACCCAGGACCAGCCCCTCCCCCCCTCAGGTGCCACCCAGGACCAGCCCCTCCCCCCTCAGATACCACCCAGGACCAGCCCCTACCCCCCTCAGGTACCACACAGGACCAGCCCCTCCCCTCAGGTACCACACAGGACCAGCCCCTCCCCCTCGGGTGCCACACAGGACCAGCCCCTCCCCCTCAGGTACCACCCAGGACCCAGCGCCTCCCCCCTCGGCACCACAGCCTCTGCTCCGGCCATCATCGTCATTCCTCTGGGCTGCCACCAGAGCCCCCCAGCCAGTCCTCCTCACTCCCCTCCAAATCAGCATGGGCTCTTCAAAGATAAACCTTTGGCCTGAGTTTCCCAAACCAAACCGCATGCCGCAGCAACTGGAGGCCCAGCAGTAAACACCCCAGGGCTGCTGTGGAGATCTTAAATTTTTGAAGTAAAAGCAATACACAGCATCTGCCAGGCACTGAGCAATCCACGAGCTGACTCAAGGTAGTTCACATTTGCATCATTATATTTCATATTTCTTGCAAGGACACCATATCCCTGTGAAGCTGGGTTTTCCAGAGGACTGTGATAACAAATGAGTACCTTGCAAAAATCAAGATGAAAGAGGAAGCGATGTTGATGGCATCCAACCTGATCCCAAGTTTTAAGAAACTGTGCAACGACCAATGGTAAATAAGTGTGATTATTTAAAGAAGAGATGAAAGTATTTTTTTCATTTAATTTATCTATACTAGCTTTTGAAAGACCACTAAGTTGTTGGAACAATTCTTAATAAGTTGTAATCAACTGAACTGTCAGGTGTTTCTTTTGATCTGGGGATAACATGGAAATAATTACCTGAGATGTAAAGAGTGCCATGAACCAAGACTCCAGCTATGAAGAATACTTTCCAAAAATCAAATCTAGATCAAACTTCCAATTTGCAGGAATTACAAGGGACAGAAGAACACGTTAAATGACACCACAGAGAGGCTGTAGCAAATCTAAACTGTGAGCAACACTGTAAGACAAACAACCCTATTCTTCAACAGTAAAATGCAGAGAAATATAGCAAGAAAGGGAGAGGCAGAAAGAGATAAAGGGGGAACCCCCAAATTAAAAGAGACTTAAGAAACATATCAGAGTTCCAGCAAGGTGGCGTCAGCTTAGGTGGGCACTCCCCAGCTCTCTCACAAAAAACAGCTGAGAAGGGGCAAAATCCTACCCAAGTGAGCTCTTTTGGGAACCCATAGAGCAGGAGGCTTCAAGGCATCAACCTGAAGGGAACTAGACAAAGAGATAGTCCAAGGGAAAATCTTGGTGCTGGAGTTGGTAGGTGTACATCTAAGAGACTTGAATCTTTGGGCTGTCCATGTGCCAGCTGGGCCCGGAGCCTCAGTGGAGTTGCAACACCTACTCTCCAGTTCATTGGACTCACCCAGGACAACTAACAAGGAGGTGATAATGGACAACCACCACACCAAGGGACCGAGAGTCTGCTACTGCAAGCAAGAGAGTCCCGTCCATCAGCTGTATGGGATCGAAGCCCCCTCTCAATTAGAGGTAGAGTGGGCATCACCATCCCAGAATCCGCAGGATGGGGGAATGAACTATGGACTAGAGTGAACTTACTGGTATTCTACTGTAGACATTATGATTCTAGCAATGGAAGAACTTTTATCATTAACATGGAAGCAGTGGCCACTGGAGGTTCTGAGGGCAGGGAGAGGGAAAACAGGTATAAAACAGGTGAGAATTGTCCTGAATGACATTGCAATGACAGATACAGGCCTTTATTTATCCTGCCATAACCTACAGAATTGTGTGGGAGAGAGCGTAAACTACAACGTAAACTATCATCCATGCTTAGTGGCAATGCTCCAAATGTGTTCATCAATTGCAATGAACGTACCACACTAATGAAAGAAGTTGTTAAAGTGGATAAATGTGGGAGGTATGGGGAGCAAGACATATGGGAATCCCCTATATTTTTTATGTAACATTGACATAGTCTAAATATCTTTTTTTTTAATAAAAATTTTTTTAAAGGAAACATATCAGCCAAATGCAGTGTATGGACCTCATTGGGTCCTGATTCAAATAAACTATAAAAATAATTACGAGAAAGTCATGGGAAATTTCAAAACTGGTTTAATACTTGGTGATATTAAGGAATTTTTCATTTTTTGGTAGTATAATGATATTGTGGTTTTTTTTTTAATGAGTTCGCATCTTCCAGAGATACATATCGACATGTTCACAGAAGATATGAGATGATGTCTGGGATGTATTTCAAAATGAGGGGTGTGAGAGAGTAAGCGGGAAAGTATATAAAACAAAGTTGGCCGTGAATTGATTGATGATGGAGATGTGGAGGCTCAGTACACTGTTGTCTCTACTTTCACATAAGCTTAAGGTTTTCCACTATAAACTGAATGCATAGAAATATTTGCAAAACCTGTCCATGTTGCTTCCTTTCTTTAAATCCCTCGGCGGCTCCTTGTGCTCTCCGGATAAACCTGTGAGCAAGCCGCCTCCCCTGTGCTCACTGCCCCTCGCCCGTCCCCCAGGGCTCTGCCTGCTCAGGTGATGCTAGACTTCTCCCAGATCCCCAGCCTCACAGCTTCCCCTCTTCTCCCGGCCTTTCATGATGCTCTCCCTCCTCTTCCGCTGAATCACACCCCCCAGCACACAGAGCTCTGCGCAGTCACTGCTTGCCCCAGCGTGCTTTAGCTGGCTCCCGTCCCCGTCCCCGGTGCTTTTCCGAAATGCTTCCATAGCAACATATTTTCCCTATATAGAACTATTAAAATTGTGCTTTAATTTCCCAGTACGTTACTCAACTGTGGCTGGTACACAGCAAATACTCAACAATCATTGAATTCATAGAGAATGAATAAAAATGAACAAATATTAGTGTTATTATTACCAATAATTCTCTCCTGTGACAATTTGCTGTCCAAAGAGGCCCCATTAAAAAGCCTTTGTTGGGAAGAGATAGAGCGTCTGCCTACCACATGGGAGGTCCAGGGTTCAAACGCAGGGCCTCCTGACCCATGTGGTGAGCTGGGCCATGTGCAGTGCTGATGCACACAAAGAGTGCCGTTCCATGCAGGGGTTTCCCCCGCGTAGGGGAGCTTCACGTGCAAGGAGTGCACCCCATAAGGAGAGCCACACAATGCGAAAAAAGTGCAGCCTGCCCAGGAGTGGCGCTACACACACAGAGAGCTGACACAGCAAGATGATGCAACAAAAAGAAACACAGATTCCCAGTGCTGCTGACAAGAATACAAGTGGACACAGAAGAACACACAGTGAATGGACACAGAGAGCAGAAAACCAGGGGGGGACAGGGAGAGAAATAAATAAAAAATAAATCTTTTTTAAAAAAGCCTTTGTTGCTCCTACTCTGTAGTTCATTGGACTCACCCAGGACAGCTAACAAGGGGATGATAACCCAAGGAACAGAGAGTGTCTGCGACTGCAAGCAAGGTAGCTCCATCCATCTGCCCCATGGGATCTAAGCCCCCTCTCAATTAGAAGCAGAGTGGGCATCGCCATCCCAGAATCCTCAAGACTGGGGATGAACAAACAATGGACAAAAGTAGATTTATTATTATTCTACTATAGACTTACTATTATTATAGCAATGGAAGAACTCTTATCATTGATGTAAAGGCAGTGATCCCCAGAGTTTCTGAGGGATGGTAGACAGAAGAATAAGTGTAATATGGGGGCATTTTGGGGACATTGGATTTGTTCAGCATGACATTGCAGTGATGGATACAGGTCATTGGATATTTTGTCATAACTTACAAACCTGTATAGGACAAAGTATAAACTATAATGTAAAGTATAGCCTATGGCTAGTAGCGATGCTTTAACATGGGTTCATCCATTGTAACAAATGTACCACCCTAATGAAGAAGGTTGTTAATGTGGGAATGTGTGGGATGGAGAGAGAGTGGGGCATATGGGAATCCCTTGTATTTTTTATATAACACTTATGTAATCTAATACTTGTTTTAAATTTTTTAAAAAATTAGTAATACAAAAGCCTTTGTCTAAATGAACCTCCTCTTTTACCTGGGAGGAAATACCTAAATGCACCTGTGAGAACAAGACAGAAGGCTACCTCACTATATCATGTGATGGAGATGTAAGGAAGCAAGCCAACATCACAGCTTCCAGAGAAGCAAGAAGATCTTCAAGAAATAACAGGGTCGGAAGGGAGTTCAATCTGGTTATGGGAATCATAACTCCAGATAAACCCAATCCTCACCCTCCAGATACGTTCCTGAATCCGTGAGTCACTTCTGGAGCCCAGCCTCTTCCCTTAGCCCTCAAAAGTCTCCTCCAGGCCTCACATCTTCCACTTTTACCCCAGACACCCGCCATCCTTCATTTTTCATTATTTAATAACTAGTTATTGATTGCCACCCGTGCCCAAAGCTTATTCCAGACTGTGTGACCATCAATGTGACAAATTCAACCATGATCGTGGGTCTCAAAATTTGACAGAGGAAGGTACGACAGGCACAGAAATAAGTACACCTCAGAAGAGAATTGCTGAGCAGCAGAAGAGAAGAGCGAACGAGAGATTACACGAGACCGTAATAGAGCTAGAGCTCCTCTGGCTACAGAGCTCATAGAAGAAGCAGAATTTGAACAGAGGCTTTGAAGGGCAGTTGGAATTTAGAGAGGTGGCACATCCATTGAAATGCTTTTGGCTGCAAGTAACAGCCTGCTTGAGTTGTGTTTCTGACACGATAAGGAAAGGGATTCCCTATTGACTAAATCCCAAGACAAAGGGCTCGGCCCTGCATCATTCCACCGGGAACTGGGTTCTTCCCATATCTCCTCTCTCCCATCATCAGGTAGGTTTCAACATGAAGCAAGAAGCCTACAGCTTTCCAAGCATCATTGTCAGACACAACGGAAGAAGAGAAACTCAAAGGCTGCCTGCCTCTTCCTGCACACTCTATAAGAAGAAAATAAATCCACGCCCAGAAGGCCTGCAGCCAACTTTAGGTCAAGGCACATGGCCAAAATTGGGTGACTCGCCCGTACCTGGGCCAATCCTGGGCCTGCCTCACCATCTGGATCTGGGGGCATTACACAATGTCCACTCCACTAGGAATTTCCACATTCTAGACAGAGTCACATGGTGTCTTCCATGTTCTTTCCACGACCAAAGCCAGCAGTGATCTAAATACACAGGTGGTTCCCAGCCGAGGGTCTAAGATAAGAAATTTCAAACCCCGCCTTGCCTTTTTCTACCTCTGTGACGCCAAATCCTGGCTGCACACTAGAATTAGCGAGTTCCCACCCTGGACCAATTAAACCTGAGGTCTCCATGCCTTGAGGCCCAGACACCTGAGATTTAAGTGTTTTGAAGTCTCCAAGTGACACTGATGCTCCAGGAGGGCTGAGAACCAGGGGCCAAGGATCCTCAAAACTCGAGTGTGCCTTAGAATCACCAGGGAACTTGTTAAGCCAGATTGCAGCACCCCACCTGGGGGGTTTCTAGTTCCAGAGGTCTGGGGTGGGTCCAAAAATTTGTATTTCTAATAAGCTCCCAGGTGATCCTGATGGTACCACACTTTGAGGACCACTGCTTTGCCTGCTCTTGAGCAAACCACTACCCTTCTCAGTTTTCCTTCTCATCTGTTGAGAGGATTAAAGGACATACACAAAGCTCACATTGCAAGCCCGCGGCAGGGGCGTGCAAAATGGGAGGCAGATTTAGCTACCGCGCTAAGGGGTTGTCAGGGTGCTGTCCAGGTGTGACCCTGCGCTCGGTCACCCTAGGATTTCTTTGTCTCCTCAAAACGTTTAAGCATAAAAAGTGTACATTGGAGCTTTCTACACTGACTCCAGCTTTCTGGAGTTTTCTTATAGAATGATGCTTATCAGAGGAAAAACATCTGTTCCGCTTTCTTGAATCTCTAATTTATCTAATCTCCCTTTGTAAGCAGGTATATTGCTAATGAGTGAATTTCTGCCACGGAAAGGGAGAAAAATGCTTGTTTCAATTACTCTTCTTCTCGTCAACTCGACCCTCTGTGGTGCCATATCCCGCAATGCCAGCCTAACGAATGGGCCGCTCATTCTCTGGCATCTTCATCACCGGCCACTGATAGACTTCTGGAATAAAGAGTTGTCCTTTTCTCGTCCCTGCCCCAAGCACCGAACGCCCGAGTGCCTCAGTAGTCCTTGTCCTCAGACAAATGTCCTGGGCCAGCCCTGGGGGAGCCCCCAACAGATGGCCGCCGTGGCGGAGAGCAGCCGCCAGAGGGCGCCGCAGAGCAGCGCAGCCTGCCCCTCGGGGCCAGTCGTGGGCAGCATAGGGGGCCAGCGCCCGGGCCAGCCCCCCGCCCGCAGGTGCCTCGGCCCGCGAGCCCGGGCCCCGGGGGGGGGGGCTCTTCTCTTCCTGGGCAGGTGGTTTTTCAGTCTGCGGACGCCTCCTTTTGCTTTGTTTTGATTTTCCCTTTTCTTTTTTTTTTTCATTTCTTTTTTCAATGTAGGGGAGGGGGATATTGGCACCATTAGGGCTAGGGTTTGCCCCCGTGTGTCTCCACCGCTGAAGATGGGATTCTTTACGAGACAGAGCGGAGCCGCAGAGAGTGGAGGGAGGTGTAGAGCTGGCCGAGGCCTCCTGGGTTGAGCCCCTCATTTTAGAGAAGGGGCAACTTGGGGGTGGGAGTCACAACTAACTCGTGGCAAGCCCGGGCCTCTGACCCTGGACTGTGCCCTCACCAGGACACCCTGTCGGAGCAAAGGGCCTGGGAGGGCAGGCGCTGGCCGCTGGCACCCCAGGCCCCTCTCTTGGTCTCTCCTCTGGTCTAACCGCCCCCCCCAAACAAGAGAGAGACGATCGCCATCTCCTACGCCAGCTAGAGTTTGTTCCACCCCTTGCCTGGCTAGGGCACCTTCCTTCTCCTAGTTGGCACCCAGGAGAGCAGAAACGGGGTGCCGGGGCCTCTGGCTCATCTGCCAGGTTCGCACAATTCAGTGGCAGAGCTGGGCCTCGAAGCCCATCTCTCCGCTCACGTCCAGGGCTCCTCTCTCTGGGTGACCCTGGCTGGTCACACGCAGGCAAGAGGGGCTTTCGCTGCCCCTCGTCTGTGTCCCGCTGGGACAAACACAGCCCAGCCCGGCTGCAGGAAGCAAGACGGGCCACCCGGGGAAGGCAGCGGAAAGAGCTGACGTGGGCATGCAACGTGTCACCACGGCACAGAGCCCTTCCACGCACGATGGCAGAACTGAAAGAAATCCAACTCTTGTGCGTGTTTTCTGGTGGCGTTCTGTGTGTGTGCTTTTCTTTTTTTAGCTCATGACAACTGAAATTGACCCCACAAGCCATCGAGTTGCCAAGTCCCTTTAGTCTTTAAAATCCTGCTCCAACCTCGAGGTCTGATTGGGAAAGAGGGCTCGTGACAAAGCACTCGAGGGACCCAGAAGCCGGGTGTTCTCATCCCGGGAAGGTTTTCAGGGGCGATGATTCACAGGAGAGAGTGCAGCCCTGATTCTGAGCTACAGCCTCAGGAGACTCTAATTCTGCCGGTAGATGCACTACTTCTCACATCTACTTTGATGCTCTAAATAAAACCCACGAGGCTTTGTGTTCCTGTTTTCGTTGGCTACCTTTGTGCTTTTTGCAGGTGATATCACGTCGTTCCCGTGCACACGCTGTGAGGAAACAAAGGCTATGCTTACGTAGCTTTCTCCGGATTGCGCAGCTCGTGAGCCAGAAGATTCCAGTTCCAGGGTGAGGAGCTCGGAGCGCAAGCTGGTCACCGACGAGCAGCACTAGCTCACGTGAGCTCTTATCTTGCTCCCCAGGAGCAGGAAGGTGCACTGTCTTCCCAGGTTAAAGCTCTGGCAATGTATTCTGTTCAAAATTCCCAGTGTGGGTCCCTTCTTTAGAGGCAGTGAATGGGACAGGCTCTTGGGAAGCACCAAGATAGAAGGGTACACATCTAATAAACCAGTAGGCATTGGATCTCATCTGACTTGTGCTCACATCTCGGAATTTTATGGAATTTCAATCCTAGGAATCGCCTGGTGTGTATTAAAAGAAACAGAATTAGTCTATCAGACAGTATTCAGATGGGAAGATGTAGCACCTCCATGCTTACTAAAATTCTCTTCCTAAGCTCTTCCAATCTTGCTTAAGGCTGTGGAGACATGTGCTATTCCTCAAGATTTGTCATCTTGGTCCAGTAACTTCAGTCATGTATTAAAGTCTTGTCAACATTCCATAATTTGCTTAAAAAATCAAGTGGCTCCTTCTCTGAAGCCATATTTACTCTAGGAGCACTGAGAGCGACAGGGAAGCTCCAACCCCACCCGTTTTGCACGATAAACACTAAAGTTTCTTGAGCTCTAATCATTTACTTAAGACGAAGCAGCATTCAGAAAAGGTTGGCTGATCCTAAAAGGATTAAAATCTGTCTCAGTGGTGCAAGAGCCCTTTGTAATTTCAGCTGCTCAATGCCCTTGACTCTATTTGCCAATTTTCTGATGCAAAAATGCTGAAGGTTTTCGGGGGGTCTGCAGAAACAGAGTGGGAAGAGACGCTGCCTGATTTTTACACGTCTATTCCCTCAGCTCCCACCCCAATGAGTTACAAGGAAAAGGAGGCGTTTTCTCTAGTTTGTGGTGAAGCGGGAATGCTTGTACCAATAAATGAGGAATATAAAGGAAGAGTGTTTTCCTTCTACTAAATAATCTGAGGCAGAAATAGGAAAAATCCGTGACTCACTGTGATGGCTTGGAGCTCTGTCCCCCAGAAAAGCAGGTTCTTAATCTCAATCCATTCCTGTTACGAACCCTCGTAAACAGGACCTTTTGATGAGGCTACTTCAGTTGAGGTGCGGCTCAATGAATCAGGAGGGGTCTTAGTCGTATTACTGAAGGTTGTAATAGGAGATAGAGCCAGAGGTGGACAGCCAGAAGCTGGAGTCAACGGAACTCGAAAGAGAAAGAAGATGCCACCATGTGCGTCGCCATGTGATGGAAAAGCCAAAGACCAAGGATCACCAGCAGCCAGCCCCAGATGCCACAGTCCTGAGAGAGAGCATTGTCTTGATGATGCCTTGGTTTGGGATTTCTCCTTGCCTCAGAACCATGAGCCAATAAATTTCTGTTGCTTAACCCAACACATTGCATGGTACTTGTTTTGGTGGCCCAGAAATGAAAATACCCGTGAACAGTATTTTATTTTTAACATCTATGCACTCTAAGAGTGAAAAGGTAACACGAAGTTTATTTCCATTAAGAAAGTTACCCTCAGGATAATTTTTAGGTGATTTTCCAAAGGATAAAGGGGAATTTTTATTATCAATTAGAGATCAAAATTGTACAGAGATATTACTTGATAAGGAGTCATGGATGGTGCCAAGAAATCCCAAATTGAACATGTCCAAAACCAAACTCAAAATGTTTTTCTGGGAAGCGGACTTAGCCCAGTGGTTAGGGCATCCATCTACCACATGGGAGGTCCGCGGTTCAAACCCTGGGCCTCCTTGACCTGTGTGAAGCTGGCCCATGTGCAGTGCTGATGCGCGCAAGGAGTGCCGTGCCACACAGGGGTGTCCCCGCATATGGGAGCCTCAACACAAGGAGTGCATCCCCTAAGGAGAGCCGCCCAGTGCAAAAGAAAGTGCAGCCTGCCCAGGAATGGCGCCGCACACACGGAGAGCTGACACAGCAAGATGACACAACAAAAAGAGACACAGATTCCCATGCCACTGACAACAACAGAAGAGGACAAAGAAGAACACACAGCAAAAACAATATTCATTTCTAGTGTTCCATTTATCAGTGACTCACCACTGCTCCAGGTACATAAAGCAGAAATTCAGGGGACATCAACGAAACTCATTCTCCCTCACCCTCCATACCTACCACCAAGGACTATTGATTTTACCTGCCAAATAATTCTCCAGATCTGTCTACTTTTCTCCATGTCCACACCTACCTCTTCAACCTAAGCCCTTACTTGTTTCACTTATCTAGTCTTGTACCCCCTTCAATCCAATTGCTATGCTCGTCAAAATAAATCTGATTATGGTGCACCAGTTTATCCACACTTAAAACTCTTCAAGGGCTGATAGATGGGGACCCTAAACCAAGTTATTGCTGTCCCCTCTACCTGCCCGTCCCTGTCCCCACGACCCTCTCTCAGGTTCAGCCATGTGGCTTGCCTTGGCCCTAGGAATGTGATCAGAGGTGACACGTGCCCAGGCTGAGGAGAAGCCCTAGGGGCATCACGTCACTCTTCCTCCACCAGGAGAAAGGCATGGCCCAGATGCAGGCTGCTCCTTCATCCTGGGTCCCACAACGAAGAGGACATGGGGAGCATAACTGCAGCCCACCCACAGTCAAGGTGTAACAGGATGAGAAATAGGTGTTCATCACTATGAGCCAGAGATTGTGGATCTATTTGTTACACAGCAGGACCTATTGAGCACCAACTAATACACAGCATTTCTTATTACCCTTAGATTAAAATCCAAAATTCCTAACTTGGCTTCAAACCCCTACCTGATGTCCCTAAATTAGCCCTGCTTCCCCCTACCAGATCTATGCTCTCTCCTTCTCAAAGGCCCCCCAATCCTGGCGTGTGGTTAATGGCAGCTTGAGGCTTCAGCTTAAAAGTCACTTCTTTAAGGAAAGGGTTCGCTGACCCCTCGTTCATTTCTCTCCTCCATAGACTGGACCAGATGTATAATTATATATTTGTGTCCTCAGTAGTTTGATGGCTCTCTCTACCTCTCCCTTGTAGCATTAATCACAGTTTTAATTTCTTGATTACCTACTGTCCACTCCTCCTCTAACCACTACACATGCAAACACACACTCTCTAAGTCTCATAAGAAGAGATGTTCCCCATTTTTGTTCACCATTGAACCCAAGGACCAACAAATTGCCCGGCATATAGTAAATGCTCTTTTCAGGAAAGAATGAATGATTCACAGAAGACCAGGCACTAAAGCTTAAAAGCATAAGGTAAAATGAAAATATGACCATTATTAAAAGCGTTTGAGGAATTGAGTCATGTCATATGTTTGTATTTGAGGACCAGTAACAAGATTAGTCACCTGTATGTCTGTCTTGTCCCATGTCAACACCATTCCTGCTTCTGAAGAGCATACCATGACCTTGAGTGCACATCCCACAACTTTCCAGCAGCCGTGCTCAAGCTGAGACTGCATCAGAACCATCCTCTGGGTTAAAGACACATTGCTGGGCTCACCCCCAAGCTTTCTGATTCAGTAGGTCTGGGGTGGGAGTCAGGTGGGAGAATTTGAGAAGGCACATTTCTAACAAGTTCCCGGAGAGGCTGGTGCATCTAGTCTGGGAATCACACCATGAGAAGCCCTGCCTTCTAACTCACAGAGCACTTCCGCAGCCACCTGCCCTTCCTAGAAACAAGCAAGGACAGAGTCGGCCTTCTCACTGCAAGTCCAATGCCAACCCCCTGCGCAGCCACTGCTCCGCAGGGAGTCGTTATGTCTACACTGAAATGTCCATCCTAAAACACACACAGATGTGAGAAATCACCAACCGAGGTTTCCCTTTCCTTATCACATTATAAAATGTATGATTTGCTCAGTAGGATTGGGGAAATGGAGGAGAAATGGGACTGTTTTCCTCCAGCTTTGGAAAATGGTGAGGTCATCTGTTTCAAGAAGTGAGGTGTTAGCATGAAGAAAGCTTCCTGGGGAGTGACACACATGAGCTCAGCCTGGGCGGGGGCCCAATTTCTCCCTGAGTGAGGGTCCCTTGCCTCGACTCAGCCATCAGGAGTTACAAGTCCTTGCCACTCACTCTACACCGCACCTGAAGTCTTTATCAAGCCTGCCCTGGGTCCAAACTCACTCAACAAATCACTGTAATGGCTTCAGGGATTGATTTTTTTTTTAATTGAGATGAAATTCACATACCACAACCAATTTAATGTGCAAATTCTCTGCGGTGCAGGGTCTCTGTGAGCCCCGCCCACCAGGGGCGGGGACTCAACGTCCTACTGACATGGCCCAATCAAAGCCTTAATCATTGTCTAATCAAGGGAAGCGGATGTGGCTCAAGTGATAGGGCCTCCGCCTACCATATGGGAGGACCCGGGTTCGATCCCTGGGGCCTGCTGATGAAAAAAGAAGAGGAAGCGTCCTGCATGGCGAGCCAGTGCCCGCGCAAGTGCGTCACCCAGCAAGATGATGACGCAACAAAAGAGAGACAAAGGGGAGAGTCAAGGTGAAGTGCAGCAGAGACCAGGAACTGAGGTGGCACAGCTGGCAGGGAACCTCTCTCCCCATCAGAGGTCCCCAGGATTGAATCCCCATGAATCCTAGGGGAGAAAGATGAGAAGAGAAGACAAAAAGAGAAACAGATACAGTAGATCACACAGCAAACGGACACAGACAGCAAAATCAGCAGGGTTGGGAGTGGGAGGGGGGGAGGGGGATAAATAAATAAATAGATCTCTTTTTTTTAATCATTGTTTAATCAAGTGAAAGTGAAATCTCTGAATCCAGCATAATCTAATATGCCCAGAGGGACAGACCAGTTCACAAACGTAATCCAATATCTGTTGTTGGAATTCATAAAAAATACCAAACTGCCACACCCCTGCAGGACAGAGGTCAGGTGACAACAGGGGACCACTGGAGACTGAGCATGAGTGATGAGAAAGGGAGACCTTGATACTGTTGGGACAATAAATAACACGCCAGGCATCGATTAGGATGTGAACAGTAATTGTGAATTTATATGTCAGGCACACAGAGCATAAAGGAACCCTCTTCCAGAAATCCTGGTTGGAAAAAAAATTTTTTATAAGTATTCTACAAGTGTTTGATACAGAAGACTTCGTAATCTCTTAGTTAAATAAGCAAGCAATATAAGGAGGGACGAGTTTAAAATAAGCCCAGCCTCGTAGGGCGGGCAGAGCCTGCAGATTCCCTGGCAGGGGGGCCTCAGCGCTCACCATCTCCCTCCTCCTGGCTCATGGTGTCCTGTGTCCACCCTCCCCAGGCTCCCCTGGGCAGCCAGGCCCTGCCACTCTCTGCAAAATCCATAGCTCCAGCTCTCAACCAGGAAGCGTGCTAAAATAAGGGGTGCGTGGAAAGCACCCTCTCCAGGACTCTGCTCTGTCTGAGGGTCCCATTCAGCATGGTGACGCTCATGCAACACAAAAAAACAACCAAATCAACCCCAGGAAAAAGACACGAGCAGTGTGGGTGCCCTGCAGATCTCCTGCTCCAGAAAGGCAAGCACCTAAGACCAGCTGCCCCAAGCTATCCCAGTTTTTTTTTTATTTAATTTTATTTATTCATTTTTTAAAAAATATTACATTCAAAAAATATGAGGTCCCCATTCACCCCCACCGCCCCCACCCCTCCACTCCCCCCACAGCAACACTCTCCCCCATCATCATGACACATCCATTGCATCTGGTGAGTACATCTCTGGGCATCGCTGCACCCCATGTCCCGTGTTCCACACCATAGCCCACACTCTCCCACGTTCCATCCAGTGGGCCATGGGAGGACATACAATGTCCGGCAATTGTCCCTGCAGCACCACTCAGGACAACTCCAAGTCCCGAGAATGCCTCCACATCTCATCTCTTCCTCCCCTTCCCCGCACCCAGCAGCCCCCTTGGCTACTTTTTCCACACCAATGCCACATTTTCTCGATTATTAACCACAATAGTTCATGAATAGAATATCATTAAGTCCACTCTGATCTTTACTGTATTCCTCCTTCCTGTGGACCTTGGCTTGGTTGTGTCCATTCCACATCTATGTCAAGAGGGGGCTTAGATTCCACATGGATACTGGATGCAATCCTCCTGCTTTCAGTTGTAGGCACTCTAGGCTCCATGGTGTGGTGGTTGACATTCTTCAACTCCATGTTAGCTGAGTGGAGTAAGTCCAATAAATCAGAGTGTAGGAGCTGAAATCTGTTGAGGCTCAGGGCCTGGCTATCATATTGTCAGTCCAGAGATTCAAATCCCCTAGATATATCTTAAACCCTAGCACCAACTACAATTCCAGTAAAGTAGCATGAAAGGCTTGTGAAAAGAGATCCCATCTGAGTCCAGCTCCAACACGCAGAAACACCAGCTCCAAAGAAGGGCCAACTGGCATGGCAGTGAACCCCATCTGCCATGACCATAGAACCTGTGGGTCTGGAGGTTGTCAGAAGGATTGCCCTTATGCACACCTGAATAGAGTCTCAGAGACAGATAAAGTAGATACAACCCCAGGTATCCCAGTCTTAATCACTTTAAAAGTATATTGAATTGGTCTCATGGATAGTCCATTTATCCATTTCCATTCCTCGTCTATTCTTCTTTTCTGTTTATTTTTCACATAATCAGAAAAACATCTTTCATTAAGCCCCAAATTCCTCTTTATTTTCCTGAGTCTCCCGTGCCTGGTGTGACTACAGCGCCCCAGCCACCCCAGCCCACCCCATCTTGCCTCGTCACCTCTTAGTATCTGATGCAAATGTCAGCCACCCAGTGCCTGGGACAGACTGCCTCCAAGCCCCAAGAAGAGGTGGGGCCAGGGCAGAGTGTTGGATTTCGCCCTGATCTGATCAAAGCCCATTTTGATCCCTGAAATGCACGTTTCTCACTTAATTCCAACTCTTCACACATACTGTGGGATAAGATTGAACATGAAAAGTGAAATATTTACTGTGTGACACCCAGGCCTGGTCCGTACACTGACTCCAAGGTGCTGATCCCCGCGGAGAGCAGCAATTTTAGACTGGAGCTGGAAAGAAGCACCTCTCCTCCTGGGGAATCACAGCTCGGTTCCAGCAAAACCTCCCTTCCCAAAGGGGAGAAAGTGGAGGGAGAAGAGCAGGAAAGGACCCCTTCCAAACCTCTCCAGTCCCCAGAGGAGCTGTGGTCCCCCCCTCACAACCCCACCCGCCCACATGACAGTGCTGCAGTCCAAAACCAGGGAGGCCGTTGACCACCTGTCCTCCCTGAACGGCAAAAAAAGTACACAGCACTGGGCACACTTTGCCATTTTCCCTTATTTTCCTGAGAGACAGAAGAGGTTAAGAATGCAGATTTTGGAGCCCCATGTGTGATTCATACCCTGAATCTACCATTTTTTGTGATACCTCAGACAAACCATTTTAAATTCCAACATACTTAGTTTCCTCATCAAAACTGGGTTGATGTAGCACGTTCCATGTCTTAGTTTGCCTGAGCCGCTATGACAAATATCACACGATGGGTTAGCTCAAACACCAAATATTTAGTGGAAGGCCAGAAGCGCAAAATCAAAATGGCAGCAAGGTCATGCTATCTTCTGCTTTCGGTAGCACTCCGATGCTGGCGGTCTCCGTCACTAGGCAATCACTCTCTCTCCTTTCTGGCTTCTTCTTGTACCTTTTTCCAAGTACATCCAAATTTCCTCTCTTGTTAAGACCTTCAGTCATACAGATTAGGGTCCACCCTGATTCCATTTGGCTACCCTTTAACCAGTAATAACACCTTCAAAATACCCATCTGCAGGTGGGTTCACACGTACAGGAGTGCACATTAAGACTTGAGCATGTCTTTTGTGGGAGACACGATTCAATCCCCAACATATCTCATTAGGGTTTTGTGAGAATTTAAAGGGAGTAATTCACTTAAAGAATACATGATAATGATGGAATTCAAGAAGTGATCCATCAATAGTAGTCATTAAAGTCATTTCATCATTACTACCATAGAGGAATCTTATAAAGATTGAATGAGCAAATGTTATAGCTGGTGTTATTATAAAATATAGAAAATTCAACTAATATTGTACTGATTCTACAGATAGAATAACTAAGATGGCAAAAGTTTAAGTCAGTTGTTCACAGAAAGTAAATGTGAAAAGTTACACTTAGCTTCACAATTCAATATGTCCTAGCCCCAGCTATGGGCCTACTGTTGATGCTTTGGGGACCTGCCAGAGGGAACCCCCATGATGGCAACAGCAGCAGGAGCTGCTGGTGGTTGCCTAGGAACATGGACACTAACTCACTGCACCCATGAAATGTTTCCTTTGTGGCCCTCCAGTTGGTCTGTATCCCAATTCCATGGTACTCACGTTACTGTTGAGGTCAAGGACACAGATTCGGTACCATGGCTTCCATTAATGCCAGGGACTCCATTCTTGTGCAATAGAATGTCATATACCGTGAATGGTGCTCCTTCTAATTGTCTAAAGTGTGGAATGAAAGAAAAAAACAGGGATAACTCTATGCCTACTCTCTCTCCATTGACCATGTGAGAGGCTGGAACCTGGATACAAGAGAAACCAATGAACGATCCATGGAAGTAGGAATACACAAGGGTTTTTTAAGAACAAGAAGTGCTAATATCCCATTCAAACATTGTTTGTGGCACTAAAGTATGATGCAGCTCCCCTCTGTGGCACTGAACTACATCTGTCCTTGAGTTGATGATACTTTGGAGCATGGAGGGATTAGAGCATGGTATGCTGGTGAATGTTTAATAAGTTTCTCTCTGGGGAAAAAAAAAACCTTGATATGTAGTATTTCCCAATTTTCATGGTACAAATACCTTCCCAGTGATTGATTTCAAGCTACCAAAATGATGTCACTGGTGAAGTAGCTCTCGCTCGGTCAGTTGGGCTCCCGTCTACCATATGGGAGGCCCTGGGTTCACATCCTGGGGACTCCTTGTGAAGGCAGGCTTTCCTGCACACTGTGGAGAGCTATCAGCCCAGGCACCGCAGAGTGCTGCCAGCCTGCAAGCACCACGAAGAGCTGACTCAGCAAGGTGATACAACAATAAAGGGAGACAAGTAAAAAAAAACACAGAAGAGTGCACAGCAAATGGACACAGAGAGCAGACAACAAGCAAGTCACAAGAAGGGGAGGAAATAAAATAAAAAATACAGACAGAAGAACACACAGCGAATGGACACAGAGAGCAGACAACAAGCAAGCCACAAGCAGGGGGGAATAAAAAAATTTTTTAATGATGTCACTGAAAGCAGAATTGGGAAGAGATGGGCAGTTAGGGTCATGTCTGGAGAGGACATGAAGACAACATGGAAAAAAGATGGGAAATGCAGGTATATGTTTTAAAGAATTCTGCAAAATTAAAAATCCAAAGACAGCAGTGACTAGGAAACATAGAAGTCATTCCCAAGAATTCCAACAGTTATCCGAAAGAATGCTGGTTTTTCTACTGGGTATAGGTTCACACAAGATGACTCAGCAAGCTAAAATGTGGATATTTCCAAGAGTCATCTAAACAATGCATAGCAACTGAAACCTCAGGAGCCAAAACTTCAGCAAATTCTCAGCCTAAAACATACATAATAGGCTAGCTGAAGAGAAGAGTCTAAAATATTTATCTTGTTATACATATAAGCAAAAATGTTATGAAAAAGTCAATGGATACAAGATTTTCTGAGAGGGAAGTGGATATGGCTCAAGTTGTTGGGGACCCGCCTACCACATGGGAGGTCCCAGGTTCAGTTTCCAGTGCCTCCTAAAGAAGATGAGTAAGACAGCAAGCCAACACAACAGACTGGCATGGCAAGCTGATGTATAATAATAATAGAATAAATAAAAATAAAATAGAATACACAAAAATAGAATACATACACAAAAATAGAATACATAAAAAACAAATCATTACTATTTAAACCTATCATTACTATTTCATTCTCCTATTAATTGAATTTGGCAATATATTAGATTTCATTTCTGAAGAAGTTTTGGATCACAGAGGTGTTCATCTATGGCAGGGGAGGAGCACTGGTGTGGGGTATCACTGATGGGGGATGCATGGGTGGGAGGGAGTTCTCCAGGGCATACATATAGAGAATGTAGATATGTTTGTATGTTCATTGGGTATTGACATAGGAGGTAGAGTTTCACACAACAACTGAGGGAATGCTTGAGTTCCCATTCCAGGAAACTCGTCGCACTCCCCAGTGGAGCAGCAACAATTCCCGAGTACAAGGGCAAAGACCATTGAAGAAGGATGGTCCAATGATGGGCCTTTGATACTGATGACTATGCTTATAAGCCTGTATGCTTGAAATTTCCACTAGGTCTAGAGCTGCACAGTGACAAAGGGTTACCTCCTGAGAGCCTCCATATTGCCCAAATGTGGCCACTCTCTAAGCCAAACTCATCATGCAGATGCATTACCTTCCCCCTAGCATGGGACATGACTCCTGGGGATGAACCTCCCTGGTGCTGAGGAATTACTACCAAGCACCAGTTGGTGCTGCAACTAGAAAAAGACCTTGAATAAAAGGGGAAAATGGTAAAGACAAATGAGTTTATATGGCTAAGAGACCTCCAAATGAGTCAGGAAGTCATTAGAGAAGTCACACTTATGCACATCTCAGCAGGATCTCATAAACAGCCAAAGTAGATACAACCCCAGGTAGTGGTGCTCCAGAGGGCTATGGAGGCAACCAGGTCCTATGGTCTTAACAGATGGCTCTGGAGTTCAGTACCTTGCCAGTGGGCCCTATTTTGGAATTTGTGCTCCTGGCTGTGATGGAATTGGACTCAGATGTGACCTCTCTATGCATGGTTGAAGCTGGGGTTGGTTTATGCCATCCCAGGGGCCTCACCATCCCAGGATCTTCAGGATGGAGGAATGAAATATGGATTAGAGTGGACTTACTGGTATTCTACTATAGAATTATTGTGACTCTAGAAATGGAAGAAATTATATCATTGAAGTAGAAACAGTGGCCATGGTAGTTGCTGAAGGCAGGGAGAAGGAAAAAGAGATGTGATATTGGGGCATTTTCAGGACTTGAATTTGCCGCCAATGATATTGCAGGGACAGATGCTGGACATTATATATCCTCCCATAACCCACTGAATGGACTGGGAGAGAATGTAAACTACAACATAAACTATAATCCTTGCTGTGTAGTAATGCTCCAATATGTACCCATCAAATGCAATGAATGTACCACACTAAAGAAACAAGTTGTCAGTGTGGGAGGAGTGGGGGTTGTGGGGAGTGGGGTATAGAGGAACCTCATATTTTTAATGTAACATTTTGTGTGGTCTATGTATCTTTAAAAATATATATAATAAAAAATGGGGTAAAAAGGATGACACAACAAGATGATGCAACAAAGAGACACAACAAGGAAAACACACAATAAGATATACAACAAGCAGGAAGCAGAGGTGGTTCAAGCCATTGGGCACCTCCCTCCCACATGGAAGGTCCTGGGTTCAGTTCCTGGGGCCTCGTAAAAAAAAAGTTGAGCAGACAGTGAGTGCAAACAATTGGAAGTAGGGGAGGAAGAAATAAATAAAATAAATCTTAAAAAAAAAAAGATTTTCTGAGCTTCAAATTGGAGCATATAAATCCAAACTCTATTATCTCTTCAACTATCTTTTATGAACCTGAGCTCTCAGTTGCTCTTGCCTCAGTTTCTTCTTTATGAAATGAGTGTATTAATCAGTAAATTCCTTCCCCAGGGCACTCACTGTACAACCACCTTTTAAAATAAATAGCAAACTACAGAAACTTCACTTACACCTAATATTGCTATAGCTCAGAATTCAGATCACTTTACAGAATGATCAGTGTCAAAAATAAATATCAACACCAACAAAAAAATGAACACTGATTTTGAAGAATGACACTTGAAGGGATATATCACTCTTCTAAAATGACCGACAGCTTTTTTCAGACTAAATCTCCAACCAACAGCTAGAAAACATGGATAAAATATGAGAAGCATCTGCTCAAAGATATTAGAGAACCACCAAGGCAGCAAGGACTTAAAAGGTGAAAATTCATCAAGAGAAAGGAACTCTGGAGGAATGACCATGACACTTGGTATCACTATTTCCATCTAGCATTTTTATTCAAAAGTAACAGTAGAGAGATTAGAAATTGAGCAGAAATTCCAACAATTCCAGAAAAATTGGAATACAGAACACACCAAAGAGGAGAGTTGTACTAAATACCCAAGGCCTTCCAGTGTGGCCCCTGAAAGGGTTGCTCCTAGAAGGATATATGCGTTTCCATGTAGTAGCATATTGAAATATCTAAGCCCTTAGGAAGACTGAAGCTAGCTTGAATAAGTTCAACTCTGAGTAGGTGAAAGTGATCAGCCCCTAAACTTCTGCCTGCCTGAAGAAAAAATAAATTCCCTTAGAAGGATGATAAAATCATCCAAGTCTCAAATCATCTCCATAATTTTTCATTCACAACATTTACAATTCAATAAAAAAATAACTGGGCATGCAAAACGGCAAGAATGAGCCAAAAATCAAAAGAAAACAGAAACAATCTCACAAGAAATCCAGGTATTGTGTTATCAGATATAGAATTTAAAATAAATTTATGTCCAAGAAAATGAATGTGGCTATTGACAATTTCAGCAGATAACTAAAAATTATAAAGAGAAACAAATGAAACTTATTGACCAAAAAGAACTCAACAGATGCGTTTAGCAGCAGGTTCAAAATAGTAGAAGAGGGCTTTATTCAACTGGAAGATAGTTCAGAAGAAAATATCCAGGTGAAAGGACAGAGATCCAAAAGAATGGAAAGTACACAATAGAGCAGAGGAGATAAAGGACAGCAAGAAAAAGTCTAACATTTTCAGTTGGAGTCTCAGGAAGAGACAGACAATACGGTGTGTGATGAATTTGTATCATGTCACTTAGCCAAGCTGGAAATACCTTAGACAGAATTACATTTCTGAACACTATGGATTAGTATGGATTACAAGAGACATGTTGTGCGAGATTTAGAAGGCAAAAGTAAAGGAGCTGCTATAATCCTTTTACACTCAGAATGTCATGTCAGGGCACAAAGCACTATTGCAGCTCACACACTTTGTCACTTAAATTCTGGCTAACTCCTCAGGCTTGCGGAATCAGTCAATTCCTATTAGATCTCCTCCTTTAGCGTCTCCATCTCTTGGGCCAAGTGCATTTTCAGTGCTATGATAAAGGGTGTCGATTGTTTAGCAGGAAATGCCCATCACTAAGGTTGGAGTTTTGCAGACAGGGATTGACTTGGATTTCAGTCATCTTTGTCAATCCCCAATATTCCCTTCCTGCCTGCCTGTCCTGTTAAGTTCAGGCTGCAGCACCAGACACAGAAGAAACATCTTTCCCTAAGCTATTTAATCAGCTTGAGGAATTTTCATAAGGTCAAATTCCTACAGTGATTCCATTATTGTATATGTGTACCTGTGTGGATATACATATATCTCCTAATGGTTCTGCTTCTCTGAACCCTAATACAGGGTAGAAGCATTTGTAGTGATAATAGCTGAAACATTTCCAAACCTGATGAAAGGCATTAAACTAGAGTCAACAAGCATGATAAATCAATTCCCAAGCATGAAAATTATAAAGAAATACACATTATAGGAAAACTTCCAGAAAATGAAAACAAAGACTAAATATTAAAAAGCAGAAACAAAAAGGCACATTACCATCAAAGAAGCAACTATAAGACTCACAAAAGATTTTTTCAATAGAAACAATGGATCCAGCTGATAATGAGAAGATATTTTCCAAGGACTGAAAGAACATAACTGCCAACCTTTAGAATAAGACTTTAATTTTATATCCAGCAAAACTACCCTTAAAAATGAAAGTAAGCTGCGCAGGGATGTACAGAGCTGGAAAGAGCATTGCGCCCACACAAAAAGGGGAAAAGCCAGACGATCTGAAAGCACATGCCTTTCTGGAATCCATTGATTCCAGGGAAACATACTGTTCCCAAATCTAACGAGAGGCAGACACCTTCAGGGAGAGATTAAATATGAACACTGGCTTACCTGATGTAGATGCACACTGACGCTGGTAAGAAGAGTCATCTAGGTAGGTGGTGAAATGCTGAAGGTCAAGTATGCATTAGAAGAGTTGAAGCCCCTAAGAGTCAAAGAAATTGGAAGGAAATGTGTCTTCTTCAGACTTTATCAGCATGGACCACACCAGGAACTCACAGAAAAGATTGGAAAGAATCCCAAGTCCTAAGAAATTGTCCACTGAGGTACAGACCTGAAGGGGAGAAGGAGCAAACACACCTTTCTCCCCCGTCTCCTCTATGAAACAAAAGCCATCATCTCTGGGGGAAGACAAACAAACACTATTGTTCCTAGGATGCTGGTGAAAACCCAAGGAAGCTGGGAGGAGAGGAAAGGGAGGGAAATACTCAACCTGGATAGAAGGGGCAGGACTACCTGCAGGGTCAGAGCTACAGCCAGAGGAGGATCGGGGCACTAAAAAGGAAACACCCTGAGTGCCTGGCGATGACTGAGGTCCAATCAGAACCACAGAGAGCCCCTATACATTGCTCGACCACCACGTGACATACTAGCATTGAGTGACTAGCGAGAGTGGAACACTCCTAGGAGAGGACAGAAGAGGATACGAGCACGAACGAGAACCTCTCTGCACCACAACACAAAAGGAACCCCTAAAGTTGAGGATGGAGCACACATTGAAGGAAAAAGCATTTGGGAAAATTTGTTCCCACCATAAATACAGGATATAATTATGGAACTGTGAAGCCTGTGGGACACTGAAGATAACTATAGCAACCAAAAACCTCAAACCCAGCCCAATGCCCAACTTAGTTAAAAGCTTACTATAAATCCCTGCACCAAAAGGCATAGTAAAGGAAAGGGTGTGCCCATTTCAGACATAAAAAAACAACAAGCAACCATTGTCTCTACTGCCTCCACAGATGACTAGTGTGACTGTTAAGTTCATGTGTCAACTTGGCTAGGTTGTGGTGTCCGGTTGCTTAGTCAAGCGAGCACTGACCTGATTGTTACCGTGAGGGTATTTCGTAGATGGATTTACATCATTTGTTAGGTGATTGAATCTATGACTAAGTGTATCAACAATCAACAAAAGAGATTACCCTCAGCAACGGAAGTCTTAAAGCCAGAAATGAGGATTTCAGAAATCCAAAAGAAAATTCTGCTTTTCTTCAGCCAGCCAGCTTCTCCTGGGAAATTCTGATGGCCTTCATCAGAGTTCCCAGCTTGTAGCCTTCTCTGTAGAGGCCTGACTACCAGATTTCCAAATAAGCTTTTATGATGTTTCCGGTTTGTGGCCTTCCCTACAGAATTTGGACTTGCCAAACTCACAGTCTCATGAGCCAATTCCTGCACTAAATCTCTATTTATACACACACACACTTCCTATCAGTTCTGGTTCTCTGGAGAACCCTAACTACACATCCAGCTTTCAAAAAAAAAATTATCAGGCATCTGAAAAGGCAAGAAAAAAATACAGTGCAATCCAAGAGGCAAGGCAATCATCAGAACCAGATTCAGAAATGACACCAATGTCAGAACTATCTCACAGGGAATTTTAAATAACTATGACTAATATGCTAACAGCTCTATGGGAGAAGGTGGTAAACATTAAAAAATGGAAATCTCAGCAAAGAGATTGAAACTTAAAGAATCAAACAGAAATGTTATAAATAAAATAAAATAGAGATGAATAATGTCTTCAATGAGCTGTAGATTCAATCAGCTAAAGAAAAAACCAATGACTAGGTCAATAGAAATTACCCATATTGAAACACAAAAAGAAAATGCATTCACACACACACATACACACACATAAACACTCCCCTTAACATATATTTAAAATGATAAAAACAATAAACAAGGAAAAAATTTTGTAGGCATCCAAAATAGCAACATACATTACATACAGAGAAATAAACATAAGAATTACAGCAGAAATAAATATCAGAATTCATGCAAGCTATTAGATAAAAGAGTGACATCTTTAAAGTAAAAAATAAAACTGTGGTTCCAGAATTCTATGCATAACAAATTTAAATGAAGGAGAAATAAGCACTTTTGCAGACAAATAATGAGGGAATTTATTGCCAGAAAAACTATTCTACAAGAAATGTTAAGTTCTTTAGAAAGAAGGAATTTGATACCAAACAGAAATGAGCTACCCAAAGAAATGCAAAACACTAGAAATGGAATAAATGAAGAAACAATAAAATATTTTTCTCTAATTGCTCTAAAAAAATGACTGGCTATTAAAAGGAAAAATGGTTGCCACATATTATGTATTTATAGCATATAAAAAAGAAAATATATGACAACAATAGCACAAAGGATAGAGGAGGAATTGAAAACGTATTGTTGTAACATCCATGCATTATACATAAAGTGATATAATATTATCTGAATGTAGACTTTGATTAATTGAAGATATATATTGTAAACCCTAGGGCAACCATTAAAAAATTTTTAAGAGGTATATAAGTAATCAAAAGAGAAGATAAATGGAATTTTAAATGCTCAATAAACACAAGAGAAGGCAGGAAAAAAGGCATTAAAAACAAAGACAGGTGGAACAAATTTAAAAAATAGTTAACAAGGTGATAGATTTTAATCCCACCATATCAATGATCACATTAAATGTGAATAGTCGAAACAGTCTAGTAAAAAGAAAAATATTGACAGATTATATAATAAAGCAAGGCCCAGTTATATGCTATCTATAAGAAATCCCCTTTAAATATAAAGACAAAGATACATAAAATGTACAAGAATAGAAAAAGATATACCATGCAAACACTAACCAAGAGAAAGTTAAAATAGCTATATCAATATCAGGAATATTAGGGATAAAGAGGGATTTTACATGGTAATAAAGAGGACAATTTTTCAAGAAAATATAACAATTCTAATATGTATACACCTAACACCAGAGCTTCAGAAGAAATGATGCAAAAACTGATAGACCTGAAAGGAAAAATAGACAAATCCACAACTGTAGTTGGAGAATCAACAGAACATCAATAAAGATACAGAAGACCTGCCTAACACTAATCAAATTGACCTAATTGGCATTTAGACAACATTCCACCCAAGAAAAGCAGAATGTGCATTCTTTACAAATGTACATAGAACATTATTCAAAATTGACTATATTCAGGCTACCCAATAAATCTTAAATTTAATAGAGTACAAATCATATAAAGCATGTTTTCAGACCATAATCAAATTAAACTAGAAACCAATAATAGAAATATATCTAAAACATCCCCAAATATGTGTAAATTAAATAATACACTTCTTAAATAACTCATGAATATCAAAGAAGTCTTAAGGAAAATTTTTAAAATATTTTGAACTTAATGAAAATAAAAATCCAGCTTAACGAAATCTGTGGGGAGCAACCAAACCAGTCCATAGAGAGAAATTTATAGCATCCAATGCTTGTATTAGAAAAGAAGGAGGGAAACGGACTTTGGCCCAGTGGTTAGGGCGTCTGTCTACCATATGGGAGGTCCGCGGTTCAAACCCCGGGCCTCCTTGACCCGTGAGGAGCTGGCCATGCGCAGTGCTGATGCGCGCAAGGAGTGCCGTGCCACGCAAGGGTGTCCCCCGCGTGGGGGAGCCCCACGCGCAAGGAGTGCGCCCGTGAGGAAAGCTGCCCAGTGTGAAAAGAAAGTGCAGCCTGCCCAGGAATGGCGCCGCCCATACTTCCCATACCGCTGATGACAACAGAAGCGGACAAAGAAACAAGACGCAGCAAATAGACACCAAGAACAGACAACCAGGGGAGGGGAGGAAATTAAATAAATAAATAAATCTTTAAAAAAAAAAAAAAGAAGGAAATCTCAAATCAGTAATATAAATTTCCACATTATGAAACTAGAAAAGAAGGGCAAAGTAAACCCAACATAAGCAGAAGGAAATAATTACAATAGGAGCATAAAGCAGTGAAATTGAAAGCAGACAATTGAAGGCATAATAAAGACATTTTTAGACAAACAGAATCTGACAAACTTCAGCAACAGGAGACCCACCTTAAAGGAAATGCTAAAGCAATTTCTTGAGGTAGAAGCAAAATAATCCCAAATGAAAGCCAGAGATACAGTGTATTAATTTCCTATAGCTGCTGTAACAAGTTGCTACAAACTTAAAGAACATAAATAACAAATTTATTACCTTACAGTTTGTAGTGATGAGGAGCCCAAAATGGGTCTCAGAGGGCTAAAATCATAGGGTTGGGTTCCCTCTGGAGACTCTAGGGATGAATTCTTTTCCTTGCCTTTTCCAAGCATTAGAGGCCACCCACATTCCTTGGCTCAGAGCCCCATTCCACCATCTTCAGAGCCAGTAATGTTGGGCTGAGTCCTTCCCACATTGCCACTTCGCTGGCTCTCTTCTCCCTTCCTCTTCCACTTTTAAGGACTTGTGATAACATTGGGCCACCCAGATAATCTGGGATGATCTCCATATTTTACTAGCACCTTAATTCCACTTGAAACCTTAATTCCCCTTGGCCATTCAAAGTAACATATTCACAGGTTCCACAGATTAGGGCATAGGCATCTTTGGGGTGGGGGTTGGGGGTGGTTATCTGCCAACCACATACAGGAAGAAATGAAGAGCAACAAAAAGGGTGACTAGATGGCTAAATCTAAAAGAATATTGTTAAAATAATAATGATGATATTTTATGGAGTTTTTAATATAGGTGGAATCAAAATACATGAAATGAATGGCACAGAAAGGTAGATTGGAGGTAAATAGAGTTACCCTTTTCTATGGTCTGTGCGCTGTCCAGGAAGAAATCAAAGGATGACTTCCTATTTGATTTGATTTGATTTTTTAAGATGTATTTATTTATTTCTCTCCCCTCCCCCCCCCCCTGCCCCAGTTGTCTGTTCTCTGTGTCAATTTTGCTGTGTCTTCTTTGTCCGCTTCTGTTGTTGTCATCAGCACCGGGAATCTGTGTCTCTTTTTGTTGCATCATCTTGTGTGTCAGCTCTCCGTGTGTGCGTCACCATTTCTGGGCATGCTGCACTTTCTTTCGCCCTGGGTGGCTCTCCTCACGGGGCGCACTCCTTGCACGTGGGGCTCTCCTACACGGGGACACCCCTGCGTGGCACGACTCTCCTTGCACATACCAGCACTGCACGTGGGCCAGCTCCACACAGGTCAAGGAGGCCCTGGGTTTGAACCACAGACCTCCCATGTGGTAGGTGGATGCCCAAGTCCGCTTCCCTCTTTGATTTTAATAAGACAGTGATGTCATCCCTAGCCCTTGGGTAACCAGTAAAAGAAAGTAAAACTGACAAGCTTATACAGAGGGAACATGGAGTAATTTTTAAACAATTCATCCAAAATTTGACACAAAAAGAGATAAAAAGGAACATAGAACAAGTGGGACAAACAGAAAAAAACCCTACAGTGGCAGTTTTAAATTCTAAAGAATATCATTGGACAAAGTATGGTCCAGAAAATATACATAAATTACCTACAATCACAGAGCTTATTCATGGCAGAGAGCGATCCTGAGTCCCGATCTATCTCAACCAAGCCCGGAGGGGTCCAAGCAGCCCCACCTTTAGGGCATTTCCTTCCCCACAAGCACCTGCTCCTGCCTTGCCTACGATGTCTTGGTGATAGGACCCTTTCTCTCCAAGCAGACGCCATCTTTCTGAGACTGTTTCAGCTTGATGGAACATTCTCTGGTTTTATATTCGCATGCTGTGGTCAAGCAGGGCATGTCAAATAAAATGTGCTTGCATGGTAAATGGCCATAAGCAAATGCCTGTACCTGAGCCCTAATATCGAGGTGGCACGGTGGACTTGGCTTTGGGGGCAGTGTAGCCCCTGTAAGGCATCTCACAGCATAGTGAATCACGCACTCCACCATCGCAGGCACCCAGAGAACCCACTGTGCACACAGAGACGCCTCTCACGTAGCTGTGAATACGTGCATCAGTGTCAATGGAAGGGCGAGTGAGCCCGGAGAAGCCCCGCATTTGCTCTTAAGGATAAAAGGGAAGGGCAAGAAAGAGAAGGAAAAATGACTTTTTGCCTCCTAAATGGAAACCCCTAAGAGATTCCAGAGGCTTGATAGCTTTCTTAAGCATCCTCCTTCGGATGGTTTACTTGAATCATGTGAACTACAACAAAGTGAGGGGGCAGAGAATGATTTTTAAAAACAAGGTCACTGAGCTCGTAGGACAGATCACCATGGAGCGAGGCTTAGCAACATGCCAGTCATCGGCCGGGCTTGCTTTAGCTTAGCCGAAGCTTAAATCGGGTGGCATCCAAAGCCCCAGCACCCTCCCTTCCCCTCCCACAGAGACCCAGGTCCACGCGTGGGCGAGGCAATTCAGGTACGGCACAATAAATCCCTGGCCTATTTTAAGTCATAACGTGCCAGAGTTTCTGTGTTCAGTGGTTTTTCTATTCTCCCTTTCATAGGCGCTTCCCAAGGCCATTCCATCTTTTACTGCTTTTCAACTTTGTTCCATGACTCCTGTGCTCGTAGATGAAATTGGCGCCTTCTCCACCGCAGGAAATGAAAAGTGAAGGTGAAATCCGCAGCCACCCTTGCTTTCCATCCTGGCCCCGTTCGTTCCACCAGTTCTTCTCAAGGCCTAGTCTGATGTGAGAAGGCGGAGATGAATGAGAACCTGGGCCCTGGCCTCGAGCAGCTCAGTCCAGGAGCAGAGACAGGGCAGGTAAATAAACACCGCGGGGGCGATGAGGCCGTGAGCGGCCAGGGGCTGGCCTGGGCAGCGGACCCCCGCTTCCAAGAGACAGACGGGGCCTGTGCACGAGCCAAGCCCGCCCCTGACAAGCCCGTGGTAACTCACACCCAGAGGGAACCCACTCTTCCCCTGAAAACCAACTGAGCCATTCATTATTATGCTTCCGTCAGAGGCCGTTTCAAATAGCCCCTGGAATTCCCGTACACTGCTGGGGGAATACACAACGGTAAGGCCAATTTGGAAAAGCGCTTTGCAGATTCTTTAAAAGGTAAACCTACATTCACCCTACAAATCAACCATTCTACTCCTAGAGTTTTACCCAAGAGAAATGAAAGCGTAGGACCACCCAAACACCTGCAGTTGGATGTTTATAGCAGCTGTATCCATTTTAGCCAAAAACGAGAAACAACTGAAATGTCCATTAACTGTGAATAAGACAAATTGTGGTACTTCCATACAATAAAATACTACTCGGTAATAAAAAGGAACAAATTCCTGGTACACACAATAACAGGGTCGAAAGAAGCCACACACGTTTATACAGACACATACACACAATTCCAAGGATAAAAATGTCAAGGTGGAGGAAAAATTACTGTGTGTGCTTTGTATAAACAATTTTACATATGAAAGCTTTGAAGGTTCAAAACTATATAAATACTTTAAAATTGGTTCCTAAAAGTTGAAACCAAGAAGTTCCTTTTTTTTAAGACCCAAAATACCATCCGGGGAGAGCGAATGTGACTCGAGCGGTTGAGCACCTGCTTCCCACACGGGAGGCCCCAGGTTCAGTTCCCAGTGCCTCCTAAGGAAAATGGAAACAAACAACAAGCAAACACATGAAAAAAACAACACAGGGAGCTGATGTGGCTCAGTGGTTAAGCACCAGCTTTCCACATACAAGGTCCAGGTTTCCATCCCTGGCCCCAGTACCTCAAAAAAAAAAAAAAATACCAGCAGAGTAATGACCAATGGGTAAATGCAATTGGATCATGGCCAGACCAGGATTACTTTCTGAATGATGTTGTTGATGTTGTTTTTTTGAAAACGATGAAAAATCCACATACTAATAAGGTAATTTGATGAAGAGGTTCATCAAATTAGTCTCATAAAATTAATTCAAACTATGTGATTATACCAAACACCATTGATTATACACTTTGGGTGGATTTATGCTGTATGCATATGTATCAATAAAATTGATTTGTTTTTTTAAAAATTAATTCATGTTACAGTATTAATATGATGAAATCCAAAATGCCTTAGAAACAGCCCAAATCAGGGCATTCCAAGTCTTTGCCTTATAATAATAATGATAGAAAAATAGCAAAGCATTGGGGACCTTTTTCCAATTTAAACAAGTCAACTGCATTGCCAAAAGATGTGTTTTCTTAAATGTCTGAGTAGTTCTGGACCGTCCAGCTGGTATGACCTACTTGACCTTGGGAGGGAAATATAGAGGGGTTTTCCAAGACCTACGTGGAAATAGGCTGGCAAGCATCCAAGCTGTGTGGGAGCGGGGGAGGAGGGGGTTGTTTCTAAGCCCTTTTATTTCTTCCCTTGGAAAGAAGTGGTCATTTGAGGCATTCAATCTTTTAAGACACTGGGGTGTAAGTGACTCGTATTTTCAACAGAATCATAAAAGAGCAAGCAAATACAAGTTCTAAACAAAGAGGGACTTGTGAGAAGGAAACTTGCCAATGTAAATAACTATTCTTATCTCATGTTGCAAGACGTAGGTATCTTTAGAAAGAGAATTCATAGATCTTAATATAACTTGATTAAGAATGGTGACTATTTATCTTGTTCCCAAAGTAATGAAAAAAGAATCATTTCACAGTGATACAGGGGGTCTCAAGATATTTTAAGGGGCTCCAATAACATCAAGTATTTGTTTTTTCTCTCTCAAAAGGATTCTTGGGTAAGAGGAAAGGATTAACTTCTGATGAGAGGAGTCAAAGAATGATGACTATTTAAGAATAAGTCACTTTAAATCCTATGCTATAATTTGAAAGACAAACAGTCCATTTTCTTGCCATAACATCACCCTATGTTGTTGGAAGGAGCACTAGACGGTGGGTAGGTGACCAGCTATAATAGCTACTAACTTTGAACCCTTAACGGTTACTAACTCATTTGGTTTCAGTTTCCCATAATATAAAATAATATTTCAACCAGATCAAGGGTTCTCAAATGTTAAGATGCATCAGAATCACCTGGGAGTCTGTGAAAATGCAAATTCCTGGGCTCTCCCAAATAACCTAATTTATTAATGGTTGGGCTGAAGCCCGGGAATCCAGGAATCTGCATTTTTTAATTCTCTTTGGGTGACTCCATGCAGATGGTCCCTTGGATCTGAAAATCACTCTGCTAGATGATATTCGATGTTTATTCCCGCTGTGACATTTCATGGTACTGCCATTTACAAGTGAGGCTACAGTAGGCAGTGGTATCACTGCAGCCAATATTGCCATCAACACATAAGGCAGAGCAAAATATAAAGAAATAACAGTTTTAGGGAAAAGGGTTTGAGTCTATAGCCAGAAAATATTCTGATACTTTTTTCAGCATTTTACATTTAAACAACGAGAACACATTTTTTAAAGTGTCATCATATTCGATCTTTGCAAGTGAAAAATTTGCTTTTAAACAGATCATCTGCACTTAACCATATGGATGAAAAATAACATCCTTTGCACTGTTATTCTCTTGAGAAATGTGCATGTTTTTACATGAGATTTTTAACATAGAATAAAGACCAGGATCAACCTTAAAAGTCTATGGGCAGACAGGAGGTTTCACAGCCCCAGGAATCTCATTGATCAGCCCAGTGCCCAATTTTACCCCCTAAAAAAATCCATTTCTCCCCCAGGATGGCTGAAACCTGAAACTCCACAATAGCAGTTTTTCATCCTTTGTTTCTAACCAGTGTCCATGACTCCAGCTGGTTTGTAAGTGTCAGCATAGAAGAAATACATTAAACCTACAATGGAAATAAGTGACTCTACCACTTCTCCATCACCTGTCCATGCAGACATTGCTAATCGATCACAGTGCCCTTCCCAGAGAGCCAATATGAGGCCTCAAAATCCTCTTTAACTCGGGTTTCCATTTGACTGGAGTTGCACTAAATTCTGTCCGTCACGATTTTCATTCAGTAAATGTGTGCTGTCGTCTACTGCACACCAGGAAGTATGCTCAGATAACATCCTGAAAAGAGGATAAAGGAGGGTAGAAAAACATAACAAAAGGCATTAAAGAAAATCTTTGATCTACTTCAAAATTTTGCCAAGCTGTGGCAGCAAAAAGGAAACAGATTGTGCCCATTGATAGGAAAATGGAAAAAGTGTGGTATGTCCATACAGTGGAATAATAAGCAGCAGTAAAAATTAACTATAGCTGCCTGCTACAACATGAATGAATCTTAGAACATGATGAGTGATTGAAAAAGAAACACCTAGTCCCAGAAAACTACCTGAGGAACGTAGAGGGAAGGACAGGAGCTGAATGTGTACACAGAAGTAAGACATTCTGCTGGCTCTATTTATTGAACTGGGTGGGGAGTCTTTCAAATATTTATTACTCTACAGTAAATGAATAAGGGCCAGGCAGGGGTTCTGAAGCAAGGATTGCAATGATAACAATTCTATGCGCTAAGAACCACCGGGGAGAGAAACTACACATTGCAGCCACTTTGTCCAAGAAACCAGACTATGGATCCTCAAAGTTCCTGCCTCAGGCTCCGAGGAGGAAATGGCATGTGAGAGGGAAAGAACACAAATCCATTTCACCCCAAGAATTCTATACTAGAAAGCAATCCAGACAAGAAGCATTAGAGAAAGGGCTTGGAAAAAAATTCTAGGAACTAAAGGACTTCAGCCAATTTGATAAATCAATTCATTCTACACACATTTTTTCTTTATGCTGTGATTCAGCATTGTATACATCTAATTTTTAGTTAGATTTTTATATTGGTCATATATGCGACCTCAAGTTTCCCCCTTTTAACCACATTCAAATACACAATTCAGTGGTGTTAACTACATTCACGACGCCAAGTTACCATCTCCAACGTCCATCAGCCCAGATGAACACTCTACCAATTAAGCATTAACTCTCTACTCCCTAGTCCCACCCCAGCACCTGGTAAACTCTGTTCTAGTTTCTGACTCTATGAATTTGGTTATTCCAATTATTTCCTACCAGTGAGATCATGCAGTATTCGTCCTTTTGTCTCTGGCTTATTTTGCTCAACATGATGTCCTCAAGGTTGTCAGATGTGTCAGAACTTCACTCCTTTATCAAATCTAAATAATATTCCATTGTTATTTATATACCATATTTTGGTTACCCTTTCATCTGTTGATGGCCACTTGGGTTCCTTTCATCTTTTGGCAATTGTGAATAATGTCCCTATGAACATCGGTGGGCACATATCTGATTGAGCCCCTGTTTACAATGTTTTGGGTATACACCAAAAAAAATGCAGTTACCAGGTCATGTGGTAATTCTTTACTTTCTGGGGAACTGCCAAACTGTCTTCCACGACAGCTGCACCATTTTACATTTCCACCAACAGTGAATAACTGTTCCAATTTCTCCACATCTTCTCTAACAATACTTTTATTTTCCATTTTTATAATAGTAGTTATTCTTGTGGGTATGAAATGGAATCTCATACATACTCATGGTTTTGATTGCATTTCCCTAATGGTTAATGATGTCAAGCATCTTTTCATGTGACAATTATTGGTTTTGGTTTTTGGGTTTTTTTGCCATTTGTATATCTTCTTTGGAGAAATGTCTATCATCAAGTCTTTTGCCCATTGTTTAATTGGGTGGTCTGCTCTGTTGTTATTGAATTGTAGAATTTCTTTATATATTCTGGGTATTAAACTTTTATCAGATGTGTAGTTTCCAAATATTTTCTCCTATTCTGTAGGTTGTCTTTTTATTTTCATAATGAAGACCTTAAATGCATAAAAGATTTTCATTTGCTCAAGTCCCATTTATCTATTTTCTCTTGTTGCGCATGCTTTGGGTGTAAAGTCTAAGAAACCAGGTCCTGAAGATGCTTCCCTGTGTTTTCTTCTAGGAGGTTTATAGTTTTGCTTCTTAAATTTCAATCTTTGATCCATCTTATATTAATTTTTGTATATAGTATGAGGTAGAAATCCACCTTCATTCTTCTGCATATGGATATAAAGTTTTCTCAGCATCATCTGCTGAGAAGACTATTCTTTCCCCATCAAGTGGACTTGGCACCCTTGTCAAATCTCAATCAGTCATATATATGAAAGTTGCTTTCTGCATTCTCAATTGAATTCCATTGACCTATGTATTTGTTCTTTTGCCAGTACCATGCTGTTTTGATTATTCTAACTTGGGAATAGGTTTTAAGATCAAGAAGTATGAAACCTCCAACTTCATTCTTCTTTCCAAGATGGTTTTGATTATTTGGGGATCTTTAACAGTCCATATACAGTTAATGATTGGCTTTTCCAGTTTTGCAATAAAGGCTATTGGGATTTTATTGAATCTGTAAATGGCTTTGGAGAGAATTCACAATTTTTAGTCTTCCAATCCATGAACATAGACTGTCCTTCCATTTATTTAGATCTTCAATTTCTTTTAGCAATGTTTTGTAGTTTTTCATGTATAAATCCTTTAAATCCTTGGTTAAATTTATTCTTAGATATTTGATTCACTAGTAGCTATTGCAATGGAATTTTTCTTGGCTTTTAAATATTTTTTCTTGTATAGAAACACTACCGATTTTTGCATATGATCTTGTACCCTGACACTTCACTGAGTTTGTTTATTAGCTATAGTAGTATCATTGTGAAATTTTCAGGATTTTCTATATATAGGATCATGTCATCAGCAAATAGAACAAATTTTACTCCTTTCTTTCCAATCTGAATGCCTTTTATTTCTTTTTCATGCCTAATTGCTCTGGCTAGAACTTCCACTACAATGTTGAATAATGGTGGTGACAGTGAGCATCTTTGTCTTGTTCCTTAGAAGAACTTAGAAGGAAAGCATTCAGTCTTTTACCATTGGGTATGATGTTAACTGTGGATTGTTCATATAACCCCGTTATCATGTTAGGAAATTTCCTTCTATTCCTAGTTTTCTGAATTATCAAAAAGAGGCACTGGAGTTTGTCAAATGCCTTTTCTGTGTCAATTGAGATGATCATATGTGGGTTTTTTGCCCTTCATTCTATTTATGTGCTGTATTATGCTAATTGATTTTCTTATAGTGAACCACCCTTTCATACCTGGGATAAATCCATTTGCTTATGGTGTATAATTCTTATGTGCTGTTGGATCTGGTTTATTAGTATTTTCTTGAGGATTTTCACATATATATTCACGAGGATTGTTGGTCTGTAATTTGCCTTTTTTATGGTATCTTTCTCTGGCTTTATTATTAGGGTGAGATTGACCTCTGAGAATGAATTAGGAAGTGTTCCCTACTCTTCATATTTTTGGAAGAGTTTGAGCAAGATTGATATTAATTCTTCTTGAAATTTTTGTAAATTTACCAATAAAGCTATCTGGTTCTGGAATTTTCTTTGTTAGGAGATTTTTGAAAGTTGATTCAATCTCTTTGCTTGTTTTCATTAGGTTGATATCTATTTCTTCTTGAGTCAATATAGGTACTTTAGTGTTTCTAGGAACTTATCCATTCCATCTAAGTTATTTAGTTTGTTAGCATACAGCTGTTCATAGTATCCCTTTTAAACATTTTATTTCTGTGAGTCAGTAGTATTGTTCCCCCTTTCATTTCAAGTTTAGTTATTTGCATCCTCTTTTTTCCCTTTCTCAGTCTAGGGTAGGTTTGTCAATTTTATCAATCTTTTTAAAGAACCAGCTTTTAGTTTTGTCGATTCTCACTATTGGTTTGAGGTTTTTTTCTTTCTCTATTTTATTTATATCCACTCTAATATTTATCATTTCCTTTCTTCTACTATCTTTGAGTTTCATTTGATGTTCTTTTTCTAGATCCAGTTGTGAGGTTAGATCTCCTATTTGAGATCTTTTTTTCTTTTTTAATGTAACCATTTAGAGCTATAAATTTCCCTCTCAGTAGTGCCTGTGCTGCATCCCATAAGTTTTAGCTATTGAGTTTTCATTTTAAGTTATTTCATTTTATTTCCTAATATTGATATGATTTCTTCTTTGACCCCTTGGTTGTTTAAGAGTGCTTTATTTAATTTCCACATATTTGTGAATTTTCCAGTTCTCATTCTATTATTTATTTCTAGTTTCATTCTATTGCGAACAGAGAAGATCCACTGTATGATTTCAATCTTTGAAATTTATTGACCCTTATTTTGTGAACTAGTTTATGGTCTATCCTGTAGAATGATCCATGTGCACTTGAGAAGAAAGTGTATTCTGCTGCTTTGGGAGGAAATGTTCAATATATGTCTGTTAGGTCTAATTGGTTTATAGTATTTTTCAAGTCTTCTGTTTCCTTGTTGATCTTCTGTCCAGATGTTTTATCCATCATTGAAAGTGGTATATTGAAGTCTCCTGCTATTAATGAGGAACTATCTATTTCTCCCTTCTAATCTGTCCATATTTGCTTCATATATTTTGGGGTTCTGCTGTTAGGTGTGTATCTGTTTATATATATTGTGCCTTCTTGTTTAATTGACGCTTTTATCAGTATATATAACTTTCTTTGTCCCTTATAAGAGTTTTTTACTTAAAGCCATTTTATCTACTATAGTATAGCTACCCCAGCTCTCTTTTGCTTACTATTTGCAAGGTATATTTTTTCCTTCCCTTTACTTTCAATCTACTTGTGTCTTTGAATTTAAGGTGAGTCTCTTGTGAATAGCTAAGCATATAGCTGGATCATGCTTTTCATCCATTCTGCCTGTGTCTGCCCTTTGACTGGAGAGTTTAATCCATTTGCATTTAAGATAACTAATGATAACGTAGGAGTTTCTTCTTCTACTTGGATTGTTGGGTATTTGTATGTCTAATACCTTTTTGTTCCTCAATTCTGCCATAATACCTTCTTTCATATTTATAATATCCTAAATCTCTGACCAGCATGTTTGATGCACTGTTCCTATACCCTTGCATCCTTCTACTTTCTTGTACTTTTTACAAATTATATCTTTATATGTTGTATTTCCAAAACCATAGATTTCTCATTACTTTTTTATTTGCATTTAGAACCTGTAAGAAAAAAAAAGCTATGTAAGTTACATACAAAAAATACAATAGTAGTACTAGCCATTATAATTATCCATATGTTTAACTTTACCGAAATTTTATTTCTATATGCCACTCAATCCACTGTCTAGAATCCTTTCCTTTCTGTCTGAAGAATTCCCTTTAGCACTGCTTGTAGGGCAGGTCTAGTTACGATGAATTCTCTCCATTTTTGTTTATCTGGAAATGTCTTAATATCTCTCATATTTGAAAGACATTCTTGCCTATATATGGGGAATGTGTATATATTTCTATAATTCTTGGTTCACAATTGTTTTCTTTCAGCACTTTAAATATTTGTCCTATTTCCTTCTTGCCTCCATGGTTTCTGATGAGAATTCAGTACTTAATTTTATCGGGGCTCCTTTTACATAATACATTGCTTTTCTCTTGCAACTTTTATAGTTCTCTCTTCATCCTTGTCATTTGACAGTTCAATTATTATGTGTCTGGGCATGGTTCTCGAGTTTATCTTGTTTTAGGGTTTGTTGGGATTCTTGAATGTGCATATTCATGTTTCATTAAATTTAGGATGTTTTTGTCATTGTTTATTTGAATATTCTTTCTGCCAACTTCTCTTTATTCTCCTTCTGGGCCCCCATAATATGTATTTTGGTATGCTTGATGGTATCCCAGAGGTCTCTTACATTTTGTTCACTCTTTTTTTTTTTTTCCATTCATTTTTTCTTTCCACTCCTCAGCCTGAATCATTTCAATTGTCTTGTTTTTGAGTTCACTAATTATTTTTCTGCCAACTCCCATCTGTTTTTTAAACTTTCTAGGGAATGTTTCCTTTTAGTTATTGTGGTCTTCTACTCTGGTGTTTCTGTTTGGTTCCTTCTTAATATTTTTATCTTTTTATTGATATTCTCATATTGTTTATTCATTGTGTTCCTTTAGCTATTTCTCTGTGCTTTTCTTTTTATCTCCCTGAGTATACTGAGATTCTTTCTTTTTTAAATGTTTGTATGGTATGCCCAGAGTCTGCTTTTCTTCATTGACGGTTTCTGGATTTTTATCTTGTTCCTTTGGATGAACTATCATTTCCTATGTCTTTTTTTCTTATAATCTTTTGTTTCTACACTGTACATTTTAATATCTTAAAGTGTTAACTCTGACATTTAGTGCTGAGCTGTCTGTTCCTTAAGTTTGTATCCAGGTAGTAATGTGACAGAAATTTCCCTTGAGTGCCAGAAGCAAACAAAAACTAACATAAAAATCACCTTCCCAAATGGCTCTGTATCGGTTGATGCTCTCCATCAGTGTCTAGCCTTCTATCAAGAAGATCAGCCCGAGTCAAATGTGAAGTTCAGGGTCCTCTTTGGGCTTTTCTGATCCTGTGTCTCTTCCTACTTAAGGCCTCAGGATTTCCCTTGCCTGCAGGAATTCAAATGCTCCTCCACTCCCCATTAAATAGACTTTCCCCCTTTCTGGATGCTCTGTTGTATGACTTAAAGCAGACAATCCTTTGCCCCAGGCCACCAAGACTTAATCGTTTCTTAAGACTGCTTTCGTTGTCCCCAAGCTGCTTCTGTCTACAGGGCAAGTTCTGAGATGGCCAGCCTGAGAGGGGTGTCCTGGTTCAGCCTTACCGGCTGCCACCTGATTGACTGGCACGACATATAGGCACCCCAATTTGCACATAGGGGCGACTCTGCTCCCTCCAGAGCAGGACCTGGAACCCCCAGGGGGACTGCAGCCTGACTCCATACAGTACTTGAAGAAATGGGTGAGGGGCCAGCAAGCATGCCAATAGCTTCTCCTACCCTTTTTAAAGCTGCGTTTCTTGACTCGGCACTCACCCAGTTGTTGCAACCCTTTAACTTTCCTCCCTAGTTTTGAGGAAGATGGCTTGGCCAGCTTTTGCTAGTTCAAAATTTCTAGGAGGAACAGTACCCCAGAGCATCTTATGCCACCATCTTGGTTGACTGGCTGCAGATATTTATCTGTGTTTTCTTTAAATTTTAAACACCTTAGAGAACACCTTAGTTCTGAAATTGTTAGAACAAATAAAAGGAACATTATAGAATGTGTTTCTAAAAGAACAAGAGCACTATATAACAGATTGACAGTATTCATAGGTTAATTAGGAAATCTGTTGCTGCTGTTAGGAAACTTGGCATGTCTTAATTTAAACTGACGCTCCTCAAGATATAGGCATAAGTGATGTTCACTCAGTAATAGTGAGATGTCACAGAGTCTGAGAGAGACTGGTATCTGGAGTGTGCTTACCACCCAAGTCAGAAACTTACCATCACGTCAGAAGTAAAACAGGTTCTGAATCACTATGGATGTTTCCAAATCAAAGCTATATCTTTGAAAAAGTATGCAGGGTATGAAACCGAGGCACACTTGAGAATGGATAAAAGAAAGGAGTTAAAAAGGCAGTATTCTCAAGCTGATATGAAACTAGTTAAAAAGGAATCATCTCACTAGGTTTCTATTGCAGCTAACATTTTAAATACGGTCACCACAGCTGTAAGGCGAGAGTTAAAATGTTCTCTTAATTATTTATGATGTTATCTATTGGACTGAATTTTAAAGAGTCACATAAAAGAATCAATTCTTGGCAGAAGCCCTGGAAGCATTTCTATACAATCTCTCAAAAACCAAGAGATGGCTTTCAGATGGTCAGATCGTTTCTTAAGAGTTTTTCCATGCGTCAAGTCACTTAGACCTCAGGGCAACCCTATAAGATGAAAACTCTTCTTATTCGCAGGTACAGACAAGGGTTAAAGAGGTTAAAAAACTTGTTCAAATTCAGCCAGCTGGGGAGGGGCACAGCCAAGGCGGGAGCCCTGCTCCGGGCAGCGCCCGTGTCCTCCATTGCCAGATCAACTCCGCGCAGCTCTGGAGAGAGTCTCCAGTGTTTGGAGGCTTCCCGCAAGGGCAGAGAGGAGCCTCGAGTGCATGTCTGTAAGTGGAACTTCAGGGGAGTCTCTTGCCTTCAGCTGAGCCTGGCGTCCAGGTCTACGGCCTCTCTCATTCAGCCTCTGCAGAGAATTAAACGTCCATCTGCTCTGGTGGGAGAGGTGCCCTTGGCTTTACTGTGGGTCAAAGGCAGGAACTGGGGGCAGGGGGATTCAGTGCCATATAAAGGCCTTCAACTGGCCCTCTTGTTTTGTCCCCACCTGCACCTCCAGGAGTTTGCTGATGAAACCAGTTCCTGAGAACTCCTAGGATGCGTGGGACAAATCAGCCCGCTTCTGGATTTCTTCCTCGGTCCTCTTAGGTTGTAGCTTTCTCTCATCTACTAAATCAGTGACTCTTCATTCATCCTATTTGGAATATCCAAAATAGGGTGCTTAACAGGAGCAACCTTTCCTGGTCTCTTTGTACTCGTGGGTTTATGCCTTTTTTTATTCCTTTGTCATCATTATAATGCAATTTGAGAAGGAAGCGACTATAAACACATTTGTTCGGTCCACCAAGCTTAACTGGCTCTTCCAAAACAAAAATTTGTTCTTGGGCAAGAAAAATGCATGCCTACGTCCTTGTGTGATCTTAGAGCTTCACAGAGCCACTCGTCAACATGCAAAGATTAGGGCCCACAAGCTGTAATTGTAAACAGGTGCGCTGTGTCCTCAAGGCAGGCGTTTATTCCAAACATGATCACCTCCAATTAGATGGTCTATTTTCAAGCTTAAAGAAAGAAAAGGGAGAAAACTCAAGCCCAGCCATCCCTGAAGGTTTGTCTCTCGAGTAACAAGGCCATTATTTGCAGCACACATTATGCCATGTTTCACAAAGCTTAACCACTGTTATTTTAGGTCAAGGCTGTGAAATGGTGCCGCCTGCTCAACTGTACCGTTGCCAAGTTTCTGAACACTCTGTAATCTCTAAATTTTGAAACTGTAAAATAAAAATGGAATATGAATTGACATCATTAATATTAGTAGTATTTGTCACTGTGACTAATAGATATTAATATTTATATTATTAATACTATTAAGCATAATAGTATTTTCTTGTAAAGGGAACAGATGCAAATTCTTGCCATAGACCTTGAACGCCAAAGCCAAGCTATTCAATTGAGCTGCCAGAAGGAGAAAAGAGCCCGTCTGTGACCCCAGGTGATTGGGCAGCGGCTTCCCTGAACTGCAGCAGGAGGAGCAGGAAGAGATGGCAAGGGGAGACTTGGGGGCCACCCAGGAGCCACCAAGCCTAGTTTCCTGACGTTTCCCCACGTCCCCTAGTAAAGGGAAGCTACAGCTAACACAGCTACACAAGACGCCGCTGCAGTGGCACGGGAGACCCCCACTGTGGTGGGACATCCTTGGAGAGGCCCCAGAAGGCCTCTGCCACTCCACTTCCCAAAGGAAATGCATATAAATTACACTAAAGAATAGGGCTAAAATGAGAAGATGCTCTGCAAGCACTTAACAGCTTGCTTGCTTTCATAGAGCTCACATGTGCGTGCTGCTCTGCAGCGATTGCCCTGGAGAACACAGAAAGCAGACCTCTCAGAGGCCCGATGACCAAGGAGAAGCCACGCGCAGTGCCATCTTAGCTGTGAAGAAGTGAGCTCATCCCACCCAGGGAAGCCGTGGCAAGCGTCCTCCACGGAACCGGACCAAGCTTTGTGTCCCTCTCTTCCTCTGCTGGGGAGGGACATCGTCACCGTTCAGACTTCTGCAAAGAAAGGAAGGAAGGGAGAGAGAGGGAAAGAAAGCGAACCCTCAGCAGCAAAGGAGGAGAACTCGGGAGGGGGGAGGGCTGAGCACCCACCTGTGGCCTCGCAGGGCCGGTGGGTCTGGGCTTGGCTTAGCCGTGTCCCACCACCAGGGCTGACTCAACGTGTCGCCCAGGCCACACCATCATCAGGGGCTGGGCTGGGGAGAGGCGTGCTTCCAAGTTGCCCCACGTTGTTGGCAGGGTCAATTTCCTGGCAGCTGGAAAGCTCCGACCACTTGCTTCTTTGAGACCTGAAGGTGCGAGAGGCTCTGACCTCAAGGAGGGCCCAGGTTCCCCTTGTAAGGTCTTCTACCTCGTTAGGTCAGGCCCACCTAAGATAAGCTCCCTTTTTTTTTTTAAAGATTTATTTATTTATTTCTCTCTCCTCCCCCGCCCCCAACTCCGGTTGTCTGTTCTCTGTGTTTATTTGCTGCGTCTTCTTTGTCCACTTCTGTTGTTGTCAGCAGCACGGGAATCTGTGTTTCTTTTCATTGCGTCATCTTGTGTGTCAGTTCTCCGTGTGTGCGGCACTACTCCTGGGCAGGCTGCACTTTCTTTCGCGTTGGGCAGCTCTCCGTGTGTGCGGCACCACTCCTGGGCAGGCTGCACTTTCTTTCGCACTGGGCGGCTCTCCTTACGGGGTGCACTCCTTGTGCGTGGGGCTCCCCTATGCGGGGGACACCCTGCATGGCACGGCACTCTTTGTGCACATCAGTACTGCTCATGGGCCAACTGCACAAGGGTCAAGGAGGCCCAGGGTTTGAACCCTGGACCTCCCATGTGGTAGACGGATGCCCTAACCATTGGGTCAAGTTCGCTTCCTGATAATCTCCCTTTTTTTAAAAAAAGATTTATTTTTTATTTATTTCTCTCCCCCCAACCCCATTGTCTGCTTTCTGTGTCCATTCGCTATGTGTTTTTGTGTGTCCGCTTGTATTCTTGTCAGCAGCCCTGGGAATCTGCGTCTCTTTTTGTTGCATCATCTCACTGCGAATATGGCCCCACTCCTGGGCAGGCTGTGCTTTTTTCACGTGGGGCAGCTCTCCTTACGGGGCGCACTCCTTGCTCATGGGGCTCCCCTACATGGGGGACACTCCTGCGTGGCACAGCACTCCTTGCACACATCAGCACTGCATGTGGGCCAGCTCACCACATGGGTTTGAACCCTGGACCTCCCATGTGGTAGACGGATGCTCTATCAGTTGAGACACAACCACTTCCCAATCTCCCTTTTGATTAACTCAAAAACAAGGGGATTTAGAACGCTAGTTGCAAAACCCCTTCACCCTTGCCATATCTTATTGATGGGACCAGATCACAGCTTCCACCCCCACTCAAGGAGGAGAGATTATGCAAAAGATGACTCATTGGGGTCACCTTAGGGAAGGAGCACCACACTTACTCTATGTTTTAAGCAAAAAATAAAAGGGACTTGTTGTGAAGGATTTTTGGTGGATGGCAGTGCCTTGGAGTTCTGAATCATATCCTCAGTGAAGTATAAAAAGAACTAATGAGTTAATTTAGGGCCTAGGAGAGGGGAGCCTCTCCTGAATCTTTGGCCAAGAAGTGCCCTCAAATGCTTCCATTTGGAAAAGAGTCACAAAGTGGAGTAAACACCCTTGACCGCCAGTCCCACGACCCAGCGAAAACTGGCTGGACACTATGGTAGGAGGTGACCGAGAGTCAATGTTTTGAAAATGAGTCATGCCCTTTCCTTTTTGCTTTCCCATTGGAGGCCTCCACCTACCTGGAGGATGGTTTGGATTTGTTACCAAAGAAAGGCCAAGAGAAAGACCTAGACTTTCGACAGGCAAAAATGGGGCAATAACTTTAGAGAAGAGGCTCCTGTCATAGGAAAGGCTACCTATATTCCTTAACCCCCCCTTTCGGGCTTCCAGGAGAGTGGAGAGGCGCTGGGTGGAGGGTGGATGGGCCAGGGCGGAGGCTCCACACAGAAGCTGAGGAGGAGCTTGAGACCCACGGGCAGGAGGGAGGCTGGAGGCAGCGGGAGTCAAGGGCATGGAACACCAGGGGCTCTGCCTAGCCGAGCTGGGCCAGGGGGAAGATGCCTCCACCCAGACATCACCGCAAAGAGCAGGGCACGCGTCCTCCAACCGCCAAGATCTCAGCTCTTCAGCTCCACTGAGACTGTACAAGCCATGCCCCGGACACCACCCTAAGCTCAAAAGACACGCTCAACCCAGGACAACTGACCAGGAAGTAAGGACAGACAACCACCATCCCAAGAAACCAAGGGAGTCTACAACTGCAGGCAAGAAAGGCCCATCCATCTGCCCTATGGGATCGAAGCCCCCTCTCAAATGAAGGTGGAGTGGGCATCACCACCCCAGAATCCTCCGGATTAGGGGGTAAACGATGAACTAGAGTAGACTTACTGGTATTCTACTATAGACTTATTATGATTCTAGCAATGGAAGAAATTTTATCATTGATGTGGAGGCAGTGACCACTCAGGAGGTTCTGAGGTCAGGAAGAGGGAAAACAGCTGTAATGTGGGGGCATTTTCAGGACTTGGGAATCATCCTGAATGACATTGCAATGACAGATGCAGGCCATTATATATCTTGCCATAACCTGCAGAATGGGGGGGGGGGCAGAGTATAAACTACAATGTAAACTATAATCCGTGCTTGGTGGCAATGCTCCAATATGTGTTCATCAACTACAGTGAATGTACCACACTAATGATGGATATTGTTAATGTGGGAAAATGTGGGAGGTGTGGGGAACAGGGCATATGGGAATCCCCAATAATTTTTATGTAACATTTATGTAATCTGAATATCTTTTAAAAAATTTTTTTTTTTTTAATTTTTAAAAAGACATGCTCAAGTCTTCATCTGCTTTTCAGGGGGTGAACTCACTTGTCAACAGGACTTTTGAAGACATCGTTATTAGTTAAGGCCAAGTTGAATCAGGGGCGCTCTTAGTCCATATGGCTGAAGGCCTTGTGAAGAGGGGAAATTGGACACGAAGAAGCAGAAGCCAGAAGTCAGAAGAGGCCAGAGAGGGGAGAGCACACGTGCTGTGTGATGGAGACCTGCCAGCGCCAGGACCCTACCAACCCCAGAAGGAAGCCTGACCTTGCTGCCATCTTGATTCTGGGCTTCTAGCCTTCCAAATGGTGAGAAAACCAGTGCTTATTGCTTAAGCCTACTGTTTGTATAGTGTTTGTTGTAGCAGCTCAGGCAAACTAAGACACAGGAGAAGCAGGAGAGGGAGATGCTGAGAAGCTGGCCACCCATAAAGAATGCTCCCATGTATATAGATATTTTTTAAAATAAACTCACAAAACAATACTACATAGGGAGCAGAAGTGGTTCAAGAAGTTGAGTGCCTGTCTCACCACATGGGAGGTCCTGGGTTCAGTCCCCGGTGTCTCCTGAAAACAAAACACAAACAACAGGCAAACAAAAGAAAAAAGCAACTCAGGGGAGCTGATGTGGTTCAGTGACTGAGCACCAGCTTCCCGCATACAAGGTCTCAGTTTCAATCCATAGCGCCAGAACCTAAAAAAAACCACTACATATTTTCTATTGTAAAAATCTATATATGCAACTTCATCAAAATAGACCTACATTATATGAGGCAAGCTGAGGGGAAAGGGACTGGGAGTGAGGGGAGGAAGGAGCTACTTTGCCAAACATATTCCCTAATTGTGTATCATCAAAATTTAGGGATGCTGACATGGCCCAAGTGGTTGGGCTCCCATCTACCATATGGGGGGCCCCAGGTGCAGTCCCCAGAGCCTCCTGGTGAAGGTGAATTTAGTCCACACTGCAGAGAGCTGGCCCACCCTGCAAAGTGATTCAACAAGATGATGCAAAAAAAAAAAGAGAGTGAGAGAGACACACAGAGGAAAGACAACGAGAGACACAAAAACCAGGGAGCTGAGGTGGCTCGAGTGATTGGGTACCCCTCTCCCATGTCAGATCCCGGTGCCCCCTGAAGAGAAGACAAGCAGACACAGAAGAACGTGCAGCAAATGGTCACAGAGAGCAGACAGCAAGTGCAGGTGAGGGAGGGGGGCTGGGGAGAATGAATGAAATAAAAAAATAAATCTTTAAAAAAAAAACAACTTAGAGGGAGTGGATGCAGTTCAAGTAGCTGGGCGCCCATCTCCCACATAGTAAGTCCCGGGTTCGGTTCCTGGTGCCTCCTAAAGAAGACACGCAGACACCACAACCAGCAGATGCCACAATCAGCAGGGAGCAGAAGTGACCCAAGCAGCTGGGTACTTGAGCCCCACATGAGAGGACCCCAATTCATTTCCCAGTGCCTCCTAAAGAAGACAAGCCGACAGCGAGTAGACAGGCGAGGGAGCCATCTCCAGGGGTGTGGGGTTGTGGTATTTTTCTATTTTTCATTAAAAATTTTTTTCTTAAAAAACTTAGAGGGAAGCGGATTTGGCTCAACAGATAGAGCATCCATCTACCACATGGGAGGTCCAGGGTTCAAACCCAGGGCCTCCTGACCCGTGTGGTGAGCTGGCCCACGCACAGTGCTGATGCACACTAGGAGAGCCGTGCCACGCGGAGATGTCCCCCGTGTAGGGGAGCGCCATGCACAAGGAGCGCACCCCTCAAGGAGAGCTGCCCCACGTGAAAAAATTGCAGCCCACCCAGGTGTGGCACCACACACAGGGAGAGCTGACACAGCAAGATGATGCAACAAAAAGAGACACGGATTCCCGATGCCGCTGACAAGAATAGAAGTGGACACAGAAGAACACACAGCGAATGGACACAGAGAGCAGACAACTGGAGGGGAGGGGGGAGTAGGGGAGCAAAATAAAAAAATAAAATAAATATTCTTTTAAAAATTTTTTTAAAACTTAGAAAAGAATCCTTTGAAAAAAGTATCAAGAAATAAACATTCTCCAGTCCTCCCCCAGACCTTCTGAATCAGACCCTCCTGGTGGGAATCGAGAACCTGCTTCCTTAACGGGCGTCTCCGTGGCCCCAATGCAGAGAACACCGGCTGTCTACCAGCCTGCATTTTGGAACTGCTGAGCAGGTCTCATCCACCCCAACACGGATTAGATACCGTTGTCAAGGTACGAGGCCTGAGTCGTATTTAAACTTCTCAACACCTGCCAACGCAGAAAAGAACCTAAGTCCAACTCACCCAAAGAGAACTTTTTCCCTAGAAAGTAAACTCCACCGGAACAGAGGCTTTCTGCCTCCGGCACCTAGAGCAGTGCCCGGCGCCCAGAGGCCCTCGGCAAGTGGCTCAAAGGATACATGGCAGCCCTGCAAACCTGCTCGCCTCCCTGTCAAAGAAGGGATAGCCCCATGGCATCACCGCTTTAGGGGGGTCATGCCTTCCCTTCTTCTCTGCTAACATCCGTTTCAAGGGGCTGCAGCTGCTCCTCTCTCACCAGCGTGAACCTGTCACCCACACAAGCACCAAAACAGACACATACAACGCCAAATGCCCCACAAAGGCGCCTTTCTAGTGACGACACTGGAAGTCCCCAAAGGGCAACTCATGTAACATGCAAGGAGCCAACCTTCCCCCAAATCCCATTTCCCACAGGGCAGGGCAGCACCCTCCAACCTCCCTTCCGTCTCCCAGTGCTTCAGCCTGCAGGGACCCTTTCCACGGCCCCTCCTCCCACTACTCACCTCCCCCTCTGCACCTTAACCATTTCTTATTTGTTTACACACACTCCATATCTACCAAGCATATATCCCCTTCCCCACCCCTCACTCACCTGGGAACCACTAATCTACTTTCTATCTCTGCAAATTTCCTAGTCCCGGACATCTCCCGTAAGTGACCACATGCAATACCTGTTCTTTCGTGTGTTGCTTGTTTCCTCAGCCCAAGGTCATCAAAGTCCATTCATGTCACAGCCTGTCTCAGAACTGCTTCCATCTTATGGTTGAACAATACCTCATTGTGTGTAGGTACCACATTTGGTTTATACACTCATTTGTTGATGGACCCTTGAGCTGTTTCCACCTTCTGGCTATTGTGAGCAAATGCTTCCATGGACACCAGTGTACAAGTACTTGCTTGAGGCCCTGTTTTCACTTTCTTTGGGTACATACCCAGACTTGGGATTGCCAAGTCACATAATTCTATACTGAACTTTTTGAGGAACCGCCATATTGCTTTTGGTGGCACCATTATATATTCCCACCAATGAGAGCTCCAATTTCTCTTCTTCCTCCCCAATACTTCTTATTTCCCATTGTTTTTTTTTTTTTTTAAATAGCCCTCCTTGCAGGTATGAAGTAGTATGTCGTTAGGGTTTTGATTTGCATTTCCCGAATGGCTAATGATGTTGAACATCGCTTCATATGCTTATTGGGCATTTGCATATCTTCTTTGGGGAAAAACATCTAGTTAAATAACTTTTCACTCTTTTAAATTTAAAGTTTTACAGTCATACTCTCCATACAACTTACACCCCTCAGCACCTTAGAGTTCTCCTCACCCACTTTTTAGATCAGCTGAGAAGTCCAGGAATGGTACTCTGCAAGAAAAGAACTGTCCCAGAGGCAGAAGAGGTGCGAGGGCAATAAATTCTTAGTAATTGAGTGTTTTGTCCGTCAAAAGTCAATACTCTGAGGAGTTACCTCCTTTTCAAGACCTGGCCCCTTCGGGAAGTTCTCTTTAGCATCCCGCGGGAATTTCTATGGGTGCCTCTTCCTTACTCTGCAACTTTTACTGTGTTGTCTGCAATAGCCCCAGTCTATTTCACAGGTGTGATTTCTCTCCCACCCCACTCCCCCAAGGGGGAGTATAAAACTCTTTAGGGCAAGCATTTTGCCTTTTTAGATCCTTTGGATTCCTCACACATTATCATAAGACCCCACAAACTGGCCGACTAGAAGTTGGATAAAAATGTGCTGACTACCAAAAGGACATCAAGTAACATCTCCACCTCTCTCTTCTAGAATATGCCTAGGGAGCGAAAAAGCAACCTCGTCACCTCTGAATACCAAAGACAACTGCACGTGTAAATTCATGCCAGGAAGAGGCATTCAGACACGAAAGTGATCTTGGAGGACTCAAAATAGACTGTAGGCCATCTGAACGTCTTCCATGCACTGCCAGCCAGTTAAGTCCACGGACACTGTGCAAGCATGCTTCGCATCAACGCGGGCTCTGAAAGTGGGCAACGGCCACTCATTGCCCCTCTACTGTATCCTAACATGAGCGCCGGCCTGGCTGCTGGGCCAGATGCATTCCCAGCTACGCCCCACGTTGGCAGATGAACCCCAGCTGGAAGGAATTGCGCCCAAGAGCCCAGATTCTGAGAAGGTGTCTTTTTCCCCTTTGGGCCCAAAAAGTACTGGAGAAAGAGCTACAGGAGAAGGAGATAAGCTTGGATAAGGGAAGTTCTGAGCAGGCGTGTCAGGCTTATCAGTACCATACGCAAGAGAGGAGGTGGGCGGGAAAGGGTGTGCTCTTTACCTCGATGTGCTGCTAGTCAAGAGGGAGAGTAGTGTTTGTGGTTGTCTTACTGTACACACTCTCTGCAATGCAGATCTACAGCCAAGAGCTCTGGGGCCAGTGGGGACAGAACCCCAGCATCCAAGCAGTGTCCAGTGCAGCCACACAGAGCAAAATTATTGCTGGAAACGAGAGGCAAAGCTCCCTTAGGAGCAGCTCCCTGTGGCCAGCGACCCTTCTCTCTCCTTGCATCCCTCTCTCCTTCCCTTCACCTCCATGCTCAGCTCTGGCAGGCATTGGAAGGAGCCTCCGTTTTATTCGTCTGCGCAGGAAGGCAGCCGAGGTGATTTTCTGAGGTGCGTGTAATTACAGGTGCAGTTAATGCGCTTAAGAGCTCAGGGGAAGCAATTGTGTATGAAAGATAACTTCCCAGCAGACAGCTTTATTGCAGCCGCCCCGGCAGCCTGTCCGCTCCGGAATTAGGCTGCCTCCTCGCTGCCCAAGGGGCGCACAGCTCTGGGAAGATGCTGGAACCCGTGGCCATCTCTGACCCGCGGTCCAGCGAGGCCCCGAGACGGAGGCATCTGCTCACCACGTTTCTTCAGATCTCACAGAACTCTCTGCAGAGCAGAAACGTAGGGGGGCTGCCTGGTGGCAGGAGGCCCTGACAACTGACCCCTTAGTGACCGCAAGAGCGGCCACCACCAGGAAATCAAGAGCACAGGCGAGAAGCCTCACTCGAGCCACCGCCGGGGTTGCGTGACGATGAGATCTGAGCAGCAGAAGGGGCAGGTTTTAGCAGGACTGGCCCCAGGTCAGGTCTGCCCACTGACCGGGCAGCTGAACGCCCCACTGGCATCGCGCACGCAAGGTCAAGCTGGCATGCATTCCTCGACAATGTCCCTTCTCCAGGAGGCTAGACGACCGTGAGGGACAGATTCTCTCCCAAGGGCGACTGGACCCACAAAGGGAGCAGAATGACTTCCCTAATGGGCCAGAGAGCACCACATGGAAGAGACCAAGAGAAGGAAATGAAGAGTCAGGAAGAGTGAGGGAGAAGAGGAAGGAGAAGCAACTGACTGACATGTCTAGTCTCTGTCTCTCTCACGCGCACAGAGACGTACATAAGCAACGGCACCACTGGGGGGAAAAGCAGAAACAGAATGATAGATGGAGAGATACACAAAAACAGACACAGAGAAGAGCTCCAACTTTTAACCACTTTCTGCCCTGCAAAGGCGACTGTCATTTTTAGAAGTGTCAAAGCCAGTTGTGTTTTGTGAGTGCTAGTGCAAAGAATGACACCTCATTACAAGTCCTACTGAAATGGATGTAAGAACACTCTGCCCCTGACATTCGTGGCCCAGGGTCCAGACTCGTTGTGACAGTTTATAGCTGAGATTTCCCGGTGCCTTTCTGATGACGATTCCCTTTGAGTCCATGACTTTTTTTTTTTCTTAGTCTTTTTCCTTGTTCCTCGCTTACGCTGGGCGCCTTGACCTCTGGATCTCTCCCCTCAAATTTTACTTGTTTCCACAGAGAATCCAACTCTCTCAGCCTTTAGCACCAGCACCCCCAGACCACAGTTTCGACTCCCAAAATACGTTATGGGGTTAAGCACTAACAACAATATATGGGATGATAACAGTTCTCATATTGCTTAATCCAAGGTTACAGAAAAACCAACGAATACTGTCTTTCTACATCTCCATTTTAACTTGTTGCTTTTGTCCTCCATTTTACCTCATGGCCCAAATGGGCTGCTGGACCTCCAGCCATCAAGTCCACGTGGAAAGGCACAAAAGGACCACTCCCAGGTAAGTCAGCACTCCTTAAGCATTCTTCCCACAAGTCCCACACAACACGTCTGCTTAAATATCATTGGCCAAAAGGTTGTCACAGGGTCACAAGGGAGACTGACCATCTGGCCTTATTCCTGAGTTCACTGTTACCCCAAGTAAAACTAGGACTCTGCTAATAAGAATGAAGGGAAAACCAGATATTGGGAAGCAACTAATAGTCTTGCCCAAATGGATCAACTCGTGTTTTACTTAGAGCCTAACTAAAATAATAGTTTCATTCATTGAACAAATATTCATTTAACATCACCTACGTGCCTGTCCTCTGCAGGGTCCACATCTTCTGGCCTTCAGGAAGTGCCCCCATTTTCCCTGGCACGTGCCAGCCTGCAGGCACCTGGCCGGGCGGCCAGTCACCGTCTTGCATCCCTGTCTTCCAGACCTGCCAGATGCTCAGTCCCTTTGCCCCACACTCCAGGGGATTCACGTCAAACTCTGCAGGTGCTTCTCCAGCAGCACCCCCAACAGAGCGGAGGTGCGGGGGGAAGTAAGCTTGCCGGGGGTCGAATTGTGTGTGGCCCCAAAAGTGTTCCAGTGCCAGCCCCTGATGCTGTGTGACCTTCTTTGGAAATGCAGCTGTTACAGATGGAACTGGGCAAGTTAAAATGAAATCATACTGGGAAGCAGATGTGGCTCAAGCAGTTGGGTGCCCGCCCACCACATGAGAGGTCCTGGGTTCGGTTTCCAATGCCTCCTAAAAGAAGACGAGCAAGACAGCAAGGTGACGTGACAGGCTGACAAGGCGAGCTGATGCAATAAGATGACGCAACGAGGAGACACAGCAAGGAAACACAATGAGAGACACAACAAGCAGGGAGCAGAGGTGGCTCAAGTGATTGGGCACCTCCCTCCCGCATGGGAGATCCCAGGTTCGGTTTCTGGTGCCTCCTAGAAAGAAGATGAACAGACACAGAGCACACAACGAATAGACACAGAGCAGGCAGCGAACCCAAACAATGAAGCAGGGGGGAATAAATAAATAAAATACATCTTTTAAAAATATATGAATGAATGAGTGGATGAAGTCATACTGGAACAGACGCTTCCCCACAGGCTTTGAAGCAAACGTGGCCCTGCCGGCGCCTTGACTTTGGACTTCTGGCCTCTGGAACTGAGACTGCTCATTTCTGTTGGTCCGGTCTGCCTGCTTTGTGGTGCTTTGTTACTCCAGCAAACCAAGACGTACTCCATGGAAGACACTGAGGGGAACACGAGGGGAGCACAGGTTTCCAAAGAAACCTCCCTGGGGGTCCCTTGGCCTCTGGGGGGCTTTGTGCTCTATTTCCCAGACTCCCTTGCATGTGTGGCTCTGGTGTGCACAGGGAACAGGAGGCGCCGAGCACTCTGAAGCCCCCTTTGCTCCCCCGTGGCACTGGCTGATCTGCTGTCTCCCCAGGTGGCCGGGGCAACCCCGCACGCAGGCTTCCGGCTCCTTCTTCAGCCTCTCTGAGCCCTGAGCCGAGGGCGCGCGCGGCTCCAGGGCGAAGCGTGTTTCCCTGCAGGCAGCGCACTGCACCGCGCCCGTGAGAGGCAGGCGCCAGCTCCAGCCTGGCCTCGCAGGGCCCAGCCGTCCGCGGGGTGCCACCTGTCTCCTGCTCGCACGTGCAGCTCTCCTCCCCACCGCTGCTGGCGCCCACCTTCAGGGCGCCACAGCCACAGCTGCACCGGGGCTGGCCTGCAGTGAACCCCGCATTCCACGTCGCGCCCCACAGTTCCACCTCTCCAAACGAGCTCTGAGACACCGGCCAGGGAGTCCAACACCTCTTACGTAGCTGGAGGCAGGTGGGCAGGGGCGAGTGCCGGCAGAGCCCACATTCTCACACGCCCCTTCCCAGGTCCTCCACGAGCGACCTGGCACTCGGACCTAATTTAGAATGTGGTGGCACTGGACAACCAGCGTTTGTCCTGAGCCTGGAAGGATCGTTTAACAGTCTGTCTTATGTGACGATGGGTAAGACAGATGGAGAAATCAGGATGGATGGATGGATGGATGGAGGATAGGTGATAAATAAATTGGACATAGATAGGATGGGTGATAAATAGATATGGTATAGATAAAATATATGTTAGGCATAGATAGATGATCGATATAGATAGATGATATAGGTAGATAATAAAGTAGATGATTAAGAGATATGAAATAGATATGATAGATGATAGCTATAGATAGATAGATGATAGATAATAGATGATATAGATGATAGATTTAGATAGATAATAGAGTAGATGATTAAGAGGTATGAAATAGATATGACAGATAGATGATAAAGATTAATAAAGTAGATGATTAAGAGATATGAAATGATATAATAGATGATAAATATAGATAAATAGATGATAGATAATAGATGATATAGATATATAGAGTAGATTATTAAGAGATATGAAATAGATATGATAGATAATAGATGATATAGATGATAGATATAGATAGATAATAGAGTAGATTAAGAGGTATGAAATAGATATGATAGATCATATAGATTAATAAAGTAGATGATTAAGAGATATGAAATAGATATAATAGATGATAGCTATAAATAGATGATAGATAATAGATGATATAGATATAGATAATAGAGTAGATGATTAAGAGATATGAAAGATATGATAAATAGGTGATAGGTGATAAAGAGATATGATATAGATAGGTATGATAGATGATGGGCATAGATAGATGATATCAATGGTAAAGATAGAGTAGATGATAAAAAGATATGAAATAGATTTGATAGATGAGGGAGAGAGAGAAAGGAGAGAAAGAGAGGACAGTTTAGTAATAAATACCCTGGAACTTCTCTGTCATACTGTTACACTGTCCTGAGAACTCAGACCAGGAAGCTATATGTAAAAAATCAAAGAGGGTGACAATGAGGTCTTAGCCGTTACAAATCCCCATGGCTCAGATTTTATTGGCACATAAGGCAAGCTGACTTTATGCCAATCTCCCCACTGCATTAAGTAATATACTCACTATAGAAATTGAATTCCAAATATGGGTGGACTAAACTTTAGGTATTATTTTTAATTTAAAAAATGGTATTCATACTTGTAATGTTGTTTCTTACCAGTAAGTTAGCAATTAATAGATATTTACCTTACTCTAAAAATCATTTGTTTAATAAACTTGAGTGCTTCTATAAATAGAAATGTATGTTTACGTTTTCTTTGGGGGGATTTTGTTATTTAACTTTGTAAATTATTTAATTTTGTAAATTAATTACATTTTATCTCAGGTAAGAAAGACCATAGCTATGCTTTCTATAATATATGGAATACTGAAAAGTAAGAAAGAATTTAATGATTATCTTGACAAAGCATATGCTTAGAACAGAAATCCCCAAATTTTATTTTACAGGATGGAATACCAATAAGTGTTACTGACAACAAAAAATGAACATTTCTTTGGTCAAATAAGCTTGGAACACTCTTGGCTAAAAAAAAAAAAAAAAATTAAAAATTGATTTCTTTACCTCAAGGCTCCTCAGAGAGTTTTATATGCTGGAATGCTTATAAGTTACCAAGAAAGGGTGTAAGAAGCTCGATTTTTCAAGCTTATTTGCCAATGAAACACTTTTTGGTAAAATACTTTGAGGAACCAGTGTACTGAGAAATACATTTTAGAAAAATGCTACCATAAAATTATATAATATTGTTAAATAAATGACCACTTTTAAATAAATGATCTATATATATAATTTCAAGTTATTGACTAGCTCTTTGTCTTGACAGTAGTTAACTAAAATCATTATTATATTGTGACATCTCAGTATTATTACTCCAGTCCTATACACTGGCAATTGCCACAGCACACTCTGAAGTCAAACATAAGTAACTAACTTGAGGGGGTTCACATCTCACACAGTAATTTGCACAGAGTTGACTGATAATAATGTGATTTTGCATTTTACTTACCAAAGCCTTTCTCTGCAACCTAAGTGACTCCATGAGACACGGCTTCATTGCTGACCTATAGGAAACAATCATGATCCTTCTATTTTTGCCACAAGATGGAATAAACAGTCTGAAAATCCTCCTGCTACAAATATCTTTATACGCTGATAACATATACCAAATGCCTGTAATGTGCATAGCTGAAATCATACTAAAGTAAAGGAACTCCCCAGGGACAGAAATTGAACTGGGGATTATAAATCAGAGAGTTAAGCTGTCTTATTTGGGAGCACAACTTGCTAACCACCAAGAAGTTTGGACTTTAACATCTCCTAGACATGGGCAATGAGATCTTAGCCCCACACGAGACTGGGAACTAGAACTGGGACCCCAAATGAAGTCCCCAGATGGCCACATTCTCAAAGATAAGATGAACTAGGAAAAAATCAGTCCACTGACCCAGAGAAACCAAAAGCTTTTTACATTATCAACCTGAGCTTTGGGTACAGCAAAGTCTACCCTGCAAATTTGCAACAATAGGCCTGCATTAACTCTAAGATTTTGGTTTGACTTGCAGAACTCACGTGGTTCAGAAATCTCCATGCCAAGAAATTAAGATAAAAATATTTCCAGAATGGTAATATTCTTAAGGTGCTTGGCAGAAGCAAACTCAAAACTACTCTAGAACGGTGCATCACAAACTCAAGCCACCAAGAAATTCACAAAGCCAAACCCCACCAAAGATATGCTTATAAGCTAGTGAAAAATACATGAGGAAATAATCCGCCATGGGGGGGAAAGATATCAACAGCACAAAGTGCAGAATTTCATACCAAAGAGCTTTGGATGATAGAACTATAGAAAAAGACTCTAAAAAATGAATATGTTTAAGTCATTAGTCATAAGAGACGTAAACAAAAATGTAAGAACAAGAAACTATGAAAACAGAAATTTGAAAAATCATCAAAATAGACCTTCTAGACGTGAAAAATATAGTCAATATGATTTTAAATCTCAATGGGTATATTAAGAAAATTAGACACAGTCAAAGAGGAGAATTGGTAAATTGGAAAATATTTCTGTGAGTTACCCAGAATGAAGCACAGAGAGATAAAGAAATGGAAGTTTAATTTGAGAAACTTTGAGGATAAAAATGAGAAAATCCAGCAAACATCTATGAGAAAATCAGGAAGAGATAATAAAATGGAAAGAGGAAATACTTCCAGAATTGAGGAAAGACAGGAATCCTGTAACTCAGAAATCATTTCAAATACAAAATATAATAAATAAAAATAAATCTACACAACACATTGTAGAGAAAAACTGCAAAATACCAAAGATAAAGAGAAAATCCTATATCAGCCATAGGAAAAAAATTGTCTATACAGATTGTCTATAGAGGAACAAAATTTAGATTGACTAGAGATGTCTCAACTGCAACAACAGAACTCAGAAAATAATGGAAAATATTTTCAAAGTGTTAATATAAAAAATTGCATCTTAGGGTTCTAAACCTAAATAAACTATCATTCAAGAATGAGGAAAAGGAAGCAGACGTGGTTCAACTGATAGGCATCCGTCTACCATATGCAGAATCCAGGGTTTGATCCCCAGGGCCTCCTGACTTGTGTGGTGAGCTGGCCCACGCACAGTGCTGCCACGTGCAAGGAGGGCCGTGCCACGCAGGGGCGCCCCCACATAGGGATGCCCCACACATAGAAGTGCACCCCACAAGGAGAGCTGCCCTGTGTGAAAAAAAGCACAGCCCACCCAGGGGTGGCACCACACACACAGAACACTGATGCAGCAAGATGACGCAACAAAAAAGAGACACAGTTTCCCAGTGCTGCTGGGTAATGCAAGCAGACACAGAAGAACACACAGAGAATGGACACAGAGAACAGACAATGGTGGGGAAGGGGAGAGAAATAAATACATTAAATCTTTAAAAAAAAAGATTGAGGAAAAATAAAGACATTTTCAAAGAAACTAAGAGGCTTTTTTACTAGTGAAACTTCATTGGAAAAAATACAAGAATATACTTCAGCAAGAAGAAAACTAAAATTAAGGAAAGATCAAGATGCAGAAAAGTTGGGCAAAGTAATAGGTAAATACGTGTTTATTTAAAAAGAGCTCTTACTAGTATAGAGCAGTGATAATGACTTATGAATGAAAATAAGGTAGAACTAAAATATTGGAGCACTCTCTCTTTCTTAACATTTTTATTGAATCCACAGTGTGGCAGAGATTTAAGGGTAGCTTTTCTAAGATATCAAACTATTCCAGATGGGAAAGGGGGCCCAAAGTGCAGAGAGCCTCCGTGCTCCAACCACTTTCTCTCTTGACTCTTATCCAATACTCCACCCTGTGAATCTCCTAAGACCCTGCCTTCAGCTTGGATTTGCAGTAAATCACTACCTGAGCCAGTACTGCTCCTGAAAGATTGGCAAAGGAATGGTGCCCCAGGAATTCTTCTCTCGTGAATAAGATCTGGAGGAACAGCGGCCTCATGGTAGCCAGGATTCTTGATGGAATATCAAAAATAAAATTACATCATTCACAAAATATACACTGGAACTATTATGAAAAATGGGAGCAACGGTTGAATATAAAACATCTTAAGGTATTAACCAGGTTTATGAGTCAGGAAATATATGATGCATTGATTAGTTCAACTCTAATTTGAGACTTCATATTACATTCTTATTGGTAACCAGTAAATGAATACAACTAGAATGGACAGCTTTCAAAGCCAAAACTGAGGTGTAGGTAGGAAGAAAATAAAGAAAACTAACCTAATTAATAAAAGGGAAGACAGGAAAGTTAAAGTAAACATAAATCAAAAGCAGAAGTAAATCTTTAATTACAATAAATGTAAATTTACCAGGTAAAAGAAAGTTATTCAGATTACTTTACAAATCAACACCTGACTACATGATTTTACAAGAGTTATGCCTAAAATATAGTACTACAGAGGGCTACGGAGACACCCAGGTCCTGTGGTCATGGCAGATGGCTCTGGAGTTCAGTGCCTTGCCAGTGGGCCCTGCTTTGGAATTTGTGCTCCTGAGTGTGATGGAGCTGGACTCAGATGTGACCTCTCTACACATGCCTCTTCTGTCACTTTCACTGAACCTGTGGTTGGCGCTGGGGTTGGTGTATGCTCAGGGACTTGAATCTCTGGACTGGCCATGTGCCAGTTGGGCCCTGAGCCTCAGCAGAATTGTAACACCTACTCTCCGGGTCATTGGACCTACCCAGGTCAGCTAACAGGGAAGGTGAGGATGGTCAACCACCACACCAGGGAACTGAGAGTGCCTACAACTGCAAGCAGAAGAATTGCATCCATCAACCATGTTGGATCTAAGCCCCCTCTCAATATAGAGGTGGAGTGGACACCACCAACCCAGGGTCCACAGGATGGAGGAATAAAATATGGATTAGAGTGGACTTACTGGTATTCTACTATAGAACTACGGTGCCTCTATCAATGGAAGAAATTGTATCATTGATTTGGAGGCAATGGCCATGATCGTTGCTGAGGGCAGCGAGAGGGAAGAAAAAATGTGATGTGGGGGCATTTTCAGGACTTGGAGTTGTCCTAAATGATATTGCAGGGTCAGATGCAGGATGTTATATATCCACTGAATGGACTGGGGAGAGTGTATACCACAATGTAAACTATAATCCAAGCGGTGCAGCAGTGCTCCAAAATGTATTCACCAAATGCAATGAATGTACCACAATGATGAAGGAGATTGTTGATGTGGGAGGAGCGGAGGGATGCACTGTGAATCTCTTTTATTTTTTAATCTAACAGTCTGTGTGATCTATGCATCTTTTAAAAAAAGGCAAAAATAATTTAAAAATAAAAAATAAAAAAATAATACTACAGAAAGGTTAGAAATAAAAAGATACAAAACACAAAAGAACAACACAACATAATCTCCATTATTTAAAATAATCTATTTTAAATAATTTTAAATTGTATATAAAGTAATCCATGTAATGTTGGAATTTTGAGTGATCTTCTTGCTCTCAACAGCTTTTGTCACACTCCATAGAAGCATCAGGTTGTGATCAGGGTACCCAACCTGAGATAAGGAATGGGAATGCTGGATCTCAGAGGCTACAGAAAAGGAGAGTATTAGAAAGTGACTACTTAAATTCAAACCCATGGGCATGAGCTGATAGAGTTTTTTTAAAGGAGCTAAGGTGAGAATTTACACCTGAGAACAAGATAACGTGAAGGTTCTCCGCAGGCTCAAGCAAGAGGGAGAGGAATGGAAAATGGAAAGCAAGGCTGCAGATAAGGCTGCAGAAACTCTTCCCAGCATGCAGCGGGCATCCAGGGCTCCAGTCCTTAGGGTGTAGGGCCTCTCACCTGCTTCTCTCTGTGCTCCCACTCCACGCTCCTCTCCCTGCAGGCCAGCGCCCCTCAACTGCCACCGGCCCAAGACGGCTCCTCCAAACCCTAGGTCTATGTGGCCTCCAGGCCGGCTACGGTCCCTGTCATTTTCCATGATTTCAAATTCCTGGAAAAGAGCCAAGTCATGCAAGACACAAGAGCCCAGGCAGCACGGAGCCAGGCGCCCACCTCTGCCCCATCATCCAAGGCCAGGAGAAGTGACAGGTTCTGAAGGTCCATGACCATTTAGGGCAGGGGGCTGCCCAGAAGCCAAGCTAGACCTACCCTGAACGGTGGGCACCAGGTGGCTCTGTGCCATTTCCAACAAGAAAACGAGGCTGTAAACTGCCAGGGAGACAGAAAGGTTGATACGTAAAAAGCACGTAGTAAGTGGAAGAACTGTGATCACTCTGAGATTCATTCAACGAATGGTCTTTGAAAACCTGCCATGTGCAGGTAATGAACAGAGCATAGGTGATAGAAAGGTAAGAGGCTCTGCCTGCAGAGAACTCACAATATAATAGAAGACGTTATCAAGAAAAGCTGCGGGGAAGCAGACTTGGCCCAGTGCTTAGGGCATCCGTCTACCACATGGGAGGTCCGCGGTTCAAACCCTGGGCCTCCTTGACCGGTGTGGAGCTGGCCCATGCTCAGTGCTGATGCGCGCAAGGAGTGCCGTGCCACGCAGGGGTGTCCCCCACGTAGGGGAGCCCCACGTGCAAGGAGCGCGCCCCGTAAGGAGAGCCGCCCAGCGCGAAAGAAAGTGCAGCCTGCCCAGGAATAGTGCTGCCCACACGGAGAGCTGACACAGCAAGATGAGGCAACAAAAAGAAACAGATTCCCGTGCCGCTGACCACAACAGAAGCAGACAAAGAAGACGACACAGCAAATAGACACAGAACAGACAACTGGGCGGGGAAGGGGAGAGAAATAAATTTTAAAAAATAAATCTAAAAAAAAAAAGATGGGGCAAAAACAGGAAGGAGAGGGGAAGGAGGAGGGAAGGAGGGGGGAAAAGAGAACAAGAAAAGTTTGTCCTCTAGAAAATGTAAAGAGCCACCTTCCTGGAGGACTTTGAATACAGTAGAATCCCAGGTACTCGAGCTATCCCTAAACGTCCTCATAAAGTTCAATCACGCACGATGCTCTACCCGTTAGCCTTAAGTTTCTTTTTTTTCCCCCTCCCCTTCCCTCTCCCCCTTTGTCTGCTCTCTTGTGTCCATTAGCTGTGCGCCCGTCTGTGTCCGCTTGCATTCTCGGTGCCACCGGGAATCTGTGTCTCTTTTTGTTGCATCATCTTTCTGGGTCAGCTCTCACTGTGTGCAGCACCACTCCTGGGAGGGCTGCGCTTTTTTCACTCAGGGCGGCTCTCCTTGCAGGTCACACTCCTTGCACGTGGGGCTCCCATATGTGGGGGACACCCCTGCATGGCACGGCACCCCTTGCACACGGCAGCACTGTGCGTGGGCCAGCTCTCCACACGGGTCAGGAGGCCCTGGGGATCGAGCCCTGGACCCTCCATATGGTAGATGGATGCTCAATCAGTAGAGCCACATCCACTTCCCAGCCTCAGGTTTCTTTTTACCTCTGGAAATATCCACTTCATCTTCAGCAAGCACTTGTCGAAAAGCGCCTAGAAATTAATCAAGCACCTTCGTGCCTTGTGTTGTTGTTGTTTTAACCAAGTTCATGAATCATCCTGTCAATTTTCCCTTAAAGTATATAAAGACCTCGAAATTACCAGCATGCATAATCAAAAGTAGACAAAACCGGGGTATCCAGCAAGAAGTCACCTTTTGACCACGGTGGCCATCTGCTCCATGGACACACAGCTGCTGGGGTTGTACAGGAGCCCCTTCCTCTGCCCTGCTCAGAGGACCCCCAAACCTCTCCGTCCAGCTACGCCACTGTACCACTACGAGGAGATAAAATACTCCTTTATTCCCTGGTGGGAAAGTAAGAGGACTGAACCCGCTGTGCAGATTAGCAATGAGAGGTCGCAGCTCCCAATTCCCAGGCTCGCTGGAAAAACCGAGGGAGCGCAGCCCTGCGGCCGGAGGCCCCGTGTGCGCCCGGGGAGCCACCTGTTCCTAATGAGTCCCGAGGTGGGAATGAGCTACTTGTAAGGGCAGAGCCGGGAGCAAACAGAAGCAGTAAATTCCTTTCTCTAGAAAGCGCCCGGGCGGTGGCAGTCTTTGGGATGGTGCCTTGGAGGGGAGCGCCGCTCCGGCTTTGGGGGCACCTCCGGGTGGCCTTGGCCCCTGGGTTAATGCGCACGGAGACCCCTCCCGAGTGGCTTTTTTGCATGCTGCGTCTCTTTGGCTGAGAGGAGTTGCAGGAGCTCAGAGGGGAAGGACGGGCAGAGGTTTACACCAAACGCGCTGGGGTTTTGGGGAATCCGCGGGCAAGAGTGCGAAATCTGATCCCGCCCGCACCACGCAGGACCCCTTCAGAGGGGGCTCAGAAGGACTGCGTCATCCCCCAGGCTCGGCGAGAAGGCAGCGCTGCCTGGAGGGCCCCAGGGTCAGGATGGAAGTACCTGAGCAGGTGTTCAGCTGAAGGGCCGCTTGCTCTTGCCGGGCCTCCGAGTTGGCAGTTTTGCATTTGGACTTTGTTTCTACCTTCCGTTCATAGAATTCGTCATTGCGAGTTTCCCCCCAAAAAAACAAATGTGTCCTACTTTATGCAGCATTACATCAAATGTCTGCTGCCCTTTTCAATGTTATTTCTCAGAACACCTAAAGGGAAGGCACCCTGACTCCCACAGTGTGGTCCACCTGGTTTCAGCTTCGCTGTGGGACCTTGGGAAGGTGATTTAATTTCCCACAGCGGTAATATAAGCGTGATAACACTACCTATCTCATGAGCGTGAAGCTTAACGGAGAAAATGTACCCATTTGGCAGCCACCATGGTAGTAATTGCTCAAGCAAAGGATCATGGGTGGATGCAAAAATTAGTGGATGGGAAGCGGCTGTGGCTCCATCAGGTGGGCTCCCGCCTACCATATGGGAGGCCCTGGATTTGCGTCCCGGGGCCTCCTGGTGAAGGCGGGCTCACCTGCACGCCTCAGAGTGCCACCAGCCCACAAGCTCCACAGAGAGCTGACTCAGCAAGGTGACGCAACGAAAAGGGAGACAAGCAAAAACACAGAGGAGCATGCAGCGGATGGACACCGGGAGCAGACAACAAGCAAGCCTCAAGGTGCAGGGGGAATAAAAAAACAAAAAAGACAATGAACTTGAAGTTTAAAAAAAAAATCAGTGGGTGAAGGTATGATGAGACGCAAGATATTTACATAGTCTCAAATCATCTCCCCATGAAATATTTATTAACTACAAAGAGAAAAATAGTAACTTCACTGAGTAGAAACCGGCAGGCACCCCTTAGCCCAGAGGTCAAAGTAATGGAGCAAATGGGCGTCATGTGCCTCGGGATAACCAGTATTGAGATGGGGTGATAGCCCTGCCTAAACCGCATCACCTGAACCCAATCCCGTGGAAACAGCAAACTCAAATCAAGGGCCACTCTGCCCAACAGCAGGCCTGTGTCCTTCAAAAACATCATGCCGGAGCGGCAGGCAGAGCCTGTGGCGGCATTGCCTTCCGTGGCACAGGGTCCCACGCCCATCACACGAGACCTTCCACGCAGAGCGCCAGCTCTCCCGGCTGTGGGCACAGACAGTGACAGAAGCAGCCGAGGGAGGGGACCTCAGGACCCTGTGGGTCACGCCAGGCTCTGCAGGTGGAGGGACGGGCCACACGCCTCGGGTCTCAGGGGGCCTCTGGACACCCTTCTAGCCCAGTCCCACTAAGAGAATCTGCCCTCTTGTCTTGAAGTAAAAGGCGCATGTCACACTTGCTTTCAATGCCAGGTCCATTCTGCTCCCATAGCTCTACTTAGATGGTGCGTGTGGCTGTTATTGGAGGTGCTGATTTCCTATAAATCTATCTAGTTGTGTGTCCTGGAAATATCAACCACTTGGTCTGCTGATTGGGCGGGAGGTGGTACCAGTCCATGCCTGAGTGCCAGTAACAGAGCCAAAGAGAGCCCCCAGGTCGCAAGGAATCCCTTGGATCCCCCGTTTTGTGCCCTCCACTGGCACCCCTTGGGGTTAGGACTGTTCTTTTAAACATTAGGGAGCAGCGTCGGGGGAAGTGGTCCCCTGGCTCCGTGTCTCTCAACCAGCCTTGCCGCTGAGTGGTCGGGCAGTTTGACTCAATGGATAGAGCGTCTGCCTACCACATGGGAGGTCCAGGGTTCAAACCCCGGGCCTCCTTGACCCGCGTGGAGCTGGCCCACACGCAGGGCCGATGCGCGCAAGGAGTGCAGTGCCACACAGGGGTGTCCCCCATGTAGGGGAGCCCCACGCACAAGAAGTGCGCCCTGTAAGGAGAGCCGCCCAGTGCAAAAAAAGCGCAGCCTGCCCAGGAGTGGTGCCACACACACAGAGAGCTGATGCAGCAAGATGACGCAACAAAAAGAGACACAGATTCCCAGTGCTGCTGACAAGAATAGAAGCGGACACAGAAGAACACAGCGAATGAACACAGAGAGCAGACAACAGGGGGGTGGGGAAGGGAAGATAAATAAATAAATAAATAAATATGGAGGCAACCCCCAGGGACCCTGTCGACTTAACTGGGCGGGGGCGGAGCTCCCCCAGGGGGTCTGATTTGCAGCCAAGGTTGCTGTCCTAATCCAGCACCCTGAGGATGTGGCGAGCAAGAGGCCTCGCAGGTTTCATCCCTTCCCTGCCCTGCTCACCTGCGGGGCACCTACAGCCAACCTGAGTTTCAGTTCCGGGACTTCCAGTGACTATCCCAAAGGCGCATGGGGGAGAGTCATTCATCCCACCCTCACTGGCGTCTCCAGGCCCCCCCCCACCCCACCCCCTCAGATTTCCCGCTCACATGCACGAAAACTCTCCCCCCAGGTTTTCTCTTGTTTGCACTTTGGTTCGGTTGTTTTTGTTGTTGCTGTTGTCTAGTCCTAGAATTCATGTGTTCCTTTCCCTTCTACCGCCTCTCCAGAGTTAATTCTGGGGCAAGGAGCCAGCAGGCCCTGTTGGCTTGCCATCTGGCAAAATCCCAAAGCCTGAAGGCCAAGCGTTTGTTTGCTCGTACGCTTGTTTTTTCAAAGACACAACCCCACAAGGAGAAGGAGAAAGGGACATCTGCTGGAGAGCAGAAGCGTGCGGCCGCACTGCCCTGGCAGACCTGGGAAAGCCAGGCCCTAAGCCAGCAGTGGGGGAAGCGGGGAGCCAGCAGACCTGGGCCACGGACACCTCAACAGGGTTCAGGGTCATCAGCGCCAGGGACCCTGGACTGGGGAGGGAAGGAGGATTGGGGAAAGCTTTATGAGAAGCAGGTGGACTCCTCGATCGGCGTCCCCACCTGGGAACAGCGCCTTCCCATCCTGGGGCGTGCTCTGAGGATGATAAAGCAGTCGCACTGCAGGTCATCCAGCACAGGGGCGGACAGGGGCTTAAGCCGCCGCGTTCCTGTTCAAGGCAGACGGCTGAGAGGTCCAGCCCTCGGCCCCCAGGCACCTCCCCGATATCCGAGAGGAGAGCCCTAGACTCTGGTTCCCGGCTTCCCCAACAAGCAGCCTTCTACCTCTATTACTCTACAGTGAAGTTCAAAATCGGCAAGCCCCGCCCAAGCAGACTCATACACTCATTCTCAATCGTGAGCAGACACGTTAGGATGACAAGACGTCTACGGAGACCACCTGCAGTGGAGGGAAACAAACAGAAAAAGCAGGGAGAAGAAACTTTTAAAATATAACTAATGGGAGCAGATGTGCCTCAAGCTGTAGAGCCTCTGCTTCCCACATGGGAGATCCCAGGTTCGGTTCCCAGTGCCTCCTAAAAAAATATATAAATACATATATATATAGTGCACTCCAGCAAAACAAGGGATTAAACCAAAAAAAAGAGACAGTGAGAGAGAAAGATAGAAAACTCAAAAAGCAGAGAATCCAACTTAAGAGAAAAACAAAGGGAACACCAAGAAGAGAAAAAGCTCTTCCCAGTATGGGGAGCAACCAGCCCTGCCAGAGCGAAAGAAAACGGGAGTCTTGAGGATGGGGGTCTCTCCAAGAATACAGTTGGAATTAATAAATTTTCTGATGTGATAGGATTGACTTTGTCAGTGGAAAATTATACCAGCAGGATAATGAATGGGATGAATTGGGCATATAGAAAATTAAACAAATGAAAAAGGGGCTATTATTAATTTCAGAAAAAACAAGATTTAGAACGAAACCATAATCTTAATACACTCCAATGCTAAGCTGTGAACATTTTTTGCACACACGTAATAAGGAAACATCATTTAGAGTATCCAAAACTTATAATAGACCTCTACTGAGATGAACGGGGAAGAGAAACGGAGAGGACGGCCAGGTATAAGAGTTAATTCTCATCTACCCTCACAGGCATCAGCAGAGGTAAGTGTAGGAGGCTGGCACTCAGAAGGAAGCAGCTGTGTCAAATGCCCAGGGAAACAGACCAGGTAGATTAAAGAGGTTGCCGCTGGGAAGAGGAACTAGCAGGCATAGGCAGAAGGGACAGAGGGACAGCAGGACATATCAGCAGGGCAAGGACAGCCAGATTCCACCCGCTTTCTGGGAAATTTCAGTATCGTGCCTTTAGCAAGTGTGTGTGTGTGAATGGGTGTGTATATGTGTGTGTAAGTGTGTATGTGTTCCTGTGAGAGTGTACATGTGTAGCATGTGGATGTCTGTGTCAGTGTGTGTACTGTGAGCATGCAAGTATGTGTGTGAGTGTACATGTGTGTGATAGCATGCAGGTGCATGGGTCGGTGTGTGCACATGTGCACATGAGCACGCATGCATGTGTGTGAGCGTATGTATATGATAGCCTTGGGTGGGTGTGTCAGTGTGTGCATGTGTGAGCTTGCATGCATGTGAGTGAGTGCACGTGTGGGTGATAGCACATGCATGTGTGTGCCGATGTGTGTAGGTGTGTGTATGTGAGGGTGCAGAGATGTGCATGGGTATGTGTTGACTGCAGGAATCAGTGTCACTCGGTGCAGATTGCTGAGCCGAGCCGCCCCACGAGTGGGGCACACACAGTCCTGGCCGCAAGGCTCTGAGCCTCTGCTGGAGGAGAGGCAGCCCCTCCAGGGACTGCAGACGTGCAGGGCTGGGGGGAGGGCTGGGGGGTGCTGGGGGAGGGCTGGGGGCTGCTGGGGGGAGGGCGGCTGCCAGGAAGCAGCCAGGCTCCTAGCCTCCGGACAGCAGCAGGGCAGGGTGCTCAGAACGGGAGGTTTCACGGGGACCCCCTGGTTGTGATTAGCAGAAAACAAGTCGCTACACCGGAAAGGGGTCTCTTCTAGAACCTTCCCAGGGATGGGGTAGAGGTACGGGTAGCATTGCTGGTTTCCGGTTCAAGACATTCCGTAAACTTTAAAGAAAGAAAAGCAGTTTATCTCCCCTCGCCTTCCAGGGCAGGGACTAGAGCTTTGCCTTTTGCACCCCCTCGACAGTGCTCCCACACTCGGGGTGCTGCTCCTGAGAAGGTGGACGACGATAACCCAGCCCCCTTGTTCAGATCAGTTTAAGCTATTAGTTCAACAGTTCTCAACCCATCAAAATAAGAAGAGTCTACAAGACTAACAAGCTGCTGTGCGCCGTGGGGTCTCGCCCTGCGCTTTCAGGGGTCTCTGTTCACAAGCTGCCCCGAAACCTCACTGGCGTCATCGCTGCGACTTCGTGGTGATTAACAGGAAATCTAGAGATGGTCTGAATCTCTACTTAAATGATTTATTTAATGGACCTTCAGAGTTGCCGTTACAATCTATCACGTTGTAATGAATAACTTAGGTGTGTTTACTGTCAATTTATAGAGAACACGGCAGACTTGGAGGTGATAAAATTATTTTTGCTCCTGCTTTCCTTTCAGTTCTAATGTTCTGTGATTACAAAAGACCTGACACATCTTAGCAGGTGAGACGTGTAGTTTGAAACCAAAGGTATTTTACTCGGGGTCAGACCCCCGTGATTTATGCCATCGTTTCCTTACAACTCGCTGTGGCTCACCATGAGGTGTTGTGCATTTACTCGTAAATTCTCAGGGATGCAACACTGTGATAGAACTGGAATGAGAGAACGCTGTTTACTTTTCCCTTCTCCTGCTTTCTTAAAACAAAAGGGCATTTTAGGGGAGCAGATGTAGCCTAGTGGCTGAACCCCTGCTTCCCATGTATGAGGTCCTGGGTTGAATACCCAGCACCTCCTAAAAAAAAACAAAAAAAAAAGAGATATTTTAGGAAATGGGGCTGTGAGAATCCAGCTTGAGAAGAAGGGACCAACACAAGCTAGCCCGTGCATGCCTTGGGTATATACCAAAGCAGACACCCGTGACCTCTGTTTAACCTTGAAGAAAACAGTTCTTGGAGACCTGTAAGCATTTTGGTTAATATCAAGCCATATTCAGAGCCAGGTGCCCTAAACTTGCCAGAGGGTGGGTTCTTGACAAACATGGAAGTTGAATTAACCTACCTACAAGTTCAAGTTGTATAACGTTTATTTGAAAATTAAACAAAATAAATGTCTAGGGAAAAAATGTAAACCATAATGTAAACCATTGACCATGATTAGTAGGTATGTTTCAATATTTGTGCATCAATTGTAACAAATGTACTATCCACGTATAAAATGCTATTAATAGGGGAAAGGGGAAAAGGGAGAGGATGTTGCATAAGTGGGAAACCCCCATATTTGTATGTGACTTTCCTGTAACCTAAAACTTCTTTGAAGACAAAATGAAAAAAGTAAGACACTGGGGAAATAAACAGAAGAAAATGTCACTACATATACAAGACAACAGATCTTACCGTTAGGAAAGACATAATGTCAAAAAAAAATTTAGTATTTTTTCATCATTTTTTATTATTCCAAATCTTTTTTTATTTTTTATTTTTTAAATTTTTTGTATTTTATTTATTTTTTAAAATATCCTTATTATTCCATTTTCTTAATAACTGTATAAGTCTATTTTGTTGGCTTCATTGTTAAAGAAGTTTTGGATCACAGAAAGGTTACAACTATGACAGGGGAGGATCATTCATTCAGGATTTCAGTGATGGGGGATACATGGGAGGAGGGTTACCTGGGCATACATATCAGGTATATAAATGTGCTCAGTTGTTCATGGGTGGGGCATTGTCAAGGTGGGTAGAGAGTCACACAATAACCAAAAGAATTTTGAATTCCCATCCTGAGGAGTTCTGCCACATTCTCTAATGAAACAGCAAGAATCCCCTAAGGAAAGGGGAAATGACTAGTGAAGGAAGATGGTTCATTGATGGGCCCTTAATATTGATGACTGTACTTATAAACCTTTGCTCTTGAAATTGAAATTTAGCCTAGAATTATAGGGTGCCTAAGAGTTACCTCCTGAGAGCCTCCTTGTTGCTCAAATGTGGCCTCTCTCTAAGCCAAACTCAGCATGTAAATGCATTACCTTCCCCTCAGTGTGGGACATGTCTCCAGGGGATGAGCCTCCCTGGCAAAGAGGGATTACTGCCAAGCACCAACTAGCAATGCAACTGGGAAAAGACCTTGAATAAAAGGTGAAAAATGTAAAGACAAATAAGTTTATATGGCTAAGAGACTTAAAAGTGAGTTGTAGGTCATTCCAGAGGTTACACTTATGCATGTCTCAGCAGGATCTCATTTACTGCCAAAGTAATGAAACATCCAGACACTATAGTCAGGGCAGATATCTCAGGAGTTTGATGCCTTGCCAGTGGGCCCTACTTTGGAATTTATGCTCCCCCATGTGACAGAGTTGGACTCAGTTGTGGTTTCCCTAAACATGGCTCTTGTTACTCTTCTATCTGAATCTATATTTAGTATTAGTGTTGATAGGTTTATGTCCAAGAGACTAAAATCTTTGGGCTGTCCATGTGCCAGCTGGGCCCCGAGTCTCAATGGAGTTGCAACACATATTCTCCAGTTCATTGGCCTCACCGAGGACAACTAACTAGAAGATGATGATGGACAAAGACCATCCCATGGAACTGAGAGAGTCTACAACTGCAAGCAATAGATCCCATCAGCCATATGGGATCGAGGCCCCCTCTCAATTAAAGGTGGAGTGGGCATCACCATCCTAGAAACCTCAGGACTGGGGAATAAACTATGGACTAGAGTGGACTGACCGGTATTCTACTGTAGACTTATTGTGATTCTAGCAATGGAAGAAATTATATCATTGACATGGAGACAGTGGCCCCTGGAGGTTCTAAGGGCAGGGAGAGTGGAAAACAGGTGAAATATGGGGGCATATTTGGGACTTTGAAATTGTCCTGAATGACATCACAATGACAGATATAGGCCATTACATATCTTGCCATAACCTACAAAATTGTGCAGGGGATAGTGTAAACTACAATGTAAACTATAATCCATGCTTAGTGGCAATTCTCCAAAATGATTTCATCAACTGTAATGAATGTACCACACTAACGAAGGATGTTGTTAATGTGGGAAAGTGTGGGAGGTGTAGTGAGCAGGACATATGGGAATCCCCTACATTTTTACATAACATTTATGTACTCCTAATATCTTTTTTTAAATTAAAAATATATTTTTTTTAAATACCTAGAGAAATTTAAGTTGGCGGGCACGTGCAGTAGGGGGTATTAGCCATAGCAAACTGGGTGATTCAAGATGACAGAAACATATTGCGTCGCAGTTCTTGAGGATCCATATCTGCAGTCGTGGTCTTAGCAGGCCATACTCCTTCCAGAGATCTGGAAGCATCCTTTCTCATCTCTTCCTGCTTCCAGCAACCCCAGGTATTCCTTGGCTGGTGGCTGCACCAGTCCAATCTCCGCCACTGTCTGCACATGGCCCTCTTCTCCCCTCTTCCCCCCCTTTTCTTTCTGTGTCTTCTCTTCTTGTAAAGCTATTGGACTTAGGGCCTTAACTCATCACCTCTGCAAAGACCCAACTTCCTAACTGAACACATTCTGCAGTTTCAAGCAGACATGAATTCATCAATTTTGGAGGAACACCATTCAACCCACCAGAGTGACCTTTGCAATTACGAGATACCTGAAACACAATTCAAGGTCTTAGGCATAATTAGGCAGGGAATAGGTTCTATTACAACATAAACAGCAAATTGACATGTGAAAGATGGGACACCTTGATTAAACACTTATTACTGTCAAACATCCTGACCTTAGGGAATTTAATAAGCTCACATACAAAGCTTACCAAAGATAATAAAAATATTTATGGAATTCTCGGTGGGTGAAGGGTGTCCTAAGTGCTTATAAATCCATTCTACCGTTTGCAATCTTGATATTCTTTATCTTTCACATCTCTTGACTATTACAAATATACATAAACAATGATGGTTTTGCCTCTGACAGAATTTGAGAGAACATAAAAGAGATAATCATTTTAAAACAGAGAATGCCATGTGGTCATTATTAACTAGATATTTCCTTATTCAATCAAGCTCAGTATAGGAAAGTATGGATTTTCAGGTAGAATGGACTTCTTTATACCCGTCACATTTTAATAATAATTTTTTTTAATTAGAACAGTTGAATTTTACTAGTCAGTCATGTTATATGGAGATTGACTCCAGAACTGTGAAGCCATCAAAGCCTCTTTTTTTTTTTTTAATTGAAGCAGTAAATTTCTTACAACGTATTCTTTCCTTTGCGGTTCATTTTTATTTTTTTCTCTCCTCCAAAGTAATTCAGAATTTCACAAGTTCTTTCATCAAGTCTTAATAAAATTTAAACTCCCTTTATCTTTGTATGTCTGAAAGTGCCTTTTTTTACACCCACTCAATTTTTCCTTTTGAAATTTATGGAGGAATAATTTATGTACAATAATCTGCACCCATTTAAATAAGTTTCCTTAGATGTCAGTGCTCATAAAACCCCCACCACAATCAAGAGGCAGAACATTTCCATCTAGCCCCGAAGAGTCCTCCCTCTGCCCCATTTCCTGGCAGCCACAGACATGCCCCACGTCCCTACAGATTAGTTTGCAGTTTGAGCAAATGGAATGATATAGGATGTACTCTTTTTCATCTAGCTTTTTTCATTCAACATAATGATTTTAAGGTTTACCCATGTTACTGTATGTTTCAGTAGCTTATTCCTTTTTTCATTGCTGAGTATTATTCCTTTCTATGGGTATACCATGTTGTATTTGATGGGTATTTTGGCTATTGTGGCTAAAGCTGCCATGAATATTCATGTACAAATATTTGTGTGGACATGTGTTTACATATTTTGGGAGTAAATACCTAGGAGTAGAACACCTGGATCATATAGTAGGTGTTTGTTTTACTTTTTACAAAGCTGCCACAGATTTCCAAAGTGGTTGTACCATTTTATACTCCCACCAGCAGTGTGCATCTTTACATCCTTGTCAACACCAGGTATTGTCAGCTTTTTAAATTGTAGCTATTGTGGTGGGTATAGAGTGGATTTTCATTGTGGTTTTAGTTTTGCCTTTCCCTAATAACTAATAACGTTAACCTTTTTTTTCATGTGTTTGTTGGCCATTCATTTACCTTCTTTTGAAAACTAGTCAAATATTTCATCACTTTTTATTGGTTTATCTTTTATTATTGAATTGTAAGAGTTCTTTCTATATTCTGGATATAAGTTCTTTGCCAGAGATACGTAAAACAAAAATTTTCTTCTATCCTGTAACTTTTTATCCTCTCAGTGGTATCTTTTGAATAGTTGTTTTCTCTCAGCATTTTTAAGATATCCCATCATATGGCTGATAAGAAATCTGTCATCAGTCTGACTGCTGTTCCTTTGTAAGTAATCTGTATTTCTCTAATACCTCTCATTTATTTCTTCATTCTTGCCATTCTGCCATTTCACTGAGATAAAGCTAGGTGTGAATTTTTTTGCATAGCCCCACAATCAAACTGCCCTTTACATTCCAGGATTAGTGCCTACCTTTTTTTTTAATTATGTCATGGATTTTTATTTTATATTAATTTTTATTTGAACCAGGGATGGAACCCAGGACCTCATCCATGGAAAGCAGGTGCTCAGCCACTGAGAAACACCGACTTGGCTATATTGTGTCTACCTTTTATTCTGGAGAAGTCTTAACCATTATTTTTTTGAATACTGCTTCTCTCCCACTCTTGCAATTGATTCTTCTTCTGGAATAACTGTTAGTAATAAGTTGCAATTTCTAAACTTATCCTGCAGGTCCACCTTACATTTCCTTTTATGTTTTCTCTTTCTTGATCTCTCAATACTACATTCTAGGTTATATGCAGTTCTAGCTTCCATCCTTCTCCCTTCAACTATATTGAATTCAGTACTTCGTTTACAGGGGTTGCTTTTTTATTTCAATTATGATATTTTTCATTTCCAAGATTTCTGATTTGTTTTTACATCCACCTATTCCTGATGTAATTCTCTACTTATTTCACATTTTACAGTTGCTGTTCCCTGCTTTATCTTACTGAAGACTGTAAATGTGCTTATTTTAAGGTAAGTTTCATATTCCTCTATAATTTATAGTTTCTCAGGTATTAATATTTCCAGTATTTTTTGAGAATTCGTAATGCATGGAGGTTGCCTGCCTATCAGCCATTCCCTTCTTCTTTGCAAATGAAACCCCGGTTTTATATTGAATGGCAACAATGAATCCAGACGGTGCATCATGATTAGTCATTAGTTATGACAATCTGAATCCCGTGGCTGGATATCAGTTTCCCAGGCTACACTGGAGCCAAGGAAGGTCATGTGTCATGGTTCTGGCTAACACGATATAAAAGAGATTCTGCTTGGGAGTTTCTGGGCAGGCAGGAATTGTGATAGCTGGAGCCACAACAGCCATCTTGCAATGATAAGGAAACAAACAGCAAACTCAGAAGTAAAGGGAAAATTAGAGAGAATCTGGATCACTGATGGCATTGTTGAGCTGCTAGACTATCCTGAGACTGCCTACCTCCAATAGTCATATTATTAGGAAAGATAATAAATGTCTGTATGATTTAAGCCACAATTACTTGTTAATAAAATCACTCCACACTGCTGCAGGAGGCTTTTCCCTTCCCCATGTTATTGGGTCGTCTCCACCTGGCTCCTAGGAGAGACACAGCTGGGATGTAAGGCTGCAGGGTCTTCACTGTCCAGCCCTGGACAGGACAGGGTGGCCAAGAGAGACCTCGACCCTCCTCCAAATCATTCAGGTGCCTCTGCTCCTGCCCTCCGCCACAGGTGAGCCGCTTTTTACCTGCTGAAGCCACAGACAGGTGCGTTGGAGTCTTTCCCACGTCCAATCGCAGGCAGGAAGCACGCTCCCAGCACTGGCCGTGGACAGGAGCCTCGAGTGAGACCCACCACTCACCCCGCTCTGCCCCCCTCCCATTTGAAGTCCTGGGTCCCAAACCCTCTTCCTTCGCCCAGCCTCCCGTGGGCTGCTCAGTCAACGCTCGCTGCTGCGAGATTCTCCCCTCTTCTTTTAGAACAGCCCTGTACTTCCAACTCTTGTTTATAAGTCGTCCCTAATTCTTATATGTTTGCAACAGAAGAGAAGTCACTGCATCTGTTCACTTTGCTAGAAGTCTCCAAACCCATTTTTTAATTGTTGTTTTTGGGCTTGTTAGTAATGAGCTTAGTCTTATAAAATTGCTGAAGCACAAATGTAAAAATAAAAATCAATATTAACCCATCACCACTGCAATAGCCTTGATTCATTTAATATATTTTGGACATTTCCCATGTCTTTAAATATATATCTATATGTATACATAACATGTATAAAATATATAATAAAATATAGAAAGATATATAAAATGATACAATAATCTCCTTAGTCCCCTATTATAGACATTGCATTATCTTTAATTTGGACCTACTATACATAACATTATATTATCAGAACATGTTCAATATTTCCTTAGGAAAAAAGTCCTGGAAGTAGGATTACTGGGACAAAGGGCATGAACATTTTATATACATACATATATGTACATATATACATCAAAAACACCCTCCAAACACGAGTGCAAATATTCATCCTCTCAGACGCTGAGCATAATAATTTTTTAAACTTGCCAATTTGATAGACGGTCTCAGTGCTCTTTTAATTTACATTTCTCTGATACTTAGAAGTTTGAACATTTTTCGTATGTTAATGAGCCATTTGTCTTTCCTTCCAGTGCATTTTAAATAAGATTGTATTTACTTACAACTTTGCAGAAACAGTTATTTCATACAATCACACACAAATGCCTGCTTATGCACAGTAATGATATAAACGAGCCTCCACGGGGATACCTCTTTTATAAGGGATGTCTCCCCTCTCCAGGCTCAAACAGCATCGTTACTGCACTTCGGGTCCAAAATCAGTCCATTCTGACTGGATTCCATCTTCAGGCAATTTACAGGCAAGGGAGTAGAGAAGACGTGTATAAACAGGAGTGACCGAATTACAAACATGTGGACAATATATACGCTCACATATAATTGATAGATACGTAATTCACCACAGGTGTAGGTGATTCCTGATCTGTAAACTTCAAAATCGGCATCTGTGTTTCTAACCTTTGGTCACGTGCAATCTTGTTTTGAATTCCATTCAAAATTGCAGTTGTTATGCCCATTAGAAAATTTTCCCGGCTGTCATTTCCTCTCACAAACCATGAATCAAACCGAAGATGGATCTTACAATGAGCTAAAGACAAACGCCAAGTGCTGGACCTAAGGTGTCACCGCTTCCTTCTCTCCGTGACAAAGCAACGGGCCTTAAAGAGTGTTTATGGAAACTGAAAGGCTGAAGTCTTGAGGGACGTCACTGGGGTGAATCATGGATCTCAGGGACAGGCAGACACTACGCAGAGCTGTGAGGAGATGGAGACCGGCGAGAAAGGCTTTCGGTTTGGAACGGTGACAGAGGTGACAGCCGTGTGTAAGGGCACGGGAGGTGGCCCTGGGTTCGAATCCCGGCGCTGCCGTTGAGTGTGTCCTTGCACAAGGAACTCGACCTCTCGCACTTGACAAGGGCAGCCCCCTCGCAGGGCTCCTTCAGCATGTCATCACATGCATCAAGCAACCTAGCAAAGCCAATCCCTGCCCCTTCTCGTGCTACTAACAACGGGAGCGTTTGATAACCTGGAGGCAGGGGAGCTCGTGCGAGACGTGGGGGTGGGTGTGGAGCCAACCAGCCAGGTCCCGGGCCGAGGAGGGCGCTGGGAGGTGGGCCCAAGGTCCCAGCAGAAAAGCCCGAGCACTTCCAAGTTCTTAGGGCGTAGGGAAGCGGATGTGGCTCAACCAACTGGGCTCCCGCCTACCATATAGGAGGTCCAGGGTTCGATGCCCAGGGCCTCCTGGTGAGGGTGAGCTGGCCCACGTGGCGAGCTGGCCCACGCGGAGTGCCAGCCCATGTAGGAGAGCCAGCCCACGCAGGAATGCCGCCCCCACAGGAGGGCTCCCCTCTGTGGGACTGTCGCCCCGTGCAGGAAAGCTGCCCCGTGCGGGAGTGCTGGCCAACGCTGAGAGCTGGTGCAGCAAGATGACGCAACAAGAGACACGGAGGAGAGAAAACAAGAAGCCGTAGCAGAACAGGGAGCTGAGGTGGCACAAGAGAGTGACCGCCTCTCTCCCACTCCAGAAGGTCCCAGGATGGGCTCCCGGAGCCACCTAATGAGAAGACAAGCAGACACAGAAGAACACACAGCAAATGGACACAGAGAGCAGACAATGGGGGGAGAAATAAAGAAAATAAATCTTTTTAAAAAAAGTTATTAGAGTTAACACGAGGAACATAACAAGACGCACTCCCATTGCCATACTGAACACAGTGTGCAAACCTGCCCAGGGCGTGGAAGTGTTTTAAAGCACAACGAGAAACCACCTGGCACTGCGCAAGGGAAGATGAGCTTGCAGGATAAACCAGACCTGAGGGCCCAGCTGGGGGGGAAGCCAGACTCAGCACCCAGCTGTGGACACTGCCCAGCAGGTCCGCTGGCTACACTGTATCGTTTTATGGCGACTGTTTTCTTTTCCTAGGCTGCTGAGAGCAGATACCATGAAACAGGCTTAAGCAATGGGAATTTATTTGCTTACAGTTTAGGCCAAGAAAATGTCCAAGTCAAGGCAATGCTTTCTTCCAAAGATGGGCTGCGGGTGATCCCAGGCTCCTCTGCCACGTGGCAAGGCACGTGGCGCGTCCGCTGGGCTCCGCCTTCTGCTCTGGGTTTGCTGCTTTCGGCTTCTTGCTTCCATGGCCTCCTCTCTCTTTGTCTAAATTTCCTTCCATTTATAAAGGACTCCAGTAATAGGATTTTTTTTTCTCTCCCCCTGCCCCCGCCAGTTGTCTGCTCTCTGTGTCCATTCTCTGTGTGTTCTTCTGTGCCCGCTTGTATTCTTGTCAGCAGCACTGGGAATCTGTGTCTCTTTTTGTTGCATCATCTTGCTGCGTCAGCTCTCCGTGTGTGCGGCGCCATTCCTGGGCAGGCTGCGCTTTTTTCTCTCTGGGCAGCTCTCCTTACGGGGCGCACTCCTTGCACGTGGGGCTCCCCTACATGGGGGACACCCCTGCGTGGCAGGGCACTCCTTGCACGCATCATCACTGCACATGGGCCAGCTCACCACACGGGTCAGGAGGCCCTGGGTTTGAACCCTGAACCTCCCATATGGTAGACGGACACTCTATCAGTTGAGCCACATCCGCTTCCCAAAGCAAAGTGTGTGTTTCGTTTTCCTCCTTATTTTTTAAGAGGTACTGGGGATTGAACCCAGGGCCTCATATATGGGAAGCAGGCGCTCAACCACTTGAGCTACATCTGCTGCCCACCAGTAATAGGACTGAGTCCCATCCTGAGTGAGGCGGGCCACAGCTTACCTGAAGGAGCCCCACCACAAGGTCCTCCTCACAGCTCACACCCCCAGGAGAGGACTGGGTTTAAGAACGTGATTTTCTGGGGTGCATACACCACAGCGGCTTTCCAGGTGTAAGGTAGGCTGCTGGTGAAGAAGGGAAATGAGAAAGGTGACCAGGGCAGCTCCTTTTCTGGATTGACTCCTGCGCTTACCAAAACTTCTACTCCTCATTGCTCCATGTCTGATGTGGCACTGGCATCTCTGAGGACAAGTTCTTCTTGGAGGTATTAGATGCACTCCAGAGCTCCTATGCTGTCCTGGTATTTCCAAATTCCAAAACAACACGTTCCAAAGGAATTTTGCTGGTATTCTTATGAGTGCCCACACCTAAGTACACTAAATAATGCATATTGGAGGAACATTTATGACAGCCGGGCCCTAAGCCTCTGCGGACTTGCAACTCCTACCCTCTGGTTTATTGGACTTACCCCACTCAGCTAACAGGGAGGTGAAGAAGGTCAACCACCACACCAGGGAGCCAAGAGAGCCTACAACTGCAAGCAGGAGAATTGCATCCAGCATCCATGTGGAATCTAAGCCCCCTCTCGATTTAGAGGTGGAGTGGACATCACCATCCCAGGGTCCACAGGATGGAGGAACAAAATATGGATTAGACTGGTGGCGGACTTGGCCCAGTGGTTAGGGCGTCCATCTACCACATGGGAGGTCCACACTTCAAACCCCGGGCCTCCTTGACCCGTGTGGAGCTGGCCCATGCGCAGTGCTGATGCGCGCAAGGAGTGCCATGCCATGCAGGGGTGTCCCCCGCGTAGGGGAGCCCCATGCATAAGGAGTGCGCCCTGTAAGGAGAGCCGCCCAGCGCGAAAAGAAAGTGCAGCCTGCCCAGAAATGGCGCTGTACACACGGAAAGCTGACACAACAAGATGATGCAACAAAAAGAAACACAGATTCCCATGCTGCTGACAACAACAGAAGTGGACAAAGAAGATGCAGCAAATAGACACAGAGAACAGACAACCAGGGTGGGGGAGGAGGGGAGAGAAATAAATAAATAAATAAATGAATCTTTTATATATATATATATATATATGGATTAGAGTGGACTTACTGGTATTCTACTATAGAGCTATTGTGATTAGTAATGGAAGAAATTGTAGCACTGATGTGGAGAAAGTGGCCACTGTAGCTGCTGAGGGTGGGGAGAGGGAAGAAGAGATATGATGTGGGGGCATTTTCAGGACTTGGAGTTGTCCTGGGTGGTACTGCAGGGACAGATGCTGGACGTTGTATGTCCTGCCATGGCCCACTGGGTGGACTGGGGGAGAGTGTAAACTACAGTGTAAACCACTATCCATGCGGTGCAGCAGTGCTCCAGAATGTATTCACCAAATGCAATGAATGTGCCACGATGATGAAAGAGGTTGTTGATGTGGGAGGAGTGGGGTAAGAGGGGTGGGGGGTATATGAGACCTCTTATATTTTTTGAAAGTAACATTTAAAAAAATAATAAAGAGAAAAAAAAAGAAAATACCTGGCAACATAATGTTTTTTAGAAGTTCATGGCGCTCATCCAGGTAAGCAGAGAAGTCCTGCTATATAAGCCCAACCCATCTCTGGTAATGACAGAGCTGCCCCTGTGACAGCTGAAGCCGGACAGAAGGTCCTGACCTTGAAGTTAACGCGTCCCTGTGCGCAAGCCTGTTGCGGGTGGGACCTTTTGACTGAATCACTCCAGTCAAGGGCCTTCGATTGGGTTGTGGGTCCCAGGGTTTGTCTTAATCCTCTTATGGGATTCCTTTACAAATGGAGGACCAAAAAGCCACAGCGGCAGAGAGAAGCTTCCAGAAGTTGCAACCAATGAACCCGGGAGAAAGAAAAGCCACAGATGGGAGCAGGCTGAAGCAGAATTAGCAACGAGGCCCGGAGCAGAGGGGAGAGACGAGGGACCCTGCCCTGTGCCTGAAGACCCAGGGCTGAGCTGGGGGAGAAGGTGAGCTGGCGGGGAAGGCGGGGCCAGCGCCATCGTGCCTGCCACGGGGCAGGAGCCCAGGGGCCAGCAGCCCACCCCTGGCAAGACGGCCTCTCTGATGATGCCTTGATTTGGGTATTTTCACAGCCTCAGAACTGCATGCTTTTAACCTAATAAATTCCCACTGTAAAAGCCGACACGTTTCTGGTACATTGCTCCCAGCAGCTTAAGTAGCATACTAAAACATCCCCTTCCCCCAGTTGCCAAATTTAGGTGTAGGACTTGTATTAATTTACAGTTAGGGACAAGACTTGGCCAGGTTTTGTTGGTTTATTATTTGAAACAGTTTCATTTTTAATTGCCTTTTTCCTCTAATCTGCTACTTTCTGCTCTCATACACACCAAAATACACAAACATTCAACATTCATCGTACTGGGCTGACTTTTTAATATACGTCTTTTTTTCCTCAGTAGAGACCTGGAAAAAACTGTACCAAAGAGTAGAATTTGATCTGATTTTTCAACCACTATTTTAAATGTATCTCTTCATCATTACCAAAACATTTAGCTGAACAATCAGCACAAAGACCCTAGTGTGATTCTCTCAATCTTTTCGTGAAAGAGCCTAAATAAGTGTTCCTTAAGACATTTCTTCACATCAGTGCAAGTTACAAATTCTCCCTCAAGTTATTCTCATATGTCTCAGACATGATTTAGTGCAAGAGCAGGGTGTTTAGTCATCTTAATTTTTATTAATAAACCTTAGCTGAGATGCTGAAGTTAAATAGGAAAAAATCTGTCTGGAATCATGGAAGGAACTGGGTGTGAAATGTCTGTAAGTTAACTTCTTAAAACCTTAGTTGTCGCATCTGTTAAATAGATTAATAATTACAATCCTGCTTCCTATGATTTTTGTCAGGACTAAGTCAGATGAGGGAAGAAGGAAGGGAGGGAGGGAAGGGCAGAGAAAGAGAGAGAGAGTAGCTTGGCCTCACAATAATAAGCACTCAATCATTGTTGTCTCCCTCTGAATTTTATCATCATTATGGTATATAAGTCCCAAGAGGAGCGCTCTATCCTTTTTAAAAATAAGAACATGCAATTTTTCATTAGCGGGCCTTAGAAATTCACAGGCCACGTGATGTACCTTCCACCACACCCCAATCTCTGTTCCAGGACTCTTCTCCAAACTCTCTAACCTTGTCAGGACTCAGAAACTGGCAGCCAGAGGGTACTTAGTAAATGCTTTTTGATGATGGGCCAATATCAGTCACAAAAACAGGGGCTAGATGCTTGTGAACTAAGAGCCACAGATGTATTCACCAAGTGCAATGAATGTCTCATGATGATGGAGGAGGTTGTTGTTATGGGGGGAGGAGTGGGGTGACGGGGGTGGGGGTATATGGGGACCTCATATTATTTTAATGTAACATTAAAAAAATAAATAAAGACCAAAAAAAAAAAAAAAGAGCCACAGGCTCCGTCTCCCCACCTGGATCTCCTAGACCACCTTCCATGGACAAATTCTTTCCCAGTTCGCATCTCATTCCCATCTTCCCCAGTGCTCAGAATATCCTTGGATGATATCCTCTGTGCCCAGCACACAGTCAGGCTCTGCTTGCTTTCACGACTTGGACCCGTCCTTCTGGCTGAACCCCAAACTTCTGACCCCTGCCCTCTGTCCGCTCACACCACAACCCTAGACGTGGCTCATTCACCCCTCCCACTCCTCCCGCGCAGGGGAGGGGGATCAGACAATCGGGCACCACCGGTCACCATTAGAAGGTAGCTTAACCCGGTGACACACAAGAACAAGTTCCCGAAGAGGGAAGCGAGAGCATACTGGGTGGGCTACAACGAGGAAGGTCTGGACTAGTCATGCTCAGGATGGGCAAAGGGTTGGGGTCAGGGCATGAACCAAAGTCAAGGGATGGCTAGCACACGGGGTCAAGAGTCCAAAAATGGGCCCAATTCAGGAAGCTCTTTAGAGTCAAAGATACATACCTGCCTCCAACCAAGCCCAAGCTCAAAGAGCTACTTGAATGGGAGAACAGGTCATCAAGGGACCTCAGGTAAGCGTGCAGGTGGTACCAAAGGTAGAAAGGTAGAGGAGGCTGCAGAGGCTGGGTCTGAACGAGGCTGACATCTGAGCACCAAAAACAGAGCAGGGCCAGGTCACTTGGCTGCCAAAGCCGTGACTTCAAAGTGCAGAGGGCTGGAGGCTAGACCAGGAGGGAGGCAGGCAATTACCTAGCGTTGCTGCACATTGGAGTCAGGCCTGGTTTCTGTAGCTTGAAGGTCCCACCAGAGGAGGCTGGAATTTGTTGCATTCCTTTGTCTAGGCCTCTGCCCTGGGAAACAAAGGAAGGTCCAGAAGGGAGCTGAGTCCACAAGGCCCGAAGCTGGGAGCGCTTGGCTTTACCCGTGGGACCAGGCTCTCCTCCAGAGCAGGCAGGAGCCTTCGTCAAAGGGAGAGAGTGTGGAGGGCTGGTGGGAGCCAGGGAGGGGTCCCAGGGAGGGGTCCCAGGCTCACCAGCTGCATGGATGCTGGGGCCAGTGGGTGGGTTCCGGCCCCAGCACATAGGGTCAGCAGGCTCTCCTAGGGGCTGGGCACTGGCAAGAAACACAGCAGCAGCTGGGTAAGACCCTAAAAATAATCAGAGGGGAAGGGGCACTGAGTAACCCCCCAAGCACACACCGATGTGATGGGGAGGGGGCCTAAGAGCTCACTTTCAAAACCCATTATACTAAGCGAAGGAGACCAGACACAGAGGACTACACCGTATGTAATTCCAGTTATATGAAATGTAAATATCCTTCAATTTATAAAGGTGAGAGGAGATTAGTGATTATGTAGGTCTGAGGAAGGACTGCTGAGGGGTGTGGAGTCTTACATTTTGGAGTAATGAAATTGTTCTAAAATTTTGGAGATGGTGAAGGTACAACCTGGCAATTACACTGAAAGCCACTGATTATACACTTCAGATAGAATAGCCAGAAGCACAGCTATGGACAGTGGGGGAAGCATAGAGAGATTGAGAGGTGAGAAATTTTCTTTGTTTGTCTGGTTTTCATTTATTATTATTATTATTGAAATAATGAAAATGCTCTAATAACGATTGGAGTGATGAACGCACAACTATGTGATTATAGCAAGTACCACTGATTGTACACTTTGGATGAATTGTGTGTTTATTAATATGTATTGATAAAATTGATTTGTGAAAAACAAACAAAATTCATTTAAGGGACCTGTGATGGTGAATTCGTGTGTCACCTTGTCATTGTGTCCCGGTATTTGGTCAAGAAAGCAGTAACTGATGGACACTGTGAGGATCTCTTGTAGATGGACTTACATCATCAGGCAGTTAACAGTCTCGATGGCTGATTGCATCTACAACCATCAAAGAAGACTGACTGAAGTAATGAAGGGCTTTCATCACCCAATCATTTGGAGGTCCCAAAGCCAGAACTGAGGAGTTCAGATGTTAAAAAGAATTTCTATCTCTACTTCAGCCAGCCAGCTTCTCTTGGAAAATTCAGTGTCGCCTTCATTGGAGTTTTCAGCTTGTGGGCTGCCCTAAAAGGAAGCAGACTTGGCCCAATGGATAGGGCGTCCGTCTACCACACAGGAGGTCCGCGGTTCAAACCCCAGGCCTCCTTGACCGTGTGGAGCTGGCCCACGCACAGTGCTGATGCACACAAGGAGTGCCAAGTCACTCAGGGGTGTCCCCCACGTAGGGGAGCCCCACGCACAAGGAGCACGCCCCTAAAGGAGAGCTACGCAGTGCGAAAGAAAGTGCAGCCTGCCCAGGAATGGCGCCGCCCACACGGAGAGCTGACACAGCAAGATGACGCAACAGAAAAAACACAGATTCCCGTGCTGCTGACGACAACAGCAGCAGACAAAGAAGAACATGCAGCAAATAGACACAGAGAACAGACAACTGGGGCGGGGTGGGGGTGAAGGGGAGAGAAATAAATAAAATAATCTTTAAAAAAAAAAAAGAATTCAGATTTACCAATCCCCATAGCCAATTCCTATAATAACTCTATATCTATCTATTAAGAGAGTTATTATAGGATATATATACTGTCTCTTCTATTTCTCTGGAGAACTCTAATTCAGAACCTGTTTCTGCTTCCCTTCCAAAGCCCCCGTCCTGCAAGATGGCACGAAACTGCCTGCAGCGCCCGTCCCTGAGCAAAGCATAATTGCTCCCAGCACACAGCTCTTCAGCACACCTCTCCGCCCTCCCCCTGGACAGTGCGGTGGCTTATTCTGCTCTTCATGCTTATCCCTTCTCCACTGAATGACCATTTGCAGTTCAGCGTTTCCCCCAGATGGGTAACGGCCACTATTTGTTCAGTTCCACATCTCCCCAGCTTTGCCCGTACAAAACTTCCATCCGGCCTTCTCACCAAAGTTACGCTCAACCTGTGTCTCAGCACTTACGATTTTTGACAAGTTGGCTGCCCTGGCTTGAACTTCTCTCTCTGCAAATACGAGGGCTATTGGAAACCTGGAGTTGTCACTTTTCCCCGCGGGCAGTCAACTACACAATCACAAGGAAGGTTCCCCATTACCATTACCGTAACTCTAGGACGCAGACGCCACATAACTCTGCCAGGAAAAAAAAAAAGAAGAAAAACTCATAACTTTAGAAACTGCCAGGGTTTAAAGTACGGCCTTCGAGAATCGGGGTCCTGCTAAGCCACAAAGGCCTGCAATGTCTGAAAAGAGACATAAAGGATATTAGCATCATCAGCAAAAGCGCTTTAGCCAATTCTGTTTTCCTAGGCCTCTGAAAGGGAAAGTCAAAATCGAGCCCTGCTCCGTGTAATTTCCCGGGGACCTTGGAGCCTGGGTGGAAATGTGCTGACTCTCTTGACCTTCACTCAAGTGCTGTGGGGGCAGGGAGGCTGCTTTCGGGGCTCGCGTGCGCTTTCGAGATTTCCTTTCCAACTTGCCATTTTGCTGCTGCAGCGGGGCTTGTCAGTTTTCAGTGCTAATGGGTTGTGATGTGGTGTCAGGGGAAGTTAGCAATCGATGCTGGGGGGAAAAGACGGTGCTGGTTGGTGGGGGGGCTGGAGGCCCAGGAAGGGAGAGAAAAAGGCCAGCTTTTGTCAAAAACAGACGTGAAATGCTAGGCTGGGTTGTGCTTTCCAGACAGGCAGGGACGTTTCCCGCTCTAACCCTAACCCTAACCTTCTGGCTCTCCGAGAACCACTTGACAATACGGTAACGATTGCAATCCCTGGTGTGGGTTGTCGTTCTTTCTTGCAGGGAGAGGAAACTAGATGAGGAAATGTCTGCTGGAACCGAGGCACGGGAGAAATGGTGTCCGATGGCGGGGGCTCCCTCGGGAAGCGGGGGTCTTTTAGGGAGAACGCCTTCGGACCCGTGTCGAGTGACGTGAGCGTGCCATTACAGCGACGCCCGGCCTGATGACGCCGATGTGGAAGGCACCAGGACAGGCTGCTGTGCACATCCAGAGCGGGACATCTCAGTGACAAATAAGTCAGTGGAACCCAATCTGGCCCTGGCGTCAGAATCCAAGAATAATTCTTGCCTCACAGGTTAGTTCAAGTCATTGATCAGGGAGTACGTGTGGGGCAGGTTTCGATCAACAGTCGTATGTACTGTGAACGGAGAGCAAAGCAACCTCTAAACAAGGGTTCACTGTATTATGTACAAGAATTACACTTAGGCCCGAGAATCCCGATGTGGTTATCAAGTAAAATTATTCCACGTTGACTTTCTACGCTTGAGTTCCTGAGAAGTGAAATTCAGAACCACCTCCTGACTTATTCATTTTGTTCATCCAAATCTGCAGGTATCAGGTTCTCATAAAGGAAAGTCCCTCTGTATTCACCTCCTTTTTAAAAAACTGGAAAAAACACATTACAGAGAAAAACGTGGGCAGAAATGTCTAAACTTGTAGCGAAACTGAAAAGAAGCTTTGCCAAGCCCCTATACGCCTAGACTTTTTTTCCTTCCCTCACCAGTCCTCACAAGCTTACCCAGCTCAGTTTTTACTTTCAATGCCATCCTTTCTGTATTACCGGGATCTCAACAAGCCTGTCGTATTTTAATAATCAGGGAAAAAATGACACACGTTTAATCTTTTTTCAAAATCCAGTGGGAAGATTAATGAAGTCAATGTCCTTTCCTCCATTCCCCTCACTAAGTACAACTAAAAGCCCTGGAAATTATATAAAATTTAAATATAAGAAGACTGAAAGAGGGATGACTGGCTAGGGACCTGGGGACCTGAAGAATGACGCAACGTGAGCTCCCTGCGTTTTCTCGTGGCCTCATATATCTCAGACTTGGAAGTGAAGCCAGCAACCCTGAGGCACCAATGGGCACAGAACAAAGGGCCCAACAAACCCCTGTTCTTTCTAGCCAAGAACCAGGAAAGGGGAGCCTAGCAAGATGGAAACTGAAACAAGAGCCACGCTACCCCAACCAAATGGCTCGGTTAAACCCTGCCCCACCACCGCACCAAAGGAGAATGGGAGCCCAGACCTCCGCCTCTGCAAGGATGTAATGTGACACCCCAACATCCCCGCCAGGGTGACGTCAGTGAAGACCCAATAAGGACTCCACCCACCCACGCTGCAGGGCTGGGGAGAGCCAGAGCTCCCACCCCAGCCACAGTAATGAGCGCCCCCCCACCTCTTCAAATGAACAGTGACAAATAGGAAGGCTGAGCTTCTACCTCCACCTGGCAGTCCTAGCATGGTACCCTGTCTTCCCAGGCCAGAGTAGTGGCAAACAAAGTCCAAAACAGACGATGTAAATGAGATCAAGAATCGTAGTAGGATAGGAAAATGTCCAAATTTCAAACGAAAATCACCTGTCATGCCAAAAGACAAGACACCTCAAATGGAACAAAAAAAGACAATCAATAGAAGCTAACACTGACATGACAAAGGTGTTAGAGTTATCTGACAAAAATTTTAAAGCATCCAAGATAAAAAATGCTTCCATGAGCAATTATGACCATACTTGAAACAAATGAAAAACTAAAAGGCTTTAAAAAAATAATAAAGGAATACAATTTTTCACACTTGTTTTGACAACATAGATAAAATGGATCAATTCTTCAAAGAACACAAATTCCCACAACTCACCCAATATTAAATAGATAATTTGAATATCCTCATAACTATTAAGGACATTGAATTCATAATTTTAAAACACCCAACCAAGAACTCTCAAGGTCACATGACTTCACTGGAGAATTCTACAAAACATTTTAAAACTTAATCCCAATTTTATACAATATCTGACAAAAAAGAGAAGAAGGAACACTTCCCAATTCATTTCATGAAACTATTATTATCCTGGTCGCAAAGCTGGATAAAGACAGTACAGAAACAGAAAACTACAAGGCAAGTATCCCTCAAGAACACAGATGCAAAAATCCTCAACAAAATATTAGCAAATAGAACGCAGCAATATATAAAATGAATCATATACCATGAGCAAGTGGGGTTTATTTCAGAAAAGAAGGCTGGTTTAATATGTGAATATCAGTCAATGAAAACCACCGTATTAATAGGCTAAAGAAGAAGAACCATAAGATCACACCAATCAATGCAAAAAAAAAAAAGCATTTGACAAAATTCAACACCCATCCATGATAAAAACTCAGGAAAATAACACACTATTCATCCTTCTATAACCAACCCTGGCCTCCATTCACTGGCTGTGTGATCTTGGGCAGTTACTTCAAATCACTAAGCTTCAGTTTTATTAAAAAAAAAAAAAACTGGGGGTAATGATGATACCAAACTCACTGGGTTGCTGTGTGAGTAATTATTATATAATGGTTATTATATACTAATTATTAATAATTAGATGAAAGTGAGTTTGTTGAACAATGTTCTGTACAAGGTTTACTTTGGGTTTCGTGCAGTCTGAGTCACACAACACTGTCCCACAATTGGGTGAGACCCTCTTGGTTCAAATATCTACCCATGACAATACATGGAAGTATTCTTTAATTCAGAACTTTACAAAGACTGCAAGAATATAAATTGTGAATGAATAAAGCAAACCTAAAATAAGAACCATGGATGTTTTACTGTACAGTTAATTTTGGCAATATTACATATAATAATCTAGAAATGACTTGCGATGGCACTCTGATATAAACTAATCACTCCCCGCAGAGGAGCGGTTGAAAACTTTTAACCAAATATAGATGATGATGATGATGATGGCAACAGCAACAACAATTGGAGCTCTTCTAATGTGGTCTGCACTTCCCTTTCCCTTGTTTTCTAAATTCTGCTAAGTAGGGGAGCGGGTGTAGCTCAAGTGGTTGAGCACCTGCTTCCCACGTATCAAGTCCTGGGTTCAATCCCCGGTACCTCTTAAAAAATAAAATAAATTAAAATTAAAAATCAAGTTAAACTCTGGGTCGTTAGCTCAGTTCTTTTCCCATGACAAATTTTGTGGCAGTAGACACTTGTCTTGTTGCTCTTACTCCGGCTTGCAGAAAATTCTTGGTCTTTGCTGATGTGCTTGCTGTGTGTGTATTTAAATACTGATTACTAAGGCCACCTCTACACAGCCTAGGCTGTGCTTCAGTTCACGTCACGAAAATGCCTGCCTGCTATTCCTTATCATCCCAGCATTGCTCCTGTCCCTCCCGTCTTCGGCACGCCAACCTGCTGGGAAACGTTGGTGCTCAGGTTTCCAGTCCGCCATCTTTGTGCTCTGCTCCCAAGATCTCCTCATGGGTCAACCTGGGAAGGACCAATTCTGGAGCTTCGACAGAACTTTCCATTTGCAGCCCAAGCCAAAAATGGATTCCATCAGCCTAATCAACAGCAACCTTGATATCTTGCCATTTTGTATATTATGAATAAGCATTCTCCCTAGTTTCAGGAGTCAGAAGATATTTTATCTAGTCATTCTAGCCTTATCATTATACAAGTCATAAATGCTCAAAAATATTGAATGAGTAAATAAATATCTAGTGGTTCTGCAAGCCAAGGGGATCTAAAAGGACATGCGCACACAAGAAAATGCTGAATAAAATATAACCATTTCTTAAGCAGAGTCAAACTCAAAAGCAAGGAAACAAAATCTCTAGCTGTCAAAAGGAAAGAACAATTGAAAGAAAAAGAGAAGGGTGGGAGCTGGAGCCAAACGGATGACAGGGTATTGTAAATAATAGACTGGGGGCATGAGTTCTAACACCCACAGAGAGCAGGAGACCAGACTTTTAATGAGCGGAACCTGAGCTCCCGTATCTAACTGGGAGCCAGGGAGCTGTGCCTGGTCTGTGCCACTAGAATTTAAAACGTCAGTGCTTTGGTTTAGGGACTCAGCAAGGAAGCATGCCACCGGCTTAGAGCAAAAGGTAGAAAAGGAGTTATCCATAGGAAGTCAGCGCTTTGTGTTCAAATCTGCACTACCCATATAGTGAGAGAACCTGCACCTGGGAAATTAGCACAAAAACTGATACAGAACCACTGAAATCCTTGGGGCCTCAGCATGGCAAATGTGAAACAGTACTATCTAGATATGAGCACATTCAGAAACCTGTGTCTCCTAGAAACAATCCCTGCTGAAGATGAAAGCACATTCAAAGATAGATGACAATGCAGAAAATCCTCAATCATCATGGATTGGTCAGTGGAGACAGCAAATAGAACACTTTGTTCTCCAAGAGGTAAGGATAAGAGAATAATCGGAGGGGACGTACAGCAAATATCCTTACCTAAGATACAAAAGGTGTTCTAGAAACCATAATGCAAGCAAGAGAGGAAAAGGTAGGTAGCTTTCGGGGAAATATATAGGAACAGGGTCAGTACCATTTTCAAGAAAGTCAATGGATGAATTAAACACGGGTCAAGTTGATCTTGCTGCTAGAACCAGAGCAAGGGAAAAATAAGACATGCTGTTCAGCCTGGACTTTTCCTAAGCCAACTGCATGCTTTATGCCACATGATGCGATACCCATTCTGCAGCCAGATACAATATAATATTAGGCAGCCCTACAGTTCATTCTCAGATATTCAGGTTTTGGGATCTAAGCCCTAGAGAAGCAATTATGAATAATAGAGACAAGCTCCTTTCTTTTCTGGAACTTGAATTCTGTAGTTTGTAGTCCAGAAGACAATAAACAGAAATACAGTAATATCAGATATTGATCAGCATACTGAAAAAATAACATAGGACAATGAGGTAGAGAGTAATGGGTGTGTCCGTGGAGTCACCTTAGATTGGGTGTTTGGAAAAGGCCTCTCTAAAGAGGTGGCATTTAAGGTGAATTTGGATGAGAAGTCACCAACCAAGAGCAGATATGGGAGAAGAGCCATCCAAGGAGGAGCAGCAGCAAGTTTGAAGGCTCAGATAAATAAAGGAAAGGAAAGCTTTGGGGTTATTTTTTGGGATAGGCAAAGGGTAGAAAGAAAGGCTAATGGTGTTCCCCATCATCTTGGTTTCTTAGGGGTGCTGTAATTTAGTATCATCATCAGGATGGCTTAAAACAACAGAAACATATTGTCACACACTTCTGGAAGCTACAAGTCCAAAATCAGAGGGCCAGAAGGGCCACTTTTCCTGTGATGTCTGTAGGCAAGAATCTGTCCCAGGCCATGTGCTGGCTTCTGGCTCTATTGTTAGATGGCCATCTTTTCTCTGTGCTTCTGTGGGCAAATATCCTCTTCTTTTAAGGGTTCCAGTCTTGCGGATAAAGGACTCGCCCGACTCCAGTATGGCTTCCTTTTAACATAACTAAGTCCCTACACAACGAGCCTATTTCCAGGGAAGGACACATTCCATCCATAAGTTCATAGGTACTAGGGTTAGGACTGCAACATTTCTTCTTTCTTTTTTTTATAAGCCTTTTTTTTAAGGAGGTATCAGTGATTGAACCCAGGACCTTGAACACGGGAAGCAGGCACTCAACCCTGAGCCACATCTACTCCCCAACGTATCTTTTTCAGGGACACAGTTCAACCCATAACCCCATCTGCCATGGTATATAAGACTCTGCAGATACACAAAATTATTTGCATTGTCAGACATCTGTTTGTTCCCTTAAATTAAAGTTATAAGTGGGTTCTAGGATACAGTCTATTTGGGAGACCCAATGCCAGGTCCAAAATGTCAGTCAGAGTTACAGCGCCAGGGGCAGATGGAAAAATAGATTCTCTCAGAAGCCTATGGGTGGCTTTTATACTTCATATCGTCCCTGAAGAAAGGAACAAATGAACCAAGAGTGTACTCTGGACTACACATCCGGGACCCTTTGAGCTCCATCCATGTTCTAAAGCAAGGCGCCATCACCTTTTTCTGTAAGGGGCCGGATAGTAAACATTTCAGTCTTTGCTATAGTTACCTCTGTCGCAGCTCATCAACTCTGCCATTGCAAAAGCAGCCAACGATAATATGTAAACAAAAGAGTGTTGCTGTGTTCTAATAAAACTTCCTTTATAAAAACAAGAGCAGGCACCAGTTTGCCAATTCCTGTTCTTAAGCAATGCTCTCCAAAGTACACGTATCCAGGGTGGACCTTGAGTGTGGAAGGAAACTATTAGAAGTTTTGTTTATGATTCTAAAAAAAAAAAAAACTACATGGTTCTTTTTGATGGTTCCCAAAAAAGCCAAGAAGAAATTAATCTATTAACATTTCATCTGTAGACTGACACTCAATCTCGTGTCAGGGAATAACTGATCACATATAGGATGGGAAGAACACTGAGAGAAGAAGGGGTTTCCCATGGTGCAGCAGGATTGACAGAAGGTCCTCACTCCCATTCACTTATGTGTAACCCACTCAGGGTGGGCAAGTGGATAAAAGAGATTGAAGACACTACCAATAATGCAAGCACAAGAGAATAGCAAAAAAATGGCAACACTGATCCTTCAACTCCTAGTGCGAGCATTTTGCCAATTACATAAAAGGCAAAAACAATGAGGAATTAAATCATATCTGAAAAGCAGTCCACAAAAATATTCAAATCTGTATTAGTTATCCATTGCTGTGTAACAAATTACCCCCAAAACTTAGTGGCTTAAGACTTTAATAATGATTTAGTATCTCACATGGTTTCTATGGGTCAAAAATTGGGGTGCAGCTTAGCTGGGTGATGCTGGCTTAGGGTCTCACGTGAGAATGCATTTAAGACGATGGCCAGGGTCTCAGGCATCTGAAAGTTTGATGGACTGGGGGATCGACTTCCAAGACGGCTTGCTCACGTGGCTGGCAAGCTGGTGCTGCTGTTGGCAAGAGGTCTCAGTGCCTCGCCGTGTGGACCTCTCCGTTAGGCTACTTGCGTCTCCTCACAACATGGCTTCCCCTACACAAAGTATCCAAGGAGGCAAGGCAAGAGGAGCAACGTCTTTATGGCTTGGTCTCAGAAGCTACACACCATCACTGCCACCACACTCTACTGGTCACACAAACCAACGCTGATGTGGTGTGGGGGGCAAGGTCCACTGTGAGCCACCTTGAAGGCCATCTGCCATGTTCCACCTTCTGTCCCCCAATGACTTCTGTCCCTCCCACATATAAAATATGCTCCTTCTCTCCCAAGTGCCCCCAAAGTCTCATCTCATTACAGTACCAGCTCAGAGTACAGAATATCTTCATTTAAATTAGAGCCAGGTGTAAATCAGGCTCCTCTGAGGCCAAGGAACTTTATCCCAAGGATACTGTGGATTTGGATATATTTTAAAGAAAGCAAAAAAGCTTTAGTTCATTAATAAATAATAGAAAATACATTTATTTTAAAATATAATTTCTTTCATATTTCTCATCCCATTTAATTCTTATTTTTGTGCATGTTTCATGATACGTAAAGTGTATTATTAAAATAGTACATAAGTATAACATATATAAACATATACAGACTATATACACACTAATACATTGTGTGCTCACAGTATTCTTTTTAATAGACAGAAGCACAGAATCAAAGAAGTTTAGAGACAACAGGTCTAAAAGAATTTGAGAGGTAAAAGAAAATGCTTGCCCATTCTTCATTTCTATTTTCAGTAATCCTTTATCAGGACATATATCTGGTGGCAAAATATAGTTACCAGCTCAAACGCCTTATGGGAAATGGCAGAAAATGATGTGGTTTTTGAGGGAAAGTAAATGTAAAAATCACATCAAGCAAGAAGAGGTGGTAGCTATGGCAAGCATTCATCTTGCTCTTGAAGATGAACAGAATATTTAGAATCAAGGATAAAAGGCTTTTAAAGAGCCGGAAAATATATGATCCATTTATAACAATAAAATAGCAAATACTAGAAATAGTACCTAGGGGAGATTTTAGGGTGGGGGGTGGGAGGAGTTTATTCTTTCCTGTAAAAATTGTGTCATTTGAGCTGGTGTGTATGTGTGTGTGTGTGTGTGTAAATTTGTTAAGAAGGAAGTGAGAAAGTCAGGAAGGGAGGGAGGGAGAGAAGAAAGAAAAAAGAGGGAGAGAGGGAGAGAGAGAAATCACCAAAGTCTACCATCATTAGCTACCCAAATATCTAACTCTTTGAGTTTTAAGTAACTCCTTAAGTATTAAGAAAATATTTTACTCTGTTGCTTCCATCTTTTGCCAACAGTAAATAACACCACTATGAACATCTGTGTGCAAATAACTGTTCAAGTCCCTGCTTTCCGTCCTTTTGGGTACACACCTAGAAGTGGCACTACCGAGTCGGAGGATAATTCTATACTTAACTTTTTGAGGAACCACCAAACTATTTTCTATAGCAGCTGCCTCATTTTTCATTCCCTCCAATATGAATGAATGTTCCTATTTCCCAATATCTTCCCCAACACCCATTATTTTCCATTTTTCAAATAATAGACACCCTAGTGGGTAGGAAATGGTGGTTTTGATTTGCATTTCCTTAGTGGCTAATGATGTTAAGCATCTTTTCATAGGCTTATGGACTTCTTTTGACCATTTTGTAATTGGGTTGCGTCTTTTTGTTGTTCAGTTGAGCATACCTCATTTTCACATGTGATTTTCCTACCTTACGTCATTGAATCCTCACAACAATGCCATGAGGTTGAAACACTTAAATTCCCTTTTTACAGAAAAGAAAGCAAAGGATTAAGTGATCTGATGCAGGCCTGCTATATGGCAGAGGCAGAATTTGATTTCAGAGTCTGCTTTCTCAAATATTACACCAGCAGTTTTCAAACTTCGATGTGTGTAAGAATCACGTGGAATACTTTCTTAAAATGCTGGTTCCTGGGCCCATTCCCAAAGGTTCGGATTCAGCCTGCCTGAGGCATGTCTTGGGAGTGAGATGGTTTCATAAAATACCCCAGGTAATGCTAATTTAGGTAGTTAGCATTTTTCTGGGACACACATCATACCTATTATAAAACTTCTCTTCAACTGGTATTCTACTATAACCAAATAATTTGAACTGTATCTTCAGGGTCAGAAGTTACTTTATAAGGGCCTGTCCTCTCTGCTGTTATGAATTAAGGGAGAGAGGATGTTAAGTGTGTATATGTATGTGTGTATGTGTGTATATGTATACACGTATATGTATGTGCATATGCATGTTTGTCTGTGTATGTATGTGTGCATGTGTAGTTGTGCGTGCATGTGTATATATGTACGTGTGTATGCATGCATGTGTGTATGCATGCATATATGTATGTGTGTGTGTACACATGTAAAATGAACAATGGAAAAACAAAGTTTATCATTTGCAGGACAAAATTATTCTTCAGTTTACAGAGAGAGTATCTGCAGTGAAATCTCTTAAAGCAGAAATTTCCAAAACAAGGTGGCATACAAACTGTTCATAAATTGGACAAAAATGTTTGGCCATTAAAACGGGGGGGGGGGGGGGGCGGGAATAATTACCAACAGCAGAATTCCTAATGCAAAGAAAAACACTTACATGAGAGCAAGTATAATTTTAACTGTTTTAATTTTGTCTCCTGTATGTTTTTCTTAAACGTCTGATGCTTGTGCCACTTACCTGCTCCTGAGAAAGAGTTGACTACAACGCAAATAGACATGTACCAAACAAGTACTTAAAAAACACGCGGCAGCACCAGTCACGCCCCGCTGGCCAGCCTGACCCTCCTGAGCCTTGCACGCGGGCGGTTTCGCATTGCACTCACGTGGCGCAGTCACACTTCCTGCTGGCAGAGCTGCTCCTGGTTCCTAGGATACTGGAAAATAAGTCCTCTCATTGTCCTGGAAAGGGCCTCGCGACGTCCCCGTGCGCAGGCTGGCGTCTGAATCAGCTGGTGAGCAGCCGACCTAGCTTCCTTTAAGCCTGATGTTATTGACACCATCTCAACTACATACTTTCCAGAATCACATTTACTGTGTAAGACGGCGTGAGAGAGAGCGCCCTCCCCGTACTGTGAGCTAAAAGGATCGTTCTCGTAGTCGTTCTTCTACTGCGAAGGCCAGGTCCCCAAGAGGCATGAACTAGGGTCCCCCGACAACTCGTGTGTCATCACCTCCACCTGCAGAGGAGCAGCCGGCACCTCCCAGCAGGAAGGGGCAGCGAGCGGGGGGACCCAAAGCAGACCCCTGCTCCCGGTTGCTGGCAGAGGAATGTAGGGGGGCTCCAGAGATGCCAAAATCCAGATTCCATCTGGAAACTGAGAAGCTGAGCTTCACTTCCACAAAGAGTTGGCTTTCGCCACTAAATATGCTGCAAGCGAAATGATCAACTAGAGGACACGGCCCTGGAGCCAGGAAGGGGCTTTGGGTAAACAGAGGCAGAGGAGAGACAGGCTTACTACAGCCCAGACGTCTCCTCCCGGAGCCCCGAGCGCGGAGCTAGGGCTGCGTCAGCCCCTGCCAGCGGAGGTGTGGCCCCCCAGGGACGTCTAGCCCCTGCGCCCACTCCCAGCCAGTTCATGTTAGACTCTGCCTTCCGCATTAGACTTAGCCCGGCCAGCTAACAGGGAGGTGAAGAAGGTCAGCCACACACCAGGGAGCCAAAAGAGCCTACAAACTGCAAGCAGGAGAATCGCATCCATCAGCCATGTGGGATCTAAGCCCCCTCTCGATCTAGAGGTGGAGTGGACATCACCATCCCAGGGTCCACAGGCTGGAGGAATAGAGTATGGACTAGAGTGGACTTACTGGTATTCTACTATGGAACTATTGTGACTAATAATAGAAGAAACTATAGCACTGATGTGGAGAAAGTGGCCAAGGCAATTGCTGAGGGCAGGGAGAGGAAAGAAGAGATAAGACATGAGGGCATTTTCAGGACTTGGAGTTGTCCTAAATGATATTGCAGTGACAGATGCTGGACATTATATATCCTGCCATAACCCACTGAATGGACTCGGGAAGAGTATAAACCACAATGCAAACTATTATCCATGGGGTGCAGCAGTGCTCCGAAGTGTATTCACCAAATGCAATGAATGTGCCTCGATGATGAAAGAGGTTGCCGATGTGGGAGGCATGGGATGAGGGGGGTGGGGGATATATGGGAATCTCTATATTTTTGTAATGTAATATTTAAAAAACATAGAGATTTTAGAACAAAAATAAATAAAAATTACAATATAAATTTTTTTAAAAATCCATCTCTGCTCCCAGCTGCCCTCACTCCCCTTCCTGGCGTCCCAGATGAGCGTGTCCAGGAGGGGGCCGGCTGACTGGGATAGGCCCCTGGGTGCTTGCCCGGGACCAGGCCCACAGTCCATGGCCCACACTGGGACGGCCTGGGAAGGCAGTCAACCTCCTCGGAACCCCGGAGGAGCACCGAGGGCCGAACGCAATAGGGTGGGAAGCGGGAGGGAAGCTCTCCCGAGGAGCATAAGCTTGACCCAGCAGCAGACGTCGGACAAGCAGAGATGTTCTGCACAGCATCGTTCACGGCAGCCGAAAGGGGGAAGCAGCCCAGGCGCCCATCCAGAGATAAAGCAACACACAGAACGTGGTACAGCCGGGCGATGGAATAGTACGCAGCCATGAAAAGGAAACCAAGTGCTGAGACCTGCTACACTTTGGATGAACCCTGAAGACAGATGCTCAGTGAAATAAGCCGGACGCAAACTAGCACATATTCTGTGACTTCTCTTATTTGAATTACTTGGAAGAAGCAAATTCTTGGCAGAATAGGGGTACCAGGCGTGGAGGAGAGAGGGAAGGGGGTTGTTGCTTAATGGGAAGGAGTTTCTGTTTGGGAAACTATACAAGATTATCAGTGTGCTTAATGCCATTGAATTGGCCACTTAAAGTAGTTAAAACGATGTTGATGCTGTGTATATTTTACCACCATTTTTTTTTTAAGTCAAAAAATTAAAAGACAATGGACAAATGTCTGGGGCATGGTTCTGATGGAAGAAAAGAGCTGAGAGGGGCTGTCCCAGACCTACTGCCACCCGGGATGGCACATCTACCCCTGGCTGGTCAGCCAGCGACGCACTGCCTGGCAATGAGCAATCTGTGCTCAGCGTTTTTGAGGACATGCTTGTGGAAGTGTTTTAAAGCATCCAACACGCGTACGGCACGCCAACATTATTTTTGCGTGGTCATGACTCCTGCACTTTCTCTCAGTACGAGCGGCTCACACGTGCACAGCACTTTCTACACGCCACAACCACACCGAGCGATTGACGTTTCATTTCATTCTCACATCAACCCACTGAGGCAGGCACTCCTCCCTCCCATTTACAGAGAAGGAAATCGAGGCTGAGAACAGCACTAGCTCAGACTGAGCAGCCCTTCTGCAGAGGGGCAAGGAATTCTGGGGGCGAGTGGCCAGTAAGGGCAGCCCTGGAGGGTAGCACGGCCTCCCCGGGGGGGGATTGAAAATGCCCCCACATCTTGGCAGTAAAGTCACTCCGTACTCACTGGAGCTATTCGAGAGGGCGAGCGTTTCAAACATCTTAGAACGCGTGCTATTCAAAATGATGAGACAAACTAAATTTTGGTGCTCGAAGAAGTGAAGTTCAGTGAGCTGGAAAACGTAGTTATGTGGAACAGCTCATCCTGGATGATGCTGGATAAATGAAGTGTTACCATATTAGTAATCGTGATGGTAGCAGCAGCACAAGAAAGATTAATAATATTAGTCAAGCTGCGATGGCTGGACAGATCGGTGCAAGAGAAGGGAGAGTGGGAGAACATGTGGGAAGGCATCTGGCTATGAAATAGCACTCGGGCGCCTTGGCCCCTGGGCCCACCCCGCCACCCACCGCCATCGCTGATCGCCCAGAATGTCACAATGGAAAAGACTAGATTGTGTGGTTCCCAGGTAATCCATTTATTTCTCACAACAACCACTTGGCTGTTCTCCTCTATTTTTGAAACCCCCCCGGCTCCAGTTGGTCTGTGCTTTAGCACGGCTGGCGTCACAGAATATAGATGGGCTGCTGTCTTTGTGCAAAGGACGAGGCTGGAGGAAAACCGGTTCCCCTTGTCGGGTGTATTTACGCAGCACAGCAAAAAAAAAAAAACCACCACTCTGCCCTCTCGAAGCGCTTCTCCTTTAAGGCAGTGAGTTTCCGCTGATGGCGAGAAGGGGACGGGTTTTCCTTCCCAGCAAAGTGGAGGATGGTGATCTTTTGTTTTCAGCCATTTTCCCTTTTACCAGCCCAGGCTCTTAAAACCTGCCTTTGAAAGCACATCCCTCTTCTCGGTTGGCAGCCCCTTCGTGGTGACGCCGGCCTGGGCTGCTGGTCTGGTCTGATCTGGTGCCGGAAATCACCCCGGTCCTGGGGCCACACTAATTCTGATTTTTATCGGGGACATTAGAGGCACCATATATCCGGCTCTTTTCCTCCCTGACCTCTTGACTACATTAGACAGGTAGATATGCGGAAGGACAGAAAGACAAATCATGAGAGCCTGCAGGTCAATAACTGGTTTCAAACCAGTGCTGTAATTAAGAAAGCGCTGGTTTGATTTTCTTGCCCCTACATAACTCTTAGTTGGGGGTTGAGCAAGGTCGAGACTGATGGATGCCGAAATACGCTGTGAATAAAGCTCCTAGAGAAGCTAGAGAAGTGCAGCAACGAACGTTGAATTTAGCAATCGTGTATTTTAATAGCTCCTTAACCTTAAGTGTGATCAGCCCCTTGTGCTACGTACGTCCAGCATAATGTCAGCCTTCTGTGTTCTACATCTTCAGATGTGTGCTATGTTCCAGGCACTGGACCAGGTACCCAAAGATGGATAGAAAAAGAAAAAAAAAACCTGGGAAGCAGGTGCGGTTCAACCAGTTGGGTGCCCGCCTATCACACGGGAGGTCCTGGGTTCAGGTTCCAGTGTCTCCTAAAAGAAGACAAGCAGATGCCACCTCCCACGGTAATGAGCTAGATGCCACCCCAGCCACAGAAAACAGATGCCCCAAGCCAGCAGACACCACAGCCTGCAGGGAGCGGATGTGACTCAGACCATGGGGCACTCCCCTCTCAGGTGGGTGGCCCCCGGGTTCAGTTCCCAGTGCCTCCTGGAGAAGGCGAGCAAACCAGCGAGCAGGCAGGTGAGAGACCATCTGGGCGAGGGGGGGATAAATAAATAAAGTAAAATAAAAGGTAATAACAATTTTTAAAAGTCTGCAGTGAAAGGGGGAGTGCGATGCAAGGAGGATGTTTTTAAGCCTGCACATCATTCTGTGTTTCAAACTGAAAACCCACCCTCTTTCCCCTCCACCCGTGGATCAGGCAAGAACAAAAGGAAATGCTTCTGAACTTTTCCTGGATTGCCAAGTACCCTGGAAGAGCCAGGCGTGCAGCCGAAAAGAAGGGGGACTTTACTAAGGAAAAGCACCGTCCTGTTTGGCTTTGATGGGGGTGGAAAAAGGGAAAAAAGAATGAAAGAAAGGAGCAAGTGCATCCTGTATAGAGGCTTGAGTGATGTACAGGGAAAGAGCGTTTTTATGGGTAACTGCCACGGGCAAAACAGCAGATCTAATCAAAAACACGGCACACGTGGATGTGCCTGGCCTCTGGGAAAGGGGAATTCTTACTTACAACACTGGTTTTCTAAGGTTTTTCTTCAATTCAGTGCAGAGGGTTTCCAGGGCCTAAAATATTCCTCACTGCCACCAAAAAAAAAAAAAAAAAAAAAAACCACAACAATCATCACCAAGACAAATCACTAATTCCAAATTTATTGCAAACTAATACAGCGGTCTCCCTCAGGCAGGTGAGTTGGGGGGGGGCATGCCCCTTTGCACTGGGAACCCTCCGGCTCTGCATCTCTCCCTGGGCGAGAGCACACTTCCGGGGTCTTGACTTGGGGAATCAAGAACGCTAAGGTGCATCACCGCTCTGTCCTCTCGCCAGCCGCCTCCACCCTCCACCCTCCACCCCGCCCCGCTGCTTCCCTGCGAGGGGAATCCGGCCGTGAACCCCTGAGGGGCCCGAGCACCCCCCGGGGCAGTCCCGGGTCCTCGCCTCCCGGCTTTGGAGAGCCTTGACCTTGAGCCGGCCTGGGCAGGGGGCGGTGGGAGCAGGCAGGGCCTGGCACCCAGGGAGGGGACAGCAGGAGGAACGTGCTTTCCTGGGGGCTTCCGGGGGGAGGAGGGGTGTGCCAGCTGGCTCCACCTCTGCCCTGTGTGCTGGAAAACAGCCAGACACAGAGCAAGACAGAGCAAGAAGGCTGGGGAGGGACCCTGGGTTAGTAAGAGCGTCCTGTGGAGAAGAATTCTGTGGCGTGGGTGCTAGGTTCCCCCCGAGACCTCTTTACTAGACCCCAAGTGGGTGCATTTAAAAAAAGATCTAGAGGGGGACTGGACATCACCATCCCAGGGTCCACAGGATGGAGGAATGGAGTATGGATTAGAGTGGACTTGCTGGTGTGCTGCTGGAGCACCATTGTGATTAGTAAGGGAAGAAATCATAGCATTGATCTGGAGAAAGTGACCATGGTAGCTGCTGAGGGTAGGCAGAGGGAAGAAGAGATGTGATGTGGGGGCATTTTCAGGACTTGGAGTTGTCCTGGGTGGTGCTTCAGGGAGAGATGCTGGACGTTGTGTGTCCTGCCATGGCCCACGGGGTGGACTAGGGGAGAGTGTAGACTACAATGTAGACCACTGTCCATGTGGTACAGCAGTGCTCCAAAATGTATTCGCCAGGCGCAATGAATGTGCCACGGTGATGGAGGAGGTTGTTCGATGTGGGAGGAGTGGGTTGGGGGAGGTGGGGGTATATGGAGACCTCATATTTTTTTAATGTAACATTTAAAAGAAAATAAAGAAGAAAGAAAAAAAAAAAAGATCCAGCCCAGCTATGTCCCAGCATCTTCTCACTGGCCCAACAACAGTGGCCATTCATGGCTGGGCGCTGGCGGCATCGGGACATGGCCAGTGGAGCTGGCCTCCTTTATTTCTCACGGCCCCTCCAGCATTGGTGCTCTCTCCACCCATTTATAGGATACAGGAGCCTCGGGTAAAAACTTACCCAGCCAGGATCCGAGCTGGGGCTGAGTCCAGGACCCATACCCCTTATCATTCCACCCTATTGCTTCTCGATGCCATACCTCTAGAAACTTCTAAACCCAACTATGTCCAATCCAGCAACCCTGCCAAGATGATGGAGGGAGGCTGTCCTCAACTGCCTATTCTAATCTTTCTTCTTTAGCACTTGCCAAAGGAATGTGGAAAAGAAAGGGGGGCTGGTGACAAGTAGAGAAATTCCTACCAGAAAAATAAAATACGTAAGTTAAGGTATGGCATCAACTACTAACCATTGTATTAGTCAGCCAAAGGGGCGCTGATGCAAAATACCAGAAATTGGTTGGTTTTTATAAAGGGTATTTATTTGGGGTAGGAGCTTACAGACACCAGGCCATAAACCTTCCCTCACCAAAGTCTATTTCCACGTGTTGGCGCAAGATGGCTGCTGACGTCTGTGAGGGTTCAGGCTTCCTGGGTTCCTCTGGGCTCAGCTCCTCTGTTTTCTCCACAAGGTCAGCTGTAGATTATCAGGTGAACAGCTCTGTCTCTTTCCCCAGGGCTCCAGCTTAAGACTTCAGCATCAAACTCCAACATCAAAACTCTAACATCAGAAAACCCTCAACTCTGTCCTTTGCCATGCTTTTTATCAATGCCCTAATGACATGGCCCAATCAAGCCCTGATCATAACTTAATCACACCCAGGTGCAGACCAGATTACAAACATGACCCAATATCTATTCTTTGAATTCATAACCATATCAAACTGCTACACCAATCAACACAGAGTGTTTAATAGACTTTAACCTTTGAAAGATTTCTGAACCCATTTGAGCCATCATGGACCACAAGAACCCACTAGGCTGGGTCACTCCTCTCATGACAGCACTCTCAGTGCCCAAGGGTCCTTCTTCTTCAATCCCTTGAAGGCTCCAGGGTCCTCCCTCAAGTGGGAGTCCAGCCTCCTGCCTCCCTCAGACTTGTCTGTGCCCAGCTTTACAGAGAATTCAAGTCGGCCCTACTGCATGCATTGCCTTCACTTCTCCCCTCTTCGCCCCAACACTTGGCTGTGTCTTCCCTCTCTTGTGATTTTTCCCAGTTTTAGTGAAAGAACTGTTATTCCTCCTTTCCAAAACTCAGCCCTCCCACCTAATAAACACTTGAACTCTCTCTTGCTCATTCTGCCTGCCCTACACACAGCTGCCTTCTCCTCTGCTGATAGACCTGGGCAATCCTTCCACCTTCATGAACACAATCAGTCAATACAGATCTTAAAACCATACTTTTCCTCATGGCAGGGAGGTTTCCAAAACTTTCCCAGTCATTAGAATCCCCTGAGGCCCTTGTGAATATTACAGATTCCCAGACACTTTCCCTGGGAATGATTCAGTGGATCCACTGATAGAGTAGATCACAAGCGATGGGAATCTGAGTAACTGGGCAGGTTTGGAAAACACTGCTTTCTAGCTCGTGCTCTGTCTCTGCACCAGCCAAACATGGAGGTCATGATCACCACTCTCAAGCTCCCACCCTAAGAAACTTCTCTCCCCTGGGTCTTTTGGACTGAGGCAATATAGCTTGGTTGAACTGCAGGTCCCAGAATTCCCTAAGCTGCAGGGTTCAGCAGGGTTGGCCCTGTGAGAAATGTGCTGATGTCTGCAAGGCCCGAGTGAAGCAGCAGTGTCACGCTCTGAAGGTCGGCACGGGGGCCAGTGTCGATCTTCTGGCCGGCTGTGTTGACCTGGAGCTACAGCCGGTCCCCCAGCAACCCCTCCTGTGGGATCTCCTGCAGCTTCTCTGGGTCCTGGGCCAAACACCCTGGCAAATACACCAGCTTCTTCTATAGGTCACCAAGGTTGGAGGGGGTGAGAGGCAGGTACGGGTCACAGCTTGTGCTTGTGGGCTCTAGTTTGTCTGCACAAGTTCCAGTCTGTCCTCAACTTCCCGTTCCATGTCCAGCTTTTCATCCCACCTTCTGATCCTGCTGTCCCACAACTCCTTGTTTTCCACCAGACACAGAGGCCACAGCCTTCCATAGACGTCTCTACCAGCTTCAAAATTATATATGGTCTACTTGCTGTAATAAATCCCTTCTTGACATCGTCACAGTGATCCTGCTCTTCTGATCAAACCCTGACTGATGCAAGCGTTGGTACTGAAAGTGGTTCCAGGGAAAGAGATGAGTTCTCTCTCTTGGAACTGGTTTTTCTAGAACTGGTTCTCTGATCTGATAAGATTTAAAGGTGCTAATGACCCTGTCATCAGTGGCAAAGGGGACATGGTAGCCTGTGGCATTCGATGGCAAAAGATTTACCACACTACCACCTGTAACACCTGCAATCAAGTGTCTAGAAGACAAGGTTTGGGTCACCAAGTCGTTGCTGCTATGTTGGTGAAATTAAGAGGATAATGGAGATGGTGGCTTTTAAGTATAGTAGAGAGCTTAACAAAAGAAGATGGTGCGCTCAGCGCTTCTAATTCCCAGGTCAAGTTCTGGGTAAAGGTCCAGAAGCCTTCTAGGCCTGCCCTAAAAGAAGTCCTTGTCAAGATTTCTTAAAACAAACCCCAAGTCCTGTTCTCCCAGAAACTATGACAAACGTGCAATACCAATCCATGGTGTTGTTAATAGGGCATGTATGAAAAAACATGCCAAGTATATGCTGTGGACCACAGTTCATGGTTATAGACGCACGATGTCCTTTTCATCACCTGTAGCAAAGCAAGGTGTTGGGGGAGGGGTGATGTACAGGAATTCTACACATCTTGCACAATTGTTTGGTAAGCTCACAACCTCTCTAATAAAAAAATGAAAAAGAAACAGAAGTGAAAAGCCCAAAGTCCAATCCTAAGGACAGCTGAGTCACAATGCAAAATGAATTCACAGCCTCACAGGACCCCTTTGCTCAAATCAGGGCATGGTTTGGGATCCTGAATCTTGAGATGGTTCTGCCAAGCCTTTTCTCCTCAGTCAAGGAACCTTTCCCCCCAGGCTGAGGAGGTCAGCTGTCCTGTGTCTGCTGAGGCAGTTGCCTGGCAGGGGCCACCGGTCTCCCCAGGACCTGCTCAGACCCTCTTGTTAGGTCCAGACCACACAAGGTACAACGTGCGGCCCTTGAGAAGCCAAACACACCCCCAAAGAACTGAAAGGCTGCGCGGACTTTCATCAACAGTGTCCTGAGACGTGTGGGGATGGATCCCGAGGCTGTGCGAGCAGGGGGGAAGGAATGGTTTGGATTGGGCCACAGGTGTCGATACGAGGGTGCCGAGCAGAGGTCCTGGATTCAGGGCTTAACTTGAGCAGCTGGGGTGCTCTCAACGTTTGTGCAGTTTCCAAGCCTTGTTCTGAAAGTGGCCTACAAGATGAAGGCTCCTCTGTGCCTATACGTACGGATGAAATTGATACCAGAATTTCCTAGGAAAACCTTAGAAGAAGACAACTAGAGGCTGAGGGAGATCCACGCTGGAAGGTGAATTTATTATGGGAGATTCCTTCCAGCCCTCCCTAACCGTGTCCTCCAGGAGGGTTCCAGGGCCCTCCCTTTACCAAAATGGTGAGAAACGCCCTCGGAGGGGAGGACAGCAGCATCCTTGAAGAGCTCTGCCGGCCAAGAACAGCAAACAGTGGGAACCAGGCTCCCAGAATTCCCTGGGGACCAGGATCCCAGGCTGGCAGGGACCACAAACTCACCCTTCATCACAGAGCCGGGGACGACAGGCAGGACAGCCAAGGCAGCAGCTGGATGCTTTGACCCCCAAGAAACCCTGGCATTGACTAACTGATCATGGGGTCCCTAGAACCGAAATAGGTGTGGGGAAGAGAATTCAGACTCGAGTCACCACAGGACGGTAGAGCGCTGTGGCCCTCCACCAGTTCCTAGAGTAGAGCCAATGTGCATTCAGAGTCACCCGAGTGAGGGGAGCCTCACTGCCATCCCCCAAAAGTCTGCAAAGTGCCCAAACACTTGACTGTGCGGTGGCACCTGGCACCATTGCCCACCTCCCCCTGCGGGCGGCCAATCACAGCAACCCTGGCTCTGTACCCTCCTCCCTCTGCTACTTCTCCACCTCTCCTTCCCCGGTCCCTCCTCTTCTTCCCAATCCCAAAATGTGAGCCTCCCTGCGTTCCTGTTACCACCCCTCTTCTCATCTCGTTTCCTGAAACATCCACTTCACTATTTCCAAATATCTATATCTCCTCTAGGTAGAGAGTCCAACCTCCCTCTGTCACCCCAACCTTCTCCCTGAGCACCATCTTGTTAGCTAAAGATCAGACACCTGGAGAAGCAGATGCAGCTCAACTGATAGAGTATCCGCCCACCATATAGTAGGTCCAGGGTTCAAACCCAGGGCCTCCTTGACCCATGTGGTGAGCTGGCCCACAGGCAGTGCTGCCACGCGCAAGGTGTCCCCCGCGTAAGGGTGCCCCACGCGTAAGGAGTGCGCCCTGTAAGGAGAGCCAACCCATGCGAAAAAAGCACAGCCAGCCCAAGAATGGCACTGCACACACGGAGCTGACACACACACAAAAAAAAGAGATTACCAGTGCTGCTGACAAGAATGCAAGTGGACATAGAAGAACACACAGTGAATGGACACAGAGAGCAAGCAACGGGGGAAGTGGGGAAGGGGAGAGAAATAAGCAAAAACAAATCTTTAAAAAAAACACCTGGATGTACTACTGCCATCTAAAAATCATTCCGTATCGTTGTCCTTTCTGTTGCCTTGTCATTACCACCATCTTCCCAATCAGATTTGAAACATGTGGCACCCTTGACTCTACCTCTCTCCTCTCTTTCCACATCACATAACCTGAGCAATTTTATTTGCACAAGGGCTCGCCTTTCTATGACTAGTAACACAACCAAGTTATCTGGAGGAAATACGAGAGCCATCCACTTCCGTGCCACCACTCCCAACCACGCAGCCATCTCGTCTCAACGTAGATTCTGTTTCTGTATCCACAGTGCCACTGTTCAAAAACCCCCATGACTTCTATTTGCCTACAGATTTCAGAACTGAATAGTTTTGCCCGCTGTTATCTGCTACCCCACCTGTTGCAGTCTTGCTTGTCTTGCATAGCCATGTTCCGGCCCAACTCTACCATTCCCTGGGAATACAAGCTCTTCCACCTTCTTTCCCAGCGTTCCCTCTGCCCGGCGTGCCTTCCTCATCTCTACCGTAAATATTATCCCACATCTCCCTCACGTAAAGCATGGGGCATATTGGGGCATGGCTCTCCCGTGGACTGCTTAGAATCTAGCCTGTTGAAACCGGTGGCTCTTTCAAGGTTCAATTTTATGCCCCCTCCTGCAAGGACGCCTCCTGGGATCATGGCCAGAGGAGACCCCTGCCCCCTGCACCCTACCTCACCCCGTTGATTCATCGCTGCTGCTCTACGCCGTGGCTCAGGGTCCTTGCTACTGCCCCCCCTTTGGCTCAAATGCTCTTCCCAGATGCCACATGGCCGAGCCGCTGGCCTCCCCATCTGTGCTCAGATGCCACAGGCCCCGGGGCCTTCCCTCAGCACCTAACCAAAACTCCCAGCCCCCAACCCGCCCCGCTCCCCTTCCTCGAGCTCGAGCTCGTGCGTACCTCCCTCCCGCGTGTGTGCGCGGTTGGTTGTTCATTTGGCTCTTAACCGCCTCCCCCTCTGGGCTGTAAACTCAGAACCTGGAGGCTGCATCCTAGAAATGTCCTTAAGAAATGACAGTCGCTTGTCCCCGATCGTCCTTCTTAACCTCACGCAGAATATGCAACGGCTATGAAATTGTAGTTTACATGTTCCCTGAGCCAGATCAAATGCTTAGATGGGTTTCCTCTCCCCAGCAATTATATCCACAAGCAGAAGCATGCACTCTCCTCCGTCCAGCCCACTGAGCAGGGCTTTGGGTTTTTTTTTCTGTTTATATGCTAAGCCACGAGTGCCCTCTCCCCAAGAACTTGATCCATGAGCCCCTCCCTAGGACACAACTTCTCGGATCTATTTCCTCCGCTCAGAATCCTCTGGACGGCCTGAAACCTATGGGGTGCTGCCCCGACCACTGTTCTCCTTCGGGGCCGCTGCCTTCCTCGGGGGCTACCCAGCCCCCACCTCCACCCCGACACTAAAAGCCGGTGCTGGCCCACCTGTGCGGGAGAGCAGAACACCGAAAGGGGGACCCCCCGGTCCCCGAGGCTCCAGCCTTTCATCTCGCCTATCGCCTGGAGCAGGTGTTGTGCTCACAGTCACCACGGGCGAAGGGCTTTGGCGCCTGTCCCAGGTGGCAGTGACAGCTCGCTCTTCCCCGACGAGCAGCAGGTTGGAGAGAAGGTTGGTACCATCCATTCCTTTCACCCGGCGCAACTTGGAGAAGCAGCGGGAAGGAAAGCCTTGGTTTTTCTATCCAGCACACTTCGAAGAGGAAACAGCCCCCCAGCCTGATACTGCTGCACAGCCAGAGCCCTGCACAAAAGGCTCCGCAGGGCACAGCACAGTGACCCCGCAGCGGCCGTCACCGCTCTGAAGGCCCCTGCCTCGTGTGCTGCTCATCTCCCAGGCACAGGGTCCCAGGGGCCCACACCTCCAGAACCCACCATCGCCCGCCTGCCAATCAGCCCGTAGAGCCTTCCACTGCTCCAGTTTGGACTCGGTAGCTGTGGCTTAATTATCTCGCTTAGATTAATTTCACTTACCCAGAATCAGGCCACCTGGCAATGTCAACCCCACGAAGTTCTTTGCGGCCGCTCAGATTTATTGCTGAAGGTACTGTAGCAGTTTGACACAGTTATGAATTCCAGAAATAGATATTGGATTATGTTTGTAAACTCATCTGTACCTGAGTGTGATTAAGTTATGATTAGGGCTTTGATTGGGCCAAATCATCAGAGCATTGAGCACTAAGGGGTGGAGACTCACAAATAAAAGGCATGGCAAAGGACAGAGTTGAGGGTTTTGATGCTGGAGTTTGATGTTGAAGCTTTAAGCTGGAGCCAGGAGAAGAACACAGAGGAAAAGAGACGGCTCCTTAGACTCGGCAGAAACCCCAGAGAGAGAGACAGAGCCGTTCGCCTGATAGTCTACAGCTGACTTTGTGGAGGAAACAGAGGCGCTGAGCCCAGAGGAACCCAGGAAGCCTGAACCCTGGCAGACGTTGGCCGCCATCTTGCTCCAACATGTGGAAATAGACTTTGGTGAGAGAAGCAACTTATGCTTATGGCCTGGCATCTGTAAGCTCCTACCCCAGATAAATCCCCTTTATAAGAACCAGCCAGTTTCTGGGGTTTTGCCTCAGCAGCCCTGTGGCTGCCTGACACAGGTGGTAACGGCACGTTGCTCTGAGGCGAGGTGCTGGAATTCTCTGGGAGCTCCTTCCTGAGTGAATCGGGAGTGTTGGGTTAAGATGGTGGCCCCAGCCCTGGTTAGAATCACCTGCGGAACTTCTAACCCGACCCCTGTGCCTGGCCCCCCTTTCCCAGACCAAGTAAGTTAGACTCTGGGGTGGGGGTGAAGGGGCCAAAGCACTGGTATTTTTTTCAAAGTTCCCCAGGGAACCCTAACAATGGAGAACCACCAGATTGGGTGAACCCAAACACCCCATTAGCACTGCCCCTGTTTTCCTTGGCAAGCCCCCACCCCAAGCTGCCCGTCCAGTGATGGCAGATGTCCATAATGGATGGCTCTGGAGGGAAGGGAAGCCCTAGGATTTTTGACTGGCCCTCAGTGAGGTCTTACAGTAAAAAAAAAAAAAACTTGCACAGTAAAAAAAACTTTTTTTTTTTTGCACAGAAAAAAAAAGTTTCAATTCCAGCAGCCTCTTGCTGGCTTAGCGTGTCCATGGAGCAGATGGCCCGAAGCTTTCAGGAATTTGCCTGACACCAAGCAGTGCCCGGAAGAGACCGTCATCCCATAACAGCGTGGGTAGCCCTGCCTTTTATAGGTCACCTCACATCCTCACTGCAGAGGCCACTGAGCATGCCCAGCCTGGCAGGCCGCGCGCCCATCCCTCCACCCCTTCGCCGCACACTCTCTCTTTAGTTCCTTCTTTCCTTCCACAAAGAGTTAGTGCCTTCTACCTTAGTGAGGTGCTGTTCTAGGCACATGGGCTTTACTAGGAAACAAAAACAGACTGAAAAAAAAGGGTAGCAGGGTAAGAGGGATGAGCAGAGCTCAGGGAAGCAGTGGTGGGGAAGCTGGCAGTAATAGAAAGGCCCAGAAGGGCAGGCCTCGTCGGCAAGAAGGAATCTGGGCAAACACGCAGAGACCGTCACATCCTCTGGATTCTGCTCGGCACCTCTGCCCAACTCCAAATGATATGTGGCCTTGGATGGCTATTATTTCACATCAGCCATTCCCTCAATTCAATTTTTTTCTCCCTCTTTTTTTTTAGCTATTAAGACTGGGGATTGAACCCAGGACCTCCTATGTGGAAACCAGCACTCAGCCCCTCAGCCACTGAGCTAGATCAGCTCCTTCCTCAGTGAAATTTTAAGCATCATAGGGGAAGGAATGTGGCTGATATTTTTCTGAACCTACTCAGCACAAAGCACATAGTAGGGACAGAAGGCAGAATAAAAGTACAATCCATTCGTCTTGCACGCACACACCCAGGTGTTCTGTTGCAGTTGTAGATCAAATGGACGCAATGCCATGTCATCATGGCCCTTTTGAGTAGAAAGAGGCCTCTCAACCCACCCATTTTATAGGCGAAGAGCCTGTGGCAAGAAGCTGGGACCCTCCCAAAGGCCACCCTGCAGCTGAACGAGCTGCCCCTGCCACTTAGGAACACCATCGGCTGCAGTTCCAGCCGGGGCCCCACAGCCCTCAGGTCTACTCAGAACAAATAAATGCAGACCCCCAGGGCCATGTCAGGTCCAGAAACAGCAGGAGCTTCGCCGGCTCCCAGAGCTCCCACCTGGCACAGTGCACCATGGCACAGCACTCCCTTTGGCTCTCTGGGCAAATCAATTTATAGAGCAAAGAGCTGGTTTTGAACATCCTGTGCATCTCCGTAATGAACCTGCCTGTACCTTGGCTTCTCTCTCCAAGAAGACTCAGCCGTCAGCTATCACTTTAAATTGGTGGTGAATTTGTAATAAAGATGAAATCTACAACCTCTGCTGACCCTGCCCTCTAGGAGAAGTGCAAAATCTCACACTCCTTGTGTGTTAATTACAGCTGCAAACTATACATAAAACCAGGGCTAAATATAAAACAGTAATTTTAAATGCCTTTTTATCTTGAAAGATATTTTAACTTAAAAATCACATAATAGTAATAAGAACACTAAGTCTGCTGCTCCCTAGCTTGTTTAGAGGGGAAGAGTCAGATTTTCTTCATTTTCCAAGCATAAAACACCCTCATATTGACAATGCTTTCCCAGATCTACACAGCATCTTATTATTAGGTGTTAACAGGAGAAAGAAAAGCTATGTTTTAAACGACGATGACCTCAGAGGTAAATGACGCCAGAAAACAGGAGCTTTGGGAATGAGTCCAAAGCTTAAAGCCAGGCTCCGTGCTTTTTTAATTCAGATAATAGGGGCGGCTGGCAGGGACACCTTTGCCAAGTCTGCGTGATTTGACTCCAAGTACCATCTCCCTTAAACCTCAGCCTAATTCCCAAGATCAGTGAGCTATTAGGGTCTGCCTCAGCTCTCTCCCTGACTGCAGCCAACCAAAGATGAGTGGAAACCGAGCAAGGCACGCGTAGCCTTCAAAGAGAAAAGGTTAATGTGTCTGCAGCCTGCCGGAGGCTTCTAATGGCACCCCAAATACGAGTCAAGCAGGGAAAGAGGCAGGGGCACCTCGTTTCATCCCCGTTAGAAAGAAACCATAATATTGTCAAGTAGTGGGGGGAAAATTGAGAAGGCTACTGACGAGAACGTTGAACTGTGCTGTAGACTGATTTACACCTTTGTGATCTGTGGCAGTTGGAATGTTGTGAATCCCAAAAAGCAAAAGATTATGTCTTGTTTTGTGTTTTTCAACACTTTTTTAAATTAAAACGAATAGATCGCACAGAACGTTATATTAAAAAAACATAAGAGGTTCCCATATAACCCACTCCCCACCCCCCCACCCCCCATCAATTTTGTAAATGGTATTTTTTTGAAGATACATACCTCACAAAAAATGTTACATTAAAAAACATAAGAGGTTCCCTTTCCCGTATGCCCCCCACCCCCCCCACCCCGCTCCTCCCACACCAACAACCTCCCTCATCATTGTGGCACACTCATCGCACTCAGTGAACACATTTTGGGGCACTGTCGCACCACGTGGATAATAGTTTACCCTGTAGTTCACACTCTCCCCCAGTCCATTCAGTGGGTTATGGTAGGATATATAATGTCCAGCATCTGTCCCTGCAATGTCATTCAGGACAACTCCAAGTCCCAAAAATGTCCCCACATCACATCTCTTCCCTCTCCCTGCCCTCAGCAACTACCATGGCCACTTTCTCCACATCAAGGCTACAGTTTCTTCTATCACTAGTCACAATGACGTTATAACAGAATATCAGCAAGTCCACTCTAATCCATAAGATTATGTTTTAAACGAATCCATTCCTGCGGATGCAAGGCCCATCTGACTGGATTACCTCAGTGGGGTGTGAATCATGTTGAGTTTCCGCCCCTCTGATATAAAGTGGAAATGGGCAGACACAGGAAAAGGGAGCTGCCATGTTTGATTCCGCCATGTAAGAGGACTGCAGGAAAACAGAAGCCCCGAGACGCTCAAAGAGCTGAGGCCTAGAAAGAGACGAGCCCGAGGCCTGGTTGCTCACAGCTGAGCTCCAAGAGTCAGTAGATTATGGAGGGGAAGGAGAGACCTCACTGAGGTTGGCTGCCATCTTGCTTCTCCACATGGCAACATGCCAGGATCAACAACAATAGCTGACTTTGGGGAGAAGGCATTTCTGCTGATGCCTCGATCTGGACATTTCGTGGCCTTGAAACTGTAGGTTTTTACCCAAAAGAATTCCTGTCATAAAAGCCAACAGATTTCTGGTACTTTGACCTAGTGGCCTTTTGGCACTAACACATGGGTCTTGGTATGCAATGATGAAATGCCCATTGGTGATGGTTTTCTGAGATTCTGAATGTGGCTTAAATACCAAGTGAAAACAAGAGTCTTTTCCATGCCCCCTAGATTGTTCTGTGGCTTGCTGCTGATGTGTCACTATCTATAGATAGTGATATCCAGGGTTAACCCGAAGCTTTGAGTCAAAGGGGAGAGAGCCCATACCTCAAGGCTGTACGGTCAGATCGTGGCTGTGGCTTAGCAGCTGGTGCCAAAAAGAGTGGCTTGAGGAGTCAGTCTTGCAGTGGGAAGGACAGGCCTTCGCCCCACCTCCAATAACCCAGGAAATAGTGAGAGTACCAGGAAACAGTAGAGCACAGCCTGATGGAAAAGGCTTTGCGGAAGAACAGAGTTGAGTCTCCAGTCCTGTAGCTCTGCCCAAATGAAATGTCCAGCTTCAGAGGACAGAGCCAGGCCTACCCCAGGGGCCATTTATTGGAGAGTTACATGCATTCTCTCATTTAATTCTCACAACAACCCTGCCACAAAGGAACTTTAACCCTCATTCACAGATGAGAAAACTGAAACGTAGAACAATCAAGCTATTGGGTAAGAGTCTAAAAGATAGGAGGTCCCAGAGCTGGAATTTGATCTCAGATTTAAAGCGAAAGCCTTTGCTTAAGTTGATAATGCCAAGAGGTCACCAAGATTAAAGCAGCAACTCTGGAGCAGCTGAAATTGCCTGGCAGCATCTTCTGCTTCTTCTGCCCTTACTTCTTCAGGCGTCCCAGTCTTAACTCACCTTTCAACAGCCGAGTGGTTCTCACCGTCACCCGTGCACACTCAGAAGTTGTGTTTCTACAAGCAGGCAAACATCATTAAGCCTGTCTGTTAGTCACATCAATCAACATTAAATTCTAATTTGAATCAGTCATCTATTGCATACAACAAACCACTCCAAAACTCGGTGGCTCAAAACAACAGCAGCATATTATTTATTGTGATTGATTCTGTAGGTTGGCCAGGCCATTCTGCCACTGCTCTCACTGCAGCTGACCCACGCGGCCACGCTCACGAGTGGACCCACTGGGGTCTGTGCTCGGCTGAGAGGCTGAGAGAGCTGGGCCTCTTCCCCACACGGTCTTTCATTCTGGGTCTTATTGCACCATGGTGATTTCAGAAGTCCAGGAAAAGAGCAGAAGCTCCGACATCTCTTAAGGCCCAGCCTCAGAAACCATACCATGCCACTTCTGTGTTCCACAGATCGGAGAAATGCGTCAGGCCAGCCCACACTTAAGGAGTGAGAAAAGCGACACCAGTCCCTGATGGGAGGAGCAGCAAAGTTAACTTGCAGAGGAGTGATTCACGGGGGGCCATTTTTGTACCACAGTGTGACAGTTTGAAATTCTTTTATGAATCCCAAAAACAGAAAGATGGTGTTTTTAACTAATCCATTCCAGTGGGTGTGAGACCCTTTTGACTGGACTACATCAGTGGACTGTGATTCAGGTTTAGTCTCTACTCTCTTACTGGAGCTGATATAAATGGAGACACAGAACGAGAGACACACAGAGAAAGGAAGCCGCCCTATTGATCTCACCATGGGAAAGAGAAGACAGCTGGAAAACAGAGAAGCCACAAGGGATGAGAGAGGTCCCAGAGTCTGGAACAGCAGAGAAAGACACAGAAAGAGGGCCCCAAAAGGCTGGGCCATGGAGTAGCTCAAGCCTGAAGAGGCAAACCATATGCCTGAGCGCTCACAGCTAAAGTCCAGAAGAAAACAGAGCAGCTGAGACTGAGAGAGGAAGTCTAGAAAGAGACAAGTCCTATGCCTGGTTGCCCACAGTTGAGCTCCAGAAAACAGTAGATTCTGGAGGGGAAGGCAGAGACCCCAGCAGAGACCAGTGGCTATCTTGCTTTACCACATGGAAGGACCCTTAGAAAGCATCTCTGCTGATGCCTTGATTTGGACATTTCACAGCCTGGAATTATAAGCTTTTACCCCTAATAAATTTCCCATTATAAAAACCAATCCTTTTCTGGTACTTTGCATTGGCAAAGTCTTCCCTTTGGCTCCAATGATTCACATCTCTTTCATACGCAAATCCCCAAAGTCACATCCAGTCCCTTCATCAGGCTGAGAGTCCATGATCTCATGCAGATCATCAAGTCCACATACAGATGACGATTCTTAAGAGCCACTTCAAAGTGGCTTTTCTTGATCTAGAGATCAGTGAACTAAAAAGACAATGATCTTTCCCACACACACAACCAATATACAATGGAAAAACCAGGACAAGATCAGGGCAGTAAATACTCCCATTCAAAACAGGGAGAAATGGGAGGTGCAGCATGGTCCTTGCAAGCCTCCCCTTAAGGAAATGGGGAATTTTCCTGGTTGGTGAACAGATCCACTCCCTAGGGATGTTTTCTTCAATTACTGTTCTCCTCAGCTCTTGGCTCTGCCCCAAACTCAGGGGTGTATCTTCTGAGATACATTTCCCTCTCCATAAGAAATGGCCCATGTGTGCAGCTGAAACAGGGTCTTCTGTCTGCCCATAGAAAGTTGGGGGGCCCAAGTCTGCTTTTTCATTTTGAATTCTCTTTCCCTTTAGTCCAAGCTGACAGTGCTGTTGTACAATTTTTTAGAGGTTCTCTCCATGCCCAAAAGCCACATCTGTAATTCCTCTCAAGACCTACCTCTCTCTAATTTGGACATGTCAAGCTGCAATGAAACAATGCCCTTAAGATTCTTAGAAACCATTTTATCTCACTGAGAAGGTCTACTAGACACCTCCTTATATTTTTCTGAAGTCTTGACAAAAGTTGTACAGCTACACCCTTGATTTAGTGTTTACCTTGAGGCCATCTCTAGTTTGGAGAATCTTTTGTTAACTGGAGAGAAAGGAAATGTGAAACTGTTCTTTTCTAAACCCCAAAATCCAGGCTTTTCTATATTCCCTCTAAATTCTGCCTACAAAGCAATCCTGTCTCTCTTTCTAGGTTTAAAAAAAAAAAAAAAAAGCCAGTGGGCACTTTCAACATACATTTGGCCTGGTCATGTCCTTAGCCAAGTGCACAAGTTCATTAGGTACATTCTCTATCTTCCATGTTATTGTGCATATCAGTTTTGTCCATGCAAGAGGCCTCTCTTCCAGCCTGTGCTAACAAACTCTGCTGCCCCTTCAGCCTCCCCCCACAAGCCAGTCCCAAAGTCAGTGCCATATGTTTTAGGTTCTTGCTACCGAAAAAACACTTTCAAATATCAATTGCTTATTAACACACAACAAAATACCCCAAAACTCAGCAGTTTAAAACAAGCACAGTGGATCACTTCTCATAATCCCATGGGATGGCTGGGCTGTTCCACTGGCCTCACCTGGGCTGAGATCCGCCGGCAGGTTGGCTGGGAGCTAGGCTCACCTGGGCCTTTCTCTCCAGAAGGTCTTCCCTGCTGGGCCTCTTCCCAGCACGGTAGGCTCGGGGTGACCAGAGAGCCCTTTGAGAGCCTATCCTCAGGGGTCACCAGGGCTACTGGTGCCATCATCTCTTGGTTGAGTCAACTCACAAAGTCAGCCTATATTCAAAAGGATGGAAAAGTATACTCTACCTCTCAATCGAAGGAGTAGCAAAGGGACATGAAGGCAGAGAAGTGTAATTCATTAGGGGCCATTACTGTAACACTCCACCACATAAGTTATGTTTTATGTATGAAATACATGAATATATGCACACCATGATTTTTTGAACATCTGAATGTGGAATCATGATATTTACTTTACTAGTTTATTTAGATAAATGGAGTCTAGTCGTAATACTTTATGATAGTCAGCTAGTGAATGGCCTGTAGTATATTTGGCAAAAGTAATGAATTCTTAGCGATTTGAGATTTGCCTACAGCTCCTGGCTGTAAAATGTTTCCTGTGAAGTGAAATGATACTGCTCAGGGATTTTTGTGGAAATTATAGGGTTTATAGATTAGCAAAGTGAGAATTAATGAGGTTCCACTGTCTTTACTGCAACCTAAGAAATGGAATTCCTATAAAGAAATTAGTTCTAAGACTGAAGGCCTTTTTCAAATCATTCTGGCAAAGATGACACCACATCAAAAAGAGAAGGCTGTAAAAGCCTAAATTTTGCCATTATAGAGATCATTTTTATTGCAATGTATAATTTTTTATTAATTAAATTTTCACATGGATAACTTGGCAGTAAAATTATTTATAATCTAAGTGGATGACCATAATGTTACTGTGTAATTTTTTTTTACAAAGGTTTGGGAGAATATAAGCTATAATTTCCTCTTTATTTCTCAGAGCCATGTTTACTATTTAAATTAAGAACTTTTTATACATTAAAATTTAGAGTGTTATTTCTCAGATATTTGTGAGCGAAACAAAATGTTATTTTTACTGTCTTCAGCAATGTGTTAAATGAGTGATTATAAAAATACATCATAATATTTACCATCTTTCCCATACATTAAGGGAGCTAATGACAACGTTTGTCTGAGAAATAGCAAATAAAAATCATTGCAGCTGGAGGAGACACTTAATTCTACATACAGAAGGAAGAACCTATCAAATTGGAAGAGCTAGAACCTCATGACCTAATTTATATTACTATTAACAGCATCCTAATTGTTCAATAGTCTTTTTCAGGCCAGAAGTTTTACCCCATTGATGGTGTTGAGACGCACTGATATAACCAGCTTCAAAATAAATTACATATTCACAGAAAAGTAAACATCTCTGTGCAGAACACCTGAATGCATTAAAAATTTCAGTAATTCATCTTGTAAAATCTTTCTCAAGTACCATTTATACTCTATCAAAAAACTTAACATATAAAATAACATTAAAATACTCCAGCTACAAAATAAGTACAAACACCTCAGAGTGTATGTAAGTACAAAGGATGATAATTAATGTCGTAGAACATCATATGACATTAAGGTATAATATCCGTAGAAATAAGAGGAAAAAAATCACTTTTCCAAGATGGCAGCTACAACCACTAGTACAGAGGAAACTGCTTGAGAATATCAGTCATTTTCAGGAGAAGCCATTGCTAAGAGACGTAAGTGAAAGTGGGGCATACTTCGTCTGAAAAACAGCCCCGAGCTTAAAAGGTGATGAGTCACAATACATTAATCACCCATTAAAAAAAAAAAAACAGAACTGGCTTACGCATCTCCATATCTCCGTGTCTTTACAGATCCCAGGGCAAAATTGGGACTCTCCATACAACACCTCAAACACCTTTGATTGCAGGTGTTTGGAATCCCTTCTCACTGCATGTCCCTGTGCCCTGGCCTTCTCCCAGCCAGCTCAGAGCCGTGTCTCCAGGCCTCAGCTCAGACTCTCAGAGGACTCTTGGCCCTTCCCTGACCACTGTTCTTGGGTCTTCAGCAGAGCTCCATTTCCCCATCCGGGTACACCTGATTACTGGGGGAGCTTCCCATCAAACCTGGGGGCTGTTGGGAGACTACCATTGTGTCTTTTTTTTTAAAGATTTTTTTTTTTAATTTCTCTCCCCATCCCCAGCCCCCTCCCTCCCAGTTGTCTGCTCTCTGTGTCCATTTGCTGCATTTTCTTCTGTGACCACTTCTATCCTTTCCAACGGCACCGGGAATCTGTGTCTTTTTGTTGCATCATCTTGTTGCGTCAGCTCCTGCATGTGCGCCGCCACTCCTGGGCAGGCTGCACTTTCTTTCGCCCTGGGCAGCTCTCCTTATGGGGTGCACTCCTTGCGCGGGGACTCCCCTATGCCGGGGACACCCCTGCGTGGCATGGCACTCCTTGCGTGCATCAGCACTGCACATGGGCCAGCTCCACACGGGTCAAGGTAGACGCGCTATCCATTGGGCCAAGTCCGCTTCCCTACAATTGTGTCTTGTTCATCTCTGTTTGCCCAACCCTAAGACGGTGTTTGTAGGCAGAGTACACGTTTGTTGAAAGAACAAACGAATGAACGAATAAGTAATCAAAAGAATGGACCACATGCCCCAAGCTTCTTGAAAAGGGCCCAATTTCAAGAGACAAGCTCAACTCTAAAAGACCAATTGACCTTGGGAAGTGGATTTGGCACAATGGATAGAGCAGCCAAGGTTCATACCCAGGGCTTCCTGACCCGTGTGGTGAGCTGGCCCACGCGCAGTGCTGATACGCAAGGAGTACCGTGCCGTGCAGGGGTGTCCCCCACGTAGGGGAGCCCCATGCACAAGGAGTGCACCCCTCAAGGAGAGCCGCCCCATGCAAAACAAGTGCAACCTGCCTAGGAGTGGCACCACACACGGAGAGAGCTGACACAGCAAGATGACACAACGAAAAGAGACACAGATTCCTGATGCCACTGACAAGAATACAAGCAGACACAGAAGAACACACAGCGAATGGACACAGAGAACAGACAACTTGGGGGAGGGGAAAGGGGAAGGGGAGAGAAATAAATTTTAAAATTTTTTTTAAATAAGTCAACTGAGGAAAAATAACATTTTAATTAATTGATTAATTAATTAATAAAAAATAAAAGACATCGACCTGGAGACCAGCCACGACCTGAATGAAGTAGTCTAAGCCACCGTGGAGATGAGCTAAGCAAGTCACTGACAGCAGCAAGGGGTGGGAGGCAACTTCCACCAGTGCCTCATGAGAAGATATCACACTGCCCACCTGGGGCATTCCAGAAAACTCCTTCTGCTCTGGAAGGCTGCTGTAGCTATCTCATGCAGAGTACAATTTTTGAAGGGACTGTGAAGAGCTATGAAGAGTAGCTGGTCCATTTGTGGCTGAAAAATGTTTTTCACTAGGCTCCTTATGTGTATGTATACACACATCTATCGACCGAATTTTTAAAAAGGCTCCGTTTTCACTATCTATTTAAACAATTTTAGGGTAAATGCTAGAAAACTGCATGAAAACACACAACTGAAAATATTCCTGGAATCTCTGCACCCCTAATTCGAGCTAATATCAAAGTGACACAAGACTCCTCTCGGAAACCACCTACTCTCCTCTTCTCTCCGTACTCCACCTTTTGCTTTTCCACGTTCAGCTCTACTTTCAAATTACCAGTTAAGATTTATAGTCGTTTTCTTTTCATATATGATATTTATTCAATTTTTTAACGTTAGTGACATTTCTCTTCCAAAAAAAACTAAATTAAGTTGTATTTCTTTGTGAAACTCAGTTGGTTTCCTTACCATGCCTTCCCTCCCCTTCCTTCGCACCATCCTTGGGTAAAGTAACCTGTGATGGGAAAAAACTTCACGTGACCTCTGCAGGCCTAGTAAGTGAAGCGCACAGCAGATGCCGCGGATTTCAGGGGAAAGCAGGCCGTGTCCGAGCTGCAGGCCTCCTGCTTGAAACCGTTGTTTACTCTCAGCCCAGGACCAAGGTCGCTGACTATATTACACATGGGAGGGGATATATTCCCAAGTGATCATTTAGTATTATAAACAATAAAATGAACATGAAAACTAGACCTGCTCATTGTGATGGCTCCTAAACTGGTAGAAATGTGTCCTGAACTCTAAGATCCCAAGAAAAGAGAACTACAGCACCAGAAAGAACATAAAGGGGAAAAGTGACTATGAGCAAAGGCAGCTCGACCCCTAGACTGGGCCCCCATCAGCATGTTATAGAAAGCAGCTAGCTTGTTTCCAACGAGCAGGTTTTAGTATCTACTATATAATTAAGACAGTAATCATAGCATTTGCTCATTAGATTATATGTGTGTGTGTACTTAGTATTTATTATTCTCTCTCATGGTCCCATGGGTTGACAAAGCTCAGCTGGGAAGTTCTCACTTGTGGTCCTTCATACCATTGAAGCTGGATAGCAGCTGGGATCAGTATCATCATAAGGTGGACAGGCTGGGCATTCAAGTGGTTCATTCACATGGCTGGCAGTGACGTTATCTACAGACTGGGACTTGGCTGTGACTTGAGCAGCTACACGTGACCTTTCCACATAGCTTGGACTTCTGGAAGAATGCAGCTGGCTCCTGAGATTGTCCCAAGAGCAAGCATTCTAAAAGACCCAAGTAGAAGCAGCAAGAGCCTAGCCTTGAACATCATGGAGTGTCACTTCTGCTGCAGCCACAATTCAAGGAGGGACTATGCAAGAGTCCAAAGGAAAGAAGTGTGGCTCCTGGGGGTGGAGGTAAGAGGAGGGCACCTTTGGAGAATGTATGTATCCCCCAAGCATCATCACATAGGGTGCTTTACATAGATTATTTGACACAAAAATCCTGGGACAGAGAACCCCATTTTCCAGATGAGGACCCTGAAGCTCTGAGAAGCTAAGCCACTTGTCTGAGTCTACCCAACAATAATTTCCCTCTCTGGAATCTGATCAACATGCTATCTGCCACTACCAACCTGAAGCCCTCTCAATCAGTTCTTCCTAGGTGCAGTTTTTTTCGAAGCAGTTGGAAATATGAGAAAGGAGAAATATCTCCTGCCTTCCAGGATTTTACAATCTAGTGGAGCCACAAAATACTGAAAAGAACTTCAATATTTTGAGAGAAGAATTCGTGGCTAAATAGGAAATCTCAATTTTGACAGATCGCGACCCAAACTACTGAAATTAAATATTGGGAAACTGCCCTAACAAGCCTCCTGGGTGCTTTCTGTTCTTGGGAGAGATGGGAAGGTGAGAATAAGGACCACACAGAGGAAAGGGTGAAAACTACAGTGGAAGGAACCCACTGAGGAATTCCCAAAAGGCTACTGAAAGGAAACTCCCACCACCATTGCCATCTGGATTTCCTCCCAATAATGAAGGAACTATTTGTTTGCTTAATCTGGGAAAATGGATATGTTCTTGAGTCTTCTCCAAACGGCTGTGCAGACAGGCTGTGTAGTTGTGCTTGTGTTAAAGAGGGGGTTTAAACAGCTTTTTCTTCTTTCCCGCTGTAGTAGGTAGACAGTCAAATAACCCTCACCCGTTTTATCACATTGTTGATCACATTCTCTACCTACAGGGCAGTAATTTTCCACTCTGTAATCCAATCAATACGTTCTCTACCCGTTAAGTCCCCTCACTACCCTTCTCGCCCTCACAGACATCAGATTTTTTAAAAATTGCAATTTTTAAAAAAAGTTTCAAACAAATCAGTAGTATCTTTTAAAGCTATTTAGTTCTTGATAAAACGTGAATATTATGTTCTCGCTGTCGACATTAAAAGACCAAGAGCTAAGTTTTAGGAACTCGAATCCCCTTGCTCCTTGCTACCGCAGCCCTAGGTGTTTTGTATAATACATGAGAGAACCCCGCTTAGACACAGAAATGCATTTTCAGTAAGTATTTACGACGTTGTCCTGAGCATACCGCTTTAAATTGGCCCGCTGTAGCTTGAAGCATTACACAAACTGTTGGTCTGCTGACTGCCGCTCTGGCAGCAACACGCACAGAAAATAGATGGCTAAGGGTTTTTTCCTCGGCTCCTCCTCCCTCTCTCTCTCGCCTGTTCTCCTCCTCCTCCTTAAAAACCAGTCGTGAACATTTTTTTTTTTAAATCCTGTGGCATTTTTAATCAACACGTATTTCCTTCCAGGACCTCTGATCCTCTATTGATTCCCATTAAAACGCTTTGCTTCTCTTTGCCCCCGCTGCCGATCGGATTTCAGATCCGCCACGGGACGGGCAGCCAACCCGGGGCACCCGAGCCCCAGCGCGCGGGGAGCCGCAGGCCCGGGGCGCCCCCGAGCGCCGTCCTCGCGGGCCGCCGCGCGGGAAGCCGGGCCCGCAGGCCGCGCCGCGCGCGGTTCTTCCGTCGGTCCCCGACCTCCCCACACTTTTTGTTTGGGTTTGGTTCTCGGGCCGGCGCTGCCCGCCAGGGAGGGGGGGCACCGGAGAACAAAAGAGCCAGCTCTCCCCCGCGCCTGACGTCAGGCTGCCGCTCCCGACGAGCGCTCGGGCGTGCGGGGCCCTCCGCAGCGGCCCCGCGCCCGCGCCGCCCGCCTCGGGGAGAGCCCCGGGCCCGGGGCGGCGCTGGGAGCGGCCCGGACGTCGGCCGCGAGCGCGGACCGGGCTCTCCCGCGGGGAGCGGACGCGGCCCCCACACCGGTCCCTCGGGGCCGGGGTCCGGGCGGCTCCGGGGTTCCGGGCGCGCGGGGTTCCGGGCGCGAGGGTTCCGGGCCGGGCGCAGGGCCCGCCGCGCCCGCGGGAGCGCGCCGCGCCGCCTCCCCCCGCGCCGCCCGGGCCCGACCTCGCGGGCGCGCGCGCCGCCTCCCCACGCCCGGCTCCGGCGGCGCCAGCTCGGGGCTCGGCAGGCGCGGCGGCGGCGGCGGCGGGCGGGACGCAAAACCCGGGCCGGAGGCGGGCGCGGAGCGGCGCGGCAGCCGCGGAGCCCGGGGCCGGGGACGCCGGGAGGCCCCCGGCGGCCACGCGGACGGCAGCCCGCTCGCAAGGGGCCTCGTGGGCCCGAGGCCCGCGGGCGCCGGGCGGCGGCCTGCGGGGACCGGCGCCGACTCCGCGGCCTCGGGGAGGAGCGGGTGCTGCCCGGGAGGAGGAGAGCCGGCCCGGGAGCCCGCAGCGTGGGCCTGGGGCCCGGGGCTGGGCCGCGCCGCCCGGCCACGTCGCAGCCTGAGACGTTTCTGTGCTGGGCCTAGGCGAGCCCAGGGCCCACGGTGGACAAAGTGCGGGCTAAGAAGGTGAACTTGGAAGACGCTCCCCCACCTCAAGAAACCACATTTACTAAGGGAAGAGGAGCGCCCAAAAGCGAGATCTTAGGACAAACCAATGTGGCCTGTCCATACAACTGGAATATTACCCAGCCATAAAAAAGAATGAAGTTGATACGGGCTGCAACATGGGTGGACTTGAAGACATCACGTTGGGTGAAATAAGTGACACTTAAAGATGTTTAACCATTACAGTTTTGCTTCTCGTCAGTGAAGGCATGAATTGGTCAAGAAACAGGAAAGCAGATTACATTTCACTATTAAGAAAGAAATGGAACTCAAGGAGAGAACAGTGAGAGGCTGGAAATAAGATAAATGCCCATCATGAAAGAATTTTAAATAACTTGTGCCACAGTCACTTAACAGAATATTATGCAGCCATTAAAAATGAAGTCCATATACTGGAAAGATAGTTACAATATGTTGTTATGGGATGTATTAGCCAAAGGGGAGCTGATGCAAAATACCACAAATTTCTTGGTTTTTATAAAGGGCATTTATCTGGGGTAGGAGCTTACAGATACCAGGCCATAAAGCATAAGTTACTTCCCTCACCAAAGTCTATTTCCACGTGTTGGAGCAAGATGGCTGCCGACGTCTGCCAGGGCTCAGGCTTCCTGGGTTCCTCCCTTCCTGGGGCTGGCTTCTCTCTGGGCTCATGGGTCCTCTCTTCCCAGGGTTTGCTTCTCTTTCCTCTGTGAGCTTACTTCCAGGGGCTCAAGCTTAAAGCTTCAGCCTCAAGCTCCAACATCAAAAGCACCCAACTCTGTCCTTTGCCATGCCTTTTGACACGGCCCAATCAAAGCCCTAATCATAACTTAATCACACCCAGGTACAGACCAGATTACAAACATAATCCAATCCAACATCTATTTTTGGAATTCATAACCATATCAAACTGCTACATGGGAACAAGACAAGTTACAACCAGCATGTACATAATAATCCAATTTTTGTTTTAAAAAAAAAACATCTGGAAGGATATCTCAAATGTTAGCAGTGACCATCTTGATTTTATTTTTTTTAGTGACACTTTCCCCTTCAGATCTTTGAAGTATGGTCTGAAATTTTTATGAGTGGGTATTACTTTTTTTAGTTAGAAAATACATGCATGGCAGAAGTTTTCATCATTTTTTAATGTATTTGGTTCTTCTCTTGTGAAGCTGAAGTGACATCTGTGGGCTTGGAAATACTCAGCAATTGGAGAAAAGGTGGTCTCTGGACTGGCCCCATCCAGGCACTGCACAGGGTCATAATTTCTTCCCCGTGTGACCTGGCTCAAACTCCTTCAACACCTCTATGGGCCTGGGTAACTTCACCTGTAAAAGGAACATAATAGTACCTGCTAGGAGGGCTGTTGTGAAGACTGCAAGTAGAAGCAGTGAAACACTTTGCACAGCCTCCGGGCCCCAGGAGCGAGGTTTTCATGGAAGGGACAACGAGCACAGGCTTTGGGAAATACCATCGCTATCACAGGCTAGCTGTGCCTCTGTCGTAGCCCTTAGCGCTGCCCACACGTAGTTCTCCTCTGCCTCTCCTTCCTACCACGTGGGAAGATTGACCGTCTGCCCCCATTTGAGGTTAGGTGTGGCCACGCGACAGGCTCTGGCCAACCAAGGAGCGGAAGGAAGCCCCGGCCCCAGCGTGCTTTTTGTTCTCATTCTCCGTCTGCCATCACAACCAGCAGTTCCCACGTATGTCCACTGGACCTCAGATTGAGGGCACTGCAGAGCCTCTTGGGACCCTCTGCAGACATGTAGCATGAGTGAAATAACCTTTCTTACTTTAAGCCACTAATATTTTGTGGTTGTTGCCTAAAACAACACAACATTATTATCTTACAGCTCTGGAAGTCAGTAGCCAAGCATGGGTCTCACTGGGCTAAAATCAAGGTGTCGGCAGGGTCATGTGCCTTCTGGAGGCTCCGGGAGACTCCCATCTCCTTGCCTTTTCCAGCTTTTAGAGGCTGCCCGCATACCTTAAGCTACTAAGATTTGGGGGTCATTTGTTACAAAGCCTAAAGTTGCCCATCCTGACTGATACAGCAGCCACTTGCTAGTTCTGTGACCTTGGGAAGGTTGCTTAATCTCTCCAGGTTTCAATCTCTTCCCCTGTAAAAGGTATTAAAACTCCCCTCCTTAGGGTTGGTGGAGAAAATGAGTGAACGTCTGAAAGTTCATCTGGCATCTTCTAAAGTGCAGGTGAAGTCAGGGCGACATGATCATCACACCACATGGGCTTATTTTCCTTGTCTTCAACGGTAGAAGCCGAGGCAGTTGGTTTATGGCAGCACTTTGTCTCTCTCCCATTGGATATGCTCCTGCAGCCACAAAAATGAAGAGACTTCCACATGGTTAAGAGATGGCAGAGTAAATGTAGGTAAGAGTGTCCAAGGCCTAGTGGAGTCAGCAGCCCATGGCCAAGAGAACAGGCCCCTACCAGGATCCCAGAGTGACTCCTGTAGGGTGAAGATCTCCAGAAAGTTCCACGCACTCTCAGGCCCACGTGAAGAGAGTCAATTTGTGAATGCAATTTAGGAAGATGGGTACGGAAATAACGGCCCAGCCACAGCTACCACTTTCTTCTAATATAAACCCCCTTCCTGGGCTCCTCAGCGTCCTCCGAACACAGCGGTACCTCCTGCCACAGCCAAGAGCGAGGCACACCCAGGCTGCTCCTGCGCTGCGCGTGCTTCCACCTGAGGCTTGGGTGGGTCGTGCGGGTGGAGAGCAGGTGGCCATTCGGGAAATCCGGTCTGCAGGGCATAGGACAGCTTTATTTAAGATCCTTCTATAATCAGGAAGGTTCAAGAAAGTTCAGAAAAATGAACATTCCTCTGCAGGCTTTGGGCCGGAGGCCAGGCACCTCCGAGGAGACAGAAGACGGCAGAAGGAGAGAGGAGGCTCTTCTCCCCAGAGGGGCTGGCGGGGGGCTCGTTGCACCTTCCCGCTTCGCAAAGGGAGGACTCACAGGCAGCAGGCAGCGGTGCCCCGTTACCTGGATTTCCCTTAGTCAGGGCCGGCGTTCCAGGAGGCACTCAGGAAGCCTCTTCACTGCACCAAGAAGAGTCATGAATAATGAAGAGGACGAGCTGTACCTTTGCAGGGTACTTCATAATTAACCGAGTGTTTTCACATCCATTTACTCATTTCGTCCTCACAATGGAAGGACCAGAGAAAATGTCACCCCTGGAGAGAAATTGTGCCCCCGCCTGCGCCGCCTCGGGACAGAAGGCCAAGGAAGAGTGGAGGCAAGGCGGGGAGCTCCTTCTGGACTGGGCGGTCCCTCTGAAACGAGGGTCATGGTACAGCGGACCCATGATTCGACCGTGATCCCCGCACCGCGTCACAAGCCGCAGCCGCCTGTCCACCTGCAGCCCCGTGGCTCCGTCCCAGGCGTGGACGCTGCGCCCCTGCAGCACGGGCCCACCCTCCCTCCCTCCTGAAGCCCGGCCAGTCTCCCCAGACACCGTCTTCGGGGTGTCGCGTGCTCGTGCAAAACTCTGGTGCCCCAGCACGAGCTCCTAGGCCTGTAATTCAAGGTCCTCTGTGGGCTGGACCCACCCTACCCACTCTCTAGTTAGGCAAGGCCATTTCCAAGTGGCTCCCGCCCCAGCTGGAATGCCCTTCCTTCTCCTTGCCAGAGATGAAAATCCTGCACCCAGGGCCAGCGGACGTCGTGCCCTCCATGAGAAGGTCGTCGGTATCTCTGGCCTACAGTAGATACTCAGCACAGCCGCCTACAGACTCGAGAACCTGCACCTCAGGGGCTGCAAAGCCTTTCCCGAGGGGCTCCCTGGCCAGGATATTCTGAAGGAAGATCTTCGCTTTCAACAGACGCTTTTACTCAAACACTCCCGCCCCCTTTCGCCATGTCTCTTCCCCCAATTCACAAAAAATAGCGTCCCTCCCACTCAATCCTAATCTTCCTGTGGTGCATCGCTCTGGGGTTTTAGCAAGACCCTCCTGGGCACCAAATAAAGGAAAAACTGAAAATCCTGATTTAGACAGAGGGAAGGTAAAGAACTCTAATGACTGGATAACAAGTCCTTGAGGTGGTTTCTAATACTTTGCTTCCAACAAAATTGAAGGATGGCCTCGTAGAGCTGTCAGCTGATGGATCCTGAAACAATTGTTGATAATAGGCTATCATGTGATTTGGGACAAATAGATCAGAAGGTGTTTTTTAAAAAATCGAATGACATTTCCATAACAAAATCGCTTCCATTCCCTTCTCCTAAGTATTACGAACAGGGATCTTTCATCGATAAACAATGAAAAATAGAACTGGCGCTAAACATCTGTCATTCTAGCAATAAGTGATGTTTATCCACAATACACGTAACGTTTGAGAAAAAGACAGTGTCATCTATCCTGTTAGGAGATGCAAACCTCCAGTAAAGCTTTATTTTGTATGTTACCATTTGTCAAAATTTGCTATTCATTTATACGATTTTGATCAATTGTGCAGTACGAATAACTGAATGGAAACTAAATCCAGAAAACAGAGCCTTTAGTCACAAGAATTTTTGTAAACATGTTTGATGGAAGAAACATGGGATATTCAATAAAAGACCTTCAATCATAAATGTATGAGATTAGCACAAAATTTTAAAGGAAAAGTGGAATGGAAACAGAAGTTCAAAGAGAAAACAGAACAGCGTACAATTTCTGACTGCTAAAGATGAGCTTCTTTGTGTATTAAGCGTATGATGGTAGGTAATAGACTTATGGTATTTAGATTCTGTTTGGTACATTTAAAAGAGTGGTACAACTATTTTATTTTAAAATGTCAATTTTACAATATGCTAGAAATTACATTCTTCACAATGATTTAAATTTATGATAAAATTATATTTTAATTTTTGAATGTACCAAGAGGAGCAAAGGTGTGGGTTTTTTTCGCTCAAGAAAAGTCTTTAAAGAGATCATCATACAGAGCCAAATTTTGCGTTGTTCTTGAGTCCTCGGGGTGTCTTAGGGGATGTTCAGAATTTAGTCTTCTATGGCTCACTGTTAACACAGGGGACAGAGCTCTCGGCCTGACCAAGCGTTGCTAGCATTTTCAACCACAGTTAGAATGGTGGGATCGGATGCGTGCTCACCATCTCTGATTCATTTCCAGGATATGCAACAAGTGCATGGAGTTTGAATTCAGAGAGACCTAGGTTCAAAACAAGTCTGCATCCTCTGCCAGCTGCATGACCTTAGCCACCTTGCTGAAACTCCCTGATCCCCAGTATTTTCCTGTCTTAAAGAAATAAAAAGGCCTAACTTGAAAGATGGCTATGAGAACGAAAACATAAAGCTAGTCTGTGGTAGAAGCCGGGGTGCGCCTCCCAGTTGAGCTGTCGTGGTCCCAGCTGCTGCAAGGTTCCCAGCTGCGCCCTTCTCCGGAAACTGGCTCCCCGAGGGTGCAGCGTCACCTTCTCTGGTGACAACATCTGCCTGATGCGAGCTTACTACAGGGCCCAGCCTGCTTGCCTCAATTTGGTGAAACTCTGAAGGGCCACCCCAACCCCGAGACTTCCAGCAGGCTGGCCAAGGCCTCTGCTGAGATGACTCACGTCTGCTCCTCTCACCGTCTTACCATAGCACAAGAATAAAACTCCTGGGAAGCAGATTGGGCATCCGCCTACCACATGGGAGGTCCAGGGTTCAAAGCCAGGGCCTCCTGACCCATGTGATGAGCACAGCGCTGATGTGTGCAAGGAGTGCCGTGCCACGCAGGGCTGTCCCCCACGTAGGGGAGCCCCATGTGCAAGGAGTGCGCCCCGTAAGGAGAGCCGCCCAGCACGAAAGAAAGTGCAGCCTGCCCAAGAATGGTGCCGCACACACGGAGAACTGACACAACAAGATGATGCACAGATTCCCAGTGCCACTGACAAGGATAGAGGAGGACACAGAAGAACACACAGCAAATGGACACAGAGAGCAGACAACTGGGGTGGAGGGAAGGGGAGAGAAATAAATTAAAAATAAATCTTTAAAAATATAAAATAAAATAAAAGAATAAAACTCCTGCCTATGGATGAACCTCTGCCGCAGTGTGTTTCCGGGGACCCATCCCCTGCACAGAGCTCCCTCAGAGCTTCCCCTTGCCCATTCCCTTTCAGAACGGAACCTGAGGGGTCCCTCTCTCCCCCCCCGAGGCCCTGCGTGGCCCAAGCCGGTGCCTCCCCCTTCCTGCTGGTCTTTGACTCCACCAGGCTCGTGTCCCTCTGGCCGGCACGCTTGCTCTCCTCTCTGCCTGCAACGCTGCTGCCCCGTCCTCTTCCATCTCAGGGCCTATGCCGAGCTGCCCCAGTCCCGCCCTCTGAGTCACCTCCTCCGAGAAGCCCTGCCCTGCAAATTCCTCACCTGCACGCCAGCTCCACTCCATCCCTTTGCCCTGCTTTGTTTCCTGCAGCCTTTACCATCACCTGAAACGATATCACCCCCTCACTTGCTTATAAGCACCAGAACAGAGATTCCCCGAGGGCAGGGACTGGGACCGTCTCGTGCCCTGTGGCATCCTCTGCCGCTGGAATGCCTGGCACGCAACAGGCTGGGGAAGCATGTGTGGAATGAATCGATGGATTAGAGCACGCGGCTCGGGGCCGAGCCTACGTCAGGGGCTCAGCGGGTGCTACTTACTGTATTGTTCTGTCCAGCTCAGACAGGGTCCTCCTTTTGCATCCCTTCAACAGCGCCAGGCACAAAATCACTCCGTGCACACTTCTCAACAGGTCTCAACTTGCTCCAGAGCCCACCGTGAGAGGGAGCGTTACTTTTTGTCCAAGTTGGCTGGTTGGTTATATTTCATTTCAACGGCCGAGATTCCTCCACAGCATGTCTGATCTCTGTTAAAATTCATCACTCTCAGGCCCCGTTCGTGGCTTCCCGGGGAAAGAAAACGACAACGGCTTCCGCGCAAATCCCCCTCTTCGAGATGGGGCTACTCTGAGGCCGTTTGCAACACTTCTTCACACTCGTTATTGGATATATTCAATAATCTTTTAGAAACAACAGAGAGACGTGATCTCTGCCCCCAAATTGCTTAAAAATCCCGACTTGTGAAAGCAGAAGAGAGAAGAGAGGCCCCGGGATGTCCACCTGCCTCCTGTCCTGTCCTCGTCACCTTCGGCAGTCCCCCTGGTCTTTGGGCTCCATCCCGCTCCACGCCCGACGGGCAGGCACGGCCCGATGTGACGGTCTGTTTGATACCCCTGTTCCGGGCTGCAGTCCCTCCTGCTTTGCCGTATTCAGGCTGCAGCGAATACACCCGCCCAACTTCAAGGCCCTGCGCTCCGCAGTTAGCAGGGATCAAGACTTCAGTGCCCGAAGAAGTTGGTGATGATTACGTACCCTTCCTCCTTTCTCTGCAGATGCAAGGACACCCAACCGATGACGATGACAGCCTGCAGAAGGGTGTGTGCCAGCCTCGGTGCTAGGTCAACTCGCATTCAGTCAGTCCGTATTGCTACGCTTTGAGAAACGTGCTGGTGTCCTCAGTGTACAAATGAGGAGACAGGTCAGAGAGAGCAGGTAATGTACCTTGGGTCACCCAGGTGGTAAATAAGAAGCCGTAATTCGAACCAAGCAGTCTCCAGAGAAACGGAACTGACAGGGTATTGATAATGTAAATAATAAGAGATTTATTATAGGGATTGGCTCACACCACCCTAGGAATTGGCGAATCCAAATTCTGTGGGGTAGGTACCAGCTGGGAATGCTGATGAAGTTTTTTGATGAATTCCCCAGGGAACGCTGGCTGGCCGAAGTCTATAGAAATTCTCTCTTCTGCCTACTGACGTGCTCAGTGCTCCCTTTAAGGTCTTCAGCTGATTGGATGAGACTCCTCTCATTGCTGAAGCCAGTCCCCTTTGTTGATTGTAGATGCAAGCAGCTCTAGATGCAATCAACCAACCATGATTTAAATCCACTAAATACCCTCACAGTAACAAACAGTGCTCGCGCGACTGACCAACTGGACACCATAACCCAGCCAAGTAGACACATGAACTTAACCATCACACCAAGCCTTCTCTGATTCCAAAGGCTCTTCTCTGCAGATGATACTGTGTTGCCACATGTCACAGCACATGGCCTGGACCCAAGTTTGGCTCTCCTCCTTAATAATTCATCTCTAACCTGGATTCTACTAAAAAAACAAAGAATTCATCTTCTCCAGATTTTAAAAAATAGTTCTTCAGATTTAAAAAAATAGTTTAAACTTCTAGTAATTAAAGCAGAGCAGTGAGCAGTGAAGCAGGGTAAGGGCCAGAAATAAACTCGGGTATATGATACAGGGAGCATTTCAAATCACTGGGGAAAAACTGGATTGTTCCATAGAGCCTACTGAGAAAACTGGTTAGTAAAAGCATTAGCAGGTGCCTATTTGTTGTGAAACTGAATGACAGCAGCCCGTGTCCTCCAGCTCGCACAGTCCCTGCTGAGAAAAGAGAGCTCCCAGGTGACTTTGGCTCTGGACCCTTGAAATCTCTGTCCTTATAGCACTCTGCCCTGAAGTGCTCACACAGTCCCTTCCAGTACCTTCCATTTACCAAGCGCTTACCTTAGCGAGGGCAGAACCGGTATTCCCTCTTTCTCTGTAAGCACAGCAGGCTCCAGAGGCTTGGGGTCCCAGCAAGCTTGTCAGGAGACCTCGAGCACAGGCCTTCCCCTTGATCCAGCTCTAGAGTCTCCACTCCACCCCCACACTCACCCCCCCCCCCACAATTTAAATAATGGAAAACAAATAACATCACTACATTAACATCCACATAACCACACTATTGATCCCGTGTCCTCCCAGCCAGGCTGCCCACAAGCCCCCGTATTTTACATAATTGCAATCAGAGTTCAGTTGCAATTTAGTGGCCTCTTTCTCCACTTAAGTGCAGCCAGAGTCACTGACGCTGTTCACAGCTTTGCAGCACATGCCGGGTGCACGTCCTCGCTGCCTCTTCCACGCTCCTCTTCTTCCTTAAAGCCCTCGTGTAACTCTCCAGCTGGAATCCAACAGCTCGTAACTGAATTTCTTTCACATGAGTGAACCTGTTCAGCCATGTCCTCAGTAAACACCTGCACGTGTCCTTTTCTCAGGCAGCCCTCTCTCTCTACCCCCAAACCAAAGGGAAGTCTGCACGTGGGTCACTTTGCCTGCTGTGTGTGGTTTCCCCTGCTTTCTTTTTTTTTTTTAATGCATAAATACATACATTTATATATGAATGCACATGCACACAAACATACACATACAATTTGGGGTCTGCACTTCCCACAGAGTTTTTTTTTTTATGAAAATTTTTAAAATTTTTTTCTTTATTTTTTTTTTTTAATGTTACATTCAAAAAATATGAGGGCCCCATATACCACCCCCCTCACCCCACTCCTCCCACGGCAACAACCTCTTTCATTATCGTGGCACATTCATTGCATTTGGTGAATACATTTTGGAGCACTGCTGCACCACATGGATAGTGGTTTACATTGTAGTTTTTACACTCTCCCCCAGTCCACCTAGTGGGCCATGGCAGGACACACAGTGTCCAGCATCTGTCCCTGCAGCACAACTCCAAGTCCTGAAAATGCCCCCACATCACATCTCTTCTTCCCTCCCCCTGACCTCAGCAGCTACGATGGCATTTTCTCCACATCAGTGCTACAATTTCTTCCATTGCTAATCACAATAGTTCCATAGTAGAATACCAGTAAGTCCACTCTAGTCCATACTCTATTCCTCCATCCTGTGGACCCTGGGATGATGATGTCCACTCCACCTCTTTATCAAGAGGGGGCTTAGATCCCACATGGATGATGGATGCAATTCTTCTCCCCTGCTTTCTGAATTTCTCCCCAGCGGGTGAATGTCCCGGGGTTTTTGCCAGGGCACGGACGTAAGGAGGCATCTCTTTGCCTCCTCGGACCTTAGAACCATCCCTTTCCTGACAAGGTTCACACGCCTTCCTCTTTTAACCCGCAGTCATCACCGAAACAGGGGCCACCCACAGAACCTCCTGGAACAAGTAGAAATGTGAACCTTGCGGAGCACGTTTTCGTCCTCATAATGTATACAGTGTGATTCATTCAGAACAGAGTCTACTCAGAGGATTAAGTCATTGTTTTAATTCGTCCACCCCTGGTACTAAAAAAAGAGAGACGTTTTACATATTTAATGTTCTACTCTCCGCATTTCAGGAGATGGAAATGGTCTGTCATCCTATCCTGATGTGATTGGTCTTGGGAAACAAGTCCATAGAGAGAAAGGGGAGAGATAGAGTTTTGGTCGGTACTTTTGTTAAAGGTTCCATAAGGCCAAGTTCAGTCTACTTAAAATAAGGAGTTATGAGGTCTTAAGTCTGTCAATAAATGTCTGTACACCAATCTATTAATATCTCCAAAAGAAACAGGCCACACAGTCTCTGCCCTCAAGAAGTTGATTCTTGGGAAGTGGATTTAGCCCAGCGGATAGGGCATCCACCTACCACATGGGAGGTCCAAGGTTCAAACCCAGGGCCTCCTGACCCATGTGGAGCTGGCCCATGCACAGTGCTGATGTGCTCAAGGTGTACCCTGCCACGCAGGGGTGTCCCCCCATGTAGGGGAGCCCCACATGCAAGGAGTGCATCCTGAAAGGAGAGCCACCCCGTGAAAGAAAGTGCAGCCTGCCCGGGAATGGCGCTGCACACATGGAGAGCTGACGCAGCAAGATGACGCAACAAAAAAGAGACACAGATTCCAGGTGCTGCTGACAAGAATACAAGTGGGCACAGAAGAACACATAGAGAATGGACACAGAGAGCAGACGACTTGGGGATGGGGAAGGGAAGAGAAATAAAATAAAATTATAAAATTAAAAATACATTAAATTAAATTAAATTGAAAAAAAGAAGTTGATGCTTGAAGCCAAATTGTCTTGCAGACAAACACTCTGGCAAAATCTGCCGTAAGAGGGTGATATAAGAGGACAGTTATGGTATTCTTACAAAAGGTTGGTTTTGATAGGATTATATCTGTAAAGTGCTTTTGCTTAAAATTGAGATGATGAAGCCATAGGGTCATAACAACAGTAATAATAACTGGGAAAGTTTCTAGTATGATTCGGTTTTGCTTTCAGACTTCTGTCAGAACTTTGTGCAACAGGAAGGGCGAGAATTATTGTGTTCCTATGAATTTATTTTACTTATCAACAAAACCGATTATTTTCTTTTTCCCCATTAAGGAGACATTTCTGGTGAAAAGAGTCCTAATTTTATTTTTGGAGCAAAGAAGAAAATAAATTTATGATTTAGGGCCTCTCAGAACAGGTGTAACTTGCCCTGAGTCAGCTGCGATGGGTACAGGCAGCCAAATGTGTTCGAATATCGTGCTTTTATGGGGCCTGGACATTACCAATGGTTGGAAGCTACGTAGCAGTGATTCAGTAGCAGGAAGAACTGCCTAAGCCTGAGGAAAATGTAATACTCGAGTAACAAGGCAAAGCGCTGGCACCGCCACAGCTGTGATTTCACGGTATTGATTGTCTCCTGTGAGACACAAGGCTCTTTATCTGAATCATTTGTATAGGTGTCATATTGGGTTAATTGCAAAGCAATTGGATCTAATAATAATATAACAGCGCATCCGTGTACATCGATTCCTAGAATTGTGAGCTCTGCCTTGCACTTGATCATGAGCTCATGCCTCTCGACACTACAGGATGAACAAGTCGCAGGCTAATCAGGTAAATTTAAGCTGCACAGGGTGTCCTTTAAGTTATATGCCTATTCGGATTGTCATAGCGCTTTATAGGCCTGGAACATGGTTGGTTACAAATGTGATGCCCTTGAACTTGAATTGTCTTAAAAGGCAGAGTTTTAGGTTAACAGCATACTGTTAAGATCAGTACTATCGTAAACAGAGAGAATGGAGGCGTTCTGTTGGCCACAGTTTCCTGCAGTATTTCATAGTTGCTGAAATTATTTCACTCTTAGCTAAGCTGCTTTGTCTTTTTAGTCCAGCGAGTAAGGAATGCTGGAAAGCTGCTTTTCAAAGGGGTAGAAATTCACTGAGAAGCAAGGACACATGCCAAATTAATAAATTAATGACAGAGTTTATTATTTCATATTAACGGGAGAAACAGCATAGTTAAATATTTGCATAGTTTTTGTTATGCTTAAGTTGAAGGAAGTTACTTTCCAAGAAGGACGAAGCAGGAAAAAATGGATTTTTATGGGAAAGGTTCGCATCTAATTGACCAAGAAAACCTAAGAAAAAGATTAGAGATAAATCTGAATGGGAAAATGTAAGAGGTTTTAGAGAAAGAAGAAAAAGAGAGGAAGGAATAAAAGGAGAGAGAATGAGAAAAGGATGAATTCTAAAATAAGAAAATGGAGTAAACATAAATATTCCCTGGCAAAATATTAGTTCTTTTTGAATGAATGATTGGACTACCAAACCCCAAAAACAGTTGAAAAAAAAAAAGTAAGCACTGCATCAAAATGTGCTGAGTCGCAGGCCGCCTTTGACGCCATCTAAACAGGAACAGTGAATCTCCTTTGGTTAGGCCTAACTTTGCTACCTGCATTTACACTAAGATACTACCTTCACTAGTTATTCTTACCTCGTCCTTCGTCTTAACTAGCACAATTGCTAAGACATTTCCTTAATAACATGTGACTTCATGGTTAAATTGGTCAGAGGAAGTGGGTGACTTCTACAATTCATCCAAACCTCGGAAGGTGAAATCACTCAAGCAGACCAGTGCTATTGGCATCTAGTACTTCTCATTTCCTTTCTCCTTTGATCACGCTGCCCTTCTCACCACTTTAAAGACGATTTGGGGGCTCATCTCTCCCCTCTTCTCCGGCCCTCATCTCTTTTGCTTCGTACTGCCTGGTGGATTCCAGCCTCCAGCCTCTCTCTCTGCTTCTCAGGGTTTCTCTGGCTTCCTGGAGCTGCAGGTGATCTTGGAGTCCTCTCTCACATGGCAGGGTAAAGTGGCAGCTTTTCCTCTCCCCTCTCCTCCAGTAAGACAATCAGGACCCACCCTGGGTCCCGCAATCCAATCAAAGGCCCTTAACTGAAGTGCTCTAATCAAAAGTGCTCCAATCAAAAGGTTCCTTAACCAAATCTAACCAAAAGGTCCCACATAGAACAGGTTTACATGCACAGGAATGGGTTAGCTGAAGAACATAATTATCTGGAGTCCACAAAAGACTCAAACCAGCACAGGTGGTAAAGTTTTCAGTATGTGGTAGTAGATTTGGATCCTCTGGAGTGGGGGGAGACAGAGAAATGAGATGATGCCAAGGATTCTGGTGAGGTTTCAGCTGGATACTGGTGACATTATAAAATGGGTAAAATTAAAGGACAAAAGCTTGAGGGAAAAGATTATGGGATAAATTTTGAACATGTTAAATTTGAGGTGCCTTTGAGACAGTCAAGTAATGTTGAGTGGGCAGTTAGCTACATGTCAAAGAGAAGGTCAGCCTAGAGATACAAACTTGGGATTCACTGACATATGGACGTATCCGTGTACAGCAGTGACTTTACATAGGTGGAGAACAGAGAGAAAAAAGAGAAAGGTTTAAGTTGAATGTTGAGAAGATCCAAAATTTTAGGGCTAGGTGATGAACCTACCCATAATAAAATAACCAGAGGGGAGACAGGAGAACCAGGAGAATCTGGGGTATCAGAAGTCAAACCAAAGAGTGCTTCTCAGAAAGGAAAGCATGATTAACAGCACCGTGCCTGCTCAAAACTCAGGAAAGATGAAGACCAGAATTTATCCTTTGGCTTTAGCTGTCATCAGAGACCTTGGCCAAAACTGATTGTTACCAGTTTACATTGTGTACAACCATATGCAATGTAAAAACAAAACAAAAAAACAAAAAAAAACTTTCCACTCACTAATTTAAAAAATACGTAGTCTTACTTTCAAAATTAGAGTAGTTTTATTTTTAGGTAGGGAAATAAGGCTCCCATGTTATTTTTTTTATTTTCTGGTTGTCTCCCAAATATCCTGGCTACATATTTCTAGTTTATTCATTTATACATTAATCAGATTCTTTTTTCTTTTTATAAAATTCATTGTGTGTCAATCCCCCTTTTGAAATGTCTCTGATCTGGCCTTTTCTTTCTCACCCACGCCCACCATGCTAAGTCATGAAATCCCTGAAAATTTAACAACCATCTTTTGCAAGCTGGTACAAGCTGGCTGCAGGGCTGCACTGGGACTTAGGTCTGCCCATATCTTACGCTATATTCCTTGTATCTTTTTAGTGCCAAGCACAGCACTGAGGGAAGAGGATTCCGCACATACCTGGAGCTTCCGGTTATTGCAAATTGCATATAAACATTTGCTTAACCTACCTCCCCAAATCCCATTAAAATAATGATACACGAAAATGAATACTTCCATACTTGTGCTTAAACAAGAAAGGGTTCCAAAGCCAATTAGAAAATTTGATAAACTTAATGGAAGACGAGAAAGCAGATGAAATCCTATTGGTGGATGAACCAGAGTAAACCACAAACTGAAGCAAGCATGGGGAAAGCTGCTGCAGAGCTGGGAACCTTCTTCCCACGGAGACTCTAAGCTCAGCAGGTATGGAGAGCTTAAGTGCACAATGGGGCAAAATGGTCAGCGTAATTGACTAAAAGGCTAAAAAACAGTGGAGCCACTCTGTCCCCTCCCTCTTCCACATGTTTTGAGCATTTTCTCCTCAGCTAACAGTCTGAGAATGGCTCTAAACCAAATGCAATATTTCCCTGGGGAAGGACCCCAGTGTGTATATTTGAGGCTGGAGAAACAGCATAACCTGTGCTAACTCTGAACTTCAAATGGATACAGCTTTAGCAGCCACACAAGGCCTGGCCTGAAATAGGCACTCGATAAATACTGAATGAATGAATGAACGAATCGTACTTTGCAAGGAAAAACTGAATGACTTCTCAGGCAATATGACTGACAGGCAAATGCATAGAAATTCGAAATTAAATAAACAAAATATGCTTTAGCAGCTAAGTTGCAGAGGGAAAGAAAATCTTCAGGTGCCAAATAAAAAGAAACATGAAAGGCAGGGTGCTAAGAACAAGCTGTGCAGCCCCAACACCCAGTAAGTAGCCCAGGAGGATGGAGGTGGGGGTGGGAGTGGGGGGCACGTGATACAATTCCAGCCCATAAGGCTTAAGCCGTAGTCTGCTAGGGATTTCTGAGAAAGTTTGGTTTTCCAAATATGAGTGCCACCTCTTTCTTCTGGTTGTTTCCTTCTCCCTTTTCCTTCCTGAAAAGTGGCTGTGAGACTGGAAGTGGAAGAGCCAATTTACCTCTGTGGCAGTTTGAGATTATTTATGAATTCCAAGAAGAGATTAGGGGTAAGCGGACTTGGCCCCGTGGTTAGGGCATCCATCTACCACATGGGAGGTCCGCAGTTCAAACCCCGGGCCTCCTTGACCCATGCGGAGCTGGCCCATGCGCAGTGCTGATGCGCTTAAGGAGTGCCCTGCCATGCAGGGGTGTCCCCCGCGTAGAGGAGCCCCATGTGCAAGGAGTGCGCCCTGCAAGGAGAGCCGCCCAGCACGAAAGAAAGTGCAGCCTGCCCAGGAATGGCGCCACATACTCAGAGAGCTGACACAAGATGACGCAACTAAAGAAACACAGATTCCCGAGCCACTGACAACAACAGAAGTGGACAAAGAAGACGCAGCAAATAGACACAGAAAACAGACAACCGGGGGGGGGGGGCGGGGAGGAGAAAAATAAATAAATAAATCTTTTTAAAAATGTTAGAGATTTACAAAAAAAAAAAAAGAGATTAGGTTTGTAAACTGGTCTGTTCCTCTGGGCGTGATCCCCTTTGTATTAGATTCAGCAGAGATAACTTCAATTAAATTATTTTAAGATTAGGGCTTTGATTTGCCCACATCAGGAGGGTACAACTCAGGGTTGAGGGCCCACCCCCTTGGTGGGCTGTATAAATGGACACTCACTTAGAAACACAGAAGAAGGCACTGGAAGAAAGAGCGCGCCATAGATACAGAAGAGGAGAGAACATGGTAATTCCACCCTGCCATGTGACAGAAAGGAGAAGGCTCGAACCGCTAAAGTCCTGAGGAGAACTGAGCCATTCGCCCGAGACTTTACAGCGGAGGAGGCCAGAGCCCTGAGCAGCTGAGCAGGACCTGAAGAAACAAGGCTTCCAGCCCACAGCCGAGATCAGAAGAAGCTGGGCCCACGGAGCCTTACGAGGAAGGAAGGAGAGCCCAGGCAGAGCTCCCGCCATCTTGCTTCAACACGTGGCAGCTGACTTGGGTGAGAAAGTAACTTTGAGCTGGACTCTTTAAGGCCTTGTGATTGTAAGCTTTTACCCCAAATAAATCCCCTTTATAAAAGCCAGCAGATCTCTGATACTTTGCTTCAGCACCCCTCTTGGCTGACTAATACAACCACTGTGAAGCAACTAGAAGGATAAAAGCCACACCTTGAGGATACAGAGGCAGGAAGATATAAGGAGCTCGAGGACAAGGGCGCGCATGATAGTATTTATGCTCCGCCCCCTTCCAACCTTCTTGTTATGCTAGAAAAAGAACCCTCCCAACTGGTTGGGCCAGGTTTTGGTTGCACACTAAATAATATATTGTATGTCTGGGAACCTGCAAGAGAGAGAAACAACTCTGAAAAGTGGGAACTCCAGGCCTGAGATACATGTGCATACAGGGCCTACATTTCCCTCACCTGCTGGAGTTAGGAATCCTAAATTGAGAAATTAAATTAAGGTACAAATCAGGCCAAGACCATTGAAACCTTTAGAGCCCTAGCAGTAAAAAAGTATACTCACTCCCTAAGAACATGATCACATCTCAGAATATCCCACAGAAAGAAAAAAATACGTTTAATTACAAGGTCAGTGAAGAAAAAATAATAAATTACTATGAGGCAGAGTTAACAGACATAGTAAATGGAAATATCAACTTGCAGAAACCTTCATATAAGGTATAAACAAAGGTATACAAATCATAATGAAAGAAGAAGACAATATAAAAACAGAACAAACAACCAAATTGAGTCTATAAAAATGAAAAACATGGTCATTGAAATTAAAAGCTCAGCAGAGAGAGTAATGGATAAGACAAAAGTGAAGAAACAATCCATAAACCAGAAGATAGATTTGAGGAATGTTTCTGAATGCAAAACAGAAACTATGACCATGTTGTTCAGGGCCATGGAAAACTGATTGCCTCAAGTTACATGACTGTGGTCCCCTTGGACCCTCTGTTCTGCCCTCCTCCTCTTCTTGTTTCCTTCCTGCCAGTTATGATCCAGGGGGTGGGGAAAGTTCTCAGAAAGAGAACTCTGCTCCTTGGAAAAAAAAAAAACAGATTGAGAAGTTTCAATATATATCAAGTAGAAATTCCAGGCAGAACAAAGGATAAAGAGAAGAGACAATAACAAATCATAAAAGGAGGGGAAGAAATAACAATTAAGAATTTTCCAGAACTGAAGGAAAGCATAAAGGAATCTTCAGATTTTAGAAGCACACAAAGGCACTAGCAGGATAAATTCACAATTCTGTACACTATAGGGGAACTTTAGAATTTCAGTGATAAGGAAAAAACTCTTAAAGCCGCTAAAGGAAAAAGCAGGTCTCCTTTAAAAACAACAACCTAAAATTAGACCGTCATGAAACTTGTCATCTGTTAAAACAGATGTCTGCAGAAAAGGGAATGCCATCTCCACAGTGCTATGGGGAAATAATTGCCACCCAAGAGTTCTATACCCAACCAAAGTTTCATTCAAAACTGAACGTGAAATAAAGACATTTTCATACCAACAAAGATTGAGAGTTTACCATTCAAAGACACACTCTAAAATACCTACTAAAGGGTATACTTCAGTAAGAAAAACAATTGAATCCAGAAAGAAATGGAGGCAAAATGCAAGGGTGAAATTGTATATGGTAAACATACACAAATTAAATAAGAAATTACTGTAAATAATAAATAGGACTAATCTGAAAGAACTATGAAAAGAAGAAAATACTAAGATACCAATTGATGATTACAGGGAGGATAGCAAAGGAGATAGGCTCTATGATCCTGTGTTATTCAGAAGGAGAATAGAGAGATTAATTAAATTCTGTTCAGACTTTTTCAGAATAAATATTGAAGGAATAGAACTAGAAATTGTCATTTTCAAACCAAAAGGGGGGAAAGAGATGAAATTAAAAGAAAAATAACTTGAGATTTTGACTATTTAGTAGAAGTCAGGAAATGAGGGAGAAGAAAAAAAAAAAAACCACAAAATCTAAATCTAAGTAAATCTAAATAGACAGCCTAAACACATAATGTTGACTGATGCGTACATATATTATATGAATACATTGTACATTTTACAACATGTTGTAACTACACAGTATTTTAAACCATAAAGCAATGCAATTTATTGTCAATGGGCAGATAAAGTAAAAGTATTAAATGAAAGCATACATAGAAACAATAATTTCCAATTTCAGAATAGTGGTTAGTGCTAGAGAGGAAGGGAAGAGATTGAATAGAAAACAGGTAAAAAAAGGGGCTTCAATGTACCTTCACATTTTCTTTCTATAATGTGAAACAAACAAAAAATAATAGAAAGAAAAGAAAAATGATGAGCCATTCAAGGGTTTGTCTTAGTTTAAGTGTTGGCATTAGCATTCTAACTATTTGCAGAAGTTTATGGTGGAGAAATTGGATTTAATTTGCAAGAGCAAAGGAATATGTGACTCTAAGGATTTGGAACACATGATGAAATTTAGTATATATATTTTTTTAAAGAGTCTTGTTTCCTTAAAATATTTACAAATAAGATAGAATCATTTGACCAATGTAATAAAATCTCTGAAGGCAGGATGGCATGCTAGATCACTGGTTGTCTAACTCGTAGGTTTGCAAAAATCTGGGTAAAAAATTGCAGAACGATGTTAAACATGTCAAAGACCTCTCCAGACTTTTCCAATAAAAGTTACAGGTTGAGTTAGTTCCTCTACCTTCTGCTGCTTGCCATTATTATAAAAAGGAGGAGGCTGAGAGCAGATGTAAAACACTGTCTAAACCCACTTGCTCCCAGTCATTTCTCACTGACACATAAGGTTGGAGGCAAAGAGAACTGGAAGAAATTTCAAATGTGATAGCCTTCTACATTTTCTCTTCCCACAATATTTCAGATTGTAGGCTTCCCTTACCTTGGCCAGAGTTAAGAGAAGATGGGACATAATGCCATCTCTTCCAATTCAAGCTAGCAGTGAGGACAGCATCAGTGGGAACGTTTGCTCACATTTTTTTAAAAAAATTTATTGTGCGAATATGTATATAAAAACTCAAAACATCCCAATTTTACCATTTTTAAGTGTACATTGCAGTTAATTATATTCACAATGTTGTACTACCATCTATTACCAAAAGTTTTTCATCACCCCAAACAGAAAGTCATTAAGCAAGAACTCCCCATTCCAACTGCTCGCAGCTGCTGGGACCTTCTAATCAACTTTCTGTCTCCATTAATTTGGTGTATGTAAGTATTCCACATAAGTGGATCACAGTGTTTGTTCTTCTGCATCTGGCTTATTTCACTCAGCATAATGTTTTTGCAATTTATTTGTGTTGTAGCATGTATTAGAATTTCATTCCTTTTTTGTGACTGAATAATATTCCATTGTATAACTATGCCACATTTACTTATCCATTCATCTGTTGATGGACACTTGGGTTGCTTCTACCATTTGACTTCTGTGAATAATGCTGCTATAAATATTGGTGGCTTACAGTTTTTATCATTGGATTTCTGGCAGCTAAACATAGTCTTGCTCTTTTGTTTTGTCCCGAAGAGATGACAAAGATTTTCACCAAGACCTCAGGAATACCCAGACCTTACCTCTTGGGCCCATCCTGCAGAAGAGAACACTGAGTCCAGGAGGATCCCATGAATGATTGAAGGATGACCAAAGTATATGGTCTCCACCACTCCATCCAAAAATATGGCTCTGAAAGGTCATTTTTCCCCAATACTCTTTCTTTTACAAGTAGGTATAATTTATGATAAAATGCACATATTTAAAATATACTATTCTATTAATTGTTTCAGTATTTTTTTATTAGAGAAGTTGTGGAATTTTAGAAAAAGCATGCAGGAAATAGAGAGTTCCCATATATTCACCTATTATAAACATTTTATATTAGTGTAGCATCTTTGTTATAATTGATGGCAGGATATTATTATAAATGTACTATTAAAATTAGTCCATAGTTTACATTAAGGTTCACTGTTTGTGTTGTGCAATCCTATGGTTTGCTTTTTAATTTTTTACTCCAGTACCACGTGTGCAATCTAATATTTCACCTTTTAGCCACATTCCAATATACAATCCAGTGGTGTCAATCACAATGTTGTGCTACCATCACCACCATCCTGTGCCTTCCCGTCACCCAAAACAGAAATTCTACCCCAATTAAGCATTACCTCCTCCTTCCTCATGCTAACCCAACCCATGATAACCTGTATTCTAGTTCTAACTCTATGAATTTGGTTATTCGAATTATTTCATAATAGTGAGATCCTAGAATATTTGTCCTTTTGTGTCTGACATTTCATGCAACGCTATGTCTTTAGGATTCACCCATATCATTTCCTATATCAGAACTTCATTCCTTTTTATAGATGGGTAATATTCCATGATATGTATATTCCACATTTTGTTTATCCATTCATAAGTTGACGGCACTTGGGTGCTTCCATCTTTTGGCGATTGTGAATAATGCCGCTATGAATATTGATGTGCAAATAACAGTTTCAATCCCTGCTTTCAATTCTTTTGGATGGATACACAGAAGTAGGATTGACTGATCAATGGTAATCCAAATGTAACTTTTTGAGTAAACTCCAATCTGTTTTCCACAGTGGCTGCACCATTTTACTTACCTACCAACAATGAAAAAATATTCCACTATCTCTAAATCTTCTCCAACACCTGTTATTTTCCATTTTTAAAAATAGTAGCCTTTCTAGTGGGTGTGAAATTGTGTCTCCTTATGGTTTGGATTTGCATTTCACTAATGGCTAATGATGTTAAATCCTTTCATATGTTTTTCGGTCATTCGTATATCTTCTCTGGAGAAAAATCTATCAAAGTCTTTTGCCCACTTTTCACCTGGGTTGGTTGTCTTGTTGCTTAAGGTTTCTCTATATATTCTGGGTATTAAATGCATATAGAATATGTGGTTTCCAAATATTTTCTCCAGTTCTATAGGTTGTTCTTTCACATCATGATGAAGTCCATTACATGCAAAAGTTTTAGTGGTGCTGAAGTCACATATAACTATTTGTTCTTTTGTTACTCATGCTTTTCATGTAAAGTCTAATTAACCATAGCATAACACAAGGTCCTGAAGATGCTTGCCTATATTTTCTTTAAATATTTTATAGTTTTGGCTCATATAGTTAGGTCATTAATCCATTTTCAGTTAATTTTTGTATATGGTGTGAATTAGGAATCCACCTTCACTTTTTCCAAATGGATAATCCAGTTTTCCCAGCACCATTTGTTGAAAAGACTATTCTTTCCCTATTGAGTGGACTTTGCACAATTGTAAAAAATCAGTTGGCCATGGATGTAAGGGTTTATTTTTGAACTCTTAATTTGATTCCATTGGTCTATATGTCTGTCCTTGTGCCAGTAGCATGCTGTTTTTATTACTTTAGCTTTGTAATAACTTGTAAAATTAGAAAGTGTGAATCCTCCAGGCTTATTCCTCTTTTGAAGATGGCTTTGGTTATCTGGGGCCCCATATGCTTTCATATAAATATGAGGATTGGTTTTTCCATTTCTGCGAAGAAGGCTGTTGGAATTTTGGGGAGGATCGCATGAATCTTAAGTCACTTTGGAGTGAATTTACGTGTTAATAATGTTTAGTCTTCCAATTCATGAACATGGAATGTCCTTCTATTTATTTAGATCTTCTTTGGTTTCTGTACCTTTACTAGAAGTCTTTATTTCTTGATGCTACTTTGTTCCACTGTCTGGTGTCCTTTCCTTTCCATCTGAAAACTCCCTTTACCTTTGCTCTAGGGCAGGTCTAGGGGTAACTTTCTTAATCTCTCCCTCATTTTCAAAAGACAGTCTCAACAGAAGCAAAATTCTTCATTGACCATTGTTTTCTTTCAACACTTTAAATATTTTTGTCCTCCTTCTTTCTTGCCTTCTTGGTTTCTGATGAGAAATCAGCCCTTAATTTTATTGGGAACCCCTTGTACCTAACACATGGCTTTTCTTTTGCTGTTTTCAGAGTTCTCATTATTCTTGGCTTTGGGTAATTTGATTACTATGTCAATGGGCGTGGTTTTCTTCAAATTTATCCTGTTTTGGTTTCATTGGGCTTCTTGAATATGCATAATCTTGCCTTTTGTTAAATTTTGAAAGGTTTTTACTATTAATCCTATAAATATTCCTTCTGCCCCTTCCTCACTTCTCCTTCTGGTACTCCCATACTTTATATATTGGTATGCTTGATGATATATTTTCCCTCAGGTCTCTTAGGCTCTGCTCACTTTTTAAAAATTATTTTTTCTTTCTGTTCCTCAGTCTAAATCAATTCAATTGTCTTGTCTTTGAGTTCATTGGTTTTGTCTTCTGCCAGTTCCAACCTGCTGTTGAAACCCTCTAGGAAATTCTCATGTTCACTGTAGGCTTCATCTCTCATATTTCTTTTTGGTTCCTTCTGAAAATTTCTGTCTTTTTATTGAGACTCTCATATTGTAAATTCATTGTTTTCCTCATAATCTTTAGTTATTTCTCCATGTTTTCCATTATCTCCTTTTAGCATATTAAAGTGTTTTTGTGGGGTTTTTAAAAGTATTTGTCTGGTGTGTCTAAACTCTGGTCTTCTTCATTGATGGTTTCTGAATTTTTATCTTGTGCCTTTGGATGGGCCATCACTTCCTGTTTCTTTGTTTGTCTTGTAATCTTTTGTTGCACAATATGTATTTTAATATTTTAATGTGCTGACTCTATGATTCAGTCCCTGAGTTATCTGTTCCTTAAGTTTGTATCCAGCTAGTGACAGGACAGAAACTTCCTTGAGCACCAGGAGTTAATAAAAACAGACAAACCACTGCAAACAAACTAACAAAAACAAAGCAAAACAAAAAACACCTTTCACAGTCTTTGCAATGGTCTCTGCCTTAGCTGGTGCTCCCCTTCAGAGTTTAGCCCAGCTTTCAAGAAGAACAGCCCAAGGAGAAGGCCACGTGCAGTGTTGTTTCTCTTTTCTCAGCCTGCATCTCCTCCTGGGCTTGTGCTTGCTCGTGGCCTTAGGAATTCCCCAGTTCACAGGTTGACAGGAATTCAGATGCCCTCTGTCCCTATGAAATAGAGTTTCTCCCCAACCCGGTGCTCTATGCTATGACTTAAAGCATCCTTTGTCCCTGGGCCACTGTGGCCTAATTGTTTCCTATGTTGTAATAGTTGTCTGCAAGCTGCATCTGCCTCCAGGGTGATTTCAGAAGCAGTCAAGCAGAGAGTTTCCTGGTTCAGGCTTTCAGGCTCCCGCCAACTAGACATGCATGGACATACGGGCACCCCATATGCCATAGGGGTTACTCTGCTCCCCCCCTCAATGGACCATGGACCCACAGTGGGGGTGCAGGCTGGAGAGGAGTGGTGAACTGGTCAGAATGGGTGCCGCTGACTCCTTCTATCAGTTTTTTGCTATCTTTTCTTTCCTATCACTTTTCTTCTCCAAAGATTTTATTTATTTCTCCTCCCACCCCACCCCTGCCACCAGTGTCTGCTCTCTGTGTCCATTCGCTGTGTGTTTTTCTGTGTCTGCTTGTTTTCTCCTTAGGCAGCGCTAGTGATCGATCCTGGGACCTTCCAGAGTCAGAGAGAGGCGCTCAATCTCTTGTGCCACCTCCGGTCCCTGGTCTGCTGCATCTCTTATTGTCTCTCCTCTGTGTCTCTTTTGGTTGCATCGTCTTGCTGCTCCAGCCCTCTGCTCAGGCCAGCTTGCTGTGCAGGCCAGCACTCCAATTGGGCCAGCACTCCAATTGGGCCAGTTCACCATGCAGGCTAGTCTTCCATGTGGCCCACTCTCCACTTGGGCCAGCTCGCTGTGCAGGCCCACTCGCCCTCACCAGGAGGGCCCAGGAAGTGAACCCTGGACCTCCCACATGGTAGACGGGAGCCCAAACGCTTGAGCCACATCTGCTTCCCTCCTATCATTTTAAAAACTGCATTTCCTTGATTCAGCCCTCACCCAGTTACTGAAATGATTTAAATGTTTTCCAAATTTTAAAGAAGATGCCACTGCCAGTTTTTGATAGTTGTTCAAGGATTCTGGGGGTATGACAGCCTGGAGCATCTTACGCTGCCATTTTGGTCAACTGGAAGTGTGTTCTATTAATTTTGATGAACCTGCAAACCCATGTAAGCAGTGTCCCAATCAAAGTACAATGTCAAGTCATTTTTTAAGAAATGTCTTATCTGGATGGACTCAACAGCAATGACTCACAACTTCTTGAATTTCAAATTTGTGTTTGAAATCTCAGAAATAGCATCTAAGACTTGAAGCGAATGAGATACTGTGTAGCAAACATATATTTTATCCCATCTCTAAGAATAGTTCTTTTTTCCATCATCATTTAGATAAGAAACAGTAAACGATACAAATCACTATAAAGGGATTCACACTTTAAAGTACAAATCTTAGCCTTTCGTATTATGAAAGGTGATTAATCAAATTTTATTTTCTTTTAAAATGTCCTTTTACTGCCACCATGAATTGGCCTATATACCTTATCTTCTGTCTTATCTGAAAAATCTGGATTAACAGCCTGGGTTGAGTTCCATTCTAGCAACAGAGGTACATAGCTACAAATAATTCTCCTCAAGTCAAAGGAAAATAACAGCAAATACAGGAACACCTTTCTTTGAAGTTCCTTTATTTTGGTTTAAACCTCTCTTAACAGCCTCTTTTTAAGTCTTTGGAGCATTACTCAATGATCCTAATATTGATTTTCCGTGCTTAGACCTGGTTAAAATGGAGTGGCTTGAAGCCCTACTGGTCGAAACCCACTCGCCGTCTGTAGGACAGGTAGACAGGCAGAAGACGTGCTTGGAGGTCTCTGCTCCAGCCTCCTCGTAGCTCAGATTTCAGCCTCCTGGAAATAGGACAGGTGGGAAATAGGACACGGAATTCAACTTATCTCTCTTACTTAAATATAGCACTGGTGCTATTTCTGTTCCTTATCTTGGGAAATTTTGTAAGTATTGGTATATTTTGCTATTCAGCATGAAGCTGTATGCTTCGGTTCTACCTCTGAAATTCAAATTTCCAAGTAATCACTTTCAGGAAAGCATCCCTCTATTTTTCAGCTTCATTCTCCGTGGACCATTTATTTGTGATACTAAGCCACTGAGTACCTAGGGGCTTCAGTATGAGTTTGTGGTGCTAGTTTCCATCTTAAAAATAAAAGCCTTTAAGGAAAACCAACCCTTTTTTAAAATGGGTAATATAAATGAAAAGGCATTTCACATAAGAAATAACAATGGTGACCAAAAGAAAGATGGTATCATAGATTCAACCTCATAGTCAGGAAAATGCAAGTTAAACCCACAATAAGTCACCATTTCACACTCCATCAGATTAGCAAACATGTTTGCACTGACAACACCAAGTGTTTATGGGTATATGAAACTACAGAAACTCTCTCATAGAAACTGGAATAATGAATGGAGGGGAGGGGATCAAATAAGTAAAGCACTTTGACAAACAATTTGAATTACCTGCTAAAATTGGTATATACACCCTACATTTCAGCTATTCTATTCTTGGGCATAAGAGTGGAATGGATGGACGGATGGATGGGTGGTGGGTGGATGGATGGGTGGGTGGGTGGTGGATGGATGGGTGGATGGATGGATGGGGCGGTGGATGGATGGATGAGTGAATGGATGGGTGGGTGGATGGATGGGTGGGTGGTGGATGGATGAATGGGTGAGTGGGTGGATGGATGGATGGGCGGTGGATGGATGAATGGATGGATGGATGGATGGATGAGTGGATGGATGGGTGGGTGGATGGATGGATGGATGAGTGGGTGGATGGGTGGATGGATAGATAGATAAATGATAGATTATGGATTGTGCATTAGGTGATATTAAATTAGTGTTAATTTTCTTAGATGTGGTAATTCTGAAGCATTTAGGGGTGAAATGGCTGAATGTCTACAATTTTAAAATAGTTCAACAGAATATATGTGAAAAGAGAGAGAGATAAAGCAAAGGTAATGAAATGTTTTAAATGCAGGGGGTTGGGACAGGCTTTGGGGCAGAGGCCCAGGTGTGAACCCTGGCCCTGCCAACTACAGAATGTACCCTGGGCAGTTTATTTCAGATCTCTCTCTCTCAGTTTAATCATTTGTAAAGGGGGAATAATAGTTGTACGCACTTGATGGAGATGTTGTGAGTGTTAAATGAGGCAGTGTAAAGTACTTAGAGCAGTCGTTGCTTTGTCACGAGCCCACAAGAAATGCTCATCATTATCCTCTCAGCTCCATTTTGCAGAGCGTGTAGTTGAGTCTCCTAAAGGTTACTTCACTTGCGCTGTCACATTCCTGGTCAGTGGATGGAGATGCATCGGCTGGAGCTGGAGAGAAGCTCTCACCCGCCACCACCAGCAGCTCACATGAGGCAGGGCAAAACAGCACTGCTCGTAACGGCAAAATCGTGGGACAACTCAAGTGCCCATCTCAGGTACAGCGGATAACAAACCATGTTACATTTCTGGAGTAGAATGCTCTACAGTCAGGAAAAGAAACACGATGCATTAACAGAAGGATATCAAAAAGCAATTATGTTCCTGGCTTTTATTTTATCCTTGAAATATTTTAGTTGTTGCATCAATAAAAGGACGGCTTGAGCCACTAGAGCTGGCATGAAGGAGATGACGCCAAACTGTTTTAGTTTAAAACTGCGGTGTGCTTTTCTGTTTGATATTTTAGCAAGGCTACAGCAGCTATACTTCTCCCTGAGCTTCGTGATGCCACCCAAGGATGCCAAGAAGAAAGATGCCAGAAAGTTGGCCACGAGAGACAAAGACCCGGTGGAAAAATCTGCGGGCAAGTCCAGAAAGAGGAGGTGGTCCGAAGGCAAAGTTTGGGACAAGCTCAGAAACTCGGTCTTGCTGTACAAAGCCTCTCACCACAAGCTCTGTGAGAAGTTCCCAGCCACAAGCTCCCCAGCCCTGCTGTGGTCTCTGAGAGGCTGAAGCTTCGCGGTTCCCCGGCCAGGGCAGCCCTGCCGGCGCTTATCAGGCTGGGTCCAGAACACAGAGCTCAGGGGAGCAGGTGGAGCTCAGGGGTTGAGCACCTGCTTCCCACCTCTGAGATCCTGGGGCACCCCCCGCTGTCGCCTCGTAAACAAACAAAAACAAACCCACAGAGCTCAGGTAATTTACACCAGAAACACTCAGGGCGGAGACGCCCCAGCTGCCGGGAAAGATGCGGGAACAGGTCCAGCCGATGGGACATCTTGAAAAGCAAAACTTTATTCAATTTAGAAAAACCATTGTATTTCATCTCACTCTTTTTCTAAGAGTGAGAAATTACTAACAACCTAAATGTTTAACAGGTGAATAGTTACATAAACCAAGGAATTATTCCTACAGTGAACTAATTTGCAGCCATTAAAATCATGTTTTTAAATGAATATTTAGTGATGTGCTGAAATGCTCACAATACAATGTTAAGGAAAGAAAAAAAAAGATGCCAAAGTTTTATATATAAAGAAATATACACGTGCATACATATACACATATGATATCTATACTTACATGAATGCACAGACATATATAATACTGTGTCTTGTGTACACGCGTGATACACGTGTGGCGGATTGAATTATATTCCTCAGCAACAGGCGTGCTCTTGGCCTGAACCCGCGGCACTGTGGGGGTGACCCCGTGGGTAGCCAGGACCTGCTGAAGATGGTATTAGTTAGGGCGTGGCCAGCTGGACAGGACGGCCTTAAGCCTGTGACTCTAGGCCTTACGAAGAGGAGCCAGATGCCGGAAGTCGCTGGACACCAGGAGAGAGGACCCGCCAAGTGACGGGAGGCTGAGAGACGAGCCAAGGAACCCCAAGGGCTTCGGCAAGTGGCGCCCCAAGGACCCGGCCTCGGGGAGGAGGCATGGCCTCGCCCTCCGCGGGCTTCAAAACTTCCAGACCGTGAGCCAGTAAGCAACTTGGTTAGGCCAACCCCTTGTGCGGTATTTGTCATAACAGTCCTGGCAAAACGGTACGCGTTCAGGTGCACACACAGACATATACGCTGTGTGTATTTATGGGTAGCTATGGCATACGTGTGTCTGTACGACTAAATCTACACACTTATACATCAAAAGCTTAAATTTATAAAAAGTTAAACATGCTTTTCTGGATGAAGAAATGAGAAGTTTTTTCCCTCATCTGGTTTCTGCATTTTCTTATATTTCCAGTGAACATGTAAAACTTGTGACTCTGGAGAACAATTTGGCAGCATCTATTAAAGTTGTAGATTGTACACCTTACAATCCGAAAACATTTCCACTCCTGGGTGAAAGTCTTCACAAGGCACATATACAGGAAGGTTCACAGAAGCATTGTTTATGATAACGAAAAACCAGAAGCAACATACATCATCAGCAGAAGAAAGGGGTAATAGACAATGTATGCTAAGCAGCAGTAAAAGGGAAGGAGTCAGGGCTACCTACTCTCAGCGTGGATGTGTCATCAGAACACAAGGTACAGTGATATATCTGCAACTTGCAGATAGAGAGGCGCATATACCTAAGATTAAAAATATGCGAATAACACTATATAATGCATTGTTTATGGGTGTGTGTATGTCTGCGTGTACAATGTTCCAATGCATGGAAGTGAGAAACACCAACTATGGACTGTGATGGTTAGAATATTGTGTCAGCAGGTAATTGTGCCCAGTTGTCTGGTCAAGCAAGCACTGGGCTAACTGTACTACAAGGGCATTTATGGGCCTTAGTCACCATTGACTTTACTGCAGTGGTAAATCAGAGAGAGCTGATTACAGTTACATCAGTCAGGGAGATTGTCATCAACAATGAGTGATGCTTAACCCAATCAGCTGAATGCCTTAAAAGGGAAAGTGATTCCTGCATTGAGAGACAATCTCCCAGCTCGGCTTTGGACAGCCAATGTCTCCCAGAACTCATCAAGAACCTTCACTGGACTTTCATTGGAGCCCCTGGTTGCAGCCTGCCTGCAAAACCTGGACTTGTGCCTCCCCACAGTCACGCGAGAGACTCTAATAAATCTCTTACAATCGACAGATATTCCTTGTTGATTCTGTTTCCCTAGAGAACCCTGACTAAGACATAGAGGAAAGGTTATCCTGGGATATGAGGAAGGGAAATTGGCTTAGGAAGGGATACTCATGGATTTGGAATGGTAGCAGAGCTTCAATTATATCTTAATACTTTATCTCTTGGACTGGGTGGTAGATTACAGGTGTTTATTATATAACCCTGTAGTTTTTTTGTATGCCTAAATTGTGTCATAATAAAAAAATAGTATACTATGAAATAATTAAAAATTAAGTCTCTAGCAACGTAATTAATTAAAAGTGCAATCATGGACTTATGGAAAAATATTTTTACATTTTTGTTTTTGGCAAAAACAGGATTTCCCAATCAGGACATTTAACTTCTGTAAAATAGAAACGGTTTTTAATGAGCATGTTTGATTATAATGATTATAGCTCAATTTTGTTAAAAACACCAAGAATCCCCACTGGGGTCAAAATTAGGACATGTGCACACACACATGCATGCCCATACATATTTAAAAGAGGGACATGAAAGAAAGTCATTGATTCCGTGAAAAGTAGTGCTCATTTTATTCTCTCAGCGTATTCTAAATTTAGGGGGGCAATCTCTGGCTTCAAGCAGCCCAGGGTTCAGGAGTCAGGTACCCATTTGCACACACTTGAGGTTGGACAGCAGGTGCATTCCCCATCTCCCTTCAAGTATCCCATGCCTTCAAGTCCTGTTGCACTTGGCATTCCGGGAGCTTTAAATTGCTGGCCTACTCCCTGCAGCTCCGGGTGAAATCAGGCTGACTCCTCCTGGAGAAAGAGGGGGTGAGGCCCCCCCCACCCCGATCCCTGCGTGAGGCTCAAAGGCAGGGGACTGGAGGATTTGGGGCCCTGCTCACCCTTCCTGGGACCCACCCACCACCACTTAGGGTTAAAAACCTGGCAAGCGGGAAGCAGAAATGGCTCAAGGGCTAGAGCTTCCGCCTACCATATGGGAGGACCTGGGTTCGATCCCTGGGGCCTCCTGGTGAAAAAGAAGAGAAAACATGCCCACGCAGCGAGCCAGTGCCCACACGGGGGCACGCATGGCGAGCCAGTGCCCACGCAAGTGCCCGCGCGATGAGCCAGTGCCCACGCAAGTGAGTCAAGCAGCAAGATGATGATGCATCAAAAGAGAGACAAGGAGAGAGTCAAGGTGAAGCGCAGCAGTGACCAGGGACTGAGGTGGCGCAATTGGCAGGGAACTTCTCTCCCCATCAGATCGAATCCTGGTGAATCCTAGAGGAGAGAAAGTGAGAAGAGAAGACAACACAGACAGCAAAAACAGCAGGGCAGGAGGAAGGGGGGAGGGAAAATCAATCAATCTTTAAAAAAAAACCAAAAACCTGGGAAGCGCTACCTCCTGACCGCAGGGGCGCGGCTGTGGGAGGGTACAGGGCAGAGAGGATCACCCAAGAGAGGAACCGAAGACAGAACCTCAAGCGCCAAAGCCTGCAAAGTGTACAAACCCAGAAATTCATGATAACACCTGCGTACAAGGAGGGAGGGTCCTCCCAGGAAACAGTGTGTCCCCGGGGGTCCCTTCACCCCACAGACCCCGACTGTGGGGAAGGGGCGCCTTGATGGACCCCAGCCTGCTTGCACAGCCCGGGCAGCCGCCAGCCCCACACACAGCCGGCTGAACTCTGCTCTTGGAAGAAGGCCTCGGAGGAGCTCAGGTCCTCCAAAGCCCAGCTCGCGCCGCGCCCCTCCTCCGGGGAAAGTGCTGAGTAACTGACTCCAGGGCCAGGAAGTCAGCCAGAGGCAAGTCCGTTCCCTAGAAAAGTCTAGAGCTTCTCTTTCCCAGGATGCGGGAGAGAAGCCCACCTCCCCTTTGGTTAGCCCCCTAATCGCTCCCCCTCTTTGGGCCTGGCTTGCCCCGGGAGTGAGAGGACCACTTTGAACTTTAAATAGAGCCCAGTTGTTTTCCAGTGACTCACAGGCAGACCTTGGTCTCAGAATTAAGTTGAGGCAAGTGGACATGGCTCAATGGATAGGGCGTCCGCCTACCATATGGAGGGTCCAGGGTTCGATCCCCAGGGCCTCCTGACCCGTGTGGTGAGCCGGCCCACACGCAGTGCTGCCACATGCAAGGAGTGCCGTGCCACGCAGGGGTGCCCCCGCGTAGGGGAGCCCCACACACAAGGTGTGCGCCCCGCAAGGAGAGCCACCCTGCATGAAAAAAGCACAGCCTGTCCCGGAGTGGCGCCACACACACGGAGAGCTGATGCAGCAAGATGACGCCACAAAAAAGAGACACAGATTCCCGGTGCTGCCGGATAATGCACACGGACGCAGAAGAACACACAGTGAATGGACACAGAGAGCAGACAACTGGGGGGAGAAGGGGGAGAGAAATAAATAAAATAAATCTTAAAAAAAAAAAATTAAGTTGAACACCTACTAAGACCCAGGAGTGCACTGGACACATAAATTAGCCCAGTGGGTCGCCATCAGCCGGATGGGGTGCATTTAGTGTCCCCTCCCCCCCCCCCCTTTTTAGGAGGTACCAGAGACGGGACCCAGGACCTCTACATGGGAAGCAGGCGCTCAACCACTGAGCCAACCCCATCCCCTGACGTCCCCATTTTAAGATAAGGAACCAGGCTTGGGCTGTGCTCTTCGTCTAAAGTCATACAGGCCAGCCCACTGCGGCCGAGCTGCAGCCGTATTAAAATGAGAAGCCACCCAGTTTGGGTCAGGGGTGTTTAAATGAGAAGCCACCCAGCCCCGGGTCAGGGGTGTTTAAATGAGAAGCCACCCAGCCCGGGTCAGGGGTGTTTAAATGAGAAGCCACCCAGCCCCGGGTCAGGGGTGTTTAAATGAGAAGCCACCCAGCCTGGCCCTCCTATTTCTCTCCCCCACCATTTCTCACGAGCCATTTTCATCTCCTTGTCCTCCGGTCCCCTCCCACGTCTTTCCGCCCCCTTCTCCACACGGGCGGCTTTTTTCGAGCCTGGGCACGCCTGGGAGCGGGGGAAATCCTCTCCCCCAGCAGAGGCGAGGCCAGCGCAGGGCACTTCCGCGCCGGTGGCGCGGGCCGCAGGCCTGGGCACGCTCTCCGAGCTGCGCGCCGGAGGTTTGGTGGGTGTCCCCAAGTGCTTTCGGGCGTCCCTGGAGGAGAGCAGCACACCTGAGCCACAGAGTGTCACACGGCTCAAGTTCAAAGCTTCGTCGTCTTCTGCCTTTAAGGCGCCCCATAAACTAGGGCGAAGGTGGCAGGCGCCCCGCCCCTCCCGGCCCGCGGGCCTCGGGGTTGCCCAGGCTGAGCAACCTCCTCTGGAGCAGCCAGGTGGAACCAGACCTGGGCGGAGGCATCTGGCGCTTGTTTGTGGCACTTTCTCCTCCTCCGCGGCCTGTGCCAGCGTCTCCGGGGAGAGACCCTGCGGGCGCGCGCCCGGGCCTACCTGGAGGGAAGCGCGCGGCACCTGCAGGGGAGCGCGCAGCCAGGCCTACCTGCGGGGGAGCGCGCCCGGGCCTACCTGGAGCGGAGCGCGCGGCACCTACAGGGGAGCGCGCGGCCCGGCCTACCTGGAGCGGAGCGCGCGGCACCTGCAGGGGAGCGCGCGGCCCGGCCTACCTGCGGGGAGCGCGCGGCACCTGCAGGGGAGCGCGCGGCCCGGCCTACCTGGAGCGGAGCGCGCGGCACCTGCAGGGGAGCGCGCGGCCCGGCCTACCTGGAGCGGAGCGCGCGGCACCTGCAGGGGAGCGCGCGGCCAGGCCTACCTGCGGGGAGCGCGCGGCACCTGCAGGGGAGCGCGCGGCCCGGCCTACCTGCAGGGGAGCGCGCGGCCCGGCCTATCTGCGGGGAGCGCGCGGCACCTGCAGGGGAGCGCGCAGCCAGGCCTACCTGCAGGAGAGCACGCGGCCAGGCCTACCTGAAGCGGAGCGCGCGGCACCTGCAGGGGAGCGCGCGGCCAGGCCTACCTGGAGCGGAGCGCGCGGCACCTGCGGGGGAGCGCGGCCAGGCCTACCTGGAGGGGAGCGCGCGGCACCTGCAGGGGAGCGCGCGTCCAGGCCTACCTGCAGGGGAGCGCGCCCGGGCCTACCTGAGCCTACCTGGCGGAGCTGCCTTCGTTAGGCCGGCGGCCCGGCCAACGAGGAAAAGGCTCGGCGTGCGTCCAGGACTGCAGACTTGGGGCGGCCCTCACTCCCCCACATTCCGGGCCCCTCGCTCCTTTGGAAGCCCGGCTGGCTACACGCGCCGGCAGGCTCTGCTTCAGAGCCCTGCCACCCGCCTGAGCCGAGTCCTTAGGGTGCAGGCGACATCACACCGTCGAAGGAATATTCCGAGCAGACCTGAGTTGATCCTGAAGAAAGCAGGTCGTCCTTAACGTCCTCTGCCTCCCTCATCTTCCTGGTGAACCATGTTTTGTCCTGGCTCCAAAAATGCTCTTACAGTTCCAGCAACATAGTTGTTTCTTCCTAAGAGTTTTTAAAAATCATAGTATCAGAAGAGTCAGCCATCCCTGTTGGGTTTTGTTTTCTCGGAGCAGTCTGCCTGCCTGTCCCCTGCTGCTGTGACAACTAACGTGCTTTCAGGTCCTGACTGCGGGGTGACACGTGGCATTGTTTACCAGGCGGTGCTGTAGCCCCAGGGAGGCCTCGACTCCAGGACAACCTGAGCACGCAGGGGACGCAGGCCCCCCCTCCCCGCTTAGAGCAAACCCTGGGATGCCCCCACGATCCCCTAAAATCCTGATCCCGGAGATCCACCCCCTCAAAGCAGGTTCCTGTGCAAAGAGGTGGAAAGTCAGGTCCACAATAGCGAACACACAAGAAGCTGGGAGTCCAACCCGTGGGCTCCCGCACCTGCCCTGGAAAGGGCTGGCCGCCTCTTCACCCAGGGGGAAACAGGACAATCAGGGGCTCTTCCAGGAAGAAAGCGAGAAGGAAAGGGGAGCCACTTTCCAAAGACGAAGGCTCGTTCTCACCTTGCTTTGCGGGGTGAGCTACGCCTGTGGAAGTGAGCTGGGGAGATGGATACTCCCACATGGCCCCGGCTGTCAGCTCAGGGGGTGGGGATGGGGTGGGGGTGGGGGGTGAAAAAAGCTGACAAATGGCTCCATTCCTCACGCCTCTCCCAGCCGTCCTCCCGTTATTTTCCTGGGAACACCAGCTGCTTCTCCACCTCCTGGTAACTACTAGTGAGTGATGTGCATCGAGGAAAGGATCCGTTTCCACTATTTATTCCAACATAGTGGTCGTTCTTATAGCGCGTTATCCCAGTGGCGGCTGCAGATTACAGAGGAATCTAAATCTATTGTCATGGGAAGAGGACAGAGTCCTAAGGAGCTAAAGTAACGCAGCCTCGTTTCACAAAGTCTGGCCATAACTAGAGAACCCACTTCTCTGGGTGATAAGTAGATTCAAAGTTAGGAGCAAAATGGCCCTAAGATTATGTTTTGCTTTTACTCTCTGAGTCAATTTAAAAAGCATTGCTGTTCAAAATAAGATAGTCTTTACTTGCAGTCTTAGAAATCAACCATGACACATATCTTTATATAAAATTTTTTAAAAATTTACTTACTTAAATAACAGTGGGAAAAGGAATTTGTTAAAACCAGCAGACTAATGGGCCATTCCCAGAACAAGAGATAGATAAAGTGGATGCAAGGGGAAATACGGGGAATTAATCTAAGTTACTGATTGTTCCTTTCTCAAAATCCTCTTTGGCAAAGACTAAATTGTGCCAAATAGCTATCAGTTTTATGATGACAAGCTCATCAAACTTGTTTCATTAAACACTCTCCCTCGCTTAGAACTGTCTAAACAGGATTTTCCCATTTAGCGCCCTATCAATCCATGATTGTGCCTTAACTCTGGAGATCCCTTGGATCAAATATTAATATTTGTATAGTTATTCAAGTATTTGAGGATTTGTGCATGGAGTCTGTAAAATTAAATACACCATGTCATTTACAGTGTTAGAAAAGACATAGATGAAAAATATTTTCTCACCTTTGGTTTTTGCTGGAACAACTTGTAGGATGATTTATATTTTAAGTGGTATGGATAATACAGAAACACTTTTTCAAGTTCAGCATTTAAGCAAAACCTTTAAAATGATCCACTGCAGTGGTTTTCAGACTGCATTTATCTAAGGACTCTTTTCAAAACAAAGTATTAAACAGAAGCCAAATAAATAAAGCAGATGAAAACAGAGGTATTGAGAGGCCAGCAGAGAAGGAGTTCGGTCTTTTCAACCTTGTCCATAGCCACAAAAAGCACCCTCGAAGCTCTACGAATTTGAGGGTCAGGTGGGATTGTAAGACTTATTACGAAGAAAATAAGTGAGAGGCACAATTTTAGATGACATGCCTTTTCCTTGCAAATGTATGCATACATGTGCGTACGTGTGCAAGAAATAGCATTCAATGATATCCAATCCTTGTATTTACAATTCTTACTCTCAAGCTGTAGCTTTTATGATAGTACAAAAGGATTCTGGGTCTGTAGATTTCAAATTCAAAATTGTTTTATCCTAATCGTATAGGACGGTAGGCCAAAATACAAGTGACCTGGATGACGAAAAGCACACGGAACTTAGATAAATATTTGTATTCTTTTATAGAGTACCAGTAGGTTCTTGATAAATGACTGTCTGGTTATGTTTGGGACCTTAGAGACTAGTTTATCCAAAAAGGTTGATTTTTCCAGTTGAGAACACGGGGGTCCCAGAGGCTGAGTGACTTAACCAAGGTCACAGCGATGCGTATCAGCCCAGAACACAATTATCTTGCCCCCGATCACGGGCTTTCCCCTCTCCTCTGTGTATTGCACTGTATGAATTAATATATTTTTACAACTTGAAAACATCAAAATTAGCTATTGATTGAACTCAGCTGAAAATCCTACATGTGTTTAAACTAATCCAGCCTGATGGGCGTTTTCAATCGTAGTCAAGAAGCACAGGTTGTGTCAGATTGAGAAATGGTATAAACGTCCTTAAGCAACATATGTCGCCTGCCAAAGGATGTCAGGATGAAACGTATAGAAGGTCCTTCAGCGAGTCAAATCAGGCACACCGAGTATTCAGTCATGCCTTTGTCGTAAAACAGGGGTTATGGAAGGAGGCAAATTAGCAAGCCTGAGTCCAGGAGAGGAAGGCTGAAGCTGTCGCTGAGAAGGGTCCGACCCTTTCCCACCTTTAGGAGGACACCTTTTACACCCAACACCTGGAGCAGAAACCGAGTAGAAGGCAGCTCCGGAGCCAGCCTTCCTGTCAGGCGCATCTCAGGCTGTGTGTGCAGGACAGTGGTTTGGGCCTGTCTAGCCTGTGTGTCATTGAAATAAAGGAGATTCGTGCGGTTTTGAACTCATGGAAGAGTGTGCACATGCACATACGTTTTCAAATGACAAACCTGATACCATATTTATAAGTCACAGTTCTTAAAATACGTCATTCTCTCATTCAGGCCAAGTCGAAATTGTTCATTTTAGTTCCTTTTGTGCTTTCATGAGAAATTCTAGAGATGGTTTTGCCATAAAGCAAATTAACACACCAATCTCTATTTTTGTTTTTGGTAGCTTCGTTCCTGCTGGGGAATTTTAGTTCCTATAAAGCTAGTCACTGTGTGCCTAATTGTATAAACAGTTATATTACAAGCATTTCGATATTGGTTTAAGAGTGAGAAAGCACCACAGGCTTAAATGGGGGAGCCAGGCAAGGGGCAGCTGTGCTCCAGCCAGGTCAATGGCCAGTGGCTGTGCTGAGTCCCCAGCTGGGGACTTAGGTTAGAAGGCTATTTGTCTTTTGAGAGCATTTAGGGTGCTTTGAGCAATAATCCTTGTTATCCAGTTTATTCAAACTACGTTAACCAAGGCGGCCTTGGCTTTAAAATTTTATTGCGGATAGCATATAAAGTTCCACACAACAAAACTAAAAGGCAAAAACCATGCCTATCGGATATTTTGTAATATTTCTTGACTTCCCAGGGTTGTTATGATAATCAAATAAATTTGAAAACTGTTGCAAACTATACACTATTCATATCTATACATATAGATATGAATACATAGTTGAATTATATTTAGATACATAGTTGAATTATATTTCAGCACTGAAGTAAGCATGATGTTGAGATGACCACTTAAACCCTGTCCAATGACATTGATTTTTAAACAGCTTTATCGAGGTATAATTTGCATACCAGAAAATCCACTCGTTGTAAGTGTACAAATCAATGATTTTTAGTAAATTTGTACAGTCATACAACATTGTTACAATTCAATTTTAGAACATTTCCATCACTCTGGAAAGTTCCCGTGTGCCTATTTGCAGTTAATCTCCACTCCTACCCGGGAAACCACTGATGTGTTTTCTGTCTCTATAAATTTGCCTTTTCTGGCATCTCATATAAATGGAGCCCTTTGCATCTGGCTTCTTTTATTTGCATAATGTTTTGGAAATTCATCGTGTTGTAGCACATCGGTACTTGGTTCCTTTTTATGGCCGAATGGTATTCCATGGAACAACAGACCACATTTTGTCCATCCAGTTGATGGACATTGAGGTTGTTTCTGGTTTGGGGCTCCTAGGAATGATGCTGCTATGGACATTCTCGTACTGTCTCTGTTTTGGACTATGTTTTCGTCTCTCTTGGGTAGGTTCCTAGGAGGGGTGGTGGGTGTTCTAGTTTGCTAGGGGTTGCCAATGCAAAATGCCAAAAACGGGTTGGCTTTCACAGTAGGGATTTATAAGGGGAGAAGCTGTCCAAATCAAGGCACCCTCAAGAGATGCTGTCTCACCAAGTGGCAGCTGTGGGCGAGGAGGCACACGGTGGCGCATGGGAAGATGCTTTCTCCTGGAGCTCAGCTGGGGGTGGTCCAGCGTGTAGCTCTTCTCTGCCCTCTCCCCGTTGCTTCCGCTTCGGCTGCTCCGCTGATCCCAGCCTCCCACCCCACTCTCAATCTCTCGGGGTCTTTCTGCTTGAGTCCTCTCTCATGTGGCAAGGCAAAATGGCGGCTCTCTTTCTCTGCGCGTCTCTGGGTGTCTCTCCTGCTTGGATAGGACCAGCAAGAGGGCCAAGAGCACGCTGGGTCCCGCCCCACAGAAGTGTGCCCATCAAGGGCCCCCGACTGAATTCACCCAAAGGGTCCCCCACCCAGTGGATTAACTCCAAGTACAGGACCTTTTCTGGGATTTGCAACAGGCTTTACGCCATCACAGTTGGGTTTTATGGCAAGTTTACATTCCCACTTGTAGGTTCCAGTTTCTCCACATCCTCACCAACACTGGGGATTGTCTTTTTTTTTTTTTTAAGACTTATTTATTTATTTATTTATCTCCCCTTCCCCGCCCCCCCACCCCGGTTGTCTGTTCTCTGTGTCTATTTGCTGCGTCTTCTTTGTCCGCTTCTGTTGTTGTCAGTGGCACGGGAATCTGTGTTTCTTTTTGTTGCGTCATCTTGTATCACCTCTCCATGTGGGTGGTGCCATTCCTGGGCAGGCTGCACTTTCTTTCGGGCTGGGCGGCTCTCCTTACGGGGTGCACTCCTTGTGCTTGGGGCTCCCCTACGCGGGGGACACCCCTGCGTGGCAGGGCACTCCTTGCAGGCATCAGCACTGAGCATGGGCCAGCTCCACACGGGTCAAGGAGGCCTGGGGTTTGAACCACGGACCTCCCATGTGGTAGACGGATGCCCTAACCACTGGGCCAAGTCTGCCACTGGGATTGTCTTTTTGATTACAGCCACCCTAGCGGTGTGAAGTGGCATCCCATTGTGGTTTTGATTTGCACTTCCCTAATACCTAATGATGTCGAATATCTTTTCAGGCACTATTGGTCATTTGTTTATACACATTTGTATATCGTCTTTGGAGAAATGTCTATTCAAATATTTTTAATTGGGTTGTTTCACTACTGAATTAGACACTTGATTTCTCCAGTAAGTGCTACTTCCCTTTACCTTGACAGTGACCTCTCAATCTGTTTTCTTCCACTACTTTTTTTTCGAGCATTTATTTTTTATTGTATTTTTTTAAGATACATAGATCACAAAAAATGTTACATTAAAAAATACAAGAGGTTCCCACATACCCCAACCCCCCGCCCACTCCTCCCACATCAATGACCTCTTTCATCATCGTGGCACATTCATTGCATTTAGTGAATACATCTTGGAGCACTACTGCACAGTGTGGATAATAGTTTACATTGTAGTTTACACTCTCCCCCAGTCCATTCACTGGGTTATGGCAGAATATAGAATGTCCAGCATCTGATCCTGCAATATCATTTAGGACAACTCCAAGTCCCGAAAATGCCCCCACCTCACATCTCTTCGTCCCGCTCCCTGCCCTCAGCAGCTACCATGGCCACTTTCTCCAGATCGATGCTACAGTTTCTTCCATTACTAGTCACAATAGTCCCATAGTAGAATCCAGTAAATCCACTCTAATCCATATTTTATTCCTCCATCCTGTGGCCCCTGGGTTGGTGATGTCCACTCCACCTCTAAATTGAGAGGGGGCTTAGATCCCACATGGTCGGTGGATGCGATTCTCCTGCTTGCAGTTGTAGGCACTCTTGGTTCCCTACCTTTTAACTTTTGTATTGTTATTTAACTGTGCCTATATTTTCTGCACACATATAACACACGTATATGTGTGTGCATATATTTTCCTTCCCCAAACTTGATTTTAAACTTCCTCAAGAAGAAGAACACTTCTATATTATTTATATTTTTATATATGAAACCTAGCAAAATACTAAGAAAAATAATACATCCTCAACAAACAGTTGTTACAGAAATGGTAAAACTGTGTCATCTTCATGTAATGTCAGCACAGCTGGTATCATCTTTTAGTAAGTCATATTGGATTTTGTTTCTTTTTTTTGCACACTGGAGGCTTTGGTTTTAGCCCATTTTTGGAAGGTAGATAAATTTGGACAACCAAATTTAATTAATAGAGAAAAATTAAAAGGAATTCTGAGGAAACATTTATATTTTATGGCAATTGTTATGTTCAAATAAGATAAATTTAGAGCTTTATGCATTGTTTTTTTTTCCTGTGAATGTCCCCAAGTGCCTTTCAAATATAGCAAAACATAATCACAAATGTGCAACTTTCTCAAGTATACCCAAGAATAAGTGGAAAGCAAATCAACCACCTTACCCAACACCAATACTCTGGATCCAAAATAAAATACATCAAATTTTAAATAAAAGCAGAGTTAGGTATAAGCCTGAATGCAAAGCAGAAAACTCCCCCCTATATCTAGGAAATAGGGGAAAAAAAACTTTTGAGCCTTGCCTGGAAGGATGCCAAAGATACACACTTGAGAATATTTTAAGGTGATTAGCATTTTTGTCTCTGTGTCAGTAAAAATAGGCTTTTGCCTGCTCCTAATTTTCTTTGGGTTGAGGAGACCATGGTATGAACGAAGGGCTTTTAGAGGCCATTTATATTGTGCAAACAGAGGCACAAATTAGAAAGGGCATGTTAATAAGGAAAGGGGCTTATGAGTGCTCAATTATGAGCCCAGAACCTGTTTCTATTTTAGGACGCTAGAAAACACATCAATCTTGCTTTTAGAATATTCTCAGCTAAAACGAACGGCACATGGCACACCAGGAGCTGGCAAAGGCTGCGGCCGTGTGCATTTTGAATAGCTTTCCCGTGCCACCCTAGTTTCAAAACTGATACCCCTGAAATATAATTTGAGATCTGAGGAGACCGAAGCCCCTGAGCTGCAGATGCGATTCTAAAGGGAAAGAAACGTAAAACTGGACCATCTGCTTCCCTCCCCGACTCGCAACCTTTGGAGGAGAAATCTTGGAGGCGGATGCTGTTTAAAACCTGAGTAGGGATGAGGCACAGGGCATCCACTCACAACCTATCATTAACGTCCTCCCTCCGAAGCGTGTTCAATTAGCGTCTGCAAGCCGGGGCCACACGTGAAAAACAAAGTACAATGTGAGCTGTACCGAGCCACCGCACCAGACAGTAGGGAGCAGATTGCGTGCGCCCCGAGGCTGCGCCTCTCCTAATTGCAGTAAGCCAAAGGGTACAGGCGCTCAGTGCAATCAAGGGTTTGGGGACACTAATTACAGTTTGCACACGCAAGTGTCCTCAGAAGCCCTGTTGGGCCATGTCTTAGCCGCTGCCTCCAGTTGCCTCATGCCACGCTTCTGAGATGGATTTATGAAAACATTCCAAGGTATTGTCTGCAAAGCTTCCCTTCCCCCTGTGTGACATACCCATTTGAAAATGCTAGGTCGCCGTGCAGGCTGTGTTCACGTAACCTTCACAGAGTGGAGATGCACGGTCTAGAACAGGAGAGGGTCTCAAAGTAGAAGGACGCCCGGAGCCCCTGGTGAGCCCACTGTAGAACTTCTGCACGCCAGGATCACAGCGGCTTTCAGTCCTTTCTTTTCCAGGTGGCTGCTGGCCTGTGTCTCAAACCCTTGGTAACTTTTAAGTTACCCTTGAAAGAAAAAGCAAGGCAAAGAAGTGAGCTGGTGGAAGCCGCGGTGAGCCGTTTGTCGATGTATCCTTTCCTGAGCCCACTGGGGAAGCAGGCTTTAGGGTGCGGGGATCAGAGGCTTGATTTTGCATTTGGCTGTTATGAATGTAAAGCTTTCTTCCAGGGAGATCCCTCCGGTTCGTGTCTGGTATGTAATGCCTGTTGCTAGGGAAAGGTTTGTACTTGAGCCACACAACAGTGTTCTGTTAGGAGCAGGGAAACCAGCATATCGGTTCATCTCTTTCTAAAAACCATATGTTTTATGGGATAAAACAAAAGAAAACTCATGTGCGGCACATGCTTCGGATGTTAGAGAAAAAACGCAACGGGCTTTTCACATCCTGCGTGTGCAGAAGCTGTTTGGAGGGAGTTGGGACTTCATGGGTGCAGTGTCCGTTTGGGATGATGAAAAAGTTTGGTGACAGCAGCACAACTTTGGAAAAGCCATTATCGCCCCTGAACTGGATGCTTGAAAGTGGTTAAAATGGGAAGTTTCAGGGTATATATGTGTTACCACAATAATTGTTTTAAGAAGCTCTTCTGCATTCCACCATCCAGAGTAGCCCTCCACGGGTTTTTGTGTGTCCATTGCTCACAGTATATTATTTACAACTCTGTCTGGTGTCTCTACATTCACCTCCACATGGGTCTTCTCTTGTCCACCTGAATAGCTGGTGTGCGCTCCACACGAGAGCTGTCCCTTCGGCAGAGCGTCCAGGGTCCCTTCTTGCCACATCGTTTCATCACCCTATGGTTGATTATGGGTCCTTGATGCTTATGAGCTTTGTTTGAATGGGAAGGTGGAGGCTGTCCTAATATTAAAATCTCGGCTTTTCTGGAAAACTGCAGCGTTTGCTCACACGGTCTAAAAGCGCCCAGCTCTCGCACGTTTCTTTCTGTTAAACATTGGGAAGCAGTGTTTGTTGTGCTTTTTAACAGGCGAGTACTGGATGGCGCGAACTCTTTTGCTGTGTTTGTGTTAAAGGAGGCGGGAAAGCACGGTGGTCTGGAACCATAGAGACAGACTGCCAGGGTGGGGGCCCGGCGCTGCTCCTGATGAGCTGTGCAAACTCGGGCAGGCTGCTTGACCTCTCTGTGCCTGCTTCCACGTCCATTCCACTAGGGTAACAACAGTACCTGTTTCGTACAGCTGAGGGAGAATTCAACGAGACGGTCCTGAAAAAGCACTTAGACTAGCGCCTGCCGGGTGGTAGAGGCACGTTACGTGAACAGTGTCACCTCACAAGTGTGACCCTTGCCTTTTTTCCCTGACAGGGCAGCTCTTTCCCTCAACTCAGAAGGACTGAAAATGGTAGAATCTAGGGCAATTTGGCAGGATGTTTGAAAAGACATTGGGCACGGAGGGCTTTCCCGTGTCCACAAATCGTGCTCAGAATATCACTGGCCATCCCCATGCCCGTGAGCACAACTGTGCCTTCCAGTCTGTGATACGTGGCATTCCTTTGTGGCCCACTGCCCCGGTAAACGCTCCTTTTTGATGTGAAAATAGCTTCTCTAGGTGTACATGCTTTATATGTTCTTCAAATCCTTAAAATCTCTGTGGACATCAGCGCCCCCCACTAGCTATCTTTGCATGCTGTTAAGTGTAGAAAGAGGCTTACAACAACTCTGATGATGGAGCACATGCAAGGGCCTTCTGGCATCTCAATCTAATGAACGTAGACACACAGGAAAGAGGCAAGGCACTCGCCTGCTCACATCCACGAGCAGGGCAGCGGCTGTTCGTAGCCTGTGGTCCTAACTCAGAACGCTGGTATTGTCAGATCAGTCTGGCTGCAGTTGAACGGAATTGTCTGTTCTTTCATTTTTTGTGGTGGTGGATTTTTTTTTACATTTTATTTATTTACCATCTCCAGTGAGGTCAGATTCCCTATAAATATTATCTAATTTATTCTCATAGCATCACTAAGAATAGGGTGCATTTGTCTTTATTATTATCATCTGGTGTTAGGAGATTCACACTGACTTTGTTGGAAATCACCGGGAATAAATCTCCTGTAGACACTAATGGAAAATATAATAGGAGATAAATACAGGTGTATCTGCAAATGAAGGTATTTCCCCACCTTTGAAATCTGTTGGCTAAAAAGATAAAAAGTGGAACAACTTACCATGATTGACTAGTAATAAAAAGCAGCATTTAATCTAAATCTCTCCTTCCCGTGATTACCGCATGCTAAACATTCCTCAGTACCGGGGAGTGTGCTGATGAGCTACGCAAATGTTTTCCAATAAAATTAAATAGATTAGATTTGGAAAGAGAATGCTGATGTTTCGAAGGCTTTGAAGGAGTCTTCTTTTAAAACTTTTCTGAAAAACAGGCTTTGAGGCCTTGCCACTGGCTCATGCGTCCCAGCGGTGGCCCCTGCGGCTGCCCGGGCAGAGGTGGCCTGATGTCCGGAAGTTTCCGTCCTCCGGGCTCCTTCACTGCGAATCCTCTGGATGTGCCGGCCGGCTGCTTTGCTTTGGTTGTCAGAGTTCATTACCAAGACAAGACCACTCCGAGAGTCGCAGATTGACTGGGCCTGACGCGCCGGCCAGTGAGTAATTGCTGTTAATATTGGAAGGATGAATAATCCTATTAAAAGGAAGAACAGTTATGAGAGATAGATAAACGGAGGCTGGTTTAGAGCGCACGGAGGCAGGACGGCTGGACGAGGGGCTCCGGCTCCCCAGAGAGGAAGCGGCTCCTGGCTGGTGCTGTGGCCGCGTGAGCAGGACTGTGGTCGCACTGAAGAGAGGCGGAAGCAGCTTTTCTGATCCATTTAGAGCCTTTAGTATCCGGTTTCCTTATACATGGGGAAAAGGCCCCACCGAGGTTCCTCACTGTTCACTGAACATCAGATGCCGCCTTAAGGGGGTGGGAGGAGACTTTGTCTTGTTTCACAGGGATTAAGTCAGAAGAACAAGTCCACGGGAGTCCAGAGCGTGATGCTCCACACCAGGGCTTCTCAGACTTGAGTGTGTGTTTACGTCGGGTACACAGGGATCGTGATCCACTGCAGCTCACACGGGGATTGATCCACTGCAGCATCACACGGGGACCTTGATCCACTGCAGCTTCACAAGGGGATCTTGATCCACTGCAGCATCACACAGGGACCTTGATCCACTGCAGCATCACACAGGGACCTTGATCCACTGCACCATAACACAGGGATCTTGATCCACTGCACCACAGCACAGGAATCTTGATGCACCGCAGCATCACAAGGGGATCTTGATCCACTGCAGATTCTAATTCAGTAGCTCTGGTGGGGCCTGAGATCCCGCATGCCTAAGAAGCTCCCAGGAGATTGCCAGCTGCTGATTTGGGACGCTACAGACAACTACCTTAAGAAGAAATCAGCATAAACACTGCAATTTGCTTTGTCAAAGTCTGGGTCAACATGCTGAGGATACCTGAATGGGGATCCCTCCAACCTTCTCCACCCCCAGATGCCTCCCGGGGGCTCCTCTGAGGACAGCGATGACATCCAGGGGTTTCCTTAATCACCCTGCACCTGGCTTCTCATTTCCAGAAACCGAATGGCATCAGGAAAACAAAACCGAAACCACTTGCCTTGTAAATGGAAATGGAGAGAATGAGCAAATTTAAAGCTCCAAGGACTCCTGGAGGGCCCCTGGAATCCTCGATCACGCTGAAGGAAGAATGGAACAGTCTGGAAAAGGAGACAGTCTCCTGACTCCCATGTGAGCTCCATCTCTCCTTTCTTTATCATCTTAGCTACCAGCGGGTTCCGGGAAACGTGGAAATGTTCTGTCTACGCAACAGACTTCACCACCTGCCGTCATGATGCCTTGGTAAGGGAGAGAAGCGTGCTCTGCTCCTCCATCCTCCCACGAGCTGCGGGGTAAGAGAGCGGGGCAAGGCTCCCCGGCCCCGCCTCCTTCCCGCCTGCACCAGGACAGGACAGGCTGTTTACTGGTGGGTGCCCACCTGCAGGGTCACGTGATGCCCCCAAGGTGAGGTCTGCGTGCTGGGCTCTTGAATGCATTAATCAAACCTCAGCTCACTAAGAGGGAGAACATTGAATTCCTTTGAACAAGTGAGTGCTTCGAGTCAGGAGAGCTTTAAAGGGGGAAGATGGGTTTTCAAAACTTAACTACGTGTTAAATACTCCAAAGTTTGGGTGATCACAAACTACCTGTCTGGTAAGTGAGTAGTAATAAGCATAAACCTGAAACACATAGACTTGATCACACATTGGACAGGAAAGGCAATTACAGCTATACGAACTAAACGTGCCTTAAAGGTTGTTGAAGATATCGGGCATTTTGCATTTATTTACAAATACAAACATGAAGGCTTTTTCCTTGCTTTTCAATTTATAATTATATATATTGTTTACATTTGTTGTCCTAAAGCCATGAACAGATGTATGTATGTGTGCGTATCTCACTGATATAATTAAGTCTAGAAATAAGATCTCTGATGATAGCTTCATCACATTACTGAAGGTTATTTATTCTAAAAATAGTTTATCCTCCTACCTGCAACAAACCTTTTTTGAAGATAATGCACCAACTAGTAACTCATAAAATTTCTTTGGTCCTACTCTACAGAGAGAAATTTACTTCTCACGTATTAGAAAAATACCTATTCCTTGCAGTATTCACAATTTGAAAGTGAACATGGTGGACAAATGTGGCGTGGAAACACTCTCTTCCTACTACAAATTCATACAAGTAATCAATGCGGTGAGACAAACTCCTCAGATGTCAGAAACAGAGCAGGAGACCAAGGCCAAAGCAGTGCACGCAAGTGAGCGGAGCAGGGGCTACTGGGGTTTTAGTCTGGGGTCAAGGCGGGTGAGGATGGGCAGGAGGGAAGACAGAGCCGGGACAAGGGACACAGCCTCAGGCTCGCAGGACAGGAAAGCTGAAGCCCGCCCCTGCATACAGCCCAGAGCCTCGAAGAAGGAGCTAGAACCAACCCGCCCACTGGCCTGCAGAAGCAAGAAGGAAGCTGACTGCTGATTGAACCCTTGAGCGGGGTAGGCGGGGAAGGGGCTTCAGCTGAGAGAAATTGACACCCACCTAGACCCCACGTTGAGAAGTCTGAATTTTCACTATTTGCTTAGAAAGGTAATCCTGAGCCATTTTCTTGGAACGGACTCTCTAAGACCACAAGTTAACATAAAATAGTTCCAGAACCTTGAAATCCCTAGGAATCTGATAGAAACAGATGCGAAAGTCCCCTGTGAGCACACAGGGCTGACCTAGAGTCAGAAATCACTCTGTGATTAACAACTGAACCCACCGGAGATGGAGTCACAAGAACAAAAAGATTCTTATAAAATACACAAGGAATGAAACTACCAGGAAGGAGAGTCGACAGAGGCAAAAATCCAGAGAATTAGCACCAAAAAGACTATAGACAATGAGACAAAAATCAGACACTCTAAAATAAATATGTTTAAAATCAGTAAAATCATTGAAAATGAAATAATAGGACACTATAGAAATAAAGAACAGGCAAATATAAAAAGAAATAAATAGAATATCTAGAAATGAAAATGATGGTTATTATTACTAGATCTCAATGGCTATGTTAAATAGCAGACTAGACCCATCCAAAGAGAAATTAGCAGACTAGAGGAACTCACCTGGAACGAAGTACAGAGAAAGAGAGATGGAGGAGATAAAAGAGTGGCTAAGAGATGTGGAAGTTAGAATAAGAAGGTCTAACATATATCTAATATGTCTCAGAGAGAGTGGAAATGGGAGAAAGACCATACTTAAAATGAATGAAAGCTTTCCTTAATAGATGAAATACATAAGTCTAAATATTGAAAAAGTACACTGATTCCCAAGCAGTGAAAATAAGTATACACATAGCCATACTATGAAGAAAATCCAACAGTTCCAATGTTTCCCACAAAGGAAATCTTGATAAGTGACAAAAGATGGATTTCATAATGCAGTAAACTTAGAAATTATTAACAAAATTACAGCGGCCAGGTAAGTGAAAATGGCCATGGTATAAAAAGTGAATAACGCCAATCATATTGAGGCATGAATTTCATCTTTTTAATTAATTCATCAGGCCGATTTATACAAGAAAAAATTTTCAGCTGTTCGGTATACAGTTGTACCTGCTTATTTATAATTCTGGTTTCATAATCCCATAAGTTTCCTTTGCCTATTCCTAAGACTTTTGGTAGCTTCTGTCTGATCTTGATACTGGAGGTCTATGTTTTGTGGTACTTCACAAAGTGCTTTCACATACATCCTGTCATCCTCAAGTTTTCCCCTGAGAGATACAATTTGTGGCGTCTCTAACTCAACTAGTATGCAAATCACTTACCAATATGCAAATGAACAAATAACTGCCATAGTCAGAAACTTCTTGCTGAGTGATTTTTACTTGCTGTCACAACTTATGTAGAGAATTTATTCAAGTATGCCCAGTGAGGAGAGCTTCAGTGGAAAGGATCGCGTTGAGGAGTGAGGCACTTAAGTATAGTATCGCCCCAGGGTTAAGTATTAGATACATGTTATAATAGGTTTGTTGTTTAATCAATTAAAAGACAGTCTGAACTGCCCTAAAATATTTGATAATGGAGTGTAGCAGAGGTAGAAACAAAAACTTCTTTCCTTTAGAAATCTGACTAGAAAAATTAAATAGGCTTTCAAGAATTTATAATGTTTGGCAAAAGAAGTAAAAGTTTCTTAATTGACTTAAAAAAAACACAAGGTAACTTTAACTTTAAGGTCCCATAACACCTAAAATTCTAGTGAGTATTATGTCCACGTGATTTCTTTAATAAATAAGCCGTAGAAATCTGCCTCAGAAAGATTTTCATCTCTGCACCCTTTTTTGGTGAATTCTGGGGTTGCTCTTCTAGGCAGGGAGCTGTGCCTCGAGAAGTATCGCAGTCATCACCCAGGCACAAGCACGTGGCAAAGCATTTGTCAAATAATGTGTCCCATTTTTTATTTTGCTTTTATTATTATTAGTATTTTGGTATATGAATCTGCTGCGCTGCTCACCTATGCTGAACTGACAATTTCTTCCTGGAGCCCACCTTGACCTAAACTCTTTCTATTCACTGGTTCCCCCAGGAAATCCAATCAGCCCAAATATGTAAAGATCGTTAAAGATTTAATAAAGATTTGTGGTGGCGTTATGTGGGGTTACATCCCACGCTATACAACCTTTCACTCGGAAACCCACGGAGCAGCTCGTTGACCTGTCCCTCTCCCAGCCCCCCACCCATCCTTCGAAGCCCCCCACCCATCCTTCTCATTGACCCCGTCCCTCTCCCAGCCCTCTCCCAGCCCCCCACCCATCCTTCTAAGCTTCCTGGGCTCTGCGGCACAGCTCTCACCTGCAGGCTCGCTCCAGACTCCTTCCTCCAGTATTTTCTCCAAGGTAAACTTGGGTGCTACACCTTTTAGTATGCAGAGGGACTCCGTCCTCAAGCCTCAATCCCTTAGCTTTTCCCAGCGCCCGGTAACCTGAGGCCCCTCCAGCTGCAAAATGTAGCTCAGAAAGCAATGAGGGTTACCACCAATACTGTTCCCTACAGAAAGAAAATTTTCACTAAACTCACAGTACTGACATTTTTTCCCAAAAACCATCTTTCTCTTATGAATAAATTCAAATGTAATATAGAGTAATTTTTAAAGAAATATAATTATCCAACAACAGATGGGCTCTCTTCCCACACTTAACATACCTTATCTAAAATTTGAATTTATTTTGGGGCGGATAGAACCTTCTGAATTAAATCCCCGTGGACCTGGATGCTTCTGAGTGGTTTCAAAGCACAGCGAATACCTCAGGCTTTTGGAAAGTCCCTGTCTTCTTTTACTCAGATTTCAAAAGCTTTTAATTCAGTTCTTATCCACATAATCTCAATAGGCCCTCAAAAAAATATTTGTTTAATGAATGGAAAGGACTGTATATGTTATCATCTCTAGATAATCCTTGGACTAGAAGTTTCCATATCTTCTGATATGTCTATTTTTCCCCCTTAGTAAAAAACAGCCACCCACAAAAATCCCACATTGATCCCTCTTGCCCAAACAAGACAAATTTTTTTAAAAATTAATAAAATTCTTTAATGCTTTATAATAAAATCTGATTAATAAAAGCAGATAAAATAATGTTTTAAATAGTGCTACTTTATTCTTATTTAAAATAAATTTAAAATGTTAATGTAACAACCTATTATCCTTATCCTCCTTGAATTATATCAAATTTTAATTTAGTTGCTTTATTACTTAGCCTCTATTTCACAGCTTCTTTAGTCCTAGGAATAAGTTATTTCTTAAGTTAGTCAACTAATTTAAAAAATAAACTACTGAACATCTAAAACACTTTTGGAACCTAAGACAATGGTCTTAAAATATAGTTATAGTTGTTTCCATATGAAATCTAGAATCATCAGTTCATGAAATATTAGGGGTTAAATCATGAAATATGACTGTCAGAGATTTGGAAACATTAAAAAATTTCATTTTTCATAACCAATGTTTAGTATTTAGACCACTTCATCCAGCATCAGTGTTACTAATTTTCCTTTGCAAACTCTTCCAGAGATAACATTTTTGTGAGCCTTAGTTACGTCAAGTAGGTTAGTACAGATCTGAAACTTTGGCAGTGTCTAATTCTATGACCTCTCCATAAAACTGTGTATGGAATCTAATAGTGATTTGCTTTGAAGGTGAGCCTTACTTCCCTCAAAAGTGTAAAATTTCAGAAGATAAGTGATATAATTTGGGGGAGAGTGCATAGATAAAGAGACGAAATCTAGAATATGTTCTCCCCAGTGAGAACTGTAATAGAAATGATGAAGAAAAAATTGGGGCAAAGTAATTAAGGACAAAGTTTTGAGCAAAGCTTGAAATCTCCACGAATGTTCTATGCTGTATATTCTTAATTTATTTTATTCTAAAGTTTTCATGAGACATGAAGATGGTCATCATTCTTCTCTGACTTTCATTTTTGTTTCCTAATTTTTCTTTCTTTCTGGAACATAAATCTATCTTTGAGGTAATGACTGTGTATTAAAGTTACATCAAACAACGGTCTTAAGATTAAATCAAATAGAAAAATGCACTTTCTTTGGAAAAAGTGATTAAGTCCTATTTCCCTAGAGAGAGATCTAAATAGAAATTATTTTAAATCAAAGCCACCTTGAATAAGGAGGATTCAGGTAAAACTAGGAATATTCTTTTTTTCTTTCTTTCTTTTTCCTTTTTTATTAGAAATAGTCTTTTAAAATAGAATGTTTATTATGCATTCTTGGGGAAATATTTTTTTTAAAGGTATTTAAAATATTGTGACTTTTACAAACTAAATTCACCAGGAGTCACTCTCCCTTCCCCAGTTCCGCGTCCCCCAGACTCTAATCTAAGTTTTGTCTCTACGAATTTGCTCTTTCTAGGTATCGTGTGTAATTGGAATCGTGCGGTACCTTGCATAGTGTGCCTTGCACAGTTCACTCGGCATTGCTTTCAAGTTTCGTCCACACGGCAGCATGCCTTGAATGTCAGTGCTTCTTCTAAGTGAGTAGTAGTCCACCCTGTACACCAACCACATCTCGTTTACCCAGCGCCTGCAGAGCACACGGGCTACTGCCCCTTAATTCTGCTGTGAGTGTCAGGTTCAAGTGCCCATTGGAGACCTGTTCTCAGGATCTTTGGGTCTCGACCTAGATCGCCAGGTAATTCTATACTTGACTTTTGGAGGAACTGCCATAAGGTTTTCCACAGCGGCCCTACCATTTTACATTCCCAGAAAAACATTTTTAATTCGTATGACAAAGTATCTTTCATGTCCAAATGCTCTTACATATCAGTACAAAGATGCTTAAGGAAACGGCTTAGTGCACACCACCAGGTCTGAGGGCCAAAGTGGGCTTTAAAAACAAAGGTTGGGAAGTGGACGTGGCTCAACTGATACAGCGTCCACCTACCACACGGAGGGTCCAGGGTTCAAACCCAGGGCCTCCTGACCCGTGTGGTGAGAGGGCCCACGCGCAGTGCTGCCACGCACAAGGAGTGCCGTGCCACGCAGGGGTGCCCCGCATAGGAGAGCCCCATGCGCAAGGAGTGCGCCCTGCAAGGAGAGCTGCCCTGTGTGGAAAAAAAAAAGTGCAGCCTGCCCAGGAGTGGTGCCACACACAGGGAGAGCTAATGCAGCAAGATGACGCAACAAAAAGGAGATGCAGTTTCCTGGTGCTGCCTGACAACGCGAGCAGATGCAGAAGAAGACAACAGGGAGGGGGCGGGGGGGAAGGGGAGAGAAATAAATAAAATAAAGCTTTAAAAAAATTTAATTTAATTTAATTTAAAAAATAAAATGCAAGATTGAATGTTTAAAAAAACAAAACAAAACAAACAAAACACAAAGGTTGTCCAAAAACTACACTTCCATGCAACTCTTTCTCATCCCCTTGAATACTCTCTCATTTAGCAGCCAATAATTACAACCAAGGGAAGGCAGAGAGGAATTAGAGGCATAAAATGAAGCAAAAAGTTAAAGCTCTTTTGTAGGGTAGACCCAATTCCAAACAATTCTCCCAATTCCAAATAGCAGCAACAACAGTAACCGAAGGTATTTCACTTCACATCATATTAGACATCAGTTATATGCTGAGAAAAAATAAAATATTCATGCTACAGAAGGGTAATTTTTGCAGATGAAAAGCAACTCCCGTACACTTAGAAATGCTTATTTAAATGAGATTTTCTGCCATCAGACTCAATACACTGGAAGAAAAAAAAAAAAACAAAACAGGAGAGGAATAGTTTCTCCTAATGGCTGTTTGCTGTTTTATTTATTTCTGTTGTTTTCTTTTTTGATTACATTTTCTTATAAACCCCTTTGTAGATGAAAGTTTATTTCAGGAGGAAGTGCCCTGGTCGAAGGGGATGGGTGAAACTGCCCTCTTCCTAATTGGTTTGTGAAGCCTTCCGTCTCCCTAACCTCGCCGTGGTTTCTTAAGCTGTGAGGCACTTACACATCCCAGGGGGAAGGGGAGGTTTCTGCTGCAGAGGGTAAAGGAGGGAGCTGGCTGCATTAATCATTGGATAACATCAATCACGCATCCGCTTGGGCAGTTAAATTTCTGTTGAGCAAAGTACAGTAGTACCTGGGGGACGCCTGGCTCTTTGTAAGTGGTCTCGTTAGACATCTGTCATGCAGGCTTGTAAAAATAGATGTCTGGATGCAAAGTCATTTTAAAGCAAACCCAGTGCTAGGCACATAGTCATATTCTATAAAAATTGTTGAGTAAATTAAATTTCAAACTACATTACTGTGCCAGTTTCCTAAGCAGTACTCCAAGCTAGTCTGCACGTTGCAGCAGGAATGAACCTTTTTAAGTACCATTTTGATTTTTCTTCTGAGCCATTTTCAGCAACTACAGTAGGTCCAAATTTTTGCTTATATAAAACCCACGTTGCTGAGTCGTGTTGAAAGGTTTTCTATAAGTCCCTGCTCCCTAAACAATTGTAAATTGTTCTCTTTTCTAGCCTAGAATAGGAGACTCTATCACTTAATTTTCTTTCTCCAGTCCAAATGCCTTTCCCCCTGTCCTCTAGCATCCCAGGCCAATCCCATTCCATTCTTATTGTCACTTTTCATTCCTGCCAACTTTGCAGAATTGAAGTAGTGAGCAGTTTACTTACAATCATAAAGTTACAGAGAGTTTCATTTCTGTTTTAAGGGACATTGTGTTATTTCAATATAGTCTTAATTATCTTTTATGGAATATAAACACACTGAAGGCAAAGACTGCTTTTACTACGGTCTCATTTTCACCAAAATGATTAACATGTTATAAGAGGCTTCATAACCAAGTTAATTTCAAGGGTCTGATAATATCTGAGAAAAAGAGATAAGTGACTTAATTTGAAAATAAAAGGAAATATGTTGATAGAAAGAGTCAATAATGAAAAGATGTCAAATATTTGCAAATAATTCTAAAACTGTAGGGCAATTAAAATAAAAATCCCAATTGTCTTGAGTTTATGTTTTTTGTTTTGTTTTATTGGAACATTTTAAAAACTTACAATTCCTCGTGAGTGGTGAACTCATGTGACTAAGTTACTTTGAAAAATTTTAGTGAGGATATACCATACTAATTACTAATACTAATACTGTAAACTATTAAAATACTAGAGTAACTACAACTATGATATTTGTTTCAGTGGAACATAAGTTTTAGTTCAGAAATGAACCATGGCTACAGGAAGAATTTAGTTTATCCTAGAGATAGCATTTTGTGTCAGAAAAAAAGGAATGATTATCAAGTAAAGGTTGAAACATAAGGCTAACCACTTTTATCAAGAGCAATCCTGGGAAACGGACTTGGCCCAGTGGTTAGGGCATCTGTCTACCACATGGGAGGTCTGCGGTTCAAACCCCAGGCCTCCTTGACCCGTGTGCAGCTGGCCCATGCGCAGTGCTGATGCGCGCAAGGAGTGCCCTGCCATGCAGGGGTGTCCCCCGCGTAGGGGAGCCCCACGTGCAAGGAGTGCGCCCCGTAAGGAGAGCCACCCAGCGCGAAAGAAAGTACAGCCTGCCCAAGAATGGTGCCACCCACACGGAGAGCTGACACCACAAGATCACGCAGCAAAAAGAGACAGATTCCCATGCCACTGACAACAACAGAAGCAGACAAAGAAGACGCAGCAAATAGACTCAGAGAGCAGACAACTGGGGCAGGGGAGGGGGGAAGGGGAGAGAAATAAATAAATAAATCTTTTTAAAAAAATCGTTAAGAATAAAGTGAATGCCTTGATAGAAAAATGAGCAAGCAACTTGAAAAGTACACTAGAAAAGAAGAAACACAAATGGCAAATAAACAAAAATTTTAAACATTTAATCATACTAATAATCAAAGCAGTTCAATCAAGAGTTTGGCCAATCTGACTGGCAGATATTGAACAGAATGAGAGCTAGCATTGGAGTGGGTGTGGAAATGAGGGACTTTTAACACTGCTGGTGAAAGAGTAAAGTGCTACAAACATACGGGAGTGAAAATTCGCAATACATCTCAAAAGCCTTTAAAATTATATATTCTTTGACTTATACATCCCACTTGGAATCTATTCCAGAAGAAGTGGGGACTGAAATGCATATCGTTGTATGCCATGTATAATAATCTGCGTAGCATTATATGCTTAATGATGTGCATATGCTTATAGCAGCTGATTATTATAGAAAAATATTTGGGAAAACGTGTATTCTTCGGGAAAGTCCTAAATAATAGTAGCTTGAATATTCCCTGTCTGTATATAAAGTCGTGAGATACACAGTCCGTGGCTAAAACGGCCACTCCACGATCAACAGTGACCCAGGCTCCTTCTCCTGTGTGTTTACACTCTTCTCCATGAAGAGTCTGCTAGACAATCCCACGTAGCTCCTCGAACTTCAAGCATCTCATCCATCCTCTGGCTGAGGAAGAGTAGGAAGGAAAAAGGCAAAGGTGTCCCCTCTTAGGGTACGTCTCAGAAGTCACTCACAGCAGTTCAGTTTAGTCACACGGCCACATCTAACTACAAAGAATGGTGGGAAAGAAGTCGGTTTTCCCAAACAGCAACGGCCCGGCTAAAAATTGTGTGTCTTGTTACTAAGGAAGAAGGAAAGATGGGATGCTAGGGGACAACCAGCTGTCTCTACCACATAGTCAAAATGTTGTCTCAAAGTGGGTGGTTGAATTGTAATACAAACAATGAAATACTATCATTATAGATATGAATGTGTGGCTATTAATATGGAAAGCTATACACAGTACATTATTATTATTGCTATGTGCACGGTGTACAATGAAATGAAGCGGGCAGTTCATGGAGTTGTTTTTATATAGTATGAACCTATCATCTATTTATCTCCTTACCCTTACTCTATTTTATCTATCTAATCTTTCTATCATTTGTTTATCCTAAAGTGTTTTTTAAGTTCTAAAATGACAGAATTTCTAGATTACCATTTTGAGTTTTTTTTTTAAGTTGCTGACTAAATTGCATTGTGATGTGAAAATGTGCTCCATGAGGCTAGATACGGTTACTGGCTGTTAATGATCCACAAATATCTGAACTTATGTTTTCTCCAGTTATGGGGCAAGATTCTGCATATGTCCATTACAACAAGTTCATTAATTGAGCTCTTCAAGACATCTCACCCTTCTTAATTAGGTGTAGACTATTCTATTAGTTTCTGAGGGATGTGAGTTAAAATCTCACCCTACCCCCACCATGGAGAGAAGATTTGAACAAACTGGCAGAAACATCTTTCTCAAGGCTCCAGGGCAAGCACCCCATCGAGGAACAGGCCACCTAAAGGTGGTAGGGTCTCATGGTGGCCTCGCCGGCCCCTCTCCCAGCCCTCACGGCTCTGCACAGCGCCAGCCCTTGCCGCAGTGTGGATTCGTGGCCCCAGGCACAGCGGGGCATGCTGGGAACGTGTGTGTCTGGACCACTCTGTCTGGTGTGGCCTGAGGTGCTCGCGCCCTGGAACTTGCCCCACATGTAGAAGCAGCTTCTTCTGCAGAACACCACGGGAGCGCGGTCAAGGGATCACATGCCGCAAGGGACTACTGTCTGCAGGGTACACGGTGCGGTGCTGGGGCCATCCTAGGGAAGAGGGGACAATTACACCACGTAAACGGGGAATTCCTAGGGCCATACTCGTACGCCCGAGACTGGAGGCATGCACAGAAAGGACCAGGGCAGCCCCGTGCTTTAGAGCTAGTCCCTAAACTCACTTATGGATAAGCTCTGAAGGAGAGTGCTTGAGCAAGTCCACCTGCAAAGACTGGGAAATGCGTTTTCTTTTTTTTTTTGTTTGTTCCTGCATTCAAGGAAAGTTCTACCATAGCCCTAGCTGGATACAAGCTTAAGGAACAGACACCTCAGAGTTGAAATTCCAGTGAGCTTTGTATTCTCGTAGCTATATTGTTGTCAAATAGAATAGGCTTCAAGTAAAAAAGATAACAAGAGACAAAGAAGAATATTATACATTGGTAAAAAGTTCAATCCAGCAAGAAGATGTAACAATTACAAACAAATATGCACCTTGCAACTACAGAAAACAATAATGGACAGAATTGAAGGGAGAAACAGATCGTTCTACGTTAATAGATGGAGACTTCAATAATTGACAGACCATCAAAGCAGAAGATTAAGGAAATAGAGTACATGAACAACACTGTTAACCAGTTAGACCTAACGGATACACATAGAGCACTCCATCCAAAAGCAGCAGAATACACGATCTTCCCAAGTGCACACAGAACATTTTCTATTAAGTTTAAAAATACTGAAATCATACAATGTATATTCTCAGGCCACAGTGGAATAAAGCTAGAAATCAGTAAGAGAAGGAAAACTGGAAATTTCACAAATTTGTGGAAATTAAACAACACACTATTATATAAGCAATGGGTCAAAGAAGAAATCACAAGGGAAATCAGGAAATGCCTTGACATGACTAAAAACGAAAATACAACATACTAAAAGTTATGGGATGCAGTGAATGCAGTGCCCAGAGGGAAATTTACTACTCTAAATATCTATAATAAAAACATCAACGTTATACACCACATTAATAGAAAGAAGGAAAAAACACATCATTGTTTCAATTGATACAGAAAAGGCATTGACAAAAATCTAACATCCTTTCATGATAGAAACACCAAGAAAACTAGAAATAGAAGGGAACTTTCTCAACATGATAAAAGGCCATTTATTAAAAACCCTCAATATCATACTAAATGGTAAAACATTGAAAGCATTCTCCCTAAGATCAGGAACAATAAAAGGATGCCTGCCATCACCATTGTTATTCAATATTATACTGGAAATTCTAGCTAGAGCAATTGGGCAAGAGAAAGAAAGAAAAGGTATCCAAGTTAGAAAAGAAAAACTGAAAGTATCCCTATTAACAGATGACATGATTGTGTGTATAGAAAATCCCAAATAATCCATAAGAAAGATACTAGAATTAATAAGCTAATTCAGTAAAGTTGCAGCATACAAGATAAACATGCAGAAGTCATTTGGGTTCCTATTCACCAGTAATGAGCAATCTGAAAAGGAAATAAGGAAAACAATTAAAATAGCATCTCAAAGAATGAATTATCTAAGGAATAAAGTTAACCAAGGAAGTAAAATACTTGTATACTCAAAACAACAAAAGATTGCTGACAGAAATTAAAGACGACTTATTTGTGAGAACAGTCCGTGTTCATGGAGTGGAGGACTTAATATTGTTAAAATTGTAGACACTGCCTAACGTAGCTACAAATTCAATATAATTGCAATCAAAATTCCAGCAGCCTGTTTTACAGAAATGGAAATATTGGTCCTGAAATTCATATGGAATTGTAAGGACCCCCAAATAGCCAAAATAATCTTGAAAAAGAAGAACAAACTTGGAGGATTCACATTTTCCTGATTTCAAAACTTACTACAAACTACAGTGTGGTACTGACGTAAGTATAGACCAGTGGAATAGAACTGAAAGTCCAGAGTTAAAGCCACACATTTGTGGCCAGTTGACTTTCAACAGGTCCATTTGATGGGGAAATAATAGTCTCTTCAACAAATGGTGTTGGGACAACTGGAAATCCTCATGCAAAAGAATGAATTTAGACCCCTAACTCTCACCATATGCAAAACTTAGTTCAAAATGGATCACAGACCTAAATATAAGAGCTAATACCATAAAACTCTTACAAGAAAACAGAGGGAAATATCTTCACAACTTTATAATAGGCAATGGATTTTTAGATTTTTACCCCAAAAGCATAAGCAACAAAAGAAAAAATTAGATATATTAAACTTAATCAAAATAGAAAACTTTCGTGTATCAGAGGTCATCATCACCATAACAAAAGTGAAAAGACAACCTACAAAATGCAAGAAAATATTTGGAAACCATTTATCTGATAAGGGTTTAATATCCAGAATATATAAAGAATTTCTATAACTCAGCAACAAAAGGAGAAAAAACAAACAAACAATAAAAAATGGGCCAAGGCAATGGCCCCCAGAGGTTCTGAGGGGAGGGAGAGGAAAGAATAGGTTTAATATGGGCATTTTGGGGACACTGGAATTGTCCTGCATGACATTGCAATGACGGATGCAGGCTGTTATACATTTTGTCAAAACCTATAGAAGTGTGCGGTGCAAAGTGTAAACTATAATGTAAACTATAGGCCATGGTTAGTAGTAATGCTTCAGTATATGATTATCAATTGTAACAAAAGTACCACACTAATGAAAGATGCTGTCAATGTGGAAAAATGTGGGAAGGGGAGAGGATAGGTTATACGGGAATCCCCTATATTTTCTATGTAACATTTATGTAATCTAATGCTTCTTCAAAAACAAACAAACAAAAAAACCCCAAATGGACCAAGGATTCAAATAGACATTTCATCAAAGAAGATATTCAAATGGTCAATGAGTATATGAAAAGATGCTTGAATTATTTACCCAATAAAGACATACCAATTTTGAGATATTACTTCATACCCATTAGGTCGGCTTTTATTTTAAAAACTGAATTTGGTTATGATGCAAAGAAATAGGAATGCTCTTACATTGTTGGCAATGTAAAATGGTGTAGCCACTGTAGAAAACAGCTTAGTGGTTCTTCAGAAAATTAACATAGAATTATCATATGACCCAGCACTTCCACTCTGAGGTTTATAACCAAAATAATTGAAAGTACGGGCTCAGACAAATATTTGCACATCAATGTTCATCGCAGCATTATTCATAATAGCTGAAAGGTTGGTGCAACCCCAGTGTCCATTAACATATGAATGGATAAACAAAATGTGGTAGATCCACAATGGAATATTATTCAACCATAAAAATTAGTGAAGTACTCGTACAATGCTACAGTATGTACCTTAAAGACATCATGTTGAGTGAAATAAGCCAGACACAAAAGAACAAATATTGTATGCTTTCTCTTACATGAAATACTTAGAATAAAAGTAAATTCAGAGACAGAAAGCAGAGTAGTGGTTATCGGGGTAGTGTGAGGGGGGAATGGGACATCCTTGCTAAATGGGTATGAGTTTTTCGTTTAGAATGATGAAAATAGTCTGGAAATACTGGCAAAAGTTACAAGGTATTATCAATATGCTAAATGTCAAAGACGCATATAAATTTTGAGTATATAAAGAATTTTTTATATATTCAGGATATGAAACTCTTGTCAATTACATATTTAGCATGTATCTTCTCTCAGTCTGTAGCTAATCTTTTTGTACTCACTATGGTGTCTTTTGATAAATGGATATTGTTTTTGGTTTTGGTTTTGAGCCATTGCTCCATTTTATGAATTGAATGATTTAATAATAGGAAATACACATGGAACAAATGTAGTCAAACAAATGATCCAAATATGTGTTACTTATTAACTGCATAACCAGATATTTTTATTTTTAATGTAGCCAATTTTATCAATTTTCCTTTGTGGTTTTTAATTTTTATTTCTTGTTTAAGAGAACACTAATACCTCTGAGGTTATAAAAGTATTATCCCTTATTGACTTCCAAAAACTTTAGTTTTGTATTTCATACTTAATTCTTTAATTAACCTAGAGTTGATTGATTTTCATGAGCATCGTGATGTAGGGGTGTAAGTTCTTCCTATCCTTATGTATCTTATCAGTGTTTGTTTTTGTATGTATACATATATACACAAGGTAGCATACCACATTGTGGGGTACAGGAAAAAATGTTACTTTGAGAGAAATTTTTTAGCTTTAATAATCAAAGTATGGAAAATTTTTAAAAATTAATTAATTTTCTCCCCTTCCCCTCCACCCATCCTGCTGTTTTTGCTGTCTATGTTGTCTTCTCTTCTCAATTTTCTCTCCTCTAGGATTGACTGGTATTCAGTCCTAAGACCTCTGATGGGGAGAGAGGTTCCCTGTCACTTGAGCCACCTCAGCCCCTGGTTTCTGCTGTGCTTTCACCTTGACTGTCCCCGGTCTCTCTCTTGATGTGTCATCATCTTGCTGCATGACTCACTTGCACACCACCTGGGCACTCGCGCAGGCACTCATGAGGGCACTGGCTCACGATGTGGGCACGCGCGTGGGCACTGGCTTGCCACATGGGCATGCTGTCTCTTCTTCTTCTCACCCAGGAAGCCCCAGGGATTGAACCCAGGTCCTCCCATATGGTAGGTGGAAGCTCCATCACTTTAGCCACATCTGCTTCCCCAAAGAATGGAAATTAAGTAGCTCTATTTCCAAATTTAAAAGTTAAAGAAAGTACAACAACCATGCTTACTATGATTAGAAAAGGAAAACACAAGTTTGAAGATACCTGACAGAAATTAGAAACTATAAAGTGACATCAAAGATTAGAAAAAGTACCAGATAAAACTTTAGGGAACAAAAAATAATAATAACAAATGTTAAGCCCAATGACCAGTATATACATACCATGGAAAATTATTCAGCCATAAAACAGAGTGAAGGTCAGATCCATGTGACAACATGGATGAAACTTGAAGACATAATGTTGAGTGGTATGGGCCAGACAAACATTGTATTATCTCGTGGATATGAAATAACTAGAATATGAAAATTAATAGAGTGGGAAATAGAACTCAGATTACCAGGAGAGGGGAGGGGGAAATGGGGAGTTAATGCATTATGAGTGGAGGGTTTTTGTTTGGGGTGATGGGAAAATTTTGGGAATGGATGTTGTACGGGGAGTGCAGCCCTGTGAATGTGATTGATCTCACTACATGGAATGCTTGGGAACAGTTGAGATGGGAAAGATTATATTGTATATATGTTTCCACAATTTAAAAAGGAAAAAGAAAAGAGCAGAAAATGTCCAAAGGCCCTTACTGGGATATGAAAAACAAAATCTAGAAAATAGACTGTAAGCTTTATATCAATGTTAAGTTGCTTGAACTTGATAACTTTATAGGGTGGTTATATAAGTGAATATCTTTGTTCTTAGGAAAAGTACTTGGAAGTATTAAGTGTTCAAGAAGCATGATGTATACAGCCTACTCCCAAATACCTAGAAAATAGATGAATTTATTGCCAGACCAATAAATAAATGGATGGATGGATGGATGGATGGATGGATGGATGGATGGATGGATGGATGGATGGCTAAATGGCCAGAGAGAATGCAATGACAAATATAGAAAAATATTAAAAGTTGAATCTGGTATCTGGGTGGGGATAATGTTAGATTTCTCTGTTTGGGTTTTGAATTTTTTTGCACCTGTCCTGTAAGTTTGAAATTATTTCAAAGTAATAATTTTTTAAAAAGTTAAAGAAAGATCAACAGAAAAAAAAAAACAAAGAACAACTCAGTAAAGGAAATAGAATAAAGAATGGATAACAGCAGAAACCAATTAAATAGCAATCATAAAAGAGTAGATCAATTAAATAGAAATCATATAAATAAAAGAAAGGCTCATGGAAGGCCAAAATATTGTTCTTTAAAAAAACTGGCAAGATACATAAAGTCTGGTGACATTGCTCAAGGAAAAGAAAAAAGGTACAAATAAATAACTTTGAAGTAATAAAGGTGTCATAAGTATAGATACAGCAGAGAATACTATCTATTAAATTTATGCCAGTAAAATTGGAAATTTAGAAGAAAACATACAAATTCCCATAAAATTTATATTGATTTTGCATCTGTCTTGCTAAACTCCCTTATTAATTCTAATAACTTCTTTGTTGATAATTTGGGTTTACAACATAAAAAAATCATATACCATGAATTGTAACAATTTATTTTCTAACCCAATTATCCCTTTGAATGTCTCTACAACATTCTTTCTGGAATATCTATTAGAATTGCAGGTATACCTCGTTTTATTTTGCTTTGCTTTATCACGCTTTTTTTTATTGCATTTTTTTACAAATTGAAGGTTTGTGGCAACCCTGCGTCAAGCCAGTGTACTGGCGCCATTTTCCCAACAGCATGTGCTCACTTCCTGTCTCTGTGTCACATTTTGATAATTCTTAGAATATTTCAAAGATTTTCATTATTATTATATCTGTTATGGTGACCTGTGATCAATGATCTTTGATGTTACTAGTGTCATTATTTTGGGGTGCCACGAACGGCACCCTATAAGCAGGCACACATAATGGATACATGTGTGTGTGTTCTGACTGCTTCTTCTTGAGCCTCCTTCTTCCCTGAGACACAACATTGAAATTAGGCCAATTAATAACCTACAGTGGCTTCTAAGGGTTCGAGTGGAAGGAAGTGTCAGATGTCTCTTACTTTACATCAAAGGCTACAAATGATTAAGCTTATGAGGAAGGCAGGTGGAAAGCTGAGATATGCTGAGAGCTGGGCCTCCTCAGCCAAACAGCTAGCCAAGTTGTGAGTGCAAAGGAAAGGTTCTTGGAGGAAATGAAAAGTGCTACTCTAGTGAAGACATGAATGGTAAGAAAGCTAAACAGCCTTATTGCTGATGTGGAGAACATTTTAGTGGTCTGGACAGAAGATCAAACCAGCCACAACATTGTCTGAAGTCCAAGCCTAATCCAGAGTGGAGCTCTAACTGTCTTCAATTCTGTGAAGGCTGAGAGAGGTAAGGACGCTGGAGAGAAAAGTTTGAAGCTAGCGGAAGTTGGTTCATGAGGTTTAAGGAAAGAAGCTGTCTCCATAACATCTGATGTAGAAGCTGCAGCAAGTTATCCAGAAGATCTAGCTGAAATAACTGATAAAGGTTACTACAATAAACAATAGCATTTTCAGTGTAGACGAAACAGCTTTATATTAGAAGATGCCATCTAGGACTTTCATCGCTAGAAAGGAGAAGTCAATACTTGGTTTCAAACTTCAAAGCATAGGCAGATGCTCTGGTTAGGGACTAATGCAGCTGCTGACTTTAAGTTGAAGGCAGTGCTCACTTACCATTCTGAAAATCTTAGGGTCCTTAAGAATTATGCTAAATCTACTCTGCCTGTGTTCTGTAAATGGAACAACAAAGCTTGGATGACAGCACATCTGTTTACAACATGGCTTTCTGAATATTTTAAGCCTTGTTGAGTTCTGCTGCTCAGAAAAAAAGATGCCATTCAAAATGTTACTGCTCATTGGCAATGCACCTGATCAACCAAGAGCTCTGCTGGAGATGTGCAATGAGATGAATGTTGTTCTCATGCCTGCTAATACTACATCCATTCTGCAGCCCATGGATCAAGGAGTAATTTCAATTTTCAAGCCTTATTATTTAAGAAATACGTTTCCTAAGGCTATAGTTTCCATAGAGAGTGATTCCTCTGATGGGTCTGGGCAAAGTCCTTCTGCAAAGGAGTCACCATTCCAGACACCATTGAGGGCGTGTGGACTCACGGGGGAGGTCAAGATGTCAACATGAACAGGACTTTGGAAAAGTAGATTCCTGGACGAAGTCTTCCCCCAAGACTTCAGTGGGGGGAGTAAAGGCAGATGTGGTACAAATAGCAGGAGAACTAGAATTGGAAGTGAAGTCTGAAGATGTGACTGCAATGCGGCAATCACATGATAAAACTTTAATGGATGAGGAGCTGCTTCTTATGGATGAGCAAAGAAAGTAGTTTCTTGAGATGGAATCTACTCCTGGTGAAGATGCTGTGAATACTGTTGAAATGTCCATAAAGGATTTAGAATATGACATCAACCTAGTTAACAAAGCTGTGGCAGGTTTGAGAGGATTGACTCCAAGTTTTTATTTTGTTTTTTGTTGTTGTTGTTGTTGTTGTTGATGTCTTGAAGTACAGGGATTGAACCCTGGAATTTGTAATTGGGGATCTGGCACTAAACCACCAAGCCACAGCAGCTTCCCTGAGTTGTTTTTTGTGTTTTTTTTTTTTTCACTTGTTTTGCTTGTTTGTTTTAGTTTTTTTTCAGGAGGCACCAGGAACTGAACCCGGGACCTCCCGTGTGGGTGGCAGGTGGTCAACTGCTTGAGCTGCATCAGCTCCCTGACTCCAATTTTGAAAGAAGTTCTGCTGTGAGTAAAATGCTATCAAACAGCATCACATGCTCAGAGAAATTTTCATGAAAGGAAGAGTCAATCGATGCAGCAAACTTCATTGTCTAATTTCAAGAAATGGCCACAGCCACCCCAACTTTCAGCACCCACCACCCTGACCAGTCAGCAGCCATCAGCATCCAGGCAAAACCCTCCACCAGGAAAAAGATGACTCGTTGAAGGCTCAGATGATGGTTAGAATTTTGTAGCAATAAAGTAGTTTTTAATTAATATTTGTTCATTGTTTTTATTGTGCATAATATTATTACATACTTAATAGACTACAGTATCATGTAAACACCACTCTTATTATATGTCCTGTGAAACCAAAATAATTGTGCGGCTTGCTTTATTGTGATGTGCATTTTATTGCAGTATCTGGATCCAAATCTGCAATATCTCTGAGGTGTGCCTGAATAGAACTACCATTTGACCTGGCAATCCCACTTCTAGGCATATATGCAAAGGGAGTGGAAACAGGGTCACAAACAGGTGTACATCAGCAGTATTCACAATAGCCAAAGCCGGACACAGCCCAAATGCCCTTCAACAAAAGAATGGATCAACCAAATGTGATATGAACACCTAATGGAATATTATTTGGCCCTAAGTAAAAATGAAGCTAGGAGACATGCTGCAATGAAGCAACAAGGAAGAACCTTGAAAATACTATTCCTAGTGGAATAAGCAAGATACCTAAGGACAAAAGTATGACATCACTCATAAAAGATGAATGGAAAGAGCAGATTCACAGAGAGTGAAAGCAGCTTAGCGGTTACTGGGGAAGTGGGAGGAGGGGGATAGAGGGAAAGAGGCTCCCTGCTGATGTCCCAGCCTTGACAATTGCATGGACTCCTCCCTCCCCTTGGGTCATCCTGGTAGTGTCCTGGCCCTGGCCAGTTACCAACCCTTGCTGGTCCCAGGAATGCCAGGCTGACATCCTGCCCTTGACCGAGCACCCACCTGTCCTCTCTCACCCTGAGCACCCTTCCAGCTGCCCGTCCCAAACGCTGACCTAGGACATACAGGAGCAGTGGGAAGAATTCATGGACTTGGATGGAGTAAGATTCCCAGACTGAGAGCAAGAACAGAGTGACTTCGACTGAGGAGGAATGGCCCAGGAGTTCACGGTGGACCTAGTGGTATTTGATCAGGTTCAAGTTCCTTACCACAAGCTTAGAAAAATCTCCACACCATTTCACAATCAGGAAAGATGCTCTTTCTTTGTTATAACTCTGCAGGAAGTTAATGTAGGAAGGGATGAATTTGGTTCATAATGTTTAAAGAAAAAGAATGCAAGGGTTTTATCACTGTTATCTATACCAAGAGCTGGGGAATCCATACATCTTCCTTCCTCCCTCCCTCCTTTCAACAGGCATTTAGTGGAAGACACCTGGAGGGGGATATTTGTGTTTCCATGGATTATTTTTGTCATGAATGGGAATCGCCAACTCTTCAGCTTTGTGCTCCAGTTTTGTTTTGTTTTTTTAAGATTTATTTTTTTATTTATTTCTCTCCCCTTCCCCCCCTACATGTCTGCTCTCTGTGTCCATTCGCTGTGTGTTCTTCTGTGTCCACTTGTATTATGGTCAGCGGCCTGGGAATCTGTGTCTCTTTTTGTGGTGTCATCTTGCTGCATCAGCTCTCCGTGTGTGAGGTGCCACTCCTGGGTAGGCTGTGCTTTCTCTCACGCTGAGCGCCTCTCCTTATGGGGCGCACTCCTTGTGCGTGGGCCTCCCCTATGCTGGGACACCCCTGCGTGGCAGGGCACTCCTTGTGCACATCAGCACTGCACATGGGCCAGCTCCACACGGGTCAAGGAGGTCCTGGGTTTGAGCCGTGGACTTCCCATGTGGTAGGCGGATGCTCTATCTGTTGAGCCACGTCCACTTCCCCGTCCTCCAGTTGAGATGATGGAATTCTAACACCCGCTCTGTCACACTCACCCATGTTGCAGGTGTGCGGTGACGACAATGTCCTTGTCTGGATAAAGCACTTCACAGGAAGCATCTACGTGCCTAGTTATTTTCAACAAATGTTAATATAGAAGATGTCCTTTTTCATGTCATTTGTGTTCAGATTATCAAAAATGGCTTTGAGCACAGCCCTGAAGAAGGCATCAAGTGTTTCCATGTAATCCACAGGACGTCCTCAGCCCTCGCCGTCCTCACCTCCCTGGAGAGGAGGCACACTTTCGCCAAGACTCCTGCTGCTGGACTCCTCGCCACCTTCACTGCAGGGGCTTCAGATAGAGGCCTCCAGAAGCCCAATTAGCAAACTTTCCTGGGAATATTCTATATATCAAAACCTTCAAATTAGAGAAAAACTGTGCACTGGCAGATCCTGAGAGGACAGTACAATACCAAGATTTTACGTCATCTTGTACTGAAAGAAAAAAACTTAGAAGTGATACCAAAATATCTAGAAAATACTTCTAAGCTCAGCTATGATTAGCCTATTTTTAGATCAATCGTGCTAATAATTTTATTTCATAAATAATAGTATAAATTATATCTGTATCAAATCATTTTAATAACCTTGGGCTACTGAAAGTGTTGTAGGAAAGCTTTTCAATAGTGTGCTTTAGTTATAGCAACTTAAAGAAAAAAACCACCTAAATCTACAGGGTGGCCACAGTCTTTCTGCATGCAAATTAAAATTTATAAGTGTGTCCCAAGTGCAACAGCAAAGACCAACAAGGAAGGATGGTCCAGTAATGAGCCTTTGATACTGATGACTATGCTTATGAGCCTGTCTGCCTGACATATAAACTAGGCCTAGAGCTGCAGGGTGCCTAAGAGTTACCTCCTGAGAGCCTCCTTGTTGCTCAAATGTGGCCACTCTCTAAGACAAACTCAGCATGTAAATGCATTACCTTCCCCCCAGCGTGGGATATGACTCCCGGGGATGAGCCTCCCTGGCACCAAGGGATCACTACCTGGTGACGCAACTAGAAAGAGACCTTGAATAAAAGGATAAACTCCGACCAGCAGAATACCTCAATCTACTGCTTTTTGACCTTGAATGAAAGGGGGAAATGGCAAAGACAAATGAGTTTATATGGCTAAGAGTCTTCCAAAAAGAGTCAGGAGGTCATCAGAGGGGTCACACTTATGAAAAGAAAATTTATAAGTGTGCTCCTCTCCACAAATATTAGTTTCCCCATGTTGTTCTAGATGCCTTATTGAGAGTTGGTTTCACTAACGCAATCCCTGATAGCTCTTTTTTACATGGTTGACTCTTAGAAGATGGAGCAGAGACATTTCTGTACTGTCTCAAAGCCCCCGCTTCACCTTTCACCAGGCAGGGACTCCGAGGAGGCCACGGTCTTGGGTGTCCTCTGACCTGAAGGGTGACCGAGAGCAGCTGCCCCCAGTCCTCACGCCTGCGCCGACTGCTGTGAAGTGCTTTCAGCAGAGCAGTGGTGCTTGTCCTGCTCTATTAAATGATCTTCTGAAGTCACTGCTGTGTCATGACGAGATTCTCAATTTCCTAACACCAAGTCTTTAAATTGGCAGCTTTCTTAGCTCCTGTGCACTGCTCGGTAAAATACAAACCCACAAACAAAAAACTCAGTCCTTTGACTGCTGAGGACACATTCTCATGCCTAGGGACTTTGTGGCCACTGGGGACGGGTCACAGAGCTCAGAAGCACCCGTCACATGGGCACCGGCTTGGGGGCAGTATTCCCCCATTACCATCGGACCAGCGGCTGAGGCCGTTCACTGACTCGACAACACTGGGCTGGACGTGGGGCCCTGGATATGCAAAAATGTGCAGTCCCTCCCAGAGCACACGGTCTGACGGTAGAAACACAAACACTCACGACTATTTATTAATACAGACAGAACATCGTGATGGATGATCTACCGTAAGAATGCCCTGAGGTAGCTTCAGAGCTCAGAGAGGTGCCGTTGCACGTGGGTGGGTGGGAAGTGTGACCAGGGGAGGCTTCCCAGAGGTGGGGAGATTTGGGCTGAATTTTGAGAGAGTTGCTTCTTACTAAGCAGCAGGGAAGAGGACTTCCAGTAGCAAACTGAACTGCACAGAGGTGTGAGGATGCCTGGCCTGGGCAAGGAGCCAAAGTGGACTTTATCAGCGACAGCCTCTCAGAGAGCGGAAGTGTGAGCCAGTCTTTGGAGGATGTGGCTGGACACGGAGAGGAGTGACCTGTACGGAGGCATGGAGAGGGGGGCGGCGAAAGTGTGTCAGGGCAGAGAGGGTGGCCGGGCCACGGCTGTCCCAAGAAGCCCGTGGTCAGCTGGACACCTGGGGGGAGGTGAGGACCTGGGAGAAGAGGAGCAGGCCTGCAGGGCCAGGGACTGGTGGCTGTAAGGGAGAGAAGTTGGTGAAGGAAGAAGAGAAAGAGTAGAAGGAGCTTTGAACTAGAATTGTCTCAGGGAAGTCAAGAGAGGAGGAAATTAATTCTGAGCTTTAGAGAACCATCAGAGTAGACCTGATCTGGTCCATGCCTGCCTTTTGTAGATAGGGAAATTGCAATCTTGGCTAGTGTGTATCTCTTTGAGGTCAAAGACTGATACATGACCTTGACTGCATCCCCCAAGGCCTACCATACATATTTGGCACATAGAAGGGGCCTACGTGATCTAGATATTCCTCAATACCAGCTTTGGTAAGCAGGAGGAGACTTAAATTTAGTGTTTCAAATATCAAGAAATATTTCCAAACGATTGAAGCAGAGGGAAGCCAATAAAAGACATGTGGATTTTCCTAGAACAAAGGAGGTTATTAGAGATCATGGATGGAAATTTTTCAATGGCTGGGTGAGGTTAGAAATCAGAATATGCCAAGGATTATGCAATAAAAGTACAGGCAGGTAGACCAGTTGGCCAAGGAATTTACAATGCAATGTCAGCAAGATAGGATATTAATTGGGAAGGCTATGATTGCCTTATTCACCCTCTAAAGTTTCAACCTTGAACCTGAGTTTTTTGTGTTTTTTAAATTTTACTTTATTTCACTTCCCCCACCCCACCCCAGCTGGTCTGCTCTCTGTGTCCATTTGCTATGTGTTCTCCTATGTCTGCTTGTATTGTCAGTGGCACCGGGAATCTATGTCTTTTTTTGTTACATCATCTTGCTGCCTCAGTTCTCCGTGTGTGCGGTGCCACTCCTGGGCAGGCTGATCATTTTTCGCCTTGGGCGGCTTTCCTTACAGGGCACACACCTTGCACATGGGGCTCCCCTATGCAGGGGACACCCCTGCATGGCAGGGCACTCCTTGTGCGCATCAGCACTGCACGTGGGCCAGCTCCACATGGGTCAGGAGGGCCCGGGTTTGAACCCCGGACCTCCCATATGGTAGGGGGATGCTCTATCAGTTGAGCCAAATCCACTTCCCGTGAACCTAAGAGTTTGATGTCCTCTATGAGCTATCTCTATTAGCAAGAGGATTTCATCTAGTTACTGATAAATGTATCAAAGAACCAATTACAGTTTGCAACACTACTTCGGATGCTTCTGGCAACAGTGTGTCTGGCCACCTCTATCTGCCTTTCTGTGCTAGTCCTCTTCTCCGATTCTGCCTTCTTCTTCTCCCCCTTCTCTCCCAGGTTTCTGGCCCTCCTCATCCTCTTCTCCTAAAGTCTTCGCAAGGCCAGCATTCTCCTGAAGTGTAGCATGCCCCCATCGCGTCACTCCCAACTCCAAAGAAAGGCTTCTCTACAACACCCACTGTGCCACGTAGCCACGGAATCCCCGAGGTGCCTGGCAACGAGCTCTGGCCCCGAGGCTCGTCCTCTCTCTCGCCCACCCCTGTCTCCACGTACCGGGGGTCAGCTGAATCATGGTTAGCAGTAACAAGTCCTGGGACACCCACCTTTAGGAACTGGGTTGAGGATTCAGAGGACAACCTATTCGGGTGGAAAGAAAAATATTTTGAATATTAAGTATGTTTCCCCCCCATCTCTGTGGCCACCCTTCACTGCCCATCATGCCAGCTGTAGCTTAACTTCTTCCTGGGACGCATGGCCTCCTCACCTCTTCTTCTTTGGCATCCAACCTTCAGGAATAGATGCAAAATGTACTCATAATAAGGTGTAAATGGCTGATAAAATATAGTTATTACTCTTTAGAAGCAAATTTGTATTTTGACAGGGCTCAGAACCTTTAGAGGAAGGAAAAAAAAACCTGTAAGTCTGTATTGGGGAAATTAAAATTAGATAGTAGGAGAAATGTTTGGGGTTGAGTAGAGTATACATAGCTTTTCTGAACTCACACTACAGATATCTATTCTATTTTAAAATTTAAATACATATATACACGATACCTTCTTACCTATTTGTGTTAAATTCTTACAAAAGGAAAATCAGGCAAAGCAGACATTCCACGTCTCACATACATCCTGGTATAGAACAAGGTTACACAAATCGCCAAAACTTGCACATCCTGCAAAAGTGGAACTGGGACACGAACCCATCATCTTTCTACTGTGCCACGATGCCTTCTGTGGTTATGTGGTCTTCCCACGGTGGGAATCAGTTTTCCTGCTGGCCTCCTGGGTTGCTCAGTTAAACAACGTGGGGAACTGTACAAGCCTTTGCTCGGAAGTCCTCTTAAAAAGCCCCCCTGAATCACTTTGCTTCTCTCTGAACTCCCCAGAGTTTGTGCACAGCATCTTCCTGATGACGTGCCCCTGGTGAGTCACAGTGGCCTGGCCCATTTTCATTTTTCCAGCCTATACAGGATACCAAAAAAGTAAACAGCATATGGTGAAAGTTAACGAGATGAAAACAATAATAAGTTCGCTTAAAATAATCGACAAGCTTCTGCATGTGTTGCCTGGTTTGGTTTCAAAAAACCCCGGGAGTCCTGCTAGACTTTGGGAAGGGTGAAGATTTTGCACTGTTTCTGTCGGGCCAATGGGAAACCAATCTCGTGGAGTCTGCACTAACAGAGATGCTGTTTATAAACAAATGCCACACTAGCCTTGTAGGGAAAAAGCCTTCAAAGTGTTCACAGCAAATGTGCAATGCTCTCTCCAGTCACAAATTGCATGCCCCTAGTTCCTTTAACTAACAAGGACGAGGAAGAAGCTTACCTAGAGAGGAAGATGGGAAATCAGGCCAACTTTACGTTTCTGAACACAGCTTAGAACTTCCCTTACGATACTAGGTAGACGTGACCTTTTAAGAAAAATTCCCCCTACCTTTTGATAAATTAAAACACAAGTTAGGAATCCTGTCATTATTTTATTTTTATTTATTTGTCTCGGTCCCTCCCCCCCACCGTTATCTGCTCTCTGTGCCCATTCACTGTGTGTTCTTATGTGTTGGCTTGTATTCTTGTCAGTGACACCGGGAATCTGTGTCTCTTTTTGCTGCGTCATCTTGCTGCGTCAGCTCTCCGTGTGTGCGGTGCCACTCCTGGGCAGGCTGCACTTTTATCGTGCCGGGTGGCTCTCCTTACGGGGGTGCACTCCTTGCACATGGGGCTCTCCCACGCGGGGGACACCCCTATGTGGCACAGCACTCCTTGGGCACATCAGCACTGCCCATGGGTCAGCACTGCCCATGGGTCAGCTCATCACGTGGGTCAGGGGGCTCTGGGTTTGAACCCTGGACCTCCCATGTGGAAGGCGGACGCCCTGTCTGTTGAGCCAAGTCCGCCTCCCCTGTGTTTATGTTAAATGCGCAGTCACACGAAAAGTCGTTGTTGCTTATGCTCCATTTGTTCTCTGCAGTAAAGAAGGCACAGCCCACAATTTTATTTGCGCAGTTGTGTCCGGCCACAAAGCTCTATTGACAAATAAGTGTTTAGGGCCAACTGTGGGTTCAGGGTTGCTCTGAGCAGTGAGGAAGACACCAGAGAAACTGAAGAAGGGACGTGGTCCTTGGGGGTTGATAATCCCTAATAATTGATAAGAGATGCGAGGGCCTTCTTTAAACACAGGGTGTTGGCCGACACTTCCCAGATGCCTCGCACGGGCCCAGCTCTGTAGGGCTGACTCCACCTTGCCCCCAGGAGGCCCGTAAAATCGGCACGGCTGCTCTCCGTGTTTTCTAAGGAGATGAGCAAGGCGTGAGAGATTTACAGGCTCTCGAAGGGCCACGGAGAAAACCGTAGGAGCAGCTTTAAGGCGCTGTATCGGTTAGTCTTGGATTTGGTTTCAGAAGAAGGAGAAAGGAAGGGAGGAAGGGGAAAAAGGAAAAAGGGAAAAAAGCACCTCCAAACAAAACAAAACAAAAATCAGTGCTTAAGAGAGAAGTTGGCTTTTCCCTCTTCCGCGGTGCAGGGGTGGAGAGTAGCCCAGCTGGTTCGGCAGCTCCCTGTAAGCCCTGGACACACCTATCGCAAGGGAATCTGGAAGGACGAGGCATTTTTTTTTTTTAATAACGTGGTCCTGTGCCCAGCTAAAAATTGGGGCCTCTATTCCTAAAGGTGGGGAGAACAGATGTTGGGGTAGTTAAGCTGCATCTCTGCGTGGGATAAACACTAAATGCTCAGTGATAATCATGATAAAGCTGGAAGCGGCAGAGAAGGGCCTGGGTTCCTTGACCGAGCACAGCTCCTTCTGCCCGAGGTCTTCAACGTTCACCCTCTCCGTAAATAAGGGAGCGAGGGAGGTTAGGAGGAGAAGAGGGGGGAGCTGGGCGCCGCAGGGCTTGCCCCTTCTGCTCCTCTTCCAGAGGTGAGAGGTGGCAGAGAACCACGTCACGGGGCAAAGCTAGGCCTCTGCCGGGGCCCCAGCCTTTCCCAGCCCAGGCTCCTGCTTTGGGCCCAGGCCCGGCTGCAGGGGCTCTGGGGAAGGTGGCAGCAGCCGCCCTACACGTGAAGGGCAAGCGCGACGCCCCCTGGTGTTGTGCAGACAGGCAGCCCTGGACGGGCTGCGTGTCCTTCCCATCTCCATCTCAGCGTCACCAGTGCCCGGGTGGAGAAGGCGCGCAGGGCGTCGGCAGGGCGTGGGTTTGAGCAGCCAGCCTCCACTACTTGGGTGGGTAGAGCGTGGCGAGGGTGGAGCAGGGGCAGGGCGCAGAGCCGGAGCTGCCAGCTGCAGCAGAGGCTGGCCTGGGCCCCGGAGAGGCGGCAGGAAAGCGAGGGGTGAAGACTGCGGGCCTTCCGGCTCCTCTCCGTGTCTCACCCACCCCAGGTGCTCCACGGCCACCTCCTGGCTGCCCACCCGGGCCTTCTGGCACGCAGGTGCTGAGTGTGAGCTGGAGAGGACGGCCCTCCCCGGGGGCTCAGCCCCACGGGCCTGCGCAGCGGCGGGCAGGGCCGGGCGGGCAGCCTGGCGCAGGGGGTGGCGTGCATCCCCGAGGGGCGGGCTCTTCGGGCTTCAGCTCACTTACCTCCATGTCCGCGGCGTCTCCACGCCATCTGTCACCTACATCGAGGCCTGTTGTGGCAGGGAACTCGGAGAGCCGTCGGCAGGTAGTCTCGAATTAGACCTCTGTGTTGTTGCCAGGTAAGGTTATACATGTAATCCTGGAGATGCAATACGATGACTAAACGAAAAGATGTTCATCGTTTTAATTTGTGACCAGTGACCAGATGCACCGCCTGTGGGACTCTATGAATTCATTTGAAAAAACTCTTATGGTTATTCAGTTAAAAGCACAATCACATCGCATTGCCTTTTCAAGGGTGACCACTTTTAAAAACATAAACCTTACACTGTAAGCCTTATAATCTTCTCTTGTGATTTTTTAAAAAGATTTATTTTTTAAATTTATTTCTCTCCCCTTCCCTGCCCCGCCCCCCAGTTGTCTGCTCTGTGTCCATTCGCTGTGTGTTCTTCTGTGTCAACTTGTATTGTCAGCGGCACTGGGAACCTCTGCCTCTTTTTGTTGCATCATCTTGTTGTGTCAGCTCCCCATGTGTGCAGTGCCACCCTGGGCAGGCTGCACTTTCTCTCGCGCTGAGCAGCTCTCCTTACAGGGTGCACTCCTTGCTTGTGGGACTCCCCTACACGGAAGATACCCCTGCGTGGCAGGGCACTCCTTGCACGTATCAGCACTGTGCATTGGCCAGCTCATCACACGGGTCAGGAGGTCCTGGGTTTGAACCCTGGATCTCCCATATGGTAGGCGGATGCTCTATCTGTTGAGCCAAATCCATTTCCCTGTGATTTCTCAATCTTGTGATACACTGGGACCCTCAGTGAGTGAAGGTGGCTGGGCTGCTCTGGCCCAAGAGAATGGACTGGGCCCTCCGGCCGGAGCCCCACTCTAACTCCCACCTGTGTTGGCTCCACCCCCAGCGTGCCCTCCTCCCTGCCACCAGGGGCTCTGCCACACCCCAGAGCTGACCAAGCCAGCCCCCCACTAGAACGCCCCGTGTCCTAGAGCCCCAGGATACTGTGCTGCCTCAAGGGCTTGTGTGCCGCCCACCGCAGCAGCGGCCTGCCGCCCGGCCCCTCGGGCCTCTGCTCCCCAGGAGGCTCTTGCCCCCCTCGCCTGGTGGATCTTGCCTTGTGTTTCATTTTCAGCCCAAATGTGCTTTCCTGGGGGCAGCCTTCCCTGAGGCCCAGCCTACATCAGGTCCCTCCATTATTTCCTTCAATTAACCCCACATCTCTCCTTCCCATCGTGGTATCTCTCTGCCATCGCACGTTTATTAGCGTGATTATTTGATTAGGCCCAGCAGGTGCAACGCGGAGTAGAGCTGGCGCCGAGCTGGGCAGGGTGGACCCTCGGCAGCTACTTGCCGAGTGAATGGCTGGGGCTGGCCTGGGAGGCGCACCTCCGCAGCTGCTGCCTGTGGGTTATGCCTCGGGAGGGAAACCTGGCACGCGCGGTCCTGGAGGAAGCGTGTCGCCCGCCACCAGGGAGGAGAGAGGGCCGGGATGTCAGCGCAGACACCTGAGCCGTCAGACATGCCAGGGGGAGCCCCTGAATTTTAGGTCTTGTAACAACATGTTCTAATGCGGCACATTTCTTTAGAAAGAAAAAAAATTACTTAGGTTTAAAAACTCGAGCATGTATTAGGCTTATTTGCTTATAAGTAATAAGCAAATTCCTCAATGAAAGGATGTCACTATATGAAAGGAAAGCACATAACCAAGTCCTTTGGCTCTTATCAGAACAATCGGACGGCTGTGAGTAGCCCCTCCCCCTTAGGGGGCACCCACTGACTTTCATGAGTTAGGGACCAAGCAATTGACTCTAAGTGGGGTGACACAAAAATCAGGACTGCATTAGATAGTCTTATTTTTAAAGTCTACAGGAAGCAAAGAACTGCATATGCGAGAGCCCAGACGTTACTGAAATCTTCCCAGGAAATAAGGTAATTCGCCTTTCGAACAGACTTCCCTTTACATGCCTGATGATTATAGATGACCTCAGATATGTTTACTGCCCAAGTAGTCATTGTTTGGAGGCCACAGAAGTTGCCTAAGTGCCTTTATCCAGGCAGCAGGTTGTCACCCAGAGGTCGCACAGGTGACATGATAAAATTAATCACAGAAGGAGAGTATCGAAATGCCCCAGTAGGCCCTCAGTAAGTGATTGTTGATGGTGGTAGAAGGCCGAGGACATTACTGGGAATAAAACGAAAGATGCGCCTGAACACAGCTGTCTACGGTCATAGATGGTTTCTAAAATAGGCTGTAATAAGAATATTCATTACACATCATTCAAAATGTGGGCAGTCCAGTGCAAGAGAAAAAGCTCAATGTTTAAAACATAACAAGGGGAGCAGAGGAGGCTCAAGCGGTTGGGCACCTGCCTCCCATGCGGGAGGGCCAGGTTCAGTTCCCTCCTGAAAAAAACAAAAAGAAACAACAAGCAAAACAAATGAGAAAACCAACCCAGGGAAGCCAATGAGTCTCAGTGGTTGAGCACTGGCTTCCCACATACAAGGTTCTGAGTTCACTCTCTGGCACCCTAGGGCCTAAATACACACATATATATGTATATGTGTATATATATATATGTATATATAAAATAAGGCATTTCTGCCTCTATTTCAGTGGTGTTACCATGTGTCTAATGACTTGAGAGAAATGGAGCAGCCTATTGTTAAGTTTGGCTTAAGGCTCTGAAAGTCTATATCCACAATTTAGAAATACTCTGACTTTGGCTAATTGCTCATGCCAGCCAGCCTCCACAGGCTCCAGTAGTGGGTCCCTAGTGTCGCGGGAGAGCCTTAGGGTCAGATGTCCCAATAGCAGGGAATGCTGTTGTATGGGGAAGGCTAAGGTTGCTTCTTTATTATCAAATCCTCCACGATGTTCAATTTCGGTTCAGTTGTTTATTTTCTCTTTTAGACTCTCAAATACTTGAGGGCAGGAACAAGGTAATATTTATCTTTTTATTCTCAGGGCATGGCACCGAGTAGATTCTAGATAAATTTGTTGACTTAACGAGTGTAGTTTATCCCTATTCGGGTTTATTATCCCCATTATAATATGCTTAGTGAGTATAATAGGGCTACTCTGTCATAGTTCTGTTCCCAAATTTATTAAAATATTTTTTGCCTAGTTTTTTTTCAGATCCCACCTAATTGTCCTGCACCCTGCTCTTATGCCTTTGTTAATTTGCATAGTGGCTTAAAATCAAATGCTATGTCCCACATCTTGCATTTACTCAGAGTTATTCACTGCTAATGTCTAAATCGGAGAAGTGAAAAGGACAATTGTTTAGTGCTTTTTGAAGTCCCTGATCAAGATCAGGAGGGAAATCCCATTAGCTCCATTCACCGCATTTCTCATAAATCTAAAAGGAAAGCAAGTATCCAAAGCCTTCTTCTTTAATAGTTCCTATTTGTAAAACCTTGACAGGGCTTTATTCTAAATTGCTTCCAAATTACGCAAAGAATGCTGAGAAATATGATGGGTGGTGAATCGCGATCGTTGCAGTCTTGGAATAAGTAAGTGGAACCGTAGAAGGGGGCTAATCTGAAAGCAAACAGAGTGTGATGGGCGCTGGGGAAGTCAGAGGGCCCAACTGTGGGATCCCGAGACTGCCATCTGGCTCAAGCCTCCCTAAGTGGCCAAGTTAAAGAGACTTTTATTCATGTCCTAAACTATTCAAAAGGAGTATTTGAATATTAATATTTCCATACAATTAAAAAAAACCCCAACTCTTTGTAACCAAAAAGGAATGCTTAACAAAATAATGGGTAATCCTCTGGTTAAACAAGGAGGCGGGGGAGCTGCGTGGTTGGGTGGGCTGCAGCTCCAGGGTCTTCACCTTCTCAGCTTGTTCAAGTTGTCAGTGAGGTTTGAAATTTAGGCAAGACGTGTGAAAATAAGGAATTCGCTAGGAAAAAGATCGCTGTTATTTCCAGTACCTTATTTTATCAAAAGAGACAGTACTGCAGAACTGCCATAGAGCATCATCAAGATGCGAAGAAATGGTAATCTGTAGTTGAAAAGTGCTTTGGTGAAATCTCGAACTATCTCATCACTTTATAACGGACCCCTGAGAATGGCCGTTTTGTGTATTAAGCCTTGCATTTTTTTCACCCAAAAAATGGAACTCTAAGAGGCATTTATTTTCTTTTCCCAAAAGATGTGTTTGTAAAGTCTAAGTTGAGTAAAATAGGAGTCCACCACTGATCTTCAGCAAAGGTGCTACAGAAAAGGTATTGTGACATTCACTGTGGTTTAAAAGACAAACCGAAGTCCTGCCGGCTTTGTGCTGTGCTTCTCTTAGACTGCAGTGGCTTCTGTCTGCGTTAGGGCGTGGCATCTGCCATTGGAGAGGAAAAACTGGCATGTGTTGCCTTTTATAGCAGACTGATTTCATTGTGCTGAGGCCCTCATTTCATTGCCTCTTGGTTCTAGTCTTCTAGTTGACTTGCTGAAGCAAATGGAATTTAAAAAGATTTAGACTTCCATGCCTAATATTAATTTTGTGATTTTTCTATATGAAAACGTATTTTTAAGAGAAGGGTCAAAACTGAACTTGGTGACTCATTTTCCCTTTTAGCATTAGATGTGAAAATAGCCACAACATATGGCTATACTGGTATGAACGGACTTTGATGCATTTTATCAAGGTGAAAAAATGGCTTTTTTATGTTTATACATATATATTGTTTGACTATGTCTAAAAGCATAAATAATTGATTTTAGAATGTAGGTATATAGACACATACACAAAACATTTATATTTGCATATGACAATTTTAAAAAATTCCAACTTATGTGGTGCAATGCATACAATTAGTTTGTATTTGCATTTATTAAAGGAGAAAGTCCAGGAGAAAATGTCAAAAAGGCACACTAACAAAGATGTAATATTCTCTTGGCAAAAACTGGTGACTGATTTGGCATGCATTCATCTTACAGCTCTGTTATACTCGCTTACACATGGTGATATACCCCGTTTTCCAGTTGCTTGCGTAGAATTTGCAATTTGTTGTTTGTGCAGTCTATGATGGGCCTTGGGTGTGCACCTGACTTCCCCCACAGTTAGTCACCAATTTTTTCCTAGTCTTTCGTTTTCTATTAGTCATGTAACATTTACACCTGGCCAGGCAAACAAAAATAACCACTGCAGTGAAATGAGCTAATATAGTTCTTTTTTTCCCATTAAAGTTAAAGAATGAAATGATTTTGGAAAACTATGTTCTTCCAAAATCATATATTTTAGCCAGCTCCACCTCTTGAGAGCTCTAGTTTCAGATCCGCACTCTCGATGAGCACTGGGCCCGCGCTAGCACAAATGACCACTGCTTAGGCTAAGAATTCTAGCCATTAAAGAGATTTCAAATATTAGGCGATTAATGAACCATCAGAACATTTACAACATGATGAAAGGATAAAACTAGATATTTTTTAAAGAACAAAGTAGGAGATATTTCTACCCTAGGATTAGATTTGATCATTCTATATTATTATTGATCTTTCATATATATTCTTAACTATAACGTTTTGTTATAGTTTTGCTAATAATATGTAGTTTTGCTTCATATTACTTAGATTTGATGAAGAGGGTTAACAGTGAAATATGACAGGTGCCGTGGAGATGAGTGAAGATGTGACGGAAACCTTTGCTGCCGCTCTGATGGCACCACTAGTTACAATTTCACCTGAAAGTTGTTTGGAGCAGAGCGCGCCACTCTACATACCTTGATTTTCCCCCTTAAAGGGGGTGTGCAGATGAGCTGGTGCTCCCTGCACTTCAGAGTTCTAAGGCGCCTTTCAAAAGTTACCTACACCACACTAGGTTTGGGGCAGGCGCGGTCAGCGGGAGCAGTTATCGCGTACCTGCGGCGTACGGGGCACAGCCCTCGGCGCCGGCCGCTGACGCCCACTGACGGCCTGCCCTCCCGGGCAGCCGCGGGGAGCGGTGGGGAGCGCGCCTCGGGCCCGCGGCAGGGCGGCGAGGCCGACCTTCTCAACGTCACCCGGCCGCGGGGGGCCGGTGCTCCCGCCCGCCTCGGGCCCCGGCTCCGCGTCGCCCCCCGGGCCCGCGGCGGCCGCGCTGCGCGGCCCTCCTCCCCCTTTTGTCTGCCGGGCCGCCCCGCTGCCCCCGCGACGCCCGCCCTTTCCGACGGGGGCACGAGGCCGCGGGCGCCCGGGCCGCGGGGGGGCCGAGCGCGCGGCGCCACGCGCAGGCCGCGGCCCGGGCGCCCGCCGGGGTGCCCGCCAGGGCGCGGGCCGGGCGGCGGCGGCCCGGGCCGAGTCCAGTCCGCGTTTTGCGAGTGCGCGCGGCGAGCCGGGCCGAGCGGGGAAGCGGCGCTCGAGCTCGCGCGGCCGCCTGCCCCGCTGGGCCCGGGAGCGCCGCCGGCCGGGGCTCGCCCAGAGCCGGGTGAGCGCCGCCGAGAAAAGTTTCCCTCAGCCCCGCGCGCCCAACTTTCGCCGCGAGCGCCCGCGGCGGCGGCGGCCCGCGAGGCGGCCCCCCCCCCAGCGCCGCCGCGGGGCCCCGCGGGGGGAGGGGGCCGCGCTCGGACCCGGCGTGCGGATGCGCGCGGGCGGGGCGGCCGCCTGAGGCCCGCGCGGCCCCCGCCCCGCCCGGCCGCCCGATCATGGCCGCGCGGGCAGCGGCGGCGGCTCGGCCGAGCGCGGGCGGCGGCGAGCGGCGGGCGCCCCCCGCGCCGCGGCCGGCGCTCGGGGCCCGGGACCCGGAGGCGGGGGCGCGCGGCGCGGCGGCGCCCGGGCCCGTGCCGGGGGGCGGCGGCGACGGCGGCCCGCATCATGTGCACCACCACCCCCTGCGCCCCCGCCAGGAGCTGAACATGGCCCACAGCGCGGGCGCGGCGGCCGGCGGCGGCCCGGGCGCGCCGAGCGGCGGCCCCGAGGCGGCCCTCAAGGAGGGCGGCGGCGCCGCGGCGTCCTCGGCGGCGGGCCCGGCCATGGAGACGGGGCTGCTCCCCAACCACAAACTGAAAGCCGTCGGCGAGGCGGCCGCGCCGCTCCAGCAGCACCTCCACCACCACCATGCCCACCACCACCACCACCACCATGCCCACCACCTCCACCACCAGCACGCGCTCCAGCAGCAGCTGAGCCAGCTCCAGCAGCAGCAGCAGCAGCAGCAGCAGCATCCCGTCGCCAACAACGGCGCGGCGCCGCCGGGCCCCGACTCGGAGCCGCCGCCGCTCGGGGGCGGCCCGGACGGCGCGGCGGGCCCTCAGGCCGAGCCCCCGGGCCAGCCCGCGCGGGGCCCGCCGGGCGACGAGGACGACGCGCCGCCCAAGATGGGGGAGCCGGCGGGCGGGCGCCTGGAGCCCGCGGGCCTGGGCGCCCTGGGCGCGCACCCGCCCGTCGCCGGGCCGGGGGGCGGCGGCGGCCCGGCGCCCGGCGCGGAGTTCAATCATTACTACGGCGGCGCGGCCCCCGCCGGCGGCGGCCCCGGCGGCCGGGCCGGGCCTGGCTTTGATCAACATGGCGGACAACAAAGCCCCGGGATGGGGCTGAGGCACTCCGCCTCCGCCGCGGCCGGGGCGCCCAGCGGCCTGGAGCCCCTGCACAACTCCCACGAAGGCTACGCCGGCGGCCAGTACAACCATTATCCGGGCTACGGCCGGGCCGGCGCGGGCGGCGGCGGAGGAGGAGGAGGCAGCGGAGGAGGAGGAGGAGGAGGAGGAGCGGCGGGCGCGGGAGCGGCGGCAGCAGCGGGCGGCGGCGCCTACGGGGGCCCGGCCGCGGGCTTCGGGGTGCTGGGCTCGCCGCGGCAGCAGGCCGGCGGCATGATGCTGGGCCCCGGGGCCGGCGGGGCCGCCAGCCTCGGCAAGGCGGCCGGCGCGGCGGCGGCGGCGGCGGCGGCGGGGGGCTTCCAGCGCTTCGCCGGCCAGAGCCCGCACCCGTCGGGGGCCACCCCGACCCTGAACCAGCTGCTCACCTCGCCCAGCCCCATGATGAGGAGCTACGGCGGCGGCTACCCCGACTACGGCGGCCCCGGCGCGCCGCCGCCGCAGCCCCCGTCCCAGGCGGCGGCGGGCGCGGGGGCGGCGGGCGGCCAGCAGGCGGCCGCGGGCATGGGGCTGGGCAAGGACCTGGGCGCCCCGTACGCCGCCGGCGGCCCGGCCTGGGCGGCCGCGCAACAAAGGAGCCACCCGGCGATGAGCCCCGGCCACCCCGGACAGAGCATGGGCCGAGCCCAGGTAACCGCGCCGCGGGGCCTGCTTCCGCCCGGGCCTGGCCCGCCCGCCGACTTTCTTTCTTCGGGGCTCACTTGGCGCGGGCCGGGGGGGCGGCGGCGGGGCCCGGGCGCCCCTTCGGCCCGCGGCGGCGGGGCGCGGGGAGGGGGCTTCGGCGAGGCGGCGCGGGAAGCTCCCCTCACACGCGCGCCCCGGCCTTCCCGCGCGGGGGCCCCCGCCGGCGGCGTGGCGGGCCCGGGTGCCTGGGGGGGCGCCGCCGTCCGCCCCCGCGGCCCGGCCGGGCAGGGGGCGAGGGGCCAGGGCCGCGGTGGGCCGAGAGCCGCCGCGGGGCCGGGGAGCGGCCGCGGCCGGCGGGGAGGAGACGGGGGCCGCAGCGCGCCCTTCCTGCTCCCGGGGAGCGCGGGCAGCTCGGGCGGTGGGGGGCTGTGGCGCGGCCGGCCGAGCGGGACTGTTTCGGGGTGCACACAAAAGAGCGGAGCCGGCCGCGGGGTGTGGGGGAGCGTTTGCTGGAAGGGGCCGCGGGCTTCCCGAGGAGAGCCGGGGCGGCTCAGCGTGTGGAGGGAGCCGCCGGCGGCAGGCGGGCTGTGGGAGAGGACCGCGCGCCGAGCAGCTCGAGTTTATTTTTGATCCCGGCTTAGGCACAGGTTTCGGGAGGCAGATCCAGGGAGATGCCAGGCCCGGGGAAAACGGATCTGGTGGGCGCCCACCGATTTGGCTTTGCTGGCGCTCGCTGCCACCGAAGTCCCCCCGCGTGATCAGGCAGTGTCCTGCACTGTCGCTCGGTCTGGCTCGTAGGCTGCGCCCCAAGGCTGCCTCGATCTCCTTTGAAAGGTTTGGAATTTGAATTGTGGAGGTAAACTGGCTGTAATAGTCTCCAGACAGCTGCCTCTGAGTTGACATCTAATCTGCCATCTGATTGGCTCCCCTCTCACCATTGGGCATTTAGCTCTGCTGATGTAAATAGAAGTGCTGAGCAGTACAGTCACAAAAAATTCCTGCCACAAATAATAACCGAGCTCTGTTACAAGCAGAGGGAAGGGAGAGCGTTATTTAGAGCTTCAGTGGTTGTGGATCCTGAGAAGAGGGTTATAGACAGACGCTAGGCTGGTGGCTACTGCTGGGCATTTCCGAAAGTCAGTTTTTCCAGGCCACCCTTACAAGGTGGACACTTAACCTTAGGGTGAGGCTATGTTAATTGAAAAATAATCAGACCGAGAATTTTACCAATTTTGGTTTGGCAAAGCTTTTCTGTAAGTGAAGTCGTAGAACAAACAGCAGAATTACCTTAGAACACGTTGTTTAATGCCAAACTAGTATTTTCAAGATTCTGATAGGTGACCAATATCTCTTGGTGAGATTTAATTAGTTTCATAGCAAGGTTAAAACTGTATTTAGTGACCTGTGGCCATTTAAGAGTCTAACTATTTAACATGTCTGTGGATGAGGAATTTTAGTTAGAATTGACATTATATTTTAAAAACATGAAATTAGTAGACCATGTAATAAATTTTCGGAGACAGCAATTAGAAGGGAAGAAATGGATATTCTTGTGAAGTATTAAAAATATTTTATATTTTCTTCTGATGTGGAGAGTGCAGAAGTGCTCCAAGAATCTTTTTTTTTTTTTTCCTCCCCTGATGATTTGCTTAGATTAGGTACTGTGATCCTTACCTGAATTGCTTACACAATGAGTTGGGAAAACCGTATCACAAGCAAGTTTTGCTGGGTGTGTTTCTTTCAAGAGATTTGTCTTTTGGGGATGTCTCAAACCTTTGGAAATTTTTAAGATTATAGTTGGTTAGAAGTAAATACCAGTGACTGTATGTATGTTTTACTCAGCTCATTTATTTTAGGAAGGCGTATTTTAATAATATTAATCTCTTAGAGGAAAACGAAGTCATCTTGGAGATATTTGTCAGAGTGAATGAGGGACTGGATTTAATAGATAATAACATCAATCCTAGGCCGAATATTGGTGCCCACTGTTTTCAAATCTTTAGTCGAGTTTTAATTTTAATAATGTATTTTCCTATTCTCAACAGAAAACCTGTGATTTCAGGTTTTATTTTTGCACAAGTAAAAGCATTGTAGAGAAGCTCATGCAAATAAACCCCGGTAATTTATCTTAAAAAGATGTGCTTTGTCAGCTAGCTTTTAAAGGGGCAGTTCAAGATTCGCATCTTGGTAATCTAGAAATGAGTGAAGTTAGGGACAATGTAGGTTTGTGACATTTTGGAGTGTTATTTCTTCATGGTAGAAATCATCTCACATATTTTCTTGGAACGAGAGTGAATCCATTATGTCCTCAGTGTGACCCTTGGGAATATCTTCTTATTTTTTCATTTTCGAGGGGGGGAAACGATGGCTATATGACCTAGATTTAAAGATTTCTTTAGGTACCATATAACATGTGGCATGTGTGTGTTTTTTTTCTCGTTTGTTTGTTTTTGAGAAGGATAGGAATATTGAGTGTTGGTATATAAGGCACAGTCATTTGTCCAAAATATTAAATTGCCACCTAACCATAGGTCATCAACTGTTAAATCACGTTGTTAAATGATGAAATTTCCCTGTGGCTTTTAATAGATGCTTTAGTTTCATTTTTGATTTTAGGAAATGGTTTATACTAGGTGGCAAATGTTTTTGTAATCGGGAAAAACATATGCATATATCGTAGAGAGAGGGTCTTTTTCCATGGTGTAATTAGCCATTTTATAATACAGTTTGTTACTGGATTTCTGTGTGATGAAGTACTCAGAGCAGTCTCAAAAGGAATGCCGAGGTCTGCTCACAGACGGAAGATCTGATGATGTCTGCATTTGCACTGAGTTCCATTAATGCTCTTTTAACTTTAGTTTTGTAGAATACAATATCATTTAATTAGAAAAGAGCCTTATTTACCATTACCAGAAATGTGGTCAACTGGCTTACAAAGCAGGATGCTACAGACTGGTTCCGGATCGCCTTAAAGTACGGATCAGCAGCATTCCGCCCCCCCCCCCCCCATTCCTAGGCTAGTTGATCTTTTCTAAATCTTCTAAAGAAAATTTCATGGCTTACATATGTATATTTGCCAAGGTGTGGCTGGTGACTGTACAGTCAGAGGTGGGCTTGGTAACTGGTCCAGAGCAAAGGCCTGTGATTTAAAAAACAAAAATCAGAAAATACAACAAAAATGTCTGTAGTCTTCTGTTTTTCTAGGTTATCTAGGATGCAATTATGCATGGCTTAAAATGGTTTTCATTGGGGATCCTGATTTCTGTGCAGCTGTACTACTTACCTGGGGCAATTTGTTGTTTTGATGGTAAACCACTCTTTAAGACACAGCTATTGCTAACATTTTGAATACAGTAATGCCAAAGCGATAAGTTTATGCTGGGGAACAGCATAGTCTTACCTTGGGCCTCTCTTTTTCCTGTGGTTTTGTTTTTGTTTTTTTAATCTCTGTTCTCTATATTTAGGGATGAATTTTTTGGCAAGGCCTTCTATACATGTTCCATTTCTCCCAGCAGCATTTAGTATCAGCAGTATGAGAAATGTGTTAGGGATGTGTTAGCAGCCCACATCACACCTGGATACTTTAAAGACCTCTGAATACTGTGCTCCTTGGCCGAAATTGAGGAGGAGAGCATCTTCACTCTGGGATAAAAACTGCATTAATTCCGGTGTGAGAACCGATTTTAAAAATGGGAGAAGGCCAATGTGAAGGAAGACTCTTTAATATAAACTCATTTGACAGTTTTACTAGATATAGGCACATGTTAAAGCAAATAGTTATAACAGAATGGGGTTTTCAGTTCTTCTTATTAATGGACTATATTTCTTTATAATTTGGGCTGGGTATATCTAAAAAGATGACTTGTGATGTGAAAGGAACTTACTTATTTTCCTAGGATAAATACCAATTTATTATAGGCAAACTGAAAAGACGATTTCATTTATTTAACCCTGTCCTATCCTAAGAAGAGAGTAGTTTGATTTAAAAATTGTTGAGGTCTGTAAAATATTGCTACTTATTTTGAAGACTGATTTGGGGCTGTAAATTTTTGGTGTGTTGGTGTAGGAAATTATATTACCCTTTTGCCTGGTGTACTAAATCTTGAGACTTTTTGTCACTATTACTAGACTTTGGCACTCCATTAATGGATCTGTGTACTTTGGTCCAAATATGTGCGAATGGGACTCATTTCACTCAGGTCATTTTCATTTTGGGGTGTGTGTAGATTTGTCAATTTGAGGTTGTTGGTAGAACTGTCGTGTTACTTAAGATGGCAGATTTATGGAAGCTAAAGGTGAATGGAAATAAAATTCAGATTCCATTGGCGTGTTTTTGCAATATTTAGGTTTTTACAACGGATGCTATAAAATTGCTAGGGCCTTCTGTGGTGCCCTTTATAATTAAGGAGCCACATCCACGGCCTGGTCCTTGCCGGCCTGCGTTAGTGCCCAGCCCTCCCCTTTTCCACCTTTTCCAGGCGTTGCCTGGAAGATTGCAGCTCCTCCTCGGAGCTGCACACTTGCTGAGCAGGCAGGCCCAGCCCCCTCGGCTGGAGGCAAGAATACCCAGCAAAAGTGCGAACCCACCAGGCGTATATTTATATACCATAGATGTACCACGAGGGTACAGTACTGATTTTTCCAATTCCAAAGCTATTTATAGAAGATGAGGTGGCCATTTTTGGTTTTAATTGGGTGATTGAGTGAATTAATTCTAATTTAAAAAGCTGGTATACTTTAATGACTTCTATTTTAGAAATCTGATGAAAAGAAAATGATTTCGATATCATTATCTATATATCATTTAAATACCCACTTACTTTGTCTTATGCCGACCTCTGAATGAATGATACTGTTAATATACATATGCTATAGTTTTAACTTAACAGTTTACTTTGAACAGTGACTGTCAATTTAGCAAAATGGAATATATGTTTCTGTAGTAAGCTTTTAACAAACAGCTTCTATTTCAAGGTCTAATTTGGAGTAATTTTAAGATATTCTAAGAAAACAATTTCTCTAGATTTACTTATTTGACTAGAGTTTGGATACTTATTTCAAACCCATTTCCGTGTGGATTAGTGCCAAAATATGAGAAAGAATACTGAGTTTGACAGAGGAACTAATGATGGAATTAATTTGTTCCTTGAATGATATTTATTGTTTAAGCCTTAAAATCTTAAAGCAAATCCAGTTTACCAGTAGACAGTCTTATTCCCATTATTAAAATTAGGTAGATGGCAGCAGAATCTGGGATAGAAACGTCACAGCCAGACAACCCTTTCAAATACACTGGAGGCTGGCTCTCCTGAGTGGCTTCTGCAGGACGTGCTTCCCCGGGTCTGGTTGGGGCCTTGCTGGAAGCGGGCTCCTGAGCACCAGACAGGAAGTCATTGTCGATGAGGCAAGTCTGGAGGAGAAGCTGCATTTGAGGAAACCTAGAATAAAGTGCTAGCGCATAAGACCATTCTTTTTGTTGTTACGAAAAAAAAAATTTTCTCTTCCTGTCAAAATTTAAAGAATTTCCTTTTTAAAAATTATTAGCTATTCATGTATACTATAAGCAAAATATCCCTATTTTTAGAACCATTAATCTTGCCAATTCATAGTTGATTAGTAAATTCTCAATATTCCATAAGAAGCTAATGGCTTTTTTCTTTTTTTAAGTCCGTTATTTCCAATGTTAACTATGGTGTAATCGTCACAGATTTTTGCCCATTTGGGAATGTGTATTGTGTAAGGTAGGTGTTTCATCATCAAATATGCCATTAAAAATTTAAAAACTTTTTGGAGACATTCTGCTCGAAAGTTTAATAGGATGTAGAAATGAAGTATTAACATGATTATTTCCCCCTTATTTCTCTCACCTTTTACATTTTTAGTTTATCTTTCTATTGTTAGTAAAAAGCATTTACAATACCAATATGGTCTTTTTTATTGCTATGTTTTAAGTTTTTGGCAGCCTCCCCACCCCATCAAACAGCTAATCCAGGTTTCCTTATTCATATGAATTTTCCGTCCCCACGTTTTGGTTTCCCCTCGTGTGTTTAGCTTCTAGTCCTCTGCAAAATGGTAGAACTTCTTTGTATGTGGAAAATTACTAAATTAAGATGACTGGTCTTTTAATTAAGCTTTAGAGGCAGCTGCAAAGGGATACTCTTGGATCCTAGCTTGTCTTTCTCCTGAACAAGCTTTTTTGTGTAAAATATTGGAAGTGCATTTGAGCTGCTGTCGATGCTGGCCGGCAGTCGCATCTTTACACGTCAGTTCTGAACTTTACCCTAACCCCAGATCCCATTGAGGGCTCAGCGGAAAGGACCTGGGAGGCAGCGGGTATTTATTTCTCTAAGATGCAGACCTTTAACAGCGTGTGTGTGGCGAGGGCTGTGCTGGATGCACGCCTGCTCAGGTGGTCAGTGGGCAGGTACTTCCTGAGGTCCTGTTCCCCTGTGGGGTCGCCGGGCCCAGCTTGCAGGTAGTGCAGGGAGACCCTGCCAGCGCTTCCTCCACTCCACCCGGCCCTGATGTTTTTGGGCGTTATTTACTTAGAACGGGGCATTTACATAAAGTCCAAATAGCAACCTTTCAGGTCTATTTTGCCTGTGTCTTTTGGGGTGGGGAAGTGTGTTTTGGCAAAATAAATAGTTGTCGATTGTTGTGATACAGTTGGTGTGACGGAGCGACCCTTTTCCATTTCTACCCGGCACCGGGAGCAAAGTATAGCTGCAGCCTAGGGAGCGAGGACAGAAAGAGGGACAAGTCCCTTTGAGATGTGTACAGCGGGCCCTTCCCCTTTTGCCAGCCGTCTGCTTTGTGCGGGCTCTTGATCTCTCCGATTTAGGAAGATCCTTAGATTGCCTGAGTATTTTTGGTAACTCCTTAGATAATGTATGCTGGCTGCGGAGTATATTCAGCTACTGCCTCTGGGTCCTGAAATAAACCTTTCAGAAAGCGAGGCGTCGGTGATTGGTGGAGGCTGCTCCAGAATTCTTCGTGGCTCCTGTTTCTTTCTGTGAAGAGCATCTTAGAAGTTAAACCACTCTCTGTACTTTATAGCCTTGTTGTGAAATGATTGCTACTTCTAAAATTCCTCTGGAATTTGGCATCTAATTTGTGAAATTTTAAGTACCGAAATTTAAGATTCAGTGACTGTACATTTACATATCTCAAGCTATAAACCCATTCAAATGCCCTTTAAATTCCCTGCTTCTAGTTTGTATTTTTAATGATAAATTCACTTTGCCTGATGAATTATAAATGACCTTGGAAATAGAAATGTAAAGCGTTGCTACTGCTGAGCAAGTGCCTTCCTGTGGAAGCAGGCATGTGTCTGAGGGGCCTGGGATGCGGCGTGGGCTGCGTGTCAGTGTATTTCTCCGGCCGCCAGGGCACCCGGGAGCGGCGACATCGCACGGCCTACTCTTGGGTGGAAGGACCTGGGTGGCTTGCACGGGGCAGTCTGAGCTGGGGCAGGGCCTGGGTTTCGCTGTCACCTGCGGGCAGGGGTGTGGAAAGCCAGCGGTGGGGGCGCTGCGGGGGGTCCGTGGGTACCGCTGCTCCCGGGCTGTGGCCTGGACAGCCGTGGAGCCGTGAGGCGCCCAGTCACGGAGGCCTGGCAGCCCCGACGGTGCGTTCCGCTGTAATTCCCCTCCCAAGAGGCGTTTGTGCTGCTGGCACCCTTGCTCACCATTCCTGCAGTCGGTTTCGGTTTCCCTCTGAGTGGTGGGCTAACGTCATCGGGTCCACGCTGCTGCCCACTTCGATATTCCACTCTTCACGTTAATTAGAGAATTCTGATTTCTGGCCCAGGATCATTCCTTTCTCTTGCAACTCTTAGACCTTTCCGTTTTGATGATCTGCAATAATGACTGGCTTTTCAGGACGGCCGCTATTTTGCAAAGGAACAGAGTTTCAAAACAACAAAAATAAGCTGCTTTGAGATTTTGGGTGGTGGGTTTTGGTCTTTCATTAGCTGCTTAAACTTGCTTCGGTGGCAGCTTCAGGGTCACTGAATCTATGATTCAAATATAGTCCTTAGCGAGATTATAATTTCCTCGTAGCAAGGAGGGGTAGGGCTGCCCTCCGGTAGTCAAAACAGACAGTGTCAGAGCGGAGGTTGCCAGGGCCCTGCCTCAGATACGTGGGGAGCAGTGGTTTTTTCCACCCACATTGAGATTTATGAAAGTATCAGGGACAATTTAATTCTATTATGAACAAATACTTACTGAGCACCACTTGATGCTTAAGATACAAAGAATAAATATAACATATGATCCATAATTTTCCCTGGTGAATTATCATAGACTCCTGGAGTTTTACAAAGTGGAAATGAAAATGAATGGCCCTATTATTCTTTTTCAGTTCTTATGCAGAAAGACTGTATCCCTCAAAGTGCATCATCTAAGAAGTATCTGAAGAATAGCTGATAACGTGTCCAAACTGAAAATTTCCTGATAAATGTATTATATATTTCTAACATCCATTTCAAGGAAATCTGTGCAGTCGGAGGTTCGCTATTTCATGTGGAACGTCAGTGGACTTGGAGATAGTTCTTAGGCTGATGAGAAAGTGATCTTAGTTTAGATTTCATTTGAGTGAGTTGGGAGATCATTCACAGGGCCATTCTTCTGTTGAGGAAATGGCTCTGTAGTCGCATTAGCCCGAAGGATTTAATGTTCTGTTCATTCAGTGTCACACATTGCTCAGGTGTGCCCAGGGCTTTGGGAATCTTGGTGGAGCCGTCGTAGGGAGAGCACAGCACCCGGCAGCCGTGTGTGCAGGCTGCTGCATGCTGCCCCGGCACGGTGCAGGCCCAGAGGCTGCGCAGCACGTCAGAGTGGGGGCCCTTGCAGGTAGGGGTCTGCTCAGCTGAGCCCGAGGACCAGCAGAAGCTGGCCAGGTGGGGAGGGGCACGGACGCCAGCCAGGGCAGGGGCAGGCGGGTCCGAGCACTGGCCAGGTGGGGAGGGGGCGTGGGGCAGAGGCAGGGGTGTCAGAGTCCTGGCCAGGTGGGGAGGGGGCGTGGGGCAGAGGCAGGGGTGTCAGAGTCCTGGCCAGGTGAGGAGGGACATGGACGCCAGCCAGGGCAGGGGCAAGCAGGACCGGGCCCTGGGGGATGGGCGTGTGCCAGCTGTGTGCTTCCACCAGTCCTGGCACCTCTCTGAGGCTGTCCTTTTCCATTTCTAAAGGAACTGTGGGGAGGGACAGGCTTTCTGATAAAGTACTGACAGGGCTGCGAGAGGAACATTTTAATAGAGTGACAGAGAATTGTACTTTCTTTGGAGAAGGAACTAAAATGAGTTAGATGTGGTTCTGTATTAGTTAATTTGGCAAATTAATTTAATACCCTATCAGTCTTAACAGCTCAGACAAATAGGTTAATATAGGAAGCTCATTTCTAATCTAGACGGTTTTCAGTTTTTTATTGCCTGATATGTATGTCTTTACCTTGCCAAGTGTTTAGGATAAGTAAGTTATCGGCCAGTTGATCATATTAAAATGTCTGCTGTAGTTTTCTATCTTGTTTTTTACATTCCCTTCTGTTCTAACTGGTAAGGAAAAATAAATTCAGAAGATCGATAAGTGAAGAATTTATTTTCACCGTCATCAACAAACATTTACTGACCTTGCTGTAGGGGCACTGTACCAGGTAAGAAGCTATCCAGAGAATATTTGTAAAGTATTGAAAATTGCATACATTGTTTGGCATGGAGGAGACCCTGAGATTATTAAGTAAGTGAACATCAGTGGTTAAAATAATTAAAGAAGATGGGTTTATGGGATATTTTTACTTTACTTCCTGGTTCATTCCATTATAAACATGGATTGAATAACTCTGGCCTTACAGCAGTCCATATTCGGAGTTGAGCGAAATTGGTGGTAGGCAGGCAACTCTGAAAAAGGTGAAATGGGTCTTTGGCTTCTAATTTGTTTTCTCCATGTATTAAAAGAGTAGTTTTTGTATTGTGAAAATTTTAAGTTTTTCCGCACATCTGTCAGGCATTTGCTGGGTTTGAACACGTTCCCCTGACTCCTCAGTGGCAGCCCCTTTAATTTTCCTGGCGTTGGTAGTGAACATTCTCAGGAAGGTGCGCGGCCTGCCCAGGTGGACCTGCCTGGGCCCGGCAGGTGCCCTGAGCGCAGGGTGGTCCTTCCTCCCCCACCCCTGCTGTGAACGTCCTGCTTGCCTTTATTCTCGAATTAATTAGTGAAGGTAGGATGCGAACAGCAACCGTAATTTTCCATATTACTCTATTATTAATGAGGAGGGAGGAAGGAATGGAAGGAAATGCAGAATGCGAATTTTATTTAAAACAGTTGTATGTGGACAACTTAAAAGAATATGCTTTCTCAGTCTAAATACCCTGTCTGGGTCTAAGTAGTTTCATGCTTCATTGAAAACGACTGCAAAGAAGTTGTAATCCGCCGCTAAGGTATTTGAGCCAACTGGCTGTCAGTATGCTGAAGTTTTACTCCCCTGCATCTAGAATTTACACAAATGCATTTTATGAAGAGGGAGGCGTCCCAGCCTTTACCAGCCACCCTGGACAAAGCGGAAATCTGAATTCGATTGGCATATGTGGCATTTTCCAGGCACTCTCAGGGTTGCACACGCGAGGTAAACTAGGTGGTGTGTAGGGCGTCACATGATCAAAATATTTTCCCCCTCGCCGCTGCCAGCCGCTATCTATTGCTTTTCAACAATCTCACTTGTGGGCACCACGCCAGGATGTTGGAGACAGCCCCTTACGTGAGCCGCTCCATTCGCAACCTCTTTGACTGAAGTGCCGCGACCTTCACATATGTAGATTAGCCATGTGCTCTGTGAATTGAAACTTGCTGCCTCAGGAAGAAAGCGTTTTTCTTTTGATTCCTCGGGGAATTTGACAGCCATTCATCCCTGACCTGGGCAGAGGTAATGCCAGGAAATCGGATTCCAGCGGAACATGGACAGATAGCGGGAGCCGAGTGCCGGAGGAGCCGGCCCTGCACCCCGTCCCGGGTCTGCCCAGAGCGCTGAGCCCAGGGGTTTGAAAAGCAAGACAGGTAGATGGGGGGATGTGGGAATCGTGAGGACAGTTTCATTTTTAAAAGGCATATTTTGACGCTAGTTCTCCTCTTCTTTCCAACAGAAATTTTAAAAAATACTTTTAATTTTTATTTCTTAATAATCCTACTTGAGAGCGAAGTAATTTTAATATTCTAGGCGATCATAGTCTTAAATACATTTAAATTAGGGGCGTCTATAAAAAGTAGAGGTCCTCAAAGAGCTGGAGACCTGCATGCTATGACCTGTCTGTGGAAGAATCAGTGTTTCTTGGTCTCTGTTTTGTAACATTTTGAAACAGATTGATACTTACGAGAGACATAGCTTTACTCAGCTTTATAATGATTAATAAAATAGGGAACGACGAGTTACTGGATTTTTGTCAGACAAAACTAGTTTTAGAGAATTCTATCTTTGCCTTGATCAAAAATACATCATCCCCAGCATTAAGGTAAAATGAGTATAACTAACAGGTGCTTGATGAGGCTGACGGGCCAGTGTTAAGAAGGGCAGTTCTCATTATGAGAAGAATGGGGCTGCAGTGGCCCTCCAGCGAGGTGCTGGGCGGCAGGAGGGGCGAGGGGGGGGGCGAGGCTGGAGGGCGCCGGGCGCCGTCTTCAGTTCCCAGGCTTGTGCGGTCGCGGGGCAGGCCCTTCCTGCACACAGACGAGGGCTTCTGGAATGCTGCGGGCATCTTGGGGGTCCCCGACTCGTGCTGTGCGGTGGAAAAGAGGCCTCCCTGGGCGGGGGCGTGCTTGGAGGGTGCGGCGGGTTAGGGGGCATCAGCTGATCCCGTCCCTGCCTCCTGAGGAAGGTCTGTGTCCTCTCCATGAGGACCGACGGGACATTTGGGGAGAGCATCTGATTGGGAGCCTGCAGAACGTGGGGGCACTCACAAGAAGGGCAGGCGGTGGCGGTAGCGCCTCACCTATAAGTGGGGGGCTGAGCAAGGCCGGGGTGGGCGGTGTGGCAGCACCTGAGCAGGCGGGAGGAGCCACGCCCCGGCCCTGGTGGGTGTCGCAGCCGGGGCCAGCGGGGCAGCTGCGCCAGGGGCCCGGGGCGCTTCTGATGGAGGACTCGAGCAGGCTGCAGGGCCGCTGTCGTCGTGCCGCTTGTGGGATGAGGACGCTGGTGGGGCTGAGAAGCTGGCTCTGGGTCACCCAGGCTTGTCTGAGTCTGGTTCAGTGCACCAGCCTGGCAGTTCTTGAGTCTGGCTGTGCGTCGGAACCCCCGGCCGCGGGCTGGCGGCCACGCCGCACCTGTCTGCCTCTCACGGAGAGGCAGGAGAGGCAGGAGAGGGCCGCAGAGCCAGAGGTAAAACTTAAACACATGACTTTTTTTTGTTATTATTACGACGTATGTAAATGGCATTCCTAAAATTGAGGAGCTTTGGGTGTATTTTGGCTCCTTAGTCGTTACCAGACAAAGAAGGGGGGAGAGTCCGCTCCACGAGGGCGGAGGACGGCTCTGGGGATTTCCTGGCGGTGTTGCTGAGCTAGGCTTACCCTGTCCCGGCAGGGGAGCGCCTGTGCCACGGTGCGGGTCGTGGCTGGAGTGGAGTCAGCAAGGGTGGTCGTGCAGTGGTGTGTGATGTTTAAAGAGGAGCACAGCTTCTCACGGGTTCTCTGCTGTCCGGGATTACTGAAGTGCGGTCATGACTGCTGCTTCTGGGGTGGGAGGCGATGGACCAGTGTCCAGGACAGTGTACCGCACGTGGTAGGTTTTGACAGTTAATTCTGGATGACAGAATGAATGGATGGACCTTGGACAACATCTCAAGGCCACTTGGTGTTAGGAGTCCAGAAATCCAAATCAAAGGTTTAATGAAGAGAGAGGAAGGGAAGGAGGACTGAAGGTTGTAGAGGAGAGAGGATACAGGCGGCGAAAGGGAGGGCGTTAGAGTAAGAAATGAGCAAAATGAGTTTTAATGCTCATTATGTGCCCAGAGGGCACTGCTGCCTGGTAAATCTGTGGACCGAACACCAATGTTAGCATGTCTTAAAATAATCAAACTGTGAGGTAGAGCTAAAAGAAGGGACGTAAAGCAGGAGAGGACTCCTGCCTTTTGGCGAGGTGCCTTCATGACATATAATCCAGATGGTCTGTCTTTGCTGTTGCCATGTGGCCCGTTTGGAGGCAGATTCGTGGCGCTGGGGAGGCCCGGGCAGCACCGAGCAGCGGTCCCAGGGGGCTGGATCCTGTGTCCCCTCACTCCTCAGCTGCGGAGCGGCCAGGCTGGCCAGGCACAGGGTGCTGGGTGCTGGGTGCTGAGCCCCTGCGCCTTCCCCCCTCGGACTCGGGGATAAGGTGCATACTGGGGCAGAGGATCCCCTGTATCTTCCCAGCTCTTCCTTCTTTTTTTAAAAAAATTTGTCAATAAAACCAAATTTCAGTGTAAAAAAAATTGGGTTGGCCTATAACCCTGTATTAGGTAGAGTGTAAGTTAAATTCCACTTAACTAGCACTGCAGAAGTGTCTAGATGGTAGCAAAGTTCACCGTGCTGGCTCTGTTCAGTCTGTTTTTTGTTTTTTCTTGTTGTTTTTCTGGGTCTTTAACTTGTGTTTTCCTCACTTCCTGCTTGCTTCTTAACTCGAGACTGAGAATATTTCCAGGAGATCTACCTGCAATATACTGGTCTTAGCTTGGAATTAAAGGAAAGCGTTCCTGTCTCTTGTTTCCTATTTTACCCATAAGATTTAATTTTGCTTTATTATTTATAATAAGATAGCACTACTAGAATAATCATGGATTTGTAGTTTTGAAGTTAACGCTGAATACTCCTAACCCATCTCAGGCAAGGAAGAAGTTGACAGAAAGAAAAACCCTGTTTTTTAGGCTGTTGTAGCGACCCAGGCAAGTCCCTTCTAAGAGCAGGCCTTTGATTTATTTGGTTATTTGAGCTTATGAAGGGAACGGGCATCTTGAGTGTCTGAGCGGCCACACTGTAATCTTTACTGTTATGATAAAACGTATCTTTTGCCTAGAAAGCTAACACCTGTCTACCTGTGTTACTCCTTTCAGAGAATTTCTGTAGTAATGCATTGTTTATCCAGGAAGATGTTTTTCAGCAATCTTAACAATCTGAAACATCTGAGAAAACTCTAAGAAAACAACTGTCACAAAACTCAGACACTGTTGGAAGAAGGCAGCCCCTCCCTCTCCAGCTACTTTGCTCCCCTGACGATGCTCCTTTTTGCCGTATTATAAGCACCAAGTGGAGAAGTTAGAGGAGGGGGCCCTGCCCCAGCAGGCGAGCCCCAGCGAAGGGCCCAGCGAAGAGGTACAAGCGGCTCTTGAGAAACTCAGGCCCTCGGAGGGCCCGCTGAGCCGCCTCGGCTTCTCTGAGCCCGCCTTCAGCACGGCGTGTAGCCGTCCGGGACCTGGAGGGCTGTCTTCCATACCCCGAAAGACCCTGGGAAGGAAAAGTGAGAAGCCAGGGTTGGGGTGGGGGACCCCTGAACTGACTGTCAACAACTGCGAGATCCTGTGCCTCTTTGTGTACCCATTTCAGTCGCTCAGCAGGTGTCTGTTAGTGCTGTCACGTGACGGACAGTGTTCTGGGCTCTGGGTCCAGCAGGGAGTGAAATCTAGTCCCTGGCGTCATACGCTTACATCCCAGTGAAGTTAATCCCAAGCTGAGAACCACCCATCTCCGTGGTGGGTGCTTCCCTTTCCTATCAGAGTGATTCAGAAGAACTGACACTTCAAAAAACTGGTCCTTTAGTAATGGGGCTCCATGTGACGTGGGATAACATTCCCTTTGTAAAAGAAGCCCATCTTACAAACGCTGTGCGCACTCTGGCACTGGCCGTTGCTGGTCCTGCCGTCTAAGTCATCCCCGGCCCTGGGCTGTTTTCGCTGAGGTTGACATTTCGGTGGCAGCCATGGTGCCTTTCTTTATCCCTTCAAGGCCGAGAGGAAGAGTGGTACAGGGGCTCCGTCTGTGTCCGCAGAAAGAAGTCACCTGGTGGGATCACTGTTTAGAGGTGGTACGGAGCTTCTGTCTGTCAGGAGGAGGAGTCATCCAGTGGGAGCGCTTTGTGGAGGTGGTGCAGGGTATCCATCTGTCCGCGGGAAGAAGTCGTCCAGTGGGATAGCTTTTTGAAAGTGTTCTTTGCTTTTGAATCACCCTATTTAGTAACAGGCTGTGGACACGTTGGGTTTGAAATGTGTTCCAGGTAGCTGCATGGAGACGCTCCAGAAGGCAAATAGAGAATAGGGCTCTGGAGTGGAGGAGTGGGACTGAGCCCTCACATGGCAATTTGTGTTATGAGCATGAGGTGTTGCTTGAGAGTGTGGGGTTTATAAGATTGCTGTTGGGGGGCATGTATGTGGAGAAGAGGGGTGCTGAGGAATATCAGGGAATACCAGCCTTTGAGGGGTAAAAGGGGTAAAAGAGAAACCAAAGAGCCAGAAAGGAGGAGGGAAACCTGGGGAGAGTTCACAGAAGTCATGGGAGGGCAGAGTTGCCTGGAAGGAAGACATGGACCACTGGGGTGAGTGCTCAGGAAACGCCCAGCTGGAATGGGCACGGACGTCTCCGTCATTGGTCATTTATGTCGTCTGGAAGAATGGTCAGGAAGGAGGGCAAGTTGTAGTAGGCTGAGGAGTTAATGGGGAATGAGAAAGAGGCTTTCAAGATGTTTGGGAGAGAAGAACTGTTTTCTTTTTCTTTTTTTCTTCCTTTTAAAATTTTTTATTAATTGGAAGAGGGGAAGAGAACGAGCCCTTACTGCATGCTTTCTTTGTGCCCAAGTGCTGTGCTGGGTGCTTTATGTCCCATCTCCCGAAGTGTCCCTTGACTTTCCCCCTCTTCCAGTGGACTGGGAGCTGCTTGGGTGGGGATGGGAGGAAACCTTTTTCTTCTTTGTATCCCCTGTGCCTGGCGTAGTATCTGCTGTATAGTATGGGACTCAGGGTATGTTTGTTAAGGGACCACATATGTTAGATGAGTTCTCTAATTTAATCCTAGCAACAGTTCTGTGTTATAGGTCTTGCCACCCCATTTTATAGGTTGTAAGGAAGCAGGAGCAGAGCAGAGGGGCACGTGTGCTTTGATCAGGGTCATTGAGGTATGGCACCAAGAGTCATGCAGGACCTGAAAAACTCCAAAGCTGGGGCTGCCCTTTTCCTTCATTAAGGATGGAGGATGGGAAGTGGACTTGGCCCAATGGATAGGGCATCCACCTACCATGTGAGAGGTCCACAGTTCAGACCCTGGTCCTCCTTGTGTGGAGCTGGCCCATGTGCAGTGCTGATGCGTACAAGGAGTGCCGTGCCATGCAGGGGTGTTCTCCACGTAGGGGAGACCCCCCGCACGAAGAGAGCTGCCATAAGGAGAGTTGCCCAGTGTGAAAGAAAGTGCAGCCTGCCCAGGAGTGGGGCTGCACACACAGAGAGCTGACACAACAAGATGATGCAACAAAAAGAAACACAGATTCCTGGTGCCGCTGACAAGAAAACAAACAGACACAGAACACACAACAAATGGACACAGAGAGCAGACAACTGCAGGGGAAGGGGAGAGAAATTTAAAAAAAAAGGATGGAGGATATTTCACTCGATTTGTAGACTAAGGGGGAGAACTATGTTTATATAAAGACTATTAACAAACATTTCCAGAAAATAAGTTTTACAATATACTTAACTATCAATATATTGGTATTTTTGGTGTACTGGTTGTCATAATGAAATAGCGAGTCAGCTGGAGACATCTCTGGCTGTGTGGAGAAACCTCTTAAAACAAATGATTGCCTTTGGGTGATTAGCTTTGGTTAGCTTTAGGCTATGATAGTGTCAGTAGGACTAAAAGTTGCTATTGCATATTTTTTCATTACCCCTCTGAAAACTTCTGTTTGAGACCTGGCTTTCAGGATTGCCCACCCCCCATCCCCCCCCCCCCCCGCCACAAACAAACAAACAAAAAAACTTAGCAATTCTGAAATAGTTTCCTCTGTTATTGTAACACAAGTATATGTTTTCTAGAATGTATTTATAAAAAAACCATTTAAATTGCAACTTGCATAATGTATTACAGATTATAGGACATGCAATCTCAAAAGGAATCATTTGTTTTTCCATTGTACTGAAATATTAAGTACTGAATGATTTATTATGTAAAGTAGTTTATCGCAGTTACTAAGTGTCACGTGCTGTGCTAAGCACTGTGTATGCGTTACCCATGAGGTAGGGCCCATGCTTGTACCCAACAAGCATGGATAGGCAGAGGTGCAGTCTAGACAGCCCAAGGCCTGTGTCTGGAAAGCGGCATGGGCACACTGTGAAGCCAGGCACTCTGCTCCAGAGGCTTCTCAAAACTTAAGTCGTATTTCCTCTCAGGGCAAGCGAGCGAGTAGACCAGGGCTTTGAGTTTGTAGTACTGTGAAAGCCACAATAGGATCATAATAGGATTTTTTGCTTGCATTCACATCCTTTGATATTCTAGGGGGATATTTGAAAGGTTGGTGAGAGAGATCTTGCCTTCCCACCAATGGGCTTTTGTTTGGTTGGAGAGGTATAGAAAATAGTCATCCAGAAGCCACAGAGCAAGCAGGGGGGCAGTGAACTGAGAGGAGAGGCATCCTCTTCTTTTGGGGTCCTGTGAGACTTGGTTCAGAGGTGCTTCTGGTGCTCCCATTTCTCCATGACCAATACATTTTCATTATATCCCCTCTCCTGCCCCACCAGCTAGGAAGCAGGTTTGAACCAAAGTATGTTTCTTTTTTTAAGATTTATTTTTATTTATTTCTCTCCTCTCCCGCCCCCCCCCCCGCCCCCACCCCCCAGTTGTCTGTTCTCTATGTGTTCTGTGTCTGCTTCTATTCTTGTCAGCGGAACCAGGAATCTGTGTCTCTCTTTGTTGCGTCATCTTGCTGTGGCAGCCTTCCGTGTGTGTGGCGCCATTCCTGGGCAGGCTGCGCTTTCTTTCGTGCTGGGCGGCTCTCCTTACGGGGTGCACTCCTTGCGCGTGGGGCTTCACTACGCGGGGGACACCCCTGCGTGGCATGGCACTCTTTGCACGCATCAGCACTGCACGTGGAACAGCTCTACACGGGTCAAGGAGGCGCGGGGTTTGAACCGTGGACTTCCCATGTGGTAGGCGGACGCCCTATCCGTTGTGCCATGTCTGCTTCCTGTGTGTTTCTTTTTGATGAGAATATGAAGATGATCTTTATTGTTAGCTTGGTTTTCATTAACTTCCTAAAAAGAAAGTTCAGGACCAGAACACATGTAATGTGGCTGGAGAATCTTTTTCCGGCAAGAAGGCTTTTTGGCATTAAAACTGTTGTTCAGTATGGTAGCCCCTAGCCGTAAGTGGCTATTTAAATTTAAGTAAAGGAGAATAATGTCATTAAAAATTCAGTTCTGCAATGGCCCTAGCCACATTTTCAGTGCCTAAATGGCACCCATGCAACACACATGTGGAACATTCCCACCACTGCAGAAAGTTCTGTTGGACAATACTAGTAGCTCTAGAGATTTTTGGTTGCATTTGATAGTATTTAAAACAATTCAAACATGCCAGTACTGTGCCTGTTCTTATTGAGTGCAAAACACGAGCTACTTGACGTTGGAATGGCTATGAATAGTGTAGGATCTTGAATAATAATTTTTGAAACTGTCTTTGATGTCATCAGTGGTACACATGTATTACACTAATCCAGAATTTTAAAATAATAGGAAAAAAACAAATGATATTGTACGAAAATGATTTCCTTCTGTTTTAAGTGTTGTGTCCAGAGCTCTGCCATATAGTCTAAGGATAGTAGGGACTGGGTATATGTGTTGTCCAGTTTTTAATTTTTTAAACCTTTTCTAAATTTAATTTTTTAAATTAGAAAAGTTGTAGTTTTACAGGAAAATCATGTTAAAATACAGCATTCCCATGTCCCCCCCCCCTTACTAACACTTTACATTAGTGTGGTCCCTTTGTTACTGTTGGTAAAAGAATATGATAATCGTACTATTAATTATAGCCTGTAGTTTACATCAGAGTGTTTTTTCCCCCAGGATACCACATAAAAAAAAGTAGGGTGGTATATTGGCAAAAATGTTGCTGTTGTTGGGAACTCAGCCTGTAGAAGTCTACTTCTCTGGTTATGTTTTAGATCCACTGAAAATAAATTAAGACTGGTTAGCGCTTTGTCTTCTGCAACATTTGAAGGCAAGTACTTGATTTCTTTCTGTCTGTGTTGCAGTTTGAACTTCAGCCGTGGCCTGGTAGTTGGAATAGGTTATGCATTTTGCTGTGGAAAAAATCGAATTGCTTTCTCAAGGTTGACTAAAATGTTTTAACTCTCCATAGCAAATGAGGCGTGAAACAAATTGTCAAAAGGATGGAGACAAAATTATTGCAGTGCGGAATGTTTAAACTGGCTGGTGATGTTCTACCTAAGGTGCCAGCCTAGCAGATAAATGTGTAAACGACACCTTTCTCCCACCCAGGTTTTCACAGCTTGTCTTCACTAGAGGACCTAAATCCAAGTCAGAAAAATCACAGCCCTTCTGAAAGTGCTAGATTATAATGCTGCTAGGAGGAATAATTAAGAAGTACTGTAGGCGAAGGATTAGAAGAAATAAACTTTGTTTGCAAACATTTTACTTCCCGTCATCATTAGATGAAGCAAAAATAAAATTTTAGTGTTTCTGAAAGCTTGATTATGTGTAAAGTATGTCTAGTTCTTTATGGCTATATACATCTTCATTAATTCACGTAGATAGTTCTATTCAGAATGATGTTCTTTAGGGTTAAAGCAGGGCTTGAACTGAAAGATAATCATGTTTAAATCATGGGCTTTTCCTTTTAAATTTCAAATGTTAATTTAATCGGAGGAATGGCTAGAGGTTTAATAGGTGGTACTTTATATTTTTGGCTACTCCCTTTTCACTTATTTTAAAGCTCCTATTTAGGTTCTTAGGTTAGAATTTATTAAGCTCTATAGCAAATAGAAGGCTACAGCTCTGCTATCCCACTGGGGCTTTTAATTTCAAAACATAAAATGGCTAAAATAGATGTTTCAGACAGAGTGTGAGGGGAGACGTTTTAAATAAAGAGAAACAGTATGTATTACTCTTGTTTTTGTGTGGCTAAGGATTATTTTTATATTTGCAAGTATTTTTAGCATCTTAGAAGAAAGAGAAATATATAAATATGTGTATACATGTTTACGAGTATCTTGTGTGTATATATACTTATGTGTATACATATTTAATATGACTAAAAGAAGCATGGAAAATAAAAGAAAGCCTAATCCTATCACACCAGTACAAGTGCTATTGCTTTAGCATCTTTCCGTTTAGGTTTTATTCCTTATGAGCGTATGTGTTCCACTGCTCTTTTCACTTACTGCGATAGAGATAGGTGTACGTAAGGCATATAGTACTTCGATTGTGCTGCTTCTGAGCAAGTGTGTTTCCTTTTCTGGGCTCATTGGACTGACTCCAGTATGCAGAGGTGATTGAGGTTTTTGTTGTGTGATTTTGTATGTTTATTAAGCTTTCTCAATGAAGACCTAAGTGCCAGCGTTTTATTTATGGAAGGCAGTCCACAGTTATAAAGTTATGCAGTAGAAGTGCATGTGCACTGCCTGTGAGTTTGCATATGTAGAGGATCTACTTGCCTTTTTAAGAGGGTGTTAAAATATTTTCCTTTCCCTTTCTTTTGATTTACTCTCATCTTTGAGATACCGGTCTGTCTGTCTGTTGGTGGGTGGCGGGGAATCTCCTGCCCTCCCTCCTTCCCACCTGCATATGTGTCTGTCTGTCATCTTTCTCTCTCATGGACATACTTGTCTCACACTTAATTGGAGTCATCTTTGCTTTTGAATTTATTTATCTTTTTTTTTTTTAACTCCTTCAAGTGAATTCTTGCTTGCTCTCACCATTTGTTCTTTCTTGCTTTTCTTTGCTTTCTTTTCCTTTTTCCTCTCTCTTTGAACCAGTTATTCCTTTCCTGCGTTGGCTGCTCATGTTTAGTGGATCAGTTTGTAAGATGCAAATTCCGTAAGTTGTCCTGGGTGGGCATTTGTAAATTTTTTCCTTGTGTGTCTTTTCTTCATTTTTGCCAGTGTATTTTAAAAATTAGACTCTTTTTCTCACTTAATGTCTCTTCTCCCCCAACTGTAAAATTTAACGATTAGGCAATATCATGAACCACCTGTATTATTTAGAACATGACATGTAAATTGTTTAGCAAATATGATTGTCTTGCTAAAATTCAGTCCTTTACATATGAATCCTTGAGTTTTTAAACAATATTTGCTTATTATAACTGTATATTTGTTGCTTATACTACTTAGCCTGGAGCATACGGCCCTCAATTTACTTTTTCTTGAGTCCTGATACTTCTAGTTAGATGCTTTTTCTGGGGTGTGTGGTTTTGACTCCTTGGCTTTGAATTCTAAGGCCAGTCTAAACACTTTGCTCTCGTTTGCCTCTTGCTGGGCAGTAGGGTTAGTGAGTTCTGCCACTTATTATTTGTAAAATGGGGATAATTGTAGTACCTAAGCCCTGGAGTTGTTTTGAGAATTAAATGAGGTAGTATATGTAAAGCATATAGAAAGTGATATATAAGTTTGGCTATTAATATCATTACTTAATTGTGAAAACTTAACAGGTTTGGGCTTTATCTGAGGGCAGGTATTGGTTTACTTACAGGTATAAGTTCTGGCTGCTCCTTGAGCTTATGCCAGAAAGAAATGTTTCTATTCTGTTGCCACCTCTTTATTTCCTTTACACACAAGGGTGGAAGAAAAATATAAGAGAAAAAGCTGTATATTTTTGCAACTTTGAAACCTTGTAATTTTCTCTCTCTCTCCCCAACCTAAAGAGAACATTCATTCTCAATCTATACAATGGCCCTTCCTCCATTGCCTCCATTAAATTAGACTCGATGCAGGGCCCTGGAAGCTTCACCATAAACCTTGTTGAGCCTCTGTCCTTGTCCATAAAAACATACATGAATGAACTGTCATGTAGGTGCCTAGGTCCTCAATAAATGGTAGAATATAATTTTTAATCCTCCCATACAGGAAATTGAAACAAACCTTTAAAGTGGTCTTTTGAAAGTACTAGTTTATGGTATTCTGAAAGTACTTGTAGTTTTTGAAGTTGAAAAAATGTGCCTTAATATGCACTTACTCAGTTCTGTTCCAGCTGTTCTATGTGTAGCTTTACTACTTTCTTCAGAGCTGGTTTGCAGGTGTTTCTGCTCCCACTTGTCCTTTCTCTAAAAATACAGCTCAAATAAAAATGTATTTCCCCTACTTTTTTGGCATCACATTTTCAACCTGAGTTTTCTGGGGATCGTGTGCTTTTCCTTAGTGATAATACCTTACAGGTCATCTGATGATTTCCAGAGTGCGTCTCTTACCTAGGCCACACAGTAACCTCATGAGGTTTAGTTACTAGCCCTAATCCACAGAAGCAGAAGCGGAGCGGGGGGCTTTGTTTAAGGACACAGCTGGGCTTCAGACCAGGTCGTGGAACCAGAATCTGAGCTTCTCTCCCCGCCATTGCTCTGCTGTGAACCTGGAGACAGGTTAGGTGGTCGCCGCTGAGGCCGGCACCCTGTGAAGGCCCAGTGTTCGGTACTGCTGTCATCTAGGCCAGGTGCTGGTCAGCTCTTCCGCCGTCTCCTGAAAGGAGCTGTAGACAGTACGCAGACGGATGGGCGAGCTGGGGAGCCACGAGCTGTGGATGCTGGAATGTGAATTCCATGTAATTTCCTATGTCATGAAATATTCTTCTTTTGATAGTTTCTGGGCATTTAAAAGTGCAAAAAAACCATTTTAGCACAGGTTCTACAGAGACAGGTGGAAGACCAGATTTGGCCTGCGGACACGGTTTGCTCATCACTGTTGGATCGTGGTCTGGTCGGGCATGCGGTTTAGCAGTTCAAGTTCCGTCCAAATCTTTGGCCTCTACATTTCTTTGGGATCCGTACTGGAGTAGAGGCACTTAGCTAGCTAGCATGTGGAGGGGAAGGTTTTAGGTCTAGAGGGGGAAGGAAGTAATCCAAGGAAATCCTGTGTGCAGTAGAGCTTGCACATAGTATGCAGCAGTCTGTGTTTATTTTTTAATGGCTGCCATTTAATTTAGTTTGTCCATGTTCCAGGCAGCCTGTCAGTTTTGTTTTTTTTAATTCACAGTTTTATGTTTTATTCTTAAACTTTTTTTTTAAATTACGGAAGTATAGTACATGAATACATTCCCATTATGAAAGATTCAAACACTTACAAAAGATTCAGTGTACATTGGGTTTAAATTCCTTTTTACTCCATTCCCAGAATATCTGTTCCTAACCTAAATGTATTTTTTCTAGTTTATTTTTTTATTTTAAAATACTGCATATGAAATATAAGGTTATATAACATAAAAACCCATACATAAGATTATACTGTTCATGGTCTTTGACTTCACTGAAGCCTTGTTGGGATGGACTGTGGTGCTTTTTTCCTTTGGAAATTTTGTAGGGGACCAAGGATGGGAGGACTTCTCTTACACTGTCCAGCCATTCACCAAGCACTTTAAACAAAACCAGCACCCTGGCGGGGCCTGCCTGCCAGGGGCACGGGTGGGCTCTGTAGGCACGAGCCCCGGTGGCTTCCCGGTCCTTGCGTGCTCGTGCTCATCCTGCCGGTTTCTAACCCTGGAGGGCGTCATGAAAACAGCAGCCTCCTTGTTGCGACCGGGATCCCAAAGCAGACGCGCAGGTGCGAGCATTTCAAAGTGGTTGCATTCCGTGATTGAAATCTGGAAAACAGTTGAGAGAAGATGTGAGCATTTCCTGTTTGGAAGGCATCAGCTGATTTTTTCCCCTGACGTTCTTTTCAGCGGGTCTAGTTAGCTTTATAAGTGGGGAAGGGCAGAGAGGAGACCCCGCGCTGGGGTAGTGTAGGTCTTGAAATTCTGGCAAGTTCTCCTGACTTTTTAGAGAACTAAGTAGATAGGCCTGCCACGCGTGGGGTGTGGCTTGGTGGAGATGGTGGGCACTTGGCCTTTGACTTCCAGCCTAAATTGGCCAGGAACTGGAACAGTGCTTTGCTGAAGTCACTGCTCCTAAATCTCTACATTCTCCTACCACAAATTTTCCTGTAATCATCCTTTCTTCCTTTCATGCCCCCCTTTTTTAAAAAAAGATTTATTTTTTAATAACCCCCCCCCCCCCCCCCCCGCCTTGTCTGCCGCATCAGCTCTCTGTGTGTGCAGCCCCACTCCTGGGCAGGCTGCGTTTTTGTCACGCGGGGCGGTTCTCCTTGTGGGGCTCCCCTACGCGGGGGACACCCCTGCGTGGCAGGGCACTCCTTGCGCACAGCAGCGCTGCACGTGGGCCAGCTCACCACACGGGTCAGGAGGCCTGGGGTTTGAACCCTGGACCTCCCATGTGGCAGGCGGATGCTCTGTCAGGTGAGCCAGATCCTTTTCCCTCATGCTTTTTTTAAAGTGCCTTTTTTCAGTTCCAGCTGGGAAAAAATAACTTTCTAATTAAATATACTGCATCTCCCTAGTTAAAAAACCCTTTTTCTAACATTTAGGCCAAATATGAAAATTGAAATGTTATTTGTATTGTTTGTTATTCACATTTAAAAACATTAACATCTTTGATTAAAAACAGTGTTAAGGGTTTTTATTTCATTGGGCTTTGGGGAGAATTATCAAAGTTTTCGCACGTAGTTTGTTTTATCTGTGTGACTAATTAAAGATAATCAAAGTCACATGCCTGAGAAAATCTCTGAAATAGTACTTTTTGGAGATTTGTATTCATTGTTTCGGTTTACTCAGTTAATTTGCTGTTATTCTTAAAATAATAAAACACCAAGCCCCTGGTTTAATGAAGTGTCGGGTGTCTCAATTTTGGCCTCCTTTATCGTGGCTTGTTTTGCGTGTTCATCAGGTCCAGAAAGGCCGACTTTTAGCTCTGTGGACTGTTGACCAGCGTCGTACCATCACTGACCCCGATTACAAGGAATCCAGCACCGGAGACCCCGTTTGAAGGTTTCGGCCTCCCGTCACAGGCTTGCTCAAAGCTGTAGGCATTTTGAACGTGGCATGTTATAATGGAATGTGGACATTTTACTGACCCAGAGAGCTGTGTATAAATTAAGCTGCCTTTTTTTTTTTTTTTTTTAAAGATTTATTTATTTATTTAATTCCCCCCCTCCCCTGGTTGTCTGTTCTTGGTGTCTATTTGCTGCGTCTTGTTTCTTTGTCCGCTTCTGTTGTCGTCAGCGGCACGGGAAGTGTGGGCGGCGCCATTTCTGGGCAGGCTGCTCTTTCTTTTCACGCTGGGCGGCTTTCCTCACGGGCGCACTCCTTGCGCGTGGGGCTCCCCCACGCGGGGGACACCCTTGCGTGGCACGGCACTCCTTGCGCGCATCAGCACTGCGCTTGGCCAGCTCCACACGGGTCAAGGAGGCCCGGGGTTTGAACCGCGGACCTCCCATATGGTAGACGGACGCCCTAACCACTGGGCCAAAGTCCGTTTCCCAGCCTTTCTTTTTAAAAAGAAGTTTTACAGTTGTAAAATTGCAGTCCTGTTTTAATTTTGAAATCTAGATGAAACATCGCTGGAGCTCTTTCATTGTTGCGGTTAATCTTTTCACATTACACCTGATTTAGTTGGAAACAAATTAGGAACTATACATGCTTAAAGGAAGCAATTTAGTAAACAGGAGTTTCGAGAAACCTAATCAGAATTGTAAGATGATACTAGTGATCAATTGCATTATACAGAATTATAGGTTAGATGTAAGTTTTAGATAAATGTGGGCAACCCTGAAGTTTCTGTACCACAGTGTCAGGAGCATATGAAGATTTGCCTCTCACTTGGGGGTGTTGGGGGGAGGACTCCATTTTTCCTTGAGTTTATTGGTTCATTCAAAAATGATTCAGAAATAGCCTCCTCAGCTCACTTTAGCTGCGGCCACCCAGACAGCAGAGCTGGCAGTGCTGTGACACGGCCTCTCCGAGTTCAGCAAGCTGGCTTCGGAGATGGTTGGGGTTTGTTACTGTGGCCAGGTAGCATGGCAAGGGCAAAGAGACGCAGCCTGCAGATGTAAGCGGCCGTCGGGAAATAGGATGCAAGAGCATGGCAAATTCTGGCAGGTGGCAGCAGGCCCTGGCTCTTTGTAGAGCCTTTTGCAGTCTTTACAAACGGAGTATATGCTTGTCTCCCAGGAAGCATGAAAGAAGGCAGTGGAAAGCGGACCCCCATTCTAAACCATTCATGTCCCTTGTCAGCATATATGCGTGCAATGTTAAATGGTTGCCATTAGTTTTAGCCACTTATTTTCAATTCACAGTTTTGTACACATTTTCCTATATTATTATCCTAGCTAGTGTGTCGGCTGTTTTTTTTTAGTTAGAATTTAGGTTTACCTGTCACGTGTTTAAGTGTCATATGACGCACTCAAGCCACAGGCATGTACTGTGTTAGGCTCCACGTGTAAAAAGTCAGGTGGTAGCAGGTACTGTTTACCGAGCGCCCACCTGCAAAGTACCCTGTTTTATGGTGAGGAATCGAGGCCTAGGCAGACGAGCAAGGGTGCCTGCCCCTGCTCTGCTTCCGTCACACAGCCACCGTGTTTTCCTTCACCTTTTAAGCTCTACCTTGGTGTTCAGCTGGGCCTTTGCTGTTGAAGGGCCAGACGGGACATTACAGTGAAACCTTCCAAGTATTTTAGAAGATGTTCCTTCAGAGGTCAGTGAGACCACAGAGCAGAGGGTTTTTATTCTGCCGTGGTATCCCCACCCTTGCAAGGGCAGGATAGCACCGGTTGTGTGTCACAAATTCATGCAAATAGCGATGATGGAAAGAGGCCTCTAGTTATATTTTGTTCACATGGAGGAGGATTTAATGGCAGTTATGGAAGTCTTCCCCAGAGAGCAGGGGCTTCGGCGTCAGTCAGCCCTGGCCAGATCCCGACTCTGTCATGTTGTGGTGTGAGCTTGGACAAGTGACCCCTTCCCGCAGATGACAACAGTGACTGGCGATGTTAACTGCTCTGCAGGGGTTTTTGCTCAGATTGGACAGTGCCTTTTGTAGAACACTAAGCACAGTGCTCAGCTCCCAGGAGGCACTCTTTAGATTGTGACTCAGTGCATTTGCGCTGGTAGTTCTGTGTATCTTTTTCATCTTGTACTACCCACCTTCAGTGGCAAATTCCCACGAATCCTTCCATTTCCTCCAGGTGGAAGTTGTTGCTCTCAGCTGAGCAGTCCTGCGGCCCTTCCCAGCCTGCTTAGACCTGCTTCATTTGCCTGCACTGGATTCCTCGTAGGGCGGGCTCCTGAGGGCAGGGCCTGCCTCTGCCTCTTTCTTGGTGTCCTGCTGTTAATGTTTGTTCCCTTACACCTTGAGTGAATGAGGAGTACGGCCTGCCTTCTCTTATCTAAATCTGTTTCTCAGCCTTTTCTAAGGCACTTCTCCGTTCCTGTTAATGTAAATTCGCTCACACTCACTGCAGCATTCAGATACCCCCTCCCTAAGGCCAGGCCCCACCCCCTCCCTTGAATGGCAGCAGCTAGACTTTTCCCACCTGCCTCCACCAAGACCATTTTAGCAAGTTCGGCTTCCATGGGGTGTGTTATACAAACAATGATTTTCCCTTTTCCAAGGAGAAAATTATAATCCTGAATATTAAGTTTCACTTCCAGCCTCACGCCAGCACTCTGGTACGGCTTTCGTGTGTTTTCGCCTTTGAGAACTGCAGCTCTACGTGACTTTTCAGGCCTACCCCAGAGTCCTCTTCTAGGAGGTGGTGGAGCCAGCATTAAATGTTTGGTGAAGCGCTGCGTCTCCACCGCCTTTGCACGCGTGTAAGAGAATAGAATGTTAAAATGACGTGCTTTTGGGTTTGAAATAGCGTAGATGGCGCAAGGAGTGCCTTTCTCTCCGGCAGGTGAAGCCCCTAGATGCCACCTGAGAAATCCTCGAGGCTCCCTGGGGCTCCAGTGGGAGTCGGGGCCAATGCACCTTCCTAGGGAGGCAAGGACAGGGCGGGCCTGCCGCCCAGAGCCCCAGGGTGCCGAGCCTTGGAGCACGCCGCCCTGAGCTTGTCCTGTCCACACGAGGTAGGGGAGCCGGTGCAGTTTGCCTGGTAGTTCTCCCTACCAAGCCACAAATAGAGCACCTTGTGGTCGTAAGAAACTAGAGCAAATTGATAGAGTGATCTTTCTTTTTAAAGGCATTCTGTGGATGTCCATAGGAATCAAAATTCAGTTTACTGAGAGGAAGGTAAATTACATCTGGTCTCCAGAGGCTCCCTCTTTTAAATTCAGAGTGACCCATTTAGAAGAGGCCTTATTTGGAACTGGATTGCATTGACTGGGGATTGTTTTAAATGAGCCCTTTTCTATATTCTGGAAATTGTTTTAAGCCTTTGAAAACCACTTGGCTTTGTGTAGTCAACCCTGCTTTTATGGAATGTGGAGGAGATTAGAAATGCAGCTGCGAGCTATGGGTGGCTGAGATTGAGGGGCTTTTGCGGAATTGGGCATCCTTTCTTTAATGGTAAAGGAAAATATCTTTGGCTGGTTTGATGCTTATGTGGTCCATTTAAAATATGATAGAGGTAATATGACCTCATTTTTCAGAGAATGCTACTCAGTATTACTTTTTAAAATCCCCTCTTCCCTTGTTTTGTACTCATTACTGTGTTTTATTATTTGATTATGATAGATTTTTCGGTGACGACCCATCAGTCACCAATAGACTATTACATATTAAATAGTGAGCAAGAAATTAAATTCAAAAATGGTGTGTAATAATAGACCCTGAGATATTTTTGGGAAATTGAATGAATGCATGTTTGTGTGTTGTTGGGTATGCTTAAAATGGATAGATTTTGACATCTCACTCATAAACCCCTAAAATTTCTGGGCAGGCTTTTTTATTAGAAGAAGTAAGAAAGGAGAGAGTATGGGGAATTGAAATGGCTTGCAGTAGGCAGATAGTCCACCTGTCTAATATATACTGCTGCTCTTTGATAGGTATTTTGTAACATAGGTTAAAATTTATCTCTCACAGTGAATTTGTATGTTTACATTCTAGTTATTATTTTAAGGTAGTGAAAACCCTTCGTGCCTGCTCCCTTGACGTGACATTGATGAACCTAGTGGAAGGTTACAGCTGTCCCGTGGACTTAGGGGGAACTCTCTGAAGTGCCCCTCAGGCCGAAGGGTGTCGCCTTCCTTCTTTCTTCTCCTCCTTCCTCCCTTCCCCCATTTTTAAAATAGCAGTGCTTTTCATCCTGTCAGGATTTCATGTTGTGACACCCTCCTCACAAGTTATGACAGCAGGGTAATGACAGCCCCTGCCTCCCGAGAATCAATCAGGCAATTAATTTTGTAAATGAAATCCTGATTATACAAAGCTTCACGTGAGAGGCCCAGTGATTAAAATCAATTTAACAAATTGTTTCAGGTGGGACTTGATTAATAATTTGCCATAAATGCTAAGGCTGTATGACCAGCATACCGTGCTGTTGCTGTTACTATCTCACCATGTATAAAAGTCTACAGGTAAGATGTGGAGCTATTTATTTTAGGCTTCTGGCTCAGTGTGAGTGTATCATCACAATTTTCCCAAAAGTTATTTTACTCATTCATCCGCTCTCTATCTAGATAGACCTTTCCTAACAATGAAAATGGAATATATTATTATTATTTTCTGTGTCATCCAACTTCATGTCTTTCTGTGTTCTGCTTAAACAGAAAAGTTTATTTAAACTAAGTTAAACAGGTTTCTTTTTTCTATGTAGGACTTTTTAGACTTATACTCATATTATGAATTTTAAGGAGCGGCTTGTGGTTTACACACATTTTTCATTCTTAATTACAGTAATAGTTATAGACATAATTTGGGAAATAGTGTTTTAGGAGTCCTAGAAATAGTGTTATTATAGCGTCGAGAGCCCATATACCACCGTTGCATTTCTTTTATTTTTTAAAAATTTTATTAAGGAAATAATAGCAACCATGATTTTCTACTGTGTGTCAGAAGTTGTGGCTCTAAAGAAAAATATCACGAAGAACACACAGTTTCTGCTGTTAAGGAACTCACTATGCAATGAGGGACACAAATAAAGAGTTGCAGAAGGTTGTTGTAAATATTTACTATTTCTGATAAGTAAAAGAGTTGAGGTACGTGATGGAAGCCCTGGGAAGGCAGAATCTTTCATCACGTGGTACTCTGTGGGGCTAGGAATAGTTTTATCAGTTTACAGGTTAGCCAAAGGCATGCTGGGAGCACGGACCTTCCGGAAGGAGGGCAGGCCGGTGCTGAGCAGGAGGGGTTGGCTGTGGCTGAGACTTGGAAGGCATGTGCACTAAAGGTGCATGGGGCCATTCTGAATTTCTGAAGGCTTTTGACTCTGTTTCCTGCCCTTTGACTTCAGGGTGGGTCATGGATAAGATTTCTGCAGGAATGAGGCAGAGAGAAGAAGTAGCTCTACGTTCCTTTGGATACTTGCCGTGACAGTTAGAAAGTCTGACAGCAGCAAGAGGGATGATTCTGGAATCCTGGAGTGGGAGAGCAGGCAGGGACGTCACCAGTCCACTTGCTCTCATCTGTCCCCTCCTTTTACTATGTGAAAACCCAAGGCCCTGGCAGTGAGGTGACCCCGCGGCAGTGCTCTCTAACCCTTCCTGGGGCACTTAGAGTGTGCCAGGCACGGCAAGACTTTGTCCAGAGAAAGGTAAGGCAGTTGGTAACTTTTATGGTTTATTTATCAGCATTTTGTTTAATGCAATTTTAAAGTTGGTAATTGAAGAACATTATTAAGATAATTTGAAAGAGGCTTGGTGGCAACTCTGGAGCTTCTCTGTTTCGTCTTTAGGTACTGCCCTGATATGTCTTTGGAATTGTTTATCCATGCAGACCACATGCTAAATATCTTTGGCATGATTGTCTTTGACAGAGGTACTGATACCTTCGCTGTAAAGATGGGGAAACTGAGGCTTAGTGCATTTGAGTATCGGGTCCCACATTTCATGGCTAGTGAGTAGCCAGAGAGAGAGAAGAACCCAGTGTATGTGGTACAAATGTTAGGCAAATTGGTGTCCACCTGTGGCAGAATTTGGTAACCTATAGTGACCACCCGGACCTGTGGAGGCTTGCGGGGCCTCTGGAAGGTGAAGGCTGGGGCAGGTGAGCGGCTGCCTGCCTGTGGCACAGTGGGAGGTGGGCTCCTATCTGGTCCTGTCACTCGGCACCCACCCCCACACAGCGGTGGTGGTCACATCTGTCCAGATGGGCCGGGAACCTGCGCTGTGGTCTTGGATTCCGTAGCGCCTCTTTTGTGGTCTGGTGGCACTCTGTGTGTACAGGTGAGTTAGGGGCTCTGTGTGTACAGGTGACTTAGGGGCTCTGTGTGTACAGGTGAGTTAGGGGCTCTGTGTGCAGGTGAGTTAGGGGCTGTGTACAGGTGAGTTAGGGGCTCTCTGTGTACAGGTGAGTTAGGGGCTCTCTGTGTACAGGTGAGTTAGGGGATCTGTGTGTACAGGTGAGTTAGGGGCTCTGTGTACAGGTGAGTTAGGGGCTCTGTGTACAGGTGAGTTGGGGCTCTGTGTACAGGTGAGTTAGGGGCTCTGTGTACAGGTGAGTTAGGGGCTCTGTGTGTACAGGTGAGTTAGGGGTTCTGTGTACAGGTGAGTTAGGGGCTCTGTGTGTACAGGTGAGTTAGGGGCTCTGTGTGCAGGTGAGTTAGGGGCTCTGTGTATAGGTGAGTTAGGGGCTCTGTGTGTACAGGTGAGTTAGGGGCTCTGTGTACAGGTGAGTTAGGGGCTCTGTGTGTACAGGTGAGTTAGGGGCTCTGTGTGCAGGTGAGTTAGGGGCTCTGTATAGGTGAGTTAGGGGCTCTCTGTGTACAGGTGAGTTTGGGGCTTTCTGTGTACAGGTGAGTTAGGGGCTCTGTGTGCAGGTGAGTTAGGGGCTCTGTGTATAGGTGAGTTAGGGACTCTGTGTGTACAGGTGAGTTTGGGGCTCTCTGTGTACAGGTGAGTTCGGGGCTTTCTGTGTACAGGTGAGTTAGGTGAGTTCCCTGAGGTGCGGAGAAGTTAAAGGGCGACTTGCTCGGTGTCACCTACTAAAGGGGTTGAAATTTGACCTATTTTCACAAAAGCTTCCTTTCATCGTTTCATTTCAGATTCATACTATATTATTTCTCTTTCTTAACTAAGCGTCTGCTGTGAGGCTGTCAGTAGTGACACATGAATATGAACAGTCTTGCATACTTAAAGATGTAAATTTTAGAAAGTGTTAAAGCCATGATAAACGCTTTATAATTTTTGGGTGGCAAGAATAACACACTTGAGGGAAAGTGGAAATATGTTCCATTACTATTTTGATATTCCTTTTAGGTCTAATTTACTCTAGGAAAAAAAAAACATGTACAGATATATTTGGTTTGCTCACGTTTAAAAGTTTAGTCAGACTTGCTGAGGTGATTTATAAGGCGCTGAACTTCGGGGGGATTAGCAGTTTTCTGGCCTTTCTCCACAGTTCTAGATGGTCGCTGTGGCGGGGTTCACAGTCTCTCTCCCCCACGTCACCTCTTCTGTTCCTGTGGGCAGTCTCCCTGGGGGACCGGCCTGTATCAGGGAGTCACACAGAGGAATGTGGGGGGCTCTGTTCTGGGGGACCCTGTCCCAGTCTGTCAGGAGGGCCTTCTCCAGGAGCCACGCTGAGCCATGGCGCACCCCCAGAGAGCGGTGTCCTCGGGCAGCAGTGCTGGGGCCGGCTGGCCCTGGACAGGGTGCCCCCTCCTCCACTGCCCTGCCCCCCACTGCCCTGCCTGCCCTCCACCGCCTGGACCACACTGCCGTGCACCCCACTGCCCTGCCCCCCACTACCCCGCCCGCCCCCCACTACCGGCCCCCCACTGCCCGGCCCCCACTGCCCTTCCCACCCTCCGCTGCCCTTCCCACCCTCCACTGCCCGGCCCCCGCTGCCCTTCCCACCCTCCACTGCCCGGCCCCCACTGCCCGGCCCGCCCTCCACATCTCCTTCTACCCTGTTATTTTCTCAGTAGTTCCCGCTTCTCTCCAGCCCCAGTTGTTGACATGAGGAAAGTGAAGGGAGCCCACACGGTTCACCTCGTGGCCTGCTGCCTGGGGAGGCTTCCATTCTGGTGAGCGCCCTGCTCTGAACGGCCGGCAGGTCAGGCAGGTGTTGTGCTAAGTGCAGGGTGAAAGAAGCAAAACTCCCACCTTGAGTTAACCGTCTACTGGGGAGCAAGAAGAGAAAAAGTAGCTCAGCCTACCGGGTGGTTTTGCCAGCTCAGAGCTGGCTTCAGGTATTCTACAAAAGGCCCGGAGTCGACCCGACGGGTGTAAAGTACAAGGAATGGATGTTTTAGTACAGGAGGAAGAAGCTCGGAGCCCTCACTGTTGTGAGTTACAGTGTTCACTGTTGTAGCTGCCTTTAGGGGAGCCGCACCCACCAGCAGCTGTGGTCCCTGAGCTCTTCCTGCTCTGCCGTCTGTCTTTCACTGCTGGACCCTTGTCAGGGCACCTTAAGAAGGCGATCACATGAGAATGTTTGTTCGGGTGCCCTGGGAGCGCATCGCAGGTATTGGGCAGGGTACTTGGGTGGGCTTCTAGAGGGCTTCACGAGCCCCTAGCGGATACGCTGTTTCCGATGTATGTTCATTATGATGCATTTCTTTAGTGCATCCGTAAGAGTTAAGAACCATTACTGTAGATTGTTACTTTTTTCTGTATTTTGTGAAAATTACTTTACACATAGGTAAAGGTATCAATATATTAAGATTTTATCGCCAATATTAGCAATTCTGAAAAATAAGCATCTAATGGTTTCTTGGATGTGACAGAAACTGTAGCTAGGAAAAAATCCCAGGTGTCTTCCACTCCAGACCTGGTTGCCGATAATGTATATGTGAAAACCAGCAAACGAAACTTCTTTACTTAAAATTCCACATCAAAACACATTTATTTCAGAGGTAAACTACACAAATAAGAATTTCCCATAACCCCATTTTTTTAGGAAAAGGCACCTGAGGAAGTGCTTCTCCGGTCCTCCGCTCGTCCCTGCCTCTTGGAGGCCACTCTTGACGCTGTGGTCACTTCCAGCCTGCATTCCTGTTTCCAAAACACAGAGTTTGTGAGGGAGCAAGGGGTATTAAAAAAAATAATATGGAGTTACACAGATCTCTGCAACTTTCCTTAAAGAAACAAAAACAAACCCCGAACCCGCTGACAGCGGCATCCTTCCGGTGGGAACAGGGATGTTTCGGTGTCCTTTAGCGCCTGTCCCGGCACAGCGGGGCAGAGGGCACGAGAGCCGGGCGGTCCTGCTACCTCACGTGGACAGGCCACCCCGGATCCTTCCTACCACCGTGGAATGTGGCGGGCGTACCTGTGCCGACGAAAGCAGGACTGCAGGCAGGGTGCTGGGGCCTGACCTGGAGCTCCGGTGTTTCAGCGTGACCCTGACTAAGCAGGTGCTCTTGTCGGCTCGCCCGGAGGCGCGTGCCAGCAGGAGGCACTGCGGGGCCCCAGGATCCGGGGTCCCGGCCGGCCCTGTGCCATTGGCTTTGCGAGCTTCTTGGGCAGTTGTGTTGTGGAGCGGTGGTGCCAGTGGACACGCAGCGGCTTGAGGAGGACGCGCTACTGAGTGAGGCGCAGGGTCTTGATTTATACTGATTTTCATGCCACTAGGAGAGAACTTGGCTGCGCCTGTGGCATGCATGCTGTCGCCGGCGCTACATGTGACCGCTGCATGTGTGTCCAGAATCGCCGTGAACATCCGCCAGTGCTGTTTGCTTTCTGTTTTTGAGAATTTCTCATTTGACCGTGTTGCTGCTTTCCCAAGCATTTGCTGAGTAATCACAATCATCAAGTCATCCGTGCTAAAAGGCTTTGAGTGCAGTTCAGGAAGTAAGAGAAAACGTGTGAAAAAGACAACTCAGGCGCTGTCCCGAGTAAGCACCGCTGGGGCACTGCCAGGAGGACCCTGCAGGAGGGGCTTGGTGGGAGGCGGCAGAGGGGCCCCAGCCAGGCCTGCTGGCCCTGGGCGGGTGGTGGTGGGTGCAGGAAGCCCCGCCGATGCTTGTCTATGCATGGGGAAAAGGCACTCCAGAGTCATCTTCACACGTCACCACAGAAAAGTCCGCAGTGTCCCTGCGTGGCAGCAGCTCTTCCTGCTGCTTTCCCCGTAGCTGTGCTTCTTGGGCACGCGGCGGTGCGCGTGGCCTTCTCCCCTGCGTGGCTAGGCCGTGGGTGCTCTTGCACTCTCTGGTTGTGGCAGAGCGGGTTGCTTCGCTTTGCTTCTCTGCGGTGGTGGCTGCTGTGGCCCAGACACTGTGGTAGCTCCGTGGTGCCGCAGGGCCTGAGTGACTCTCCACCGTCGTGAGGTTCGCAGTGTCTCAGCCCTTTCGTGAACGAGAGAAGGAAGGCTCTGAAGGGAGCAGCTGCTCGGGTCCTCAGAGCAAAGAGTAGGTGGTGGCGGGAGGGTGGAGCCCAGCTCCCAGCTCCCAGCTCCATGCGGCTTTGCATAAATAGCTCCTCTCCTTTTGAGAGGGAACAAGGGTATTTTAATTTAGAAAGCTTTTGTTTCTCGTTGCCATATTATCCTTTGGAAAGCATTTTTAGTATCACTAGCAGCTAGATCTAAAACTCATTTCCTCTTATTGGGGTTGGTTGTTTTTGCCAGTGTACAGGTATTGAATCTTACATTCTTTAGTTACTAGTTAGGCAGAACATTTTCCAGAAAAAGGATTCAAAAAGAGAAGAATTTTTCTTTCTGTGTGCTCTTGTTTAATCCAGATGTATGATAAGATTATAAGTCAAGGAGGTTTAAGGAATTGGGCAGAAGCAGATTGTGGAATGTCATATTCATAAGAATCCTGTCATAACCTGTCCCCTTAGCTGGATATTTTGGAGCAAATACAAGTACATAGATACTTTACTGTAAACACATGCAGGCATGCTCTGAGGGAGTGGCAATGGAGTAACTGAGTGTGGCGGTATGAAGTGGGTCTAAAGTGTACCAGAAGCTGGTGAGTGGGCCTCTAACCTGGATACTCCTAGAAAGGGGAGTGGGTCCCTCGCCACCTTCTGAAAGCCTGTTGGACCTGCAGGAGAGCGAGCAGCGCAGCCTCGTCCGCACATCCCCACGCAGCCTGCACTTCCAGAGCCCGTGCTGCACCCTTCCCCAGCCGGGCATCCGGGAGGCCGGGCGCAGAGGCAGCGGCCCTCAGGGAGGTCCAGGGCGGGTGCGGCCTGCGGGCTGAGACCTCCAGAAGCTCCTGTGCACAAGAAGGAAGCACAGGAAAGCCTCCTCCAGTCATGGAATTTGCGTTTGAAGTAGAGTGAATGAACTTAGCCTAGTCGTACCAAGCGCCGTGTAAAAATCAGTGGCACGTGATGTGGTGGCATGTGATGTGGCCTTGTTTTACGGAATGGAAGCCCAGACCGCACAGCCGCGGGATGCCCTCTAGAGAGGAGGACGTGCTTTGGAAGTACCTGTTTGGAGAGGCATTAATGAGGACAGGCTCTGAGAGAGCAGCAGTTTTATGTGAGAAGTGAAAAAAAATGGTGATGGCCGGACCCTGTTGGTAGAAGGAGGGATAGAAAAGAAGTGTGTGAAAGTGTTGCTGGTTGCATGGGAGTGGGTGGCTCTCCCTGGCCTCTGTGTTTTCTGGGAGTTTTAGATTTGATTTGCTCTGCATTTTCTTTAAGGAGATAGTAGTAGAAAGCAGGCGCTAAGATCCTGCAGGGGTACATGCTTGATGTAAAAATAGCAAGAGTAAACAGGCACGAATTTGGATTGCAGATGAATATTTAATAGTAGGCCACGAGGAGAGAAGGTTAAAATTAAATAATTTGTATTCTATGAGGATCTGTTTTTGTGTTTCAAGTCTCATTGAAAGGTATTTGATGCATTTTGAGAGGTTCAGATGATCTGTGTGTATTTCAGAAATCTCAGGGTTAGGCTCACATTTTTGGCAGTGGTGCAAATTAATGGAATTTTAAGCAAGGCTGTGAGTTTATGGCAATGATGAGACATTAAAAAAAAAAACAATTTTGGTCACTGAGATGAATTGGCTGTACTGTTATCTCTAGCATTAAGACGTAGACGTCCTGTCATTTTCCCGTTTTGAATTTCTTGGTCAGTCAGGTGGTTCTGGTGGTGCTGGGCCCTGGGCTGATCCAGGTGGCTTGGGAGGGCGAGGCTGTCTCAGGGCCTGCCCTGGCCGGAAGGGAGCCTGTCCCCTGCCTGTGCACTGCCTGTCCACTGCCACGGCCTCTACCTTGTAGGAAGGTTTATTTTATCTTCAAAGCAAGTGCGAAAAACAATGACAATTTGCTCTTTTCGGGCATAAATTCTAATTTACGTGGTTCTAAGAAAACTACTGAATTCTTAGTCTTTGCCTGTAGTGTGAAACGCAGTGTATTTTCAGTTGTCAAGCCAGCACAGGTTGTGTAACATCAGTATGTTTTTTGGGGAAAACTCTGTTTCTGTCGTGTCTGCACCTTTTCTTGGTTGGTGACAGTGATACACACTTGTTAAAATTACGGGAAGTCGTGAGTTTCGAGCAGAACTGTTGTTCTTAGGGCGTGGGCCTAGGGGCCTGCAGATACTGTGTTCAGGTGAGATCAGTCCCTGAGAAATTCTTAAGGTAGCCCGTTAGCCCCTGTTAGAGCCTGTCCCAGGTGCAGCAAGGCCCCTCCTCTGGGGGCCGCGATGAGTGTCTGCGGCGTGGCAAATGGGGGCTGCAGGACAGCCCCTGAGCCTGCTGGCTCTTCTGCAGGGGGGGCCCTGGCCCGTGGACCCCCACCCGGCCGAGCTCTGCTACCGACCTGGCGCATCAGCTTCACCTGCCCCCCCCCCCCCCCCCCCCCCCGTTGCAACCCAGCCTGATCCTTGCCAGCTAGCTGCTCGAAGGGTCGGGGGAGTCTGGCCTCAGCTTTCCCACGAAAGCAGCCGTGGCCTGCTTCAGCTTCTCTGCAAGCTCCTGCTCCCTGCCTGGCCCAAATTGCCTGTGTCCTCCCACGCCAGGAAGCACTGCTCCTGCGAGCCTTTGCCTTCTGCTCTCTCCCACCTGGAAACTCCCACTCTTTGGCAACCCTTGAGCCGCCCTAAGAACCCCATGTCCTACCTCGCTGCTAACAGAGTCTGGCCCATGGAAGGGCCGTGTGTGTTTGTTCTTTTGAATGAATGCGGCAGGCCAGCCTTTGTCGGGGGGGTGGGGGTGGGGTGGGGGGGGCTGTCTTTCCCCACCGTGCTCCCTGTGCTCCCCGCTGTGCTCCCCAGCCCTGCGCAGGCTCCATTTCTGGCCCTCCCATGGCTTTGGCCCTGAGATGCCCGAGCTGACTCACCAAACCAAAAATAAAATTCAGAATGGAGTAGAACTGGCGATGCTTGGTAAGATGCTCCCTTCCTAGGGAAGGCGGCTTGTTCCTAGAGTCAGGGCACAGGCCCTCTTGGGGAATTTTTACTCAGACATCTCATATTATCCAAAATCTGCCCTCGCACTTTCTAATGAGCACTCAGATAGACAAATGGTTGAACAAGACTTGCAGATTGAGGTCTAAAACAAAAATAATTGTTCTAAGAATACTTTGAAGTCAGGAGGTGTTGCTGATTGCTCTGTGGATTCTGCCCTTGTTTGCCTGGGAGTCAGAGGCGCTGGAGAGACAAGCACGGTGCTTGTTTCCTGCGCGCACGACACAACCTAGGGGCCAGTACTTCCTCTCTGCCTCCGTGCGGAGTCTTCCCTTCTGTCGTCCACTCCACGCCCACCTTAGTGGTTAAAACCTTCCTGAGAGCAAAAGAAAGCATGACTTGCCTCTGTCCCCCATTTTTACCTCCATGCTCTTCTGCGTTTTCATTCGTCAGGTCATTGATTTTAATATTTTCAAACCTAAGGATAACTGTGTTTTCCGTGCATGTGCTAATGTGACAGAAACGCCTGCCTGGGTAAGAGCTGGCGAATGCTAAGCCCCTCCTTGTGTCTCTTCGCAGGGCAGCGCCATGGACCCCATGGTGATGAAGAGGCCCCAGCTGTACGCCGTGGGCAGCAGCCCGCACGCCCCGCCGCAGCAGAGCAGCCCCTACGCCGGAGGCACCTACGGCCCCCCGGGCCCGCAGCGCTACCCCCTTGGCCTCCAGGGGCGGACGCCAGGCGCGATGGGGGGGGATGCAGTACCCGCAGCAGCAGGTGGGTGGCCCATTGTCCTTATCCCTACTTTTTGGGTATGTGGTGATGATTGTTTTGTCTTTGTCTTTGACTTACTACCTAAGGTTGGTATTGTGATGATTAGGGGAAACGTCACTTTAATTTTTAACGTATTTTTATTTTTTAAAAAATTTTAGGAGGTCCTGGGGCTTGAACCTGGGACCTTGTACGTGGGAAGCAGGTGCTCAACCACTGAGCCGTACCTCATCCCCTTTCCTTTAATTTTCGTTGTTTTTTAAAAAATACTCATGAGTACAATTTTTTTCTTTTAAACACCTGTTTGCTCTCAGGCCAATGTTACTTATCTGTAAGTGGTGCCTTGTCATGGCTTTGTAACAAATTATATACATCTAAGCTATGAAATGAACTTGGCATCCTAATATTACTGTTGTCAGACTGTCAGTTTTTGAGCAGTGACGGGGACTCAGAGTGAAGTTTCAAGTCATTTAAAGGTCTTCCCATGAAGGTGGCATCAACTTAAAATTATTTTCAGGCTCCCAGGGTTACTTTGTTCTGTTAGTTAATGTAGTATTGCTTCTGTACTGTATGTAAAAGTTTTCTCTATTTCATATCAGAGGATTTGATGTGTATCTGTTTTCTTAGATCTTGATGGATCTTGATGTTTTTAGTTCAAACACACAAAAAGAATTCCTGGTCTTAAAACAGAAAGCCCAGGAATTTCTTACTCTTTCCCTAGAATCAGATAGTTGGCGTGGCCTTCAGGGAGGTGGACTTTGGGGTGGTCACCCTGTGGTCTCCTGGGTATTTGGGGCGATCTTGGCTGTGTCAGCTGAAGAAGCAGGCGAGACGTAGACCTGGCTCAGGTCCCACCGAGGGGCTTGCAGGACGTGCACACGTGGCGCCTGGACGGCGAGGGCTGCGCCAGGCCGGAAGGGCTAGAGGGGCGGCAACAGAGGTGGCCAGGACCTCTTTTCTCACTGGAGTGGACTTGTAGTGCGGTGCAAAGCTGGGTCGAAAACCTCACTAGCAAGTTAGCAAGTTGCCCCTGAGCCGTTTCTTTCTAGACTGGGATTATCTTTCCTCTTTGGTGATATTTGACTTGGAGGTGGCTGTGGGGAAAGGTCGGAGTAGCTCAGCCTTCGCCCCCGACTTATTGATTTCTTACACAGCCTCCGTCGTCGTCAGAAGTTCTCACCCCTTCTTTGTTGAAGACGGGCTCCTCGGAATTATGGTGGTCAGTTGCCCAAATTAATCGTACCCTGGATTCTTTCCGTAGCACTCCTTTCTTAGAGTAATGCTTTGCTTCAGAAGTAACTTCTGAATTGTAAATGATTGAAAAGTAAGATGAGAGGTTGTGATTTTTTATTCCCCTTTATCTTTTTCCTCTCTCTTTTTTGTGGCTATGTTATACTCTTGAAATCCAGTCCTCCTTAGATTTATTTGAAGGGGCACATCAATGAAGATTACCCACCAAGTATGTCAGCAAATTTTAAATTACGATTTCACACCATTTTACTGCTAATCGAAAGAAATGCTCAGTTGTAAGTAAGCACAGATCTTCTTACTAATGAAAGGAAAATAGTGCAGGGCGAGAAACTGAGAGCTGTAGCTGTAGGAAGGGCAAGCTTTCCCCATACCCAGGTAATCGTAGTCAAGCATTCTGCACAATCTGTACTGCTTTTGTACCCTTTCATTTAGTCTAACATAGCTTTGAAGTACAGTATCTTGTTTTGAAATTTAAAAGGCTCACAGTTGTGAATGCGCTTTTGGCTCTGCGTAGCCTATTAAAGGAGACAGCCGGCTTTTAGACCATAGCACCAAGTTCACGTGAGCAGCTCGGTGTAGGCTCCTTGATAGGTCTGAGATGGGGAAGCCGGCGAGGTCCTCTGGGAAGGGCCCCGCAGCCCGTGCGTCTGCGTCGTTAGCTTTTGTCTGTTCTTCGGGAGAACTTGTCGGCGAGTCGCTTTGTTGGCTGAGTTTTGGGTAATTGTGAACACGGCCGTGCATTGCGATGGCCAGCTGGTCCCCCCATCTTCTCTTGGAACTCAGGCGCTTGCTGAGCACTGTGGCTGCCTCGGCTCCTAATGTTCTTCAGGGGAAAAGCTGGAAGATAATCATGACGTTGAGTTTTTACTGAGTGGACATCACCACCTAGGCATGACTTTGCTTTGGACAGCCTCCAAAGTGTTCTGTGTTCGGTTTGTGAACCTCTAATGAGCTGAATCCAGTTCATTTAATAGTGCTCGTATCTTTCTGCAGAGGATTAGAATGCAGGCATTCAAGTTTGTAAATTGAGTTGCCCACTTACCAGCTGAGTGGGAAGTTGTCGTTGGCTCAGGGGTCACAGTTTGATTCCTGGCCGGCATTCCACTCTTGTGACATGAATTTTAAGTGAGTATTCTGCTAAAACGGCAGCACTGGTATGAAATTTGACCTGAGTAGTATCACTGCGTACTTGTGGTGTACGGGTCAGTCAGGAGGTGCTGGCCTCCAAGTGATGGATTTTAGCATTCGCCCGGTGATTCTTGATTGATATGGTGATCATTTTATTTTCAAGATACTCTCATGACTGGGCACTTGAAGCATGATATATGATAATAATATGTCATTTCAGTATTTATTAACTGGAAAAAGATTTGTGATCTTTGACCTGCCGATTCTCCCACATCATCAGGCAAATACATGGCTAAACAGATTAGTTTTGCACGGTGCCCTAAAAACTAGTCTGCTTTGGTTTCTACTGAACTGAGAGGGGAAATGCATTTTCTGTGCTTCTGTGGAGAATGTTCTGCCTCCAGGTTCCAGAAAATCAACCTGGGGATGGCTGGCAGAAGTACTTTGGTTGGTTTTACCTAAACAGTGCTCTATAGAGGGAGTATTGTCTTTAACATTACTAGAATCTGACTCTGAGTTTTTCAGATTTTTTTTTTTAATTTAAAAACACCACGGTATCCTTTGCTGGATCATGGCTGTGGTGAGCAAGTATTTTGTTTCATTTCTCTTGTCCTTTGCAATCATATACACATAGGCCTGTGCCAACTTGCTTTCAAAAAGATTTTCATGTAAAAGATAGAGCACCTGGGGAAAACAGGCTGTGGAAGCTAAGATATATTTATTTGTGTCAAGCAGATTTCACTTGTGTAGTCTTAGGTTTTTCCTGAGTTATTAGGTTGATATTTTAACTTTCCTTGTTGCAGATGTTTGTACGATCTGTTTGTTGGAACTATAAAATAACTGGGGAAAAGGAAAGAGGGCAGAACGAGAGATTTAAGTTCATGCAATGGCAATATATTATTTTTTTTGTATTTTAAAAACACACCTCTATTGTGAAGGCCTTTACAATTAGAGCAGGGAATGTCGTTTTGAATGATATTGTAGCAAAATTAAATAGAAACTACTAATTGGTGTAACAGTAATCCATCTGAATTTATTACTTTAAACCTGAGTAATAACTGAAAAAAACTGAGGTTCTTTTGAAGAGGTTAAAACTCAACTAGCTAATCTAATCTGTGTCTTCAGTTTTTCTTTTCCATCCTTTGGCTGGGTCTATTTTGCTGCATGTCTTTTTGAGTAAAATATTTATTTCAGAACATAAGCATTTTATTTGGTACCATCTTAACAGCCAAAAACACTTCTTCCAATGCAAATGTTTATTTTGGCAGTAGATGTTTCTAAAGGGAGACAAACATTACAATTGCTTGGCTAAGATAAATGTTTTCTTTGGGGTGTTAAGGCCGCCAAACAATTTCTAGGATTCCCACCTGTGTTACTTTATATTGTTGGTTTGTAGAAAATAATTGTTTCTTTTAAATGCAGTGTTCTGTTTGAACAGTATCTCTGAGAAGTCAGGATGAATGGGAGGGAGCACTGGTTAAAGTCTTAAAATTCTTAATTTTTTGACATGAAATGTTTCTGTCTAGGTTCTGCCTCTGAACCTCAATGTGAATGCAATAGTCAGGGCTTAATTTTGGTTTTATTTAAAAAAGAACTTGAACCTCTTACATCTAAGGAGTAAAGCTAGGGTGTGGTAGGATGAGAAAGGAAGGCTTAACCTAACTGAACGGAGAAGGATGGGTGCCTAGTATCTGTTTTCCATTCAGATGCTTAATTTTTAAATAATTATGTATTTTTTCATAGGCGCCCAGCTGTGTGCCAGTGACACCCTAATGTAATGACATACATATGTATGTGTGTGTATATGTAAAAACACACATTAAATACTATATACAATATTTACTTATAGCGTGTATTGTTATAAGTAAACAATTAAAAGGAGAATAAACATTTTAGCCAGTGAAATAGTGAAATGCTGTGAGATTTCTTTAAATATGTTGGTTATAGCATTCTCATATATTCATGTTCTGTGTTAAGAGACCAGAGCCAACTGGCTTTGCTTGTTACATCTGGAACACTTGGAGCCCTTTCAGCGGGCTGCAGATTTGTATAAATAATGGCTTTTTTTTGGGCCCCGTTTTGTCTTGATTTCCTCAGTTGTTCTTCCTCAGTGCACATGCAGGTATTTAAGGTTTACCAACAGAATACATTCACACCTTACATTTCTGCTTCCAAGTAGAGAGCAGATGCTACTGGCTTTGATGCCAAAGTTCCCAGTGGGGGGAGCGTTGCACCAAGACAATATTTTTGAAAAGATTTGTAGATAGGAAATTTTTATTTGCTCCTTAAAATGTAAATTTCTGGAATATTTAATTGGCTCTACTTCTTTTATTGCAGTTGGTTTTAAACATTTTGAAGCATGCAGTGTGTCTTTCTTAAAAGAGGTGTATTAGAAGAGATCACTTTTCAGGAAAAATACAAATTTTTAATCTTCAACCTTTTTCCTAAAACATGATCAGGTATTATACTTAGAAATTTAATGGAAAAGGTGAGATGATTTCTTTTTTAGTTTGGAAAGCTACTTTTGTATTAGGGAGTTTGTGTTTTTTTATGTGAACACATTCTAAAAATTATTTATTGTGTACTGTTGTCTGCTGATAGCTTGTATTGTTTTGTCACACACATATGAATTCCATGTGTTTTATATATATAGACTTACTGCCTAAAATATCTGTTAAACTTTTCTATTGTATTTTTATTTTTCAAGTACAAATCTTAAGTGTAGTTTAGGTAACGTTAGAATTACTTGAGTATGTTTGAAAAATTTTGCCTTATTTTATCCAACCAAAGAACTATGAAGTGTCACATTTATGTTAAAAGTTTTAACAATTCAAATATAGCTGACAGTTGACACCAGTAGAGTTGACCAACCACATTCCTTCAGTGCTCCCTGAAAAGCAGGAACCGAGAGCAACAGCCCAGATCCCACAAGCTGTGTTGGGACTTGAAGTGACTCAGTGGCCTGAGACTCTTCCATGGGGCTTAAGAAAAAGTCCCAAGGAACACCTGGGGATGCCGTGCCGGGGCACACAGGTGTCACCCCTGTGTGCCAGGTGAAGGGCCAGGTGCTGGAGTCGGCTGAGAGCCCTGGTTCCCTGCACCCACCTTCCCAGGGAGCTTGTGAGGAACACACCTGGAGCCGCCACCCCTGACCTGAAGGACTAACGTGCCCAGGCCCCGGGATCTGGGTCGCCAGCGAAGAGGTGGCCTGCACGGCGCCCAGCCTGGTGTCCCCGCACAGGGCTTTGGTTCCCTCAGAAGCTAGTAAGCCAGTGTCCTTCCGTGCGGTGCTGAGCTCGAGTTCTGTGTTTCAGGCGCCTCCTGAAACCTCGAGTGATGCTTGACAAATCGTATTACTATCCCTGTTAACCCAGGTTTTCTCTAAAAGGGAAAGAGCTGTTTCTTCTTCAAAGATTAGGACATTTGTTGGAATCAAGGCAATAAAATAGTTTCTGATTTTTAACTTTATTATTTTTAAGATGAAAGTTTTCTCTGATAACGGCTTTCTTCTAAATAGCCAGTATGTGTTGGATATTAGAATGTAGTCTGCCCGCATTTGATATGAAGGAAACCTTAAGGTTGAGATGCTAACTTGGCTTGGAATCACAAAAGGAAGCAAAGAGAGATCCAGTAATTACTCATTTAAGACATTACTATCCAAGGGGTTTTGAAAATATGTATTGTATGACATTGGGATAAATTGTGTAAAATGAAGTATAAATAGAAATGCTTTCAAGAGTTATGTTCTATGACATAATTATTCCCACTCCTCATTAACCCAATGGGGAGAGGGGCTAGATGGCTTTGATTTGTATTTTAAAACAGGCTTTTTTAAGGTAAGGTTTTTCTTTTATGCCAATCACCAGTAGTTAAATTCTTTAGGGCCCCAAATTTTTAGGGCAGTTTGTTTTTATATGTGATAAATGTTGGATAATGGCTATTTGCCCTTACAGTTTTGAAAAATAACTTTAAAAGTTAAATCCGTAATTATGAATGAAATTGAGAAAAGAAAACACTTTAGCAGAGATGGAGAAAGAAGGGCGATGGATGAGAATTTTAAGGGAAGAACGGGGAATTACGAGAAGGAAAGTGAGGCGAGGAGCTCCTGCTGTGCTGCCCTTCTCCCCTGAGCAGGCCGGGAACCTTGCCTGCCGCAGGTGCTCCTGGGAACCAGGTGTTAGAAATTCCCTGGAAATTCCGGAGCAGGTTAATGAGGGTGGTTAGTATGAGCGTGTAACACAAACACCCCTTGCCTCCTAAAATAGCCGCAAACAAAAAGTTTGTTCTCCAGGTAATTGTCTACAACAGCAGGAATTACCCAATTTCCGACTTCCTACAGAGAAGTGTTTAATCTAAAACACAGACTGGCTTCCAGGGAATTAGTCAAATTAGTCTCCCTTTATTGGTATGGCGTCCATAAGAACACACTTTTTTTTAAAAACTACTAAACAGACCAGTGGAATTGGTTCTTCCTTGTTAGTCAAAGGCAGAGATGCAGGCCAAGTTCTTAAAAACATCAGACATTCAGAAAGAAAGAGTAAGTCCATGATCAGTAGCAAAAAATCCAAGTATTGGTGTTTAAATACAAAACTCTGCAGTTGCTGAGGTCTTTCACTTAGTGGTCTTGAGGTTAAGAGACCAGCTCCCCCTGGACAGTCGCGGCAGCGGGTCCCGAGAGGGGCGGGGGGCAGTGTCCGCTGGGAAGAGAACGCCAGCCCAGAGGGCAGCGCAGAGGGGGCACGGCAGGGACAGTTTCCCAGCGTGAGCTGCTGGGGGAGCGAGCATGTGTGAAGCAGTAGCTCCTACAAGACTGAAAATAAGATCGACCTCCCTTTCCAGCCAGGTTGTCGGCGCCGTTGGATCCAGAGAGCCCTGGAGGAGGCCAGGGTCCGCGGTTGCCAGCCTGTGGGCGCCGCGTCCTCAGACGCCTTCTTCCCAGCCCAGGGGATGCCAGTCAGGATCTCCGCTAGTGGTGATTGTCCAGGCACCGTAGGAGTTGGCACCTTCGGAGTGCTGGGCTTCCTTGTCCCCCCTGTCCTCTGTGTGAGTCCTGGGCGTGCCAGTGACCTGGGCATGAGAGGCTCTTACTCCTCGACAGAATTGGCCAGATTTTTGTAGCTGGGGAAGGAGGAAGCCCCCGCCTTCCAGCTCAGGTGGGCTGCTGGAGAGACCAGGCTTCCCACCCCCCGCCGCCTCTGGCTGAGTTCGGCCCCACACCCCTTCTGCTCCAGCAGTCACGGGCAGAGTGATGTGCGGTCACGTCATTGGCCCCGAGTCTTCACGACAGCTCCCGTGTCACAGTACACTTACAGAGCAGCACAGGGCAACCTGTTGTGCCCCTTAGCACCTAGCTTCAAAATCCTGAAGTTTTTAGTTTAGTTTTTTTTTTTTTCTAAAGACTTATTTATTTCTCTCCCCCCACCCCCTGCCCCCGTTGTCTGCTCTCACTGTCCACCTGCTGTGCGTTCTCCTGTGTCTGCTTGTATTCTCATCAGGCAGCACTGGGGATCTGTGTCTCTTTTTGTTGAGTCATCTTGCTGCATCAGCTCTCTGTGTGTGTGGCACCACTCCTGGGCAGGCTGTGGTTTTGCGTGGGGCAGCTCTTCTTGTGCAGGGTCCACTCTTGCACGGGGGGCACCCTTACATGGGGACATCCCTGCGTGGGCTGACACTCTCGCGTGCAGCAGCACTGCGCGTGGGCTGGCTCACCACATGAGCCAGGAGGCCCTGGGTTAGTACCCTTGGACCTCCTATATGGTAGGTGGACGCTCTGTCAAGCCGCATCCACTTCCCTTAGTATTTTAATTTGTGATTTTACATGCATTTGAATTTGGGAATAATTTTTAAAGCTGGAAACAACAACAACAAAAATCCTAGGAACGTAACAGTTTGTTCTAATGGAAACTGTGAGTCAGCCAGAACTGTGGGTGCCCCAATATGATAATCTCAACTAGTAAAGAGATTACAGTGCCCAGGAAACAGCTGACTCTTGACTTGGAGGTGGATTTCCAAAGCTAGGAGGAGCATGTGTTCTAGTTCACACTTATGCACTACTTGTTTTCTTTTCTTCTCCTGACACATACGTGCATGCATACACATGCACAAAATCCCCCAAATCTCTTTGATTCAGGAAAAAAATTGAAGACTACAAAGGAGAAATTGAAGACTTTAGGCCTTTGAGCTTTTTTTGGGGAACAAATTACAGACAAGTTGCAAAAAATATAGTACAGAGAATTCTGGTGTCCCCTCAGCTAGTTTCTTCCAGTAACACCTTACATTACTGTATACATTGTCAAACCTAAGAACCTGCCCTTGGTCTGTTTCTATTAATTAAACTCCACGCTTCTTGTAGACTCTCAGTTTCTTCGTCAGTTCCTCGTTCTGCTCCAGTGTCAACCAGGGTACCCTGCTGGGTTCAGTTGCCGGGTCTCCTCAGCCTCCTCTGGTCGAGGGCAGTTTTTAAGTCCGTCCTTGCTTTTCATGACTTCGGCGGTCTTAGAAGTGCAGGATCACCCCTGGTCTGTAATGAGATTCGGGGTATGGGCTTTTGGAAAGACTGCGGCAGAGGTGGAGGGCCTTGCTCATCAGCCTGTAGGAGATACATGGTACTGATGTGCCCTTCTGGTGAGCTTAGCCGGCACTTGTTGGTGAAGGAAGGTGCTGTGTGCCTGTGGTCTCTGTTGTAAAGTTACTGTTTTTCCCCTTTCTTTACTCTGTTCTTTGGAAATGAGTCACTAATCAAGACTTTGGAGTTTATAAACAAGTACAAAGAAACTAGTGAAGTGAAAGTTAAAGATAGGGAAGTAGATATACATACTACACACATCTTTCTATTTTGTGCATATCCTTTTCCTTTTAACTGCTGTGACTAGATTCATGTTTTTATTCTGATTTTTTTCCCCTACAGATATTTCTATAAATTCAGGTGGCATAACCTTTATACTTTTATTCAAGAAAATAATCCTGGTCCAAATAACCATTTAGAATTATTAACTGTTATGAGAATTAGAATAACCAGCCTTCATGGTTAGGACTTGAACTTTTTGGATAACGAATCTTTGTAGAAAATGCAGAATTATTCGTAGTGATTCAAGAGCTTCTCTTGTATCACACCTTCCCCCCACGCCCACTTCATTCTCTTCTCCTACAGTCTACCCGGATCTCTGCATCTCAGAAAATGATTAGGTAAACCCTCTCAGTCATACTTGACTCTTCTCTTAGCAGCCTTTCAATGTGCCGGATAATGCCAGTAGCCCTTCCTTAGGCTCATATCCAGAGGCTGAGCACTTCTCCCTGCTTCTGCTGCCCCCCTCTGCTGCAGCCCCCGTGCTTGGACTCACCCATCTCGGCGCTGCGCCCTTGCCGCACCCCAGTGCAGCCCAGCAGCTGGAGCGGGCCTTCCCAAGGGAAAAAGCCAGGGCCCCAGGACCTCGCCTTGCTTTGTGTTCCCGCTGGCACCTGCCACGCCCTGGGGCATGTGGATGCTGCTGCTGCTCCTTTGAGGTGGCAGGGGCTTCACTGTGCCCAGCTTTGGGCCTGTCATCTGCAGTGGTCCTGGCACTTCAGACTGTTACCGGGCAAACGTTCATGCTGCGGTGAAGTGTTGTTACTTGGCTCTGGCCATCGATGCCCATCCAGCCCGAGGGGTGAGGTGAGTGGGGAGCGCGGTGCGTGGGGCGCGGTGCTTGGAGCGCGGACTTTCAGCGGCTCTCTGCTCTCGGCAGTGGTCTTAGTGCCCAGCTCCTCTGGTGATCCACCCGTCAGCTGCCGAATCGTCCCTGGACCCCAGTTTTAACCCTGCTTTTTGATTCCTAAGGCGTTTCTGTTCTCTGACAACCATCGAGTGGTTTTTCTGTTGATTTCTTCAGTGTGTGCGATGTTTCGTGGCCCGGGTTTCTTCTCTCCGACACTAAACCCCACTGAGCAAGTGGAAGGTGCTGCTACTTTAATTCACAGACAGTAAAGCCTCTCAGAATTACTTCTGTTTGAATATAATGCAGTAAACGGGGAAGGTGAGCAGAGATTATAGACAATAGCGGAATCAGACTTGGCGTAAGTTAGGTGGTAGCTCAGATGTCCGTCTCCAGGGTGGTCATTTGACAGTGCTTGTTGCTGAAAATCCCCACCAGTTGGGATGCCTTATGGTGCTGAGCAAGCGCTCTGCTGGCAGCAAACCTACTGGAGGGGCAGAATTCCTGCATGCCCTGGAGGGCAGCGCGGGGGCTGCAGGAGCGCCTTCCAGCCTCTGTGGTGGGGAATGTTCTCCATCAGCGCTTATCCTGGAGTTCTGTAATGGTGCCTGCTTAGGGAGGAGAACCCTGACGTGACATCTCGGTTCCCCGTACATGAAGGTGAGAGCTGAACCTGCTCTTCTCACCAGACCTTCTCTTCACGGTGCCTTAGGGGGCCGGAGCAGCTCGATACGCCCAGCCTGGAAGGGCTGTGTCTCAGGCGTGGGTGGGAAGTGTCACCATGTGCCCGAGCTGCACGTCGTAGCCTGATGACAGCCCAGAAGCTGGAGCTGTGGCTATGCCTGGAATGGAAGCTGCCCCTGGGAGCAAAGAAGGGTCATTTAGATGGAGTTGAGAAGCATCCCTGTGTGCTTTATTCTAGCTGAGGTTCATTGTTAAGGAAAACTAGGAATTTAGTGCCTCAGCAGAGAAAGCGTGCCGTGTCCTGGTCATCGTCATCTCCTCCCTGGGCCTGCTTTCTTATCTGTGACATGTAAGAGCGTGTCACTAGGTGACAATACTACGAGCAACAGCTGTGTGGGTATTAGACTATGTGCTTTACGTGGATGTCCTCCTTGAGTCCTTGCCACGCTCCTGTTTCTTTCCATTTCATGAGTAATAATAATTATAACAGCTACTGCTTGTTTAGTGCCTGCTGTGTGCCGGGCAGTGCTTTGCCTGCCTTTCGTGGAGCGAGCCGCGTGGCCTCCCGACGGCCTTCTGAGGCTGGCACTGTCTGCTCCCTACTGACCAGTGAGGCTGAGGCCAGGGGCCAGCCAGGTGGGCGCGACTCGCAGGCTTTAGAGCCTAGCCTAAGCGTCGCGATTCTGCTAAAGCCACAGTGCTGCTCGTCACAGGGCAGACGTCTCCAAGCCTGTGTGTGACGAACGTAGCCTCGTGCTTGGCAGGGAGAATCCCTCGTGAATTGAACGTCACACTTAGCGTCACAGGATTCTTAAAACTCGAAGTAAAATTCACGTTACGTAGAATTTTTTAAGTGTGAGATTCGTTGGTGTTTAGTTCATTCACAGCGTTGTACAGCCACCATCTCTGTCTAGTTCCAGGACACGTCATCACCCAGGAGGACCCCTCGTACTCATTAACCAAATACTGTGCTTCCCCCGGCTCCTGGCATTCAGAAGCCCCTTCCTGTCTCTGTAGGTTTACGTACTCTGGAGATGTCATACAAATGCAGTCATAAAATAGGTGGCCTTTTGCGACTGGCTTGTTGCCCTTAGTATATTGATCTTTGAAGCTTGTCCATGTTGTGGCATATATGAAAACTGCTTTTATTTATTTATTTTATTAGCGAAGTTGCGAGCTTTCGAAACATTCACACATAACGTGTGGAATTCCCATGCATCGCCCCACCACCGATACCTGACATTGTTCTGGAGCATTTGTTACATATTATGAAAGAACTTCATCAAAATATTATTGCTGGCTGGTCCATGGCATACATTTGGTGTAGTTTTCCATAAACCACCCTTTCATTAACACGTGCATTAGTGTAACTGTTCAGCAAGTGAACCATGTGGTGGTGATGGACTGTAATTAGCAGTACACATGTGAGAGTCTTCGCTCATGAGCCATAACCAATGGACAATAAGAATCCATTTCTTTTTTTCTTTATGATTTATTTTAATTATTTTTCTCTACTCCCTCGTTGTTTGCACTTGCTGTGTCTGTTTGTCTTCCTTGTTTCTTTTGGAGGGAACTGAACCTGGGACCTCTGATGTGGAGGGAGGCGCCTAATTGCTTGAGCCACCTCCAATCCCTGCTTCTCGTATCTCTCATTATGCTTTTGTTCTCATGTCTCTCTTGTTATGTCAGCTTCCTGTGCCTGCTCATCGCACTGGCTTGTGGTCCTCTTTAGGAGGCACCAGGAACCAAACCACAGACCTCTCATGTGGTAGGCAGGAGCTCAGTTGCTTGGGCCACATCTGCTTCCCAGAATCCCTTCCTTTGCAAGGCAGAGGGCTGTTCGACTGTGTGGCTCCACCGTATATCCATTGTCTACCCCTCACCCATCGGTGGACTTTAGCCTGTTGTGACTGGTGCTGCTGTGAACACTCGTGCATCAGCAATTGTATGAATATTTGCATGTGGTTCTTTGGGGTAAATGCCCAGGCGTGATTGTGCTGGTAATTCTGTGGTCAGTTTTTTGAGGCAGTGCCCAGCTGTTCCAGAACAGCCGCAACACGAGAGTCAGAGTTTCCCAGGGGCCTAGTGTTCCTGCGAACCTGCTGTCCAGCCAGGCACCTTGCTCAGCCCTCCCACAGGTCATCTTCCAGGATTCTCCCAGCACCCGGGAGGTTTGCCGTGGGGAGCAGAGGCTGGACCTCAGCTCGCCCACGTCCTCCAGGCCAGGCGTCGCTGTGCATGCGGCACATCCCGCACTTGGCGGGCAGGATGCTCTCGGGTGGCATGTTGGCGTAGAGTGAAATACTACTCAACCGTAAAGTAAGAAATTCTTGCAAACCTTTTCTCGTTAACCGAAGTATAAAGCCTCGCTGCTTGTGGTAGCTGACCCCTTTCTAACTCCCCAAGGCCCCCCTACCCCAACCCTTTCTTCAGAACAGGCCCAGGGTAAGCCAGGAAGTTAGATGTCATCGTGCCATTGTATCTTCATGGCGTTTATTTTTGTCATTATCTACTGTCCATGGCAGGTAATACTTGTTTCCTGTTTATAGTAGTAAATACAAAGTTTTCTTTTAAAATACTATTTATTCGAATTTAAAAAGGGATTCACTTGAAAGAGAAACAGATCACAGTGTAAATGGTTTGCTCACTTTGTGTTTCGTGCAGCAGATATTTTGACTGTCCGCATGCCGGGGGTATAAAAGTGACTGCCACCCGGCCTTTGTCCCGAGGTCCCAAGGCCTGGAGACAGGTAGGAGGCCAGGTGGAGCTGATTCCCCTGGGCCGCAGCACAGAGGCCTCACCTGGTGGGGTAGGATGGGGCAGCAGGGAGAAGGGGAAGCTGCACGCGCACGGCCCATTCTCATTCTGATGAGGCCTCGATGAATTTTGATAATTGATTATGAGTGGTCTAAACACCGTTGTCTCATACAGTTGATTTGCTATTATTTTTCGTTTCCTGAGCTGAAAGAGTGTTATTAAGGTCTTGAATGGTTTGTCCATTGGTTTGTCACCAGACATTGGTTGATAACTCTAGGGGAGCTCGGCGTTCACGGGCGTGGGAAGTGGCTGTGTATGTAGATAGTAGCGTACAGTTTGGTAAGTGCTGTAGTAAAGCCGTGAGGCGCATGCTCAGACAACAGCCAGCCCTGCGCGGGGCAGGGTGACGCTTCCCAGAACTGGCAGCAGTAGACCTGGGTCCTGGAGGAGCTTGCTGGGCATTCTGTGGGTCCCTTCAGAGCCCACCTGGGATTTAAAGGCCGCTCTGCAAACGCTGCAGCATTTTTCATATTTTAGTTTGTGCAGGTTCTGAGCTTAGCTTTTCTTTTCTTCCTGTGCCTCCACATTTTCCTTTCATCTTTCCCCTGTTTCAGTACTTTGATGGATCAGGTCAGAAAACAACAGGCCTGCTGCTTAAGGACTGGCTGGGTGCAGCTTGATCTTTAAGACGAGGAGCTGTCTCTCCACACTTAGAGCCAACGCATGGGCTTCCAGAGCGGAGAGAATTGCTGTCGGTTCACGGCTCATGAACGGACCACAAATGCAGTAGGCTTAGAAAATGGAACACTTTCTAATGACCAGTGATTGCTGTTAATCATAGTTTCTTCCCCTTCAGAGTTATCAGTGTGCAAAACTGTGCCTGCATCATAAAATTATAATACCTTTATGACAGTTAAGTGTATATATAGGAATTGATACTTGGCACTGCACGCTACCTCGCTGATGAGGTTTGCTTTCAAGAATAGGATCCTGTCAGGAATCTAGAGTCATGTTCAGACAATATAATCAATGCTGAGTATTTATTCTGGTGCATATAACTAGGTAAAATGATGATGTGAAAATATGTAAAGAAGCTAAATTTTGAATAAAAACTTAAACACATTTTTTTCCCCTTACGTTGAGCTTACTAGTAGATTCTTTATATTCCTACCTCTCACCTCTGCTTTTGTAAATAGGAATCTGAGCGCTGCTTTCATCAGTTTTACTGGTTATTACCAGTTTTATCTGTTATTGTTAATTTTGATAGCATATTTCGGCACATCCTTTTTTATTATTGAAAGTGGCATATATTCACACATCTTTTCAAATTAAAAGAGAAAAAATAATATTAGAGCGCTTGCTCATTTCCATTAATCTCGTCTATAAACTTCACTATCTGCACATGAATAAGATATTTCTCTTTCTTTGTATTTTTCCCCTTCCATTATTTCATTTGTTCAGGCATTTATTAGTATTTGTTATATTATTGCTACAGTAAAGCTTAGATCTAAGATTGGCATTAATATGATTATTGAATATTATAATTGTATAATCCAGAGTCCTATATGAATGCAGTAAAGAGGTGAGGGGTGACTGACCTTGTTTTAAGGTCTGCGTTCACATGGTTACTTTATCCTAATTCTTGTATGAGAAAATAAGGTTGCAAGTCCTAGTTCACCCAGTGGCTCACCTGCCTTTTGGACAACTGAACATGAACTCGTGTTGTGAATTCCTTATTAAGATGCATGGGCTTTCAACACCCATGCAGATGATGTGAAGTCAGGCATGCTGAGAGAGGCTGCCGCTGGGGGTAGCTGCAGGCTTATCCCTTCCCTTTACTTAGGTGGTGGCTGGAGGGGTCGGTCTGGTTGCCTGGGCTCCTTCTGAAGGCTCTTTCCTCTTTCTCTTTAAGACGTGTGTGCTGTACATTGTCACAAGTTCATGGTGTTGGTTGGACGTTTGTCTGCTGATGGCCAAGTTAAAGAGAATTTGCCATGACCACCTCACCCTGTAGAAAGGCCCTTGTCATCGAGGGGCTCAGGGTCTAATGGAGGAGACGTACATATAAAAGGCCGAAAAAATAGATTCCTAAGTAGTGTATGTGTGTGTGTATGTATATATATATACACACACAGTTAAAAATAGTCTTACAAGGCTCATTATGAAAAACACCATTTCTCACCCTGCTTTGGTTTGCTGAAAGCGGCTGGAAGCAATATACCAGAAATGGGTGGTCTTTTTCAGTGGGCGTTTCAGGGTAAAAGCTGACAGTTCTGAGGCCGTGGAAGTGTCCACGTCAAGGACCACCAGAGATGCTGTTGCACAGGAGGCCACGTGGTGAGCACGGTGGTGGGTGGCCCCTGCCTCCTGCAGGCTCCCCCCCAACCCCCCCCAGCTCAGCTGTGAGCCCCGTGGGGCCTCCTGCTGCTGCCTCATCTTCCTCTGTTGATAAAGGACCCCCACTGGGGCACCAAGACCCACCCCAGGCCATGCGCCCCGAAGCCGTCCAATCAGAGGGCCCACATCTGCAGGGCGGGACCTGCTCTAGCAACAGGGTCTTTTCTGGGGTCCATGGCAAGCCTCAAACTGTCACACCCCCATCTCTGCTCACCCCGAGCTGGCCATTTCACCTTAACTGTTTCTTCTGGTACCTAAATCCCCATGTCTAAATGGCATGCTCATGGTACGCTGTTTTCATTTTTCAAGCTGAGCTGACTGGCTCGACTCTGTGAAAGTCCGCTCGTTCACACTGCTCCGCCTTTCCCTTGCCCTCTGTTCTCCCGTCTTGTCTAAGCTGTCGCTCACAGCAGCAATCAGTGTTTGCATTAGTTTGACCATATAAAATAACTGTCCTTAATATACAAGTTTTTGTTATCCTAGAGTTGATAATTACCTAATTTGTTTTACTTTTTAAAAACGTACACAGCACCAATTTATCCTCAAACTCGGCTGGAGCTGTACCGCTCCTCTCGGTGTGGTGGGATGCAGCTGTTATTCAAGCTGTGGGAACGTTTTCATGCTCATGACTGCCCTTTTATGACGTCTTTTGGGTAACTTTTATATGTTTGGGGGTACTTGCTTCTACAAGGTAAAATTCAGGAGCTCCAATTCACAGTCTCCCTGGCAGCTAAGATGCGTTCAGGCGAGGTAAATCCTCCGGTACAGACCTGATTTGGAAGTAAGCACATGGCATGCTACTTGTCCCCAGAATTGCTCTCTGGACATCAGCAGTGGCTGCGTGACTGAGCCCTGGTCAGAACTGCAGTCCCTTCCCACTGTCCCTTCCTACATGTGTGATCTGCCGCTCACTCCGAGTTGAAGCTTCCCTCAACTGTCCTTTCTGGAATTACTTTGGCCCCAGACCTTATTTTTCCAAATCTCATGTTTTCTGTCTTCATGGATTTCCTCATTTTGATGGGACACATCCTGTAGTAGCTTCTGCAAGAAGGTGGAGGGAGGTGAGTTTGCCTGTATGTCTGAAAAATGCTTTTTCCACTTGCACACTTGGTGTGGCTGGGTAAAGAATTCTGCATTGGAAGTAATTTCCCCTTAAAAGTTGCTGTCCACTGCCCACTAAGCATCCCTTATTTCTGCTGAGAAGGCCAGTGCTCCCTCCTTTGTACGTCACCTCCTGTTCTCTCTTGAGGCTTTAGAAGCTCTTTATTTCCCTGATTTCTAAAATGGGACTGAACGTTGGAATGGGCATCTTCCATTCATTTTTGCTGGGCCTATTTAGTCTGAAATTCAGTTTTTGGAATATTTGGAGGAATTGGGGGTACCATTTCTTTAATACTTGAAAATAGAATCTTCATTTTCTCTGCCCTTGTTTTCTGAAACTTTGGATGTTATAAATCCTAGGTCAGTCCTTTAATTTTTAAACCTTTTCTTTGTCCCTTTTCCATCTCTGTCCTTTACTATTATTATTATTTTTCTTTTCCTTTCTGTTATCTGGGAAAGTTTCTTAGTTTGATTTTCAACTGTTCTCATGCCTTTTTTTTTTTAAATTTCTTTTATCATAGTTTTGCTTTCTAAGAACTTGTTTTTGTTAACTATTCCCTTTTTTATACCATCTTATTTCATGGATACAGTAGTGTATCTTGCTGAAGATAATTTCAGTTTTGTGGTTTTGTTGTTTTCTTTAAAGACCTCTGGAGTGTTTCTAGTCTATTTTCCTTTGGTTCCTTAACTGCCGTTAACCTTACTGTCTTTTCTGTGGGAATCTGGGTGGTGGCCTTGGCTTTCTATTCCTATGAGGGGCTAGGAACTTAACACCACGCCTGTGTACCTGTACAGGTGTGCACAGATACGCACTGGGCGATGGGGAGGGGCCAGGCTGCTTAACCTGGGACCAAAACGTCCGTGTCTGTGGTATTTTGTTTATTCTTGAAGAAGTCGGGGTCCTTGAGATCCGGAAGCCTCGTGGGGTGGGCCTGGTCAGTGTGGAGTCGGCCCCCTCTCCTGTGCTGTGCCCCCCTTCAGTTCAGCCTCTCCAGGTGGCCGTTCTCTCGACCTCTGGCAGGACGGGTGGAGGTTGGGGTGGCGGCCCTCAGCTGCTCCTTGCACGTGAGCCCACCTGCCTGCTGCCACCCTTTTCAGGGAGCACTGCCTCTGGTCCCTGAGCCCTTGCTTCTTGTCCTCTCACCTAGACAAACAGAAACTTTAATCGTCACTTTTCTAACTGTTTCCCTTCCTTCGAAGTGTTGTTGACCTGTCTTACCTGTTCTTCTCTCATACCCTCTTTTGTCCTTGTGGATTTATGCTTTTTAGATTCTTTTACCGACATTTTAATGGGGCTCCATGAGGGAGTAGAGATAAACAAGAGTGTTTCCTGGCAGTGCCCACAAAGCCGTCGTGGTAAAGCGTTGTTCCTGCCAAGCTCTGTCCCTTCTTGAGGCTTTACAGGTGCTGCCTGGTGCTCAGCTGGGCCTTCAGGGCCTCCAGGAGTTGTAGATTCAGAGCAGGCCTGGAATAAATGCCCTGCGCTGCGGCGTCCTGAGGGGCCGCGAGGGTGGGCAGCCGCCTTTGTCTGGAGAGGCCCCGAGGTGGCGAGGGCAAGCCGGTGCCTGCCTCTTACGGTGAGGGGAAACTGAGTGTGGAGTCCAGTCGAGAGACGCCCAGAGGCAAGGAAAGAGCTTGGAGAAGTCGAAGACGATTCCGGCATTTAAATGTTCATCCACATCCCTCAGTAGACCCGACTTTCTGGTTGCCCTTCAATTTTAGGAGAAGTAGTTGGCAAGGTAAATAAAATATTTAACGCTTCTGTTTAGTCACAAAGGGAATTTCTGGTGTAGACACATCCTGCATGCTCGCTGCTTTTAAATGGCAGGGGCCGGGGCGTCTCACAGCTCCTGCCTGGAAACCTCGTGAAGAGCCCCATGTAGGAGTAAAAGAAGCTTTTGTGCTGGAGCCTGCCTGGCCTCCCCCTTGTCCCTTCATCGGGGACCATTCTGATTTTACAATTAATGGTAAGAGTCATGACATTGACTTTGTGACTCTTTCCTCGAAGAAAGAGGAAACGGTGCTCATTTAAGGCAGAAAACTATACTATTTGTGTTAAAAAGTAATTTTTTATGAAAATGAAGCTTTCTGATTTTTTCTTCATATTCCTTGAGTCTTTGAGCATTCAGTCGGGATGTTGCTGTGTTTGAGTTTGATTTAAGAGAACAGCTTTTTGGTATCAGTATGTGTGGCCCAGTGACGAGACCAGTGAGAAACTAAAAACAGCAGCAACTGACTGTCAGAGCAATTATGACAGAAGTCAGGTCTGTGGCCTGACGTGTCAGGAATAGAGAAGATAGTTCAGCCTGTTTGGCCAGCATTTGGCGTCCACGTGGCTGTTTTCACAGCCCTACATATGGTCTTCCAAGCGAAGGAACACTGCCCACTTCATCAGCGTTCACAAATGTTGTCTTTCTGTCTTCCTTCGCTGTTGAAACCGTGGTAGGTAATTAGGATACCCTAGAGAAGCCTCCTTCAGAGAGCACCTGGCGGAGGGCTCGGGCGCGGAGCGCACGCCGCGTCCCGGCAGGAGGGTGTTCTCTCTGTCCGTGCTTGGTGCCCTTGTGTTGCCCTGATCCTCAGGCCCCCGAAGTTAAAAATACCCCGTGTGTGGTCCTGCCAGCTGGCAGGAGGCCAGGCTTTTTATAGCCTCGCCTGGCCTGGGAACAGAGCAAGCGCAGGGCTGGGGCCGGGAGCGTGTCCTCCGGCTTGGAGGGCCACGGTGGGGGCGTCCTCGAAAGTGCGCGGCATCTGACGTCAGCCCCCCCCATACCTTTTGGTGAGCTATTTGTTAACATAAGCAAGGAGACAACTCTAAGTCATTTTGCCCATTAGTTTTGAAGCCTGTTGTACCATCTGTCAGGGAGAAACTTCACTGCCTGAGTACATATACTTTAACAAATTAACTTAGCACCAGGTTCCTGGAGAAACATATTGATTAAATGTCAACAGTTTGGGGACATTTAGTCTTCACTTTTGGTCTTCTGTGTCCAGTGGCAGCTTTCCTAAATTATGTCCAGAATTTCCTTGGGATTATGCCCCTTACTTTGGGTTCTCAGTTGTTGATCCTGTGTAGTTTCCTCTGAAGGTTTTCATTCATTTCCACAGTTTTTCACCCTCCCTCCCTTCCTAACAGCAGCCTGGAAATACTGTTTCATTATTAAAACCATAGGGGTAAAGGAAAAGATGTCACTGACACATCGCTTTATTGTGCTGTTCAACATTGGCAAGGAGTTTGGTAAAGCGAGGGATGACGCTATCGAGTTTTCTTAAATACTTCTCAGCTGAAGGCGTCAGTTCATCAGGACGTGACCCCCCAGTATCGAGACTTCAAGATACTTGATGGCAGAAGGCTGCTGAAGTTGCAGAGAGCAGCTTCTGCGTGGTGTCATGGAGAAGAACCAATATCTGAACACCCCCTCGAGTCAATGATTGTCTGACATGTGTTTCTGTCATAAAAAGACCCGCGCACATAGGTTTCCTGCTCCTTTACTCACTGTTTGGTGAAAGTGCGTGTTGTCTTGGGGTGCCGTGTTGGGTGCATAAGGAGCGTGGTTGGTAAGCCGAATGTAGCGGTCTGCGCGCTCGCTGAAGAGGTGACCATGGCCTTGCCCGGGGGACAGTGGCTCACTCACTGCTGCGGATTAAAAATTCACACGCGTACCTCTTTGGACGCCAGACTTGCTGAGGAGTCCCTGCCATCTTTTCTGTAATTCTCTTGTGGATGTTTGTGCACAGAGTGGTGTGTGTCAGAACTTGAAGTGTTCTTGAGCAGGTGGTGCTGGACAAGCTTTAGCACAGAAGCGCTCGACGCGGGGCCGCCCGCCCTAGGGGAGAGAGCCCTCCTGAAGTCTCTCAGTGGCGGCAGAGTGCCGAGCGGTTCACACGTGCTCCCAAGTGGTGACCGAGCTTCCGCTTTGAACCCTTGCTCTCTTTTCTCAGAACAGAAAAGATGGGACACTGTGATTGTAAGTTTTGAGGATGTGGGAACAATTTACAGTGAGATTGGAGGTTTTTTTTAAGTTGGTCAATATGAATCTGGTAATTTTGAACTCCATTATTCTGATTTCTGTGCTCTAACAAGAAATTTCATAAACCTTTTTCTTTTGGGGGAACTATTTTTATCAATTGAGTGGATTTTGTAAATATATATTGTGACTTGATTTTGTAGTTTGGTAGAACCTTAGAAACAGTCCTATTTTTAGGCCCTTTAAATTCATAAATTAAGGGGTCTACTAGACTGCATTTCCAAACCTTGTTGCAAGAATGTTATTTTTAAATAAATAAGGTCTATACAGCAGCAAGTGGATCTGCTTTATTTCCAGGTAAATGATGAACTTCAGATTTTTTGCAGGGATGGAGGAATTAGTTTTTTGTTTTTGTTTTTTTCTGATTGCAGAAGTTCTGCTTGTAAACGATTAACAAAGTTATTGAATGCTTAATGCAGAAGTGAAAGGCAGAGTCCAAAATGATGTATTACACATATTATGCAACTTGATTTCTTTGCTTAATATATCTTAGGCATCTTTCCATTGTCCATATTTAATGCTACATGGTATTTCTCTTTGTATGGGTATATCATTATTTAGCTACATTTTTGATTGAGGGATATTTGGGTTGATTCCAATATTTTACTATTGCAAATGGTACTGTTAAAGAATGCTTTCCTACAGTCGTATCCTTGTGAGAACATTTCTTTAAGATAAATTCCTAGAAGTAAAATTGAAGGGTCATAAAGTCAGAGTTACCTATTTTTTAATGGGGGAAAAAACCAAACCCCAAACTCAACTTTGGCTGTTTTCTTTTGTCTTTTAAAATAAGTATTCTATTCCTGTGTCATAATAAATGTGAGTATGGATAAACTACAGACTGGAAGTGTTGAGCTGTTAGGCTATTTCAGAATGGGCATATCTCCCCCTTTCTAGTTCCTGGGATGATTTATAGCCGTAGGGTGCCAGGAGTGGATTTGAACCAGCACTGCAAAAGGGAAATGTGGAGTCGTGCAAAGATTGTTGAAATTACTACTTTGGTATTACTAAGGACAGTCAACTTCTTGCTGCACAGTTAGTTTATTTGAGTATTTATTGGTCAAGTGCTTCTCATTGAAGCCTAAAATAATGAAAACTCCTCGCAGCACACATTCAGAGCTGATTGTTGGCTTTTTAGAAAATTCTGTGCTTAAATCTTGCTAAATAGTCTTCAGCAAGATTGACTAGTTGTAAATGGATTGCTGTGACTGTGGATTGAATTACTCCTTTTCTGTAAAGATATTATAGTGGTATTGTTATCTCTTAGTGTTAAGTTGATCTAGATATGGGGCACTTTCAGTTGTACAAATAATGTTATTTATATAAATATATATATGTCTTAATCGGCAAGCATTATATTTCTGCTCTCTCTGGCATAAGCATATAGAGACAGTGAATCAAAATATTTTGTTTGTCCCATTTGCTGTAGCCTTTATAAATTCAGTTTGTGTCTGTTTTTATGGTTCTTTTAAGCTAAAAAATTGAGCCAATTTTGAACTCCAGTATTCAACTGGACCTTCATTAATGTAGTGATTGGTAATGCAGTGTTTTCATAAAAAACAGTCACCTGCTAAGGCTGTGACATTTTTCCAAACTGGATGTAAACTTTCCCCCTTTGAACCTAAAGTTTGCCCTGAGCACATGCTTTCCCAAGACTGACCACAAGGAAGCATGTCAGGACCGACTCAGGATTCCAGTAAGATGAGGCTGTGCTGTCCTGACAGCCCTGCTGATAGCGACGGCTCGTGTGGTTCCGGGGCCTGTGAGCTGTGTAGCACGGCCTTCAGGCAAAAGTGTGGCCTTTGCCAGGGATGTCCTCTCATTTACGGTGGAGTCTTAAAGTTCCCCGTCCTGTGTAATTGGGGGAACAAAAGAAGAGAGGTGTACCAGATGAACCTGGGTGTGAGACGCAGACCTTCCCGTGTTTTGACAAGCTGCTGGAGAATCAGCTGACACCTCTGATAGTGCGAAAGGAGGGGCTGCCCAGAGTTTCCACGTAAGGCGCCCTCCCTGCGCGACGAACTAACTGGAGCCCTGGTATGGGGGCCCTTCCTCACGGCACAGTGCGTAAGAGGACTGGCGTAGGAATTAGAGCGGCAGAACTCGAGGCTTAGCTCTGGATCTTCCCAGCTCATTGGCTTCCCAGCACTGAAGTCTTCCTGAATTGTAGTGTTGTGAGACTCAATGAAAGTCCACGTCAAAGTGGTTTGAAATGCTCCGATATGGTCTTTGCAACAGAGCCCTCGGATTGTCCTAAGGGTGAGCTTTGCTTCCACCTTTGCTGAGGTGGTGGTTTCTAACGGTGGCTCCAGCCTCTTCTGCCATTGGTCGATGGTTTACTGCTGGGTCCCGTGGGGGCCTAAGGCTTCAGTTGGGGGCTGCAGAAACTTCTCTCTTCATTCTCCTTAGACATTTTTGTGGAGTAAGTGGGTCCCAGGCATAGAAGTGTCTGACTGCTTATCTCCTCTGCTTTGCCAGTGTAGTTTCTCTTGGCTCCTGTAATCCCACCACTGTGGTATGGGCAGTCCTTTCTGTTCACTTTTGAACTCTCAGGCTCCACTTTAAATCTTAGAGCTGGGTTCTGCATCTGTAAGATGGGCTATAGTATTACCACCATGGATGTTTGTAAGGGTTAAATGAGATGATGGTGTAAGGAATTTAACTCTGTAGAGGTACTGGTAAATCTTGCTAAAAACCATATTTTTTGTGTGTGAAAACACTGCTATGAATGTTTCTTCGGTGAGTTAACTGTGGCATTATGAATTTGTTTACCCCACAAAGCCGGCTAACTAGTACCCGGTTTCCCCTCCCTCTTATTTTTTGGGTGAAGATTGAACACAGTTGCCATGGTGAGCTAAAATGAGCTTGAGATGGCTGTTTTCTTTGGGTCTGGGGAGCGCTGATCTGCATTTGGAGCCTTTCTGTGGAATTCAGAACAGGACGGTTTGGTCTGGGTGACCATGACCTGAGGTAGTTTAGCGATGCCTTGGGGGTGGGAGGTAAACAGTAGGGGTTGGGGTAAAGGCTGAAAATCCCCACGTCTGGTTCTTCCCTCCGACTCCAAGGTAGGGTTGGGACAGTTCTCAGACTGGACTAACTTGAAGGAAATCCAGATCTGCTTCAGGTCCCGTTGCTGCAGCTGACCAAGGAGAAGGTGCCCTGCCCCTTGGCGGCAGTCCAGCTCGTGCGCTTGTGCCAGGCTCCGCACATCGACCGACACAGAGTGCTTGTTTGGTTGTCGTGTTTGAGGATATTGGCCACAGATGAAACAGCGAAAGATTTGGGAAGGGTTTACTAATATTGAATGTCAGTTCTTTCACAAAAACGTTATAGCCCATTACCTGCTCTAATTACTATAAATGATAAAACCGTGATCATCAGAATCATTGAACAAAATGCGTTATTAGGTGTGACATGGGCTTCTGTTACTTTCATTGCTTTGTCCTGTTAACTTCCTGTTAATAACGAGGCAGTTTTTGCCCACTAGGGCTGTTATTATAAGGCTTTTGTGAGGAATGTATTAGCTCAAGGCAGTTGGGGTGGGGCAGGATGCCTATCCTGTGGAGTGGGCTGTGTGCTAAAGGTGAGGTCCAAGCTGTTGGAAACGTAAGCAGTGTCAGTTTACATAGATGTCTGCGCGCACATAGGTCAGAGAGATTGGGAATAAAGTTTGCGGTGTTTTTATTGAATTTAAGAGCTAGCAGTAGATTTTCAGGGGGTGTGGATAATACTTTTTATGCCAGTTAATGAGCAAATTGTTCTTTTTTGTTTTGAGGTACCGGGGCTGGGGATTGAACCTGGGGCAGCATACCTGGGACGCGGGCGCTCAACCATTGAGCCACATCAGCTCCCGAGCCAATTTGCTCTTTGATTTTCAAAAACTGGGCATTAGCCAGAATTGGCACCAAGAGTGGACCTTAGCTACAAATATATTAGTATCTATAAGTACATATAAGTTTAAGTTCTGTAGAATGTTGGCTGTGTCTTTTGTGGAATATGCATGTTACATAGAAGCACGTGATTATGATATACAGTATAATGGACATGTTTGTTTACTTACAGGTGTTTCCACGTGTTGTCATGGTGTACCTTGGTATTTGTTTTACAAGTGAATAATCATTTGCTCAAAGTATGTTTTACTTTTATTTTTAGTTTCTTTATTTTGACAAAATATAACATTTCAGGCAGTGTTTCTAATGGCTTAACATAGTTTTTGATAAAAGCTGTAAAGTAATACTTTTGTAATTATATTAAGATGAAAGTATGAAAACTGGTTAAAACGATGAAACCTTCAGTTCATCAGAACATCCACCCTAAATCTGGTGTGTGTGTATTTGTTTAAGATCCCATAATCAGAGTGGTGGGCCTATATAATCTAGTGATGTATATCGGACAAATTAGCTCTGGAACCTTCAAGAACCAGCTGTCTCCTTTCACGTTTATGAGACCCTCAGAGATGCTTGAGCGCTTTTATAGAAAAGGCAGTTGTTGAAAATGCCAGTATGGAAATAAAGTTCATAGTGGTTTTTCTGTTTCCCTCTATTGTAATTTTAACTGTATTCATGTAGACAGTTTGTGTGGACAGGCCAGATGGTGGGTCCTGGACTCGCTCTGGGTCTCGGTTTCTTTATTTTTTTAAGATTTATTTTTTATTTATTTCTCCCCCTCTCTCCCTCCCAGTTGTCTGCTTTCTGTGTCCATTCGCTGTGTGTTCTTCTGTGACTGCTTCTATCCTTAGCAGTGGCACCGGCAATCTGTGTTTCTTGTTACAGCATCTTGTTGTGTCAGCTCTCCGTGTGTGCGGCGCCATTCTCAGGCAGGCTGCGCTTTGTTTCACGCTGGGCGGCTCTCCTTGCGGGGGACACCCCAGTGTGGCACGGCGCTCCTTGTGCCCATCAGCACTGTGCATGGGCCAGCTCCACACGGGTCAAGGAGGCCCGGGGTTTGAACCGTGGACTCCCCATGTGGTAGGCGGACGCCCTACCCATTGGGCCAAGTCCGTTTCCCCTCAGTTTCTTTATAGGGTTGCATTGAGGATGGGCTGTGTTCCTGTGGTTTGAGCGTCTAGACCAGACCGTGGCAACAGAGTGAGCACTCAGTGTATGGTGCCTAACATGAGCTCCAACAGAGGGCTGGCAGATGCCACGTGGAGAGATGTGTGCATGTGTAAACCAGCAGTCAGCTATATGAGTGTGTGCATGATCACGTGACCTCCATGTTCCAGGGCACTTTTAATAATAATGTAGGCACTAAGAACCACCCCCATGTGCCCCATGCTGTTTTTAGCATTTTACATACATTAACTCATTCAGCTTTATAGCAATTTGATGAGATGTAACTGAGACACAGAAAGGTTAAGTGCATTTTCCAAGTACTTCAAGGGAGAAGCTGGAACTGAATCCAGTCATGTGGCTCCAGAAACTTTTATCTTTTTTAAAAAAATTCATTTATTTCTCCCCCTCCCCCTCCCCGCCCCATTGTCTGCTCTGTGTCCATTCGCTGTGTGTTCTTCTGTGTCTGCTTACATCGTCAGGCGGCACTGGGAAACTGTCTTTTTTGTTGCGTCATCTGGTTGCATCAGCTCTCCGTGTGTGCAGCGCCACTCCTGGGCAGGCTGCACTTTTTTTCAAGCAGGGTGGCTCTCCTTGAGGGGCGCACTCCTTGCGCATGGGGCTCCCTATGCAGGGGCACCCCTGTGTGCCACGGCACTCCTTGCGTGCAGCAACACTGTGCATGGGCCAGCTCCACACGGGTCAGGAGGCCCTGGAGATCGAACTCTGGACCCTCCATATGGTAGATGGATGCTCTGTCAGTTGAGCCACGTCCACTTCCCCAGAAACTTTTATCTTATCCACTATGCTGTGCTGCCTCACCAACGGTAGACACTTTATCTTGTTCTTAGAGCATGCATATTTGACTGTCATGAGTCCATAGATGTTTGTGCATATATACATCATAGCCTGTTCGCTGCAGTGTGTGAGAGAGAGAACGTACTGCCTCTGCTTAATTCTGAAGCGTTTCAATTGTATTTTGTTGAAATGATGGCATAAAATGTAAGGGAAAGAAGGCTAGAAAAATGATTGGGGTGGGGTGAAGGCTAGAAAAATGATTGAAGTATGTATTTCTCGCTCTGGGTTTGCTTGAGGTATCACAGCTACTAGAACATCAGCTTAGTAAGATTTGTACAGTTTGCTCATTGCTTTTACACCAGTAATTTCATTTAAACTGGGAGCACTATCATTTTCCAGGTGAGAACGTTGAGGCTTCGGAGAAGTGACATTGCCAAGGTCAGAGCTGATGTGAGGTTTTCTGATGAAAGCCCCTGTCCTTCCTGGACCCACAGTGTCAGGATAGGGTCGGAAGCCTGGGCTCGGCAGCGCCTAGGAAGCGGAGGCGAGGCACGAGGCACTGCAAATTAGGGGACGGGCAGCCCGTGGGGGACACAGAGCCAAGGTGTGGCCCGGCCTGGCCCAGGCTCCTGGGGGGGACCTGCAGGCGTGTCGCCCTGAGCTGGGGGGAGGGAGGGCTTTGTTCTGAGCCCTGTGGTGGCACCGGGGCTCAAGGGTGGTCTGAGTGGGAAGGGGCTTCTCCAGGGTTCCTTCTCACCATGGCTTGTCCCTAACCCGTGTAGGTACTGCTCAGTTTTACGTCTGAAATGCAGACGCATCAAGAGTGTCTGTTAGTTCCTTCTCTGTCTGGAGAGCGATACTGGCGTGATGCCGCTGCCATTGCCCCCCATCCCTGGTGTTTGGCCTTTAAGGAGTTGAGAGCAGGGAGAGTTCTTCCCCGAAGTATTAGTATTTATTCCCAGTTTCGTGAGTTACATAATGTTTAGATTTCAGTGGGGTTTTTTTTTTGTTAAAATTCCAATGTTTATTGGCATGCTGTGATGCAAATGTGAAAAGGAAACTGTTAAAAATGTAATTATTTTATAATTTATACATCAGCATTTTATATGGAGAGATGCCTATAGCAGCTTTTCCATGTGTTAACCAGTACCAAAGCTTTTCTAGATTAAAAACTGTAGGTTGCAAAACATGTGGTTTTTTGCATGTGCAGTTACTTCTTTATCATCGACTTGTCCTTCCAAGCCTGGTCTAAATGTGCTTGAAAATTACCATCTGCTCCCTGCAGTTTGGAGAGGGCACAGAAATACTAAGGTGAAAAGCTGTCACTTCTAATATTTTCATTCAAACTTTCACACTCTTCCTGTCTAGTTACATAATTGCATGCAGCAGGAGTTGTTTCAGCCATTTGGTCTTGTCCTTATTTTAAAGAGAGCAAGTGAGAGAGAGACAGTCTGTTTAATTTTAAGAGCTGGGGTACAGTACTGATACACGTTGGAGAATCTGATAAAGTGTGAAAACATTTAGAATTGAAACCTTCCTACTGAGAAAGTTAGCAGATAAGCCCATTGAATTAGTGAGGCAAATACCAATAAAAGCACATACTTAAGGCTAGTCATTGCCTTTTACAGAATTTACTTTTAAAAACACTTTAATACTGTATTCTCAAATTTCCTTTTCTGAAGTTGCTATGACATAGATTTAATGATTTATAGTTCTATAAAGTATTTTGTATTCAGAATTTATTATAGATAATAGAAGGATTTTGGATTACTCAGCTATGTATATTTTTTAATTAGAGAAGTTGTAGGTATACAGAAAAACCATTCAAAAAGTACAGAGTCCCATCTTTATTATTAACACTGCATTAGTGCAGTGCCTTTGTTACTAATTTTTTTTTTTTAAAGGTACCAGTGCTGGGGATTGAACCCTGGACCTTATATATGGGAAGCTGGCAGTCAACCACGGAGCCACATCGGCTCCCGCCATTGTTTTTTTTTTTTAAACAATTCTTACTCTAATAACATATATAATGTAAAGTTTGTCCTTCAAACACATTCAAATACACAACTCAGTGGTGTTAATTATATTCACAGTGTTACACTACGATTACCACCATCCATTACCAAAATTCTCCCATCACCCCAAACAGAAAATCTGTGCCGATTAAACATTAATTCCTTCTTCTCTACTCCTATTTTGGCCACTGGTAACCTGTGTTTTAATTTCTGACTCTCTGTATTTGTACATTCTAATTATTTCATGTCAGTGAGGTCATATAGTATTTATCCTGTTGTATCTAGCCTGTTTCACTCAGTGTGATGTCTTCGAGAATCATTCATGCTATAGCATATATCAGAACTTTATTCCTTTTAATGGCTGAATAATAGTCCTTTGTATGTATATACCACATTATATTTATCCATTCATCAGTTGATGGACACTTGGGTTGCTTCTACCTTTTGGCAAATGTGAATAATGCCACTGTGAACATCGGTGTGCAGATGTCTGTTCAAGTCCCTGCTTTCAATTCTTTTGAGTATATACAGAGTAGAGGGATTGCTGGATCATGTGGTTGTTCTGTACTTAACTTTTTTTAAAATTAATTTCTCCACCTGCCCCCCTCCCTTCTGGGGTTTGCTTTCTGTGTCCATTTGCTGTGTGTTCTTCTGTGTCCGGGAATCTGTGCCTTTTTTTGTTGCATCATCTTGCTGTGTCAGCTCTCCGTGTGTGCGGTGCCACTCTTAGGCAAGCTGCACTGTTTTCGCACTGGGTGGCTCTCCTTGCACGTGGGGCTCCCCTACACGGGGACACCCCTGCGTGGCACGGCACTCCTTGCGCACATCAGCACTGCATGTGGGCCAGCTCCACACGGGTCAGGAGACCCTGGGTTTGAACCTTGGACGTCCCATGTGGTAGGTGAATGCTCTATCCGTTGAGCCAAATTCGCTTCCCTGTACTTAACTTTTTGAGGAAATACAAACTGCCTTCTGCAACAGCCGTCTCATTTTATATTTCTATCAACAGTGAACGGCTGTTCCTATTTCTCCACATCCTCTCCAATTCTTATTTTCTGATCTTTTTTTTTTCATAAGTAGCCTTTCTAGTAGATGTGAAGTGAGCGTCTCATTGTGGTTTTAATTTGCATTTCCCTAATGGCAAATGATGCTGAACATTTTTTCGTGTATATTTTGACCATTTGTGTATTTTCTTTGGAGAAGTATTTGTTCCAGCCTTTTGCCCATTTTTAGTTCGTCTTTTTGTTGTGGAGTTGTAGGATTTCTCCCTATATTTTGGATATTAAACCCTTGTTAAACGGTATGGTTTCCAAATATCTTCTCCCAGTCTTCAGGACATCTTTTTACTTTCGTGGTGAGGTCCTTTGATGCAGAAAAGTTTTTCATTTTGATGAAGTCCAGCTTACCTATTTTTAAAATTTTGTTGATTGTGCTTTTGGTATAAAGTCTAAGAAAGCTTAACTTAATGCAAGGCCCCGAAGAGGCTTCCCTTTTTATTGTTTTGGTTCTTACATTTAAATCTTTATTCCATTCTGGGTAAAATTTTGTTCTTGTTTAGGGTCCACCTTCATTGTTTGGAGAGATCCAGTCTTCCCAACATCATTGTTGAGATTATTTTTTCCCCATTGAGTGGATTTGCCAATGTTAAAAAAAATGAACTGGCCGTGGATGTTAGGTTTATTTCTAAACTTTGATTCTGTTGATCTATATGTCTGTCCTTGTGCCTGGTTCCATGCTGTTTCAATCAGTGTAACTTTGTAATAAAGTTTAAAATTGGGAAATGTAAGTCCTCCAAACTTGTTCTTCTTTAAGATGGTTTTGGCTATTCTCAACTTCTTACCCTTCTTTATAAATTTTTTAAAAAATTTGTCTCCCCTTCCCCACCCCCTGGTTGTCTGCTCTCTGTTCTTTCATTGGGTGTTCTGTGTCCACTTGCATTCTTGTCAGCGGCACCGGGAAACTGTGTCTCATTGTTCTGTCATCTTGCAGTGTCAGCTCTCCATGTGTGCAGCCCTACTCCTGGGCAGGCTGCGCTTTTTTCACGTGTAGTGGCTCTCCTTCCGGGGCGCACTCCTTGCATGAGGGGCTCCCCTACACGGGGGACACCCCTGTGTGGCACGGCACTCCTTGTACACATCAGCACTGCGCATGGGCCAGCTCACCACACGGGTCAGGAGGCCCTGGGTTTGAACCCTGGACCTCCCATGTGGTAGGAGGACGCCCTATCAGTTGAGCTAAATCCACTTCCCTTCTATATAAATTTGATGATTGGCTTTCTGTTTCTGCAGACATTGCAGTTGGAGTTTTTGTAGGGATTGTGTTGAATCTATGAATGGCTTTGGGTGCGGATGACATCTTTACATTGTTTGGTCTTCCAGTTCATGAATATGAGATGTTCTTCCATTTGCTTAGGTCTTCTTTGATTTCTTTTAAACAGTGTTTAGTAGCTTTCCATGAATAAATCCTTTACATCCTTGGATAAATTTGCTTCTAGCTATTTGAGTTTTAGTTGCTATTGTAAACGTTTTTCTTGATTTCCTCTTCAAATTGCTCATAGTATATAGAAACTACTGATTTTTGTGTGTTGCTGAATTATTTTGCTCATTTTATTCAATTTGATTATCAGTTCTAGTAGCTTTGTTGTAGAATTTTCAGGATTTTCTATATATTGGATTGTGTCATCTTCTAATAGAGAAAGTTTTATTTCTTTTCCAATTTGGATGCTTTTTATTTCTATTTTTTTTCTAATTGCTCTGGCTAGTACTTAGAATACAATGTTCAATAACGGTGGTGAAAGTGGTCACCCTTATCTTGTTCCTAATCTTATGAATTTCAGGATGCGCATTTCCAATTTGGCAGGGAAAAAAAAGACTGCAGAAAGTTTGATAGGAATTGCTTTGAATTTGTAGACAGCTCTAAGCGTATTGACATCTTAACAGTATCAAGGCTTCTGATCCGTGAACACGGACTGTCCTTAAATTTATTTCCCTTCTTTCATTCCTTTCAGCAATGTTTTGTAATTTTCGGCACACACATCTTTTATTCCTCCTGGGTTAATGTTTTGTTCCTGAGTTTAGGGTAAAAGAGTTCAACATTGAGTATGATGCTAGCTGTGGGGTTTTTTTTCATCTATATTCATAAGGATACTTAGTCTGTACTTTTTTGTGTGTGTGGTATCTTTCTCTGGCTTTGACTTTAGGGTGATATTGGCCTCGTGGAATGAGTTAGGAAGTGTTCTTCTGTTCTTTGGAAGAGCTTGAGCAGATTGGTGTTATTTCTTCTTGGAATGTTTGGTAAAATTCACCAGTGAAGCCCTGTCCTGGGCTTTCCTTTGTTAGGAGGCTTTTGTTGCTGATTCCATCTTTTTACTTGTGATTTTTCCAGTCAGATCTTCTTGAATCAGTGTAGGTAGTTTGTTTGTTCCAAAGAATGTGCCTGTTTCATCTAGGAAGCTATCTAATTTGTTGGTTTATAGTCGTTCATAATAATCTCTTATAATTCTGTTTATTTCTTTGGGGTTGGTACTAATATATCTCCCCTTTCATTTCTGATTTTAGTTGCATTCTTTCTCTTTTATTCTAGGTAAATATTTGTTGATTTTATGATCTTTTCAGAGAACTAACTTTTGGTTTCATTGAATCTCTTTTTCCCCCTTCTGCTTCATTTATGTCTGCTCTAATCGTTGTTATTTCCTTCTTTTTGTACAATTTAGGTTTCATCTGCTCTTTTTCTAAATCCTCCTGTTGTGAGATTAGGCCTCTGGTTTGAGATCTTTTATTTATTTACTTATTTATTTATGCCATTTTAGATCATTCATTTATTTATGTATTTATGCATAGTTTTATCGAGATATATTCATATACCATACAGTCTATCAAAATTGTACAACCAGTGTCTTTTAGTATAATCACAGTGCTGTGCATTTATCACCACAGAACATTTTAGAACAATTTCATTATTCCAAAAAGAAAAACTCCGCCCCCCTCAGTGGTCACCTCCTGGTCCCCCCTCAGTGGTCACCTCCGGTCCCTCTGTCCTCCTCAGGCCGTTCTTCTTCAGTGTAAGCGTTTAGAGCTGTAAACTTCCCTGCCAGCACTGCCTTTGTTTCATTCCGTAAGGTTTGGTATATTGGGTTTTTGTTTTCATTTACCTCGAAGGTATTTCCTAATTTCCCTTGTGATTTTTTTTTTGACCCTTTGGATGTTTAAGAGTGTGTTGTTTAATTTCCACATATTTGTGAGTTTTCCAGTTCTCCATCTGTTATTGATTCTTCATTCCATTGTGGTTGGAGAAGATGCATTGTATGATTTCAGTCTTTTTTAATTTATTGAGCCTTGTTTTGTGACCTAACTTATGGTCTTTCCTGGAGAATGATCCAGTGCACTAAAGAAGAATGTGTGTTTTGCTGCTGTTGGGTGAAGTGTTCTCGATGTCTGTTAGGTCGCGCTGGTTTACTGCACTGCTCAGTCTTAGAGGCCTTTCTCTTACGACTAGATGGTCTATCCACCATTGAAAGTGGTGTAGTGGTGTCTGCCACTATTAATGTATAACCATCTGTTTGTCCCTTCAAATATGTCAATATTTAGTTCCAAAGCATATTTATTTATATTTGTATGTCTTCTTATTGAACTGACCCATTTATCAGTGTATCAGGACCCTCTCTGTCCCTCGTGATGGGTTTTGACTTAGTCTAGGTTAGCTCTTTTTTGGGCACCCCCCTCCCCCCATCCATTCACTTTCAACCTACTTTGAGTTTAATATGAGTCTCTCATAAACAGCTTATAGTTGGGCCAAGCTTTTTAATCCATTATGCTAACCTCTGCCTTTGACTGGAATCTTTATTTGTGTTTAAACTAACTACTGATAATGCAGGTTTTTCTTTTGCTATTTTGCTGTTTGGTCTTTGTTAGTCTTTTATACTTTATTTTGTGCCTCAATTCTTCCGTTAATGCCTACTTTCATATTCATTTGAGTTTTTGGTAGTGTACCAATTTGAGTCCCTTTCCTTTCTTTCTGTATGTATTTTTCATATGTTTTCTTTGTGTTTACCACGGGACTAAATTTAAACATCCCAAATGCATATAACAGTCACATTTGATTTGATGCCAACCTAACTTCAATAGCAAAAAAGGCCCACCACAAGCTTCTACTATTTTAAAGCTGCACGTTTTGATTAGGCATTCGCCCAGTTATTGCAACCATTTAACTGTTTTCCAGAGTTTTGAGGGAGATGGCTCTGCCAGTTTTTGCTACTTGTCGAAGGATTCTGTGGGGGAATGGCACCCAGGAGCATCTTATACCTCCGTCTTGTTCTAATGGAACTGGAGACAATGGTTTTTAATGTTCTTTTCTTTTGAAACTTAAAAATTGATCCATTTTACTTTTGACTGGAATGGATGGCCACAATAGGATTTGGAAATGAAACATTACGGAAGGCTGTTGGTATAAACTGCCAATTATTTCTAATAGTCAGGCACAAGAGGCCATTAAAAAGCACAATTTATGCCAACAAAAATGTAGCAAGGAAAATGTTAATGATACTATAGTTCAGAGCTGTGGATTTTGAAATTCCTGCACGTTAGTTATCTAACATTCACTCCATGCTGTGGACAGTAGCTTACCCTTCCTTTTTTAAAAAAATTTTTTTAGTTTTATTTATTTATTTCTACCCCCTCCCTCCATTGTCTGCTCTCTGTGTCCATTCTCTGTGTGTTCTTCTGTGTCTGCTTGTATTCTTATTAGGCGGCTCTGGGAACCGATCCAGGGACCTTCCGGAGTGGGAGAGAGACGCTTATTCTCTTGTGCCACCTCAGCTCCCTGGTCTGCTGTGTCTTTTTTTGTTGCATCATCTTTCCATGCCATCTCTCCACGTGGGCCAGTACTCTTGTGTGGGGCGGCACTCCTTTGAGGGTCAGTACTACGCACAGGCCAGCACTCCGCGTGGGCCAGCTCACTGTCAGCAGGAGGCCCTGGGTATCGAACCCTGGACCTCCTGAATGGTAGATGGGAGCCCAGTGGGTTGAGCCACATCTGCTCCTGCTGACCCTTTCTTTTACTTGGGGTGATTGCACGAGAAGAGAAGATTTTCAGCTTTAGGTTTTATGCTGATTTTCCCAAGTATGAAGTAGCTTCAGAGTTCTTTTTTAAATAGTAAATGATCTTACCTCCACATTGCTAGAAAATGGGATCATTTTCCTGGCAACTTTTCCATTAATGACTGACTAATAATAAAACATAACTGTAAGATGAATGAATACGAACAAGAAATTTGAGTTAGAGAATTATGTTTATATTCGTGATTATATTCACAAGCTTGTTTGCAAACTTTTAATTGAAAGTCTAATGTTATCATTTGCTTTGACTGTATATTAAGATTGTTTAGGACTGCCAAATGAAGATATGCAGTTACGTGAAAATGGGTTTTAGTTTTTCAGCCAGCATAATGTGACGGTTCTAACTTTCATGTGATGGAGTCATCAGTTGTACCAAAAAATATTTAGTTTCATCAAGAATTAATTTTTAAGATCTGCTTTTCATAATTAGAACATAGAACTTAAGACAGAAACCTCCCTTTTCTGGTGATTCTTGTCTTGCCTCTGAAAATCTGGTCTCTTTAGACAAAGGCTTTGGTCTGTTTAAGCACCCCTGCTTGACAAGTATCTGCCTTTTGCTCAACGCACATGTTTAGAATGTCTCTAATGGTAACATTAGTTGGGTTGGGAAAGGGTGTATATTCTAGGCCCTCAGAGAACTGTAGCAGAGACCCGGGAAGCAGGGACGTCAATAAATGTGTAACAGAGAGATGGAAAGACCTGCCTGTGCTGATGCTACAGACAGTGGAATGGGAACGCTCTCAGGCCTGATAGGTGAGGTGTGAACCTGCTTTTAACGATAATGGTCACCGGGCTGTGTGGGTATGTGAGGGAGAGGGAGTGGGCTAAGGAGGCAGTGGGAGCCCGAGGCTGTTCCTGAAGGTGGAGGCAGTATGGCCATTGCCTTCTCTTCTTGAATCTGTGTGGTGTCTTGATCAGGATATAAATCTGATTATCACAGGGTTGACAGTGCTGCGGTGCGTGGTGGAAGTTTGGACTAGGGAAGTAGACTGGGGAGAGGTTGGGAATGGTCTTATCTGCCATTCCAAGGAACGTGAATTTTGCTAGGTCTAAATAGAAGCGATTTTGGTTTTCAAACTAGTTTTAAGCAGGGGAGCGTCACTGTTCCCTGTGGCTTCCTTATCCAAAGTATCACACGTCGGGTGACTCAGAACAGCAGATCTCTCCTTTCTCGCAGCTCTGGAAGGCAGAATTCCTCTATTCGTGGAGCACAGTCCTGCCTTGCCTCTTCCTGTTGGTTTGCTGGCAGTCCTGGGCTTTGCGTGGCCGTCCCCCTGTGTGTGTCTGCCTGCGCCCACATTTCCTCCTCTTCTAAGGACACCAGTCATCTTGGATTAAGAGCCCAGCTACTCCAGGGGCACCTCACCTTAACGTGCCTAGTTCCATTTGCTGCGACTTCGCTTCTAAATAAAGTCACGTGCTGAGGTCCTGGGCAGTCAGGTGTCAGCACATCTTACCGAAGCACAGCCAGTTCATAGCAGGGATAATTATGAAATCTGCTCTAGAAAGATTGGGCCTGGTGGCGTGGAGCATGGGCTGGACAGGGTGATGGAAGAAGGGAGCCTGAGGAAGAAAATGCTCTTGAAGGCCTGGGTGTGGGCAGAGGCTGTGGGTTGGTGAGGAGGTGGGGGGGCACACTGATCTTAGCCACTGACCGAGGTTACAGCGAGGCAAGGAGGGCCATGACGATAATCCTCAAGTGCTGAGCCTGGCACCTGACTGGCATCACTGCAGGGGTAAAGGAATGCAGGGTGGAGGGAAGGTGATGACTTGAGCTTTGCACACAGTTTGGAAGCCTGCAGGAAGTGGAAGAGATCAGGGAGCATTTGGAAATCTGGGTTAGGGGAGTTGTGGATGTTGATGATAGAGATTTGAGGTTCTCATCTAGGGATATCATGTTGCTCAGGGGTTCTGAGCCTGGCTGTATTTTAGAATCCCTTGGGGAGCTTTCAGAAGTGTCCACAGCAAGCTCTGTCCCAGAGATTTTACTTTAGTCGTCTGGAGTAGGTCCTGGACGTAATTTTTTTTTTTTTATCAACGTTATTACTAGAGCAGTTTTAGGTTTACAGAACAATTGCACAGATAGTACAGAGAGTTCCATTTATCCTACCAAACACCTGGTTTCCTCTCTTACTGGTGTATGGTATATTTGTTAAAACTGATTCTTAGTAAAGTACGTAGTTGACATCACGGTTTGTTCTTTGTGCACACAATTCTGTGGGTTTTGACAAATGGGTGATGTCCTGCTCCACTTTCTTGCTTCTACTCCCTGACCTCCTTGTAACCACTGATCTTTTTACTGTCTCTAGTTATAGCAGCTTTCTTTCTAATTGCCAAAAATTGGAAGAAACCAAGATGCCCTTCCACAGGTCAATGGATAAACAAACAAGGGGATATTGCTCAGCAATGAAAAGAAATGAGCTATTATGCCATGAAAAGCCACGGAGCCCTCTTAAATGCATCTTGCTGTGTGAAAGAGGACAGCCTGAAAAGGCTAAATACTGTATGATTCCGACTGTATCACATTGTGGAAAAGGCAAAACCTACCCAGGTAATTTCAGTCTGGAACTGAGTTTGAGAATCTCAATTGGTAGGTCCATAGTAGAAGCCACAGGAAATGATGTGCCTTGGCCAAGGAGTAGAAGAGAGAAGAAGGGTGGGGACAAACCTTGGAACCTGAGCATTTAAGGGGTGATTGGCAGAAGAGGAGAAAGTGAGAAAATAGGATGAAGAAAGCAGAGCAGTAAAAGGAATATCAGGAAAGAGCTGTCATGAAAGAGATAGGTATGGAGTCATCACGAAGGAGAATGGAGTGGGGTGCAGAAGGGTCAAGAGATAAGGACTACGAAGTGGTCCTCTTTGCTGTGATTTGATAATGAAAGCCAGGTTGCAGTGGTCTGCAGGGGAAGGAGAAATGATTCTAAGTAAAAGTTCTTTGAGTCTTCATGTTTTATTCTGCAAGATCCATGAGTGGTTCTCCATTATTTATCGATTGACTTTTAAAAATTCCTTCCTTCCTTCCTTCTTCCCTCCCTCCCTCCCTTCCTCCCTTCTCCCTCTCTCTCTCTTCTATCCCCCCCCCCCCCAGTTGTCTGTTCTCTGTCTCCATTTGCTGTGTGTTCTTCGGTGTCCCCTCGTGTCAGCGCCACCCAGAATCTGTGTCTCGTTGTTTTGTTGTGTCATCTTGCTGCGTCAGCTCTCCGTGTGGGTGGCGCCCCTCCTGGGTGGGCTGCACTTTTTTCATGCTGGACAGCTCTCCTACGGGATGCACTCCTTGCGCATGGGGCTCCCCTACACTGTGCGCTGTGCGGCACAGCACTCCCTGCACGCATCAGCGCTGCGCGTGGGCCAGCCCATCACACGGGTCAGGAGGCCCTGGGTTTGAACCCTGGACCTCCCATGTGGTAGGCGGATGCCCTGTCCTTTGGGTGAAATCCATTTCCTGGTTCTCCATTATCGAATGTGTGCTCTGTGCTTGCCCCTTCAGTGTGGTTAGGACTGCGTCGCCGTTCCTGCCCTTGAGGATCTGATAATTTTGTGGGGAGATGGATGAATAGGGAGGACTTGGTCCTACCCGAGCTGAGTTTCATAAAATGAGTAAGAGTTTTTTTTGTTTTGCGGAGAAAGATGATGAGTTTGATTTTGGGGAGATTGAGTTGGAGATGATTTTGCTAGTTGTGAATGCTTGAGGGTAGTGGAGAGAGTATTATATTTCTTCTTTCCTTTAAGAATCTCAAAGCACTTTATCCACTCTGTTCTCCTTAAGTTCCCTGGGAGATGCAGGATAGTTACACCCATACTTTACAGATGGGGAAATGGAAGCAACTGAAATATTAATTGTCACCTGGAGTATAAAACAGGAAGTAGAACCAAGTGTACGAATACCCTAATTTTGTGTTCTGATTGCATATAGTAATTGCTAAAAAAAATAGTGTTTTCAGTTGTTCAATGGATGATACTTGGGAGCTCCTGAGCTTTTCAGTTGGGCGCTGACCCTTTTTGGGCCTTGGTTTCTTTATCTGCAAAAATGGCTGGGTGGAGGGGCGGAGAGATTCCTTCATCCTTAATGGGGCCCTTTCAGCTCCAGCAGTCTGTTTCTACACTGTCAGTGTTATCCACTTAAAAATGGTTCTTTGAAGAAACTAAAAATGCTGCTTAACTCCTAACAGATAATTTATTCACTGGTCTTTTTTTTTTTTCCTTTCGAAATGGAAAAATTGTGTCTATAGTACACAGTGGGCTGAAAATGGCTTGTGAGAACTACTTTTATATTTTCTTAAAACTAATCTTCCTCATAGCCAAGTCTCCTGTACTTAAAGTAATTGAATGGGCTGCAGGGTATACTGGGAATTGTAGTTTTCCACTTCTTTGTGTTCTGAAGATTAATAATCTTACAGCCCTCCGAGGGAGATAAGGAGAGGACGCTCTGACAAATTGTTATCTTGTCTTTCACAAGTGTGCTTTGAGTAGTGAATGTACCCTCAGTGCTTCCCTGGGGCTTTTACCTTGATTCTAAGTAATGATAATATATAAAGTATGGCTTTAAATTCTTTTTGGCTTGCGATATGTATTTCCTTTCCACCAGGCATATTCAATCTTTTAGCCTAGTTTTTAAAAAGTTTTTTATTTGTATAAAGGTTATATGTATAAATGGATTACAAAGCCCATGGCTTTACCAGGGCTGCTATCAAAGACAGTGGTTGCTGCCCTCCTTCCCCCGTTTCCCCTCCCCCAAAGCAACTACTTCCAGTTCTTACAGCTTATTCATTAAGCATGTCTCCCAGTTTTTGAATAATGTATTGTCTTGCTCCATTCAGTTTTGGGCATTTTCTGTGGCTTCCCGTCTGGAAGATGGTGACTGAGTCTTCCTCCTTGCTCACCATGCCCTCACAGCAAGCATGGATCCTTCGTACCTCTCGTTGTAATTTTGGTTTAATTACTCTTGTATTTATATTATTGTGACTTGGGAAACAATTCAGAAACATGCAGTAAAAGTAAACTGGGCTATTTCCTTCTTTTCACAATTTTTTGTCATTCCTGGTTTAATAGAATAGATTTGTTGTTGTCGTTTTCTCTCTTTACTTATTGCCCACTCCAATTTAGATTATTCACTGGCAGTAACTGTATTGTGCTGTATTGGCAGTAATCGCCTGTAAGATGTCCCTGTCCTTCAGGTGTGATACCAATCTTACCTTCTAGAGAGCGCTCTTCTAGCGCTTTTGGCTTGTTGCTGTCTTACCCTGATGCACAGCTCCTGTCCTGGGTTGTCCCTCTCCTCAGCATGGCCTTGGAGTTTCCCTTCCTCTCTTTCCTATGTTAGATCTTTGGTCTTGTTTAGGTAGAGCCCATCCTCCAGTAGCTTTCTCAGGAATGGAGCAGGAAAATAAGTTTTTAAGAGACACTGTGTGTCTGTAAATGTCTTTATTCTTTCTCATACGTTCTTACAGATTGATTGGGACTAGAATTCTGGAAATGATTTCCCTTCAGAATTTTGAAGTAGCTTACAGTGTTGCTGTGGACGAGTTGCAGCCATCCTTGCCATCTGCTTTCAGGCCCCTTGCAGGTCACATCTCTAGATCCTGCCCCCCTCCCACCCCCAGTGTCTTCGGAAACTTCATTTTGGCCCACTCTTGCCCATTGCCTGTGCACTCTTACCCTTTCTGTCAAGGGTGATGTCTTGTCTTTGATTCCCTGCCCCCCATTTAAAATTTTTCTTTCCAGAGCACCTGCCGTTGGATATGGTACTTAACTTCTGGCTTCCTTCACTTTTCTACTCTTATTTTCCATGTTTTTTCCCCCTCCTTTCTGGAAGAGCTCTTCATTTCTGTTAATTTCAAAGGTCTGAAAGGTTCTCCCTTGCTTCCCTCCCTCCCCTTCTCTGTCTCTCTCCCTCCTTCTCTTTTTTCCCTGTTCTTTTCTAAATTCTTTTTTGTTTTGTTTTAGTAGAATCCTGCTGGTTCTTGTATTGGGCTAGATTATTTTCTCTTATCTTGGAAGTATTGTTACATTCTGTTTTTAATAGTTTTATTGTCTTCTAATTTGCCTTTTGCTGTTTGTTTTGGCCACTGTTTTCATGTTAAAGGCTTTCCCCAGCTAACCATAATCCTTGGTTCTTTTAGAGTCCCCGGGTGCCTGGGCAGAGCCTGCAGGCTGAAGGTCTCCTCTGGGTTATCTGGGTAGGTTTGGGGACGTTCCCCCTCCCCGGATCCCATAAATATTCAGACCTTTCCTACTGGGTTGGCCTTGGATTTACCATGGGAAGAGGGCGGTGGCCAGGACTCTCCCGGGTCTCAGCATGCATGTGCGCTGCCGTGGTGCTTACCAGCCGTCCAGAGGAGCAGGGAGAAATAACTGCGCTTCTGCCAGGGCGAGGGCAGTGCAGAGCCAGGCTTTGTCCCCTCTTAGCCAGTCCTCTCTGTTTCAGCCTACAGCCCCCGTGACCCATCTGGTGCTGCCAATACCTGATCCTTTGGAAGGTGCTGCCATGTCACCTGGTATAGAACTTCACCTTTCCAGGTCTGCTAAGTTACATGTCCATCTGTTTCTAGCTTCCAGAATCTTGTTGCTGCTGTTCTCCTCAGCTGTTGTTCCTGTGTGTGTGTGTGTGTGTGTGTGTGTGTGTGTATACAAAAGCAAACAGAAAACAAACTGTAATGTCGTTTTTGTTTTTAGGGATGAGTGAACTAGATATGAGCCCTGAATCTGCCATCCTTATGCAGACGCCTCTCTCTAGTTTAATTTGGAAAGATCTAAGTTAGAAATATGCAAGTTATAAAATTATGGCTACGTTTGCATGTGCCCGTCTGACTGTTGTGTGCTACTTTTCAAATACCTTTGTAATTTGTGTGAATATGTACATAACAGTGGGTTTTAGTCTGTCAAATTTATAAACAGAATTTTTGCAGATGTAAAATGCATTATAATTAACAGCTGCAGCAACTGTCTGCACTCAGTTATCTTTTCTGAGTGGCTTATACTATTTGCAGAAATTGAAAATCCAGTTGATGTTGCACACATGATGGGAACGAGTTCATTTAAGTGTGACTTGGTGCCTTAATTTCCGCCCAGCCTTCGCAGAAGGACCCAGGCTTCTGTCTGCCGCGGGTGAGCATGGACACCGCCTGGCTCAGCGCTGACTTTTTAGCATGCTGCTTCCCCTTAAAAATAGGTCCACACCCACATGAGTGCACGTGTGCACATACGTAAGCCACCTGGCGCACCGGACGTCCCTCCCCAGCTTTCACCCCCCAAGAGGGCACATGCCGGCCAGCGGCCTCAGCAGCCCTCCCTGGGCCATACTTCCCGGGGATCTCTTCTGCAGCAACCTCTTTCTCTACTTCCTGCATGTTCTGATGAGCAGCTCGGATCTCTGGTGACGCGTATAAGATGCACAAGCAATATTCTGGACCTACCGCAGAGTGACAGAGGTGATTATCTTACGGGGTATTAAAATGCAGGCTTTCGGGGAGCCCGAAGGGCCTTCTAGAGAATGACTGTGGAAGCCGTGATGACCAGTGGGCAGCTGGGCTGGAAGAGGTCCTGTGCTGGTTGCAGGCCCCCAGCAGGCAGGCCCCCAGCTGGCAGGCCCCCCGCTGGGAGGCCCACGGCTGGCAGGCCCACGGCTGGCAGGCCCACGGCTGGGAGGCCCCCCGCTGGGAGGCCCACGGCTGGCAGGCCCACGGCAGGCAGGCCCCCGGCAGGCAGGCCCACGGCTGGGAGGCCCACGGCTGGGAGGCCCCCGGCTGGGAGGCCCACGGCTGGGAGGCCCCCGGCTGGGAGGCCCACGGCTGGCAGGCCCACGGCAGGCAGGCCCACGGCTGGGAGGCCCTTGGTAGGCAGGCCCACGGCTGGCAGGCCCACGGCTGGCAGGCCCACGGCTGGGAGGCCCACGGCAGGCAGGCCCACGGCTGGCAGGCCCACGGCTGGGAGGCCCCTGGCTGGGAGGCCCACGGCTGGCAGGCTCACAGCAGGCAGGCCCACGGCTGGGAGGCCCACGGCAGGCAGGCCCACGGCTGGGAGGCCCACGGCTGGGAGGCCCACGGCTGGGAGGCCCACGGCAGGCAGGCCCACGGCAGGGCAGGCCCACGGCTGGGAGGCCCACGGCTGGGAGGCCCACGGCAGGCAGGCCCACGGCTGGGAGGCCCACGGCTGGCAGGCCCACGGCTGGGAGGCCCATGGCTGGGAGGCCCCCGGCTGGCAGGCCCACGGCTGGCAGGCCCACGGCAGGCAGGCCCCCGCTGGCAGGCCCTTGGTAGGCAGGCCCCCGGCTGGCAGGCCCACGGCTGGCAGGCCACGGCTGGGAGGCCCACGGCTGGGAGGCCCACGGCAGGCAGGCCCACGGCTGGGAGGCCCACGGCTGGGAGGCTCACAGCAGGCAGGCCCACGGCTGGGAGACCCCCGGCTGGCAGGCCCCTGGCTGGCAGGCCCTTGGTAGGCAGGCCCACGGCTGGGAGGCCCACGGCAGGCAGGCCCACGGCTGGGAGGCCCACGGCTGGGAGGCTCACAGCAGCAGGCCCACGGCTGGGAGACCCCCGGCTGGCAGGCCCCCTGGCTGGCAGGCCCTTGGTAGGCAGGCCCACGGCTGGGAGGCCCACGGGCAGCAGGCCCCCGGCTGGCAGGCCCTTGGTAGGCAGGCCCCCGGCTGGCAGGCCCACGGCTGGCAGGCCCACGGCTGGGAGGGCCCACGGCTGGGAGGCCCACGGCTGGGAGGCCCATGGCAGGCAGGCCCACGGCTGGAGGCCCACGGCTGGGAGGCTCACAGCAGGCAGGCCCACGGCTGGGAGACCCCCGGCTGGCAGGCCCCTGGCTGGCAGGCCCTTGGTAGGCAGGCCCACGGCTGGGAGGCCCACGGCAGGCAGGCCCACGGCAGGCCAGCCCATGGCAGGAAGGCCCACAGCAGGCCTGTGGACACCATGGCACTGGGGGCCCGAGAGGACAGAGGAGAGGGCGGGCTGCCTGGCGGAGATGGAGCTGCAAAGAAGGGACCTTTCCATGCTAGATGCTTCCTGTGGAAAGGGACACGTGTAGTAACAACCCCATCTAATTAATGACCTCTTTTGTTTTGGTTGTAATATTTGGAAAATATAAGAGGATATTATTTTGAAGTTCTGCTTTGCAGGTACACACAAACAAATGCTTGTGTCACTCTTTATTTTTTATTTTTTAAAGATTCATTTTTTTATTTCTCTCCCCTTCCCCCCTGTTGTCTACTCTGTGTCCGTTTGTTGTGTGTTCTTCTGTGTCTGCTTGCATTGTCAGGCGGCACTGGGAAACTGCATCTCATTTTGTTGCGTCATCTTGCTGTGTCAGCTGTGTGTGTGTGTGTGGCGCCTCTCCTGCGTAGGCTGCGCTTTTTTCCACGCTGGGCGGCTCTCCCTGTGGGACGCACTCCTTGCACATAGGGCTCCCCTACGCGGGGGCACCCCTACGTGGCATGGCTCTCTTTGCGTGCGGCAGCCTTGCGCGTGGGCCAGCTCACCACACGGGTGAGGAGGCCCTGGGCACCGAATCCCTGGACCCTCCTGTGGTAGATGGGCATTCTATCAGTTGAGCCACGTCCGCTTCCCATCACGCCACTTTAATTTAATGCCCCAATGGCGCAGCTCTCTTGGCGGTGGAGGAGGCGCTTGCCTTGGCGAGCAGCGCCGCTGCAGGCGCTCCTTGGCCGGTGGTGGTCCTTGTCACAGCGCAGGCTGGCGGCCTTTACCGACGAGCTGCCCTGAGAACGCTGCTGTCCAGAGCCGCCTCAGGTGGCTGCGTCGGTGCTGCGCCGTGCAGGAACATCTCAGTCGTCATTGTTGGTCCGTTTTCCATATGGTCTTTATTATCTCTTGACTCCGTACATTGTAACTTACAGATTTTTTCCTCCTTCTCCCTCCCTGGAAGGAGCAGCCATTAGCAGGGAAATGGCGTTTCTTGTTTTTTTTGTCATTGGTCTTCCTGGGCAGTTATGCTGTCCCATGATAACATCAGGACAAATAGGATGAAGAAATGGCTTTAGAAAACAGAATGGCTGGTAACAAATACAGTCTACCAATTTTAAAAAAAGCGCATACACAAAAGGTTGCGAGGATTTAAGTTAAAAGAATCCCCCCGCAATAAACCACCCCCCCCCCCCCAAAAATAAACACAAAACCTTCCCAGGACAGGATTTAGATAACTTTCTTGTCAGTCTTAATAACATTTATGATGGTATTTTCTGTCTCATCGATTTGAAAGGGGAATATTTTGAAAAGGAATTTTGCAAAATTATCAGAAGAGGTGATGTTGATGAATAGTCATCATTGGAAGTATCCAGTTTTACCTGGGGTATCTAAATTTAGTGGTGGGAGGAAGGGACAGTGGATGGTTTGCAAAATGTTTGATTTTTTTAAAAATTTAAAGTTAATTTAAAAATTAATACAGTAAATCTGTATTTGCAATTGAAATATTTCATTTTATTTGGTGTACTGTGTAGTAACTATTTTTTCAAGAGAAATATAAGATTTCTGCATCAAAAGTGGTCAGATTCTCAGATTTGATAATTTTAGGTATTTTTCTTACTACAGCAGTTAACTAAGCTATGGTATCCTGCCCTCCAGAAGTTCCACTTTCCTGAACCATTCATCTAGCTGTGGATTATGTGGCAGTAGACAAAGAATAATAACTATATAGGCTGCCAATAAATAAGAAGCCATGAAAGCAATCTTAGATTCAAAACTTTTCTTTTTTGGTATTTATTTATTTGATTTTTTTTCTCTCTCTTTTTTTAAATGTTACAGTAAAAAAATATGAGGTCCCCATAAACCCCCAACCCCCTCACCCCCCTCCTCCCACATCAACAACCTCTTTCATCATTATGGGGCATTCATTGTATTTGGTGAATTCATTTTAGAGCACTGCTGCACCACATGGATAATGGCTTACATTGTACTTTACACTCTTTCCCAGTCCACCCAGTGGGCCATAGCAGGACATACAATGTCCAGCATCTGTCCCTGCAGTACACCTAGGACAACTCCAAGTCCTGAAAATGCCCCTACATCATATCTCTTCTTCCCTCTCCCTACCCTCAGCAGCTACTGTGGCCATTTTCTCCACATCTATACTACAATTTCTTCCATTACTAATCACAATAGTTCCATAGTAGAATATCAGTAAGTCTACTCTAATCCATACTCTATTCCTCCATTCTGTGGACCCTGGGATGATTATGTCCAGTCCACCTCTAAATCTAGAGGGGGCTTAGATTCCACATGGATGATGGATGCAATTCTCCTGCTTGTAGTTGTAGGCACTCTTGGCTCCCTGGTGTGGTTGACCTTCTTTACCTCCCTGTTAGCTGGCCACTCTCTAAGCCAAACTCAGCATGTAAATCATTACCTTACCCCCAGTGTGGGACATGACTCCTAGGGATGAGCCTCCCTGGCACCAAGGGATTATTACCAAGCACCAGCTGATAATGTAATAGAAAAAGACCTTGAATAAAAGGGTCAACTCAGACCAGCAGAATATCTCAGCCTACATGTAATAGCAGGTGTTAAAAACTGCTTTTTGACCTTGAATAAAAGGGGGAAATGGAAAGGACGGATGAGTTTATATGGCTATGAGTCTCCAAAAAAGAATCAGGAGGTCATCAGAGGGGTAATGCTTATGCATGCCTCAGCAGGGTCCCAGAGACAGCCAAAGTAGATACAGGCCCAGGTACTGGTTCTCCTGAGGGCTACAGTGCCCCAAGGTTCTATGGTCATGGCAGATGACTCTGGAGTTCAGTGCCATGTCAGTTGGCCCTGCTTGGGAGTTCGTGTCCCTGAGTGGGATGGAGTTGGACTCAAATGTGACCTTTCTACATATGCCTCTTCTTTTACTTTTACCAGACCTGTGGTTGGCACTGGGGTTGGTGTATACTTAGTAGACCTGAATCTCTGGACTGTCCATGTGACAGCCAGGCCCTGAGCCTCAGCAGAGTTGCAACTCCTACCCTCTGGTTTATAGTACTTACCCCAGCCAGCTAATAGATTCAAAACTACTTCCATATCTTTGTTAATATGTAGTCTTGATTTTTTGAGATTAATGACAAGGGGAAAAAAAATATTCATTTAGATTTTAGTTAGACAACTTGAAATAAACACTGAAACCCTCCCAGGCATTTGTTATAGGAAATTCACAGATTCTAGATAGCAGAAAACAAGGATGAAAACTCAAAATATAGAACATTTAAAGACTTTGCAATGGTTGTTTGCTAGATATCATTAGGGAATTTCTGAATAGTGAATCTTCATTAAATCATTGCTGCAAGATAACAGTAGATTCAGCAGAGTTTTCTTACTCTGGGCCCAGAGTCTAATGTGACGCACACACATACACAAGTAACATACACAAAATGCTCAAATATGTACAGTTAGCAATAAGAATACCTGTTTCACAGGGTTTTATGCTACCTTTGTAAGTAGTGTTTAAAAATCATTCATATCACTTGGAAATCATTCTTTTCAGTAGCAGCTATAAGTGACAACATAGATTCAGTCTTTGATAAGGTGTAATTCAAAGCAAGCTCTTCAATATATAGCCATAAAAACTAGAAAAAGTTTCATTGATACATGAAAGGCAATGAATGAAATTTAGCCAGACCACTTGTTCAATGGCATATATACTTACTTCATGTTACCCTAAGCCCTGAAGTTAGGGCATCTTCAAAGTGAGTGGTTTCTTTTCTGTAAGAAAACATCCTTGCAGAGAAGAGAGCATACTTTTGCGGTGGGCACTAGTCTATTTTTTATTACTTTATTCTAACTTTAAAACGATGTATTTTTACTAACTTTGATGTAAAAATTAGTGACCAGTTTCTGAAAGGGAGAAACAATGAGTTCGAGGGTTCGAGAACTATGGATGTATACCAGTGACAGCCCGGGAAGGCCGTTAGCATCTGGAGACCCCGCATTTAGCACAGGCCTTGTGCTGTGCTTTCCTGTCATCCTTTGTGCTCTCGCAGGAGTTCTCTTAACTTAGATGTCTGCTGCTTGGCCTCCTGAGAAGCATGGCTGCAGCCCCTGTTCTCTGCATTCCCCCTCTGACAGGTCAGGCCCCAGCCCCTTTCTCTGCACTTCCCCATCTGATAGGCTCAGGCCCCAGCCCCTGTTCTCTGCACTCCCCCCTCTGACAGGCTCAGGCCCCAGCCCCTGTTCTCTGCACTCCCCCCTCTGACAGGTCAGGTCCCAGCCCCTGTTCTCTGCACTCCCCCATCTGATAGGCTCAGGCCCCAACCCCTGTTCTCTGCACTCCCCCCTCTGACAGGCTCAGGCCCCAGCCCCTGTTCTCTGCACTCCCCCCTCTGACAGGTCAGGCCCCAGCCCCTGTTCTCTGCACTCCCCCATCTGATAGGCTCAGGCCCCAGCCCCTTTCTCTGCACTCCCCCCTCTGACAGGCTCAGGCCCCAGCCCCTGTTCTCTGCACTCCCCCCTCTGACAGGTCAGGTCCCAGCCCCTGTTCTCTGCACTCCCCCCTCTGACAGGTCAGGCCCCAGCCCCTGTTCTCTGCACTCCCCCCTCTGACAGGCTCAGGCCCCAGCCCCTGTTCTCTGCACTCCCCCCTCTGACAGGTCAGGCCCCAGCCCCTGTTCTCTGCACTCCCCCATCTGATAGGCTCAGGCCCCAGCCCCTTTCTCTGCACTCCCCCCTCTGACAGGCTCAGGCCCCAGCCCCTGTTCTCTGCACTCCCCCCTCTGACAGGTCAGGTCCCAGCCCCTGTTCTCTGCACTCCCGCCTCTGACAGGTCAGGCCCCAGCCCCTGTTCTCTGCACTCCCCCATCTGATAGGCTCAGGCCCCAGCCCCTGTTCTCTGCACTCCCACCTCTGACAGGTCAGGCCTCCCCTGCCTTCAGCCCTGGGCTGAACTCCTCCCCTGCCTGCTGAAGTGCTGCACGGGTGGGTCTGAAGACTTCTCCGGAACTGCTGCCTCCTTCACATTTGCCCTTCTGTGAACAAGGGAGCCTGGCAATGCTGAGGAGGCGCCTTGGGCTTTCTTTGCTCTCTTTTCCTCTAGTGTTGAACCTCAGTGTGTGCCTTCGAGTGGGGCCCAGGCTCAGGGAGTCCTGTTTCCTGTCTGGCTTATCCGTCAGGTGGGCTGGGATGGCGAGGTCACCTGCCTGGGCAGCATGGTTCAGGGTGGAGGGCTCTGTGGTCAGGGCTCTGCTCCAGGGCCTGGCAGGTGCCTTCCCCCCTGAAATCTGTAAGTTGCGGTGCTCTGCTGTCCCACTCAGAGGGAAACCAGCAGGCAGCCCTCCTCCATCCTCTTCTCCACTCCTGCCTCACCCAGACCGCAAGCCCTGCCTTCTTACCCGTGCCCACACTCTCGGGTGCCACCACCTGTGGCTTGGGAATGCCGTCTGCGTCTGCCGAAACCCTGGTCTTGCCTCACGTCAGCTCCGTTCTCCTTACAGGAGCTGGTTTCTGTTTCCGGAACTTCTGTAGCACCCGGAGTGTGTCTACTCATGGCCGTTCCATGTTCTGTCTTGGGTGCTTTATGTACTGATCCTTTGCCCTTTTTCAGTCTTTAATGCTTTAAAAGCAGGAGCCACTTTGTTTTAAGATTTATTGCTTTTATTTCTTAATCTCCCTAGCCCCCTCACTGTTTGCACTCACTGTCTGCTCATCTTTTTTTTTAAGATACATAGATCACACAAAATGTTACATTAAAGAATATATCATCTTCTTTTTAGGAGGCACGGGAGCTGAGCCCAGGGCCTCCCATGTAGGGGAGAGGCACCTAATCACTTGAGTCACCTCCGCTCCCAGGAGCCACATCTTAACTTCGTCTTTGTGGCATAAAGTAGAATGGCCTTCCGGTAGTAACTGACCAGTTAAATATTTGAATTAATTGACATGTAATTAATTGACATGTAACTACTACCTGCTAAAATTTGTAACACAGTTTGCAAGCCACTTTTAAATCGCCTGTGTGTGTATAGCCAGAGCAGCACTAGGTAAATCCACGGGGGCTGCTCACCATTCATTATTCACTATTCCCTCATTCCTTCAGCAAACTGGCGTTAAGTGCCATTGCACTACAGTATATTGTGTAGCAGAAAGCCCATTACTTGGAAGAAATGTAATTCTTCAGTTTCTTAGGAAGTGGTTGTGAGGATGTACTGGATGATCAGGTTTCAGAGCTTTTCAATTTGCTGACTGAAAACTGTAAGCTTAATATCTGTGTCCATCTTTCAATCCTTTTGGTTACCGACATGTGCGTTTTGTTTCCTAGGAAGGTATGGAACAATTGCGTACGTAATACTCAGTGATAGAAGCTGAGGGCTAGGAGAAAGATATGTCACCAGCTGAATTATACTCTGGATTAGTGTCTTTATTATTGTTACTTTGTGTTCTAGATGTTAGTGTGAGAATAATAGGACTTAAGGCTCATTATGGTCTTTATCCATGCCAACTTCTCCTCACAAAGTAAAGATGCCAGACTCTGCTCAGATTTAAACAATGTCATGCAGATTTGCCAGTAGGCTGTTGTTTAAATGAGTTCCTCAGGAACAAGTTACAAAGAAAGCTGTACTTACTTGAGTATGTTTTCTTTGTTTTAATAGGAGGATGGCCTACTGCCATGTTTTGTTGTTGTTTAATATTATCGAGGTTTCACTACAGCTCTGTTGGTGATTTCAGGACTGCTACGTTTTGGCTAGTAAATGTAGTAAATGGGATGAAAATCCCCTATGTTGTACATTTTTCTGAATAACATGTTTGTATAACATGCTAAATACTTCTGTTGAAAGAATTGCTTTCATGAAAGGAGGTTGCAGATTCTGTTCTAGGTTTTCAGTGTTACAGAAATATACTTTTTGAATATTCCACATTACACGGGTATTGTAAAGACAGCCTTGAACAATTTTATCCATGTGTACTATCCTTTTTGAACTTAGCACTCTGACAAGCTTTAGGACTGTATCTGGTAAATACTGTTGACTTTTTTATTGTACCCCCTAGGCCCCGAGTGGTGTTGATTTAAAGAAGTGTACTTAGGTTCTGTGTTGAGAGTAGATAGCCGGGAAGCGGCTGTGCAGGTGCGTCGTGTGCACGCGGCAGTAGCTCTGTCTTGTCTTTCCAGGGTGCTCGTGCGGGGCCTCAGCCTTCTCCCTGCCCGCCGGGCTCCGTGTTGAGCTCTGGCCTTGCTGTGTGGCCTTTGCCTGCTGGCCTCCTGTCCGTGGCGCTGTCTTGTGCCTCCTCGGTGGCCCCACCACTGCCTCTCCGCTCGGTGCTCTGGTTGCTGTCCCTGGCAGTGCACTTCTGAGTATCCCCTGCTTGGTTTTTCCCTGTCCTGCATTTGTCCCTAGGATCGTGGCACTGCCCAGGCCCCAAAGCCATCCTGGGCTTTCCTCCCTCGTGCCCCCTGGGTCCTGCGGATTAACCCACGTTTCTGTTTCCTCCCTCTTCACAGCCTTTGCCTTAGATTAGGCCCTTGCCATCAGTGGCATGGGCAGTTGCTATCGGCTCTCCGCCCGCCTCTTGGCCAGATTACTCTCTCCTACTTCTAGGTCATTCTTACTTTAAGGTCTGTGGACCCTTGGGTATCTACGGATGGGCTTTAGGAAGCCTGTGAGGCCTTTGGAATTACATAATGAGACTTTATTAGTAGGTGTCAGAATTTTATGAATCCCAGACAGTAAAAACTGGTTACTATTTATTCCTGTACATAGAGCTTTCATGGAAGTCTTTCTAAAACGCAAATCTGGTATGTTACTGTCCTTAAAAGTTCTTTGATGAATTCCTGTTGTAAAATGAAATCCAGGGAAGCGGATGTGGCTCAAGCGATTGGGCTCCCACCTACCAAATGGGAGGTCTGTGGTTCGGTTCCTGGTGCCTCACAAAGAAGACAGAGAGCTGGTGTGACTGGCATGTGCGGCAAGCTGACGTTACAAGATGATGCAACAGACACAAGAAGAAAAACGTAACGAGTGACACAACAAAGCAGGGAACGGAGGTGGCGTAAACGATTAGGCTCCTCCCTCCCACATCGGAGGTGCGGGGTTCAGTTCCCGGTGCCTCCTGAAGAAACAAGGAAGGGCAGACACAGCAAGTGCAAACACCGAGGGGGTGGGGAGAGATAAATAAAATCTTGAAAGAGGAGAAAGTTCACATGATGGCATGAACTAGCTCCTGTCACCTTTTTTCACCTTCGTCCCCAACCAGCCCTCTGTCCTATGTCTAACCTTCAGCTTCCTGAACTACTCGCAGCTTGCCATTGACTGCGCTGTGCATTTTTTCACCCCATAGTTTTGTTACACAATTTCCTCTGCCTGAAATTCTTCCCTCCACCCCTCTACTGCGACTTTCTCTGTCGCGTCTTCCGTGCCCACTGGCCACCACCTACCCCCAGTCAACTTCTGCTTAATTTAACACTGATCTCTGGGTGACGATGCGTGTATAGTGAGCGTGTCCTCTCTGAACTCGGGATCTTCTCTGTGTTCTGAGCCTGGCATGTAAGACCACAGTGAGCGCTAGCCGAAGGAAAGAATGAGTGCAGTGCAGCTGCCTCGCTCTGAAATTGGCTTACATGCGACTTGCAGACCTCTTGTGTAACTGGCTTTCTTCTTGATTTTCAGTATCTGTCTAAAATCTTGGCAGGACCTACCTGGGTCTTTTCTTAGTCTTGTACTAGAGACTTGATCTGCACTGCCCTCCCACGCCTCGGACCACTGCCTGTCATGACCCATCTTGTTTCTGCCACTGTGTGCTGCACACTCGGAAGATCTCCTGTGGTCTCTCTACTGCTCTTTCCCACCATTTCAGAAAATGCTTGGACCAGCCAGGCAACGGCTGTGAGCAATGACAGCCCAGCAGCAGGCTGCTGGGAGGCGCGCAGGCCGCTGGGAAGGCTGCAGGAGGACAAGGGAGCAAGGAGGACGACACTCGAACCAGGCGGCCGGCAAGTCCAGGCGCGCACCCCTACGCTGCCGCTGAGCCTCGCCCCCACAGCACCCTGCTCGCGTGCTCGCGTGCACATGCCTGGCCGTGCCCTGCCAGGAAGCATTCCTCCTGACCGCGTGTCTCCCTGCCACTCGCCGACGCGTTGAGGACCAGGGCCTGTGCCCCTGGCTGGCTGTACTGGGCTCACTCAGCAGCACCCCGACTGCCGGCGGGCTTGGGAAGCAGGCGCTGGCGCCCCCAGCCTCGGTGGGGGAGGCAGAGTCCTCCTCACCTCCGCGAGGGGAGGGAGTGCTGGACGGGTGAGGGCGCGAGCCTGGAAGCCAGGGAGGTGGACGGGTGCTCGCCCCAGCACGGCTTCGCAACTTGGCCTGGGTATGCTCGAGGCTGTTTTCATAGGGCGTGTGACTGTGTGGCTGCTTATGGGGTTGTTGTGCCATCCCATAAGGAGGCCGGAAGCAGCCAGACCTGGTCTTCTCATGGCGCCGACCCGTTGGGCTGCACGGTGGGCAGTGCCCGAGGTGGTGCCGACCCCTGGAGCTGCACAGTGGGCAGTGTCGAGGCGGTGTGTACCACACACGCTCCCGCCAACCCTCTTCCAGTGGCCGCGTGTGCACGCTGGCCTGGCTGGCCCTCGAGTGCTAATTTGGCACTTTGCATTCTTGCTCTGTCTGCTGTGTTGTTTCTTGTTGTAACATCTCTCTGGTTGGTTGAAACCATATGTCATTCAAATGGAGCTTGTACTTTGGCGTCGGCCCGACAATCACTCAGCTGTGGAGTACAGCAATAAAAATTATGAAAACTGCATCTGTTCATTAGACCAGTTGAATTACAGGCTTTTTGTAGCTTTGCCCCACAAGTCGTCTGTACTCTGCCATGGGAGAGAACAGTAGACTTAAGCCTTTGTGCTTTCTTTCCTCTGTGAATTGTGTATTTATTTCACACTTGCAGATGACTGTAGAAGCCAGGAAGGTGAACACTTCACAAGATGACAGTGGGAAATGTGTTTTGGGGGTGAACTACCTGAAAACAAGTGGTGTGAGGTGTCATAGTGGGTTCATTTTCATATCACAGTGAACGCTTCTGCCAACTCTCGTCCCTCATTTTAAGAGCTTTGGGTAGGTTTTCTGTTAGAGGGGCACTGGGCTTGTTTCTGTTTTTGTATCACATCAGCTCTCGACATGAGTTAAGCCGGCAGCATGTAATGCGTGCACACACGCAGGTGCATGCGTGTGTAAAGCTATTGTTTCTGTGTTTTAGACAAATGCTCTCTGCTCTCTCCTCACGTAGTAAGAAAGCTGAGTCAACTCTTCCGTAATGGGGGCAGAACACAAAGCTAGAACAAGAACAACAAAAATCTTAAACCGTCTTTGCAGCAGCAGATGGCAAACGGGAACCAGAGAAGACGCCTCTCCACGTTAGAGATGGCAGAGGCCTGTCCCGGGAGGGCTGCGATGGGGGAGCCAGGTGGTGAGGCGGGGCAGGCAAGGAGCATGGGCTGGGAGTAGAAGGAGGGAGAAAAGGCGGGGGGGGGGGGGGGGGGGGGAAGGGACTTGGAGCGAGAGCGCAAGCCTGTGATTAGTAGGAAAGTGGGGATCTGAGAGGAGGGAGAGGGAGAAAATGAAGGGGAAGAAAGGAATATAGAATGTCGTGTGACTGTGTTTGGACAGAAGCTTACTTCAGAGCCTATTTGTAGGGTAGTAGAAGAGTTAGTGTAGTGTTCAAAGTGTCAGACAGTGCTCTGTGCAGATTAAGAAATTGTCATAATTATTTGAAAAATTATGTAAGGCTTGCCTAAAAAAGACTGTTATGGTTAAATGAACTTAGGCTTTTTGTACAGCATTTGCCTAGTCAGTTCTTACCTTTTCTAATGTAGAGAAAAGGTCGGCTGAGGAAGAGAGTTTAGAAATGGGTACTGGCTTTAACTTGGCAGTAGGTTCAAAAGGGCTGTAAGACAGCAGTCACCTCCACTCCCCGCTCCCGGGAATGCAGGGCTTTCCAGAACTCTGCCCCCCACTCCTGCCTTGCGCTCCAGGGGGGCACTCGGTCTGCACGGGCACTCGGTCTGCACAGCCGCTCTGCTCCACTTCCCTACCTCGGAACCTGAGTTCTGTTCATCAGGCCGACGTGGACACGATGCTGCCCAAACCCCGGTTGAGGCCTGCTATGTGGTGTTAGAAATGTTTACGAGTTCTCGTCAAAGTTTTGAAAACGGGTCTGTGTGCTTATATTTTATATGCACGCATGTGTGTGCCCACTCTGTGTGTATATAATAAAAAACAGTCCCTTTGAGGTCAGGCTCTTCTCCTGCACCCAGCGTTTGCTCCCAGAGGGTCATGCAGTGTCCTGCCTTCAGCTCGGCGTCCCTCTCGGCTCTGTGCGGCGGCGTCTGTGCTCCAGTACTGCTGCCTCCGGTGCCCTTTGCTGGAATCTTAATCCAAGTGGTGCACAGAACTGGCACGCCCGCCGCTCGGTCACGCTGGTGGTCGGGATCCCGTAACGGTTACTGCCTGGCTTTGCCGTGTGGACTCTGACGTCGGCAGGCAGCACGCACATCTCTGTCCGCACGGCTTCCTGTGTTACCTCCAGGCTGAGGGTGTGTGTGGCCCTGGGGCACCCCCGGGGGGCTGAGAAGTTTTCCACCATGTTTAATGCAGCTCGTTAAATCGGCGGCGAGGCACATGCTTGCCTTAAAATAAACGTGCTCGGGTGTTGGAGCTAACCCGTCGGGTCGCCCAGCGGGGCCAAATGCCCGGTGTGGTCCCGGCGTCACCGGGCGCCGCCCCGAACTCTTCTTTCCCTCAGATGAGTTCCCTTCCTCCCCGCCGGCCGCCGTGAGTGCCCCTTGCTCTTCTCTGCCCGTGGAGAGTGACGCCCTTGCAGCCTGGGTCCCGCATGTCCGGGCCCGGCTCTCCAGTGGCCTTGCCCGCTCCCGCTTATCGTGGAAAGCCCCCGCACCACTCGGAGTTGTAAACGTGCTATCTTTCTCTTCTGCCCGTCAGCTGCTTCAGTGCAGGGGTTTGTCTTATGCCTATTTCTGCCTTCTAGGATCTCGCAGGGTTCTGTTGGCCATAATCAGGGCTCAGGGCAGTGTTGTGTCGGTACGTGTGATGAAACAGGAAAGACAGTGATGTTTGGAATCCTTTTGGGAGCACCAGGCGGGGCTCCAGACACCAAACGCCTGCGAGCACGAGCCCACCAGGCCTTTTTCTCCAGCCCCCCGGTCTGGCTGACGCGGGACACGGAAGTCCAGTGCCGGCGCCGGCCTCCGCTGGCCGCATCGTGCTAGACAAGGCCTTCCCTGGGAAATGGGACACGGTGATCTCCCTTTAGAGGATTGTCGTAGGGTTAAATGAGACGTTTGCATGACAGTAGTTTCAAAAGGTTAAAATATTGTCGTTATCACGAATGTTATTTTTTTGGTAGGGAGCTGTCTGGTAGTTACCATGATGGGTCTTTTTTGGAGGAAAGAGGAAGCTGGTTAGCCTAATTCTGTATTTTGTGGTACAGGGTCTGATACTGAGACCTTGGGGTGGAGAACAGCGAAAGGCCAAGGCGACTCTCCTCGGGGACCTGAGGCAGGGTGCCCCGAGCTGGAGGCCTGCACTGTCTGGGGGCAGCCTGACTCCACGGCCGCCCGGCTGGGTTCAGGCCCCCTGAGTGCGCAGGGAGGCTCTGAGGGTCCTCGTGCTTCAGCGTCTGACCCGGGGGCTCTCTGATTGTAGCCTGCTTCCTCAGTTGTATGTTAACTCTCTGTTCTTTGCAGCATCTCTGGCCTGAAAATCCTACTGTTTTTCTCCAATTCTTTGTACGTTGTCTTGAGCCCAGGGAAGTCCTTCCCCACCTCGGTGCTGTTTCACCCAGCACTGCTCTGATAGACTTCCACTGTTCTTGTAAGGTACAGCTTGGAAAGATAACTGGCATGCAAGCCAGAAATCTTCGCCCCCCACGGCGCAAACAGGGTATCTTTTAAATTTAAAGGATTTATTAAAATGAAGATCTTTGAGGGTTTCTGTTTGAAACCTGGCTTTTTCTTTCTGATGGTAAAATAAAAATTGTGTTCTTTTACTTAAGATGAAGTAGAATTAGAATATCTTCTAAGTTTAGGGCCAACAAAAAATATTTTTGCCCAGTTATCCTGATTTGCCCTTGAACCTGGTGGGCTGTATCTTAGAAAAGTCATTTTCTGTCCCTTGACATCCTAGCAAAATAGTTTTGTTTTTCACTGAAAACTATTGGCTTACCTATTAAAGTGCTTAGAGAGACAGTCTGAAGTTGAATCCATATTGAAGTATAGGGTTGAGGGTGATAATATGATTTTATGATGATTTTTCAAAATGTGTAGTTTAGAATGCCTAACTTGAATGATTTGCTAAAATATAAACAAAAAATGGAAAGAACTGAAACATTTAATTAGTTATACTACATTAAGAAAATCTTGCCCTCCTCCCCCAGGGTACATAGCTGTTAATGATTTTAAAGTGTCAACATCCTGTATTTTTAGCTCACCAATCTTTTGGCAGTATTTGGCCCATGTTCTACCTGATGAAAAAAAAAAGGCAGCTCTTCATTTATGTAAACATTTACTTTGAAGTATTTTTATATTTCAAGGGCTTTGTATTTTATCCAAAGCATTATTTTCTCATCCCACCTCAGACTCAGTGTGGCACAGCTCCTGTGTAAACCGTTACCCAGTATCACAAGTTTATCACCGACATTAAATTTACATGCTGACTGCTGTATGTGGTACCTAGTGTGTGGTGTGTGTTGGTAGCGATTTTATGTCCTAATGCGTTGGGGTAGACACTTCCTACTTTCTCCGTCTAAACCACCGCTTTTAAAGTTTAAAGTTTAAAGTCACATGGCGTGCATTTCCCTGGGCAGGCGTCCTGTGTGCCACTCAGTCCTGCCCCTCAGGCTCCCCTGGGCCCCCAATGCTGGAAGCCGCCCCCCCCCCCAGGCATCTTGACCGCCCCTGCCCGTTTCCTCGCTGCCTCACTGCCATCGGAGTGTCCTGCACAGGCCTCCTTCCGGAGTGAGCGCTGGGGGGCTGGAGAGAGCACTGCCCTGGGGCCCCGGTGCCTTCCATTAGCCCCAGACCTGGAGGAGCCCCTGCCCTCCTTCTGAGTAAGCAAAAGGAGGGTCCAGGGTGCACACGGCTCAGGTCGTGTGGTCCAGCTGGTGGGCGGTGCAGGACCCCTGGGCTCAGCGGCTCCCCGAGGCCCCTCCAGTCCCCCCGGCCGTGCAAAGTCGTGTCCGGACTGGGGGCCTGAGGGCACGAACCGGCGGGCCTGCCCTCCATCTCAGACCATCGCCGACCGGTCCAGGTGCCAGGTGGGCTGTGGGCTGAGCTGTATTTTGGGGTGGTAGCACCCCACCCCCATCACGCACAACCTGAACTATGATTTGGGAGCTCAGTCGCCAGGCGCCCCTTTTCTGCGCCCCTGGTCTCGTTGAGTGGGTGAGGCACAGGGGGCGCGGTGGGCAGCGGGGAAGGCGCCTCATTTGCTGCCAGGGCCCTGGTGGTCAGTGGAACAGGCCTGGGCACCTACCCCGGGACCCCTCTGCTTGGGCGCCCCCTTCAGGCGGAGGGCAGGGGCTGCCCTAGGCGGCTGCCCCCCGGGTCTGTGCCTGCCCAGGGGAGGGCCAGGTGCACGGGCGCTGTCCATGGGGGAGTCCCCCCTCGTGGGCGCTGTCTTTGGGGAATCCCCCTTGGGGCACCGTCTTTGGGGAGTCCGCCTTCGTGGGCGCCATCTTTGGGGTGACCCCCCTCGTGGGCGCCGTCTTTGGGGTGTCCCCCTCTCATGGGCGCCGTCTTTGGGGAGTCCGCCTTCGTGGGCGCCATCTTTGGGGTGTCCTCCTCTCATGGGCGCCGTCTTTGGGGAGTCCCCCTTCGTGGGTGCCATCTTTGGGGTGTCCCCCCCTCGTGGGTGCCGTCTTTGGGGGAGTCCCCCCTTGGGGGGTGCCATCTTTGGGTAGTCCTCCTTCTCGTGGGCACCGTCCCCAGGCAGTCCTGCCCCTTCCAGGGTGTGGTTACCGTTGCTGTTATTTTCTCCACTCATGCACTTTCCACCTTTTAAATTTAGGGGTGCACAGATGAGTACTAAGTACTTCTCCCTTAATAAAATCTTATGGAACACTCAGACTATATATTTTAAGGATCTTGTTTTAAAACTGTGTGCTTTGTGAAATTTCCATTTTTGAGATGCTTGATGAGTTTGTACTCACATTTTTCATCAGCTTACTCACCAGAATTATTCCTTCCCTCCCTCCCTCTTTCTCTTTCTTTTTTGGCACAAGATAAAAAAGCTACAGAAGCAGCTACTCCCTTTTCCTCAAAAAGTGAGCTTTAGACTGTGGTAACTGAATATTTCATTAATAAAAAGAAAACAGCCCCAAAGACTGTATGAGAAAAATCACTCTGTCTCTCACGCCCTCTGTCGCGCTCTCTCTGTCTCTCTCACTCACACATACACACATTTGAATGAGAAATTTGCATATGTGGTCTGAAATCCCCAAGGTAGAAAACAGCCTGCAGTGAAAGATCTCTCTCCCTCTCCTTCCCACCCAGTTCCCCTCCAGGGAAGATAACCAGTTGCTTGTCTATCCAGTGGCTGTTTAAAAATTCTCCTCGTATCCTGGTAAATCCCTGCTCTCTCTGTTTCTCCCACTCCATAGTTTTCACAAATAGAACAGCCTTTCCAATCCAGCATTCACAGCACATGTTCCAGTCATGCGGTTACAAAGTTGACATTGCAGCCTCAGCAAAGGTTATCTCTTTAAAATTCTTTGAAATTCCCCTTTGGCACATGCATTTTGGCAGCTGGGTTTGTATAGGCAAGTGGTGAAGCGCCTCTCTCTTTTTGTGCTTTATAAAAACTGAAATCTCTGGCCAGAAGGGTGGATAGAGGCAAGAAGCTCCCTCTAAAATTCCCATCAGTTCTACTTCCTGTGTATTTTCTATTTCATACTGTAGTAAATGGCATCCTTACCATGTGCTTGTGTACCAGGTGGGAGGTTTTTTAAAAACATGAACATACTGTAGCCTGACACTTAATTTCCAAGTCTTATTAGAAAACCCTGCTGTTGGAACATGTGCGTGAAGTGCTGTTGTACTGTTTTGACTTTTGATTTTGTAATTTTTTATACATATTTTAAAAATTCAAACAACTCAAAGAATATATTCACTAATATAAAATTACCTGTTATAGTTTGGGAAATAATATAAGAAGATAGATGGCAAATTCAAATTGCTTTCCAGTGAGATGCATTTATTCCTAAATAAATGCCATCATGTGTGTGCTTTCTTGGGGAAGCGCTTTCTTGGATGGGGACCACTGAATCCCTGTGAGGCAGCCCGGGCCTCTTTTATTTGCAAGTAGCTTTTTCCAGGAAAATGTTGCTTGTGTTAGTTAAAGTGACCTAACTACTTATTAGCTATAGATTTCCTTCAGAGTCCTCATTTCTTTCTATCTATAACATAACCGCTACAGAAGTGGAGTGTTATGCAAGTCATGTTTTTGCATCTCTATAGTTATGATTCTCTAGTTTAAAACAGACTGCACGTTGGCAGGGAAGGCACTTATTTTTTATTTAAATGTAAATGTTGGTAACTTAGATGTTAAAGCTTCCATATTAGAAATGAGCATGGCACTCTAATTGTTAATTTTTTTCCTGCTTATTATATTGTCTAAATAAGGCATGGAAACATGCATGTGATTTTCCCCTCTCCCCCGAAATGGTTTATAAAATATTTTAGACCACTTGTTTTTTGGTCCTGTTTCTATTTCTTGAAAAATAGGCAGCATAAATTAACAATCTCTTGCTGTGGGCCTCTTACCCTACCCTCTGCCATACCAAATTTATATATATATTGGGAATATGCTTTTTCTTTTTTAGCTAAAAAATTTAGAACAAGATTTATCATCCTTTGAAGTACATACATTTTTCTCTGAAGCTGCAAATATTTTCTTGTTATGCTTCTGTTTTATCAAAAAGCACACTGTAGACTCCATAGATCTGTGGTGTAGAATGCCCTCGATGGATCCTTGGGAAGAAAGTATTTTAAAGTGGGTAATTGGGGCACTTGAGCATAAAACTACAATTATACACTTGTGTGTTAATTTTGTGTACAGTAAGACTTTAGTTCAATGCTGGTTGTAAATGAGAGGAAGCATTTTACTGCCAGTGAATGCCTGTATTTTATGAATACTTAAACAAAATCTCCTCTAATTGGCTGACCTGGAAAGAAAGGTGAAAACATCTGTAGTTAAGGTGGTAGAGAAGAATACAGTGTACTAGGGTTTCTTTTTAAAAGTAACTAGAAAAATAATCTTACTCTGGTATCCAGCCATGCTCGATGTGCTTTTGGAATTGGCCTGCCATTTTAGCTGCTATTCGCCAGTGAAGACTAAAAGAGTGAAAGCAGTGTAGCCAGTGAAGGGCATCAAGAGACAGTGTGGTATAGAAAGCAGTTAATAATGAAGCTTTGCTCTGGCAGCAGGAAGGGTATGGGCTGATACCATAGCCTTGCATTGATTGACTAAACATTTGTTAATCAAATCCTGTGTTTAGAGTTAGGGGGCACTCCTTAAAGCTTGAGGGGGTTGGATTTATGACCATTCCAGAACTCGTTACCCTCAGGAGGTGACGTGGACTGGAAAATGTGCATTAATTTAAGAAGGGTGTAAATAAATTCATGGATAATAGATTCATAATGGTTATTAAGAGGAAATAAGGCTGTTCAGGACATACCTGACTTGTGGAAATTGGGGTCAGGAAAGGCACTACTGTTTAGTTCCTGCTGCCATATAGAATATAAGACAGTTAAATTTTGTAGGCAATTAGTAATGGTAAGGAAATCCAAGAGAGAGTATTTCACTGTGTTTATTACGTCTTTATAACCTTACATGGTATATACCCGAAAGCAAAGTATTATTAAGTTTCTCGTGAAAAAAGATGGATTACTGATGACAAATGAGAACTTGTAAACACAGTTGCAGAAATCAGAAATAGTAAATTTATTTTCTGATGTGAACTTTTTTAATCTAAAGGAGAGGGTTAAATTATCCTAGATATGTTGGCTGATATTCAGCCTGTCAAAACACCTGCGTTGTTTATGACCAGAAAGTTGTCTGTTTAGGAATAAGGCCATAGGGGAGAAAAAGGAAATGGGCTCCAGAGCAACGTGAGCGTCGTGTAACTGGCTTATTTGTGTGGCAGCCATTGGGCCTGTTCTGAGTCTAAGACTCAGCTTGTTCTTGACCCTTGGGATGCCTTGCTAACCCCTTCTTGAGCCCAGTTGTCTTTTTTTCTGTTACCAAAGGAGAGCTGGACAGAATTCGATAGAACTTAGCTTCAGTGTACAATGCATACAATAAGCACTCAGTGCACATATGTTGAATGTTTCTCATTTTTCAAACATGAAAGCATTATTTTAGGAAACCGTGGAGTCCTTGTTTTCCTCATTCAAGGTTAAGAGCAAGTTTTTTCTTTTTAAAATCGGAGATTGAAAAAAACTAGACCATCTACATCGTTGGGAGGCCTCAGTTGAAGTTTAGCTGAAGGGACCACAGAATGTGGAGTCGTTGTAGAATCTTGACCTTGTAAACTTTATTTTATTACCTTCCAGCACGTTATTTTTGACTGGACATGTTGACATAATAAAATTTCCTCACACAATTGGTTCAACCAAGCATTGGCTTAGAATCTGAATTCCTTGCTGTGGGGAATTTTTAGTCTGTCTCTTGTGTATGAAAAATAAGTGCACGATCTTGCTGGGAAATTGGAAGCCAGCAGAATTTGCCCCAGTAATGACTGAAATACAGCTGTTGTGTAATACATTGTGTTCTCTTCCTCAAACCATTGTGACTACAGAGCTCATTGCTTTGAGATGTTGGGCAGGATTGGTACCCAGGTAAGAGACCTGGGGAGTGGTTCCCGCGGACGAGCTGCAGGACGCCCCTTTCCACTGAGGAGACTCCAGCAGACGCCTGGCTGGATCGGGCCCCTGCCCAGCAGCAGTGGGCACGGGCCTAGCCAGGCCTGCCCTCGGGAGCACCAGGAACTTCCTTCCGAAGGGCCCTCCTGGGGCTGCAGGGCCTCCCCTCCGTGCTCTGGGGAGGGGGCTTCGTTAGGGAATTTTAAATTTTGAAACCCAAGTGCACCTACGCCAGCGTTCCGGGCCCGGGCGTGTTGCCGCCCTCGAGTCATCTTTCTGTTATAGTACGAGCTGAAGCCCTGCCACTCTCCCCTCCCGATTGCCTGTTTTTTTGCCTTCACTATATATGGGTCTTCACACACAATGCATACTTACTATTTTGTGTATTAAAATTTACACAAAAGGCATCACACCACACTTAACCTTTTGTTGCTTTTCTTTTTACCTTAACATGGTAACGTGGAATTTTTTTTAGGTTTGACCCACTGGATGTGGTTCTTACTCATTTCTTTTTAACACTGAATAGAATCCCATTGTGTGACTGAAGCAGAACTTAATTTCCATTTACCCACTTAGCTGCAGGTAGGCCATGCCCTCTTCCTGCCCGTCCCTCACCTGGCATGCCCATGGGCGCAGACTTCCAAGGGGGCTGCTGGGGCTAAGGGCCAGGTGGCCTTAAGCTGGGCGGAGAAGGAACAAAGGGGGAGGACAGCAGCATTGACCCGTTCACCAGCTCTGGAGCATGAGCCAAATTTGAGGGTAGAATGAAATGAGAAAAGGGGCCCAGTTTCCTGTGCTTAACACGGCAGGGATGGGAAGGTTAGTAGTGAAGGCCTTTATCAGGGCTGACTCCCAGAAGAAATACTCAGGGTAAGGGAATCGTTGCTAGCCATACCTTTCCTCTCCAATAGTGTTGGGAAGCCTGTAAATTTCTTTGAAAATTAGCATAAAAGGTTCTGTTGCTGCTGGTGCTCACCCACAACTTGAAGGTCCTTTTTATTTAGAAATGAGAGAAAGAAATTGTTTTCCTTATTTTGAATTGCAAACAGAAAAGCCCTGATCCCAAACATTTTCTGGAGATTTCCATCTTGTTTGTATAGTGCTCCTATTCGTTTTATTTAAACTGCATGCTAAAGGCACAGGGCATTTGCTAGGCATAGTGACTTACCGGGGTAAACAGTTAATCCGCAAAGGCTCCCAGCTGTTGCTGTAAGGTTCCGTCCTTTGGCTGCTGGAATAAGCTGAACCTACTTGCACCAAAGTGAGCTCCACTTTATAATGTGTTCTTTGATTAGTTTTTAAAATTTGCGTAGTGATAGCTCACTTCAGTAACCCATTCAGCAGCATCTACTCATCTACAAGTGCTCCCCGACCCTCAGGCCCCCCCAGGCGGGGTACTGTGCGCCGTGGGACTTGGATTTCACTGAGGAGAGAACAGTCACAGGTGAAGGCGGACCGAGGGCTGAGTGACTCAGCTGACCCCCCGGGGGTCCCGCGGTGGCCTTGGAGCTGGAGGGGCTGTGTCGGCAGCGCTTGGGCGGGCCTGTTCTCGGTGACTGCTGCAGCGACGCAGCTGCACTCAGCCGTTTAGTGAGCCTGCCTTCCTGAGCGGGCTGGAGAACCAGGGCGACCACCCCTCAGTGGCCAAAATAGGTCTCCCCAGGGCTGAAGCACGGGCTGGCCTGGCGGATGGCCCCCTCGGGCCCTCCCCCTCCTGACCCTGGTCGGTGGGTTCCTCAGTGCCCTCAGCAGGTGAGCGTATGGCAGGTGGGCACTGAGGATGAGGCCCGGGCGAGGTGCGCCAGCTCGGGTCTTGGCGGGTGGAGAGCGTGGCGCAGGTCACATTCTGGGGGCCGGCTGGGGTCCTTCAGGGCGTTATGGCTCAGCCCGTCCATTTATGTTTCATTAATAATGATTATTTGGTTTATGGAGTCAGAAAAGCATATGATCTACGTTTGAAAGCTTTGCATCTAAGTTTATCAAAACAATACCGATCATTAAGAATTGGAATTTAGTTCCAGACAGCGGAGGGTAGTGAATTTTAAAGGCAAAATTTAGGTAATAATTAATATTTTAGAGCTAGTACTACAACTTGTAGTTTAATAAGTAATAGTAGCCTCTGCAAAATCCCAGCAAGGATTTTTGTATTTCTGGTCACTATATGGATATGAATTAATAGAGAAAGTAACTCCATTTTTCAGACGGAGGTGTAAGACAACTAGAAGCCCACTCCAAACTGGATTTAGATTCCGTGCGTCTCTAACCCTGTTGAGTAAAGCGTGTTCTGTCCTGGCTGCACCTTAAGCACACCAGGAAGACTGGCCTGCCTGCTGGGCCAGCTGCATCGCTGTAGGCAGCTTTCAGGAAGGTAACGTGCCAGCTAAGGTGGCATAAGTCTTTGAATTATATCATGCATCTAAAAGGATAGCAAGTAGGTTTTTAATTGTGGGAGACAGTAAAACAACAACGAAAACAGATGGTTTTGTTATTTTCCCCTCTGCAGTTTGCCTTGTTGCGGATCACTGCTATGGCTCCATTAGGGATTTGCTTCCGCCCGCCCTCCCCACCCAGCACTTTTCAGAGCTGGAATATAGCACTAGATTCTAGCAGGCACGAGTGCTAGTAGGCCCCTGTAAGGAGCCTGTTGTATTGCCTGGAAAGTAGAGCTCCCTTCCCAAACTTCACTTCCATATTGTGTATAAGGGTTTCTGTAAACCAAAAAGTCAGCATATTAAAGTGTAATTCATAGGGGAGCTGGCCATGTTGACTGAGCTTTCCTGTCATTTTAACACTGGTGAAAGTGTTATCCTAAAACTGCTCCAAATCAAACTGCAAAGATGCATGTGTGAAATACGGTATTAGATATCGAATCAAACATATGGGTGTTGCAGGGAAGGATGTGTGCTGTGGCAGGCTGTGGTATTCTGGCATGTGGGGTTGGTTTTATGGAACTGCTTTGGCTTGGCTTATGGCAGAGGTATAAATTCATGATGAAATATCAAGCAGTAAAATAAAGAAAAGCAGAAAAATTCATCTGTGCTCTTACGTGGTTTTCAGTATGAACTCATCTGTGCCTCTCATTTAGGCTATATTTGGGCTCATTTAGAGGCATTTGTGAGCCATTGTGGCCAAAATTTTGTGATCACTACTGACAGATATTGAAGGTAATTGGTCAAAAGGAGCATGAAGTTTAGTTTGCGTTTTCTCCTTTTACCCCAGTGTATGTGTTAGGAATTACTGTGCTAACTGGTAAGGTAAAGTGTTTTATTTTTTTCTTCCTTTGCCATTCCTTCGTTTCTTCCTCCCAATTCTGTATTCTGGAGTGTATACCTGACGGATAACTAATTCCTTCATCAGGGGCTTTTGGGCCCTGTTTCTGAAGTTCTCAAACGGACCGCACTGTGGTTTTAGCAGTGACGGCACCGTTCTTGTCCCTCGGTGCCCTTTGCTGTCCTGATATCTTGGGATTTTTTGTGTGGGGCTTTTTGTTTTTCTTTTCCTGCTCTCTCTCCCAGTTAGGAAAAAAGTCAATAGATTTTGCATTTAAATACCACTAAAAATACTATGAATGGTATATTGTAGTGCATGAAAAAGGGTTTTCCTTTGAATCATGATTTCCAGGACTTTTAACTGATTTTGGTATAAGCCATTTTTGGTCTGTTTCTCTGATATTTGCTACGTAGTGCACTTTACATCACTACCTTTTTATCAACTATGAAAATACTGTTCTTTTAGATATGGGTCTATTTCCTTCAAGAACTCATATTGGTGATTATATTGTTTGATGGCATAGTGTTGTTTTCTAAAAGGGTTTCACCTGATTGTAAAGGGATATATTTTCTTTTTTAGTTTTCCATAGGAATGGATTTAACTTATTACTGCCTTGACCTTCTTGGCAGAGGTAGTTTTTTAATATCAGTGTTAGGAGCTCTGTTTTTTTATCCCACTAAATTTTTGTAAAGTTATCAATACATTCTTGATATCTGATATAAAATCTGTTTTTTAAAAAGGCAATGTCAAATTGCTTTTGTTGATAGTAGGTGGAAAGAAGACACTATGTCGATTGATCTAACGAAGAGGATTAAAAATATTTATTCAGTTCTCAGCCGAGAACCGGCTTCTCTTCCAGCTACTGGTTGAACCCACATGTCGCTGCCTGACCGGCACGTTGTGACTTTCTCCCTTGTTCTGCTTGACTCTTTGACAGATGCCGCCTCAGTATGGACAGCAAGGCGGGAGCGGCTACTGCCAGCAGGGCCAGCAGCCCTACTACAGCCAGCAGCCCACGCACCTGCCGCCGCCGGCCCAGCCGAGGTACCCGCCGCAGCAGGTGAGCCCGGCCGCGCTCCTGGCCGCCTCCTTCCCCGGGGTGTGCCCACGGGACAGTCTCGGAAACGGCTTCCTTCTCCAGTTTTACAGTCATGTCTGCAATGGGGGAAACACGTATTGCATTGAAAAAATGCAAAGCCATAATCCAGCCTAAACGTTTATTTATTTGGGGGTGGCTCGGGGTTGAAGGGTGAGAGGAATGGCTGGTTTCATAGCTGCTTGCCTTCCTGGTTGGCGGCAGCAGAAGCGTCAGGGGTTCTCTGTGTTTGAAGATCTCTGAGGAAAGCACTCTGCCCTGGGTTGAGTATTATTCAGGAGAGTGGTTCTATTGATCGCTCAGTCTTGCTAGTTGGTGCATGCTTGGTACTTTTATCCTGAGCTTTTTTGTTTTTGTTTTAATGGCAAGTGCTACTACATCAAAACATTGTTGCTGTTGGCAGTCTTATTCTTCTTAAACTAGCTTATAAACAGATAATCACTTCAATCACAACGTATTAAAATACTAAGAGGACTCCTGTGCTTGAAGTAGACGTAGCAGTCTCTAGTTTAAATTAGCCCTGTTAACTACCCCTCGGTTATTGGGCTATTTCAGCTGACACGCGTCGTAGAAAAAGAGCGCCATGTCCATATTTTGTAAGAAGAGTCGGCCGTGAGCGGCACTGAAGGGCTTGGGAGCCCTTTGAACGCAGCTCTGGCTCTGCAGCTCCCCAGCGTTAGCTTCCCCACGCGACGCCCACGTTCCTGCTTTCCTCTCTTTTTTCTCTGTGGGGTGGGGTGGTGAAGAGGACGAGGGCGTGTGGCAGGGACCAGCTGCCTTTAAAGCGCCTCTTCCGTGCCTTGACTGGATTGGTGCTGAGCACAACTCGTCAGTTCACGGGCTTCCCTCCACGCAGCCGCTGGTTCCCGCCCACGTGCCCTCTATTTTGGATAAGAATCCTAAAGAGGGTTATGACTTGAGACAAAACACATAAAAATGGCAGCGGTATTCAAGCAGTATACGTTTTAAAAATTCCGGAACTCTCTCTGGGGTTTGTAGAGGTTGGGATGTACATTTTATCAGAATTATCTAGTCTTGGCTTTTATTTAAGTGTGGGGAAGTTTAAAAACTTTTATCGGTTCTTTTTAAGTGACAGAGACTGGTATCTTTTTTTATTTATAAAGTTATAGGCTTTTTCAAGGTCTTATTGAACTAATCTGTAGACATAGAATGCTTTGTCCTGTCATCAAAATTTGAGAAAGATTCAATAGCGAGATCACATTACTTGTTTTATTTACTTACGTGTTAAAAGGAATCCCTGATTATAAAACCAGTTTGACGAAAGATTCTGGATGCCTGTTGTTTCCTTCAAGACCAAGCTCACAGTTTCCTTCCTTTTTGACGTGTTCACTGATGACTTTTACCACATGGCAATTATTTAATATCCTTCACATTGAAATAGTTAAAGCTTACTACAGGTAGAATCTTATTTTAATGAATGCTATTTTAATGTGCTTGGTTTCAGGACTCTCTTGCCTTGATTGATCCTGCCATTATTTTATAGATTGACATATAATAAATTACATGGTAAAAAACACTATATAACCATTCATCTTTACCAGAAATGTTATTTTCATATATTTTGCATTGACCTGAACATTTCTCAAAGTACCTTGGAAATTCTTTTCCTCTTTTTCATAGTCTCTAGCCATAGAGTATCTTAGGACTTTTAAAATTCATGGGAAGTAGATGTGGCTCAAAAATCAGCAGTAGAATATTTTTAAAATCAAGTTGAGTTTCAATGAGGATTTGTAATACTGAATTCATATACGTTTAAAAACCAAAGTGGATCAACAGTTTTTCGTAAGTCCACGCTTTGTAATAGTCTGAACATTCTGTTGTGCATATGCTCCTCTTGTTTCCAAATATAGCATACCTAATCTGTTGATTTCATATAAGGGAATCAAGCAGTAAATAATATTTTGTATCATTTGTTGGATAATGTGATTAATACAAAAAGTTATTTCAAGGTTTCACTAGGATACCTGATTTTTACGTCTTTATATTTTTCATGTTTTGAATAACCAGTACATTTATGTTTCAAAAGTTAGAAAGTATAAGGAATGGATATAGGTAAGTCGCTCTCCAACTTTAATTCCCCTGCCCAGTTACTTGAGTAGTTTATTTTATGTCTATCTGGAGTTTCTTTAGCAAATGCAAGCAAAGTAATATATTGTATTAGTATTTTTACCTTATTTTTACACAAATGGAGGCACACTATACTTATTCTTCTGTGTTTTATTTCCTTGCCCATTTGGCTTTATATTTTGGAGATCTTTTCAAAGGAGTGTGTATTAGTCAGCCAAAGGGGTGCTGATGCAAAATACCAGAAATTGGTTGGTTTTTACAAAGGGCATTTATTTGGGGTAGGAGCTTACAGATACCAGGCCATAAAGCATAAGTTACTTCCCTCACCAAAGTCTATTTGGAGCAAGATGGCTGCCGACGTCTGTGAGGGTTCAGGCTTCCTGGGTTCCTCTGGACTCAGCTCCCCTGTTTTCTCCACAAGTTCAGCTGTAGACTATGAGGCTCTCTAGACTCTGCCTCTCTCCACAAGGTCAGCTGTAAACTATTAGGCGAACGACTCTGTCTGTCTCCCTGGGGCTCCAGCTTCGGCATCAAACTCCAACATCAAAAGCCTTCAGCTCTGTGCTTTGCCATGCCTGTTGACGTGGCCCAGTCAAAGCCCTAATCATAACTCATGCCCAGTAATAGACCAGATTACAGACATAATCCATTATCTATTTTTGGAATTCATAATTATATCAAATTGCTACGAGTATATAGAGTGCTCCCTGTTTTGTTTGTTTTTGTAGCTTTACCTCCTTTTACAAAGGTGATGTTGACGATGATGATTAATAGGAGGAGGAGGTACTGGGGAGCGAACCCAGGACCTTGTATGTGGGAAGCAGGTGCTCAAACACTGAGCTCTGTCTGCTCCCCACTGAAAGTTGGTTTTTCCGTTTGTTTGTTTTTAGGAGGAACCAGGGATAAAACCTGGGACCTTGTACATGGGAAGCAGGTGCTCAACCACGTGAGCTACATCTTCTCCCTAAATTATTTTTAATTGTTTAAAATTGAAACAGTGCTGCCATGATAAATTTCTTATATGTGTTATTCCATAAGTGTGCAAATATATTTGTAAGATAAATTCCTGGAAGTGACACCCCATGCATGTGTAATGGTATTACCAGACAGCCCTGTGGAGGGGCTGTACCAATTTACACACCCACTGACAGTGTGAGTGCCCATTTCTCCCTGTGTTGTCCGGCAGCATGGCTTTATGAAGCTTCGGGATCTCTGCTGATAATAGAGTTTTAATTTACACTTATTTTGTGAAGAGCAGTGCTGCATACCTTATAAATGCAGAAGCATTCATGTTTCCTTTTTCCTGAACTGTAAATTAGTATCTTTTTATCTTGAGTTTTTTCCATTCAGTTGTTGGTCTTTTAAAAATTGTTATATACACGTCCCTTTCTGTACCAGGAGACTGAGCCTTTGTCTTTGATGCGAGTTACTAACCACTCTCCCCATCTTATTTGTCTTTTAACATTAATTATGGTATTTTTCTTGTCATACAGAAGGTTTTTAAATTTTTATATAGCCAAAATTATCAGTCTTTTCCTTTATGACCTCGCGCTTTTTAGTTGGTATTTGAACGGCCTTCTGTTTTCAAGGTTATGAAGGAATTCGTCCTGTAGTATTTTCGTTGTTTCATTTTTTCTGATCTGTGGAGAGAGCTGTGATCCCGCTTGGCTTTTCCAGAGGTTTCAGTCCCTTTCCCTGGGTGGGCCATCTTGCCCATTGTGTGGAGAGGCCACCTTCATCGTTTGCTGAGCTCCCTTGTATGTGGTGCCAGGGCTCATTTCTGGGATTTCTAGCCTGAGAAAACGAACCGTATCTCCCTTGGACCTTGCCTTGTTGAAGCCCCCAGCACAGACCAGGAGCACACGTTTAATTAGTAGGTGGCCACAGGGCAGGGCGCGTGCTGGAGAGGGCCTGGCAGAGCGTGGGCGTGCCGGGTCCTTCTAAGCTGGCAGGGAGGAGAGGCGGCTCCGGGTGGGCGGCTCTCCAGGTGAGGGGGTTAGTTACCATTCTGTAGAGCACTCTCGCCGCCTAGGAAATGCAAGTGAGAAGGGACGGGTGCTGAGTAATCTTTATGGTCGAAGCATCGCTCATTGTCTGTAAGGGACATCGCTCCTCTTCGTTTTCTTAACTGCCCACATCCCCACTCCCCACCCCTCCTCAGTGCCCTACCTCTCGGTTTCTCCATTTGTTTAGGTAGTTTTTAATCTCTTCTGTACCATTCTTCATGAAGAGCAGCTGTACATAATTTGTTAGAATGATTTCTATGTACTTTTTAATTTTGCTGCTTTCATAGATTGTATCCTTTTAAAAATTATGTTTTATTATTTCTGGTATATAGAAATGTAATCTTTATGTTTATCTTTCTTACAACAACCTTGCTAAACTCTTTAATTCTAGTTCTAATAACTTGTAGATTCCCTTAGATTTTCTCAGTTAAAAAGAAAAACCAAAAACCGGCATATCAGTTTTGCTTTGCAGGCACCACCACCCCTCAAACACAAACACACAAACTTTTTTGTCTTTCTGCAGACTAGCCTCTCCAATGCAGTACTTGAAAGGACTGGCAATTCTTGTATGATCCATGATTAAAAAGAAAGGTTTCGGTATTTCACCGTTACAAATATAAAATAAGTGCTACGTCGACGTTGTTTGTAGGCACCCTATAAAGGGTTAAGTTCCCTTCTTTTTCTAAGAGATTTTTTCGTGAATGGATGCTGAATTTTCTTAAGAGCTTTTCGTATATATTGAAATGATCACTTTTCTTTTATCTGTTATTGTGGTAAGTTATATTTAAAAAGTATTAAACCACTCCTGAATTCTGGAATAAACCTAGCTTCATGGTATGCGACGGTTTGCTCGGTCGGTAGAGGTGGGGTCTGGCTGCGGACGAGGGGTCGGTCCAGCTCTGGATGAGGGGTCGGTCCCGCTTGGGACGAGGGGTCGGTCCCACTTGGGACAGGGGTCGGTCCGGCAGCAGACGAGGGATCGGTCTCACAGGGGTTGCGCGGTTCGGCTGACGGGGTCGCCCGGCAAAGCCGGCGACGAAGGGGTCACCCAGAGAAGCAGGTGACGAACTGGGGACAAGGGAGGCCAGGCCCTTGTCGGGGGCTCTCAGGACTGGAGGGCGCACGGCAGAAGAACTACCGCGGAGACAAGGTAAACACGCAAGTCCACTTTATTGAGGGAGAGGCAACAGTTTTATAGGGGCTGGGGAAGGCTGATTGGTCGAAGCCACGCCCTGTTCTGATTGGTTGCCGGCGAAAGGTCAGTGGGAGGTGCTGGAAGGGGGAGGGGTGGTGGTTAGGGATTGGCTGTTGCTGTTGCTGGGGGAAGGGGCAGGGTTTAGGGATTGGTGGCTGCTGTTGCTGGGGTGGAGGGCAGACTTGAGTTTCCCGCCCACGCCTGGCTGTTGCTGCTGTCGGGGGAGGGGAAAAGGGCAGACTGGAATTTTCCGCCCTGCGCCTGCGCAGGGAGAAAGAAGAAGAAGGGTGCCGCCCCACAAGGCATCGTGTGGCGCCATCCGGGAGGAGGGGCGGCCGCGGAAGCATGGCTGCCGAGAAGGGGAGACCCGAGGGCATTCTGCGCCCATGCCGAGCTCCCTTCAGGGGTGGCGGTGGGCCCGACCAGCCACCCTATTATGGGGGCAGCGGAATTAGGCCTACCGCGGCCGCTCCCCTCGCCAGGCCAGCAAACCACACTTCAGCCCGAGGGGTGACCGCAATGGTATATTTATTATTTTTTTAATACACCCCTGGATTCAGTTTACTAGCATTTGTTTAAGGTTTCTTGAATTGGTGTTCATGAATGAGTCTAGATTGTAATTACTCTTAGGTTTTGTTACTAGTATTATTGAGTTTTGTAAAGTAAATTGATGACTAGTCTCTTTAAATTCAATTGAAGAGTTTGTGTTAAGTTTAGAATTATCTGTTCTTTAAATGTTTAGTTACAGTATCTGTGAGGCCATAAAGGATTATGTACCACTGACTATTTTTAACTTTTGTCCCACCCCTGACTTTTAACTTTTGATCTTATTTCTTTAGTGAATATAGAAATATTGAAGTTATCAATTTCTTCTGTTCCTGTGTCTTCATAATTTATCCATGTCATCTAATTTTCCAATTTCGTTGGCCTAAAGTTGTTCATAGTAGTCTGTATTAGTTTAATTCCTGCAACATCTAGAGTTAGTTTTTTGTTTATTTTGGTGTGCTTTTTTCACTTCAGTGAATGTTTAGCTTATTAGAACCTTTTTTTTTTTTTTGCTCTGAAGCTAAAGAAAAGGCTATAATATTTCCTCAAATTATTGCTTTGGTTGAATCTCTCAAGTTTTGATGTGCATTATTGTAACTCTCTTAGTCGTAAGATTTTTCCCCCTTCATTCTTTTTTTGCATTTTGAAGACATTTTGTTGAAGTTTATTTTATATACCATAGTATATACTCCAAGTGTACAATGCTATGGTTTTTTGTAATTTTAGAGAGTTGTGCAGCCATCACCCTGATTTGGCTTTATAGCATTTCATCAATCCCAAATGTTCCCTAGTTGCTATTTGCATTTAATACCTGCTTCCACCCCAAGCCCCATGTAACCACTGATCTGTTTTCTATTTTATAAATTTGTCTTTTATATAAATAGACTCATATGGTCCGCGGTCTTCTGCATCTGGGTTCTGTTACTTAGCATAATGTTGTTGAGGATTATGCATGTGGTAGCATGTACCAGTAGTTCTTTTTATTGCTGAATAACATTCTGTTGTGTGGATATGCCACATTTTGTTTATCCATGCACTGGTTGATAATAATTAGGGTTGTCTCCAGTTTGGGGCTATTTCAGTGCTGCTGTGAACGTTTGCGTTAATGTCAGTGTGGATGTATGTTTTCACATTTCTTGGGTAGGTTCTTGGGAGAGAATTGCTGGGAAATACCACTTCATCCATTTGTTTGCTTTTGATAAAAGTGTTAATGTTTTCCAACATGGCTGTACCATTTTACATCACCACTTGAAATGTGTGTGGCTTCCAGTTTCTCCACATTATTGACAACACTTGTTACTATCTTGGTTTGATTAAAACCATCTTAGTTGATATGAAGTGGTATCTCATTGTCATTTACCTAATGACTAATGATGTTAATCATATTCTCCTGTGTTTATTAGTCATATACAAATCTTTCAGTGAAATGTCTGTTCATTCTTTTGCTCAGTTTTAATTAGACTGTTTGTCCTCTTACTATTAAATTGCAAGAGATTTAAAAATATATACTCTGGATACAAGTCCTTAATCTGACATGTGATTTGCAGATATTTTCTCCACATTCTTCCTTTGTCTTTTCATTTTCTGAATGGTGTCTTTTGAAGTGCAAAAGATTTATTTTGATGAAGTCCAATTTATCGATTTCTTTTATGGATATTGTTTCTGACATCCAAGACTCTTCCTAACCAGAGGCCATGATGATTTTCTTCTGTGTCTTACTCCTAGAAATTTTTACAGTGCTAGCTCTTGGATTGAGCTCTATGAATTAGTGTTTGTTTATGGTGGGAGGTAACACAGACAGTTTTGCTTTTCTACCTGGCTGCCTTTTTCCATTTCTTTATTATGTATAGTTTTTAATTATTCTAATAGCTGATGACTTTGTGTTTTTTGTGTGTGTTTTTCCTGGCCGTCTTTCTTCCTGCTGGTTCTCAATCTCTGTTTTTTCTCTGTGAGGTCGTCATTTTTTTGAGGCTTTATCTGGAGGCATCTTTTGAGGCTGAGGTTAAGTTCCTTCCCCTCAGGGAGAGGTGGTATTCGCTTTTGCCAGTTGCCTGTAGGCACCAGCCACCTGGGGCCACTTTTTGTATTTTATTTTTATAACTTTTTATTATAAAAAGATTCTTATGCAGATTTCTGATGAACCCTCTGGGTGCCATCACCTAGATTTAGTGTTACTAATATTTAGCCCTGTTTACTTCACATGTGTGCTTGCTCTTGACTCCCCCCCTCCTTTCCTCTCTCCATTTCATCACAGTATTTTAAGTTAAAACACAATAATACAGTGATTCACCTCTAAAGAGGTCAATAGGTATCTGAAAACAAGGGCATTTTCTTATGTAACCATAGTTCTAGCATCAGGCCTTTCTAAATTAAGTATAATTCCTTTCATCTACTGCCCCAGCCATATTTGGACACCCCCAAGTGTTCTCAGAACGCCTTTATAGTGCCTGTGACAGTTGGGTTCCAATGTCAACTCGGCCAGGTAAAGGTGCCCGTTGTCTGGCCAGGCAAGCACTGGGCTGACTGTAATATGTAAATAAAGGCATTCCATGGGCTTTAATCATCAGTGAGTTGATTGCATCTGTGGCTGGTTACACCTACAATCAGCTAGGAGACTGCTGTCAGGAACGAGTGGCGTCTCATCCGTTCAGTCAAAGGCCTTAAAAGGAGAAGTGATTTCAGCATCCAGAGAGAGCATCCCCATCTCTGCTTCAGAGAGCCGGCCTCTCCTGGGAGTTCAAGGCGGCCTGTCATCTGAGCCCCTGGCTTGCAGACTGACCTACAGAATTTGGACTCGTGCATCCCCACAGTCGCATGGGACAGTTTTATAAAATCTCATATATTTACAGATATCTCCTGTCAGTTTTGTTTCCCTAGAGAACCCTGACTTAATTCAGTTCCTTTGTTTCGGTAGAATTCAAACAAGGTTAATAGAGTGATTTGGTTCTTAAATCTTTTTATTTAGGCTAGTTCTCTCCTGCCAGCCCCATTTGTGACATGTTGAAAACCTGGGTCATCTGTCCTGTGGAATGACTTTGTCTGATTGTTTTCTCTTGATGTAGTTTAACTTGTTCATCTAGCCTCTCTTATTTTCTGTAAATTGGAAGTTAGCCCCAAAGGCTTGAAAGTAAACATTTGGCACTGCTTCTGCCAGTAGGAGATTTGGGCACTCCCTTTGAACCCCAACAGGCTGTGACCACATCAGCACTGTCCAGCAGAAGGGATGTTGCAGATCTCTGGTCTAGGTCAGAAAAGGCCCTGCAGCTTCGGCCTGCTTCTCTCAGAGCATTCTCCCTGGCATGAAACCTTTGCCACATAGTAGGGGCGGCAGGTGGGCACGAGAGAGCATGGCGACATCGCAGCTGACCTCTCCTGGGAGTCAGCTCACCAGGTGCTGGCATGGGAGTGAGGAGGCCTCCAGGTGACTGCAGGTGCCATCGGCTGCTTCTCTGGCCAGCGAACACCCTGTAGAGACATCGTGGTGCAGAGAGCAGCCATCCCCTCTGTTCTCTGTCCACATCCCTCAGCCACCTTCTCTGAGAGCGTAATAAATGGTGGCAGCTTTGGGCCTCCGTGTGGGGTGACTTGTTACGTACCATTGGTGACTGGCATATTTGATACTTGAGGGGCGATTTTGTGACTGCATTGCATCAGGTTGGATGTAATGCTTGCTTGTTCCACCAAGCGTGATGCCAAGACTGGACGGGGGGTTCAGGTGGTTGGTGATGGCCTCTGAGACCACTTTAAGTGGAATTGGAATTCTCTTCTTGAGGTGTTTTGTTTTTTTTTTTAATTTATTTCTCTCCCCTTCACCCCCCCAGTTGTCTGTTCTCCATGTCTGTTTGCAGCGGTGTCTTCTTTGTCCGCTTCTGTTGTTGTCAGCGGCACAGGAATCTGTGTTTCTTTTTTTGTTGCGTCATCTTTTTTTGTGTGCGTGTCAGCTCTCCGTGTATGCGGTGCCATTCCTGGGCAGGCTGCACTTTCTTTCATGCTGGGCGGCTCTCCTTATGGAGCACACTCCTTGTGCGTGGGGCTCCCCTACGCAGGGGGCACTCCTACATGGCAGGGCACTCCTTACGCACATCAGCACTGCGCATGGGCCAGCTCCACACGGGTCAAGGAGGCCCGGGGCTTGAACCGCGGACCTCCCATGTGGTAGACGGACGCCCTAACCACTGGGCCAAGTCCGCGTCCCTCTTCTTGAGGTTTTGCAGACCACACAGTTAAGTGCTCATTTTGTCCAGAGATTCAGGTGATGGTTAGCCCGTACAAACTTTCCCCAAGCGAGCCATTTTTTTTTCTTACTACCTCTCTGTGTCACATTCAAGACAGGTATTTTTCTTTTCTCTTTTGTGGGTTGATAGAACTTTAACTGAAAGATAGAGAGCCCTTCTTTGTCCCTAACTTACCTGAGTGGCTTTACTCCTATTTTACTTGCTTTTGGTGAGTGAAAAGGGAGACTTCGACTCTTCCTCCTTGTTCGGTGCGTAGTTGTCAGTGGGTACGTAAAGTTTGTAGCTGACGCTGCCTGTCCCTGTTCTTGCTTTGCTTTCTGTTTCGCTCACCTTCATGCCAAGTCTGCGATCCGTTCATAAGGCTTTACAGGTTTAGGCATTTCTGTCGGTAGACACACAGTGTGTCTAATCTGCCTTCCTGCTGGAACGGGAACTCCCTGATACTTTCTAGTTGTTGATTTGATGTCCTTTACATGATTTAAAAAACTATTAGAAACATCATTTTGTTGATAATTGGCGATTTAGGATATACAAATAATATATTTTCATTTTATAATAAAACTTTTCTAATTTCTTTTGAAATTTAAAACACATCAGTATAAACACCAGTTGTATTTGTGAGAAAAGGTAAGGAAAGTAGTATATAATAAAATATTGCATATTTAAGTAGTGCTCAGGCGTGACTGTTAGAAGACTTGTGGGGTAGGTGCTTGCATCTGTGTGCGGAGTCCCGTGACCCTGATGGGCACAAAACGAGCCGGCTACGGGGCGGCTGTACTCGCAGCTTCAGTGTCCTATGCAGGGCTCTCTGGCGATGGGATATTCTAAAGTGGTCATCAGCTCTTGGTACAGTTCAGAACAAAACAAAGTATAATCTTCCCTCAGTTTTATTCCTGGAGAATTCAGTATGTAATGTGATTTTAAGAATACTCATTCTTACATGTAAGTGGAGTTGGGTTCTAGGCTCACATAATTATTAGCTTTTTGGGTTGTTTTGTTTTTAAATCTACATTAGTTTTGGGCCTTTGAAAGTAGCGTGGGACGTGCGGGGCGGTTCGACAGTCCCGCATTCTTGCCCACTGAGCGTCCTTGTCCTCCTCTTCCAAGGGACAGCTAACCTCCCCCTGGAAATCTCCTCACTGCGTGAAACTTCTCTGCCTCCTTGGTTTTTCCGAAGTAAAGTTACATGTAATATAAGCTGCCTACATAAAAAGTTCAAACAGTATAAGGCCATCAACATAATTGAAGGAGAAAGGGAAGGAAGGCGCTTATAATAAAATGCTGTGTTTTCTCAGTAAATGCTCAGGCAGGGTACACTGCTCAGGGCCGGGTTAGAGTCAGAAGCAGCCGCGGGGCAGGCGCCTCTGGGGAAGCCACACTCAGCTCAGGTACAGCCGCCCCGAGGCAGGGGTCTGACACCTAAGATGCTAAGGCGGGTTTGAATAGGAGGGGCCAATTAACATACAATGGTAATTTCAGAAAAGCATTTTAAGTAACATGCTCACGGAGTGATTAGACAGAAAAAGTAAATTATCCGAAAGTGTGGAAATAGCCCAAGTTTCTAAATAAATTGCAAACACATAGTAAAAACCAGTAATAATTTTGTGTGAAATATAAAAGCTCTGTTTTCTTTCGTAAGGTGTATATTATTTGTACCGTGTAAAGGATACCACATTAACTAATTAGGAAAGATAAGGGATTAAAGTTCCCCAGCAGTAGAGCACATCACATACTCCAAATGCCTTGACTGATCTGAATGTCTGAGATGCTGGATCAGTTCTTCCAACTCAGTGGAAACAGGTGATCGCCCCGTTTTTAGTTTTTCACACTGCTCCTGTCGTCCCTTTCCTCCTTACCCAGCTCAGCTTCCTAGTCTTCTTTCTAGTCTTCCTTTCGAGGGACCCCCCCCCCCCGCCCCTCAGTGTTACGCGTTCCTGATGAAATCCTCTCCCCACCCGCTCGGCCTCCACCTGGCTGCTGCGTGGAGCTAGAGGCGGGGAGGCTTGCGCTGCCTTTCCCTCCTCCTCGCCGCAGGCTGCCTGTCCCCTTGAAGGAGCGCTGGCAGAGAGCTCAGCCCGCCACCTCCCTGCATCTGCCGTCAGCCGGCCCTGGCTCTTCTGTGTCCCTCTCTTCCTGTCATTCTCGTTAGCATTCGAACGTGCTGTCAGTTCTCTCACATTAACAAAACAAAACAAAAAGCAATCCTTTCTTGACCAAAATTCCTGCCTTGTTTCTCTGCTCCTTTTTCAGCAGGGAAAAAAAAAAAAGAGAAAAGTCCTCGACCCCCAAGGCTCCATTCCTCTCATCCCTAGTGCATTTATTTCAACTTTCCTGAAACTGCTCTTAAGACGGCCGCCAACGGGCAGTTACCACCCGTCAGGAGCGAGTGACGCTTTTGCCTCTTCCTCCTGGAAGCCCCTTTGCTGCTTGGTTCTGGAACACCCCCTCTCGTGGTCCCCCTCGCTGCCTCCCTGCCCACCGCCCTTCTGCTGCTCCGCCAGCCTCCCGCCCAGTGTTGGCGCCTCCTGCGTGGCCTCGCGCAGGCTCGTGACTTTAAATATACAGCTGCTTTTGGCTTTCAAATGTGTTTCTCTCCTCTGTTATATATCTGGACGTTCAGCTCCTATTCATCCTCTCTGAACTGAGAGCTTAACACACATAAAATTCAGTATATCCAAAGCTGAACTGTTGACCACCATGCTGCCCTCCCCAGATCTGCTCTTCCTGTCCTTTTCCCCATGTCAGGGAGTGGCAGTTGAGCCTTCCTTTAACTCTTTGGGCAGAAACGTGGAAGTCTTCCCTGACTCGTGCTTTCAAAATTCGGTGCAGACTGTGACTCTTTCTCACTGGTGCTATCGCTATACCTTGGGCAAGGTGTTGTGGTGGCGTCCTTGGCTTGTCTGTGTCTTTCAAGGCCCTGACCAGGACATGGCGCGGCCGCCGGCCTCCTCAGTGGCCCTGTCATGACGGGGCGCGGCCGCCGGCCTCCTCAGTGGTCCTGTGAGGACGGGGCGCGGCCGCCGGCCTCCTCAGTGGCCCTGTCATGACGGGGCGCAGCCGCCGGCCTCCTCAGTGGCCCTGTCAGGACGGGGCGCGGCCGCCGGCCTCCTCAGTGGCCCTGTCATGACGGGGCGCAGCCGCCGGCCTCCTCAGTGGCCCTGTCAGGACGGGGCGCAGCCGCCGGCCTCCTCAGTGGCCCTGTCAGGACGGGGCGCGGCCGCCGGCCTCCTCAGTGGCCCTGTCAGGACATGGCGCGGCCGCCGGCCTCCTCAGTGGTCCTGTCAGGACGGGGCGCGGCCGCCGGCCTCCTCAGTGGCCCTGGTCAGGACAGGGCGCGGCCGCCGGCCTCCTCAGTGGCCCTGTCAGGACGGGGCGCGGCCGCCGGCCTCCTCAGTGGCCCTGTCAGGACGGGGCGCGGCCGCCGGCCTCCTCAGTGGCCCTGTCAGGACGGGGCGCGGCCGCCGGCCTCCTCAGTGGCCTGTTGGTTCCCCCTGACGGTGCACCACCCGGCCCCCCCGCACTCCTGGAGTCCCCCCCTTTCGGCCACAGGAGCCCCTGGTCCCCTCGGGCGCCTGTCCTTCTCACTCCCTTGGCCCGCATTGCTCTTTCCGGCCTCCTGGAGGCCTGGCCCGTGTGCTGCCTCATCAGACCACCTCCCTGACCACCTGCCGTGCAAGCAGCACCCCTTCTCCCTGCACCCCTTTTCCTTACCTGTGCTGGTTTCTGCACAGCCCTGACCCCTTGGGGCCGTGTTACACACTTGCCTCCCTGTTGGGATAAAAGCTTTATGAGAGGAGGGACTTGGCTGTGACTGCAGGGGCCCTGCGTCGGGGCCAGTGCCGGGCACGATGACACCCGGTAAACGGTGGATGGCCCCTCAGAAAGCCGTTTCCGTGGCGAGCGCTCGGGCCGCAGGCGGTGCGGTGCTCCGGGAGGCAGGCGCTTGCTGCAGGGGAGGGCGCCGTTTCTTCTCACGCTGCGGACGTGGCTTTCCGCAGCGCAGCTCAGTGTCGTGCGCGGGCGTGCGCCGGGAGGTTCCGAGCGCCGGGAGGTCCCATGTGCGCCGGGAGGGGCCCGTGTGCGCCCGGAGGTCACCGTGTGTGCCGGAAGGTCCCGTGTGCTGCGAGGTGTCCGTGTGTGGCATGAGGTCCCGTGTGCGCCGGGAGGTGCCATGTGCGCCGGGAGGTTACCGTGTGCTGGAAGGTCCCGTGTGCTGCGAGGTGTCCGTGTGTGGCATGAGGTCCCGTGTGCGCCGGGAGGTTACCGTGTGCTGGAAGGTCCCGTGTGCTGCGAGGTGTCCGTGTGTGGCGTGAGGTCCCGTGTGCGCCGGGAGGTGCCGTGTGCGCCGGGAGGTTACTGTGTGCTGGAAGGTCCCGTGTGCTGCGAGGTGTCCGTGTGTGGCGTGAGGTCCCGTGTGCGCCGGGAGGTCCCGTGTGCGCCGGGAGGTTACTGTGTGCTGGAAGGTCCCGTGTGCTGCGAGGTGCCCGTGTGTGGCGGGAGGTCCTGTGTGCACCAGGAGGTGCCCGTGTGTGCCAGGAGGTGCCCGTGTGTGCCGGGAGGTCCCCGGGTGTTGCGAGGTGCCCGTGTGTGGCATGAGGTCCTGTGTGTGGCGTGAGGTCCCGTGTGCGCTGGGAGGTGCCCGTGTGTGGCGTGAGGTCCCGTGTGTGGCATGAGGTCCTGTGTGTGGCGTGAGGTCCCGTGTGCGCTGGGAGGTGCCCGTGTGTGCCGGGAGGTCCCCGTGTGTTGTGAGGTGCCCATGTGTGGCGTGAGGTCCCATGTGTGGCATGAGATCCTGTGTGTGGCGTGAGGTCCCATGTGCGCTGGGAGGTGCCCGTGTGTGCCAGGAGGTCCCCAGGTGTTGAGAGATGCCCGTATGTGGCATGAGGTCCCGTGTGCGCTGGGAGGTGCCCGTGTGTGCCGGGAGGTCCCCGGGTGTTGCGAGGTGCCATGTGGACGCTTCCTCCCCTGTGGCCCTCCCAGGTGGAAGGGCCAGGAGAGAGGACAGGCACCTTTGAAGACCTGCTGTGGGTCCCCAGGTTCGTCCTCCAGAAGGGCCTACAGCTCCTCAGCCCCTCGGCCCCTCCAGCTCGCCTGCCGTCTCTAGTGCTCATCAGGTTCGTTGTATTTTTGGTGAGGAGCTGGATTGTTTTGAACCCCAGCACAGTCTGAGACCTCCAGAGTCGGGCACTGCCTAGGATTTCCCTAACGTGTCCTGCAGCCATCCACGGAGCCCTGTGAGATTACCCCTTAGCGGAGAGGCACACAGCTGCGCACGTGGACCTGCTTTACTGCCTGTTGACACAGAGGCTTCTTAAATATCACACGATCGTGCGCTGCGTTTTTTGCCCCCTGCTTCTCTGCTGCTCCTTTCGGTGCCGTGGAGCAGCTGGTTTTGCTCGGGCTGTAGACTAGGAATAGCTAGTCCTGCAGCGACACGCACCTTCCACTCACCCAGTGTTTTATTTACTCAACATTGACATTTTCCTTCTCTAAAATCGTATTTATTTTTAAGTTCTTTAAAAAAAAAGGCTAATTGAAAAAATTGCTTCCCTCTTAAAATGTTTCTGGATCCTAGAATACTTCCTCAACCTGAGAGTTAGTATTTTTTGTACAGTAGGAAAACCTCCTCTAATGCCAGATGTTGGTTTTTTGTGTTTTGATCCTCAAGTTCCAGCATGTCTTCTCTTTCCGGGTCCCTGCCTCCCGGCCCCCCTGTAGCGCCCTCCCTCCTCCTCATCTGTGTTCACTCATCCCGGCTCCCGAGCCTTCCAGCCCGCTCTCGAGAGATGCTGGCAGGAAGAGCCCGTGCTCCCTCGGGCCACCCGATTTGGCTCCCCACCTTCTACCGAGCGATCTGTTGGGGGCAAAGCCGCTGGGGCTGGGCACCTGGGGGAGGCGCCTGCCGCGGGGACAGCTGCCGAGGCCGCTGGCGCCTGCCCGCCCCTCCCAGGCCCTGGCAGGTCATGGGACCTGGACCCCCTCTCCCTGGTTTCAGACCACATTGCTGCTTTCATCTCTTAGGGAGGAACGGTGGGAGGTAATTCCACTCAAGTGAGCCCTAGTTTATTTAAAGGAGACTTACCCAGATGGATCTGTGAAAAAACCCCATCGTAAAGTGACAAGAGGATTTTAAACTTTGCTTTTTTCAGTATAATTTTTTTCTTTCAGCTCAAAGTATGTCTGAGATTCTTGCGCGGGTGTTGGCCATGATCAGCGCATACTTCTCAAGACACAACTCTCTGTTTTTAAACCTCAGGTCTGTTGGGAATATTGCAGAAGACGCTAGTGTAAATAAAAGCGAACCATAAATCATTTATTGAACCCCTTGGTCCTAGGGATGGTTTTATACGCTGGGAGGCCTGCGATTAGTCAGTTGACGGGCTCACAGTTGGTTTGGGGCTAGCGTGGACAGGTAAAGCTAGCCCGGCTGGGAGGTGCTTGTCAGCGGCGCAGCTCTCGGGCCGTGGCGCCCTGGGAGGGGATGTCGGGGAAAGTATCCCCGAGGTCCGCCTTTTTCAAAAGGAAGCGCAGTATTTGGCAAATGGGCACCATTTTGAAAAGCAGAGAGCTTTGTTTATTTTTTTTAAAAATTCACTATAAGCTCCATAAACAAGTATAATCGTTTAATGTAATAGTGACTTTCATTTAGAAAGAATACATTTTTTATAAGCTTGAAATGCAGCGAAGTAGGGAGTGGGTGTAGCTCAGTGGTTAGCACCTGCTTCCCATGTATGAGGTCCTGAGTTCGATCTTCAGTACCTCCTAAAAAAATGCAGTGAAATACGTTTCTGAATGAAAACTTGTAATAACTTAGCACTCAAATAAGTCACTTAGGGAGCTCAGAAGTTATAGTAAGCTTGTTGACTGTGCACCATGCTGGGGTAAACATTTCCTTACTATTGTTATTTATTCTATGCCATGTTTCTTGCTGTTTATATGACAAAAGGTTAAATTTATAAATTGCTCTCTGTTCTACAGCCTTTTGGGAACATTACCCTTAGAAGACCTGAGTTAAATTGCTGAAGTGATTATTCCGTTTATTTTATAAGAGCGCAGGAGTGAACATTTTCTGTTCCCTGTCATTAATCACTTACCTTAGACACGAATGTAGTAGTCTATTAGTTAACTTTTTAATAGACCCTCTTGGAGGGGGGAGTGGGTGTGGCTCAAGCAGTTGAGAACCTGCTTCCCAGCTGGGAGGTGTCAGGTTCAGTCCTCGGTGCCTCCTTAAAAACAAAAAAACAAGAAGCAAACGAATGGAACAACCAACTCGGGGTGGATGTGGCTCAGTGGCCGGCGCCGGCTTCCCACCTGCGAGGTCCCGGGATATGGAGGTCGATAAAACGTGATTCTTTGTTTTGAAGCAGCTCCTCGTGAAGCTTTGGCCACGTCGCCGTTTCGAGTCCCTGCCTGCGGTTGTCGCGGGCTGTGCGCCTCTGCCGGGCCTTCCCTGTGAGTCCCTGAGGAGAGGGTGTCTAAGTTAATGAGGTCTGAGCCATCTCCGATCCCTGGCTGGGGTCACACTGACCGGCCTCCACGCTCTGGGGCACCGAGGTTGTCCCTGGCTCCGCCCTGAGTGACCAGGGCTTGGGAGCCGGGGTGATTTTCCTCTCTCCAGGATAACCCGTGGGAGACAGGTCAGAATATTTTTAAAGTTCAGCACTAAGTTTTTTCTCTCTTCTTTTGTTTTTAATTTTCAGCACTAATTTTTGAATGTGGATAGTTTGCTACTTCAGTTGTTTGTTTGTATTTGCGTGTGTGTTTTGTTTGTAACTATTCCTGAAAGCTTCGAAAATAATAGGAAATAAACCTGAGGAAGAAAGAAAGATAACATTTTGAGATTGTTAGACTTTTTTGTCATGTATGTTTTTGTTTTTTTGGTATAGAAATTGCGGTAATCCTATAGTCAGTTGCGACTCTATCTTTCTGGGCCTTTACATATATTTTAGAGCAGTAGAGAAAAGCAAGAGAAAACCCCACAGATTTTTATACTCATCTCTTCTAGTACTTGTACAATTTCGGCTCCTTGATGGAAACTTTCAGTGGTTATTCTCTTTATGTTTTGGATTATAACTGGAAATCTAATTGCATTAGATTGTAACTTGATAATGCTATTCATTTTCATGTTTAACATACTTAACTTTTTTATCCTTTCAAGGACTACAATCAAAGGGAAATAAAACCAGGGATTGAGGAATTACATAGTGATAATTTTTTCAGTATTTAATTTATTTTAGAAAAGTACGTCCCCAGAAGATCAACCCAGAAGCAGCAGACAGGGGCTGCATCTGGGTGGTCTCGGCCTGGTTCAGAGCCCTCTCAGACGCTGCCGGGCCTGTGCTGGGCCGACCCCAGGCCCGCTAGGCTCCGCGTCCTTCCTTTTCTTTCTAACACAGCCCCGGTCGTGGGTGGGCTTTAAAAATTCTCCTCTCCTCCCCTCCCATTCCCCCGTTTCCAGCTCTCCAGTAGAGATGGACATAATGAAATTGGACCGGATGTCCCAGCTCATGTGGACTTGGGACTTCTGCCCCTGTGCCTAGTCGGTGGCTCTGTAAGGCCCCGCGGGTGGAAGCCGGTCCCTTTCTAAACAGGGAAGCTGCCGGCACACTCTGTTCTCGAATGAGCTTGCCCCTTGCAGGCCTAGGCCATTTGCCCCCGCTCTTCTCCAATAGCTGCCCCCACCCCCACTCGTGTCAAGTTGAGGGGAGAATGGGGTGCCATCCAGCCTCGTTAGTCAGGATTCCCTCCTCTTTCCTTGATACTTATATTCTGATACAAGAAGGATCGGGGAATTGTATTTACCTGGATTGTTGCTTGCTAGTCTCAGCTGGGTTCATTTGTCATTTCAATTTGCTGAAATACAGAAAATAAAAGGGAATCTAATTTTTATATATGTTAAAGTTCATTCTTCATCAGGTCCTTTGATTTTAGAAAAGTCTTAGAGTAAGTTCCAAAGGGAGATGATCGCAGGTGTCTGCAGCACAGCATTGCTTTTAGGATTTCCTTATGTGGGCAGTGGCTCCTCCGTCCTCTCCATCCGACAGTAGAACCGGCCCCAGTTCATGGACTGACTGTCCTTAGTGCCGGTCTTGGGAGAGAGGAGTGGGCTCAAGGGCTCGGCATCCGCCTGGGCAGTGAAAGCGACGGGGACCTAGAGCAGGGGACTGGCCACCTGTAGAGAGGCTTTCTCCTTCACAGAATGGGTGGGGGGCTGGGAACTGCACCAGATCACGTGAGGTGCTTTTTGACGTGAGCTCCAGAACCGTTCCCCCTGGGGACCTGGGAATCTGAATTTGATTCTGCAGGCACTTCTGACACCAAAATATGAGAGCCCCCGGTATGCAAAAACGTTAGCAGTCTTCTGCCCCAGCACGGCCTGGTTGCCCTCTCATTTAGTGCTAATGACCCTCGGAGGTCACTCAGCAAGTCGTACCTGAGTGCGATGGGGCTTGGGTTGGAGCCCAGGTGCCTCCGTGCTGGTCAGGGTGGAGACGCGCTCTGCTGCAGAGGTGGCCTGACATCAGCCTGAGGCCACTGCTGCGGGCTCCCTTTAGTCTGCCTTGTAACCCCCTGGGGCTTTGATAAAGCACGCTTTGGGGACCCTGCCTGCAGGTCTCTGATTCATTCATTTGGGGCCTGGCTGGTAAGTCTCTTCGAGCTTGCTCCCAGGTACTGCTCCTGCTGCCGGGTGTCCTCAGGACCCTGGTTACTGCACCCCAGGACTTGGGCTTGGTTTGTGAATAGCCCCCGTGCCCCAAGGGCATTCACGGGGCTCCCCATCTCTCCCCGGGACCCTGCAGCCCTCTGTTTCAGCAGTTGTTAAATGTTTGAAATGCCCTTGCTCCAAAGCCGTGGTTTTCAACCTTGGCTCTCTATCCCTGGAAAGTCTGGATGTTTATTTTACCGTAAAACAGCTAAAAAAGTAAATTCTACTTTAATAAATACATTTTACTCCAAGGTATAGTTGATAACTCAGATTTCTAGTTTTCCTTTTATTTTCTTCCCCCAAATAGAAACTTGATTGACTTTTTACACTTTTCCCTATAACCACAGAAGCACTTAACTGGAATGTATAAATTTTTAAAAGTATAAGGGGGGAAACGGACTTTGGCCCAGTGGTTAGGGCGTCCGTCTACCATATGGGAGGTCCGCGGTTCAAACCCCGGGCCTCCTTGACCCGTGTGGAGCTGGCCATGCGCAGCGCTGATGCGCACAAGGAGTGCCGTGCCACGCAAGGGTGTCCCCCGCGTGGGGGAGCCCCACGCGCAAGGAGTGCACCCGTGAGGAAACCCGCCCAGCGTGAAAAAGAAAGAGCAGCCTGCCCAGAAATGGCGCCGCCCACACTTCCCATGCCGCTGACAACAACGGAAGCAGACAAAGAAACAAGACGCAGCAAATAGACACCAAGAAGAGACAACCAGGGGAGGGGGGGAAATTAAATAAATAAATAAATCTTAAAAAAAAAAAAAAAAAAAGTATAAGGGGATCCCTGAAAAACCCAGATTCCCTGCTATTACTTAGAGTTTTACTTCTGATGGACTGTCTAGTTCCACTGAAGATTAGTAATTGGTGGTAAGTTCTTTTAAATGTGTTTTTCCTCATATTCTATACTCTGAAAATGAAAACTAGCATGGGCAAAGAGGATTAATTGTGAAGATCAAAGAATCAAATTTAACAAGCTTAAAATGTTAACAAAACTAGTATTTGCTTGCATGTGGTTAGAAAGATTCACCAGACTCCCTTCCTTGCATTTGAAGCGCATTATTGGTACAATGCAAAACAACCATAAAATCTTCCACAGCTGGCTGCCTTTTATTCTCTTTTGTTGTATTTCCTCTGCTACTTTGGTTTTCTAGCCTTTGTCCCCTTTTCTTTAGTTCCTTTAGCTTTCTCTCCGTAAGCATTTCATGGAGAAAGGAGAAGACTTTTCAGCGTGATTGCCTGTACAGCTTTAGGGACATGTTGGCACAACCGGCTGGAGGCAGGATCTTTCTGGCACCCTACTTCGCTCTTTGGCAAAAACAAACCCTGTACCTGTTTATCCAGCACGTGGGCTTCATAAATTCTGTTTCAGCAGACTGCTAGCGTGCCACTTGCGTCGCTCATGCTATTCCTCTAATTAAAGTGTGTGTCATAATGCAAGGTGTCCTGTATAGATAGCTTCTAAGACTGGAGTTACTTAGCCAGCCTGAGCGTTTATTGCATATTTAATTTGGACACCAACAGTGAATTTGGAAATTCTTTACTGATTTTTTTATTTCAGTTATTAAGAAAAAGATTATTTCGTTTATTAAGAAAAAGATAATAATGTTGGAAGAAGTTATTTGTAGCACATTTGGTTTTAAAGATCTCAGAATTGTTTTCTCAGTTCTGATGAATCCCTTTACCCCTGTTAATCTTTACCATTTAACATAACATTTTGGGATGCTTGAGAATTTGGTGAAAGATATGGATCTTCTTCATGGAAAAATGCACACACCACACCAAGGCTGCCTGCCGTCCTGGGAGATCCCTGCCCCAGGTGAAGAGCGTGGGCCCTAAGCGCGCCTTCTGCTCTCCCAGGGCCTGCAGGAGCGGAGGCTTGGGCTCCTGCCCTGTGCCTGCAGCGCCCTGGCCACCTGGCCCGTGGTGGGTGTGGACAGGCGAGTCGGCGCTCAGAGCGTGGGGTGCCAGTGCCAGCGTTACCGCATCTCAGAGCCCACAGAAACCTTTGTGAGCTGCTGCCGCAGCCAAGGTAAGAGAAAGAGGACGCCCCCTGACCTCAGTAGGATGGATGAAGTGTGGGGAGACTTCACCTCCTGTACGGCACAGAGGCCCGGCAGATCAGCCCTTGCTAATGAGAGCAGCACGATTTCACACCATGAATACTAGGTGACGGCATCCTACCCAGACCTCTCCTTGGAGCAGCCTCTTATTGTCATACTGTAATGAAAATACTGTAGTGTCTTTAGCCAACAAACCCCAAATTTTACAAGCAAATATGGGGTCCTTTTAATCTAAATTAAAAGTTGATATGATCTATCCAAAGTGTATAATCAGTGACTTTTTTTAAGCTGTTAAAAAGTCCTTTATTGTAAAATTGTAAAAGAAATAGAAAAATAGTTTGAAAGAAATTACAAAATTTAAAAGACAGGGTAAAGGCCAGGTTAGATTTAATATAATCCGTTATAACAAGTAGCATAGCAACAAACTTTTATAAATGTAAATAATAATTCAAATATAATAGAAATTAATTATAACAATCCTAATTTTTGTATTACAGCTTTAACTATTGGACATAATAATCTCTAAGAATGAAATAAATTGTTGGTTTAGTTATTTAATTTCCATTTAGGCTGTAATTCTTTTTAGATAATCAAATTCCTATTTGGGAATTATTCCCATCTTAATGGAATGAATTGCAGCAGATAACAATTTGCCAACTCATAATTTTATGAGGCAGAAAATCTCACAATTTTGTTCAACAATGTCATGCTAAATCATTAGTGATTCAGATAGATTATTTTAATTAAAGAGTATGAATAAGAAAGAGTTAAAGAAAAATGAAGTATCCAAAAATAAATCTCTTCTCCAGGCCTCCTCAATTAAAAGCAAGTATTTATTTTGTATGAAAAAAATTACAGAATACTGATTAGAGGAACAATTGGCTAGTTGTACTGAGTAATTATTGTTCATATACTATAATGTTGTTATTTTACATTATTTCCGGCTCTTTCTTGGTTACTGTTTTCATGGGATACCTTTTTCCAACCTTTCACTTTTAACCTGGTTGTGTCCTTACATCTGAGGTGGGTCCTGTAGACATACAGACGGTTCATATATTTTTATTCATTCTATTAGTCTGTCTTTTGATTGGGGAGTTCAGTACATTAACATTCAGTGTTATTACTGTAAAGGCATTACTTACTTCATCCATTTTGTCCTTCGGCTCTCTGTTGTCATATTGTTATTTTGCCTGTCTGCTTATCCTTTAGTTTACCCTTCCTGATAATCTTCATTTCTAAACTCATCTTCACATCTCTCGCCTTTATTTTTTCCTTTCAGGATGCAGCATTCCCTTTAGTATCTCTTGCAAATCTGGTCTTTTGGTAACATAGTCTATCAGTTTTTGTCTGTCTGTGAAGACTTTGAACTCACCCTCATTTTAGAAGGACAACTTTGCCAGGTACAGAATCCTTGTCTGGCAGTTTTTCTCTTTCAGTACCTTAAATACATCATACCACTTTCTTTTCTCCTCCATGGTTTCTGACGAGAGCTTAGCACTTTTATCTCAAGTTTCCCTCGTATGTGATGTTTTGCTTTTCTCTTTGTTACTTTCAGAATCCTTTTTAGCTCTAATATTTGTCATTCTGATAGTAGGTGTCTTGGTTGGGGTAGGTCTGTTTGGCTTTATTCTGTTTGGGGCGCATTGTCCTTGGCTATTGATATTTATGTCCTTCATAAGGATTGGGAAGTTTTTGGTTATTATTTCCTCAAATAGTCTTTCTGCCCCTTTTTCATTTTCTTCTCCTTCTGGGACACTAGTAATGCAGATGTTTTTGCATTTCGCCTTGTCATTCGGTTCCCTGAGACTCTGTTCCATTTTTCCCATTTTCTTTCTGGTCTCCTCTCTTTTCCAGTTCAGATGTTCTGTCTTTGAAATCACTAATTCTGTCTTCAAGCAGTTCAAAACTGCTTTTATGTGCCTCTAATGTATTTTTAATCTCATACATCATGTCTTTCATTCCCGTAAGGTCTGTTACTTTTATTTGCAGGTTTTCAAATTGTTCTTTATGCTTTCCCAGTGTCATCTTAATATTCTTTATTTCTTTCATCATGTTTTCTTTAAATTCTTTGAAGTGATTTAGGAGTGTTGTGTCATTATTGCTGATTAATTGTATTAAATCCTGTATCCCTTCAGGATGTTTGGTTCTTTTGGCTGGGCCATCTCTTTCTGTTTCCTAGTATGACATGTAATTTTTTGCTGGTGTCTAGGCATCTGAATATGTTGGTGAATATACTCTGATGGCTAATTTCTCTCGCAAATTTTTTTTTCCTCCACACAGCTCTTCTTTGATATTTGGTTTAACTAATTCTCAGTCGTTAAAATTGCCCAGCTTAAGTTTTCAAAATCAGGCCAGGGACTCAATAGCGGGGCACAGATTTTCCCCCAGGAGTTGGATACAGACAGTGTGATGTTTTTTGTCAATGCAATTTCCAGACCGGCCAGCAGGTGGTGCTGGTCAGCACACTTTTCCTCTGACCTGCTTCAGCCTCGGCTTTCCTGTGCTCCCGTGTTGAATCTCCAGAGAAAAATACAAAGCAGGCTCTGCTGGCTGAATGCACTGAAGAAAAGCACCCCGACCTCCCCTCCCTTTTCCCCTGAAACAGCTGGCAGGAGGATGCCTGCTCTCCTCTGTTGGCTGCAGGGAGCCGGGGATTTACCCCAGCTTGCGATCTTGGGGGTGGGGGAGGGGAGCCCTTCCTGGTCGCCACAGGGGCTTGATAGCACACGTTTGTCCTTTCGCCTTCTTGGTCCTAATGTCCCTCACCCTCCTGGGAGTTGTGTGGCACTTTACTGGTCTACTGACCCCAAAGCAGGGCCCTCGGACCGCTTTTGGCTCTTTCGCTGTTGTTTTTGTGAGAGCGTTCAGCCCTGCCTGTTAGTTTGTTGCCATCTTCCCCCAGGCGGGTTACCACATTTGTAGCATTTTTTTCACATTATCTAGTATCCCATGTTTAAATTTTCAGTAGTCTTATAAATGGAATAATGGGTTTTTAAAATTTACATTGTGGGGTGGTTCAAATTAAGATCCAAATAAAGTCCATACATTACAATTGGTTTTAATTTCCTTTTCTCTCTAGGATGTTCTCTGTCCTCTCACATTCATCCTCTTTTCTTTTTCCTTTTGCATCTTAGTTATTGGAGAAACCACAGTCTTACAGTTCGGGATTTGCTGCTTCCTTCTCTATAGTTTAACATGTTAACATGTTCCTCAGTCCTTTTTATTTCCTGTAAATTGGTAGTTTGTTCTTCTGCAGACTGTATCGAACTCATATTTTTCCCCCCAAGAATATTTACTTGCCAGTCTTGTTTATTTACCAGAATGTGCCTGATGTCTTGATTGTCTTCCTTTTTAAAAAATTTTTAAGCTACCGGGACCGGGCATTGAACCCTGGACCTACCTTGTATGTGGGAAGCTGGTGCTCAACCACTGGGCCACATTAGCTCCCCTGAGTTGGGTTTTTCTTTTGTTTGCTTGTTTGTGTTTTTGTTTTTAGGAGGCACCGGGGACTGAACCTGGGACCTCCCATGTGGGAAGCAGGTGCTCAACCGCTCGAGCCCCATCTGCTCAATTGTCCTTTTCTTATTTTTTGTTTTTTAAAGATTTATTCATTTCTCTCCCCTTCAACCCCCACCCTGGTTGTCTGTTCTCTGTGTCTGTTCACTGCATTGTCGTCTTTGTCCGCTTCTGTTGTTGTCAGTGGCACGGGAATCTGTGTTTCTTTTGGTTGCTTCATCTTGCTGCATCAGCTCTCCATGTGTGCGGCACCATTCCTGGGCAGGTTGAACTTTCCTTTGCACTGGGAGGCTGTCCTTACGGGGCGCACTCCTTGCGCGTGGAGCTCCCCTACGCGGGGGACACCCCTGTGTGGCAGGGCACTCCTTGCGCGCATCAGCACTGTGCATGGGCCAGCTCCACACGGGTCAAGGAGGCCTGGGGTTTGAACCATGGACCTCCCACGTGATAGACGGACACCCTATCCACTGGGAAAAGTCCGCCGCCCAATTGTCCTTTTCTGATGGCAGCGACCACATCCCCTGTGATTTCCAGTACCTTTTTTTTTTTTTTTAACGACATTCTTTTTGCCTTAAGACTTCCAGTAACAGCACATTCTAGCAGGCATCATAGCAACTTACCCGGTGAATATTCTTGAATGCGAGCCCAGGTTCTGTTCAGTTTGACGTGCTTGTCCTCGTGCACCTGTTTTGCCTTGCTGGGGCCAATTCTGAGTACCCGCTGCTCCTCAGGCTTTCCTAGAGTAGCTGACATGGGCTCGGTATGGGGGTGCCGAAATCCAGAGGGTGGGCTCCCTGCCTTGGAGAACCCAGCGCCCAGGTGGAGCTTCGCACTCCCGGAGCAGAGGGCGGGGTCGTGGGGTCTCAAGGTGGTGTGGGCCTCGGGGCAGCTGCAAGGTCGAGAGCGGGAGGCCGCCGCGGTGCGGGGTGCCGTGGAGGGGCCTGCTTGGGATGGGGCTGTGGGCGAGGACATTGGTGGTGCCCGCCTGGCCCATGGCGGCCCGGAGGTTCGAGCCCCTCCGCTGCAGGCGGCCCAGCTGCCCTGGGGCCCGGGGAGGCATTTTCCAGGCAGAGGAGCCCCTTGGCGTTCGTCTCAGGACGCTGGACGAGGGGGCAGCAGGCCAGGGCACTGGCAGGTGGGTCAAGAGGAAGGGGCGGGATCCGACCAAGGTTTGGGGTTCGCGAAAGATGAAAAGGCGTGTGGGTGTTTCTGAGGAGTCCCCAAGAAGGTGGGGACACGGAGGGGCAGGGGCAAGTCTGAGGGCGGCGGTCAGCGGGCCGCGCCTTGGCAGGATGGTGCGAGGGGCTCCGGCACCCCCGCAGCGATGCTGGTACTGCAGGTAGAAAGATGGGTGGGGGCAATGCGGGCGTCATCACCACGTCGCAGTGGCGGGTTTCCTAGGGGCAGAGGGCAGAGGACAGAGGGCCGGGGAGACCAATCCTCACGGGCAGGCAGGGGGAGGCAGTGGAGGGACCTTCAGAGAAAGCAGCTCAGAGGGCGGTGGCCCTTTCGCCTTGAGGCGCGTCCTCCCCTGGGCTTCGAATGACCGGGAGGAGAGGGACTGGTGTTCACATGTGGGGAAGACGTTTTCTACTTTAATATTTCTTATTCGTAATATTCAAGTCGAGTGGTTTGGATGCTTCCCACATTTAAAATATTTGACTGATTGGTTTTGCAAAGGAAATGTGGAGACTATCTGAAGCCTTGAACGATACCTTCTTTTAAAAAAGTTAAAACGAGTTAGCCGTCCTGCTGTGCGTCGGCACTTGAAGCTTCCGGTTGTCTCTGCAGTACAGTCGTGGTGGGAACGAAGGCTTGCATCCCCGGCGGTGCTCCGGGGTCCTGGTCGTCCCTGGCTCGTTGTCTAAGTGTGTGTGCTCCCAAGGTCAGGAGCAAGGTGACGGCGGGAGCTCTGGCGGGCTGGTGTTAGGCCTCCGCCTGCCCCTGAATAGGCTTCCCCGAGCTGGCAGCCTGAGCGGCCGGCCATCCTGGGTGTTTGTCTTACGGGTCATTTCTAGGGTTGTATTGCTTTGAAATTCCATTAGCCTCGAGCACGCAGGGAGCTGAGCAGCACATGGAGTTTCTTAAGCCGAGTGATGGCTCTACGTGACCCGGCAGCCCTCTGTGCCTGCCACCTTTCTCCACGGAGACACTCATCCTCTGTTCCCACTGCCGTCCCCTCAAGGAGTTGGAGTTGATGACAGGCCTTCCTGAAGCAGGGAGAGGAAAGCAGCCCGCGGTCAGGTCACGCGGACACGACCCCTGCAGGCTGGTGACTGCTGGGTGCCGCCGCCTCGGTGCAGCCATCGTCTTTCTAGCACACATGCACACCCGCACCTCACGCGGGTACTGGAAGAGCGTCACTGGCCCTGGGCCGGGAGCCCGGTGGCTCCCCGTTGCCTTCTGCTTTAGATCTGAAGCTCTGTGTTGGGCTCCAAAGACCACCAGTTCTGTTAGCTGTTGTAGTTACTCTCACCAGACTCAGTACCATTGCCACTTGTTTATCGAGGGCGGGTGCTCCATCACCACTTCTTACCTCCCATCTTCTTTTAATTTACAGTCCATGTCTTAAATTATTCTGTTCTTTTGTTATGTCTTCCTCCCCACCCCTTCCTCTAGGTTTGCTATTTTTTTTTTAACAAATCCAATTTATTGATACATATTAATAAAGCATACAATTCCTCCAAACTGTGCAATCACTGGTATTTGGTATAATCACATAGTTGCTGCTTTTTAAAATGTGGTTAGTAGTCTTGCGATGCTAACAGAACATCCTAATAAAGCTTGTTCTGTTGAAAACGATGGACTGCGAGCGCAGGTTGATACTTCCCTTGCCAGGATCTCTCCAAGTTTTGAATGTGTGAACCCCTGGACAGCAAGCTCCTTGTAGAGATTTACACAACAGAAGCCTTTCAGGTGAAGACGCACGAGCAAGGCTGTCCACCCCAGCGCTTCAGGAGGTAGCGAGGGGTGGCGGCAGCCCCTGGTGGACGCCTAAGGCAGTAGGGTGCTGCTGCGGAGAACATGCTGGATGCTCAGGTGCATCTAGATAGGGAATGGGCTCTGAAATAGGCTTTAAAAAAACCTTGCTTTATTTATCCCCCACCCCCCCTTGTTTGCCCTAGCTGTCTGCTCTCTGTGTCTGTTCGTTGTGTGATTTCTGTGTCTGCTCGTCTTCTTTTTCAGGAGGTACTGAGAATCAAACCCTGGACTTCCTATGCTGGGAGGGAGGCACCCAGTCGCTAGAGCCACAGCCACTCCCTGCTTGTTGTGTCCTTATTGTGTCTCCCCCATTACATCAGCTCTCCTCGCTGTCCTGCTCACCTTCTTTAGGAGACACTGGAAACCGAATCCAGGACCTCCTATGTGGGAGGCGGGCACCCAACTGCTTGAGCCACATCTGCTCCCTAAAACAACCTTTTGAGTGACAAAAAAAAAAAAAGCTATTTATAGAAAATATGCTGCAATTGCATTTAAAAGAAAAAGGACTTAAATTCACATTTATACTTGGTACTGCATTGAAAAATTGTGGAAAAATAAATAAAATACCTTGAGCAATAGTAACCTTTGTAGAGGTAGGCAATCTTTCTTTCAGTGTTTATCTCTTTGTGCCTTCTAAATTTATACATGGGATCATTTTTCCTTTTTAATAGTAAAAAAAATATGTCCTTAACATTTTGGCTATTTCCCATTTCCCTCAAAGTCTTATGTTGCCCTGAGCATTTGGTTCATTTCATGGTTAAAGAAAGCAGACTCTCTTACGCACTTGTGCTCTTGGGCTTTGCTTTGATCGTAGCCTTTCTCGGTGGGTCCTGGTGTTTTCTGTCTTGGTTCTGTTCATGTAGGACGTGAGCGTGCAAGCAAACATCTGCCTGGAAACCTCTTCGACAAAAGCCGCCACGACCCACCCCGCTCTTACGATTCGTTACCCAGGCTCTTGCCATTTGTGCATCCATTTCCCTCTTACTTTGACTTACAACATGAAGTAAGGGTCAGGCAGGAGCCTGGCGTGGGGAAAACGTTCCAGGAAAGCATTCCGAAATGGCGGAGCACGTTCCTCATCCTGGGTGCTTTTGATTGCAGCAGGATTGCAATGCATAGCCTTAAAAATTACTTTCTATGCGTGTGTCAGATACATGCGGAGATTATTGTGCGCGAACTAAACTGTGCATAAGTAACTGAAAATAGTTATGCTTTGTAAAATGTAAGGCCACGCTTATTTTGTTTATGAAGTGTGATGCTGAACACATCCCATATTTTTTATCGACACTGTCTTCTTACTGTCATTAAATTACTTATTTCTATGTAGTCTTTTTTTTTTAGATTTATTTTATTTATTTTCTCCCCTTCCCCTCCTCCTGCCCTGCTGTTTTTGCTGTCTGTGTTATCTTCTCTTCTCATTTTCTCTCTTCCAGGATTCACCAGGAATCGATCCTGGAGACCTCTGATGGGGAGAGAGGTTCCCTGTCAATTGTGGCACCTCAGTTCCTGGTCTTTGTTGCGCTTCACCTTGTCTGTCCCCTTGTCTCTCTCTTGTTGCATCATCATCTTGCTGCGTGACTCACTTGTGCGGGCACTGGCTCACCGTGCGGGCACTTGTGTGGGCACTGGCTCAAGTACTGGCTAACCATGTGGGCACTTGGCACGGGCACGGGTTTGCCGCGTGAGCACGCTTTCTCCTCTTCTTTCTCACCAGGAGGCCCCAAGGATCGAACCCAGGTTCTCCCGTAGGGTAGGCAGAACCTCTAGTGCTTGAGCCACATCCGCTTCCCCCTAAGTAGTCCTAAGATGAAAGTGATTACATGCCAGAAAATAAGTGCAGCAGACAGGACGAAGAGGCTCAAGTTAGTCATGGGATATAAAATATATTTTTTCAAAGCGGCTAAACACACTTTATAGTCCATTTTAAGGTATACATAGATGACTGCTGTAGGTTAACATTTGGTACCATTTCCATAGGATTGCACAGTTCATCTTTACATTCAAACTACTTAAATTGAGGCAGGACAAGTTCTGTTTTCAGAAATTCTCCTACACTTGGTTTGGTTTTATTTTCAGCTCTATTTAATAATTGGAAGCCTCTTGAGGTTAGGAGTAGTACTTGGGATTTTGGCAGATGCCGTTCCTTGGACGCTTTGAGCCTCCTGAAGGGAGCCTTAAGGGGTCTTTCTCTGCTGGCTCTCTGGCCCCCTGCTCCGCTGCTGCTTATTTCAGGGGCCAGCATCTCACCTGGGGTGTAACGGAGAAGGCAGGGGCACTGAAAAGGCTCACTGGAGGCAGTCTCGGGGGGCCTGTGCCTGCTCATCCTGTGCCTTGTGGGACCTGTGGCCTGGTGAAGACCACCGAGGGGAGGCCTCGTGCCCCCCAGACCTGAAATCCTCGCCGCTGATCTGAAGGACGCTGTGCGGGCCCAGTGCCGGGGGGGTGGACGCCCGGTGGAGGGGGCAGGGTTGCCCGTGGAAATAGCCTTTGAGCCGCGCCCAGGCGTGACCCTGGAGGGTGCCCAGATGGGTGGGCTGTGAGTGCAGGTGCTAGCTGGCACCTCACCTTGCTGGCTGGGTTAGGTCTGTCCTGGAAGTCCAGTGCCGAGGGGAGTAGAAACACTGCTGTGAGGTGTTGGACCTAAGTCGTGTGTCCCGGACCCGTCTTGGAGACGTGTGGGACAGGAAGGAGGGCTGCTGGCACGATGCTGGGGGTCGAATCTGCCTGTGCTGTTGAAGGGCAGTTTGCGCCAGCGCCTGGCGAGCTCTGAGGTCGAGTCTGTACGGCTTGTGTACTCTGTTGTACCAGCCGTGGCTTAGGAAGCAGTGGAATTTTAAGCGTGTGCTGGGTGAGGAAAGGGTGGGGCAACAGTAGCTGTTTATAGGGTATCGACCAATAAACATGAAATTTTAAAGTAATGTTTTAGGGACTTAACAGATGTAGAACTTGCATATAATGTTTCTTTAATGCCAACACACATTTGAACTGAGTGAGGGAAAGAATTTCATTTTAAAGTGTGCTATTTTCTTTTCTCTTACTTTTCCTCTAAAATCCAAAACTAGTTCTTCAACTTTCAGTGCCAGTTAGCAGGTCCCATTCCGCCCTGCTCCTCGACCCGGGTGCAAAGGGAAGGCGAGCAGACGTGGTTCTCAGGTGCAGGTCTGCACGGGGCTGCCCTCTGGTGTCCTGCAGGGCTGGCAGGTGCGGTGCTGGGATTATGCAATGCAGTTTCACTTCAGTACTGAAACCATGCCGAATGCATCCAGGAAGGTGTTGGACCAGGTGCGAAAAAGACCACGCGGGTGACAGGTTTCTCAGACCTCAGCAGGTTTTGGGGTGTGTTTTGTCCTCTACTCTTCTTTATTGTGGTTCTCTGAAAACTGTGCCATGGGAACATATGGAATTCCAAAATGAGTTCCTTTTGGTTTTGTAGAACCCCCAGGGTATTGTGATCTCAATTACTATTTATATTGTTTTTAGGGTTATTAAGAGGGTATATTAAAAGTCCATTGATAGTGAAGTTTTCATTAATTATTTTTAACATTTCACAGGTAATACTAAAGGCAGTTTAATAAAAGTCAGACAAATTAAACAATACAACCAAAATCAGAATTAAACAATATACCTTTTATTGACTTGATACTTGGTTTGTCTCATGATAAATTGAGTTGGGAATTGTATGTATTTTTTGCTATTGATGATTCACTGCTTTTTTGTTTCTACTTCTGGTAAAGTGCTAAAGAAATGATAGCTATATGCATCTGCATAAATATAACCGTTGAAAATTTGTGATAAGCTTTTCCTACTTTTTGGCTGCTGAAGAAGCTTGTAACTCACTGAGATATTTATGAAGTGCTTTTGTATTTGTGTTCGTTTAGGACATGTCTCAGGAAGGCTATGGAACTAGGTCTCAACCTGCTATGGCCCCTGGAAAATCTAACCATGAAGACTTGAACCTAATACAACAAGAAAGACCGTCAAGTTTACCAGTAAGAAATTCATGTGCTGATTGGGAAACGAAAGTATAATGAATTAAATATTTTCAAAAGAGCTGTTGATTTTGTTTGTTCTACTTCATATTACGTTTTGGAGGAGAAATTTCCAGAGTTGAGATACATGCTGTCGTTTCTTCACTTCTTTAGAACGTAATTCTTGAGGAGCCGTGCAGGCCTGGGTATGTCAGCTCTCGTTTGGGGCGTCTCTGCGTCCAGGCGTCCTCTGCGGGGTCGGCCTGGCTGGCCGGTTTTGTGTACAGGCAGTTATTGCTGTTGTGCAATGGAGCTTTCCTTAGCCCGGTGCTCTCTGGTAGTAACACAGACCAGGGGCCAGTGTAAGAGCCGACACTTACAAAGACCTTCCCCCTTTGGCCAAGGGTGTGAGTGATGAGATAAGGCACTCAACAGGAGTTTGGGTTTCTTAGTTAATGAGTAATCACTCAGTCTCTTTTTTTATTTACCAAAAAGTAAGTATTGTAATTTAACGTTTGAACAAGCAGCTTATAAAATATTTCTACCAGCAAATAGTTTGTGGTGATTAGGGTATATACTGAAATCAGAAGTGGCTATGTTATAGAGTGTCATAGTTAATTTGCTTTTTTTAAAATAGGGAACCTAATTTAAGTGACGCTTTCTTTATAAATGAAAAGGATAAATTTATACAAATAAGTATTTTTACATTTATTTCTTTGTTAAAATATTCTGATTTGAAGAATTATTGTTATTGCTTACTCTCTTTTAGAAAGATTTGCTTAAGTTGGGAGTTCAGGCTGGACATAGCTTTTATTTGAATTTCAAGTATGTTTGCATTAAGTAAGATGTATTGTATTAGCTCTCAACCTGTGAGAACAGGCATGTGTAATGAACGCTGTACTTGGCATTTGGCGTGTACACCCTACCCGTTTTTAAGGTCTGTGTGAGCCTTAGGGAAGAAGGTAAGTGATGACTCCAGAGTGGACACTATCTTTGACTCTTTTGCACATTTTTCTTTTTGAAACCCTAGTTTTTTATAGCTTTTGTTTCTCTGGTGGAAGGCAGTGAAGTCCTTTTGTTTTCATTCTGTAGTGTTATTGGAGAATTGATTGTCTACTTATTTTGTGTTTGAAGGAATCTGAAAGGTTAAAAGATGTTGGGTGCTGTGTTTTATCCTCCAAGCTTTTTTTCTTTTGCAAATAGTTCAGGACTCTGTGAGTATATAGTGTGTGTGCACGTGGGTGTGTGCTGTTGATGAGCGCATTTGGTGAATATTTGGAAATTGGCTTGTGGTTTTACGAAATTTAAATTGACTCGTGGAGAGCAGGTAGACAGTGAGGTCTACTTTTTTCCTCCACTTATTTGTGCTATGGGACATTACAATTTTTCTGTGTTTCCCAGGGAAGCTCAACTTTGTAGGTTTGTCAATTGCAGGTGATTTGTTTTGTGATACAGGATGGAAAATACGTCGTATCCTGACAAATTTTCAGTTGGCTACTGGAGCAGGGATAGAAATATTTTGGGAATTGAACTATTGTATGCATCAATAGTTTACATTTTTTCTGAGTCGTTGCGTTTATATTTAGTATCTAGATACTGGCTTGCTGTCCTCCTTTATGTTTATCTTGCCTACTTTCCAAGATGATTTAAGGTTGTTTATAACAGAGAAGTTTCTTAGAAAGATGGTTAAAGGAAAGTACCTTAATTTGTATTTTCTTTCTTTCTTGTAATTCAAGGATAGGTAAGATTTTGATCGACTCAGTAACGCTTGAAGTACATTTCAGTAATCTCTTAGAGCAAAGCTTCCAGGTTTTACCAAGTTTCCAAGTTCTATGGTGCATATACAGAAGTATCAGTTATTGACTAAAGGGCAGCTGATGTACCTAAACTGTACCCAGTCTGTAAGGAGAAAAATGTGCTTTATTTAAATGAATTTTAACTTAATCACTGTTCCTTCACCAGTACTTCGTATGTGTAGAACAGTTCTCTATGGTGTTTATAAATATTTTTTTGTACACAATTAAGAAAATTATCATTTTGAAGAAAGATTTGGGTGTTCTGTTATGGCTGTAATCTGTGTATTATGGCATTACTTTAAAACAATATTTAAATTCTCTAACTTGGCTAAGTTAATACTGTTGATGTTTTCCTTGATGGTATATTTTTATCACATCTGAATTTGCTCTTGGATCCTTCGTTGATATACTCTTAGCCTACTATGTTGTTTCTTTCCAAGTATCAGGGAATGGAGGTGGCTTAAGCAATTAGGCTCCTCCCTCCCACATTGGAGGTGCCGGGTTCAGTTCCCGGTGCCTTCTAAAGAAAAACAGAAGATGCACAGACACAGCAAGTGCAAACAATGAGGGGATGGGGAGAAATAAATAAAATAGATCTAAGTATCAATGGTAAAAATTTTGTCTTTCTATTTGTTTATGACAGTTCATCGTATTTATAATTTGTAATTTAATCATTTAGAACTCAGTAAATTGTGGGTCTCTCTTATGATCTGCACCGTTTTTCAATGTGATATTAGATTGTAATGTGGCATAATTATTAGGTCTTTGACTATTATAATGGACTCAGGCCTAACCTGAATAAGAGAAAGCTAAACAGCTTCCCCCTAAAAATGTCCATTTATTTTTATACCTCTTAATCATACTGCTTCCTCCCTGTTGAGAGACTTTAGCTTAAAAATAGATATTATCGTTATTAAGAAACCTTAGCTTATAGCACATGATACCAAAATTAATTGGAAGAATTCTCTGAATATTATTACTTAAAATTTGAACACATTCTGTAGTTTTCTCTGCCTCTAACTTGGATACGAAATGAAGTCAACATTTTAGTAAAAGACAGTGGAAAATCTAAAGGGGGATGGTTTGCTAACACTTTTACTTCATAAGCTTGCATATATTTCAGTTTTCATTCTAAGATAACCCCCAGAACGATTGAAGATGCTTTTTGTTGACTCTTTTGTTACATTTCCATCTCTCGTGGAATTTATTTTTTATCCTTTTTATTAGTTATTTTTTTGTCTTGGCTCCCCCTATTAGACCAGGATCTTTTCAGAGTATTTATGTGTTTTTTAATTTGTTATCCCAGTATATATATGCCTGATAGGATTTATGTGAAGACCTGCCTACTTTTCAGCTCATTCTTCCTCTAGGTTCGAGAAAGGGAACTTTTTCATGTTATTGACATTGGGAGAACCCATGTTCTCCAGATGCTCGTGATTGAAATCGGGGAGATATGTTTTAGCAGGGTGTTGTTTTTCTTAAGACTGATTTCTTTTATTATATAGTGACATTTGAGTTTTACCTTGGTAAACTTAAGCTTCAAGAAGAGAAGTGATTCTTTGAACAAGAGAAAAAGGTTTTTTTTTCCTTGTTTTAAGCAAAATAGTGCCGCCGCCCCTCCCCCGCCCCCCCGCAAGGATCTAAAGAGTTGTTAATATTCCTCAGTTTAGAAATAACTAATTGTTTTTTTTCTGCAGAGAGGCCTGCCACCAATTTTGTATGTGAGATAGCTGGGTCCACTAGTCCGTGGAGCTAAGCCAGACTACAGGCACTTGGCAGCCGAGTTCCAGCAGCTTTTAAGAATAGACTGCTTTCCATGACTTTGTCAAAAATGTATATTAATAAATACTGGCTCTTCTAGAAGGCCCGTCGTGTAATTCAAAACTTTTTTCTGCACTGTTTTCCTTAAATAGTAAATATCTGAAGATGTTGACATGAAAAGGGTTTTTGATCTTTTTCAGTTAACTAAAAAATCCTAAATCTCATGGGGAATAGTGCTTATGGCACTTTTGTTGAGTTCGCAATTAGGAGGAAATACTGCACTTTAGACAAAACATATGTTTTTTGGCCCTTTGTGAGAAAGGAAAGAGGTAGTAAATGCTGTTTTTCCTTTGAGATAGAGGGTGTTAAACAGGATATTGGAAGCCTGAAAGAGAATGGTTGGAAAACTGTTATTACCAAGAATACTTTTTGGGGGCTAAGGCATTAGCAACAGAGCATACGAAGCTGTGCCTTTAATGAGAGAAGGATACTTATTCTTTGTGTGTAGGTTTGCTTAATTTTGTTTGTACAGTTTTTAATGACATGTTCATTAGGGACAAAATCACGTAATTTTGAAGCGTACATGATCATCAATGACACGACAGTATGGACATTTTATATATATTCGATGATATCGTTCCTGTGATTCTTTGGAAAAAGCTTAGATGAAGCATCTTTTTAACCCAAATTCTATTTTTCATCAAGTCCTCAACCCAGTTAAGGATGTAAATTGTTAAGACTAGCTTGTGCTAGTTGGCAGATTTTTGTGAAAGTTAAACTCTGCCAGTAAGAATTAGATGTATGGCTGCTGAATGAACTCTTTCCAAACTTTTTTATTTGTGTCTCGAACTCCAGACTTAAATGGTTCTCATTAATAGATTAAGAATGTAACTATCTTCCATTGATTGATCTTTCTGCAATTATTCTGAATGTTTAAGAAATTACAAGTTAATGAAAGGGAAGTCTACTCCACTGTCAATGTTTGCTTCTGTGTTCCAGGGTGGATAATCCCCATGTGCAACTGAATTTATTGTCAGTGTTCTCTTAATGTTACTGGAGTATCTTGAACTTTGGCATTTTAGAAGAAATATTTCAAGATTCTGAAGTGGAAACCATAAAAAGTGAGCACCCCTTTGTAAGTGGGGAGCGATAGGCTCTCAGATTTTTCATCACGTGCCATTCCATAACTGACGGCACGCAGTTTGAAGTTGTGGGAAAGTTTTAAAGGTGTTGTGCAGGACTTGGGTTTCTTACCTAGGACTTATTGTGTTGGGGAGATTCCATGCGATACCCAGCTCTTGAGAAGACTATGAAAGGATTTTACTTGAAGTCCTCATTCATAAAAAGTGGTCACGATTAGGACAGATGTTTGTTTTCCAATGCAGATTATTTCCTTAAAATGGAATGGTCTATATTTTTACCCTCCCAAGTGTTCTTCGTTATACTGGCCATCAGTTTGAAAATAGAGGGTTTGACTTAAACTTAAGTAAGGTAAGAAGTAGTGGGAAGTGGGAGGTATGTTTCTCTCTCGCTTAGAAAACAATCCTCCACTTAAATATTTGTTCTGTAAATGAATATTCAGTAAAACCTCAGCAATCTGGAATTCTTCCAGGACAAACCAGACTAAATAGATGGAAAGTCTGAATAAATTAATATTTAAAAGGAACTAGACTTTGCTTTTAAATAACTGTAGTTTTTGTGTGAAAAGTGTTTCTGAATTGGCATCTTCTGTTCTGTTATTGTAAGTGGGTAATTCTAAAATCATTATAGCTGGGTTATTTGGTTAGTGGCAGTGTTTTTGTTTTTTGTTTTTTAATTGTTTATAAGCATGATAAGCATGTCCCTTGCAAACTTTTTTCACATAATTTTCTGAAGATTTAAAATATGGGGGAAAATGAATTTCAACCTATTTTATGTGACTGCCAATTAGTTCCAAAACACTAGTGAATGGGGTACAATAGGAAAAAAAAACAACATTAGAGCTTAAGAAAGACCATGAGGTAAGTGGTAAGCAGGGTGCTGGTTTTGATGCTGGAAGGACAGCTCGTCTGTGGTTGATACATGAGGCTCACTGAACACGCCGTCCTGACTGTGGCTCATCCCTGCCAGTGGGAAGTCAGTGCACAGATGCTGCCCCAGAGGTGGAGACACTGGCCCTGGGCCACCGCCCTCCAGGGGCCTGTGTGGGGCAGGAGCCCCTGCTGTGGCCGTCCAGGGCCACCCGCAGAGAGGCGACTCGAGGGTGGACGGGGGCAAGGCCGGAAAGCCTGAGGAGAGTCATGGCTGTGGGCCTTGGGAGGGAGAGGTTGTCGGGACTGGGGCTCCTTGATGGCTTTTTGTTCTGTTTTGTTTTTGTTTTTTAAGATTTATTTATTTATTTATTTATTTCTCTCCCCTTCCCCGCCCCCCACCCCGGTTGTCTGTTCTGTGTGTCTATTTGCTGCGTTGTCTTCTTTGTCCGCTTTTGTTGTTGTCAGCGGCACGGAAATCTGTGTCTCTTTTTGTTGTGTCATCTTGTTGTATCAGCTCTCCGTGTGTGCGGCGCTCTGCGGCTCTCCTTACGGGGCGCACTCCTTGCGCGTGGGGCTCCCCTACGCGGGGGACACCCCTGCGTGGCACGGCGCTCCTTGCACGCATCAGCACTGCGCATGGGCCAGCGCGCCACACGGGTCAAGGAGGCCCGGGGTTTGAACTGTGGACCTCCCGTGTGGTAGACAGATGCCCTGTCCACTGGGCCAAGTCTGCCACCCTCTGTTTCGTTTTAAGCTACTACTAGAATGGAAAAATTGCCGTGATGTCCCGACCATAACCCTCCGCTTCTGTTTCTCCAAGTCCACGCTCCTATGTCTACAGCAGTCAGCCTGCTCTGGGGGCCACGCGGGATGGACCGCGGCATGCACTGAGGGCAGATTACTTTAGGGGGAAATGGGGCTTGGTGCACAGATGTCCACTTTGCAGGTGACCAGAGAGGAACACAGCTGTGTAACTGGGGGTGTATAACCAGCAGAGGCGCATGGTGGTGTTTGTGGACTGGTTATTTGCTTTTATGTTCCTTTTTGGCTAGAAGTAACTACTTTTAATATTTACTGTCAGTTTAGGAGAGAAAACAAATATATGTAAAGAAGGTCTTTACCTGAGAATGAAATTCTATTCTTTTCTCACAATGTAGTGTTTGAGAGGTGTCTCTCTCTCTCTCTCTTTTTTCTTTTGCCTTCTCTAAATTGTTGTAAAATAACTGAATGATCTTGTTTTCCTTTGTTTGGGTCAAGAAATTTTAGCTGAAAATTGTTACTGTGTGAAAGAAGATTATTGACTCGACAAGCCTTCAATTTTCTGTGAATAACACTCCCACCCTCTAGCTTCAGGAACATGCCGTGCATGCATTCTATTTTAAAATACAGACTGTAATTTAAAACAGGCAGTTTGATGCCCCACTGAACTTTGTTTAAGCCTGGAATAAAAGAGGAGAAAAAAGCTTTAAAGACACAAAAAAAGTTACTAAGCTTTCTCAGCCACTTCCTCCATAATGCATTAGATTAAAAAATATTTTTTTTTTTCCAGGTCCTATTGTTATTTCTTTACCCAGGACCTAAAATTCACCTATTTCAGATTATGGATTGGGCATCTCTTCAGTTTATTTCATTATTTGGGCTATCATTTGAAGTTATTTACAGTATTCATTTGTGATAGAACCTGTGGCTTGTATTTGTGTGTGTTGTATATATTCAGTGCATTTGTGAACACTAGTCTGAAATATATAAATTTTAGCATTCATTTATTGATAGCTGATTTTCCAGAATTCCCTTGATTTCAACGATACCTGATTATTAGACCAGAATGATATAAATATTTAACTGCAGTATTTATTTACTGTCAGGTCATTTTAAGGCTGAGGAGTTGGAAGTGGTTTATCTCGCTTGCCCTGTTTTATTTCCCCTCCCGGACTGTAACGGATAGCTCACGATTCCTTGCATGGAAGGCAGCACTGCTCAGAGAGTGTTCTTTGGGGGGAGACTGTCCCAGTCTTGCGGGGCCTTGGCCAAGGCTCTCGTCTCAGGCATTTGTGTCTGTCCTCCGGCCCCGGCTTCCCTCCCTGAAAGACTTAGGATATGCATGTAAAACACCCCGATGGCGATGGCCCCCTTCTCTCGCAGCCCCGTGGGCGTCCGGTGGTCCGCGTGGCCCTGGTGGGCTTCTTTCCACTGTGTGGGGAAACGGGACGGGGCGGCTTCTGGGGTGCCGTCACGGAGCAGGCATCTGTGGCCTCGGGAACCCGGGCAGCCTGCCCGTCTGGACGTCCCAGCACGGGGACGTTTGTGTGGGGAAGGCGGGAAGCGCCTAGCGGAGCGCCTGCTGAGCCAGGGCCTCCTGGCAGCCCATTTTACTCACGGTGGTGGAAGGAGGCAGCAGGGTCTGCCCTCACTTCTTTTTTTTTAAAATTTTTTCTTCTCTCCCCATTCCCCCTCCCCTCCAGTTGCCTGCTCTGTGTCCATTCGCTGTGTGTTCCTCTGTGTCCACTTGCATTCTTGTCAGTGGCACCGGGAATCTGTGTTGCTTTTTGTTGTGTCATCTTGTGTCAGCTCTCCATGTATGCAGCTCCACTCCCGGGCAGGCCGCGCTCTTTTTGCGTGGGGTAGCTCTCCTTGAGGGGCACACTCCTTGCGCGTGGGGCTCCCCTACGCCGGGAACAGCCCTGCGTGGCACAGCACTCCTTGCGCACATCAGCACTGTGCGTGGGCCAGCTTCACACGGGTCAAGGAGGCCCGGGGTTTGAACCGCAGACCTCCCATGTGGTAGGCGGACGCTCTATCCATTGGGCCAAATCCACTTCTCGTTTTAAAGCTTGTTTCATAGGGATGAATGGTCAGTCACTGGACACTGGGACTGCCAGTAAGGGATGACTGAAAACACCCTGGCAGGCAGCTCGGGGGCCGGAGGCAGAGCCCCTTTGCCAGCCGGGGCTTTCTGGCCCCCGCCCCGCCTGCACAAAGCCAGGTCTTTATTGTGGCTACCGGGACTTTTAGATTACCAGGGTAGGTGAGTTGCACCATGCCTTTTATTTGCACAAAGCTTTCGTTTTCAGATGTCTCTTTTATCACTGGAGGCAGAGGAAAACCTGGGGAGGCGGTTTTATTATCTCAGGGATGAAGCTGAAACACACTCTCAAAAGTGATGGCAGTTAGAATGCAGAGGAAGAAAATTATTGTCCCAGGGAGGGATGAAGGATGGGTTCCCTTGAGGTATCCAAAGCAGGGAAATTGTAGTGGGGAGATGGTTTAGAGGGAGAAAATAACACCAGAGAGTTTTTGAGATTAAAGCAAGGCCTGGATTATTTTGCTTGAATTCTAAATTTCCTAAAAGGAAGCGATTCATCTTTGCTACTGAAGCTTTATTTTTCTGTAATTCTTTATAAAAGAGGGAAAACATTGTCATAGATAGGAATGGATGTTGAAGGAGTGTTAGCATTACCCATAACTCTACATTCCATTTAAATTCTTGAAGGTGACATGAAGATCAATAAGGGAATTTAAATACTCTTCTCTTGTAGCAGGTTTTGGATATGTAGCTCAACAGCTTACCAGAGTGTTTCTACCTCTTAGTTAGACTGAGACAAAATGCAGTCTCCAGAAATAAATGGGACTATGTGTGTAGTTGCATTAGGCTTCCTGGCTGCTCTCACTTTCTGTGCTTTCAGGATCATACCCTAAGCCTTCATCCTACTGTGTTCCTTGGTAGGGACAGGTTACTCTATATTGCTTTGTTTGGTATACATTTGAATGGTTTACACTATGTTCTTGTAGCATTAATTCATTTTGGAGGAAAATTCTAACTTAATTTATTTCGTTATAATTTCTCCTTTGCACCCTTTTATAGGTATGTGCATTGGATAGCATAGTATAAAAGGGTGTGTGAACATGTGGGGGTGAGGGGACCTGGTTTTAATATACTATTTTTTTGAAATACCGTGTTATCTTTTATTTCGTAAAAATGGTTTACCACTTTTTTTGTGTGATCTAGTTGAATCACTGCAGAGGAAATGGGGCCCCAGAGATTTTCTCCTGAATTATGAAGGGATACTTTCTTTCCTTTTCTTCCTTCCTTTTTCCCTTTTTCCAATCAAACCCTGCTACCCCATTCCCCCCCCCCCCTTTTTTTTTAAGCCCTAAAGTATCATTTCATTCCCTGCACAAAGAGCAAAGGTTTTGGTTTAGGTTTAGGGGTGAAGAAAAACACTTTTAATTTAACTTGTAAAATCAAATCCTTTTTTTAAATAGCTGAAGATGGAAGACATGTAATTGGGAAGGACAGTTAACAAAATGAGAAAATAAAAAAGAATAATAAATATATGTGGATTTACATATTTAATTGGTTCAGATATCAGATTGTTTTGTTTTTTTTTAGTTCTAATTCCAAGATAGGAAAATGAAGACTCACAAGTAACAGAAAATGTGCCTACAATAAATACATTAGTGCAGTTGTAGTCAGGCTCTAGCTCATTCCATTTTAGCAGCTAGAGTGCACCTACTCCCGAAAAGATACCACACCTGAGTGTTCTCATAAACGTAAATTGTAACAACTAAGACTTTCTCACCTTTAAGTAAAAACTATTTTCCCTGTTTTGATTAAAATTATGAGTGTTCTTGAATAAATGGGGGATGTATTCAAATTTCCCCAAGTGTTTTTGTGATTCATGGTTACTGCATTTTATGGTTTTCCTTAGCTAGCATGGTTAAATATTGACACCCTCAAGGCACAAGATCTCAGTTTACAAAGAAAAATTCAATTACATTTAACAAGCTCTCATGGATTGTCTCCCATGTCTAAGAGTAGATGTTGGGATAAAGAAAAATAAGTAAAAATTTACATTATTTTCACTAGCCTGTTAGTGTTGGTTCTTTTTTGTAAGATATTCAGCATGAAGAAAGGAAATCAACAATAAAAAATAGCTATTTTCAGGATGCCTGTTATTTTAAAAATATTTTAACATATTTTCTCATTTTATCTTCAGAGAGTCATCTACATATAGTTGCAAAATTTGTACTTACAGCATGTGTAATTTCACAGAAGCTTTTGCCATGTTGTGGAAGTCTTGAACATTTAAAAATATAAAAGCAGTTTTGGCTGTGTCAAAATAATGTTTGTACAAGATGTTCAGGTGGCATTTAGTCATGTATTGCCAGGGCTCTTGGCTTGTGGGGAAGGAGAGCACTGCCTGCCAACACTTAAAAATACCTGCTGTTGGCTTTCTTGGTTAAGGATATTATTACTACTACTACTACTACTACTACTTTTCACCTGGGCTTAGTGTTGGTGTTTTTTAAACAGGTATGAGAACAAGACATTAAAGTTCCAGCCATCTCTGATGCAGTTCTGGCCTGTGTTTGGGGCATCAGATTCTGAACCCTGTGTCTAAGCAAGCGAGTGATGACTCACCAGGTGCACTTACAGGTGCTGTCAGCTCCCTGGCGCAGGTGCTCCTCGCCCTTCGCGTGTACACGGGATAGTAGAACATACACCAGACCCTCGGGCAGGACTTGCCACGTACCCGTGTGCTCGGTAAACCTCGCTTCTGGCCCTGTCCTTGCCCTCCTGCCATGGCCTGTGGTTGCGAGTGCATCTCTCTTCACCAAGACTGCGCAAGGAGAACCGTGGCCGAGGAGGACGCTGTCGAGCCGCAGAGACCTGCCACCCTGCGGAAGCTTGTCTCGTTGACTCCGGCCTGCGCCCTGGGGTCCCAGCGCCAAGGACCGCTGTGGACATGGGGCGTGTTGGTGTGACCACTGCCGGATGCCCTGCATCCCTTTTGTTTTGTAGTTCTTATTTGCTGTTTACCACGCAACAAAAAGAATAAGAAGATGAGAAAATACAGTTTCCCAGTATCATGCTGTGCCTTTTGATTTGTTTAGGCCCTGCAGACTAGAGTGTGGGTGGTGGGTGGGGGCAGCGGGGACAAAACCTCAGGGTCAGCTCAGTGTGAAGAATTACCGACATTAGTGTAGATAACTCAGGCACTAATTTTACCTGCCGGTTTTGTGCATATCTGCACTCCCCTCATTATTATCAGATTTGTACAGGTGGGTAGCAAAATGGCAATAATGATTTGAGTTTACTTTTTTCTTTCCAACTTGTATTATCACTGAGTAGTGAAATTCCCTAAAAGAAGACAGAAAAGGAAAACAAGACGTCAGTGAAGGGGTGGATAGAAATCTACTTTGCTTGCAGTAAAGTCTGTCTTCCATAAGCTGTTTAGATTTCTCAAAGGGTTTTCAGATTTCCGAGACAGATAACCACGTAAACCACTGTACTGATAATAAATCTTTAGTGAAGACTTAAGGTGGTGAATCAGGTAATATAACTTTAGGAACCCTTTTGATAAACAGATTGGTAGTTATTTTCCTAAGTCTCAATTTTTTGACATATGCCTAAGTATTTATATTAATACAGGAAATATATCTTTTTCAATTCTGCCTTTGATTCCCCTGTCAATTTTAATTAGGTGGCATTAAGTAAAATATGTTTTTGTGATTTTGTAGGAGGAAAGCACCTTGAAGCTTTTTTTTAAAGATTTATTTTTCTCTCCCCTTCCCTTCCCTCCCCCCCAGTTGTCTGTTCTGTGTCCATTTTGCTGCCTGTTCATCTTTGTCTACTTCTTTTGTTGTCAGCGGCACGGGAATCTGTCTCTTTCTTGTTGCGTCATCTTGCTGCATCAATTCTCCGTGTGTGCGGCGCCATTCCTGGGCAGGCTGCACTTTCTTTCGCCCTGGGCAGCTCTCCTTACGGGGCGCACTCCTTGCGCGTAGGGCTCCTCCACGCGGGGACACCCCTGCGCTGCGTGGCACAGCACTCCTTGCACATCAGCACTGCGTGTGGGCCAGCTCCACACGGGTCAAGGAGGCCCGGGGTTTGAACCGCAGACCTCCCATGTGGTAGACAGACGCCCTAACCACTGGGCCAAGTCCGCTTCCCGCACCTTGAAACTTTGTTGTTCTGACTTTTTAGTACTGCCCTTTCAATAAGACAGTTGTATTTTTTGATATTTAAATTATATATAAGACCTCTAAAGTGGGAACTTTTGCAAATGATCATTTAATTGGTCAACCATGTAGCAACAATAGTAGCTAGTGATGAGATACCTGGGTAAATGGAAGAGCAAATGAATGTGAGTTCACTGTTGTGGGCAGATTAATAAATTTTACTTTTTCCCAACATTTTTATTGGCTAGCCTAGCATGTCCTACAATATCTTATACTGTCATATGCACCATCACTAGCTGTTTTTTTTTGCATTTACCTACAAACCTACTTCTTATTAAAACAATAAAATATATAAAATATAATTAATGCATGTTTTAGTCTCCTTGATTGCATTTTGTTACTGCTTTGGCATTCTAATATCAAGTAGGACCCAGATACTCTGACCTAATGATCAAAATTTAAGGTTATCAATTTCTTCATTCTGCAAAATGGGAATTTATAAATGTGCTTAAAAACAGCTTGTGTAAGGCTTTTTTTTTCAAATGTGTCCCTGAGAATTAGAAGTAAATTTATTTTTAAATATACCTATGGCTACTTTTAACTGAAAGAGTTGTGTTGTGACAGAACATTTTTATATCCTATGATGTTTTTATACAGAATTTATAGCGTGCAGGTGTCTAAAAAGGATTTGAGATGGTTTATAGTAAAACTTTTGAGTAAGTATACTCAAAGTGGAATGCAAAATTTTAAAAAAATATTTGAAAAAGGAAGAAGCAAACAAATCATGATAATGCAATAACCAAGAATAGCTATTAAATATAAGGGCTATGTGTCCCTGATCAGCGAGGAAAAGGGGGAAAATTGAGATTAGATAATTCATATAAAGTGAAACACATGATTTCTTAAGGAAGAAATACCACTTTTCTATTATTCAGTGAAGTATTCTATATAAGAATGTATAAAATGCTCTTGTGGAAATGATGAATCATGATGCTAAAATATGGATTTTCTGTTTTGTTGGTTTTTTTAAAAATAGTGTTACATTATTTCATGTTGTTTGGGATCATTACCCAGGACCTAAATTGGGCATAAATTTATTGTCACACAAATGAATGAATGCTACGTTATTTTTTCATTAATTTGCTTAACTACAAGTCTAAAATTAAGCCCAGCAATTTTGTCCAAAAGTGGCTTATTGAACCCCCTTTCGTTTCACAGTAATTTTTAAAAGCAATTCTTTTGTATGCATAAAATATATAGCAGGATAAAACCCCATTTATTGAAGAAAAAGTTAAATTGAGAAGAATGTCTCATAAACCTGTTCTTTGTTTTGAGGGACAGGTGCATGTGTAACACTCTTTGAATTTGGTAATTTTTCTATTACATCTTTTTATGGGAGAATTCCTAATTGAGTCACAAGATTTGGGCTCTAGTTTACTGAGTTTGGTGATGGTCTAAATTCTGGAATGTCAATGTTCCACTAGTTACTTAACAGTCATAACCATTCCAACTTATATCTTACGGAGAAATGTTGTCATTTGTTTTTCTTATACCCTTTGATGTGAGCATATTATAAAAGTGGAGACGTGTTTCTTGGGAAGAAGAAGATAGTAAACGCATACTCTGTCCTTCGAGCTTGTCCAGCTCCTTTGGAGCTTCAGGAGTGAGGAGCAGGAAAGTGGGTTGATTTCCACCTCCAGCGGGACTGGCAGATGCCCAGGGCGCGGGAGAAGCTCTGCCTCTGGCTGCGTTTTGGCTCTGTGCCCTCACTTGACAGAGGCACCCCAGCCCTGGCTCCTTCTGGTAGCTTTTTGATTTGTGATTTGATCACGCATCAGTCTTTAGGGTGTTTTGGGGGGGGGGGGGGTTCCCTCATCAGAGCTGCTGGAAAGGGCGGGTTCTATCGTATGTGCTGTTTGAGGGACCATCTTCACCCAAGACTGTTCAACAGAATTCAACAAAAAGAGAATGTAATTGTTCCTTAAAAAAATATTTTAGTAAAACCACCTCAGTTCATTTGTTGGCCAATCCATTCATAACTTCCTTCTAGCAAAATAAAACCTTAGTAGTTGGGGATTCTTTGTAGAGACTCTTCGCTTGCGTGTCACTAGGAAAACCCTTGCTCAGGATTTCGTGCCTGCCCTTCCACTGGGGCTGACGCTGTTAGAAACTCACCCACTGAAGCACCAGGACACTGCGCGGCCTGCCTCCGCTTTCCCTACTTAGGTGTTCGTTTAGTTTTGAGCTGCAAAACCTTGTGAATTGGCAGCGTGAAGGATGACAGTGGGCAGCCCCGTCCTTTCCTCTTGGGCCTGCTGGGATTGGACAGTGCGGCCCCAAAGGGTCTCCAGGAGCTGGGCTCGCTGTTCTGCCCGCCCCTCAGCGTCCGCGGGGCCGGCACCCAGTTTCTGACAAATGCTGGGGTTTTCCGAGCTCGGAAGGGGTGGAAGACGAGGAGCAGGGCCTGGGCGCTCGCGGCAGGTGCTGGAAGGTGCCGTTTGTCCAAGGCCAGGGCTCTTTGCCTCCTGCCTCTCCCGGCCGTGGCCAGGAGCTCGGCCGAGCGCAGGCTTCCCCCCGGGCACTGGGCGGCGGGCTGCAGCCGCCCCCAGCCTTCCTGGACAGTTTCATAATTCATCACCAGCTGACACCGCTGGTAGAGTGTCCTCACCACTCCCCCTGGCTGCTGGGAGTCTGAAATTACATCTTTGTCTTTGAAGTCAGGCCTCCTGTTAGCGTTGCTATGGCGACAGGGCGGGTAATGGCCTCCGCCGACAGGAGATTGGTATTTAGCGTCTGAGCGCCGCTGTACACAGGCCTTGATTTTTAGAGTGGTTACTGAACTGTCCCCTTTTAGTAAATGTTTAAAAATTACATTTTCACATGGTCTTCCTAGATTAATAGTCATGGCTTATTTCATTTTAACTGCAAGGATAAAAGCATTATTCCAGTAAATGGGTGGCTTTTTTTCCTTTTTGGGTTATGCATTATTAACACAAGCTTTCCTGTTTTGCTTGTAACATTTTATAGGCTTTTTCAAACATGCAGTCAGATTTGCTCCGTTGCTCCTTTAGATTTTGGACTTAACCCATTTTCTGCTTGATCTTATGCTGTTCCAGAGGAGACCAGGTCCTGAAGAATAAATTTTTAAAAGATTAAAAAGGAAGGGTTTTTTCCAATGTGTATATGATAGGGTTGATTAGGCAGCTTTCCCCCCTGAATTGCACAGTTTTACTTTAAAAAAACATTTTTTTTCCCTCACTTCGAGTTTTTATTTAGCCCCTTTCCTAGCCTTACTTGGGATATAAAAACAAAGGCTTGTTTACAATTGTGGGAAACTGGGACCTTTTGGATAGGTTTTGGTTGACTTAACTTTTAGGAGTAATATTCTCCCACTCAGTCTGCTTGCTCCCACACCAGTCACTTAAAACTACATATGATTTCTTTTTTGATTCTTGATTATTTTGTCATTAGAGTAATGATGAATTTTAAATGTTCATATCCCTTCCTATTTGATGTATGAATTCCCTCTAAAACATCGTTTTGAATGCCTCTAGTGATAATGGAACTCACCACTTCATGAAGAATTTTGTCTCTGCTAATCTAAATTGTTAGGAAGTTCTTCCTTATGTTAGCTTGAAATGTTTTATTGGATTGGGGTTCTACTGCCTTCTTAAGCCACACCGGATTAATCTAGATCCTCTTCTATGTGATGGCTGTTCACATAGTTGAGGACAGTTTTTGTTTTACCTGGCTCTTTACTCTAACAGTTCCTTCAGCTTTTCCCCAGGCATTACCCTCGTTTTCTAGAAGCGCTTCTGAATGTGATATCCACAGGCATCCTGATCCTCCCATGGTGGCGGGTGTGGGGCCCTGTCCAGGTGCCCTCTATGAAAGTGGACCTGCGGCTGCGCCCCCCGCTGGCCTCTGCTTCACCCTTGTGGAATGCACCGGGATCCTGGTTCTAGCATCGGATGGGTTTAGTACTCCCAGCTCTGTGGGATCGGTGAATTTAGATCTCACAGTAGCTCTTAATTTAATGTTTAAAAATCATAAGCAGGCTCAGTATGAACCTTCGACTTCCCGGTTACTGCTGGGCATCCAGGTATAATCAGTTCAGAGGCCACAGCGCTGTCCTGCACTTGTCCAAGCGGCTCGGGCTGCCCCCCTGGCGCTGGACCACGCTGCCCCTTTCGAGACCACGTGCTGGGTATGCCTGGCTTTGCTGGTGGAGCAGTGTGTGCAAAGGCTGCACAGCGGTTGAAGGTTATACGTGATTTGCTGTTGATGACTTAGGCTCGATGGAAATTAAATCTTCAGTGTGGCAGAGGAAGCCCTCCTTTTAGAAGCTGTTGCAGCCACGGTTGGACTGACTCCCTCCCTGTGCCCCGGCGATAGCTCAGATCAACGCCGCGGAAAGGAGGCCCCTGCGAGCCAGGGAAGTTGAAACCAGGGTGCCAGGGTCTAACACGGGCTGCTTGGGGGCAGGGGGTACTTTTCCAAACTGAAAATTTGACAGTAAGCTTTATAGGTTGAGGGGGGAGTTGCCTCAGGTCAGCGGTGGTTCATGGAGTGGAGGGTGGGAAATAATTCCCCTGGAGATGGCCTCTAGGGACAGTAGTCCTTTCCTTGGCCACGGGCCTGTTCAAGCTTCTCAGCTGACCAAGAGCTTTGGCTTGAGCCTGTTGGGTGGGCAGTATTCACTCCACTGAAATTCTTCCAGAGCTTTTTGTTGATGGCGTTTTGCATCTTCCCTGAAAAGGGAAATAGCGTGAATTTGTTACAGCATATTGGTCAGCATGTGTAGCAGACAGGACGTTGCAGGGACTTTCCTGTGTGTGGACCGATACAGATGGAGGTGTCCTCTGCCCTGTGTGTGGACCGATACAGATGGAGGTGTCCTCTGCCCGTGCTCGCCAGGCTGTCGGCCACTGCCGCCTGTGGCTGTGTGGCACCGAAAGACAGCGGCTTCAGTTTAAGGAGCTGCGCTGGGAAGCAGAGTCCTAGGGCGCGGACCCTCTGCAGTCGTGGTTTTACTCCAGGGGGGACAACACCGTGCTCACTTAAGCTTGCCCATCCTCCAGCGTGGCCGCCGTGGGTTTTCCGAGCCAGCACTTCAGCCCCTTCACACGTGTTTGGGAGTGGGCGGGGACCACTTAGTTGAGAGGCAGAGCTCACCTCTTGCCAGGTGTTGCGTGCAGGCCGGAACCAGGCCTCAACGGTCAGAGCCGTGGGTGCGACGGCCAGCGGGCCTCTGTGCCCTCCCGCTTGCCTGCTGTCTGGGTGTCCAGTTGTCCAGAGTTACTGACGTAGGTGTTACCCAGTGGTTACCATGAGGACGTTGCCCGGTGCCACACCTGCCTCCACACGTCCCTTGACAGCCTCTGTGAGTGTCCGAGGGGCGCCGGGGTCCTGGATGCAGCGCCGGGGCACAGCTCCTGCAGCAGGGCTTTGGGGACGGGGGGCGGCCCCAGGCCCGGCACAGGGCGTCCTTCTGAGCTTCGGTGGGGTATCTGAGGAGCGGCCCCGGGAGCGCCTGCCGACGGTGGGGGTGGTTTTCCTTCCCTTTCATTGGCAACCTCTTCTCGCCCAGGGGCCCAGGGGCAGAGCAGGGGCAGGAGGCAGGGCCATGGTTCCCAGCCAACGTGTGCAGCCTCATCGCCGCCCTGACCGCCAGCTCCCTCCTCTGCAGTGGGCCGAGAACACCCTTCTTTCTTACCGTAAAGTCACCGTCCGCTTCAAACCTGGGCATGCTATGTGAAATTACTCTGAGAACCTGTGCTGTTTGTATATAAACCTCTGCTCAAGTTAACCTGCTTTTCTGAAGTCTTAGAAAATGAGACACCTGGATGGTTGTGTTTACTCCCTTCACGTACCAATTTCAGGGCAGTTTGCTTTTATCTACTTTGAAAATGATTTTAAAATGTGTTATACTTATTTGTTACTTCTTAAGTATAGAAGACACCAACTATGTGTATTTTTCTAGATACTTGAGGTCACTTACTTAGTAGTAGTGGTAACCTCATCATCATTTGAAGTGCTATATGTAGCCCAGTTTGTCTTCAAATGGGATGGTATTACTTAAAAGCCAATAAAACACTTACTTTCTGTGAATCTCTGCAATCTTCATTTTTTCTGCATTTCCCCTGACTTGCAGCAGTCAGGGTAGTACAGAAACTGGTGCCTCTAGAATGTGCTGCTCTAGCGGGTAGAGATGTGCGTAACGTGAAAGCAGGCTCGGAACAGGGAGCAGGGGGCCTTGCACAGGAGAAAAATGTGTGACTTTTGGTGCAGAGAAATGTCCTTTCCCAGTCCTCAGTTTTCGAGTGATTTGTATGAGTAATTACAGGATGATTTCTTCTCAGTTTACAGGATGGCTCACATAGAAGAGACAGTGCTATGTTATCATTATTTTATATGAACTTTATTGATATATATTAATAGAACATACAATCCATCCAAAATGTACAATCAGCGGTATTTAGTATGATCACATAATTGTGCACTCACCACTTCAATCATTATTACAGCATTTAAAAAAATTTATAGTAAGTGTAGTACAAAGGTACTGCATAATATTTGGCTCCATCTGTAGAAAATATAAATACAAATACATTTTTAGAAAGACAGAAACAGAATATCAGCTATGTATGGCCAGGGAAGCCTAGAGATTAAGAGGTATTATTCACAGATGAGTTTTTTTCATCTGTTTATTATTATTGTTGTTGGAATAATGAAAGTGTTATATTATTAATACTAAACATAGTTTTGAAGAAGTCATATGCCATGTCAAACCATTAATCAGATTACTCATTCTTCAGAAGAATTTAGGAGAATTGAAGAAATAGCTCCTGCTTCTGTGTGTCCTAAATAAGTATTCATCTAGAGAAGCCTATTCTCATGTGCCCTACCCCATGCTGCTATGGCATTTTGTGACTTAATTTTTAGGTAACATGTAACACAAATTGGTTTAAAGACTGAGTATGCTTCCATACGTTACCACTAAAATTCTGATAAAGAATATTTCAAGGTAAAGAGTAAGTTATAGAGAGCAAGCCGTTTTCCTGAAAGATACCAGACGAGGCTGCCTGTGTCACAGGTGTTTAGAAGGGAGCGTGTGCTGCTTGCAGAGGAGGAGTAGGTTCTAGAATCTCCTCCACTTCCTAGAAACACCGCCTCTTCTCTCCTCACAGGGAGCTCTATCAGGCTAACCTGCTGCCCTTAGAACAGTTAGTCTCGTTGTCTGGTTAAGGACAGCCTGGCCATTGGCTTTATTTCCCACAGGAATCACAGCTTAGGCCTAGTGTTCTGTCTTGGAGCACACGCATGTCTGTTACGGCACTGCGTCGACAGCACGTCCCCTCCCAGGGAACTCCACCTGCTGAGGGAGGGGCCTGGAGCTGGACCCTCCCTGTGTCCATCTTGTTGGCCCCCCGCCGTGCTCAGTTGGGGAACTCGGATGTGGTGCTGCCTTCCCCGTCCGTTCTGTTTAAGGGCAACCAGGCCACCCTCCCTAAGTGCCCTGCAGGTTTAGAATGTTCTAAGAAGTCTATTTTGTATTCAGAATAATAGAGTTGCTTAGGTAGAATACCATGTGTTTTTAGTCAGCCAAAGGGGTGCTGATGCAAAATACCAGAAATTGGTTGGTTTTTATAAAGGGTATTTATTTGGGGTAGGAGCTTACATATACCAGGCCATAAATTTTTCCACGTGTTGGAGCAAGATGGCTGCCGACGTCCCCCAGGGCTCAGGCTTCCTGGGTTCCTCCCTTCCAGGGTCTTGCCTCTCTCTGGGCTCAGCTCCCCTGTTTCCCTCATAAGGTCAGCTGTAGATTATCAGGTGAACAGCTCTGTCTCTGTCTCTTTCCCTGGGGCTCCAGCTTAAGAATTCAGCATCAAACTCCAACATCAAAACTCCAACATTAAGAACCCTCAACTCTGTCCTTTGCCATGACTTTTACCTGTGAGTCCCCACCCAGCATCAATGCCCTAATGACGTGGCCCAATCAAAGCCCTAATCATAATTCAGTCATGCCCCGTAACAGACCAGATTACAAACATAATCTAGTGTCTACTTTTGGAATTCATAATCATATCAAACTGCTACACCATGTTACAGGATTTCAGTTGTCACTGCCTTCAAAGCTTATCATTTGGTCATTGTCTATGTTCATTTCAAGAAACACAACATTTTAGCATTCATAGTACAGTTGATGTGTTATATGTCTGTTTACTGGTGTCAGAAGTTTAAATACTGACTTTTTTATAGTAAACAAACATGGAGCATCTTTTTATTTTTCAACTGTTTAAACATCCCCACCACCACCCCAAGAGAAGAAAAAACACTAGGAGTGAGTAATAATAATTTCTCAATATTTGTTAGATGGCATATTGCACACTTGAGCATCAGAAGCAGATGGATGGGTTGTTATTGCTAGTTATTCTTACTCATTCAGCCTGTAAACCTAATTTATTTAATTTATGATGGGAGAAGGGGAATTTATGAATTCATTTTGCTAAATAATTCTTGAGCCCTTTTAGTGTGATATTTTGATGGATACATTCCTGGTTTGCAGAAAGTTGAAGTATCACAGAGTTCCTAAAGATTGTAAAGTACTTTTCAGCAGATATATTTTATTGCAATATACATTTACCCATCTTGTTGAGGGACATTTAAATGTTCTGTAATTGTGTTTAGAATAATCATTATTCTTTATTACAGCCTGGATTTCTCTTTACTCTCCTGACTCGGTGTCACCTCCTCTCCCCCCCCCCCCCCCCCCCCTTTTTAAGGAAAAGTCAGTGATCTGGGATGTTTCAATGAAAAAAACTCCCATTTTAACCAAAGAGTGATTGTACCCCATTTCATGAAGCAAAGTGCTCTTAAAGGTAGAAGGAGAGGCCTCTTCCCTCTCTCCTAAACTGGTCATCACCCGGGATTTTCAGTTAAGTAAAATCAGTAAATACTTATATAAGAGCCTAAACACAAAACCCTGAAGGCTAAGTATTTTCCTTTTGTTTATAAGATTATGAAAAAGCTATTAAATGAGTCTCTGAAACGTATATAAAAGTGCTATGCAAAATTGAATTCTTCCCTATTAGTAAGAATATTTGGCTTGCTTTTCTGTTCTTTGTTTTTTTGCTTTTTGTTTCTTTTTACTGTCTTTTTCCAGCCTCATCTACACCATCATCAGCTGTGCCAGTTTTGGCTCTGCTCAGCCTTCTCCACCTTCCTCTCAGGTCCAGAAAGTCCAGATGGAATATGTGACTCCTGAGGGGACTTTTCTGAGTCACCTGTGACAGAGACATGGGTTAAGAAAAAGGTTGAGAAAGCACCAGTCTGGTGGTGGCTGGGCCCTCTTCCTACAGAGCACCTAGGGCGCCCACAGGTGCACAGCGAGCCCTGTCCTGCGCGCTCCTCCGCTCCTCCCTGCCCACATTTCTCTTCCACCTTCACTCCTTCCCACCAGGCGCAGCTGTGCACACCCCAGCTTAGCCCCCTCGGGCGGCTCTGGTGCCTGCTTGTCCCTCCAGCCTGCCTCTTCTCTGCTGACCTTGCACCCACCCCTACCCACCGACCTAACCTACAGGTTCCAGAAGGCAGCTGCCCATTAGGCCATCCTCAGGGCTGAACTCGGTCCCCTTGCCTTTTCCTTTTTAATGATTGGATATAATACCATTCTGGTTTTTAGTCTACGTCTCTGAAGAGTGAAAGGGAGAAAATGGCCATTAATTCACTCCAGAAAGGTCTTGCTTAATCGGAGTGGTTTGTTGTTAGTGTGTAGAGTTTTGTTCTTAAAACTGTTTAAAAGGATGGATGTAGTATCTCTTTATCAGTATATTTTCAATAAAATTTTAGCTACTTGCTTAAAATTTAAAACTTTTGGAAATGCAGCAGTTGTGAAGACGTCTGTGTCGTTTGACTTAACGAGCATCCTTTTTTATTTAAGCGATAAATTTTATTTTTAGAGAAGTTTTAGATTTACAGAAAAATTACACCAAAAGTATAGGGAATTCTTATATAATTCTTCCTCCCCCACGACACACATACACACAAACACACACACAGTTCCCCCTATTATTAGCTCTTACTTTAAGTATGTACGTTTGTTATACTTGATGTACTAATACTAAAATATTACTACTGACCAAGGTCTATAGTTTACATTATGGTTTATACTTTGTGCTACACAGTTTTATAGGCTTTGGCAAATGTACAATGTCATGTATCCATTATTCGGTATCGTACAGAACAATTCCAGTGCTCTAACAATGTACTGTGGTCCACCTATTCATCCCTCCCCCTTCCCTCCATTGTTATATCAATGTTACAAGTTCTTCCATTAACACAAGATAATAACTATAATAATAAATCTGCTTTAGTCCATGGTTACAGTCCCCCCTTATGTTTGTTCATTCCTCAATCTTGAAGGATTTGGGACAGTGTCCACCCTGACTGCTTCAGTCTGAGAAGGAACTTAGATATTATGGGGTAGAGGGGAGGAATAGTTTTGCTTGCAGTTGTAGACACTCCTTGTTTTTTGAGAAGGGACTTGTCCATCAACATTGTTGTCGGGGGTAAGCCTGAAGAGTAGGAGTTGGCTGCAACTCAGCTGGGATTCAGGGCTCAACCAGTAAATGAAGATTAAAGTTTCTGAAAGTTATGCTTAAATGGTATATTGAAAATTACAGGTTCAAATAAAAGGAGTAAAAGAATCATGACTAGGGGAATTATTAATGACTATAACTATATTATATTAGGGAAAACGATTATCTTATATTCCTAAATAGGGCCTGCCGAGGGAGTGTTGATTTCATGAGGCCGTGTGCCTTTTATGTGGTGTCTGGATGTCCCAGGAAGCCTCTGGAGCATTCTTATTTGAGTCTTTGTTTACTCTGGCAGTTTGTGAAATTCGCCTGAGACCTGCATAAGCGTAATCTCTGGAACAAATTCCCAACTCATTCAGAAATATCTTAGCCGTAAAAATTCTTGTTTTATTTAACGTTTCTCCCTTTTAGTTAAGGTCTTTTCCAGACACATCACTTATTAACGCTTGATAATAATCCCTTGGTACCAGGAAAGCTCATTCGTGGGAGTCATGTCCCATGTTGGGGGGATGGGTGAGGGCGTGTATTAGGTTTATTAGGCGAGTTTGGCTTCCAGAGAGGCCAAGTTTGAATAACAAGGAGGTTTTCAGGAAGTAACTCCTAGGCATTAATTTTAATTAGTTTTCTCTCTCTCATATGAACCCTAATCCTATAAAAATGAAACTTTACATACTTCTTTTTAAATATATCATCAATTTTAAAAACATGGAACAACCTGCCAAGTAAGTAAATAAATAAAAAAGCTTTAGACTACCCCATGAAATAGTTTTCTTTGTATTTAGTTTGATTGAAGGAAATGTGTAGCACTGCTAATGTAGGGAAGTGATTGAACAGATTTATTTGAGGATTTTGTGTCCAGTGAGGTAGCAAGTAGTAACTTAGAAGGGAAGTGGGTAGAAGAGAAGAACAGATTTCTTCTGCTTTCTGCTTGTGGTAGGTAGCTCTTTGTTGAGCTAAAAGAGAGTATTTAAAAGCGGGTCTCTGGGTGACTATGAAGAACACTTGGTTTTCTCACATCAGGATGGAGGCATGGTGCTTTTAAATGAGGGTTGAGATGAGACCCCTTTCTTGCCCTGTCCTTCTTTAATCCATTCCTGGCAGAGGACAGGGCTGCACACCCTGAGCCTTTCTCTGGTTTGCTATGTGGCTGTTCCCATTTCTTGGTTAAATTTTCATTCAGAATTGTCTTTGAAGATTGTCCACTTCTTGCTTTAACCAAGAACATTATGTTCATTCTACTATTGCCTAGAAGGGGAGGGCAGTATTTCATTTTTCTTTACAGTGCCTAAATTTTTTTGCTTAGAACCAAGATAACAGACATTGCTGTTTCCTGATAGAGAATTTAGCTTTGTACATGTGTGATGTGGCATCTGTATGACAGATGTCCTTTATTGATTCATAATGTTACCCTGTTTACTGATACCTTGGCATCATTGTTTCTAAAATAATTCATCCTAGTTTATAGTAAACTAAAATTATATTTTAGTTGGTAATTATATTATCAGCAAGAAATAATGTGCATCAAATTTGTTTTACTGACCAAGTATTGCCCTTAAAAGTTCTGTTTTTGTTTATGAGCAAAGTTTTTAATTTGTATGGGTTTGTGTGTCATTCCCTCGAGTCGGTTTCCTGAGTGCAGCTATCTGATAAAGCTTTAAAAATTAAAGCAACAATTCCATTACTAGTCTTTGCATTTCATTTTTATGTACCTAATTGACAGTTGTCAAGCAGGGAGAATCCCAAATTATTTTCTGGAAAACAAACTGGTAAACTAGTGTAGGATTCAGATTTAGCAAAAACCACAGGGTCTTAGAATTATAGGTGCAAAAAGTCTTTCCTATATTTTAAAGATTTAGAGCAGGAATTCTTAGCCTTTTTTTGGTTTCATGGACCCCTTTGCCAGTCAGCTGACAATCACAGACCCCTTATGAAGTCCACATTATCCTGTGGATTATTTAATAAATACAGCACATCCTCACCAACAGCTCCCCAGAAGAATGTTTTTTTTTTGAATTTCATGTCAAGCTCACCGACCCCTGGTTAAGAACCCTTCATGCAGAGGAAAGATTTTGTTAAGGCAAGAAGCGGAATTACTCTCAGAATGTTTTATGAAATGAGATTCATGAAGTCTAGGTGAACGTGCATTGTATTTTCCTCTTTAGTTAAGGATTCCATTTTTTTAAAATTGAAAGTGTTCCACATGGACTTTCTTTAAAAGGAAAAAACAATATAAACTGGAACACTGATTTCTACATTTGAAGTTTCGTGTGGTCTCACAGACAGCCACGAACACAGCAAGCACCGCTCTGGGCGTCGGGGGCGCCTCTGCCGCCTGCCCGCAGGACGCTCCTGCGCCGGCGCGCTCGTGACGTCACAGCCGGGCGTTGGCGCCGGCGCCTGGAAGCCCAGCTGCGCGTCAGGCCCCAGGCCTCGGGGAGGTCTTTCCCGCGGCCTTTTGAACCGCGACGCCGCTCCCCTCGCCTGAGGTGTGTATTGTAGAGAGTAGAATGGAAGTTATCGCCACGGAGGGTTTTGGGAGGCAGCGAGGCGGCCTCCCTGCGGGCGGGGTGGCGGGGTTCAGGCCTCCTCCGGGGCTCCGGGGCGGCGGGCCTCACCTGGCCGGGGGCGGTGGCCTCGCCCGCAGCCCCCATTTGGCCAGGGATGCTGGGAAATGAGTGCTGCTGAGTGTGGCTTTATCTCCTGTTGAATGTAAAACCCGGGCGGTGTTGATTGATCCTTCAACTATAAATAGATAGCTAAGGGACGGTAAATTAATAAAGCTTATTTATGACAGGCTTTGATTACTGAGGGAAACTTTTTAAAATTTTTTGAAGATGCTTCATCTTACTTCCCTGTATTCAAACCAAGTAGGAGAACGTCTTGGGTGGAGCAAGGGAGGGGCAGACCACCTGCCAGTTCTTCCCGATAAAGTGAGGTACCTGAGTGCCACCATTCCCCTCTGTACCGCTTTATTTTATAGAGCGGTCTGACACCTGCCATGTGCATACCCTTTCAAAAACACTGTGAAGAGATCTGTAATAATCACCATTAAATTCAAACCTTTGTCTTAATTATCTTATATGCAATATTTCTGAAATTTCAAAACAAAACCTCAGTGTTCTTTTAATTTTTTTTAATTTTTGAAAGTTTTCCAGAAACCTCTGCCTGTGTCCAACCTTCTAGAAATATACTGTTTAATTGTCAATTTATTTTGGTAGGTAAAAGCTTAATGGGTTTAAATTTGTTATTTTAACTATTCTGTATTCAGTTTTGTCATGTTCTTGCATCAAACAAGGAGTATAGAATTTAGGAAATAGGAAGGAAATTTACTGCTCAGTGGTAAAACCTTATTTGAAAAATTATACATACAATGGAATATTATTCAGCTGTTAAAAGGGATGAAGTTCTGATTCTTCAGATACTGGATGATTCTTGAAGACATAATGTTGAAGGAAATAAGCCAGGCACAAAAGGACAAATATTGTGTATCTCACTGATATGAAATAAATACAATAAACAAACTCATAGGGTCAGAATCTAGAGTTTAGGTTACCAGGGGGATGGGGTGGGGATAGAGAGTGGGAGTTAATGCTTAAATTGTACAGTTTCCATGTGATTTTGTGGTAAAGTTTGAGTAGTAGATGGTGGTGATGGTTGCACAACATTGTGAATGTAATGAACAGCACTCAGTTATATATCTGAATGGTTAAAAGGGGAAATTTTAGGTTACTAGAATAAAATATTTTAAAAATCAGGACTGTGTGTAACACAGTGAACCCTATTGTAAAAGGTGGACTACAAAATGTTCTTTCATGAATTACAACAAATATGCCACACTAATACATGCTGTTAATAATAGGGTATATACAGGAATTCAGTATTTTATGAATAACTTTTCTGTGAACCTACAACTTCTCTTTAAAAAAAAAAAAAAGCATGAGATACCATCTCAAAAATAGCATTATTGGTTATTCTAATTATATTAGTAATAAATATTCATTATAAGATTGACAGTACTGATTTCTGTATCTCAGACTTTTTTCTCTGCATTTATTCATGGGTAATTAATTTACTTTAGAAAAATATGAGCAAATCCTATGTACTGTTTTATAACCTGCTTAGAAAACTTATTTCCTGTCAAATATATATACTATCATTTTAAATGATTGCATAGCATACATATGAAATAAGCCTGTTTAAAAAAATGTTAAACCTAAATATACTGTATAATTAAGAATTGCATCTTTGTGTTGTCTTCTTTGTTATAGTGATCTTTAGTGTTAAATGATGCTTAGACATTTTTAAAAGCTGAGTGTTATTTATTAAGAATGATCAAATGTTACTTTAAAAAAATTCAAAAGCTGGTGGAAATTGTTAGTTTGTTTTATAAACAAACAAGTCTTTTAAAAATAACAACAAGAACCCCACAACTTCTCTTGGCATATTGATGTAAGATTCTCCTTGTTTGCAGGAGTCCCTCCTGGAAACCAAAACTCCTGAGGTTCACAGGGCAGAGGTGTGAGGAGGAGGCACCTCAGAACTCCTACAGGAGCTCGGCCTGACCCAAGTCTGGGTTCTGAATCCGTTTTCTGTTTCTTTCCCTTTAGTTTAAAAATGCATGCTTGCCAGTTCTGGAAAGAAACTGGTTAGTAGCACTCGAATGAGAATGTCCACGCCACTCTTTTGTCTCCATTTCCAAATCTCGGGAGCTGCTCTCGGAAGCAGCCACAAGGATTGTGCTCTGCGTGGCAGGCACCTGGTGTCACCCACCCCTGGTTGTGCAGGGCAGAGGCTCCTGTGGCATCGCTGAGCTGGCTCCCTGCAGTCCCTTCCACGTATAGAAAGCAGGTACTCAGTCTCATTTTGAGAATTTATCAGTTTCATTTGGTGACTCTTTAGAGACCACTGTGCTTATCCAACTAATAGCGAAAGCAGAAGCTTAATAGTCTGTTTTGGCCATTGAAGCCTAAAATCTACAAATTGCTTCCCTTGACAACAAACTTCTTCGTGCTTATGTGCTGAGATAAGACAGGTATGATTTTATATTCTGTGTAGGGAAAACTAGGATAGGATTATTTGAGAGATTTGTGGTTTAAAAGTCATAATAGCATAATTTTATGTGTATACATATAGGCCATACAATGTTGTATGTGTAAAAAACTTTAAATTTGGAATTACAGATTTTACAAGAAAAAGGATACATTTTTTAAACATCACTTTTTGACAGCTTAACCTTAGGTGGATTCTCTTAACTTGAAAAAGTTTATTTTTCATAAATATTTTTAGAGGACTTCTAAGGTTGTATTTAAATTTTATATATATGATCTGTAAAGGTATTATTTTGGATATTTGTGAGAATCACTCTTCGATTCTTTTTTTTTTAGCTTTTAGGAAACGAGTAATATATAAGCCATCCAAGTATCAACGTCTGTGAGGTGCTAAATAAATTGTAATAAGTGTCGGGGGACATAATGAACATGTTCATCTCGAAGCTGCCTGATGATTTTGTGTTGTGAAAGGTTAGCTTTTCAATTTCAAGGACTTAATTACTTTTCAGATGAATATTTCATAACAGTTATTTTCTCATTGACTCTATAGCTACATACATAACTGAATTCCCCACATGGTAAGCATCAATTGCCATCAGTTTGAAATTATTATTTTCCTGCCTTTTTTCTTTTCTTTTTTCCATAGAACAGCTGGGATCAAAAGTTTCTTATATTTTATTATCTCTTAAAAATACGAGTTCCAAAATAATAACAATTGGCAATATTTTTCCTGCCATTACTTTGTTGATTTTTTAAAAAAACTTTACTTTTAAAGAAGTTTTAGATTACAGAAAAGTTATATTGAAAATACAGGGGATTCCCTTATACCCCATTCCCTCCCCCTCATGTTTTCTCTCTCTCTTTTTTTTTTTTATTTTTTTAAGGTTTATTTTATTTACTTCTCCCCACCTCTCTTGTTGTTTGCACTTGCTGGGTCTGTTCATCTTCTTTGTTTCTTTAGAAGGTACTAGGAACTGAACCTAGGACCTCTAATGTAGGAGTGAGGTGCCTAGCTGCTGGAGCGACCTCTGTTCCCTGCTTTGCTGTGTCACTCATGTTCTTCTTCTTGTGTCTCTTGTTGAGTCAGCTCGCTGCACCTGCCCGTTATGCCAGCTTGCTGTCTTCTTTAGGAGGCACCAGGAACTGAACCAGGGACCTCTTATGTGGTAGGCAGGAGCCCAGTCGCTTGAGCCACATCTGCTTCACACATTTTTCCCTATTAATATCTTTCATTAGTCTGGTACATATGTTAAAATTGATGTACAAATATTGAAGCATTGCTACTAACAAGGGTCTATAATTTACATTTATCATTTACACTTTGTACTGTATAATTTTAAAGATTTTGACAAAATGTACAATGGCCTGTGTCTGTCTTTGCAACATCAAGCAAAACAATTCCACTGTCCCAGAAATGCCCCACGATCTACCTGTTTTCTCTGCCTCCCCTCAGAACCTGTGGTGACCACTATCTTTATACCAGTGTTACAGTTTCATCCATTACTGTTTCCTTTGGTCGGTGGTTGCACTCCCCCCTTATGTTTGTTTGGGGATGGTGATGCCTACTCTGCTTCCAGTTGAGAGGGGACTTAGATCCCATGGGGCAGAAAGATGGAACTATCTTGCTTGCAATTGTAGATTTACTCTGTTTTTTTTGTGTGGGTGCTGTCCCTCGTCATTTTGTTTGTTGTCCTGAGTGAGTCCAATGAACTGAAGAGTAGGTGTTGGTTGCTACTGAGCTGAAATTCAAGGCTCAACCAACATATGAATAGCCATAAGAATTAAGTCTCTGGGATGCATATTTAATGGGTACTGTGCTAATTATATAAAAGGGGCAGAAGAACCATGTGTAGGGAAATTGTAAATGAGTCTGTTACATTGGGGAAATACGTTAACATATATCCAAGGTAAGGCCCACCGAAGGGTGCCAATTCCTGGGGTTGTCTGCCCTGCCTATAGTGTTCAGATGTCTCTAGAGCCCCCAGGAGCCCCCAGGAGCCCCCCTGCTTGAGGCTTGGTTTAATGTGGCAGTCGGTGAGGTCCTCCTGAGACTTGCATAAACATAACCTCTGGAATGACCTTCAGACTCACTTTGAAATCTCTGGGCCATGAACATTTCCCTTTGGGTTAAGGTCTTTTTCCAGTGCATTGCTAGTTGGCTGTTGGTAATAATCTCTCCTTGTTAGGGAGGCTCATCCCCAGGAGTCATGTCCCATACCAGTGGGGAAGGTAGTGAGTATATATGCAGAGTTTGGCTTAGAGGCCACATTTGAGTTAGGAGGTAACTCTTAGGCAATTTATATTACTAGGCTAAGTTTCCATATTACAAGAACAAGGTTCATAAGTACAAGCATTAATATCAAAAGCCTGGCATTTTGGTCTGTCGTCTTTCACTAGGCACTGCCTATGAACTCTAGAGATTCTTGCCACTCTTATTAGAGAACATATCAGGTCTCCCTAGGATGGAAATTTAATATTTTGTTGGTTATTCTGTGGGTCTCGAACAACTGAGATGACACCCCACGACCACACGAACACATTCATATTCCATAGAGGCATGGCCCAGGTGCATCTTTCCCCACATATCCCCCCACCACTGACACCCTGCACCAGTGATCCTCCCTTGCCATCGTTGTAACTTTTTTGTTATCCAAAACCTCCCAGAATCAAAGCCGAAAACAATTTCTTCCATTACCATTAGATCTGTTATCTTCTATGTAAATTTACAGTTTCTTCTGCATGGTCCCTCAGTGCTGTGAATGAATGAAAGAACGAACAAATGAATGAACAAACTTTATTTTCAAAGAAGGTTTAGGTTATAGAAAAGTCACATCAAAACCAAAGGGCATTCCTTCCTTATACCTCACCCCTCCCCCTCTCACATTCTCCCCTATTAATAATGTCGTACATGAATATGGTACATTTGTGACAGTTGATGTACAAATATTGAAGCATTGCTAGTAAGCATGGTTAACTGTTTACATTACAGTTTACACTTTGCACCATGCAGTTTTATAGGTTTTGACAAAATGTTTAATGGCCTATATCCATCATTGCAAGATCATGCAGAACAATTCCAATGCCCTAAAAATGCCCTTCGTTCCACTTAACTCTTCCATTTCCTCCCTTTGGAACCTCTGGTAACCCCTAAGTTTCAGTTTTTCAAGAATAAGATTTCATGGTTATATGCATTAATATTGAGGGCTTGATAGATTGGCCTCTTTTATTTTCTTAGGCATTGCCTATGTGCTCTAGAGGTTCTTGCTCCTCTGTTTGAGAACATACCAGGTCTCCCCATGATGGGAGTTAAATATTTTGTTGTTTATTGTGTGGGTCTCCACCCACCGAGATAATACCCTATGACAAGATGGATATACTTTCCCACACATCCCCCACCACTGACACCCTGCACCAGTGACTGTCCACTGCCATATTTGCCAAAAGAAAAATGCCACAATTATATTTTCAACCACAGACCTGCACATCCTCAGAGTTCTACAGCCCTCCCCTCAGTTCCATGGATGGTCTAACCTCCCCCAACCCTGGTTACCCTCACATCCTAGCATCATGACCCCACTCACATTCCTGCACTATCATCACCTGCCTCCACTCCTAAATCACCCCCTTCCACTTTTTCTTAGGTCCTGCCCAGATTGTGTATCGGCTCACCACACTGTTTCCTGCTGTCTCCTGATAACCTACCTTTCAGACTCTACTTCTGTGAGTCTGCTCAGTATGCTTAGGTCATAGCAGTGAGGTCATGCAGTATTTGTCCTTCAGTGACTGGCAACATAAGGTCTGCACTAAGTCTTACTGGACGTCCCCTGTACATGACAGTTTGCTTCTCCCTTGCTGATCTGAGAATTTTTATATTTGACATTTGACATTCTGAGTAGTATGTGTCTTGGAGTAGGTCTGTTTGGATTTATTCTGATTGGGGTACTGTGCTGTTCTTGAACATGTAAGTGCATTTCTTTTATGAGAGTTGGGAAATTTTCAGATACTCTTTCTGCCCCTTTTTTCCTTCTCTTCTCCCTCTGGAACTCTCATAAGTATGTTGTTGTGTTTCGTATCGTCATTCAACTCTCTGAGCCCCTTCTCAATTTTTTCCATTCTTTTCTCTCTTCAGTTTTAGCTGTCTTCCATATCACTGTTTCTTTCTTCTATCATTTCAAGTCTGCTGTTGTATGCCTCTAATGTGTTTTTGATCTCACCTGTTGTGTCTTTCACTTCCATGAGCTCTGTTACTATTATGTTTAGGATTTCAGATTCTTCTTTGTGCTTGCTCAGTGTCTTCTTTTTTTTTTTTTTTTTTTTAAAGATTTATTTATTTAATTTCCCCCCCTCCCCTGGTTGTCTGTTCTTGGTGTCTATTTGCTGCGTCTTGTTTCTTTGTCCGCTTCTGTTGTCGTCAGCAGCACGGGAAGTGTGGGCGGCGCCATTCCTGGGCAGGCTGCTCTTTCTTTTCACGCTGGGCAGCTTTTCCTCACGGGCGCACTCCTTGCGCGTGGGGCTCCCCCACGCGGGGGACACCCTTGCGTGGCACGGCACTCCTTGCGCGCGTCAGCGCTGCGCATGGCCAGCTCCCCCGGGTCAAGGAGGCCCGGGGTTTGAACCGCGGACCTCCCATATGGTAGACGGACGCCCTAACCACTGGGCCAAAGTCCGTTTCGCTCAGTGTCTTCTTGATGTCATTTATCTCTTTAGTTATGTTGTCTTCCAACTCATTAATTTGATTTTGGAAATTTGTGCTCATCTTGCTAGTTCTCTCAAATCCTGCATCTCTTCTGGGGCTTTGATATATTCCTTTTTTTGGGCCATATCTTCCTTTTTCTTAGTGTGGCTTCTAATTTTTTACTGATGTCTAGGCATCTGATTAGGATGTAGTTTACTCAAATGTTCAGTTTAAATGGATTTAGTGGCGGGAGGCTCTGTGTTACCACTGCTTGTTGATTCTTGACTTAAGCAGGATTGTTAGGTTTGTTCCTGGTAGTTGCTCAAAACAGAGCTGTAGACCCAGTAATTGGTTGCAGACCAGGTCCTAGGGGCCTTGGGAGGGAAGCTATAAAAGTCCAAAAAAAGCCTCTCTCACTTATTTTTAACTTTCTCAGATGCACTTCCTTGGTCTGCCAGTAAATGGTGCTCTTTGTCAGCGCTCAGTTCAGTCCTGATCAGTGTGACAGAACTTCATGCCTGGAGGCTGAAAGTCTTGTAATTCAGATTTTCACAGTGACAGTTCTCCAGCCTTCTCTGGCAGCTCTTTCTCTCTCCCAGGATATTCCCACTCCCCTCTGAGTCCTTAACAGTCAGTCCCTGTTAGTAGAGGGGAGATTGGGAGGGTTGTGTATCTTCATCCCTGCTGCTCCCAAGGCAAACAAAGGCCCAGACCCACCTGGCCTGAAGGGCTCCTGGGACACAACAGACCAAATTTATGCGTAGAAAGCAGAGTCAGCTTTAGGCTGTGACCCTCTCTTTCCCCTTTCCTGGGGTGAGAATACCCTTTGTAGCTGCAGGCCCAGAGGACTGAGAATTCTAAAGTGTCTTTAGTGTAAGGGAAGGGTGCCAGCAGCCGATGGTTTCAACCCACAGTTCTGTCCTTGCAGTTCCCCTCCTTGGCACCTTTCTCCTCTGGGCGCTGTCTAGCCTTTGCCTGGTGTCCTAAACCCTAGAAGATCTTTTTCTAGGCTGTTTCAGCCTATCCTCTAGCTATTTTTGTGGGGAGAGTGTCTTGTGTCTGTCTCTTCTACCATCTTCCTGGAACCAATTCTGGGTATATACCTAGTAAAGGGATTGCTAGATCATATGGCAATTCTATTGTTGGCTTCCTGAGGACCTGCCACACCATCTTCCACAATGGCTGCACCATTCTGCATTCCCACCAGCAGTGGATGAGTGTTCCCTTTTCTCCACATCCTTTCCACACTTGTTTTCTGTCTTTTTAATAGCTGTCAGCCTAATAGATATAAAATGATATCTCATTATAGTTTTGTCCTGCATTTCCCTAAAAGCTAGTGATGTTGAGCATCTTTTCATGTGCTTTTTAGCAATTTATATTTCTTCTTTGGAAAAGTGTTTATTCAATATGTTTTTCACTATTTGTGACAGTTGTAATTTTTATTGGGATTGCATTAAGTCTGTATATCAATTGGGTAGGTCGAACATCTTAATGAATCCATGAACATGGAATATTCGTACATTTATTTCCTTTAAAAATGTTGTATAGTTCTCTGTGTATTAGACCTTTACATCCTTAGTTAAGTTTATTCCTAGATACAGGTATTTGATTCTTTTAGTTGCTATTGTAAATGGAATTTATTTACTGATTTTGTCCTCAGATTGCTTATTATTAGTGTTCAGAAATGCCACTGATTTTTGCATGCTGATCTTATATCCTGCCACTTTACTGTACTTGTTTATCAGCTCTAGAAGCATTGTTGTAGATTTTTCAGGGCTTTCTACATATAGGGTCATGATATCTACAAAGAGTGAAATTTTTCCTTCTTCCTTTCCTATTTGGATGCCTTTTAGTTCTTTTTCTTGTCCAAGTGCTTGAGCAAGTACTTCTAATATAATGTTAAATAAGAGTGGTGACACTGGACATCCTTGTCTTAGATCATCCAGATCTTAGGGAAAAGCATGTTTTGCAAGTTTCCTTCTATTCCTATCTTTCAAAGTGTTTTTACCAAGAAAAGATGCTGTTACCTTGTCGATGGCTTTTTCTGCATTAATAGGGATGATGATTTATTTTCCCTTCTTTCAATCTGTTAGTATGTATTACATTGATTTTCTTGTATTGAACCATCCTTGCATACCTGGAACAAAGCCTACTTGATCATGGTGTATAATTTGTTTGATGAGTTGTTGAATATGATTAGCAAGTATTTTGTTGAGGATTTTAGCATCAAAGTTCATTAGAGAGATTGGTCTGTAGTTTTCCTTTCTTGTGGTGTCCTTATGTGGCTTTGGGTGATGGTGACATCATAGAAGATGTTAGGTAATGTTCCCTTCCCTTCTATTTTTTGGAAAAGTTTAAGCAGGATTGGTGTTAGTTCTTTCTAGAATGATTGGTAGAATTCACTCGTGAAATCATATGGTCCTGGGCTTTTCTTAATTGGGAGGTTTATAATGGGTAATTTCATCTCCCCGCTTGAGATGGGTTTGTTGAGGTCTTCTGTTTTTTTCTTTTGTCAGTGTATGTTGCTTGTGTGATTCTAGGAATTTGTCCATTTCATCCGAGTTATCCATCTTGTTGACAAACAACTTTTTAAAGTATCCTCTAATGATACTTTTCATTTCTGTGTGGTCAACAGTGATATCCCCTCTTGTTTTTTATTTTATTTGCAAGTTCTCTTTCTTTTTTTTCTTTGTTAGTTGAGGTAAGGGTTTGTCAATTTTATTAATCTTCTCAGAACTATCTTTTGGTTTTAATTTTTTTCTAGTGGCTTTTTATTCTCAATTTCATTTAGTTCTGCTATAATCTTTGTTATTTCCTTATTACTGCTTGCTTTGGGATTAATTAATTTTTTCTAGTTCTTACAGGTGTGCCTTTAGGTCTTTGATTTAGGCTCTTCTTTTTTAATATAAACATCTCTGGCTATAAATTTCCCTCTCAGCATTTGCTTTAGCTGCATATCAGAAGTTTTGATACATTATGTTCTCATTTTCATTCATTTTGAGGTAGTTACTGATTTTTTTTTTTTCAATTACCTCCTTTACCTTCTGATTGTTTAAGAGTGTGTTGTTTAACTTCCTTATCTTTGTTCCTTTTCTGGTTCTCTGTCCCTTATTAATTTCCAGGTACTTTGATGATTCTTATATTGCACCTCAGTTCATGAGTAGTATGTATTAATAGTTGTGGAAAGCTTAGAATAAACTTAAACTTCATTAGAATAAAAAGTGGTTTCAATTTAGGGAAGAAGTTATGTAATTCAAATATAGATAACCTTTATTTGCCTCTTTTTTTTTTTTTTTTTAAGTTCTTTGAGGTATACTAAAAGTAGTTTTGAAATTTTTGAACCTAATGTAGATTTGTAGTTTGCTATTTGTTTTTTAGGGGGAAGTTTGTGAACAATAATATTTTGTTGTTAGTTTGATTACCCAAGCATCATATTTAAATGTACATTAGGAGTTTTATTGCACATTACGAACCACTTCATTCATTAGTAAGTTCTGGGAATTTTCACATTAGACTTAGTTTTGAGTTGGGGCATTACCTATTTTTGTTCTTTCAATTGCTAGGATGCTTTCTTTGTATATTTACCTGCTCTACTTTATTTTATATACTGTTAATGCAGTGCCAGCAGAGTCTGGGTGAGATGCCTGAGCATGTATCTGTGCCATTTAGGATATGCTGCCTATTTTCTGTTCTGTCATTTAATGGGACGGGTCTTTCTCTCTTTGTACTGTTAATTATTCAACAAAGTAGACCTGCAAGCAAACAAATTCTTGTTAACCCTGTCTTATTTAACTTGGAGTTTACATGAAAACTTTAGAGTAGACAGGTACTACCTTAATGGTAAGTTGCTTTCCATAGCATACCAAGACTTAAGAAGGCTTACCATTAAATCTGGCTAATCTTGCTGTGGTACCATAAGTGCTCAGAAGCATTGTTTTCAATTTGGGGGTAAAGTTATTACAATATAAACATAGATAACTTTTATTAGCCTCTTTAGTATCTTAGTCCATTTCCTTTTTTCCTACTTTTCTTATTCATTAGGGTTAATAATGTCTTCCTTTTTAATTGACTGTATTCAAAATCTTATCTCCACCAAAATTGGAGATGTATTAACCCAGCCCTTTGGTGGGCTCTGAAGAGGTCATGGTGTTCTTAGATCTCGCAAAATCCACCTTCCATTTGAACATTTGAAGATATGTGTTACTGGATGCAAAAAAAGTACAGAAACACACATGCATGCATGCATGCATACATACCAACACATAAACACATATATTCTCTTGAAATGAGCTTTTTAACAGGCATGAAGACCTGAATTAATGTAGGAAGTGCTGTTTAGAGGCATGAAAAGTCATGGCAAGAAATCCTCTGTCCCTTATTAGATTAATGACTAATTTGGAAATGGGATTTTTGTCTCCTCATACTTCTCTCTTTATTTTTTATACATTTGTTTATTTGGCTTTTATTCAGGCTTTCTGAGCGAAGAAAAGATATTTCCATTTTATCCTTGGAGGAGAATGTTTTACTTCCTTGTTTTGTCACCTGCTTCCTGTTAGAAGTTCCCTGAGAGCAGAGAATGTGCCAGAGTCTTGTATTGTACCTCCTTGCATGAGTCAAACTCGGAAGTCCTTTTGGACTGCCCTGTGGTCTTCATTTCCCAGTTCCAGTCAGTCAGTCACAAAGTCCTGCTCATTTATCACCAATGTAAATGTTTTTATCCCTTCTCTCTCCCACCCTATTCTCTTACTACAACACTAGTAATGTAGTAACTGTTAGTTATGACTTCTTCATTTGTCCCTAAGATAACTGCTATTTGTGATTCTGGTCTTATCCCTTCAAGTCTATCTTCCACAGACCCTCCAGGAATTTATTTAAAATGAAAATTATAATGTACACCTTAGGATCTGAATCACTGGGAAGTTCCACATTTGCTTCACTTCACAGGTTTCTGCATTAGCTTTTGTTGGAACAAAGGTTTCTGGGATTGAGGCACTTGGCACACCCAGTTTCCTGGCTAGCATGCCAGAGGGTCAGGTGGCCTGCGCCTGCCGCGCTCAGCTCTCGAAATGAGTTTGCAGCTTGCCCAGATTCAGTCCCGCAGCCTGGAACACACTTGGCAGAAGGTGGGTGCTTAGCTGCCTATCTGAAGTCTTCACTTGCTTTTCCCACAAGCGCCTCAGACTTGCCGAGCTCACCCTGAACTCCACATCTCTCCTCCACATGTTCCCTCCATGGCTTAGTCCCCGTTTTGCCAGTGGGAGCAGCATTCAGCTGGTCTGCACAGGCAGAATCTTAAATGATTTCCCCTCTCTCACCTACTACATCAAATTGTTTTCAAAACCTGTCTCATGCTTCCCTCTTTTGACTGATTTTCACTGCTGTGAGTGGTGAGTGAGAGAGGGAAGGAGCTTGGAGATAATGTGTGTGGTGGCTCTGTGCATTTGGTACATAAAACTTGTTTTACTGCTTTAAAATTGGTAATATTGATTTATCTTGGAATTTCACTTGAAGTAAAAACTCCAATCTGTTTTGGATTAAGGCAGTTCTATATTCATTATTGCTATCGTAGTGAAATTTTAAGTTTAGACTTTTCTTAATGTATTCAAAATTGAGTGAGCTGCAATTAGCCTTTCTTATAACATTGACTTATAATTGCATTTGGAAACATAGGTACTGTATGAGCCATCTTTTGGGGGATTGTGATTATTTTGAACATGAGAAGAAGATTCACTTTACTTGATCCAATAGGGAGCTGGATTTCAAAATTTATTTTCTTTCAGTTAAGTAAACCTCTGCAGTAGATGTATGCAAAGCTCAGATTTGTGTAGATTTTGAGTCACTGAGCTTGTGCTGGATTCCTTACCCGGGGAAGGACCAGCTACCCTTCGCAGTCCCTGGTCCCTCTCCCTGAGTCTGCTGGAAGGGACCGCAGGAAGCCTGGGTGGATGGCTGTGCCAGCGGCGCTTGCTCTCACTCCAGCTTAGACTCATGGAGACGTGTCACCTGGAAGTGACTAGTTTAGACTATTGTTTGGCAATGCTGCTTCTAGATAGTATTTTAATTTTAGTGTATTGGCTGTTTTAACTTGATACAAATATTTGAATAATTTGTTCATTTTGCCATTATTTTACAAAAGTGAGGGGAATTGAGAAATTGAGAGTGATAATAATAGTGATGTTTGAAAAATGTTAAGCAGGCATGCCTTGGAGATATTATGAATTCAGTTCCAGATCACTGCAGTAAAGCAAATTTCACCAAGTGAGCATGGAATTGTTTGGTTCCCAGTGCATATAAGAGAGATGTTTATACTATACTGTGGTCTATTAACTGTACAGTAGCATTATGGCTAAAAACAATGTACTTACCTTAATTAAAATGTGACGGACATGAAATGAGCACATACTGTTGGAAAATGATGGCTCAGAAAGACTTGCTCAATGTGGGGTTGCCACAAACCTTCAATTTGTAAAAAAAGAAAAAAGAAAACCCAATGAAAGTTAGTATCTGCCAAGCACAGTAAAATGAAGTGCCGTAAATGAGGTAGGCCTGTACAAAGATCTCAAACAGTGGGAGAAGACAAATGTAGAAAATCTTTTGTCTTAATTGGTTATTCATTGCCCCTTAGCAAGAAGTAAATCTACATTGGAGATGTTATGTTTTAGAAGGCAGAATAATTTTAAAAAGCATTTCTACTCCCTCTTCCTTCTCCATCATCATTTTCTCTGGTTGTAGAACCCGCTTAACCCCCATTAGCTTTTGCTTTTGCTCATTTGGCTCATTTGGTGTTTTTAAAAATAGCCTGTAAAATGTAAGCTTACCTATAATTTCAAAATGATTATCCACTGGTTATCAGAATATCATCTGCTGGGGTGTTAGTTGGGAATAGGTTTGATTCCCAGCAGTAACACATTCTAGCTCTGTGACCTGAGCAATCTGAGTTTTCTTTTCACCTATTTTGCTGAAAATGGGATAGGGATTTCTCCCTCATGGGAATATTGTCAGGATTACTTGAGACCCTGCACACACAGCACCCCGGTAAATGGTGGCATGAGGTTCTGTGCTCGGAGCACCAGGGAACAGAACGCTTCTTTCTTGAGAGTGGCGCCCGGGTCGAGGGGCCCTAGCACCAAGCCTGGGTGGTCAAAGGTAAGGGATGCTTGGATTCTCATGAAACTGGTTCTCTTTATGGGTTGAAATTTTTCATAGACTGAGCATTGAACCTCAATTTATGATACTCCAAGAAAATGCAATCCAGGTTCCAAACAGCTTGATTGATGGAGTAGTATTAATTATTTGTAAATTATTTCCACAATAGACACTGAGTTAGAGCATGTCCTACTCTTATTATCTTGGTAAATTTTATTTGTGTTTGTATGTGTCAGCGATATTATGCAGAAAATAGCCAGTACATGTACAGATCTCTCTAGAATAAATCTGTTCGTGTTGGCTAAAATTATATTCCTTTCCAGTTCCAGGGTTGGTTTGTAGATGGTCTGTTCTGCTGATTCTCCCCCTTTTTTTCTTGGGCGGCCTTGGTGGGTTTGCCTTGTGGTGCCCTGCGATGCTGGCTGGACTCCAGGCCTTGGCGTTGGTGCCTGGGGAGGGCACACCGTGCCGGTTGCCCCCTCCCAGTCTTGCTCTTGTCCTGCCTCCCTCCTTGGGATCTCCAGTGGAGAGACAAAGTGTGCCTGACTTGTACCTCCTGCCTCCTTCGGGTTCAGATAGATGACTTTCTCTGCTACTGCGCCCGCAGCCATTTATACCTACAAATGGGGGTCGTTGCTGTGTTCCGGTCACCCGTTCTGATCACTAGGGTAGGGGTGATGCGTCTGGGCAGGGAAGAAGAACTGAGAGACTGTTGAGGTTTGGAAAGAGATTGGGCTTTGGATCAAAACAGACATCAGTTAAACAGTTCCACTTTCTGTGATCTTGGGGAAATGATAGGTCTTCTTAAAAATCGCAGTGCCATTAGAAAAGTGAGCCCCCATCCTTCCAGATAAGTTACACAAGCTAACTTGTGCAAAGGGCTTAGCGTGGTCCTTTACTCCAGTAGGACTTATTTATTCCCATGTTTTTTAGCCCAAGTTCCTTATCTTTAAAATGGAGATACTAAGATGTGACATAACTTAACTCAGAGTATTTGAGGGAACGTGTGTTTTCAGAGAATATGTCTAAAGGAGATACATCGAACAGTAAACATTGGATGAGCTTGAGAGTGTGTTAGTTTTTTATTGCTGTGTATCAGATTAGCAAATTTAGCTGCTAAATAATAACCATATATTATTTATCTTCTGTGTATCAGGAGTCTGGGCATGTTGCTTCAACCTCCAGACCCTCCCAGGATAATCTCCCTTCCTAATAACTCAAAGGTATTGATTAGGGACCTCAATTACATCTGCAAAATCTTTTGACCTTTGCCATATAATGTAACTTAATATCCCATCAAAGTCAGTATGCCTGTGTTCAAAGGGAGGGCATTATATAGCATATATACATCAGGAGCTGGGAATCATGGGGGCCATTTTAGAATGCTGCCTGTCCTGGATGGAAATGGATTTGGAAGGACTTATATTCCTTGGTTCATGTAATTCTGGACTTTAGAATTTAAAAAGTAGTACATAAAACGCCTACTTCAATTCCTGGCTAATAGTAGTTTTGTGATAAAACTTACATGCTTTCCCTTCTCTATTGCCCTCCCAGTGTGGACCTATTCTTATTAATTTCAAAGGGGAATAAAAAGTCATATACAAGTTTGAGGTAGAATGTAATTATTTGACCTGTCATTTTTTCCCCCACCCCTATAATTCTTACCTTTGCTCATCTGCTGTTGACCAACTCCGGAGAGGTGGGGGAAGAGGTAAAGATGAAACATGTTCTCTGGACTAGCACACATTTGTTCAGAATGGGTGAAATTTTTAAAAAGCAGAACAAGTGTTCACCTCTTGACATCTACTGTCTCTCAAAAATCTCTGCATGAACATCAGCTGGGTGGTATGGGAAAAACAGTGGCCAGAAATGTTTAAGAAAACACTGATAAGATCAAACTCCCTAGTAGTAGCGTTAGGACTGCTAGGGTATCTTTTTTTTTTTTTTTTTTTTTTTAATTTTTTAAAGATTTTTTATTTCTCTCCCCTTCCCCCAACTCCCCGCCCCAGTTGTCTGTTCTCTCTGTCCATTTGCTGCATGTTCTTCTTTTGTCTGCTTCTGTTGTTGTCAGCGGCACGGGAATCTGTGTCTCTTTTTGTTGCATCATCTTGCTGTGTCAGCTCTCTCTGTGTGTGGCACCATTCTTGGGTAGGCTGCACTTTCTTTCGCGCTGGGCGGTTCTCCTTATGGGGCGCACTCCTTGTGCATGGGGCTCCCCTGCATGGCACGGCACTCGTTGCGTGCATCAGCACTGTGTGTGGGCCAGCTGCACACGGGTCAAGGAGGCCCAGGGTTTGAACTGCGGACCTTCTATGTGGTAGATGGATGCCCTATCCACTGGGCCAAGTCCGCTTCCCTAGGATATCTTCTGAAAGCTAATTTTCTTATTAGATTTATCTGAAAAATTGGAAGTGACACTGTATATGCCTTACAGGAATATACGTAGTCAAAAACAGGGTGAAAGTTTACAACAAAGAAAAAAATAGTTTTACTTTCATTATAAAAAGCTTTTAGAGATTTACAAGTTCAAAAACCTTTTATTTATTCACTGCATTTGAAATTTCCCCAAAATTCCTACATTAAAATGATAGTGTCTACATTCAGAAGCGATATTAGCTAATATCCCACTAGTCAACAAGAGCAGTTCCCAAATGCTTATTGAGCTTTATAATGTCCCAGGGAGTGACAGTGAGAAATGTGACGCAAATTGCCTGGGCTGGTAGCTTTAGTTTATAGGTGGGGTGTGTTCTGGGGGACATGGGCAACCAAAAGGCTAGGGATGTCAAGTGGTTTGTTGTGGTTGTAGCACCAGTAACAAGGACTGGAACAGGCTCCCACGTCACCTGCTGCCGTCAACCTTTGTCTTTCTAAATATAAAATGGTACAAAGCTCTTTATTAGAGGTTAATTATTTTTATCATGTAAGTTTGGTGAAGATTTCTCTGTAGTTTATAGGCTTAGCAGGCCTATAAACATACATTTAAAATCAGTACTTTAAATATGTAATGCCCCTCTTCCCCATTATTGTTTATTAAAATGAAAAGTTCTCTCTTTTTTTGTTTAGACCCTTGCTTTATCCTTGGTGATCTGATAGGATTCAAGTGGCCACATGAATTACAGCAGTCTCCTAATGTTCCACTGAATCTAGAAATTAGAAATAGGATTTGTTCAAATTCAGGGACACTTGTTTTTAAAACAAAACAAGTTCTAAAACCCCACCCATAACAAAGGTAGCCTAGAAGTTTCGTTTAAAAAAAGTCCATTAAAGAGGCATTTTAAACTTCCAGCAATTTCTTTAAATTTTTATTCTTTTGAGGAAAATAAATAGAAGAATAATAGAAATAAGCAGTATATTCATGAATGTTGCTGTGTTTGGAATTAGCGAACAGTCTCATATTGTGTTATCCAAATGAGAAGTGTTGGTCTCATTTGCACTGTCTAGTTCATTAACCACTAGCTGTACTTGAAGTGTGGCTAGTGTGACAGAGGGGAATTTTAATTTTTTACTTTAATTTTAATGAATTAAATAACTATTGTAGCTAGTGGCTGTCGTACTGGACAGCGCAAATTATAGAACATTCCTATCATAGCAGTGAGTTCTATTGCTGGTGTAAGTTCATGTAATAAAGAGCCAAGGAGTTCAACTAAATGGCTTTAAACATCATTCTGCTTCTCTAATCCTGTGCTTTCTTATTTATGTGCATATTGCCGTAAAGTACTTTAAAATGCATTTTCGTGGTCTTTGTAAAGTTGTTTTATAAGTGAGTTTCTACATTACTTTTCTTCCTGCATAGAACTTTTTACATTTATGCAGTGAAAAAAAAACTTTTTGGTTGTTGATTTAAAAGGATCTTCCCTGGTTTTTAAGTATCACAGATGTCTCACTATTAAATGGAGGCTAAAGGGACATGAAATTACTAAAGAAAATTCCACTTTAGTTTATATTTTTCATCTCCCCAGATGATTCCCACTGTCAGGAAAAAATGAGACCTGGTTAATTATCTTGAATGATGTCCCACTGACCCCTGAACACACTTATTTTTGGTTCACATCGATTTACCCCTTTATTTCAATAGTTAGCATATACAGTTTGTTTGAAGATTCCTTCATAGGCATTCAGTGACACATTTTACTCTAATTATGACTAGAAAAACAGAGGAAATATCAATATATTTGTGGTTATGATGGAAATGTGTGTTGTAGTCCATATCTTTTTGTTAACTTCCCACCTCAAAACTTCAATTTTCTGGTTTTTATATTACCAAAACACAGGTTTGCTGAAAAGTTTTTCATTATGTAACATTTTTCTATAACATGTTGCTGGGCTGATTTAGATGTGATTTCTCAAAGGGCACCTGACTTGAAAATTTATTTTATTCACTCAGGGATTGACAATACTCAGGGTTTTGGGAGAGAGAAAAAAAGATGAGGAGAAATGAGGTGAACTGTAATATTTCAAAAAGTTTTTACCTAAATGCTCATGGATTGAAAGACTAAATATTATTAAGATGTCAACTCTACTCAAATTGCTATACAGATTCAATGCAATCCCGATAAAAATTCCACCAGCATTAAAAAAAATTTTTTTGAAAACACCATCATCAAATTTATTTGGAAGAGTAAGGGGTCCTGGATAGCCAGAAACATCAAAAAAAGGAAAAGTGAACCCTCATCTCCAGACTTTAAATCATATTTCCTACCTATAGTGGTAAAAACAGCATGGTACTGACGTAAAGACAGACACATAGACCAATGGAAACAAATTTATGGTTCACAAACAGACCCTCACATGTATGGTGAAGTGATTTTTTACTAACCTGTCAAACCCACACAACTTGGGCAGAACAGTCCATTCAACAAAAGGTGCTGAAAGAACTGGATATCCTAGCCAAAAGAAGGAAAGAGGACCCCTATCTCATACCTTATCCAAATATTAACTCAAAATGGATCAAAAACCTAAAAATAAAAGCAAGAACCATAAAACTTCTAGAAGAAATTGTAGGAAAATATCTTCAAGACTTGGTGGTAGGTGGTGGATTCTTAAAGGAGATAAGAGAAGGACTGAGATGGACTACTGATGGTTAATGTATGTAGAAGTTTTAAGTAGCTTTACTGTAAAAGGAGTGGAAATGTATAGAGTGGATGATAACACATACTAACAGCTAGTTTATAAATTGGGATGTGGCTGAAAATGGTAATCTAGGTATGTAAACGCGAACTGACAGAATGTTAGAGAATAATCTAGGAATTGAATAGTACAGTGAACCAAGAGGTGGGTGAGAATTGTGGTTGATGGTACAGATGCAAGAGTGTCCTTTGTGAGCCAGAACAAATGTACATCACTACTGCAGGGTGTTGGGAATGAGGAGGAGCATGGGAAAAATACAGCTGGAGTGACGTATGGATGGTGGTTAGCAGTAATAATATAATATTCTTGCATCTATGTGAAAGATGTACTGTGATGATAATGAGGCAGTATGGAAAATGTGAGCCAAGTGTACACTATGGACATGGTAACAATCAGATGATAATATCTTATCTGTAGCAAATATTCCACTACAGTGTGGTGTGTTGATGAAGGGGTGTTTTTTGGGAATTCTGCACATGTACATGATTGTTTTATATGTGTAAAATATATTTTAAAATATTAATTAGGGTAGGTTGGGGGGAAAACATACCAAATGTAAGATAAGGACTATGATTAGTGTAAGATTTTGACAATATTCTTTCATAATTTGTAAAAAATGTCTTACGACAATATAAGATGTTGGTGGAGGGTTGATGTATGGGAACCCTGTATGATATTATGCGTGTTTGCTTTGTAAGCTCACAACTTTTACTAAACATTTAATTGTTTATGTATGTTCATATATAAATGATATAAAGATAATAATAGGGTTGGTTGGGTGAAAAATACTTTGGTTGGTAGTAATATTTTGACAATGCTCATTAATCATTAGTTAAAAAGGTTTAACAACAATGCAAGTTATTGGTGGTAGGGTGAGTTATGAGAGTCCTGTATGATGTTATATGTTTGTTTTGTAAGTTCACAACTATTACTATACACTTATTGTTTATGTATATTCATGAGTGATATACTTCAATATATTACTTTTTTTTAAGTCTGTAGAGCTAGGGGAAAAACAGTTTTTACCTAGATATATTTTAATAATGTGTGTATACTTTTATTTTTTAATAATCTGAATAAAGATGTATCATATGAACAAGTTCAACCTGGGCTACAGTTCAGGATTTAAAAACATGTAAAATCTTCTAGGAGCTGTAGCCTTATAAACCTTACAATAACTAAGCCATATGTGTCCTGCAATTGCTACGCATACTTCTGAGTTTCTCACAGCATACCCTTTTCAAATCCTCTGAATTACAGTTTTCAAATAGTTTTATAGCAAGTTATCTTGTTTGGTTAATCTAGGTGAAAGGCTAATTGTATGGAGGTAGAGAGTAAAGTGTTTTAATTTTCCCTGAGATTGGTAAGGGGAGAGGTAAAAACGTGCCTTACAAACATAACAAAACAAAAACAGTCATAAATAACCCCAAATGCTATTCTCCACTGTCTTTTTCACAGAAGGCTTGTTATTCAATGAAATTCATGTATTTAACAAGCCAAGTAAAAACACGTAAGTGAATCGTAGTATTTGATTAGATATTGGCAGATTTACTTTTAATCTGCCTATGGCATTGCCTGGATCAACAAATATAATTTATTAGCTGTAGTTTGTTGTGCTTTTAAACTGTTGCTTAGGACTTACATATACATTTTCACTTATCACACTCAACCTTCAGGTTTATTGTACCACATACCTCAGAGCAGCATACTTGGTTTTGCCCCTCCCAGTCTTTTTTGCTATTATTGTCATATCTTTAATTTCTAGGTAAGTTATAAACCCCACTCTACATTGTTTTTATTTGTGTTTTAAAAGCAGCTATCTTTTCTAGAGACTTTAAATAATTTTGAAAAAGCAAGCCCTTTCATGTATTCTTGTAAGTACCACTTCTGATACTCCTCCATTTGTGTAGAGCAAAAGTCTATTGCCTTCCATTTCTTTACAGCTTTATTGAGGTGTAATTTATGTACCACAAGAACCCACTCATTTGAAGAGCACCGTCAGTGATTTTCAGTCAGTTTGCAGAGCTGTGCAACTACCCCCATAATCCAGGCTCAGGAAACTTAGACTCTCCTGACATTTGTCGTCACTCTTGGTCCTCACCCCAGGCAACCACTAAGCTACTTTGTGTCTCTGTAAATTTGTCTTTTCTGGACATTCCATATAAATGTAATTCTATAAAATGCAGTCTTTTATGTCTTTTGTCTTTGTTTGAGGATCATCCATGTTGTAGCATGTATCACTATTTTTTATTGATGAACAACATTCCTTTGAATGGATATACCACATTTTTATTATCTACCATTTGATAGACATTTCAGTTGTTTCCACTTTTTCACTATTATGAATACTTCTGCCATGAACGGTCATGTACAAGTCTTTGTGCAAGTATATATTTTCATTTTCTTCAGGAAGTGGAATTGCTGGATCATATGATAAATTCATATTTAAAACTTTTTCCCAGTGTCTAGAGAAAAATCTTTATTTAAAAAGCATTAAAAAACAATTAACCAGGAAACAGTGAACTCGATGCATAGGAAAACACAACTTCTTCTTTTCAAAACATAGAGACAAAGCACCAAATACAAGAATCCATGTCTCCCCTGTAAGATCTTTCTTTGGATTCCTGTTCCACAGATTTATATTCCCAAAGTTTCAACTTTAACTTTTTTCCTCCCATAAATTCCTCAACCCAAGTACTCTTTACCCTATAAATTTATGATAATTCCACAGAGGCTCCATTATACTTAACCTTTTAAGAGACCTTTTTATATACTACCAATATAAATATAAGTATTTATATTCTCCCTTAAGTGTGTGAGGATTCCAGCCTCTCCACATCCTCACCCACATTTATCTGCTGCCATTTTACTGCAGCCATTCTTGTGGGTATGATCGGGGTTTTAATTTGCATTTCACTAATAACTGATGATGTTGAGTGTCATATCAGGTGATCTTATTGGCCAATTGTATATATAACTTCTTTGATGAAATATGTATTCAAATCTTTTGCCCGTTATCTAAATTGGATTATTTGTCATCTTATTATTGAGTTTTAAGAGTTCTTTTTATATCCTGGATACAAGTCCTTCATTGAATATTTGATTTGCAAGCACTTTCTCCCATCTCTGGCTTAATTTTTCACTTCCTCAAAAGGTGTCATTTAAAGCACAAAAGTGTTTCATTTTGCTTAAGTCTAATTTATCATTTTTAAAGTCACCTGTGCTTTTGGCATGAAATGTCTGACCAGCTCGTTTTTGAAAGCTGTAATTAGTGGATGCAGACTTTTCAGCTGACAGTGGTTTTCCTCCTTACCTCAGCGATATTGCCCCACTGCCTTATGACTTTGATTGGTTCTGACAAGGCATTTTAGTTTTCTTCTTCTTATGTAATGTGTCCCTTTCCTTTCTCTTGCTCCTTTGTTTAGAGGTTTGTTTTGTTAAATTACCATTGACAGCAATGCCAATGAAACGGCGCACAACCCCTTAAACTACATAGAGCATTAGCACAGCTCTGAACATTGAAACATGGTGAATGGAAAGCGCCACTGGCCAGCGATCTCAGAGGAGACACAACATATTCATTTACTGAACACGACTACAAAATTAAAACTGAGAAAAAGATTCATTCCTACTTCTTGTTCTTTTGTGTTAATAGCGGTTCCTCGAGTCCTCTCCTTTGAATCACACCACACGTTCTTCACCTGCAGGCCCCACTGTAAATACTTTTCACTATCTTTTGTACCACCCATCTGTTATGAAGAATTCCCACGCAGCCTATACCTTTTCAGCCATTAACCCTATGCTGCTTTTCATTCACTGACCCCTCACTTTCCCTCCAGCCTAACTAACCTGGAGAGTGCCCATCCCATTTCCTCACTCCTTTTGGATGTCTCAGAGATTCCTCAGCCTCAGAGTATCCAAAATGGAGCCAGTGGCCCCACTGAATGTGTGACCTGTCCTCATCTATTACTGCCTGTCCCAGTGAACCTCACCTGCTGAGTCGCCTTCAGCTGTACCTGCTCTCCTGCACAGCAGCCACCCTCGGTCTGCCTGCCCTCATCTCCTCCTGAACTGCTGGAAGAGCTTCTTACCCGCTCTCCTGTCCCTCTGGCCTTTTGGAAGTCTCTGCTCTAGGCTAGAGCTCCCACCAAGGGCTTCCTTGAGACCGGCACTGCGTCCTCCATTTCATCACCCCTTTATTTTTGCCTCAGTAGACGTTACTTTTAAGAGCAGTTTTAGATTTAGTAACTAATGTCCATAATTTACATTAGGGTTCACTCTGTGTTGTACAGTTCTATGGGTTTTGACAAATGTGGGAGTTTTTTTATTATTGCTTTTAAGCAATTTGATTGTGACATGCCTTTTGTCATTTTCTTTGTCTTTTGCTTGGAGCTCGTTGAACCTTTTGTGATGTCAGTTTACAGTGTTCACCAGATTTTGGAAAAATTTCAGCTGTTTTTTCCCAGCAAGTTCAACTACACATATGTTAGATACCTTGATATGTTTTTTTTTGTTTGTTTTATTTTTTTCTCTCTGTGCTTTGTCTTTACTTCACGTGTACTGGTCTTTTCTTCTGTATTGTTTAATCTGCCATTAAGTCTATCAACTGTATCTTTCTTCTCAAACATTGCGGTTTTCACCTCTAGAAACTGAAATTGACTTTGGATTGTTTTATATAGTTTCCATAACTCTACTTAGATGCTCATTCTTATTTCTACATTTTTAAACATATGGAATATAGATAGTTCATGTTTGTCATTTCTGTGTGATTCAGGTAATTAGATTTTTCTCTTTTCTTAGGTCATGTTTTCTTGGATTGTTGCATACCTGGTAATTTTTTATTGTGTGTAAGACATTGTGAATTTTACCTTGTTGAGTGCTGGATATATTTTTATTCCTGTGAATTTCCTTGACTTTAACTGTGGGACTCAGTTATGTTACTTAAAGAAAGCCTGATCCTTTTGGGTTACTCCTGTCCCTTCTGAGTACTCCATGCTCCTCCTGGCTGGTGTGAGCAGGAACTCTTCTGTGTGAGCTTACTCATTCTTTCTGGCACTTCTTGCCCCACCCTCCGTTGTTGCCTCCCGTACACGGGCTGCTCACTACTCTCTGCGAATGCCGTCCTGTGTCTTTGCAACTTTGCCCTGTTCCTCTGCCCTGGGAACGTGGGCCCTCTTGGCTGCCTTCGAATGAACTCCAGCCCCAGTTCCTACACTCGGGGCTCCCTTGCACCTGCCGGTTGCCCACTGCCCTGCAGCCTGGACGCCTGCTCTACGTATATACTGGGCAGTCTTGGGACTCACCTGCAGTGTTGCCTGTGTTGCAGGCATTGTTGCCTAACTGCCTGATGTCAGTGTCTTGCAAATGGTTATATTACACACTTCTAGTTTTGTTTTTTGCTCTTAGGCAGGAGGGTAAATACATTCTTTATGGCTTCCTCTTAGGCCAGGGCTTCTTAACCCAGGGATCCCTGAGCTTGAATTGAAATTTAAAAAAATTATTGTGGGGACGTGTTGGTGTGGGTGTTGTATGTTTATTAAATAATGCATAATATTAAATAATAATATAGTGTGGACTTAGTAAGGGGTGTGTGGTTTTTTACTTGACTGGCAAAAGGGTTCATGGAATAAAAAAGCTTAAGAACCTCTGTCTTAGGCAGACATGAACACTGGGTCGATGGAACGTAAAGATAAGGAAAAGTATAGATTTTTTTTGGATGACCAGTGTTGAGAGGATATGTATCCTTTCTATAAATTTTGTTAATGTCTTGAGTTTTTTTGTATACTAGAGTATAATTGATGCTGGGCATCATTTAAGTGTAACTTTTTACTAAGAAAATATGAAAGTCCCAGCATTATTCCTTTGTGATACAAATCGCTAGGGACTATTGTGTGTTATCATATAAAAAGTTATATTTACTCAGGTATTATTGAGTGGGTCTTTCGCTTAAAAACCTGTTTAGTTCCATGGCAGCAGTATCTTCATTAATATAACTCAAAAGATCACTTAATTTTTAAATTATGTTAAAAAGAGCTTTCTCCTTTGGAGAATCATAACTTTTACTTTCTGGCAGAATATATTTATATGTGAGATATTGCCTTGTTCTAGATGATGTTTTCCCCAAGGCTTTCTTGAGAAGGCAGACTTAAGCTATGTTGTTCTGTTTGTACCAAATTTCTCTTCATTTTCTCTCCAGATGGCAGCTGACTCAATGTTCATGATAATACAGATATATTTTTTTAAGTTAAAAGTGAACTCATTTTTAATGTTATTGAATTTCTTAATGAATGAAAGAAGATTTAGATCTTACATCTTGGTCTGTTAAACAAATAACCTTGAAAGCACTAAGTGTTGATAATGTTACCCAATGATGATTGAATTGTCGTCTTGTTTTCTGTATTGTGGTTCTGTCTTTACTGTTTATATATTTATCAGGTGATAGAATCCTAAATAACACTTGTCCCAGTGTTTGCCAGGACCATGTAGCTTGTATACCCTGATAATGAAGTAAATATCCCCAGTTCCTGCGGACGCCTCCTTGGAAACGTGCATCCCTTCTAGGTGGGGTTTCAGCAAGTCCTGGTGCCCTGTGCCAATGTGTGTTAGGCAGCTTTAGGCTCTGGGTAGCCTACCCCAGCGACGTGTGCCAGGCTGCATGAGGCTGCGTGGCCAGGACAGTGCTGCTCAGTTTTTTTGCTGCAAAAGGTATTAGAAATTACTACTTGCTTTACCTGAATTTGAGCTTGGCAGTGTTCCAGGAACCTATGGGATTTGCAGGAAATGCAAACATGGGTTACCCCTTTTGGTCATGGTTTTTTGAAAGTAGTATTTGTGTGGCATGGAGAAACAAGCACCAGTTAGACTTTCTGTCCTTTCTTCTTCCCAGATACTTTTTAGTCATTTGGTCCTTTTATCTGTTGACTGCCGCATGCGTGGCCTTTCTCTTCTTACTAACCAAGTTTAAAGACCACAAAGGAAGTGTCAGTAAAGGTTTAGTATTTCCCATTAAACATTCACTAAAATTTCTTTTAATGCTTAGGTCCATGATCATAAATGGTTATAATGTGATTAGTATATTTGGAAAAGAATTATTGTTCACCTTTCCATGTGCACTTGGCTAGTTGTTGAGGTTCAGAGGTGAAAAATGGGGTGCTGTTCCATAGGAGTTGTCTGCTGCAGGCAGTGGCTGAAGCGCCCCTAAAGCAGGGTCCTGCAGTTGGTGCTCAGCCTTGGAGGTGGCTGTGAGCATCTCTGTGCAGAGGGAGAGGCCTCCAGGGCAGGGTGCGGTGGGGACCAGGAGTTTAGTGGTTGGCTGGAGGCAAAGAAGAGTCCTTGGCATACACAGGAATAGTAGGTCCTGGCTTATATTTTTAGAGAAAACCTTTTTTTGTTTCAGGATGGTCTCAGGAATTAAATCACTTTTATTCATTGGAAAAAACAGGTTCATGGTAAATCAAGTCTTTATATATTTGTGGCATCCTGGTAGTTAAGTGAAACCAGTTTTTGTTTGTTATAATTCATAGTATCAAAACAACCAGGAATCATCTCGAGTTTCTTGAGACTGAAGCAAGCATCCTCCCTTCTCCTGTGGGCGATGGCCTTGCTGTTGTGACGTTCACGAGTACTGTCCATCTCTTTCTCTGACGTTGGCCACACGTGGCACCGTGCCTGTGTGCCAGAAAGGACGGTTTCCTTTCCTGAGGGGTCTGCAGGGTTCCTCAGAGCCTGTTCAGCTGGACCAGGGACTGGAGAAAATCTGCCTTTCTCCATGTTGGGTTATGGAACAAAGCGTTGGAACGAAGAAGGGACTGAGTGCATACAGGCCCCCTTCTCCTAAGATAAATTGCAATCCAGGTAATCTACCAAAAATTCTTTTCTAAAATGCTTTTATTTCGAAAGTTTTCAAAAATAGAACAACAAAAAAAAAACCTATAGCTAGTTTATAGGGAATATGAAAGAATCTTCATTAGATCGATTGATTGATAGATCTTTCTCAATAGTTCTCTAAAGAATATATATGCACATACATACAATCAATATATAGTATCTTTCATGGTCTTCAACTTGGCATTATTTGATGACTTTCCATTTGAAGAGGGTGATAGCTTGCTTTACAGTCTCTCTTTCCTACTCCTTATTGCCATCCCAGTATAACCATATCTAAAATTTTTGGTTAAGATCATATTACTTATTTTCATTATTATGTCTTTCAAAATATTGTTCACTAAGCTAAGTAGTATACTGTACAATAATTACATTTCCTTTTTTTTTAAGATAACTTTTAGTTTTGTGTGAAGTTCACAATTGCCACTTTTTTACCGCCAAATGTTTTGAAAACATTTTCTTTGAGTATCTGGCTGGATTTTCCTACACGCTCTAACAGCTTGGCAGCACAGTTTTTCATACTGTTAGGCATGTCAGGTTTTTTTAGTTCCATTTTTGTTTTCTTAAGAGACATTCTTTCTGAAATTACACAGTCTCCTGCCCAAATTCGGAACGGTTATTTCCTTTAGAGCTGTACAGCTGTCTCCTGGGGTGCCCTGTCATTATTTTTCTGGCTCTTCCCTTTATCTCTCATATAAGGATCTCTTATTTCTTAAATCACTTGTCATCTTAGTGGCACACATCCTTCAGTAGCTTCCTGAACATCTACTGTGAATGGGAGGTAAATCTTTTAGGCCTGCCTTGTATTTTTTTTTTTTTTTTAATTCCCCCAACCCCCCACCCCTTGCGGCTTTTTGTCTGCTTTCTGTGTCCATTTGCTGTGTGTTCTTCTGTGTCTGTATTTATTTATTTTTATTTATTCTCCCCCACCCTTGCAGCTTGCTTGCTCTCTGCTCTCTGTGTCCATTCACTGCACGTTTTCTGCGATTTTGCTTGTCTCCCCCCTTTTTTGTGTGTCACCTTGCTGAGTTGGCTCTCTGAGCACTTGCAGGCTGGTAGTACTCTGCGGCACCCAGGCCAGCGGCTCTCCACGTGCGGGCGAGCCTGCCTTCACCAGGAGGCCCCGGGACATGAATCTAGGGCCTCCCATATGGTGGACGGGTGCCCAACTGATTGAGCCACAGCCGCTTCCCCTGCCTTATATTTTTTAAAGCATTTTTTTTCTCTCCCCTCACATCTGAACTGGTTGTTTGGCTAGACACAATAATGTAGGATGGAAATAATTCCCTCTAAACATTGTCAAGACCTTCCGACTTCTACCGTTCTGGCTTTCAGTTGTGTTACGTTGTTGAGAAATCGGGTGCCGGCTTGATGATTGACCCTTTTTTGATGTGATCTCTTTCCCCACAGTGCCGGCCGCAATAGGCAAAACTCACTGTATTTAGCATGAAAGTTTAGGGTACAACTATGGAGTGTAAAGGAAGGTTTTTAAAAAATCTAGAGAAAGTGTTCATGTTTGAAAGATAATATATGAATCTGGAAGAAGTAAAAGTAAATCTTTAAACTCTAATTGCAAGGCTGTCTGCTTATATTTAATTGACACATTTAAACATTGTTTGTAATGGATCATTTGCCATTTAACTGACATTAACAACCTCAGTTAACTCATATGTTTTTATACTGCACTGGCTGTTTATTTTTTGTTAATTTCGCTTTACTATTCAGCTACCCATATATTAAAACTTTTTCTGTTTATAGACATGAGCTACTACTCTGTGTCTTGAATCTCTTTTCTTATTATTAAAACTTACATACACATATTGAGTGGATTTGCATAAACTTTTTATAGCCTGAGAACATGAACCATACTGATAATAAAACTTACACATCTGCACGTTATTGTAAAACTTAGTTCTTCAGGAGAACGCGTACTTGAGTGTCGTGATGCTGTTCAGACCATCTCTAGAGGGTCACCTTGGGTTCCGGATGGACTCACTGCCACACAAGGACATGCTCAACTCCTAGCCCCGTCCTGTGGACGGGACCCCATATGTACACAGGGTCTTGGAAGGTGTTACTAGGGAAGGTGAGGCCACACCAACTCGAGCCCTTCACCCATGAGCAGGGGACATTTGACCCTGTAGTAGGACCCAGGTGACATGTGGCCCCTGGGAAGCAGGTGCAGATGTAGTCGTAGGGGAAGTCTGCCCTGCCCACAGCTGGATTTTGGGACATCCAGCCTCTAAAACCGTGAGACAACGAAAGCTGATTGTTTGACATCCAGTCTGTGGTATTTGTCATAGCAACCTTACAGACAAGACACCTCAGATCAGACTGCAGGAACTGATAAGTGCATCTCTGGGTTTGTTGTGCTTCTGTTAAAGAGAACAAAGCAAAACAACCCTCTGCTTTCATTTTGAAATGAGATGTTGCACTGAGTAATTTTCAGTATTGTATTGTTACCTCCTCCTATTTTTCTGTCTTTTTTTGGGTCAGTTTCTACCCCATTTTCCTTTACTGTCTTTGAGGTGTCAGGCTTCACAGGGGAAAGGGAGGAAATGCAGGGAGACTCCTTCCCCTTCCCTGGGAATCCGCTGTCACAGCTTGGGAGCCTCCTCTCAGCCTAGCTTCAATTGGTCCCACGGCTTGGGGCGGAGTGGGGCGAGCCTCTCCAATCACAGCTCTTAGACAGGCTCACCACTCGGGTTTATTAAGCAGAAACGTTTACTCCAGTCTCCAGAGCCTGGCTGACTCGTGTCTAAGCAGAGTCGAAGCCTACCAGTCCTGGAGAGTGAACTCAGCAAGAGAGCCAGCGAGCGGGGGCAAACTCTCTGGCCCTGGCTTGAGTCCTGCCTCTGCCACTCGCTTGGGCAGTTGTCCAGCTTCCCCGTGCTCAGCTTCTTCACATCTGAAATGGGGCAGGAGTGCTGTGTCTTAGGTTAGGCTGCCTGTACGGTGCCTAGGATACTGCCTGGCACACGGCAAGTGCTGGCTCTGGCTCTCACTGTCTCTCCTGGTTGCCTTGATTAAGGCCTTTAATCCTTTGCATGGCATAATGTATTTGTCTGGACCTAATTTTTTTAAGGCTGGAGCCATCATTGGAAACTGAACTCAGCGTAATATCAGTACTGAAAGTTACTAAACATGATTAAAGTGCAAGCTGTCGACACATAAGCAATTTGTAAAACACTAAGAAGTATAACGGAGAAAACAAATACCTGACTTTCTTCCATTGCAGAGAGACAGCTACAGCTAATATTTTTATCTGTTCCTTCCGGTCAGTTTTCTAGATGTACATGCTAGTTTTGTGTTTCTGGCTTTTTCCACTTACCATTATTTTTGAGCATTTCCTCTGCCTAAGAAATCTTAATTTTTTTTTGCACACTTAATATAGTGTTATCATGCCTGACAGATAAATTAATACATAGAGCTTTACTCATTGAAAAAGTCCACTCTATCCTTAATTTACTTTATTTGCCCTTCAGGGTATCTAGCTTGGATCTAGAATTGTTTCCTCTTGAGTTGAATGCTAAATGTATTACTTTATCTTCTCTCTCTTTCTCGCCCTCCCTCCCTCTCTCTCCCTCTCCCTCTCCCTCTCTTTCTCTCACACACACAACCCATGTAGTTAATCCATAGCAGATATGTGTGAGGGTGTAATAGAATATTGTGTTAATTGTAAACATGAGAAATTTGCTTAATCTTTGCTTTATCCTAGATTCTTTCTGTTTGTCTATATGGGCAGCCTGCTCTAAGGAAGCCTGATATGTGGAAAATTCAGATTTGTAGAACACTGGTTTGGGCTGATGATAGGATTATGCCCAAAGATTCAGCAGTAGATGGAGAAGTTACAAACTAAGGGCCTGAAGAGTGAGCTGGGAGCCTTAAAAGGATAGAACAAAAAGCAAACCAACAATATGCTAACTAATGTGAATTATCAATCCACTGATTGAATTGTCCTATACCCAGTTTGTACTTGACTCCAAAGGAACATTCTGCTGCATTCCGTACGGTGCCTGCTCTTTTGTCCTAGCTTCTTTCAGGCGTGGAGCCATGGCGTGCACCCAGGTAGTTGGTTGCCCTCTTCTCTCAGGGATCTGTTGCAGACATCTATGAGGGAAGGAGGGTTGGGGAAGATGCAGGAAGCCAGGATGCCTGGGGAGCCCTTTCAGGCCCACGCGGGCTGGGCCGGGCTGTCTGCCGTCCTGTTTGCAGGTGCTCAGGGCCAGGGAGCCCTCTTACTGGTCAGTCCTGTTCTTTCATCCCATGTGTCAGGATGTATTTGCAAGTCAAGTGAGCAACTTGTCAGGTCCTGCATCAACACAGCTGGGTCGGCTTTGTCATAGTAGAATGCCCAAGCACTCTTGTGTCACTCTTCACACACTCCAGCATGCCGAGCCATCTGATCAGGCGGGAGATGATGTTTTCCTGCCGCATCCCTATACATTTGGAGCTGCTCTGACTGACCACTCCCAAACCCATAAGCCCCAGTCCTATCCACATTAGAAGGCAGCAGCCAGTATCAGAGACAAGTAGATATGTGCGTTCTTTCCAGCAAAGAAAAGTACCATGAAAGTAAGGGGAGTGTTTTCTTTTTTGCCCATGGTCTCCTCTGGGCCTTGTCGTAACCCAGATCTGACATAGTCTTCTGACTGTGCATGCTCTCTTCCCACCGTTGTGATGTGGGAACCCTGGACTGTTGCTGTCCCCCTCCTGTTCTCTCTGCTCCCTTGGATTGGCCTTCTTGGCCATGGCGTCCCGTAGCTGCCAGCTCTTCATTTGCCCCCTGTCTGCTTGTCCCGTTTACTCTGAAGACACGCGGGCTCAGGGCAGCCGCTTGCTCTGCCCTGACTGTCTTCTGCTAAGCGGTGCCGCAGCAGAATTCCAATTTTGGCTATTGGTGGTTCCGCTCTGCAAGACCGTCCTGAGTGTTTTTGTGGTTGTGAAGACCCTCGGCAAGGGAGAAGATAACTCTGTGTGCTGATGGGCTTAGTGCCTGGAAGCTGCAGGAAGCCGAGAAGGCAGCGCCGCACAAACCGCTGCTGAGGTTTTCCTCAGGGCGATGTTGATGTAAGTAAGGGCTCTGAGGACACACCCACTTGGGTTTTAATCCTGATGGGGCCGCTTAGTAGCTCTGTGGTTATGACCAGTTGCCTAGTATCTACACCTCCATCTCCCATCTGTAGGATGGGGCTGCTTTGAGGAGTCTGAGGTAATGTTTGCTGGTACTCATTAGAGTGCACACTGAGTAAATGCCAAGTAAAGGGTGTGGGGAGCATCATTTTTGTCATAGTTGTTGTAATGCTAGTTTCCTATTGCTACCAGGTGGGGAATGGTTAGAAATAGTGATCTTAGATTTAATCTAAAACTTCTAAGCTTGCAGTGTATCACTTTGATTTAATTCTTGCCAGTTAATTTGATTTTTAACCTTTATAATGAGTAATGTCAAGTTTCTTAAACAAAATATATTTTTTAACTCTACTTCGGTGAGCACTTCAAGAACCTGTGCTGTCTGCCAGGCACTGGGTCCAGGTCTGAGGGCGCTGTGGTTTTTGTCCCCAGAGAACTCAGAACCTAGTAAACACCCTTTACTAGGAAAGTTAAAGAATGAGAGGTCCAAGGCAGACCTCCTTACCTTTTTGTTTTGTTTAGTTTTGTTTTATATTTTTGCCCTCTTGTACCTGTAATAAAGTATCATAAATGTCTTTCCATGGTTAGTCCTGTATCCCAGTCCCAATGATTAATAATTATAACTCTAACAACTGTCACGGGTTGAGGGCTATGAGCCAGGCGCTACTGAATGAATGTATTACATGTAATGCAGTTAACTCATTTAATTTCACAACATTCCTGTAAGGATAGGTGTTAGCCCTATTTAAAAACATCTTTTGTGGTAGCATATATTAACAAAACATTTTCCACTTAACCATTTTCAGGTGCTGCGTCAGTGGTGTTATTTATGCTCACAAGGTCGTGCTGCCCTCATCAGCACCCAATACCAAATGTTGCCAATGCTCCACACAGAAACTCTGCACCCGCTAAGCATCGACTCCCATTCCTCACGGCCTCCACACACCCCACGCCCACATGGATGTGTCCATGGTGGCCCAGCTGGGGCAAAGGTGGAGGCGGTGGCACCCCAGCAGCCCGCCTCACACAGCGCCCATGCCAGCCTGCCTTTGTGATAGTCATTAGAAAGCGGGGTTCATCTGCATGTTAATCTAGGCTTGCTGCGACAGTGCACCAGTGTAGAATCAGGGAAATGTTTTAGGGGAGGTGGTCCTTCATGTATATTTATGTCCTTCTTCAATTTCAGTAACTTAATGGCTATTTTCATGAATGCATCGTCAGGATAGTGTTCTTTTTTGTTTATTTTAATCAGCCATAAGCAGAGCTTAGTATTTTTTCATAAACATCAAAGACTAACAAGCTATTTAAATATCCTGATTTTTTTCCCTCCAAATATTTTTGGTACTCAAAAATTCTGTTGGAATTAGATGTGGTATTTGTAAACTGCTTTAAGGGAACATGTTCATTCCAGTATATATTTTTTAATTCTTAATCTTGAAAGTTGTCAAAAGACATGTGACAAATAACATTATAATCCTAATTTTATAACAGAAAATGTTTTTAAAATAGCTAAGCTACAGAGATCTATCTCTTGTTATAAATATCTTGAACATAGACACTTACTTTTAAAGTTCAAATTTCTTTCTGTACTAGAAATCTTTTATCAAGGCAGTGCATAAATGTAAGTTGCACTTGCTTACAGGTCAGGGTTTGGGGTTTTGTGCATTTCACCGTAAATAAGCATTTAGAGACATACATGGTGTACTTGAGTGTGTTGTGCAAACTGATTGGTTTTCAGTGATTCTGCAGCTTTGCTCTCCAATGTTTGCCCCTTCCTGAGTTCTCTGTGCTTCTCCATCAGAAACGGAACTCTGAGAACAGAAGGCTGCCAGCATGGCCCCGCCCTCTGGAGCAGGAGGTTTCCAGAACAGGCTTCCGTGGCCCTACGAGCCACGGTGGCAGCTGCCTGGCCCTCTGGTCAGAGGGTTGCTGTTTCTGCCCAGAGGCCCTGGGACCTGGGAGAACTGGCCTCGCCCTGCAGGAGGTGCTGCAGAGGGCAGCAGCAGAGCTCCCTTCTTAGAATATTCTGAAGGTTTTTAATAAAGACTTATTACGAAAAGAGTATTCAGTGAATTGAAAAGACCAATAGGTGTAAAATTCAGCTGTCTCCCATGAGAAGTAGATTCTATGATTTAAGTTTAACCACTGTGGGTGGCAAGGTAGTATGATGAGGTCTGCTAAATGGTGCACATTCTTACTCTAACAAAGGATAAGGAATTTCTTTTTTCCCTCAGATTTTCAGCTAGCAGAGGTATTCTGTTTTACAGGTAGTGCAGTGATTTGACACTTAAACACTTCACAGTTATTTCCTAATATGTGACATGTTACATAGCCTTATTTTATACTAATTTGCAAATAAACATAATACTTGCATGCAAACTATTAAAGGCCTAAATATACTTTTTAAAAAAAAGCATTCAGAGTTGCCATGAAGAAGTCATATTCCCAAGGACAGTTCCAAAGCTGCTTTCACACAACTGTCCCGACTTGCAGACTTTTCTGAATGCAAAACAAATAATATTTATTTTGCTAACAAATATCCATCGATACTATTGCTCTTTAGTAAATGCTAGAAACAAAATAGTTTCATTTCTTTGACAAATCTATTGACTTATGACCATTAACTTTTGAATTTCTGTTGATAAATATATGGACAAAAATTCTAATATTTTGTAAAACCAAATGCAAGTTGCAAATGTTTTCTCTTTGTAAAATAAGCAGTGTATCTAACGTTTATGGAATAGCTAATATAATTATTGAATGACACCGATTCAAATTATAAAATCAACATTTAGTAAATGTCCCTGACAAAAGTCCATTGTGCCATAACAGAAAGGATTGTGTAGAAACATGAAGTTTGTCAGATATGTAGAAAAGAAGATGAATCTTTTTTATTTTGGGGGATATTTTGTTTATGGATTGCTGTGTTCACTTTTTCCAAAAGCATTATTTCAGAATATTTGATAGAATGACAGTAGAAGCAGTGACTTATTTAGATTTTTTTTTCCTTCCTGAGTCAGCTGACTTGAACAGATAGAATGGTTGATGTTTTTATAGTAACTGTGGATACTGAACTCTGCTCATCATGAATGCTCATCTATATTATCTTATAATAACAGTCTAACTTCAGTCAAATTTGCCTAGATACATATGTGCACATGGTCTTAAAGCAAATCCTTTAATGGGTTTTAGATGTTAAAACCCACTGTATCAGCCGTTTGGACTCCAAAGAATGCCATTGATTGTTTAGGGATCTGCATGCTGGACTTTATCCTTTTAACCTTTCTAAAGGAGGAAATGATATTTAAACAAACAAAGACAATCATAGGAAGGTATTCCCAAGTAGCCTCATTCTTGGACAGTCAGAAGCAGCTTCTTTTCTTTTGCAAGGGGACGATTTCATTATGAGAGGTAGCTACATGCCTGTTATTTCTAACAGCCTCCGTTACCAGGTACCTGTTCTGGGTCACCTTGTGTGCGCTGTGTCCCCTCCTCTACCCAGTTGGTCAGGGGTCAGGCTTCATTGAAGTCCAGCAACATGGTATATTGTCCTCTCCTCTGGGCCCATGCTGTCGCCTGCTCCGGAGTGCTTAGACAGGCCCTTTACCTCTCGCCCTTTCCCAGCCATGCCTAGGTGCCCATCAGCACATCCAGCAGACGTGTCTGGGTGAGCTGAGGGCCCTCACTGTGACACCCTGAGCGGGGCAGGGCTGTGAGCAGAGGCACACAGCGCCTGTTCTTGTCAGTCCCTCTGCAGAAGCATAGTCCTCCTGGGAGCCCTAGTAGTACTGTCAGAACAGGGGTGCCCTGCTTGGGTGGACAGGGCAGTAGGAAGCCAGAGTCCACAGGACAGGCCAAGAAGATTTACAAACAAGTCTCTGAAAAATGAATTTCATTTTCCTATCCCCTTATTTTTTTACCCAAAAGAACTCTGGTTGCTTCTAAGTCAACCTAGAAGCCAAGAGAAAGGAAGAGAATTTTAAAACTCAGCTTGTACCTTGCTTTACAAATTGATGGCTATAGTAACCTAGTTGGGAGTATTTATGCACGGAGATTGTCCTAACCGAGTAGCAGAGTTTGGCAGATACTCCGAGCAGGCTGCCTTACGAGAGGGCAGTGATCATTGGTGAAGACCTTAGGGCAGTACAGGGGAGGCTAAGAGTTTGCTTTGTGCTGAGCACAGGGCACTGTACGTAGAGAGGCCCTTGGCCCGCCAGAAGTCACCTTCCTGAGCCTGGCCTTGCTCATGTGGATGGTGCCACACACTGAGATGTGTTCTGTGACCGGCACCGAGGACGTGAGCTGCTGGTAAAGCTGTACCTGCCGCTCCTGTGCCACCACCAGGCTAGTTGGAATGTATTGTGGCATTTGCCAGGTAAAACAAAGGCCATCCAGTTAAATGTGAGTTTCAGATTAGCAGTGAATAGTGTTTTAGTATATGTATGCTCCAAATGCTGCCTGGAACACATCGCATAGAATAAATTCCTAAATCTGGCAAGCCCCTGTGGAGGGAGGGGTTCACTTTGGCAATAAGAAGAGACCCCCTGTGAGATAAGCTACTGAAAACTTGAGGACCCCACACCCTACCTAATTCTAAGTGCTTCAAAAGTCGGGGCCAAATCTTTTAACTCTTAATAAGAAATCTTCCTTCCACCAAAAGCCTTGATTTTCCTTCGTTTTGCCCAGACTCTGGGATAATGAAAAGTAACCCAGACGCCGATATTGTTTATCTGCAAGTGGTAGCAACAGCGTAAAGAACATCTGCAGGGCTGCAACCAGACTGGGGTGAGGATTTATTTTCCTGCAGCGAGGGGGTCTTGAAATGCTAAATGCAACCAAAAGAGGCTGAGTGTTCTCAGATCACCCTAAAGTGTCTGAATCCCAGTCCCCAACCACCCAGTGCCCTTCTGGTGCTGGGTTAGAGACAGCATGATAAAATGGAAAGCAGCGCGCTGAATTCAGAGCCACAGCCTGCGTCATTCTGCCTGGTTTCCAGTGGGATCTAGACTCCATTTTTAACTTCTCCGGGTCTTAGTTTTTTTCTCTATGAAATGGGGATAATATTTGCCCTCAGAGGGTTGTTTTGTGAATCAGGGTAATTAATACAAAACATGTAAAGTGTTTTGTGAGCTATGCTGTATTTTGTTTTTTGAAAGTCTTATCGATTTTTTAGTAGTTGTAAATTTCAAGACTTATCAATGCCTCATATTAAATTAGATTTTTGCTGTATGACAGTTAATGAATTTTGGTAGTTTGGAATTGCAGTTTCACAGTTGCATTAATGTCAAAATCAAAACAGCCTCTTAGTTGTTTATATTATTTTTAAAAATCACAGTTTTGCCTAAAAGAGTCATACAGTAGATAACCCTGGTAATCTCTTGCAATTACTTAAAATTCACAGGGTAAATATGATGATGTATAATGTTGGGAGGGAAAAAAAGAAACATGTTATTAATAGTATGCAATATGGTAAAGTCCTCATAGACTTGATTTTTAACATTACTTAAGAAAGATAAATTCTCAATAACCTTAGCCTCTGGGGAATTGTTATTTCTTAACCTTTATTTTCACAAACACATGTGAATTGATGTTGTCTGTAGAAAACACAAAAATCAGTGTCAATATTAAAATTGTGGTTCTTAAAAGTTTGCAGATTATTATGCATATTACATTAGTCATTTGTATAACCATGATTTTTCCCCTTTGACAAAATTTAGGGGCTGAATGCCAGGTGCACCTAAAAACCATGGATCTTTATTTAGGTTTATAGTGCCGATTTTGCTTATGTGCATCTAGTCTATGCAAAAGCCCTGCGAGAGATCTCCAGTCTCTTTCCTAAACCTGTAGTAGCCGTAGTTCCTTCCTTTTTCATCATCACCATCGCCAGTGGTTGCTATCTTCATAAAACACTTCATAGCTTTCAGAATGTTCTGCCTCATTTTCTTAGTACTTACAGTTAAGAAGTAAACAGGGCAAACATTTTTTATCCTTATTCTATAGAAGAGATAACAGATGTAGAGAAATTCTTATTTACAAAGTTCAGATGGCAAGTAATAGAGCTGAGATGTAAACACGTCCCAGTGGTTTTAACTTCTTTTTTATGGCTATTTCTACTGTGCTACACTGCTTCCCCCATCATTTCTAGAACTTTATGTTGAAGTTTACATTGACATATAGTAATGCAACTGTGAATGTCTAAGGATTCTCTTACTGATAATTGGTATGGAGCTATTTTCCTCTAAATAATACTATTTTTGAAAGAGTAGAAGACTACGATTATACAAAGTAAACTGCAAACAAAATTTTACACAATAAACTTTTAAAAGGTAGCATTATCCTAGGAAATCATTTATCTGAAAATGTGAATACTGGAAAAGTCTTTGTAAATTTTAGTATGTGTAAATGAATACTTATGGGATTATATTCTACCTCTTTCAGTTTAATGTTTGGGAGCAAACATACCATCTTAGAGACTCTCACTGTGGTAATCCTGTGGTCATAGAGTATTAGAGTATTGACCATGGGCCCAGTCGAGTATGGGTAATTCAGAGTTCCCATATACCATCCTGTTATTTATACCTTGCATTAGTTACAAATGAGGAAAGAATTTTACGATAATTGTACTATTATACTATATTGTACTACACTCAGTAGTTTACCTTAGGCTTCACTAATTGTGTTCTATAGTCCTATGGTTATTTTTCTTACCGTTTATTCTAGTAACAAATATTTAACCTAAAATTTCCCCTCTTAACCACATCCAAATATATAATTCAGTGCCATTAATTACATTCACAATGTTGTGCTACCATCACCACCATCCATTACCAGTTTTTCCATCAACCTAAATAGAAACTGTAAAATTTAAGCATTAACTCCACATTCCTATCATGACCTGTGTTCTAGTTTCTGACTCTATGAATTTTCTTATTCTCATTATTTCATATCAGTGAAATCACATAATATTTGTCCTCTTGGTCTGGCTTATTTCATTGAACATGTTTTCAAGGTTCATCCATGCTGTAGCCTATATCAGAACTTTATACCTTTTATGGCTGAATAATATTCCATTATATATGTATCCACCAAATTTTGTTTATCCATTCACCAGTTGATGGGTACTTGGGTTGTTTCTGTCTTCTGGTATTATGAACACTGATGTGCAAATATCTGTTTGAGTCCCTGCTTTCATTCTTTGGGGTATATATCTAGAAATAGGATTGTGAGGTCATATGGTAATTCTGTACTTTTTGATGAACTGCCAAACTGTCTTCCACAGTGGCTGCACCATTTTACATTCTCACCAACAATCAGTGAGTGTTCCTATTTCTCAATATCCTCACCAACACTTATGATATTCCTTTTTAAAAAAAAATAGTAGCCATTTTGGTGGCTGTGAATGGCACCTCACTGTGGTTTTAATTTTGCATTTCCTTAATAGCTAATGATTTTGAGCATAATTACATGAACTCTTGGTCATTTGTGTATCTTCTTTGGGGGAAAATGTCTGTTCTTTTGTCCATGTTTAATTGGATTGTTTGCCTTTTTGTTGTTTAATTGTAGGATTTCTTTATATATTCTAGAGGTTAAACCCTTATCACATGTGTTTTCTTAATATTTTCTCCCATTCTCTAGGTTATCTTTTTACTTTCATGATGAAGTCTTTGAGTCACAAAAATTTTTAATTTTGTTGAGGTTGCATTTATCTGTTTTTTATTTTGTTGCTTGTGCTGTGGGTGTAAAGTCTAAGAAACCATTGCCTAACACAGGGTCTGTCCTGATGGTACTTCCCCTGTGTTTACTTCTAGGAGTTTTATAGTTCTGGTTCTTATATTTAGGTCTTTGTTCCATTTCAAGTTGATTTTTGTATATGATGTGAAATAGGGCCCGCCTTCATTCTTTTGCGTATGGAGATCCATTTTCCTAGCACCTTTTGTTGAAAAGACTGTTCTTTTCCAGTTGAGTGGACTTGGCAACCTTGTCAAAAATCTGTTGGCAGCAGACATGAGGGTTGAGTTCTGAACTTTCAGTTCAATTCCATTGGTCTCTATGTCTATCTTTGTTCCAGTACCATGCTCTTTTAATTACTATGGCTTTGTTGTAATAAATCTTAAGATTGGGAAGTGTGAGTCTTCCAACTCTGTTCTTTTCAAGATGGCTTTGGCTATTTGGGGCTTCTTATTCTTCCATATAAATTTTATAATTGCCTTTTCCATTTCTGCAAAGATTGCTGTTAGAATTTTCATTGGGATTATGTTAAATTTGTAAATTGCTTTAGGTAGAATTGACATCTTAACAATATTTTTCCAATCCATGAACATGGAATATCCTTCCATTTATTTAAGTCTTCTTTGATTTCTTTTAGCAATGTTTTGTAGTTTTCTGTGTGCTAGTCCTTTACGTCCTTGGTTAGATTTATTCCTAGACATTTTATTCTTCCAGTTGTCTAACAAGAAGCTTTTTGCTATTTCCCGAAGCCTCCTCATTCTTGATGAATGTGAACATTGTAAGGTCTTTGGAAATGCTTTAAAAAAAACTCTAAAAATAGTTTCTCAGAATTGCTAAATAATAATGGAAGTATTTCTTCATTGGGCCAGTTTTTATTGAGCACCTGTTGTATTCAAAGTAGAGCTACAGTAATGACCAGGAAACAGACCTGCTGCTCTCAAATTCCTTTAACTTGGTGAGAGAGAGCAGGTCCAGTACAGATTAGTCACAGTTGTTGCATTAGGGATAAATACAGGTTTATATCGAAGAGGTTATTAATCTTTTCTTATATCAAAGACAAATCTAAGTCACATCTATACTAAGACCTGAAAGACGAGTGACCAGGCACAAGAATGGCCCCGATTCTAGACAGAGGGAACAAGGTGTGTTCCAGGAATTTCAAGGAAATCAGTGTCCACCAGGGAAGGAAGCTTAGGAAGTAGAAAACAGTTTGGTGGTAAGAGCTAAGTGTGGGCCACTTCTCTGAGGGCCCTTTAGTTACAGTAAAGAGCTTGACCCTGAGTCAGAGTGCAGTGGGAAGCCATTTAAAGGGGATGTTGCTGAAATCTGGGAGGTGACCTTAGTACACTGCAGTGTGGAGAATGGGTTGGTGGGGACCAGACTGGACCTGGGGGCACTCGGGAAACTGCAGGGCGTGGCTGCCATAGTCCTGCATCCCGTGAATGCCGCCCGCAGTCTACAGGCTGCAGTGCACGGTGCAGCTCTGCCAGATGAGGTGTGGACACTCAGAGCTGGAATTAGAGTGGTCTGAACTTGGGAGGTGGCAGTGAGGCTATGTGCAGAGTTGGAGTTGAGCTGGCTGTAGAGGGGGAGGGGAAGGACTGGAAGATACCAGCTTTCTGGCTTGGCTTTTTGAATGGGTAAGAATATACTGGAAAAGAGCAAATCTGTTTTTGTTTCTCCACTTTCCACAAAGGATTTATCCTTCCTACATTCTAGTGATAACAAGCACCAAGTTAAATAGCCCTATGACTTCTTTGACTACCTTTTATCAGTATAAATCTAAGTAAGAGCTATGGATTAACATTAGGGCACATCCCATGATGTTTTCCCTTGACATGTCTGACTTACACTTTACTGCTTTGTAAATTTTATGTTTGCTAAGTTATTAGCAAACGTAGTCATTTTGCAGCCCCCAAAATGTTAAATGAATCCATCTGTGAACAAGAGATCTAAGTGATAAGGTCAAATACCCTACTTTTGCTTGATTTTATGAAGTTTCATTTCTTGATATAAAAGCTCAAAGAAATGTTGAGACCAAGTAGAAAGAGATTAAAAATTTTATTTAACAGATTTTGACATTTTAAAACATTGTATTTTAAAAGATAAAACTGTCCCTTTTATAAACTCAGAAAAATTATTGTTACCTCACATTTAGAAATGTGTACAGAGTAGTTGTGAAGTTGAATTTCTGCTACTGGGCACCCTTGTATTAAGGTTACATATGGTAGGGCTAAGAGTGCCTACAAACCTGTTTCCTTGAAAAAGGACACACTTTTATACAATATGGCTCTCAGAATGGGAGAATAAGAACTACAGAGCAATAAAAGTTATTCTTACCCATTTTTCTGTATGTATTGTAAAATTCAGTGGCATTTCTAATGCAAAAGATTTGTTTTCACCAAAAATGAGAAGGATGAGGTTTCTTATCTCTTTGATACTGAGATGCCAAGAAGAATCAATGATTAGTTATCTTGAGTTTTAACTAAAAATGAAAAGCCCAGGATAGGGGAATAAGGGAACTGAATTGGTAAAAAATTGTTTCTCAAAAAAACCTTTTATTAGTGATTTGTTTATAAACTTCAAAAGGGAGCAGTGATGATTTCCCCGACTTTCCCCCTGTCCATCACATCCTTATTAAAGCGTCCCCCCTCCATTCTTTCTGTCTTCTCTCCTTCTCCATTTTTTTCCTCTTCTCCTTAACCCTCTCTTCACCCCATTAAAAATAGACAGCCAAGACAGAGTTCTTTGCTTTTTATATTCAATGGAAAGTTCAGTGATATCCTATCTTACTATTACAGAAATAGCACACATGAGCTCAAAAAAGATTGTCTCAGAGAACTGATTTAAAGAACATTTGGAAACATTTCTGGGCTCTAGCTTTGATTCACAATTTTATACTGTCAGTTTATTAATAATGTTATATAAGAACTCCGGTGTATTGTAAATCTGTTTATTAAAATGGTGGTGATAACAATATAATGTGAGTGATATGGAATATTATAGAATATTCTCCTCCTCCCCCCATGGGCATTAAAATTGCCAATCTGAAAAGAAAAATATTTTAAGAATTGTGTATGTACAGCAAGGGAAACAAATTGAGGGGTGAAGAAATTTCTTGTTTGTTTTTTCTTTATTAGTATTAAAATAATTAAAATGTAGTACTAAAGATTGAAATGATGAATGCACAATTATGTGATTATACCAAATACCATTGATTGTACTCTTTGAATGAATTGTATGCTTTATTAATATGTATCAATAAAATCGATTTGGGGGAAAGAAAAGAATTATAGCATAAGGTCAAAATTACTATGCTATAAAAATACCACTGTATTTACAGAGATGTCATGTTATTAGAAGGGAAGTCCCAGTTTCAGTTTTAATAAAACTGTCATCCCTTGGATATGCCCAGGAAAAAGTTCTTATGAACTAAGGTAATGTTTACCTCAAAATACACAGTCTTATTGGTTTTATTTTACGAAATGTGAGGAAGCTTTCAAGTTCTTTAGCACTGGAAAGATGTTGACAAGAAATGTGTAATTGAAACATATTTTACTCTGGTCAGAATACCCAGGGTAGTAGGTAGCATTTCTAATGGCCTAAAGAGGAGCCTGGGCTTCAGCTTTTTCAAAATGAAGAGGCTTTTGACGCACAGCTGCCAGTTCAAGATAAGAGTATTTTTATCTCAGTATGGGAAAAGAAGACTTGGTTCACAAGAAAGTCTACTTACCAGGGAGTTTGTCTTTTTTCATAATGAAATAACACTAAATAATCTTTGCTTAAAAGGAAATGTTACCAGTTACCTAAAAAAAAAAGTGCATATTCTAGGTGTACGTGTGTATACAAACCCATAGCCAGTAAATTTATTAGGTACCCGAGAAGTAACCACGTCCTTTAACCTTGCAGTTCCACTGAACTAAGGAAGTAATCTAAAATAGGGGCTTGGATGGAGAGCTGTGTGCATAAAGATGGTTCTTGGTATCTTATTTAGACTAGTAAAATTTTGAAACAACCTAAAGGACTCATAGGAGAGGTGGTATTATTATATTATTATTATTATTATATACCATGTTCGGAGACTCTGCTTTGTAACAAGGGATAGATGGCATTGAAAAGGAGTCTAGTTTTTGAGGAGTAAGTCTGGGTGGATGGGCATAGCTTCACTGAGAAGTGGCATGCCAGCAGCCTAGCAGGGCTGCCAGTTCTCCACAGGGCATCACATTTTATTTATTAAGTTTTTATTGTTGGTATTTGTTGGCTTCTTGTTTTTATTTTTTTATTTTTTGTTTTTGGGGGGATGCAAACCCAGGACCTCCCATATGGTAGATGGGATCCCAATCCATTGAGCCACATCTGCTTCCTGGAATACTTTCTTTTTGTTGTTACTTTATTAATCCTTGGGTTGTCTCTCTTTCTGAAGACACTTAAGGAGAGCTGTTTAGCATACCCTGATATGTGCTTATAATAAAACCAGATTCCTAGATCTTTTATTTTATGGCAGAACAGCAAAATAATTGGAGGACTTCAGTCTGTCTTAGAAGCCCTGATCAATGCCTATCAGAACTGTTGCAGCTACTCCTGCTTGTGGTAGACAAATGCAACCCCCAGGGTATCACTAGTGTTCAGACCTGAAGCGTTGTGAGATGCACTTGCATTTCTGTATATAAAAGAAAGGACACTTCAGCTGTACTGTAATTACCATGTGGGGTGCCAATGATTGCTTCTTCATCTGTGGGACAAAAGCATCTAAGTCTCTGTAGCTACTACATTAGTTTATTTGGAGGAGGACACTGTTCGTTCAGGCTACTGGTTCTTACAGAACTGGACTTCTTGTGAGGGTGGCATCTGGACCATTTAGTATCTGTAACCAAGTCTGCTCTGTCTTGGAGCTGGACCGTCTAGTACCTATAACCAAGTCTGCTCTGCCGAGGACTCTGCAGTGTAGGTTCTCCACGGCTACAGAATACTCCAGGCTGCTCTTGGAGCTGGTCCCTCATTGCTTTCCAAGGCCAAGTATTGCTCTTCCCTGATTAGCACATGTCTGTTTTCCTGGGAGGTTTGATAGTTTAGAACTCCCATTAATTGTATGTTTGGTGATGCCACATAGGTATGGAAAAAAAAAAAAGTAAAATATCTGATGAATGAATTGTTTATATTGATTACATGTAGAAATGACATTGTGTATATAATGAGCCAAATAAAATATATTAAAAGAAATTTCACCTTTAAAATTTCTAAATTTGGCTGCTAGAATATTTAAAATTACCTATGCAGAACATGTTTGTGACTTAATATTTCTATTGGATAGTACAGGTCCAGGAAATTTGTCACCCAAATTTCTTTACCTTTGGCAGTGATTGTCAAGCTTACTTGAATATTAGAATCACCAGGTTGGGGGGGAGGCCTCTCATTGACCAGGCAACTCTGTGCACGGACCAAGGTAAGAAAGGGACGATTAAGTACGGCCTTGGTGGTGGGGAATTTCTGATGAGTCTAGGCTTGAAAGGAGTCCAGACAAGACTCAGAACTAGGAGTAGACTGGGGAAGGGGTGTCTGTAAGATGCCCTGGGGACATTCCTCCAGATAGCCCATGAGGGAGGATGTTGGAACACTGGACCAATAATGACTGGACCAAGGGAAAGGAAATGACCGCCCAATGTATTCTGGCCAAAATATGGGGCAGATGAGGATTGGCTCCGTGCCAACCTTGCTTTCATAATTCTTTTTGTCTGTTTGTTCAGTGTATATTTTAATATCTCTGGGTGGTAACGGTAATTTGACAAAATGAAAATTCTTAAAAGAGCTCTATTCAAATGGCTAAAAATTAAAAAAAAAATTGATTAAAAAAAAAGTATGGAAATCTTTGAAATGCCTAAATTGAGATGGATAGTTTATTCTTTTTCCACAGAACAGAACGAGGGACATGAGACTTAAATAGATATAAAAAAGTGTAAGAAGGTTGTGGGAATGCTGACTAAAATTTGATGTTTGTTTAAAGGAATGTGTTTTTTCCTAAGATAGCTGGTTTTCATAAAATCAGAATGGAAGTAAGCAAGAAAAAACTTGAATGCATATGGCAGGTTGTAGAAGGTATTGTAGAAGGTACATTAAGTAAGGGAATGTGTTCTCTGAAGGCAGAATTTGTCATGAGATGAAGCAACTATTGTCTATGTGGTTGTGGACAGTTATAAGTTTGTAGAAGCAATGTTTAAGCTGAAATATTTAAGTGGTTAATTCCAATAAATTAAACAGAAACTGAATTGATTTTAATATGAAAAAGTAGTTTTGTAACAAGAAAAACTGTCAGAGGCCACCTCAATCTGCATATTAAAGTGGTGGTAAAGAGAGATAATCTTGATTCCATTGGGCACCTGTATTGCTGAAATAAAATACTTGTTAATTAATGTCACCATGGTGAAGGTGTAGAAGTAAAAGCTCCATGATGCTGAAGGATGCTATGCACCAGGCCAGTGGAATATTAGAGCCTACCTTTGCAGCTTCTCTCAGAGTCAACGGTGCCATAGCATGCTGGCTGTGTGAAGGACATGCTAAGTGGAGCAGTGAATACCAGAGTGCTGTGAGTAGAACTTAAAAACACAATTGGCATTATGGCCTGTGTTCCCTGATATTTCAATTTAGTACTTTCTGAAGTATATTGACTATTATTCATTTGATATGGCATGATGACAGGAAAAAAATTCAATATTGTAACTGTAGCTCCCCGAAGCTCACTTGAGTCTAATAATAAAAAACAAATGATTTGAGTAGTATTACCACTCCACATCTGCCTAATTTGATTGGTCAAAAGGAACTTGTCAGACCATGTAGCTACCACTGAAGGTAGGATATGTCACCAGCCGAGAATTTCAGGATGCGTTTGTCAAGGTGCTTCAACCTGGCGTCCAGGGCTCATGTTAATACCTTACGAAGGTGATAGAAGGTGAGGGATGCTTGTACATGGCTCGAGAAAGGGCCGCTCACCAGCTTCCTGGTTTTTCTGTTCTGACTAGTAACTGGCTGTGCACAGGCTAGATGCCAGCACAGAGGGAGCTCAGTGACAGACCAGAACAGAGGGACAAGCAAGGCTCAGTCCTGGGGCTCGGTGGCATGGGTGTGTTCAGTAGCCCAGCCTGGCACGGGGAATCACACACGTGTGCTGCTTGAGCAGTCCTTGACTTTGACCATTGCTAATACCCACACACACAACTTCTGTGCATCTTTATATTCTTGATAGTACTGAATATTTGACTATTTGCTGTGCTTTTGCTTATTTTGACAAAGAATATAAACCTCTCTTCTTTTTGGGAGGCCATGGTATGAGTCTTAGTGAAAGCCAGAGTTGTAATTTCCACTTCTGAATCCAAAGGAGACCAGCTCTTACAAGCTGTGTAGGAAACATGTGACTAAGGCTTGGCCACTTGCAAGCTTGATTAAACCACACAGTGTTGGGAGTCTGGGATAAGGGCATGGGCAGCCTTTTTGTGTCCATTTTTGGAAATGCTGGTGGTAACATTCTTGCCAAATTTTATCTATTGACTTGCCTCTCCCTTGGTTCTTATCCCTTTTCCAATCTTGGTTCTTCAGTAGGAACCTAGTATTCTTTCAAGAAATGCCCTCCCTGGACAAATGAGCTAACCTCAGTTTCTATTCTAAGAACCCTGATTCATATAGTTAGTAAATTTAGCTACTGAATGTGGTGTAAAATCAGGGAAGGTATGCCTTGAATCACTGGTAGCTTGGATCCTGCTAGGTAAATGATAAAGTTGATGTCTTTCTAAACTTATCATCTACTAAAACTTATTTGGAATTATGTTGCTGTAGAACATAAGCATCTAATCATCTTGCTCAATACAGCTATTAGGCTTTATAGATGTAAAGCTTCACATAAGACTTTCTAGATGTCTGGCATAGTTATTATAAACAATGCAGTATGATATGATATTGTCAGTTTCACTGAATTAGCTTTTTGATAGAGGGGTGATCATCTGGATTTTAAATTTGAGGAAAAGATTCGTCTTCAGTTACATATGAACCTTTAGGTAGTCTGGAACAGACCCTTTGTAAACTAGAGGGTAAAAAGCCAATGTACATTTCATTTATTCAAGAGAATTACTATCTGTGCACCAAATACTATGCTAGTCCCTATGTTATGTCAGGAGTACAAAGATGAATGGCAAAGCATGTCATTCTCCAACTTCTAGGAACTTACAGGCTAAATTAGGTAACAAATAATCAGATCATTATAATTCAGTGTTGCGAGGAGAACGTGGCTAACCTGACTGAGGGACTGGATTAGAAAGGAAGAGGTGACATTTGATACCATATTCATCTTTAATATTCAGGATTTTTCACAAAATGCCCGGAACATGGTAGGTCCTTAAAAAGTATTTGAGGAAAAAATTTGAACTGTGCCTTGAAAAGTAAATAATGGATGAGAACCTGGACTAAGCAGGATGAATGAAATATTAAGAAAGAAAGTGATAAATTTCTGTGTGGCAGAAGAGCAGTAAAAGGACATCTAGATAAATTCCAAAGTTTTGAGCTCTGGCAGATTGATAGTTTGTAGTTTGTCATTAATTGACAAAAAGAATTTAGAATGATCTTGAGATCAGTGGAATGATAAGATAAATTTAGTTTCACTTTTTGGCTTGTAAAATACGGTGTTTGAGGACACGCTTATGGTGATATTAGTGTGGCGTTGGCGGGATCTTGTCGGCCCTGGAAAAGTGGGATGATGATGTAGGGTTTTTCAAGATACTTGATGTTTGGAGCCATGGGGGTAAACGAGGTGGCTCAGGAAAGTGATAAGAATGTATCAGGTCCATGGGGAAGTTATTTTTTAAATTAACGTTTCTGAAACGTTTCTAAAGGGGCCCACTCTAGTTAGAGCGAAGACCTTCACAGCCTGTTTCTTTCGGAAGCAGTTCGGTTTCCTAACTTGGAGGTTTGCAGGTGCTGTCTGTTTAACACTGTATTTTCTGCCAGTCTTTCTTCTCTTCACTGCCACATCATCCCTGGCTTGATGTAAAATTGTTGGATGTGTTCCTCCTGCCTTAGGGTGCCAGTCAGAGCATCACTGCCATCTGATCGCGATATCCTGCCACCCTTAGAGGAGGAAAGCCACTGTGTGAATCCTGCTCCTTCATCGCCTTTAAATCAGCAAAAATGATTTCATACTGATTCAGTCCCTCTTCATATAGCTGTAAAAGGTTGTCACTGGAGATGCTGGCCCTCAGATGGGAACATTTTTCAGTTTGGTTCAGAGAATTGGCTGATAGGGAAAGTGGTTTCTCTTCCCTCTCCGAAGGCTGTGACTAACTAAAGCACTGGGGCCTGCCTGGTTTGCAGCTGTTGTCAATCAGATGACACTTTGCTGCCCAGTGAGTATTAGAAACATTTCAGTGCTGATCCTGTAGACCCTCCATACCACCTTCATTCAAAATTAAAGGTCCTTTTCCAGTCTTGAACGGCGTCCCTGCCCATGCCAGGGCCTGCCAGTGTGGCTGTTGAGTACTTGGAACTGGGCCTAGTCTGAACTGAAATGCTGCAGGTATAAATAGCACATGGGATTTTGAAGACAGCATGAAAAAAATCTCAATTTTTATATTGACTGGGTTGAAGTGATAATATTTTGGGTATACTGGGTCAAATAAAATAACGTTCATTTTATCTGTTTTACTTAATGTGGCTTCTAGAAAATATCAAATTACACATGTGGCTGCATTATATTTCTGTTGAACATCTCTGCTCTCAACAAATCTATGCCAGACACAGTCCCCTGCACACACTGCCCTCCTCTTATACTCTCCAAATGAGTTGACCCTGCTTCTGAGCCTGGTAGTGATTGATTGCTCTTGTTTCTAAGGTCACTGCCCAGGTCTAAGCTTATGGTAATTCATCAACAAGCCTGGTGATTTATAAAGCTATCTTTGTTGATGAGGGAGATTTTTACAAAAGGCAGATTGGGGAACTATTCAGATTTACTAAGCTTCTAAAAAGCAGTACTCCCAACCAGTAAAACCTATTGGGGAACACTGGAAAGATTGTTTATTTTTTATTAATAGTACTGTTAATAAAACACCGTCTCCCTTGTTCAAAATGGGATTTGAAGTGGCCAACTTTAAATGTTAGAAACTGGTTAGCATTTGTTTAGGAGTATATCAGTAGTAAGGCCGAGTCTGTTATTTTAGGAAATGAGTTGGTACTAGTCAGAATTCCAATAAAATAAAAATTCATTGTCCTCTAGATTATTGCTGCTTATCCCTTTTTTGTTGTTGTTTCTCTCCCAACACCAGACTGTGTACATTCTGCAAACAAAGCTCTATCAGTCTTTTTGAAAGACAGTCTTTCAGTACAGAGGCCCTCACATTTAGAATGTCATATCTTTTTGGAATATGATTTAAAGTTAAAAGTAGACATAGCCCTAGCTCCTCCCACTGTGCACAAATGTCTAGAGCCTAACCATCTTCTAAAATGGAAATTGACCTTTCAGTAGGGAAAAATACTTAAAAATAAGTTGTAGATTTAAAAAATAACTGCCTCCTTTTTAGTGGTAAAACTCCCCATTTTCTGAAGATACTTATCAAAAGACAGATATTTAAAGATTGCATATCTACACGTGAGAAATACAATGTTCAGGTCTAAACATTATACTTCTTTTTTATCTGAGAGTTGTATTACCAAAGTGTGAGAATTCTGGTTTCTAGTTTTCTTTTCTCTCTTCTTTCTTCCTTGCCCTGCCCTGCGCTCAATTTAGGCAGTGTCTAGGGGTTTTGTGGGTGTGAGACTGTATATAAACACACAGTGGATGGACCTTGCCTTGCCTTCAGAGATCTAGGTGAGGAAATAGAAATGCTGTGTGTAATCAGTCACACATAAAATAATAGAATTATAATCAGTCCAATCCAGGCGTGTACAAAATTGCAGTATATTCTAACAAAGGGAATTGGGGAAGTCTTCTTGGAAGGAGGTATGGAAATTTCAAAAGGGCAAAATTATAGGGCAAGTGAAGGGATCAGTATGTATAAAGGCCTGGAAAAAGCTGGGTGTTTTCAGTGCACAAGTTGCCAGAAAGGGTGATTAATGAGATGAATGCAGGGAGATGAAACCAGACGGGTGGATTAGAAGCAGATTCCCTAAGGCCCTTTACCCCAGGGTGAGGAGGTTGGACTCAGTTGTCTTGGTGTTTGGAAGCTCTGGCAGCAGATGACGCACGCATTCAGACATGTGCTGGCTGAAGACAACACTGTGTTCCTCTTCCTGAAGGCTTTACCGTGGGAGGCACTGTGACAGTTCATGGATGGCAGAGAGGAGCGGGTGTCCAGGAAACCAGTTTGACAGTATTCTAGGCTGAGAGATAGGGCTGACCCAAGTTGGCAGTGGTAACAGGAGCAGAGGCTAGGATGGATTTGAAAACCAGAATTTTGGGAGTGACTGAGTATTGATTTGAGAAAGTGTGTAATTCCCCTCATAGGTGTCGTCGTAGGCGTACCTGGGAAGTATTGTGTGTTCAGTTCCAGACCACCGCAGAAAAGCTCGCATCACAATAAAGCGTGTCACGGGAAGTTTAAAAGTCCTGTTTTAAAAGTCATGTTTACGTGATGCTGTAGTGTAAGTGTGCAACACCATTATTTCTACAAACAAAAAGCAATGTATAAACATCTTGAGACATGAAATGAGCACATGCTTTTGGTAAAATGGCACGGACTTGCTTGACACAGTGAAGCCGGGGAAGTGGTAGATTCCTCTAGGTTCTTGGCCATGTTGCGTAAAAGAATTAAGAACATGCTAGGTTAGTTAGCGAGTAAAAAGAATTTATTGAGAAATGGGAGGAAAGAAGAGAGCTTGCTGAGAAACGGAAGAGATTTGATGCGGGCTCCTCTAGGCAGAGAGAGCGATTTGGCTTGTGCGGTCACCTTTATTAAACTAGCAGTTAACTCCTGCCCTTGCTAAGGCTAGGGAGAGGGGTCCCGCTGTTATGGTTACCCCACCAATGGGGAGGCCAGTGGGGAGGACTGTTTGGAATAACGTGGGCCTCATCTTGGCCCCAGAAAAGAGTCCCAACCGGGACCACAGGTCAAGGTCTCAGCAGGATCTCATGGCCATGTTGTGGCTTGTCTTCTCGCATTTCGCTGTACTAATGTGCCTCAGCAGGTTGCCACAAACTTCAATTTGTAAAAAATACCCAATAAAATGAGGGCTTATACTAATTTTACACATGAGAAAGCTGAGGCATAGAGATGCCAATAAAGATGCCCAAGTGGAGTTAAATTCAGTCCTGCATAGTTTTGCCTCAAAGTCCATTCTTTTTATTCCTATTTTTTTCTGAGATACAGAGGAAGAAGTGGTGTAAGAAGCCAAGGGGGACTAAAGTTTCTAGTTTAAGTGGCTATTGGGCCCACCAGGTGAGGAGGGATGCCCTCTTCTCACTCACTCTCACTGCACATGCTTTTCTGTGGTGAGCTCAGCCGCTTGGTCCTCCGGCTCAGTTGGCTCTAATGGCTCTTGTCCCCAGCTGCAGCCTGCACCTGACCTGTACTTTCCTCTACCAGCTTGCCAGCTCCACCCTAGACTGCCCAAGCCAGAGTCATTAGACGCTAGTTAATGGCGATGGTATTTATTATCCAGCCCACCAAGTAGGACACTTGGGTGAAATCTTCACCATACCTCATATACAGCTCTTACTTCAATGGATCTAGAATTCTATGAAATACCCTTAGACCCCTAAGTTTACCCCGTCTCCCCCCCTAATACATACAGTCTTTCTCTTGGGGAGCCTTTACTCCCAGCTATACTTTGGCACAATTTAGTAAATAAGTAGACTGAAAATAAAGTTTGAACATTCACTCTGATAAAAAAAAGTTGGGCTAAAGTGGATTCGAACAGTTTTTTTATTCTAGCATTTTAATGTTATAGATAACATTTCTTGTATGTGCTAGTCTCTTACACTCTGATACACATTCAGCATTTTATAATGGGTATAATTTAAATGTAAAAGCAGTACATAGTCATCATTTAACTGTAAGTTGGGACCTAAATTTTTTTTAAAACTAAAATTAATAAGCATTGTCTTTATTAACCCCAATTTTTAACTTTTTATAAGGATCTGAAAATGGGTGAATACAATGGATACTTAGTGTATATGCCAGCATGCATGTTTGATATTGTTGGTACTATAAATAGGATTGGATCAGGACTACTACCATATAAAGAGTGAGATCTAATTTTAGCCATTTCTCCTATTAAATTTGGATTCAAAATATTAAAGTGGTAATTTAAAATTATATTTAATAATTTCTTAAAAATTTTCTCCAATTTTTTCTCTCCTTTCTTCCTCAAAGCATTGTTACCTCTCCCGTATAGCTCTTGTCATGAAATTATCTTTTATTACTGGTAGGTGAGTTATCTTCTGATTTCTTCTTGCTGATCTACACGATTTCTTTTTTTTCTTCCAAAATGATACAATCTGGCATTTGTGGCTAGAATTGTAAACTGTGTAACCAATGGATGACTCAAGGTTGCTTATTTGTAGAATTTGATAATTAAATGAGTCACACATTCTAAAAAAGCAAAACTTTAATAAGCATTTGCTTTTAAAGAAACGGCCGGTGGCTGCACCGACCGCCGACCGCCGGCGCGGAGCTGGGCCGGTGCCTCCGCGGGGCCGCCCTCGGGCCTGGCCGCCCGCGCCCGCGCTCCTTCCCTGCTGGCCTGGGCCGCGCTGCTCGCCTGGTCGTTCCTCAGCCGGACCGTTCCTTTCTTTAGTCTAATTTTTGGATGCCAGATACTAGTTTTAAATAAAGGATTGAGTATTTCCAGCCACTAGCTCTACTATTTTTTACTTTTTTCTATAAATTTAAAATATTTCTGCATTTGTTTCTCTTGTTTTCATAACCAAGACATAGTGAACAGTTTAAACAGCAGTGATTTGCTCAGGCAGTGAATGAGGAAGAAACAGGGAAATCTTGAGAAAGTACAGGAAGGAATCCAGATGAGGACGGGAATGAGTAGGCAAGTCCGGAACCCAGACCTAGGAACTAGGAACCCAATTACGCCCTGAAGGTGCCGTGCAGAGAGCGGGAGGCTGTGGCGAGGGCCTAGTGCCACGGGGCGCCGGGGCCGCGCAGGCGCCCTCCGTGGCGGCGCAATGGGGCGCCTCGCGTGGCATTTCTGCTAACGCAGCCCGCCGTGTGGACGGGCGCCGCGGCAGGCCTCCGGCGGCAGGAGCGCTCCCCGCGTCCCTCTGCCGCGGGCCCGCCCGGCGAGCCAAGCCTTCCCTGCCCTCCCTCCTCCTCCGCTAGGCGCGCCTCTCCTTCTGGCCTCTTCCTCCAGAAGTCTTTCTCGCCCCCGCCAAAAAAAAAAAGTCGTCCCCCCCCCCCAGTCCCTAGGGCTCGACGGGCTGCACCTCCTTTTGCGTAATCAAAACACGTGCCTGAGAGGGAAAAAGTAGGAAAGAGCCGGGCGGGAGGAAGCGCAGGACGGGCCGGCGGGGGCGGAGCCGTGAGGGCTGTGGAGCTCGAGCGCCCGGGGGCGGGGCCGGGGCGGGGCCGGGGCGGGAGGATCCGTGCGGGCTGTGCTAGTGAGGGCCGGGCCCACGTGGGCGGGGCGGCGAGGGCGCTTTGGAAGCTTGAGCGTGGGGGCGTGGCTGCACAGGGGTGGGGGTGGGTGGGAGGAGCCGCAGGCCGCTCCCGCTCCCAAGCGTAGAGTCGGGCGGACGTGGGTGGGGCCGACGTGGCGGGCTGGTGTGGGCCCTACGGAAGCCTGAGCGCTCCCTGGGGCGATGCTCGTTAGGGGCGGGGCGATGTGGGAGGACTGCGAGGGCGCTGTGGACGTTAGAGTGTAGGGTGGCCTGGGGCCGGGGCGGGGGCCGGGTGGGAGGAGCCGCGACGTGGCCGCGCCGCCTGACAGGCGGTGGAGGAGGGGAGGGGCGGGCCGCCATTGGCCCCCTGAGCCCGACGGGGCAGTGGCTGCTGCCCTCTGGGTAACAACCTGCTCCCCAGAGCCAGCAACGTGCTCGTTACCTTCTCTGGCGGGAAAACTACTCGAGGCATTATTTTTAAAAGCTGAGAAGGAAAGTCTAAGCTTGGGAAAATCCCCCTCTCTTGGTCCTGACTGCTTTTAAATTCTAAAGAGCCTTGTCGGAACACAACCTTCCACTTTTTCTTGTCAGCCTTCTGTGAAGCTCTAGAACTGTTGAGCGCTCTCATTGGTCCCTTCTGTGGACATTTTAGATAGAACGTTGGAATCTAGAGACTTTGAGGACAATTTCAAGAAAACAAAACAATAATGCATAAACTGTACTCGATAAATCAAGACTTGAATTTACGTGGGCTAGTAGTGCTCAACTGTGGCACCTTGGTTTTTAAACTCCTTTTATCCGGCTCTGCAGACTTTGTAATTTCTAAGGTTGGTTTATACTCTTGTTGATACCATGCAGGCTTAGAGCTTATTAAGTGGTATCCATGAGTTCTGTGTCTTTATAATGTGCTGTATCAGTTGAACTTAGGAATTGTGGAGAAATTAATTGATCTGTCATAGGAGTATAGTTTTGAGCTAGCTTGTAGAGGCAAAGTCTAAGAAAGAAAAAACTTGGAAATAGTTATTTTTAACAAATAAGTATTGTGATGCATATAAGAAAAATGGCCTTAAAGGAGCTCTGAGCACTTATGTTCCTGTTATTTTTATGCCTTATAATGTTCACTGTGAATGTGAATATGCATACTATTTTCACATATTTCTGTGCTTGTGATGTGTAGCAAGATTTTATTTTAAAAATAAATTATAGCAGGGACGTTTCTAACCTTGGTCCTAGTTGTGCATGGATGGCATTTGCCAGTTCCATTTTAAATTCAATTAAATCCAAGCTGTGGCATGTTTTGTAAAAAGGAATCGGTCATACACCAGGATATGTTACTGTTCTCCACGCTCTTCACATTACAGTAAATTGAAGCAGACCCTCCTTGCTCACTATCAGTGGGCCAAGGGTAGCAGATACTTGTAGATTTGAGCCACAATCTTCTGTAATAGTGGTTAAGTTGTTGCATACTAATGACTTTGGGGTTGGCAGGCTTTTAGCTCCCTAGCTTTGTGAGTATTACTTGCATTCTTGTTAATGAAATGACTGAATCAAGGTCTTCCCATGTTTATGCTTTTGAGAACCAGTAGCTGGGATTTCCCATGCATGGACCAGGGTTTGGCAACTTATTAGAACTTATAGCCAAAGTCCCGACTGCTGTAAAGGCTGACCTGTGTAATGTCGGATCAACCCACTAGATGCCCGAAGTGATCAAAATTGTCTACAGATCTCCTCAGCGGGGAATAGGTGGCAGAATCACCCCTGGTTGGGAAACACAGGGGTGGACAGAAATTAAATTGAACCCCTGGAAATGCTCGTAACAGTTGTTCATAAACTTTTTTTTTTCCTCTTTATTTTTTTAATGTTACATTAAAAAAATATGAGGTCCCCATATACTCCCCACCCCCCTCACCCCACTCCTCCCCCCATTAACAACAACCTCCTCCATCGTCATGAGACATTCATTGCACTTGGTGAATACATCTCAGAGCACCGCTGCACCTCATGGTCAATGGTCCACACCATAGCCCACACTCTCCCCCAGTCCACCCAGTGGACCATGGGAGGACAAAGTGATTAGTAATATGCTTCTTTTAAGTTTAATTCTAAATTAAAAATGCTTATGTAGCAGTTTGATATTATTAATGAATTCCAAAAAGAAATATTAGATTACATTTGTGAGCTGGTCTTTTCCTCTGGGCATATGAGATTATATTGGATTCAGAGGTTTACTTGATTAGGTAATCAGGGGAGCCTCTTGTGTCAGTGGGGTGTTGCGTTCCAGCCCCTTGGTGGGTGGGGACTCACAGATAAAAGGCATGGCAAAGGACAGAGTTTGGAGAATTTTTGATGTTGGAGTTTGATGCTGAAGCCTTAATTTAGGCTGGAGCCCCAGGAAGAAGCTCACAGAGGAAAGAGAAGCCAGCCCTGGAAGGGAGGAACCCAGGAAGCCTGAGCCCTGGCAGACGTCGGCAGCCATCTTGCTCCAACACGTGGAAACAGACTTTGGTGCGGGAAGTAACTTATGCTTTATGGCCTGGCATCTCTAAGCTCCTACCCCAAATAAATACCCTTTATAAACACCAACCAAATACTGGTATTTTGCTCAGCACCCCTTTCTTTGACTGACTAATTCAGCTTGTGAGTAAGACTTTTTTAGAAACCGTTTTATTGAAAAAAATTGTAAAATATTTGCTTGAGCTAAATGGAGTCAAATATGTGTTGAAAGGGCCTACTGGAAGTTGATGTTTCAAACATTAAAAATCTAGATTTTTGAGCCCTGACACTGTTGTTGAAGACTTCTGCTATATTCTTAGTACAAAGGAGTTTTATGATATAAGCCCTGTACTCTGAATTGTCCAGGGCATATTCTTAGTTAATGGACCATTTTACCAAATATAAGTATTTAATCCTTTAAGAACTGCTTTTTTTAGTTTTGGGTTTTAAAAATTGTACTTTAAAACTTCTGAGCTGTAAGTAAAATGTACTGTTATAAGTAAAGTGTCATACATACTTAGATCTGAAGATTGTATAAGGATCTTCATGTTTGAACTTGTACATACTACCTTAACTTTAGTGTTGGCTGTAGTTTTGGTTTTAAGTTGATTTATTGGGTTTCGTGTTAAAGTTGAAATGTATAGGCAATTGTATTGGAAAACAAAGGCTTTCATTAAATAACAAATGATCCTTTTCTAGCTTCAAACTTGAACTCACAACTATTTGCACCTGAGTGTAAAATTCCAAAATTCACAAATTACCCGCCTTGACACACACACACACACACACACACACACACATACACAGAAAAAATCTAGCAATTTCTAAATCATGCAGAAACATCTGGAGATTATCACTGGAAAATTCTATTTTGTGTTTTGGAACACTTTATTAAGGGAAAAATAAAGTCAAAATGTACCATACAATGAAAATCAAGGCATTTTGAAGATGAGAAACTTGGAATACTGTTTTAGTTCTTGTCTGTAGACTAGGAAAAGAACGTTTTTCTGAGCAACATGGATCACTGTGCCACAGCTTGAATGCAGCTTGGCCATCACCTGGAGACAAGATCCAAGATTTTGGAAAGGAACACTACAGGTCTCCTTTGACCTTCCCAGATTTGGGTCAGAAGGAAGAGAGGGCTAGAACAAGGGCCTGCACCAGTGCCCCTTTGAGCCCTTTTAAAGCCTCTGTCTCCCCCTGAGAGCTTATACCTTCATTCTTAAAGGGGTGCTAAAGGATGATGCTCATTCTTTTGGAACTGCTTCTTGCTTGTTAGGGGCAGAAGGCCTTACCGGGCAAGGTGTAAAACCTTCCTGCTATTTTATCATGGTTGGAGAATGACAACTATGGCACCCTGGGTGAAACTGGATGAAATTCCTGTATGACTAACAAAATGGAAGAAATAAACTTAATTAGACTTTTGAGGATATAGGTTATCATTGAAAGGATACTGGGCCACAAAAATAGAAAAGGCCAGGTGCCTAAAGGCTGCAATTTCTCAAAGTTGATGGGCTTTATTTTGCAGGTTTTCATCAGAAATTAGTTTCCACGTCCTAGGTAAGGAAAAATTACCCATAGACTATTTCGATGGGGTTAAGCTGAAGTGGACCTCAGCCACCTCATTTGCTGTTTCCTTCCTGGTAGAAAAATGCTTAGCCCTGGCAGGATGGCGTGTGGATTTGCCAATCCTCCCCAGAATACAAATGGGACAAGTTTTAGAATAAGGATTAGGAGGGAGACTTGGATTAAGCATGTTCATTAACTAATTAGAAAATGAAGTCTACCAGGACCCTTTAATATGTTCAATATCCATCTGCATATGATCTAGAAAAGATATCATCATAATCATCAGCACATATCTAGAATAGGAGAGAGATATGTACAGTTCTTAATGCCAGTCAATACACTAGTTAATGCCTAAGTTTCTTTTTGAGTTGCAATTAATAGATCTAAGCTCCAGGTTTGCAATACCATACAAGTGTCTACATGGGAACAGGCCATAATGCCAATTGTGTTTTTAAGTTCTACTCACAGCACTCTGGTATTCACTGCTCCACTTAGCATGTCCTTCACACAGCCAGCATGCTACGGCACCGTTGACTCTGAGAGAAGCTGCAAAGGTAGGCTCTAATATTCCACTGGCCTGGTGCATAGCATCCTTCAGCATCATGGAGCTTTTACTTCTACACCTTCACCATGGTGACATTAATTAACAAGTATTTTATTTCAGCAATACAGGTGCCCAATGGAATCAAGATTATCTCTCTTTACCACCACTTTAATATGCAGATTGAGGTGGCCTCTGACAGTTTTTCTTGTTACAAAACTACTTTTTCATATTAAAATCAATTCAGTTTCTGTTTAATTTATTGGAATTAACCACTTAAATATTTCAGCTTAAACATTGCTTCTACAAACTTATAACTGTCCACAACCACATAGACAATAGTTGCTTCATCTCATGACAAATTCTGCCTTCAGAGAACACATTCCCTTACTTAATGTACCTTCTACAATACCTTCTACAACCTGCCATATGCATTCAAGTTTTTTCTTGCTTACTTCCATTCTGATTTTATGAAAACCAGCTATCTTAGGAAAAAACACATTCCTTTAAACAAACATCAAATTTTAGTCAGCATTCCCACAACCTTCTTACACTTTTTTATATCTATTTAAGTCTCATGTCCCTCGTTCTGTTCTGTGGAAAAAGAATAAACTATCCATCTCAATTTAGGCATTTCAAAGATTTCCATACTTTTTTTTTAATCAATTTTTTTTTTATTTTTAGCCATTTGAATAGAGCTCTTTTAAGAATTTTCATTTTGTCAAATTACCGTTACCACCCAGAGATATTAAAATATACACTGAACAAACAGACAAAAAGAATTATGAAAGCAAGGTTGGCACGGAGCCAATCCTCATCTGCCCCATATTTTGGCCAGAATACATTGGGCGGTCATTTCCTTTCCCTTGGTCCAGTCATTATTGGTCCAGTGTTCCAACATCCTCCCTCATGGGCTATCTGGAGGAATGTCCCCAGGGCATCTTACAGACACCCCTTCCCCAGTCTACTCCTAGTTCTGAGTCTTGTCTGGACTCCTTTCAAGCCTAGACTCATCAGAAATTCCCCACCACCAAGGCCGTACTTAATCGTCCCTTTCTTACCTTGGTCCGTGCACAGAGTTGCCTGGTCAATGAGAGGCAGGTTTTCCCTTCCCCTTTTCTTGTCCACATTCGGCAGATGTAAGCATCTGGTCTCAGGTCCTAACAGCTGTCAGAGGTGGGCCCCCAAGAGTGGAGTCCAAGACCACTCAATCAGTGGGGCGTGCCTTCCCCTCAGTCCGCCCTGGGGGTCCCCCTCTGAAGCTTTGGATCTCGAACAAAAAGAAAGTTTCACAATCTCTTATTGTTGAGGAGAAAAGATTTTCATTAACGATCTTGCAAGAACAGGTGCATGACCTGGATAAAATGGCCAGTGTGCCAAACAGCAAGAAACACTGACATTTATGCCCTAAACCCAACACACAGGTCCCTCCCCTGTTCCCCACTGATTGGGTACTTCAGGAACTACAGCCTCTCCGAATTGTCTAAGTTACCCAGTTCCTGCTCTGAGTCCCTGCTCCCTCTCCCTCCGTTCCAGTGGGCTGGGCAGGCTTGGCGCCGCTTTCACTCTTGGTGCCACTTTCACTATTGGCCCCACCCTCGCCCTGACCCTGCCCTCGCTTCTCACCATTGGCTGCCCTCTCTTTGGCCCCACCCTTACTTTGGCACCACTTCCCTCGCTTCTCCAACTGCAGAGCCCAGCTCTGGCTTCACCTTTATGGGAAAATTAAACTTAACCCTTACCTTTACACTATGCAGGTTACAGGCTTTGCATTTGAAATGCAAAATACAAGACTATATAAAGAATAGCATTGTTTTAAATCTGGGTTAGGCCATTTATTTCCAGAACGAGTTTAGTGCTTCCAAACTGTTCTCCAAAGTGGCTGTACTTATTTTCTGGAGTAGGTTTTTAAAAATAATTTCTTTGACTCCCCCTGCCTCCTCCCCTGCCCCCCCCCCTCCCCCCATGGGAACAGACAAATTACTAATATCTTCTTTTGCCAAATTGTACTTCTGTCTATGGTGGAATCAGCAGATATCGCCTCTTGAGCACTGGAATCTTATCTCACTAATATTTTTGAAAGTAGCTGCTATTTAATGTTAAAACATAACACTTGGTATGAAATAGTTTCTCTTAATACGGCAGTCAAAGATCAAGAGCACTTGCTCTCTCAAATGAGCTGCCTTCTCCTTGGGTGAGCCATGGTGCCTTAGCTGTGTAGCTACCGGGCCTGCATTTATTCCCTCGTCTCTAACCTGAGCCACAGGTGCCCTCAGATGCTCAGTTCCTTGGTGGGCAGAGGAGTATCCATAATTATCTCTCAGTTTATCAATATTTGTAGAAGTTTTGTTTTTTTTTAACGTATTCAAAAATTAAAGTAACAGAAGGCCTCCCAACAAGTTATGGAAGCATTACTCCTGAAAAATTCTGTCCAGGTAGTTTTATCTAATTCCATCAACTGACTCATTTGGTCCTCCAGTGTTCAAAAAGATACACAGATGAACACAGATTAGTTAAATGGCGTAGAATGACTCTGTAGAATTATAGACAGAATGATCATGACTGGGAGATTCTCTAAAGCCAAAACGCTCTTATTCTAGAAGATTGTTTTTAACTTTGTGATGCTATAAAATAAAATTGATAGCAAAGCATATTCACACAAATGACACCCATTTTTGAAGCCTTCCTCCTTTTCTTATATAATTTTCTTTCTTTAGAAAATACGCTTATGTTGGAGAGAGGGTGGCGGGGCAGGCAGTTAGAATAGTGGGGCAGGGGCCACTCTTGAGGTATGCTGCCAGTCTTTGGTCAGCTCCTCTTAAATGTGCCCTTCCAGAACTTCTGTGCTAGCGTCAGAGAGCTTCCTTCACATACTGTAATTTTTGTTGTTGCCATTCACAGGTAAGGCTGCATTATCTGGTTTATGAGAAAGGGAAAAGGAGGTGACTCCATGGTGGTGGAGATGGTTTAGTTGAGGTTCTTTGGATAAACAGCACCTTAGAGAAATCTAAAAGGATTAAAAACATGGGCGTCTTGCCTAGAGACTTCCTTCTTAGCTCTGCAGATGTTTGTTTACCTAACTATAATAGGTAGATTCAGCAAAAGAAGTCAAATCCAAACAAAAGTACACTTTAAGGTTGAAGGCAGAGCTTTGTGTCTTATGCTCTTTATCCCTCTTTTTTTGAGTTGCCTCTCTGTTCCACCTTGATAATTAAGATACTCTTAAAAATGTAATTTAAAATTTGAAAGGCCTTAAAGATACACTGTCATAAAAAGTCTTTAACCACTATTGCAGTATTTTTAAAGCCAGTTTATTTGGATAGAAATATTTTAGGATAAAACAGTTTTTCTCATCTGTCATTTTTCTTAACCTGCAGACTCAGGGTGACAGAGTTCTGGGGCCAGGAACATTTGGACAGGGGGAGACCAGGGGAAAGAACACAGTGACATGATGGAAAACATTCCAGCAGTGGAAGTTTAATTTGTTGATCTAAAATGTATTTGTTTTTAGACACCTTTCATTCTCATCTGATTAGTGAAGGTAATCTTTGTTGCCCCTTGTGTTCCTAAATGTAGCAGTCAACCTTTCACTAGCCTTTGTCTGCTTGGTTACCATTATGTGTACAGTATCTCTTCTCCATATGATTCTGTACTCCCCACTTACTTCTCTCAACTAACTTTAATGGTGGGGTCAGACTGGGAGAGAGAGGTAAGTAAGTGTGTTTAATTAGTATTTCAGCTGAATTTTCAACATCTACTACCTTATTTGTCTTACCCATTTTAAAATGCAATATAAATGTTCTTTTTGTGAAATTTTAAAAATTAGGCGAAAAGTTTGTATTTTTGCTTACGGTTATCTGTTTTAGTAAATTTGGTAAACTTAGAGTAGTTATGTATAGGAATGAGTAAGTGCTTGTGTAAAAGGAAGTATTGCTTAAAATAATATTGAGTTATGACAGAATGAGAGCACACAACAGAAGATGAATGCTTAGAAAAATTATTAAATCTTATCTCGATTTTTGTAAAGTTTTGATTAATTACTGACTACTTAGTGTTCAAAAAGAATTTTTTTTACAGTCCCTCACTATCTAGATACCTGTAGCTTTTATTTTCCTTTGTCAAACCTCTAGAACTTATGAGTAATTATATAATATCTTAAGAAGTAGATGCTAACATGTAGTATATAGAAAAGGCAAGCACATAGAAATAATAATATAAATAATAGTGTTTTACTGTACACTTATTTTCTGCTTTAATAAAATATGATTTACTGAAAGATCTAAAGGTAAATATGAAAGCATTCATGGTAAGCATTGCTTTTATCTTAAGTAGTCTGTTTTCAAGTTTTTGTTTACTAGTGTGCATTATTTATAGACTTGTGCTGCATGGCGCTGTGACCCTGTGGCCGTCCAGCCTTCCAGATGCCACTAGAGCTCTAGAATGAGGGCCGGCTCGGGGTGACCCTTGGCTTGGAGGGTGTTCTTCCCATCTGCTGTGGTCAACAGCCCAAGGCAGAGCTCCTGTTTCAGTGAAATTTACTTTTAAAAAGTAAGTTTGAAAAGACTCTACGTTCTCTATAAAATATTTAGCCTATCTAAATTGTCATTTCTTGGCATAATTCTAAAAAAAAAAAATCATGCTTTAATTTGGGATGAGCAGAAAAGTTCTATCTTTAAGGAGCAATTCTTGCTTTAGTCTCATCATTTTAAATGACCTAATTCTTTAAAGGACTTTAAGGTTGACTCTTGCCTAGAAAGACAAATACTTAACAGGTATCATCATTAAGTATTGTCAAATGAGTTTTTGGCTTGGTTTTAGTTGTTCTTTATTTTTATTTTTTTAAATAAACATCACGACCATATAGCATGATTTTGGGGAGGGAGCAGTAGTGGGAAGCTCTAGTAGCAGAGTGCTCCGGGAGGAGGGGGAGTAGTGGGAAGCTCCAGCAGAGTGCTCTGGGAGGAGGGAGCAGCAGTGGGAAGCTCTAGCAGAGTGCTCCGGGAGGAGGGAGCAGCAGTGGGAAGCTCTAGTAGAGTGCTCCGGGAGGAGGGAGCAGCAGTGGGAAGCTCTAGCAGAGTGCTCCGGGAGGAGGGAGCAGTAGTGGGAAGATCTAGTAGAGTGCTCCAGGAGGAGGGAGCAGCAGTGGGAAGATCTAGTAGAGTGCTCCAGGAGGAGGGAGCAGTAGTGGGGAGCTCAAGTAGCAACGTGCTCCAGGTGGAGGGAGCAGCAAGGGCACAAGGCCCTTAGGTGAGAGCAGGCTTTGAGGAAAAGAACGAAGTCCACTGTAGCTGAGGTGTGTGCCGGGGAGGGCAGCAGGACTGGGCATCAGTGAGTGCCTCAGGCTGCCAGAGCTGCTCCAACAGGTACCACACCAGAGGTCGGCTTAACAGCAGACATTTATTTTCTCGGGGTGTGGGGAAGGCTGGAAGTCCAAAATCAGGAAGGCAGCAGGGCTCCTCTGTCTCGGGTTAGTAGGGTTCTGGGGCTGGCAGTCTTTTCTCCTCCCTGGCCCCCTTGGACTTCTGGCTTCCTGGATGTTCTGGTTTCTTCTGTGTCCCTGTTTCCTCTTTATAAGGCCTCTGTTCTTGCAATTTAAGACCCCGCGTAAATAACAGCACCCTCAGTCCGTCCTCTTTTCAAGTGGGTTCCGCCATGGGACCACATTAGGACGTGTCTTGTGGGGGATATGATTCAGCCCCAGCAGTGAGGAAAGCGCCAGTGCACCATTTAGCTTTTCCATCTAGGAAGCCTGTGGCCACGGAGGAGGAGCTTAGCCTTGTAAGGGCTCAAAGCGCCTTTGGTACCACAGGGTGGGAAAGGCTTCTGGGGAGGGTGCGGTCCCTAGAGTTCTTGTGTGTAGACTTGTACCGTGCACCTGTTAGCTTTTGTCCTGTGGCAGAGTAAACCCATAACTTAATGCACAGAGCAGCGAGGTTATTGAGCTGGAGTTTGGCCATTTTCCCCGGGCCCAGCTGAATAGTTGGGCCCCTGCTGGGCTAGTTCTCCCCTTGAGTCCGCTGCTGATCCGCAGAGTGACTTTTCCTCCTTGGGCGTGACTTTTCCTCCTTGGGCATTGGCTGTCCCTTGGCTCAGGCCGTGTGGGGACAGAGCCCTGTGTCCCTCTCGTTCCATGACCTGGGCTTCCCGTGGTGGCTGGGTGAGTCCCGGGTGTGAACTACCCTTGGGCCCATGCTTGGAGTGCCGCCTGTTGGCCCAGCATAGGGAGTCCAACCCTGACCGAGGCCAGAGGGACAGAGGCCACCTTTTTTGGAGGCCGCTAAGAAGCCCCGCTGTGGAGAGCTCTCTGAAGCACACACAGGGCCTCTTTCTTGGATCCACACTGTGAGTCCATGACTGGCATCCTTGAACGGTTTCACGAAGCCCGACTCAAGGTATGGTGATAAGTCAAGAGAACATAATTAGGAGAGAGTGACCGTAGCACTGGCAGCCTTTGTTTTACATTTAACAGCCCAGGATCTGGTCTGGGAGATAAGGTGAGTGTAACACAGGACGAGGAGCATAATTAGAATGCAGCCTTTTTGTCTTGAAATCATGTTATACAGTATAAAACATAAATGCTTTTGGTTGCATAAATTTTTTTATCTCTGTTATCAAAATTTATTGGATCGCTATGTAAAGACAAGTTTTTAGTTAACTTTAAACGCAGTAGGGGAATGGTTGGTCTCCTCAGCAGCATTTAACAGCATGAGGCATCGTGTATTCTTTCTATTACCAGCTAGTTAATACCGAGCAGTTTTAGCCAGCTGTGACCTTAAGCTGCCGTGCTATCTGTACATGATACAAGGAGAATGAGGAGAATTTAATAAGTCAGAGAGGAATGCCGGCCAGGTTTTACATGTGGGGTTTATTTTTAAAGCTTCCGGGTTTTCTACGGATTACAAAAAACTAAAAGTAAAACACTAACAAAAATAACGCTGATAATAAAAAGCTAAACCAACTTCCTTGCTTGCTAGAGTTAAAACTTTGCAATCCCATTTGAGCCGTATGTTTGTGTATGAGAGAGCAAGATGCTTATCCTGCAGTTTAAATTATCATAAACATTGGGACATGGCTTTGGAGAGCAGTTTATTTATTAATGTCTCTTTTCCTACTTAATGTAGGTAAAAGTATGCTTAATGGAATAGGTTTTAGATGATTTGTTGGACTTTTTGCCCAACCAAGACAGACACAGCAGATATTCTAAGTAGAATATTATTTCTATCCCTTAGACAGCGATGTAGGCAAAAATTATTTTCTCCAAGAGCATTTAAATTCGTAGTAATTTACTTGTGGAGAAATATTATTGTATCTGCAAATTTAATCAGGTTCTTGTTGATTATTTCCAATTTCCTCTCCTCACTCCCATCGCCCTTTGGATTGAATACCTCATTTGGGTAATTTTACCTTTTCCATCCTTGCCTTGAATTGAAGGCAAAATTTATATCATTTTAATGTTTAATTATGGTAAAGAGATGGTACCTCTAATCACTGGAGAAAATAATGTATTCTTCATTACAGTTATTCAAATGGAAAATTAAAATGGAGTCACCTCCTCCACTTATTCTTTCAAAATAAATTATTGATGGATCAAATATATAAATGTAAAAAAAAGTTAGATGCATTGAAAGAAAACATGAATGAATAATTTTAAGATATTGGAGGAGGAGGCAGACATTTTCTAGCATAGCACAAATTTTAGAAGGCACAAAGGAAAAAAGGGATAAATCTGAATATTCAAAATGTCAAATTTCTGTTACTTGATTTAATGTTCTTCAAGTTTCCTATGTTGTAGTCCTTGAAAACTTGACTTATATATGATTATATAATGGTCTCTCATGAATTATACTCTGTTTTAAACCTGTACTTTTATACATTCAAGTTTTTTTCTAATTTGTCATTATTGCAAATAACCAGATAGTAGGACCCATGCTTAATATGACAGTGGTAGAACACAAATTCTTTCCTTTAGGAGGATTTCTCTAGAAGATAGATTGCTAGATAAATGGGCATGACTATTTGAGGCTACTGATAAGTAATGGGAATTTGTTTTCTGGAAGAGCTCTTCTCTTTTACACTCCCATTACAAGTATCGCAGAGCCTGGTTAGACACACAAGCACCAACTAGTGTATTGTTGATTTTTGCCAACTTGAAAAATCAAAAAACTTATTTAATTTCTATGGTAACTAGTGACATTGAACAATTTTTGCTGTGACTATTGGCTTCTTTTGGTAACTACTTTTAATTGGTAAGAAACTCTTGTACTTGGTGAAAAACTTCTTAAACAGTAAGAGGAAATACAATGAAAATTAAGTTTTTCTCCCTTGAGGCAATGTTTCTTGAATATTTTTCCAGAAATGTTCTAAGTGCATTAAGCATATGAGGCATTCCCACTTTTATAAAACAAAATAAATACAAGTGTTAGCTTACTATACACACTGGTCTGATTCTTTTCAGTTAATATAATTTCAAAGAAACCTTTCCTTGCTACACACATGGATGTACCACACTCTTATTTTGAGGTACCAGGGCCAGGATTGAACCCTGGACCTTGCATGTGGAAAGCCAGCGCTCAACCACTGAGCCACATCGGCCCCCAAGTCAGTTGCTTCGTTTGTTTGCTTGTTTGCTTGTTTGTTTTTGTTTTTAGGAGGAACGGAGGACCAGGCCCCGGACCTTTTGTGTGAAAGCAGGTGCTCAACCCCTGAGCCACACGTGCTCCCCTCACTCTTTTTAAAAGCAGCACCCGTGTAGTGTTCTCCTGTGTGCCTGTATGCTCATTTATTAAAACTCTTCCTTGTTGATGGACATTTGCATTGTTCTCAGCGTTTTACTTTTATGAACTCCATTAACTTCCTTGTGATTCTTTATCTTTGCACTTCAGTATCAGTGAAATGGTTGGGTTAATACTTAAAATAAGTAAGTAATACTTGCAAAATGTAAATTTTGAAGGATATTGCCAAATTGTACTTTATTCCAGTATAAACATAGGAGAACACTCATCAGCAGTGGAAGGCTGTGATTTGAAATGCCTCATTCCTTACACCTTTGTCCATATTGTAATTCATGAAAATTTTTAATATTTGATAATCTGTTTGGAGAAAATGGAATCTTAATTCAGTGTTGATTTGCATTTCTTTAATTGTGAGTAAGGTTAAAATCCTCATACATGATTATAATGGGCATTAGATTTTACTTTAAATTCTCTTATGACAGTGTGATCTTGATTTTAGAATTTTTTTATTAAAATGGGCATAATTTTGGCATTTTTAAAAATTTTAATGAAAATGCTGCTAGACATATGCCTTTACAATCAAAAGTGAAAAGGATTTTGAAAATGGGTCAGGCAAGAGAAAAGTACAACCAGCTTTACTTCCAAATTCACGAGTTTGTTTTCCATTTTTCTTATGGAATGATAGATAATTAAGGAGATTTGTTTTATTTTTGTTGGAAGTGTGGTTTAGGGTAACTGGGAGAAAGAGGCCAATTTGCTGCTTGACTAGAGTGAAAGAACTGTCAGGGACTTAATGCTCCTGGACTTTTCAGATTAACTTTCACAGTGGTTTAAAGACTGAGAAGTTCTCTGCGAATGGAATCCGTTGGGTAATGTGATGGAAACGTCAACTATAGCAGCATTTGACCTCAGTGAGCTTTCGTGGAAGTCTAGCTTTGTTGTCCATAGCATGTCCCTTCACACTTCTGTACCTCAATGACCCCTCTAAATGTTTGCTGTCCTACCTCCGGCTGAGGTCGGGTTTTGTCAGGGTATCAGACTTGATCTTCACGTTTGTGACAGCATCTGTATGGAGAAAGGAGGGAGGGAGGTATTCTGTCCTAATTCACATTTGAGAAAACCACTGGGGGCTTTTCTGGATGATTTTATAATCACCCATTAGTACCCCAAAATTGAAGTTGGGGGAAAAAAATGACACTGTCAATAATCTTTTCTGATCTTGAATTTATTTATTTTTAAAATGAATATTAGGTTGTAGGTACATTTTACTCTGATAACATCTTAGCGAAGCACATCACATTTTATCTCCTACTACAGTAAACACAATGCCTTGCGTGTAATAAATACCTGGAAACTTCTTGTTAATGCTTGAGTGAGGGCTTTTCTCTTAAGAAATTTAGATCTAGTAAATGTGGGAAAATACTGGAGACAAATATTTAACATTTGATATTAATGCTACATCTGCCTAGTACATTATTAAGTGTATTCCCTGAGAATGTACTAATTTTTTAGTTAGTACATTCAATTGCACATTCTCATTTTAACCTAAAAATGCAATTACTTTATAGCCAAATTAAATTTGATGATGGTAGTTGATTAATAACTAAAATCCCAACGGATTAACACAAATCTACTTCTAGTTTATATGTAGGAATTTCTCAACTGTTTTTCTTTTTCTTATTTGCTAATGATATATAGTAATCAAGCTCTTTCTTTTAAAATTGGAAGTTAATGATAAAAGGAACAAAAAGGCTCAGATGATTCTGTTGCTAGATAAGTTGGCTGACTACTACCTGAAAATTGTATATAAAGGCTGAAATACCCTCCTACTCCCACTAGAGGGGGTTCCTCCCAACTTAGGTAAAAGTGCTTTTGGACCCAACTTGAAAACCATTGTTTTCTTAATACTGAACCTGAGGTCAGTCTCGTGGTTTTGAAGTGTCTTGGTTTTCTGCAGGTATTGAAAATGAACTCTTACACAGAGGTGGAATATAAAGGCTACTGAACTCAAGTGCATGTGTGTTTGAATCGTAGTGCTTTTGACTAAACAAATATATTTTAAAGTTGCTTTAATTAATTGACTTAAAAGTATATAATACCTAGGAATTTTGCATTCAGGGTAGAGGGTAGGGGTGACGTTTTGCAATCGCCAGGGCCTGTTGTTACATACGGTGATGCCCACATTCAGTTTCTGCAGTCCACCGGAAGGCTTTGGCTTTGAGCAAGTTGTCATATGTATTAAAGTCATGTCTTTAAAGAGATTTCTATTTGCTATTGAAAGCAGTTGGAGAATACAGTTTGTTTCCTTATTTCTTTTTTGACCCTTTTCCTTTCATACTGGATGGCAGTCTTATAGCAGTGATCTGCCTTTCTGTATTTCCTTTCCCCAAAGTAGGAATCCAGTTTTGTTTTATAGCAAGATACGTTGGATAGACCTGCATGCCTTCTCCTCAAGCACCTAATACAAATGCCTAATTTTAAAAGGTTTAAAACCAGCAGTGAGGCCATTGGCAGTCTTCCCGGCAGTCTGAAGACCCTCGTCTTCCCGACACTCTCAAGACCCTCCCTATGTGTTCTGTTGCCTTTTTTCCCTTACTCTTTTCCATCACGTATTGGTACTTTATTGTAGTCAAAGTTAAAAGCTTTATACACCAGACTGAATAATTATGTTTAAAAAAACAGTAATTGTTAATGCACATCTCGTTCCACACAGCCTTTTAAATTCATGTTAATGAGCTATGCCTTCTAATGCATAAGACTGACAGGCAATTTTGAAGTTTTGCCATCATTTCACAACTTGTTGCTTAGACTCTGCCTGCCTTTTCCTGAGAATTGCTTTCAGGAACTCTTGCCATGCAGCATTCCAGAGATTCAGGACTGCCCACTCTGATCTGATGGGGACAAGAAACTACTAGTAGCTTGCAAGTATGGTGAAATTGCTTTATGAAGCATAACTTTCCACTCACTGTGAGTGAAAAGATCAAAGAGTATGTGCATCATATCTGGTGATGTGAGGAAGATGACTGTATAGCTTTTGACAGTATTTTGGGTACTGTGTTTCAAATGCCCCTTCAATTGATGGCATTTGATAGGAGTTTGCCGTTACAGCCCCGAAGCCTGGGCAGTGGCCTGGATTCCTAGCCAGCTCTCAAGACAGTCCCAGACCCCTTGCTGTTGACCACTGACGTCACTCAAATGTCTGTGCCGTGGTATACCACATTCCTCCTGCCAGCCGCCTCAGAACTGTCCCTGGCTGGCCTGCGCTCTGATTTCTGTGGCTAGACTCCAGGAAGAGTTTTGGTTGTGGCTAAATTCCTTTTTTCCTTATGATTTCAGGTTGAAGTCTTGGCCTCGGAGGATGCAGCCTTTGGACTCCAGGTGTGTAGTCCATACAGGTTAGGGTGTGGTTGCATCTGTTCAGCGAGGTGGATTTGAAGGCTCAGCAGAGAGGACTTTTCTAAAATTGAACACTGAGGTTCTAAGATCCCCAGAAGTTGAAGATGTCTCCTTTATTGCCAGTAGATTAGACTGGCGGCATTTTCTTTGACTTCTTTCTTTGTTGTGGAGGATATGAGAAATAGGGCAGGAAAAAGAGAGTCTCATTAAGTGATAATTGGCTTTTGAATGTGAATTTCCCCCATGTGGGGGTCCTGGGATATTCCCACTGCCTGTTCCCTGCATGCTGTGTTTATTAGCTGGAGCAGGCTTTCCTCCTGGGTTTATTCATCACCTCCTGTTCAAGGGGAGCCTCTGGGTGGCAGTCCCAGCTCTGCCCAGGAGCCAGCTCAGGGCCTGTGAGCAGACGGCCATTCCCGCAGCGCGGGAGGAAGGCGCGTGCTGGGGTGGAGCTGTGAGGCCATGGAGTGTTGAGGCCAGCGAGGAGAGCTGCTTCAGGTAGGGCCACAGAGAAGGTAATTCCCAGAAAGCAGCACTAAAATTCTCCCTGCCTGGCAAGATCTGAGGCTGGAGAGGTTAAGGAAAGCCTTTTAGCCCAGTGGTGGTCAGATTTGTGATTTATTAGATGACTCTGGCCCCTCTGTGGAGGGCGCGGCGAGAGGTCCAGTGAGGGAGTTGTTTGGACCAGCTGAGAGGTGGCGAAGCCTGGTGGGCAGAGCCACAGAGGGGAGGGGGCATGCAGGGGAGAGCGAGCTGGGACCCAGCAGTGGAGGGGCATTCAGACTGTTCTGCCTTGTGTACATATGTGCTGATAATTTTTAAACAATGCAGGTAAGTTAGAAAGAGGCATTTTTTAGAGAAGCCTGACTTCATATCAAGGTTCAGAGTAGATGTCAGAAGTTTAGAAGTGGGATGCTGGTGGAGATGGTTAGAGTAGAAGGTATGAGTGGTCCATCTTATCCATACCTGCTTCCTATGTATGCTACATCTTTGGCTTAAAACTAAAAATTGGTTATTTATATGTTTTCCAATCTTCCTAATCTCCATTTTAGATGTTTGACATTTTATAACCATAATCCCGTAGTTGTGTTATAATTACAGTGAAATGATATTGTAATACTACCCAAATCAAAACTATTCTGTGGTTATGAACTTTACCAAGGTTTAAAATCATAAATAAATATAAATTAAGAAAAAAGCTAAATTGACGTTTTATAAATAATTTAACTACTTGGAATATGAATTCAAGTTTATGCCCTAATGTTTTTTCATGTTTCTTTCAAAAATTACTAAAATAAATTATTAAATATAAGTAGAGCAAATTCTGTATTAAATGCAGCATTGAACATATGGTCACTTCTGGATCTTCCGTTTTGTATTTAGTGCCGAGCGCGCATGTGGGTGGTCACTGACTCTCTCCCCAGCTTGCGGGGTGGGCTCTGTGAGCACAGCTCCACCGCCTGCCTCTCCTCCTGGTGCAGAGCAGCGCTGGGCAGCTCAGTGTGGCCTGCTGCTCCAGTGCTCCCTGGCAGAGCTCTGCACTTGCCTGCGGTTAAACTTGCAGGCTGTTTCTGTAGCCTCAAATTCAGTTTCTAAGAAACTGTGCTTTGAAACGTTTCCCCGTGTTTTAGTCATTTTCAAAATATAAGATGCTTTTTACTTTTGCAGATCTATACCAGAGTGTTTATACATGTAAATTAAAATGAAAAATTTGAAATACCTTATGCTTTGTTATCTAGAAATCAGCAAATATGTTTTTGTATTCCACAAATTATCTCATTTCTTAAAGTCTGGGTGTATTCAGCCCTAGTCAGGGTTTTGAGTACTTAATAACAAATTATCTTTTTTTCTTGTTTTTATAATTACTGGGAAAAATAACTCAACCACCTGACCCACTGGCAGGTGGCATCGTCTTGATAAAGAAATAAAACATTTCAAGTTCACTGAGGTGTGTGCCCTGTCCACCTATGCCCCTCATCTTTTTAGTGATCTTTAATGAACTTTGATCTTTCTTTACCCTTTTTTGCCACTCTTCTATCACATTCTTTGCCATTTGCATGCTGCTTCCCTTTCTCCTGCCACAAACTAAAATCTACAAGTTTAGTATTTAACATTGAAGCATGAACTAGCCACTCTCACTGGAGACTGACTTAGACATGTTGGGACCCCATAGATACAAACTATTTATTTTTTAATATGAATGTGGTGAAACTAAAACCCCAGGAAAACAACTGTGTAGTTATTTAAAACTATAATGACTGTTAAGGCTGTTTTGAGAAAAAAAAATTGAAAGCTAATTTAATGGAAAATATTTATGCTCCTTATTCTGACTCTCAAAATCTGAATTTCCCATTAATACTGATTCATTGTTTCATTAGGCTTAAGTCAAAGATAATTTACAATTTGAAATGCTAATAACTATTTCACAGTATTTCTAACACTTAGGTTTTTTCCAGTGCCTCTAAATTTTTCTCTTCATTTAGGTAAATTTGATTTTCCTTAGTTTGCTTCTATACAGGTCTGATTAGTAGGATGCTTTGCTGACTTAGAGCTGTGTGTACTTATGAAAAGAAAGACTTGTGAATAGGCAAGGTATTTAAAATTTAAAAATGGGCAAATATATGCCTTTATTTAGAGAAGGAAAGGAAAGTTCTACAAACTATAGACCACTGTTCTTAACTTCAATTTGGTCAAGACTCAAACATAGTGAAAAGTTTGTAATTCTATAGAAAAATAAATGAGTCCCTGGGGCAGGCAGCATGGGCAGGTTCTTTTTATAAGGTAGGCTTGCCTTCTGTGTCGTTAATGTACTGGTGAAGCTGCAAGTGATTAGGAGGTGATAAATCAGCTAAGGAAATACACAAAAATGTATCCTGTTAGTAAAGCTAAAAACGGGACTTTATTGCTTATTCTACAGAAAACTTAATGGTAGGAACGTAAACAAGGGAGGAATGGGTAATATACCCTTGGGTCAATAAAAAGCAAGAGTACATAATTTTTTCATCAGTTTCTCGATTACTTTAGAATTCATTCCGCAGCCACAAGTGTCCTTGGCCTTCTTCTTTGCTGTAGATGGCAGAGCCCCAGGTGAGACTCAGGGTTTCCTGCGAGGAGGCACCTCCGGAGAGGGAGTCGGAGGTCAGGGTGCCCAAGGTCGCCCCCAGGACGAGCACGCCCTTGGGAGAGAGGCCTTCGCAGGGCAGCCGGCCCGGCGCCCTCGGCCCTCTCCCCCTCTTGCCTGCAGCCCCTCGCTGTCTGGGCTCCTGAGGGGGCTGCTCAGGACCCCCTGTTGGGCACATGCCGGGGCACCCCGAGGTACCCCTCTCTCCCTCCTGCTCCATGTCGCCATGTGCATGCAGCCTCGCCAAGGACCAGATGCTGGAGCTCTTGTCGGCTAAGCCTACTTGTAGGGTAAATTCTCTGTCAATAATATAATTTTGGTATTAAAAGACTTCCTTTTGGAAGGTGGGTGGACAGAAAAAAAATATATATATATATGATATATCATCAGTTTGTTTCCCATACTTATTTACTAAATCTAGGCAGATGTTAGATTCGACAAATTTAAAAAATATTTTTGTACACTATTCTGGCCAGCATATTTTTTGATTCTTTGGAAAAAGAAGAAAACTGAATTTTATGTCTCCTTTTACGATTTTTGGTAGATACCATTATAAAAATGTATGTGAGGAAGTCCATTTAAAATGAGGAAATTAAGGGCCAGCATACCATCTTGGTCTGAAAAAGAACAAGAGAAGGAAAAGTGGTGTCATCTAGGTTGCCACGGGCACCCTCTGCTGGGGGCACCCTGTGAGCTGCGGCTCTTCCTCGGCATCACCAGCCTAGTAGGGGAGGGGAGCTTCCGGACCACCCACTCCGCTGGCCCCGGGCCCCTTTTTAAACCAGACTGGGAGAGCATATTACACTCAGTAAGAAATTTTCTCCAAAACTGTATTTTAGGATCCACTCTTCATTTTCCCTTCCTATCCTACTTTTTCTACTTTTTTCCTCTTTCCTTTTCCTGAAACTACACTTCCTTAGAGTCTTAAAATGTTATCTCTGCACGAGATTTTCATTTTTCATATTACAGGTGAGGATGCTAAAGGCCAGAGGAGTGCTGGTTCAAGCACTTGGGGCTTGTCCTCCCCTGGGTGTGGCTCTCCGGGGCAGCCCTCCACCGCGGGGCCTTCAGCACCCACTGGACCTTCCTTTCAGCCAACTTGTTCTTTTGTAGGGGACATAGCAGGGTGGGGCCTGGCTCAGCTCCATTGTGTGGCACTTTTTTTCAGCAAAATTAGAAACTTTGAGACTCCATGTTGTTCATCTTTTTATATCCATAATGACTTAAATGCGATAGCAACACATATTGCTGATTAATATTTAGAATTTGCTGATGGGTTTAACAGTTGTGATTGCCTAGAGCAAAAACATACATGATACTGCTTTCTTTTTTCTTCGGAAATTTTCTCATTTTGTATCGAAGCTCTGAGAGCCCACCTTGAAGGATGGTGAAAAATTGTTAACACTGTAGCTTATAGATGCTCTTAATTGGATATCGCTGCCACCCTTCAATATGAACATTAAATATGTTAGTGAATTTCTGCAGTTATATTCACTGATTCCACTCAAACCAACCTTGGTGGGATACTTGTCATGTGCCAACCACTGGGCATGCAGTGATGAGAAGGATAAGCCCTGCCTCCCAGACCTTACCTTCCAGACACAGCTTTTGGAACAGTCTTTTGCCAGGGAGAGGTTGGAGAAGAGATGCAAATTTATATCCTCCTTTTGGGTACAGTTACACATTACTCTGTGGTATAATTGCCTTCATGGTATCTATTGGTTTATAGTCTACAAAATAGAATAGGCTTCCAATCTGAGTTATAAAATTTGTAAATGACAAAGGTATTACTTATCTGCAAATATAATTTCAATTGAAATGAAAGGGAAATTTCTTTTTCTTAAATAAAGTACTATTAATTGTTGGAAAAATTGTCTAGCCTGGGGATCCGGTTTGGCAGTGACTTAAATCACATTTAGGCTTATTCCTGTCTTTTGACATCTGACCATTTTCAAAAATTATCTACATTTCTATCCTTTCCACCTTCATCTAGAAATAAAGCCTTATGACTTAATCTGTAACTCTCATAATGGGGTGGAGGAGTCCGGGTATGGCTAGGAAAGAATTAGAACAGCGGGTGGCAGCCCTTCGCTGATTCTTTCACTGCAGTGGGAGGTTGGTTTGTGGTTTGCTGCTTTTCTTTCCTGACCGGTCCATCTTAAAGGGTCCCAGCTTGAATTGTTTTCACAATTCATTTCTTTTTAATTAGTTCTGAATCTGAGGTGTCGTTTTGGAACAACCCCCCACCCCCACCCCCTCCCCCCTTTTAAATGGTTTCTCTGTTTCTGTATGGTTTAATATGGTAGTTACCCACCACATTTGGCCCTTTAAATGTAAGTTAATTAAAATTCATTTCTTCAGTTGCACCAGCCACTTCTCAATAGCCACATGTGGCTAGTGGCAACTGTATTGGGATAGGACATATAGAGCATTTCCATCAATGTAGAAAATTCTTTTGGACAGAGATGGTCTAGAAAATGATGATTTCGGGTGTTTGCATGACACATTTTAACAATGCATTTCACAATTAGAACAGCCATTGTTTTAATAAGAATAAAACAGGATTAGAGCAAGTGAGTACTGAACAGAAGGGTTATAAAGTGCCATAAAGCAGAGATATTCTCTTCAGAAGAAATATAATAAAGTTGACATTTCACATGGGTTTTGAAAGTTCTAGACAGGCTTCCAGCACCATACTTCTAGTGGGAACTCTTATAATGGCCATTCATTCATTGGTTTGCCTAGGGTTTTGTTGGGGGGCTGCCAATGTAGTATTTCAGTTTCAGAAGTTGAGTTTGGCATAGTGAGATGCTGCCTATTAATAAAATGTCCTTCCTTTTATTACCATGACCACGTGAAAGCATTCATTAATCTTCTGTTTAAAAACTCTTACGAATTTTTCCTTGTAAAGCTACATTAACTTGGGTTAGTCTCGTTTCTTAACCTAATCTCATGAACTCATGTTACTTTTCATGGCATGAAGCATTTATTTTTGCATTTTTAATTTTTTAACTAAAATCAATTACAGACCCTTAGAGAAATAGAGGACCAAGTTTGTTCTTTATTGTTTCTGTTATTGACTCTAAATTAAAATTACAGAATACTTATTATTAAAGCAAAAATATTTGCTATTTTTCCATAAAAGAAATATTCCAAGCAAGAAGTTCCCAGCACTTCTCACTGTCTAAGTCATGACTTGAGGATCCATGTTGAGTTGTTCTCTTCTTTTGTTAAAGAATTTCCCTGCCTCTGCTTCTGCCATCTGCTGGTGCTTCATACACGTTCGATTTTAAAACAGATTTGCTTTATTGTTATTTAGGAAAGATTTGGGGGGAAACATCCTATTTACATTCATCTGTAATATTTTGATGTAGTGTTGCTTTGTTGTGTTATGTTTTTAAAGAATATTTTTAGCTTTGCTTTCAATTTTCTCTTCAGCCCTGTCTTATGGGGAACCTTTTCTAGGTTTTCTAAAACCTAGAAAAAACAGAAGAATGTGAGGGCAGAGCAGGTAAGAGGTAAAGAGGCAGACTTACTGATGAAAGGTCGTGGATCTAGAGCTGTTGCGGTCTTACCTACTTTCTGAATTTGGCTGAAATGTGGAATAGGAAATCTGTCCTGCTATTTCATAATTAAGGCAGCTTGACTGGGAGTGAGCATCCTGTTGTCCCATGGGATGATTTTGCACCACTGTATGACTTTGAAGATCGTCACTTTAGACTCTCTGGCTCTTCTGTAAAACTGGAAAATTGATTTCTCAATATCAGTAAGGTTCTGTATTTCTACAAGTGTTTAATTCTAGCAGGCTTCCATTCACTAGGTCAAACCTTCAACTCTGTCCTCACTTGTCATTCTTTTTACCTTTTCCTACTATTTTTGACTACTCTAAACTATTCTTATCTTGGGGAAAATCTCATTTTTTTTTTTTTGGTCCAAAAATAAATTATCCCACCAAATAAAGCCAGGCCCCAAAAATTTTTTTAAGGAGTCAAAATACAGAAATGTTATTTTCTGCCACCTTTCGTCTCTCTCATAATTTCCCTTAGGACTGCTTTGAGTAATTTTAGAGCTTTGCAAGCATGGGTTAGAAATTCTTTCATGATTTTCTCAAAGAGGAAAAGGAGCCCAAAAATAATAATTTCTTTTTTTTTTTAAACAAGAAATTGAGGGAAATAAGATGACTGACTTCAGGCATAATTAATGACAAAATAGAATAAGAACCCAAGTTTCTGCCTCCCGGGCCAGTGATTTTTATATAAAATTACAGACAATTCTTGTTATTATTCCTCCCCAATTTAGGAAATACACGTTAGCTTGAACCTTTAAAATTGTCATTTTTACAGCTCAAATATGGTCAAATTTTGACAGCTTCGCATGGCTCTACTCAACCTACGAGGGCTTCTTTTATCATTTCATAGCTGCATTCAATAGTGAAAACAGTATTTTTCTTTAAAAGTTTATCCACACTGGAATATGTATGTGTTTGAAGGACTGTTGATCCCAAGACGTTTGTGGAGTTTAAGTGGCAGAGTTGTACCCAATAGGCTGCATAACCCAGAAGAGAATGTGTGATGTTTCCAGAATGCCCTGTGACGAGATGCGACAATCAGAAATACCTCCTCGTGACCGAGTAGGTTCTTAATGGGATAGGAGCGCCCGTCTCTTCTAGAGCAAGCATCTGTCAGAGGCCCTGAATGACTGGCCTTCTAGGTGGGTTTTCCGACTGCCCAGCGTCTGTTCCTGCGTCTGGGCAGAGACGTTTGCCCTCAGAGTGGTGACCACAGCCCAGGAGTGGAGGGGAGCACAATGCAGCGCTGTTCTGGATTGTTTTGTCAGACTGCTGTTCATTTTTAAAAAGACGTTAAGGATTAAATACGATCTCAGGGTGCTGTGGATCTCAAAAGTAGCCTTTTTTCAGTAAGTACTTCTGCTGAAATAAAGTTTATTTACTTATATATTCTACAGTTTGGCTCCATTTTTCTCCGGGGACATATTTTGGCACTAGTTTTTGAGGACTTAATTTTCTTGTAATAATAAAAATGTACATATTCTCCTTTTTCCACCCTTAAACACCTGCTCATTTGGGCCATGCACATAAACTTTAGAGGAATGTTTCTGGGCTGGCCTGTGGGATTCCTGAGCGCATAGTTGTTTCCGTCTTGATAATTATCAAGCTGCTAAAGATTCTGTTGGAAAGAGGTAAGGGGAGTATTCTGGGAGTAGGGAGTGATTTTGATTGCGCACGTTTTAGGTTCTCTCTCTCCAGTGCCAAATTATAAAGGCAGTTTGGGTTCTTCAGATGGTTCCTTCCCCCTGCCTCTTGTCTTAAATTGGCTGCTTCCCAAGCCACGTCAATTTTTCAAGTCAGTTGAGAATGTCAAAGTGGCTGGTGTTGAAAGAGCCAATATGTTAGAAGATGCTTAAAGCCAAGTAGAACATTTATATGAATTAAAGAATATATTAGAAGATTATTTTTAAAAATTAGATTTGGGTGAAAAAAACCTGTTGAATTAATACTTGCATAACAGATATATCAGTGATAAATACTTGTAGAAGATATTCCCAAATAAGCAATAAAATTACCATTTTACAACTGAAGTATTGTATCCTGTGGTTGTTACATTTGCAAAGATTTGCCAACAAAAATAATACGAATAAACTTTCTCATATTGCAACTTAGAAATAACAAGATTTGAAGCAAGAAAAAGCCCGAGTGGTAATTTGTCCTGTCTAAATTTTGCTTTTACTTTGGTCTTTTGGCAGTTGAGTTTTTGATATAACAATTGTCTTATTACTGCCTTAGTTTCGACTGTACATTGAAGAACTGGACAGCCTGACAGTTGTGGCTGAAAGCTCATGAATTCTAAGCAGTACAAGTCTTCTCTCGTTTGCTTTGTTGCAGTAGCCTTTTCTCACACTTCAGTGAATTCTACTGGGGTCTTGTCTACTCTTGAACGCTAAGCGGAGGGTGGTTCTGCAGGCGACGTGCTGGTTTGGGCCCAGCCCGAGCGCTCACAGGGCCAAGATGGCCAAGTCCTCCTGGCGGGGTGCGGTGCAGGTGTAGGCGTGCAGGCTTCTGCGTGCAGGGGCGTCTTTAGGGTGTGCGCGCAGGAGCGAGGCACGAGGAGGCAGCAGCAGCTGGGCCCTCGGAAACAGACATGGCAATCGAAGCCTCCATGTGGCCGTGCGTCCCAGGAAGCCACATCCATTTTAGGATGAAATTCCTTACTCTTCTACAGATTAAATTTTCACTTCATTTCTCCTCGTTGAGCAGGTGGGGTATGGCAGTGGAAAAGGGAATAAATAGCAAGTGAATAGAGGCCTGGTTTAGAGATCCCACATTAAATGTCATGGTAAAACCAATGAACTTACAAAAACACACTCTAAAAATAATTTCAAACCAATTTCCTAAACATTTCTGAGAATTTAAAAAAACGTTATCTTAAATTTGTAACTAAGGTTTCTCACATTATCTTCCTACTTTTGAGGGAATTAATTTTTTACTCCCCTTATGAAATTGTAAGGTTATTTTCTTCAGTCATCCTAATTTGTTAACCCATACTTAATACATCATGATTTTTTTTTATAAGGAGGTACCGGGGATTGAACCCAGGACCTTGTACGTGGGAAGCAGGCACTCAACCACCGAGCTACATCTGCTCTCCAATGAGAGCTAGTTTTTTCGTTTGTTTTGTTTGTAGGAGGTACTGGGGAATGAACCCAGGACTTTATACATGGGAAGCAGGCTCTCAACCACTTGCTATATCCCCTCCATGTTTTTTTTTAATTATAGTTTTTTTCAAACAATTGTTTAAAAAAAAAAACTACTGCAATATAAGAATAACAGCAATATTAAACTTAAACATATAATCTATAATAAATGGTTAACTTGGGTAGTAGCCAGGAAATCCTGATTTTTGAAATTCAGAAGCTACTTCTTCACCATATGGACACTTCAAGAGCTTTAGAATTTTTATTCTAAAAAGGTAATATAAAAATTTAATATTTTATTTTACCTTGATATGAGCCATGAAATAGAACGTCTAGTGACATCATATTCATGAAATGACTTTGTTTTCTGATTGGCAGTGGAAATTTTCAGTACATGCTCTTCAGTGGGACGTGCAAAATCCAGAAGCACAGGTCATATAAACACACGTGTACCACGTTGTGTGGTAAAAATTTTCCATTTGCACATGGGTACATTGTTTCCATTTATATAGGGTACACTGAGAAGTTGACCTCCCCAAAGGGTAAGTTTTAAAAGGAGGAAATGGAGACCTGCCAGGCTGGTTGGCTGCAGTTGCGGACAAGAGCAGGGCCTGTCTGAACTGCCACTCAGTCTTTATTCTGTGAGTTTGCAGGGTTGGTGATTAGAGTGGCTTTCGCCCAATTATGCTGTGATTATTCTGCTGCACTGTAATTGACTGGGGAGATATGCTAATACCTGTCATTTGGGATGATAAAAGATGAGCGGGGGACGCAATGCATTATTTAGCTGGCTGTGTGATAGATGAGGGATGTGCAGAGTGCTTTAATTGCTGAGAAGAGAGGTTAAGCTGAACGAACGGATGAATTAGAAATGAGTTTTTTTATGGCTTGTGGAAAAGTGAAATAAAGGAAAATGTGCCTTAAAATAAAGCAGCAGATAGAAATGAGCACAAGGAAACCAGATCTTCTAGGCAGCTTCCTTTAACAATTTAAATATTAATGAAAAAGGCAGTTTAGAGTTCAGTAAATAATAATAGAAAGGAGAATATACAATAGATTCTCATATTAAGCAACAAAAAATTGTTAAAGGAGTTGTTTTTATTTGAGATGACAATATTGGTGATTTACAGCCTCTTAAATTCAAACTGTGTTTTGGGTTACACTGAAATGTATTACACAACAATTCTGAATTCCATGCTGTGCGTCTTTTGAGTGTTAGCTTAGAGGGATCAAGACTTCTTGTGCCTGCGTATCTTTCAGTAAATGCAGGCAGAGGAAGGCAAGAAAAAGAAATGAATATTTATAGTACTATGAGAAGGTAATAATATAATTAGCAAGAGAAAGTACAGATAATTCTCGAGTGACAGGATCAAAGGCTTGCAGTGGTATCACCCTCATGCCACACACTTAAGTATTAGTCATTTTATGGGGGGAAAAATTAGGAAAGTGGTATTTTCCTTTTCCTATTGCTTCTTCTTCTTTTACCGGATGTGACATTGTATCCACAGCTCACCGAAGTGTTTTATAATATGCGTTTGTGATCTGCGTGGTTGTGTACCTGATTTGATGTTAGTGTTGTGTTTGGTTTCAGTTCTGTGCGGTGACCAGGGCGTCCCTTTGAAAATGAGGTCAGCAGCCTTCGGCAGAACCAGAAGGCCGGTCCCCGTGCGCTGTGTGCTTCCAGGCACGTTGTGCTTTACCAGATGACGATGTGGAAGTTTGCTCTCTCCTACTGTGCTGTTTTCTCTTGTCGATGAAGCAAGGGGAATGCAGGTTACATAGCAGGGGTGTTGTGTTTTTTTCAATGAAGCAAATGGCCCTTATATATTGTTGGTTATCTGCAGACACTCAGCTTATCAGAGCCATTGTGGCTCGTCCAATATAGCAGAATTTTTCAGGGAATAGCTTTCAACCAGGTTATTGAGTGGTAAGGATCTGTCTAGGATAAAGCATGCCTGTTGGAATGGATGTCAGTTTTAGACAGATGCTCCACTCTGCTACCTAAAGAAGTTTGGGCAGAGCTGATCGCTTCCCCCCCAGTATAATGGACTGCCTCTTTTGCACATTCTGTCTGAAATAAAGTCTCAGTGTTCTTGGAATTCTGAAATAGACTCTTGTAGCTATGGAGTTCTCTCAGATTTAATATGAAGGGTTTCATGCACAGAACATCTTGTGAGGCAAAGTAGAAGCTGTAAAGGAGAAGATTCAGTTAGCGTCAAAGAACTTAACAGTAAATGGACACAAGGCAAGCAGAAAAACCTGTAAACAAACGGTACCTGAGAAGAACTTGCACAGGCTCTAGTTAACGCAGCTCTAAAGTACCGTGGTTTAGAACGTAAGCTCCATAATGAAAGAGGGCACTTGCCATTGGGAGACACAAGGTATCTTAACATTTTTTCTTGTCAGTGGAGTATAAACAGCAGTATACAAACCTATTTACATTTGAACATCATTTTTTTTGCTTGAATACTAGTATATTTATAATTTTTCCTTCCTTTTAGGCAGTTTTTCATTTCTGAGACTTTATGCCTGAATCTTAGCTAAATTATCATCACTAGAATATGAAAATGATTTTCTCTTTAAGGTCTTAATTGAAAGGTTTTGTTCAATATGGACAGAAAGAAATCTCTGGCCTTTTTTCCTCGCTTGATATAATATGTCTCGTGGTAAATTTGATTTATGATAGCATGAAATTGTTCTTTTACACTATTGTATGTCCAAGAACTGTGTGATGTCACCATTCTTTGCTTTGGATTAAGTTCTTCCCCTTGGAAATGCTAGCTCTTAAAACTGAGACCTGCAACACAAAGCAACTTAAATCGAACTCCCTTAATATCTTTTAATATTACTGTCACTCAGTTAAAGGTTTTGCTTTTTTAATGGTAATGAATTTCAGTTTTTTAAACAATATAGATATGTGATGTCATTATAAAAATATAAATGACTAGAGAAGTCGGAGGAACAGGGCAGTAAGAAACGGCACTGTCCATTCCCTGCGTGTGATAAAGTGGTACCCGAGGCGTCCGCCAGGAGGACTTCCTGGCTCTTGCATCAAGCACAAGGGGTGTGACAAATACAGCTGTGCTTGGTGAGCTGTGGAAGGGACAAGAGCAGGGTAAGCCTCCTTGAGGCGACTGTCGTCCAGGAAGTGGTCGGTCTGATTGGTTAAGACAGAAATCATTAACATCAGATAGACAGTACACATTTTTTTTAAAACTTGTTTTAGTAACTTTTTTCCTAAAGGTACATAGATCACACAGAATGTTACATTAAAAAATATAAGAGGTTCCCATACACCCCACTCCCCACACCCCCCACTCCTCCCACATTGACAACTTCTTTATTAGTGTGGTACATTCATTGCATTTGATTAATACCTTTTGGAGCACTGCTGCACCACCTGGATTATAGTTTACATTGTAGTTAACACTGTCTCCCAGTCCATTCAGTGGGTTATGGCAGGATATAGAATGTCCTGCTTCTGTCCCTGCAATATCATTCAGGACAACTCCAAATCCCGAAAATGCCCCAATATCACACCTCTTTTTCCCTCTCCCTGCCATCAGCCTCCTGTGGCCACTGTCTCCCCATCAATGATATAATTTCTTCCATTGCTAAAGTCACAGTAATTCTATAGTAGAATACCAGCAAGTCCACTCTAATACATAGGTATTTTTTAAAGATTTATCTTATGTATTTCTCTCCCCTTCCTGCTCCCCTTCCCTCCCCCCGCCCCCGTTGTCTGCTCTCTGTGTCCATTCCCTATGTGTTCTTCTGTGTGCGCTTGCATTCTCAGTGGCACCAGGAATCTCTTTTTGTTGTGTCATCTTGCTGCATCAGCTCTCCATGTGCGCGGTGCCACTCCTGAGCAGGCTGTACTTTTTTTGCATGGGGCGGCTCTCCTTGAGGGGTGCACTCCTTGCGCGTGGAGCCCCTCTACGCAGGGGACACCCCTGCATGGCACTGCATTTCTTGTGTGTGGCAGCACTGTGTGTGGGCCTGGTCGCCACACGGGCCAGGAAGCCCTGGGTTCGATCCCTAGACCTCCTATATGATAGCCAAATGCTCTTATCAGTTGAGCCACATCTGCTTCTGTCTAATCCATATTTTATTCCTCCATCCTGTGGACCCTGGGATGGTGATGTCCACTCCACCTCTAAATCAAGAGGGGGCTTAGATCCCACATGGTTGATGGATGCAATTCTCCTGCTTGCAGTTGTAGGCACTCTCAGTTCCCTGGTGTGGTGGTTGACCATCCTCACCTTCCCTGTTAACTGACCTGGGTAGGTCCAATGACCCGGAGAGTAGGTGTTACAATTCTGCTGAGGCTCAGGGCCCGGCTGGCACATGGCCAGTCCAGAGATTCAAGTCCCTAAGCATACACCAACCCCAGAGCCAACCACAGGTTCAGTGAAAGTGACAGAAGAGGCATGTGTAGAGAGGTCACATCTGAGTCCAACTCCATCACATTCAGGAGCACAAATTCCTAAGTAGGGCCCACTGGCAAGGCACTGAACTCCAGAGCCATCTGCCATGACCATAGGACCTGGGTGTCTCTGTAGCCCTCAGGAGCACCAGCACCTGGGGTTGTATCTACTTTGGCTGTCTCTGGGATCCTGCTGAGATGTGCGTAAGCGCAACCCCTCTGATGACCTCCCAACTCATTTTGAAGTCTCTTAGCCATATAAACTCATTTGTCTTTACCATTTCCCCCTTTCAAGGTCCTTTTCTAGTTGCCTCACCAGCCGGTGCTTGGTAGTAATCCCCTTGGCGCCAGGCATATACATGTCCAGTTTTTAGGTGGGGGCAGGGGCTCTTCTTTCTGAATGGATCCCTTCACTGAAATTTCACAAGTTTTTTCTTAGATAAACTATAACTAAAATGCATATGTAAGATTTCCAGTTTAGGGTAGGTTTTTTTAAATAATTCTTGAACTTGTGATGCTACCTCTTCAGAATCCTTTTGGACTTCTAGGAATTTTTCAAGCTTCTGCTCAGCCTGGAGCCTGGGCCAGGCATCAGGGGAGGCCTTCCACTTGTCCTTTTGACTTGCGGTTAATTTATTTCCTTAAGAAATAACAAGTAATTACTTTTCCTACATCAAGCCTGGTCTTCATTCATCTGCCACCCTAGAAAAGATGCAGGTCGTTAATCCATTTACTAGAGAATAATCATTAGTTCTATCTTACCTTATTTTATTGTTTTGAGGTTTCTTCTTGTCACTAAGGACTGTTGTGGTTTTTGTGTTTGGTTTTTTTTTTTTTTGTCTTTATTTAAATTTACCTGTGGAACTTGCACAAAGTACCTTGCAAAATAGCTGCTCAAAAATTTTCCTTGAAGAAGAAGATGTTAATATTTACCTTCAGTTTCTCAAGACTTTAGTGCTTCCTGGAATATTTTCTCCCTGCAATCATTTGTCTCCCCTAACTTTTTTTTTAAGATTTATTTATTTATTTCTCTCCCACCCCCACTCCCCATTGTCTGCTCTCTGTAGCCATTCGCTGTGTGTTCTTCTGGGTCTGCTTGTATTCTCGTTAGGTGGCTCCGGGAACCAATGCTGGGACCTTCTGGAGGTGCTCAATCTCTTGCGCCACCCAAGCTCCCTGTTCTGCTACGTCTCTTATGGTTTCTCCTCTGTGTCTCTTGTTGCATCATCCTGCTGCGTCACCTCTCCGCACGCGGGGCACTCCTGCACGGGGCGGCATTCTGCCTGGGCCAGCTCACCCTGCAGGCCAGCCTGCCCTCACCAGGCATCGAACCCTGGGCCTCCTATTTGGTAAACGGGAGCCCAGCTGCTTGAGCCACAGCGGTTTCCCTGTCTTCCCTAACTTTGCTAAAGATAGAATCTTGATACAGAAAGAAAAATAAATTTTCTAAAAATGGAAAATTGCAAAATTCTTACAGGTGCCCTCTGGTTAGATGCAAAAGGAAAGGGAATGTACTGCAATGCATGTATCAGTTTTCTGTGCAGGCCAGCGCACAGTGAAGGCTGGCCTCAGTATGGACTGTGGTTCACCGAGTCGGGGTCCACTGCTCGCCCCTGGCAGGTGGCGGGATTTGTTTGCCAGGACTGTGGTTCTGAGGCCTCAACGCTGCTCCCCACTGCTGGCCGGGGGCTCTTCCCAGCGCCCTCCCGGCCAGGCAGAAGATGGGCTTCAGATGTCCCCACCTCTAGGACTCACCTGCCCAGGCCCGCCTGGGTTCCCTATCAGAGGTTGCCGATCAGGAACCACAGCTACATGGACAGAGTCCTCTGGCCCAGCTGTCACCACTGCGCTCAGACGTGAGGGCGGGGTGTCCAGGCTGTGTACACCAGGGGCTGGGAGCTGGGGGCTGGCTTCAGAATTCTGCCTGCTGGCAGGTTTTCTCTTCGTGGGCTCAAAGTGTCCTTAACTTGAATTTTTAAAAATGCAGTTCCGGAAAAAGAAGGCAAGATATAATCGAACACATATGACTGACAGCATTGAAAAGAAATAGTAAGCATCTTTTAACAGAACTCTCCATCATAGCAGCAGTTTTATTTCTCGTATTGTTAGCTGCCGTGGCTTTGCTACAGGAGCCAGGGAAGTAATTTCTTACAATTTAGACTCTTACTGTGTGGTTGATATACTTCTGGGGTGGATGGAGAATGCAGGGACATTTCTGTTTTCAGTGTTTCTGTTGAAGGTTTTGTTTATCTCAGTTTCCTCTTTCAGTAGTTAAGCTTGGTCATTAATTCAGGAATCCTCATAGGCTTACTTGATAATAGGAAAATAAAGTCTCAGATAAGCCCTGTTAATTTTATAGACTTGAAATGCTAGAAAGAAAATTTTTCTTTAAAACAATATTTTTATAAACTCATACTGAAATTTGCATTGACCAATCATTTTTAGAGTAGAAAAGGAGAAACTTGTTTTCTGGAAATTATTTCGTTTGAATTTTTAAAAGAACAATATAGGTTTTTTTTCCTACAAATTCTCTGGATCAATCCCAAGTACAGCATAACATAAAAAGACCCCAAACTATCTTTAGTCTTTTTTAAAATCAATATCATATACTCTTTTAAAATTATCTACCAAGATATATTTTGAATTTATTTTTTCTAACAGCTGATTCTTCTTAGAATTCAGTGGAGTTGCTGTGTACTCAATTTGAATGAGTCCTTTTGGTGGGGAAATTCCGTTGAGCCCAGACTTATAAAAGGCAGACAGGGAGCCTAGTGAATTTGTTTTCTAAAGTCACCCAGATTATGGAAATGTGACAAATACTATAGTTTCAAATGTAATTAATATTTATCAGTCTTAATTCAAGAATCAAAAGTTTAGAAGAATTCAACAATATGCTTTGTTATTAGAACAGTATGATTTACTAATATTCCAGAGAAATTGCTGTTTGCATGAAAATACTAATCGTTTCTTTTGCAGAACTTTCTGAGTTTTAATGTAGTATCTTACAGATTCACGCTTTTGGGGGAGCATATGTGACAACAGTATGAACTCTACTGTGAGTAAGAAAAGCAGTGTCCTGTGGTGACACAGCACCGACCTTATTTGCAAGCTTGAGGGTGGAGTAGTCCTTCTCTTGTTCAATTCCATCTCTTCTCTTCACCACCAGCCTCAGGTGGCCTGCAGGAGGGCTGGGAGGTGAAGATATGCTCAGATACCTCCCTGATTCCCTACAGGCTTCTCCTAAAGTATTACCATTAACTGTGTGTGTGTGTGTGTGTTAAGATATATTTTATTTATTCCCCTCCTCCTTCATTGTTTTCCGCTCATTGTTTGCTGTCAGTGTCCATTTCACTGTGTGCTCTTTGGGTCTGTTCATCTTTTCTTTAGGAGGCACTGTCTATCTCATTGTGTTCCTCTTTGTGTCTCCTTGTTGCATCATCTTGTTGTATTAGCTTGCCAAGCCAGTCCATTGCAACAGCTTGCTGTCTTGCTAGTCTTTTCCAGAAGGCACTGGGAACCGAACCTGGGACTTCCATGTGGTAGGTGGGAGTTCACATCTGCTTGAGCCACATCTGCTTTCTAGCAGCTATTTCTTGAATGCCTTTATTCTGAGCCCTGGGCTGGGCTATCTGTTTCCTCCGACTGGAAAGGGCACCATTTTTGGTGGCACGTGGTGTTCATCGGGAACAAACCTTGTGATCAGAAGGAGGCAGATTGCTGCACACAGACTCCCGACTCGCTCACCCTTGCTACATACAGAGGCCAGGGTAATGGTGAAGAGCTGCTCTCCGTGCGCTGCAGTTCCACTGGAGCCACAGGCCAGGTAGCCATGACGCAGCAGGGCTCGCCAGGGGCAAAGTGCAGTGTGACGTGGGGTCCCTGGCCTTGGAGGGGATTTGACATGGGAGCCACACATCGCCAACAGATGGGCAGGATCGCGGATCTTCGTAAGGATGGAGGGTGGAGGGCCTTGAGCGCCACACCGAGTCATTGCATCTTCATGAGATGCAGCCAAAGGCGCTTCAGCAGGAAAAGGGGTTTTTGTTTTAGAAATTCGTAAGATTTGTCAACAGTATGGTATCTGTTGACATAAGGACAGCCTGGATTTGGAGAGGATACATTGATTAGTTGTCTATTGTTAGCTTTTTACAGTCAAATGAAGATGTGAAAGTGCTTGGGAAATTGCAAAGTGCTGTGTAAATAAAAGTTGCATATTATCATTTATAGCCGCTTGTTATAGATTTCTGTGAAGTCAAGAATAAAAGAAAGTGGTGAAATTCCTCCATTAGCTAGAAAGTGGCTTAAATAAAATATCAACTAAACTAAGTCTGCTTATTAGAGAGAATGTAAAAATTAGTTTGTTTTTGTCATTTTTAATTTTTAAACAAATATTCAATATTTATATATACTGTAGAATAAAAAGGTTGTTGAAAGTACATTTTGATTAATTTCATGGAAATTAGCCAATTGGTAAATGAAGGAAATGTTTTTTCTTGTATTTTCCGAAAAGCGTTCTGTGATTAGTGTTAACAGGTTCTGAAAGGAGTTCATTCCGCATTTACTGATTGCCTTTCATGGGTGAGCCCGGTCGCGAGGTGTCAGTGACCCTTACCTGCCTAACGCCTGAGTCTGCTGCCTGGCTGGACCTGATGGCCGCCATCCTTGCTTGGCCTGGGAAAGAGTTTGCGATCAAGAGAACAGCCTTCCTCGCACATTTGTTCTTCCTTCGTTTGCCTCCGTGTTTCAGAATTAAGAAGACGCCTTCTGGGAAGTTAAATGACATGCAGTGTATTTGGCTTTAGAGAGAAAGAGGAGCGGAGAGTTGATTTCAGTGCTTGTTGCTTAGTCGACAGCAACCCTGCCACTTGCCATCAGCTCTGGGCCTTTCCAGGGAATTGGTTCTTGGGGAGGCATGTCAAGAGGAAGGGTATTGTTCCTGGCAGGGCACTTGAACTTCTAATCACCAGATTCCTGGCTTAATTGCAATTACCTGGACACCCAGGCAGGGTGAATATTTGGAAAAGAATGTAATTAGTGAAACAGGAGCTTTGCTGCCAGCTCCTTGTCTAGGTAGCAGCACGGGTAAGTTCACATCTTCACAGACACCTGATCATCAGGCCCTAAAACAGTGCTTAGAGGGAATCGTGCAAAATACATCTCAGCTTTGAACTCAGAAACAAATGTGGCTTTAAGGCAGAGAGTGTTCGATTTTTCTTTTAAAATAGACTATACATGAGTAGATCTTTTAAGAGTGGTTAATTATCTGGAGTAAAAGAATTATTTACCAAATACTATTTCCATCTAAACCATAGTCATTACGTACTTTGAGTAATAGCTGTAAAAAAGAAACAAAAAACCCTAGGCTCTGTGACCATGGGAGAAAAAAACATTGTCCAATATCTAGTTGCTTTATATGTAGTCCTTCTTAAACAATACTCTTAAACAGATTTACTCACAAGAAGAGTTGTTTCTTACGAATATAGATTTTAGCTTATTTTAAAAGCATTTTAATATCTTTAAGGCAAAATCTGAAATTTAACTTTTTCCTTTCATTGATTTATCACATTCAAGAGCCCCAGCTTCCTGCCTTACCCCCGGGGTGTTAATAAGTATCTGCTTCTGGTTTACTTTACACATTTTTTATCCATCCTTAGTCCCATGCTATTGTTCTCTTCTCAGCTCCTCTGAGCGCTGTCCTTCCTTTGCATCTCAGCAAATTCCTTGTCCACACCAAGGTTAACTTTGTCCATCTATGGCTAGTTAACTCACAAATGGTATTTACAGCTTCTTCCCCCTGAAGCTGATTTTTTTTTCTTCTTTCATTTTTAGCCTTCTTTTAAAAAAACTCTGGAGAGTGGTGTGCCCTGGCTGCCAAGCCTTCCAAGCTTTCCACGGGAAGAGGCACTCTGGTGCCTCACTGGCTCTCGCTCCTTCCGAATCCTTTCCTCAGGCCATCCCCCAACGAAGATCATGTTTTTTTCCTGTTTTCCTGCCGTAATTCCTTAATACAAATAAGATCTCCTATTTGTGTATCTTTTTTCATACATTTGATAATATTTTTATTTTTACAGCAGTGAAAATAAAAGCTTAGAGTCCAGAGCTCGGCTGCATTTGCATGTATGTGCATTCCAGTTTGGCCTTAATCCCTGCACCCTCACCTTAGAAATGGGAATAACCACTGTACCTACCTCGGAAAGTTGTTGGGAGGATGGAGCGGATTGCTTCTGTGAAGGGCTCTGGTGTAGTACCTTCTGCACCAAGCCGCGGCAGGCCTTGCTGCTGCCACGCCGTTGTTTTCGAGCCCCACGTCAGCCCAGGTGATAAAACTGCAGTGCCAAGCCCTGGGCCAGTGCTCTGCCTCCTCATCAGCATGGCTTTCACCACCCACCTACCCCAAGCCTGTCAGAGTTAGCCAATTAAAACTCAGGCTGCCCAGCTAAATGTGAATTTCGGAGAAACAATGAATAACATTTTAGTGCAAGTATATCTCAAATATTGCATGGCAAGCTTACATTAAAACATTATTCATTGTTTTTCTGAAATACAAATGTCATTGTCTGACCTGTATTTTATCTGGATACCTTAATCTGTCCATCTTCAGTGTCTACTATATGACAAGCTCTGTGCCAGTCCTTAACTGATAGATCAAAAATACAAGGGAAGACAGCTGATTAAACCCCTCTGTGCACTACAATATGTAAAACCTGCTTTTGTTTTTCAGTCAATCTAATTAAAGGGCAGTTAAACTGAAGTTGCCACTCTGTAGCTTTCAGAAACCCACGTTGTGTTGTAGGTGGAAAATATTTTATATGGAAACGACACCATAGTAAATTTTTCCAGCGGCTAATAAATACTGAGTTTGCAGTGGGAAAAGTGAGACAGTAAATATGAAAGAAGCTAAAGATAGTCCATGTGTGCTGTCACTCTTGGGAGTTAGAATAGGTTTTACAAAGCAATCCTGATAGCTGAATCTCCTTTTTCAAGTGCATACCTCTTTTGTAGCCTCCAATGTTAGATAGATCCTCTTGCTTTCTCTTGCTAATGTGCTTTTTTCCTTTTCTGCTTCTCTCTGTTAATTGTTGTAAATGCTGTAGACATGAGTTTAAATTTTAGAGCTTTCTCTGTATTCTCACAGAAAGCACCAGCAAGGCATTCCATAAGGAATCCAATGCCAGTGGCTCCGTTGGGACTACTCTTAAGTGTTCCTTCAGCACTGATTGGGGCGTTTTGCTTTGTAAAAAGCATCTCTCTGATGGTATTTTTAAAATATGCTTTATAGAAATGCTACAATTCACAGTGAGGACGGATGGGTCATCCTCACCCTAGGGTTTGCAGAACTCAGATGAACATTTCCTACGGTGGCCCCTTCTCTTTTTACATTCAAATGCTCAGAGACAGAATGTTTACCAGAACAGGTAAATGAGCTGTCAGTTGTTTTCCTTGACACTGCGAAATGTTGGATAAGGACGGAAAGTGGGAGGGAACTAACATTTACTGAGCAACACATAAATTCTGACCCTTTGCAAAGTACCTTATGAGTGTTTTTTTTCCTCTCTCTCGATAGGCAGGTAGTCTGTAACGCCTGTTTCACAACTTAGGAAGAGGAGCAGAGAGGTTAGGTAACTGTCACTATAGGACAAATAACTTTGCAGGGGCCGTTTTATTTTCTGTTAAGAGATTTTTTAGATGGTGGTGCTATTAGCTGATTTGCCGTGATTTGGAAAACAGTCTATAAATTATAATTTATTAGTTTATCAGGCATGTAATAGTTAACATGTAAAGCCCTTTTTACAGGTACTTCTAATAAGTCAGACTTTGCCATTTCATGTATAACAGTTACTTACGTATGTACTCACAGTCAGTGAGTAGAGCTAATAAGCTTTTTCCTTTAGGGCCTCCATAAGGCCAGGGCATTAGTGGAGAGAATTGCACCTCTCTGTGATTTGTCGCAGGGTGCTGTTACTTCAGCAAATGTGCTGAAGTCCAGGGTCTAGTTCTCTATTCTGCAAGGCTCAGAAAGCAGTTTTCCTAGGAGGATACCAGAGGCTGAAGACATTCTCTCTCTGGAAACCCTCACTAGCCAGCCCTGTTGGTGAGGCAGATCTCTTCCTGGAGGCAGACCTTCGCAGGAAGGGGCTGCTTCAGGAGCCCGGCATCAGACTGTGGAGCGGTCAGCTAGCTGAAGATTTGCAGCATCGGACTAAGGTAGCCTGACCTTGACTTCCAGGACAGGGTTGATGTCCGGCTCTGGAACCCTTATCCTGTTGTCAGCCTTGCCGTGGAAAACCTCAGTGGTTCTTCTCTGCTCCTGCGGCTGGCTGGCCCCAGGGCTGGACGTGGTTCTCTGGAGGTGAGCAGACCCGGGTCAGCTTAGCGGCAGGTGTTGCTAGCCTGGGAGTTGGGCCTTGCTCTCTAAGGCTACTCTGTATTTAGCTGCTCAATAGTAATAAACACACTTTTTTTTTTATTAAGTTGTCTTTTTTTTTAAAGATACATAGATCACAAAAAATGGTACATTAAAAAATGTAAAAGGTTCCCACATACCCCACACCCCCACTTCTCCCACATCAACAACCTCTTTCATCATTGTGGCACATTCATTGCATTTGGTGAATACATTTTGGAGCACTGCTGCACCACATGGATTATAGTTTACATTGTAGTTTACACTCTCCCCCAGTCCATTCAGTGGGTATGGCAGGATATATAATGTCCAGCATCTGTCCCTGTCCCCAGCCCTCTTTCCTTCATCCTGCCCCCTCCCCCTTTCTCCCTTTCCTTCCTCTTCTATACAAATAAGCAGGAAAGGGATTTACCCGTATTCTGTTATTTTATTAGGAACTGAATACAGTTTTTTAAAATGTTCCATCTCCAAGTCCAAATATTTTATACCAGCTCCACTTTATACTGTACTGCGATAGTTTGCTTAAACTACTGAAAAAAAAAAATTATAAGTAGTTCTTTTTATATATCTGAAAGGAATGATGTAGTGTTTAAGTAAAAAGATTTCTTTAGCAGTATTTTGTCATATTTGGGGGAAATTAGGTCTCTGAGTCCCTCCCTAACTGATCTGAATTGTACTGAGACAAGTCATGGGGAAAGGATCCCAGTTTGTGAACACCTATGTGAAAAATGAGGTGACAGATGGAAAATGCTCTCAAGTACAGCCCACTCCAGGCAATAAAGCACTGTTTCTTTTTTTCATTAAAGCCAGAACTGCTTAAGCTCTGGGAGTTCCCAGCTCTGTGCCTTCATTTGGTGTGCATGTGCTTGGGAACGTGTTCATGTAAAAGGGTGATGGTTTTGTGGTCCACGCAGCATTTTATTTTAAATTCAAAGCCCATCGCTAATTGATGAAAGGTGCCTTTATGGTACAGGTACTGTAAGCTGCACCACGCACTTTTCCTGTTGACCCGTGGCTTCCTGGACATGTTGGTCTTTAACCCAAAACTTGTAAATGAACCCTGCAGGGAAATCATCAGGATTTGAAACAATCGTGGTGGTGGAATCAGGGGTTAAACCGTTACGTGCCCGCAGGAACTGCCGTTTAAATTGGACTGCTTGCTTTTCTGAAAGCAGGTCGTGTGTACAGGGAGAATACTAAAGCCACGGTCGGTACATGGTTGTGCTAAGCCATCAGGAGGAGTGCGCTTGGGCCTGAGGACCACACAGACGTGGGAGATGGCTGGGGTCTTGTCCAAGATCAGGACAAACGACTGCGCCTCACTGTGCAGAAGTCCGCCTTTTAAATGCAGATGTTGGAGGAGTATGGCAAATACAGGACGTGTACGCATTGTACGTGTAGAGCAAGGTACACCCTGGTGTGACAGGTACCCAGTTCAGAAACACCCCGAAACCCCTCTGGTAGCGTCCCCCTGTGCCTCACAAAGGGTAGCCATGGTCCTGAGGAAAAGGCAGGACAGCTAGGACCAGGCCGTCATCGTCGATGGTAAGCCATCTTTTATTTAGCCTTGCTACGGAAAACAACTTCATTTATCCACTCTCAAATGTTAAAAGCTTTGTGCAAAGAAAGCACAGGCTTTATTCAAGGAGTGTGTATTCAACACAACTTTTTATTCTTTCATGTGGATGTTAAAAAGAAATCTTAGACGTGTGTATGTCACAGAAGAAGATATTATTTTTCTTGCCTTGAAAATTAGTTACTCTTCACAAATTACAGAAAGGAAGGAAAGTTAAAAGAGTTCAGGTCTTCTCGGGTTTGTGTTTACCGTTCTTCTACAATTGCTGTTTTCTGAGAACTGTATATAATCTGAGAATTGAAAATTGTCTCCTAACAATTAGATATAAAATATAATGTGCTCTAGATTTACAGTGTCTTCTGTTCAGTATCTAAATGAAGAACTTCTTAATTTTCATGCTGTTTTTAAGCCCAGACCCCTTCCCGCTGCCCTCGTGTTGCTGTGGTCTTAGCAGGCAGCTTATGTCCAGGCTCTGCTGTCAGAGAGTGAGCCACAGCTTAGGACCTTTGCCGGCATGCTCGTGCTGCTGTTTTAGAAAGCCCTCGTGTCCCAGCAGAGGATCTGGAAGTTAGTGGTGGGGAGATCCTCACTTTCCATCAAAGCAAAACTAAGATGGTTTTGCTTGGAGAGAAAGGGGATTGTTAAATGGTTTCCATTCAGTGAATCTCCTGGAAAGAAAGCATCAATACAGTACAGTTTCTTCTTCATTTTTATTTTCTTTGGGCCTGCACCTTGCCTTTCCCCTCCCTTGACCTGGCTTGGGAGCAGGAATAGCGACTGGAAGGAGGAAACCAGCACTGCGGTGGAGTCACCTGGCTTTGAAGCCCCGTGTCATGGCCACTCAGCCCATGGCCCAGCTTCCTTGATGTGGGAAGCAGGCGGCTGGCGGCTAAGCAGGACAGGGAGCGTGGACCGTGCGTCAATAGTCGTCGCAGCTGTCACTCGCTGCATGCCCCGCACCGGGAGCCAAAAGACTTCATAATGCTTTTACCAGGTAATCAATGAAGAAATTGAGGTCTTGGGGAGTTTAAGTGATTGGCGTATGGCAAAATGGCTAGTTGCTGGCAGAACCAGGAAGTAAACTGATTCACAAGGCCTGTGCTCTCCGCCACTGGCTGTGCCAGCTCCTCCCTTCCCAGAGAAGTGGAGGCAGCAACTGGTGCCAAGTAGTGGGCAGGTGGCGCAGCGGGCAGGTGTGGTGCACACTTGTCAAGGTGGGGTCTCCCCATACTGGTTCTGCTGGGAGGGGGAGCATTTTCTTTCCCCTGGGGCACCATGGTTCTCAAGGAGATAGGCACCTGCCAAAAATGTAGATGTAGAGCTTTCCTTGCTGTTCAGCGTAGCAGTGACAGGCTCAAAGGGTAAATAGTCTTATTATTTCTCTGACCTGCCCAAACCCTCATCTACTCTTTTTGCTTTATTTCAACATGCTTTGATTGATTGATTTCATTGATTTATTCATTCATTCCTCCAGAAAGTATTTTTAAATCCTATGCATTTTGCACAGTGCTTATATTTTCTTGTCTTTTACTCCCTTCTCACATTTTCCTTCTTTCCCTTCTAATTTCTGCTCTTTCTTGCTGTCACTGTGTCCTCCTATATGTAATTGTCTGTTATAAATAGCCAGCTTTTCCATAGGTACAGTTAATCCCACAATCAGCTGCTCTCAGGGACTTGAGTTGAGTTTGTGACGAATCCCATATGATTAAGACCTAAAACAATTTCAGATACTTCAGAACTCACAACTCTGTAAAATAAACCATCATATCCCGTTGCACCAGGGGGTCATTGTCGGTTGAGAACTGTGTGGCATCACAGATGGCGTTCTTCATGGGAGATGACCCCACAGAGCAGCCCGCCTCCAAGGTTGGGTTCTCTGCTATCTAGTGAACCTGGCTATAGCCAAGATGGAAGAAAATCTGATGCTTTATCTGCTTCAGTCAAGTTCTTGGCCCTCTTGATAAAACACATTTAACTTGCTGCTACTTGGGTTCCCTCCGAACATAGTCCGGACCTCTTGGTTTGCTGGAGGTGAGCTGCTTGCCCAGACCGCGTAGGCTGCGCAGAAGCCAGGTCCCTGCAGCAGTGCGAGCTGCTGGGCCTTGGGTGGCCCTGCTCACAGGGTCTTGGCATGTCACCCTGCACTGGCAGCGTCAGGACTCACCCCCTAGGACAGGAGTGTAGGCGTTTGCAGCGCAGGAAGGTGGAGAACTAGAGCACACGTATGGGAAGAAAAGTCCTCTCTTCGACTTCACCGGTGGGTCTGTGCCCGCCCTGCTCTTAGCTGCACTTGGACGAATCTGCCCCTAGTTCTACGTGTTCTTCCTTTCGCCATTTCAAGGCCCATCAATAAATAAGTGCAGGAAGAGCACTCGAGGCCGGGGCGCGGACCTGACTTTTTGTGTGAAACCGCAGCTCTCAGAAAGTGTACCTGACCAGACGTGCACGGGCACCGACACACACACCCTTGCTGGTCCTTCGAATTCTTGGGTGTGACGTCACTGGCAGTGCAAATGATGGTAACGGCTCTACCCGAGAAAAGCACCTTCTCGTGGTCTCTGTGTCTGTAGATCCTGACCCACGTTGGAGGTAAATAATCGAGCCTCTCTGGACCTCAGGTTCGCATTTTAAAAACACATTATAGTGGTAACTATTTACTATGGCTTCATTTGGGTCCTGAAAATTCTGGGCAATTCCTAACAGTAGTAAGTGTTTCTCCTCCAAAGCAGTCAAATTTAGCCTCTCCTATATGCTTGTAAGAATTGATGGAGTCTATGTTGGTTAATATTATGGTGGGTTAGCTATCAAACTCTAATATACCTCATTTTATTTTTTATTAACTCGATATGTCCTAAGTGTGTCAGATATGAGAACCTTAATTTTCTCCTTATTACAATTTACATAATATTCAACGGCAAGTTCCTATTTGTGGCCTAACATTGTCAACCATGGCTGCCTGGCTATAAAGCTACTAATGAAGTAAAAACCTGATGTTTGCAGCATATTGCTAATGTAACACCACTGACTTCTTGTATAGACAACTGTTGATATAGTTATTTGGTTGCTTTAGAAATGTTCTCTAGCAAAATCCCCTTTTCCCCACCAATGGGGGAAAGGCCTGTCTCAGTTTCTTACCACTCTTGAAGTTCTAAGCTCTCTATTTTCAGGAAGTATAGTCATGTTCCTTGTGCCAGTAATGTTATATTGTTCAAGGGCAATCCTGTTTGAATGCTAAGAACATAGACCAGTTGCCAGTGTCTGAAGCAAACCGAGAGAATTTTCTCTCTGAAGAATTCAGTATCAGTTTGACACTCGTAATCATGAGTGGTAGGTAATGAGAGGCTGCAGGCCAGCAAGAAGTAGTTTTGCAAACATACCTTTCTTTGTAACACATCAGCACTTAGCAGTGCAGCTTCTACGACTAACAATGTAACTCCTCAAAACAGTATTCCAATATCCTCGCCTAAGAGAATAACCTTTTTTGCTTGGAATCTTTCATTGTTCTTTTAAAGGGGATGATGTAGAAAAGATAGTTAATTTTTGAAATTTACAGTTACGTGAAAAAGGTCACACAGAATATAAAACCAAAAATCGTCTGGAAAACAAAATACTCACTTTCTTGGTAGGAGATGGAAGTAGGTCACTTGGTGCCCTAGTTATTTAGATATGCTATTTTACCAGCCTTAGAAAAAAAGACTAGGAGGAAACAGAGCACAAGGTTAGAACATGGTGAGCTCTCTGAATAGGGGGACTATTGATTATTTGTATTTTCTATCTTATATTCTGGGGTGGTTATCATACTTTTTTTTTAAAGAACAATGAGCTATAATTTAATTTTCATTTTATTCTTTTGTTTATTGTTTAGGACTATAGATGACTCCATGAGATATACTTTCCTTGTACAAAAAAAGCATACTTTATATATACTTTTAAACAGAAAGTACATTTTATACAGAAAGTATATTCTGTATTCTTGCACAAGAGAAGTGTATTTTTGTTTTGAGTTAGTGGTAAATGCAATCAGATCTTTCCTCCTTTGGACACATACCTGTATTGGGATTATTGAAAGTTTTAGTATCTTCTGCCCTTCTTCGAATCAAGGAAATAAACTTGAGAAAGAATGGAGAATTCATGTCTTATTTTTTAAAATATTACTAAATTTAATCTGCTCTGTTAAATGCCATTGGTAAGATCTCAGAAGATCCAGGATACATTCCTTTTCTTAATTCCTTAAAATCAACATCCCTTCCCATCACTAAGATACCTGCCCCTCCTCTTTTGATAATAGCTAAAAATCTTCAGTAAAATACAGTGAACATGAACGTCGTTTCATAATTGCAGTAACCACCACCCAGCTGAGCTTTCCTCATTTTATAACCCACATCAGGCCCGGTCTGGGTGCGAATTCTGCATGCTCTTCCTCTGGTGGGAAAGCAGAGCGCCCCGTGGGTGCTGCCCGGGACCCGGCCTGCGGTCACAGGTGCGCCAGCCCTCAGGTGCAGAGTGGCTCTGGTTTGTTCACGGGCCGCCCGGTGTCTTCCTTTGCTGGTTACGGACACTTTTATTGGCGAGTGCACCTTTCTGAGGAGGAACCCAGCACGGGAACGCACCTGTGAGAAGCCAGGAAAGCAGGTACCTACAGGGCTGGAGATGAGAGGTGACCGGCAGACTGCTGGGCCGAGCTGTGACCTCTCAGCCCTGGGGAAGTCCTTCCCAACGTAATGGAGAGCACCCCGCCTGGCCTCTCCACTGGCCCTCGCTCAGCTCACAGCAGTTTGGCATGCTTGCTATACCGTTAGGTTTTTTCTTTTCTCCTAGCCACAGGTAGTCTTCACCATCTTTCTGTACTTTCTGTATGAGCGTAAAGCCCCAGAGCCAACCTCAGGCCTTTCTCTGTTAAGCATCTCTCCTGCTTGGCAGAGTCTAGGCAAGTTCAGAAGAGGGAGGACACCACAGAGGACGGCAGAAGCCGTGTCTTCCGTCAGGCCCTGTCAGGGGCACCTCTCGTCCCTCAGTGGAGGGGCTCTGCACTCTCCTCGCAGTCTCAGGGTTCCTTGTTCTGCCACGTGCACCTGTTTTTGTCAGAAAAGTTAAAGGGGGACCCAGTAGAACAGATTTACCACTTGCTGTAGTTATTACTTTAGCTCCGTTTTTGTACTTAAAGACACTGTTTCTCTCTGGCTTGTTTGCAGCTTTCCACAATTTCCAAACAAAACAAGAATTTACAAAGTGAAATGTCTTAAAATTGTAATTTTCTTTCAAGTCAAAGAAAATTGATAATGTTCAGGCCTTGGGAGCGTCGGGCTGCAGAACCTGCGGGAGCGGTGTTCCTGGTTTCCTGAGAAGAGGGCATGTTCCCCCAGGCTGCCACCACAGCAGAGTCCACCCCTTCTAGGAGGTTCTGCTCAAGTCTTGAGAGGCAGGTGACTTCTGTTTGTGGTAAGACTCTGAGGGCCCAATGTGCCAAGTTCCACGATGCACGCTCTCTGCGTGACTCATTTCACTCTTAAGTGCCTGGGCCTGTGTTTGCTGTTTGTTCATCTCTTTAGGAGAGTTGAGTCGTTTGGAGCCCGGAGTATCAAAAGGCAGTTCTTTTAAAATCAGTATTTCCATCTTTGCTTTTTTCTTCTTACCTGAAATCTGATCTGTTAAAAGTTCTTCTCAGCCATTTTATTAACGTTATGGCCAAACAGAGGTAATAGACACCATGAAGACAATTTTCTTAAAAATTATTAGCTTCCTGGGAAACGGACTTTGGCCCAGTGGTTAGGGCGTCCGTCTACCATATGGGAGGTCCGCGGTTCAAACCCCGGTCCTCCTTGAGCCGTGTGGAGCTGGCCATGCGCAGTGCTGATGCGTGCAAGGAGTGCCGTGCCACGCAAGGGTGTCCCCCGCGTGGGGGAGCCCCACGCACAAGGAGTGCGCCCGTGAGGAAAGCCGCCCAGCGTGAAAAGAAAGAGCAGCCTGCCCAGGAATGGCGCCGCCCACACTTCCCGTGCCGCTGACGACAACAGAAGCGACAAAGAAACAAGACACAGCAAATAGACACCAAGAACAGACAACCAGGGGAGGGGGGGAAATTAAATAAATAAAATAAATCTTTAAAAAAAAAAAAAAATTATTAGCTTCCTAAAATGTACAGTCTGTGCATGTGAACATAATTTTTTTTGTCCAGCTTTGCCTTGTCACTTCATTACCACATTTTACAGTAAGCGTTGCTATGTATTCTGAAAAATACTCATATGGTTCCATGCTATAACTTTAACCTGTTCCCCATCTTTTGAATGGATTTTTTTAAAAAAGATTATATTATTTATTTAATCTCTCCACCCCACTGCATACCACCCTCACTGTTTGTGCTTGCTGTCTGTTCTCTGTTCGTCATCTTTTTTTTTTTTTTTAGAAGGCACTGGGAACCAAATCCATTACCTCCCATGAGTGAGGGAGGCACCCAGTCTCTTGAGCCTCCTCCACTCCCTGCTTGTTGCGTCTCTCATCATGTTTCCTCGCTGTGTCTATTCCTTGTGTTGTCTCACTGCATCATCTTGTTGCATCAGCTTGCCGCTCCAACCTGCTGCATCAGCTCACTGTCTTGCTCGTCTTCTTTAGGAGGCACCAAGAACCGAACCCAGGACCTCCCGTGTGGTTGGCAGGAGCTCAGTCTCTTAAGTCACGTCCACTTCCCTGAATGTTTTCTTTAAAAAACTCATTTGTTGTTTGCCTTAGAATAGGCATGAATTAATATGTTCATTAAGCTGTGTTCTAACTGTGTCTTAAAGACTGTTAAAATCTCCAGTGTCCCCTTTGTTTTATTTCTTTTATAGAAATGTATCAGCAGTTTTGTTAAAATAATTACTCATAGTACAAAGACGAAAGTAAAAATCCACCTAGATCCCATCATCTCAGAATAACTGCTGTTAATATTTTATTAAGAATCATCGGTATTTAAATGGTAAAGTATGTATACTATAGACATACATATATTTTATACAATTTTACATAAATTAGATCATCTTTTTTATTTTCTTCCCTGGGTTTTCACTCATTATAGACATCTCTCTTTTCAGTGAAAATTACCTTACTTTAAATACAATATGCATTTTAAATAATTACTGCATGTTTTTAAATAGCCCACTACTGACTGGCATTTAGTTGGTTTCTAATATCTTGCCATTATAAGCACCCAGTTTTCTTGTTATTTCCTGTTTTATATTTATCTCCATATTCGGTTGCTATTTATTAACTGGATTCTCTGTGGTCTCCTTAGTTCTCCCAGGCGCCTTGAGGCATAGATCCATTGGGAGGTGAAGACGCTGCACTCAGGGCTCACCTGCCTGAGGTCAGGCCACTTCACTGTGGTGGAGGCGAGGAGTGAGCCCGGGCAGCCTGGCTCCTGGGCCAAGGGCCCACTCTGCAGGCAGCTTTTCCTTATAGTTTGACTTTGTATCATTTCATTGGTGACAGTAACACTAGATTTTAAAGAAGTATCAAAGGCCATTTCCTTATTAGGAAAATATTTCTGGTTATTAACATAAGAAAATACTTACCTAACACACAATTATCTTTAAAAAAATGAAAGGATGCATTCATGTCACTATTATTTACTTATTCCATCTTAGAAATGAGCTATTTTTCCAAAACTTCATTTATAAATTCTTTATCCTGTACTCAATGATTTTATGCTGCATTGTTAAAAATAAACTCTAAAGTGTGTATATTATGTATTTAAATACATAGTTACCTTTTATTGAGAACCTACTGTGTGCTTAATATGTCTCCTTCATAATTATGTTTACCCCTCACCATGGTGTATAATTTACCCCATTTTATGCGAAGTGGACTCAGTGAGGTTAAGTAACTTGCTCAGGGTTGCAATCCAGGCTTTTAACCACCTTTACCACTATAAATTCCACATGATAATCAAATCTAATGGGCACTTTGTATAAAGCAGCTCATTTAACTCTCCCAGCAACTCTGAGAGCTAGTTACTCTTGTTTTCCCCCAGGCGGTGTTCAGATGAGGAAATGGGTGCTTATGGGGGGTAAGCAGTTGGCTCAACTAGCTTTTGAATACAGCTGTCTGGTTCCAGACCTCAGGCTCTTTTGTACCCACTGTATCCCAAATACAAGAAGTAATACTGTTAGCAGCATATGCTACAATGTTAAAAAGAATACCAAAATTTAATGAACACCTTAAACAAAAGCTGGGTTGAGAACAGGAAGGGAATAAGATATATTGGAAGGAGGCTGCACAATGCTTTCCAGGGATTTACAGATTGATAGTTGGAATTAAAGCCCAGTTTTACTTCTGAACTTATGAATCACTGGGGTAAAGAGGGATTGGCACCCCGGTAGGCCTGTGACTCTCGTGCCTGAGGTCTCTCCCCTGCGTCTTCATTTCTTTATGCTGGTTTTGAGCCTCATCATGAAGGGAAGTGTCGTCAGAGAAGAGGCTCTATTCTGCTCAGGCCTGAGTACCAGCTCTGAGTGACAGAATAATTCCCGAGTCTGAGGGACAGTAATAAAGCTGGGTCGTGTTGGCTCTGTTGAGAGTCCAGGGGTTGAGTGTGATGCTTACAGAGAGCGTCATCATGGTGTTGGAAGGCTTGTCTCTGAAGCAACCACATATGCTTAGGACTACCTCTTTTCGAGAAGTAGTTTTTGAAGTAATCAGAGGATGACTGCATGCTCTTAGGAAAAGTTGTTATATAAAATTACATTTGAGGATTAAGTGACCAAGATGGAAAAACACCTTATTTTGGAAACCTCTTACCTAAGTGAACCTGTGAATCCTAAGTGAAATTAAGAAAAATGCATGATTTTAAGTGTGACTTTTGGGGAGTGCTGTGTTGAATTTCATTTTTAAAAGTACAACTATGGCAAGGGAGGTCCATTGGTGTGGGGTGTCAGTGATGGGAGATACATGGGAGGAAGTTCACCTGGGCATACGTATAAGGTATATAAATGCATTCAGATGTTCATGGGGCATTGCCACGGTAGTAGAGATTCACACAACAACCAAAAGAATACTAATTCCCATCCTGGAGAGCTCTGCCACATTCTCTGATGGAACAGCAACAATCCCCCAAGTACAGGGGCAATGACCAGTGAAGAAGGATGGTCCATTGATGGGCCTTGATATTGGCAACTATGCTTACGAGCCTTTTGCTCTTGAAATTCCAGCTTAGCCTAGTGTTGTAGGGTGCCTTAGAAAGTAACCTCCTGAGAGCCTCCATGTTGTCCAAATGTGGCCACTCTCTAAGCCAACTCAGCATATAAATACATTACCTTCTCCCCAGCGTGGGACATGACTCCCAGGGATAAGCTTCCCTGGCACTGAGAAATTACTGCCAGGCACTGGCTGGTAATGCAGCTGGAGAAAGACCTTGAGTAGAAGGGGTAAATGGTGAAGACAGGTGAGTTTGTATGGCTAGAAGACTTAAAGACTAGTTAGGAGGTCATCAGAGAGATGACACTTATGCATGTCTCAAGGATCTCAAAGACAGCCAAAGTAGATACTACCCCCAAATAGTGGGGCTCCTGAGGGCTCCGGAGACACCCAGGTACTATGGTCATGGCAGATGGCTCCAGAGTTTGGTACATTGCCAGCGGGCCCTACTCTGGAGTTTATGCACCCGAGTGTGACAGAGTTAGACTTCTCTGCATGTTCTTCTTCTGTTCTGTCCCTTTTATTGAACTTTTGGTTGGTGCTGGAGTTGGTGGGTGTATGTCCATGAAACTTGAATCTCTAGGCTGTCCATGTGCCAGCCTGGCCCTGAGCCTCAGCGGAGTTGCAGCACCTACTCTCCAGTTCATTGGACTCACCCAGGACAACTGATAGGGTGGTGAGGATGGACAACCACCATACTAAGGAACCGAGAGCGTCTACAACTGCAAGCAAGAGAGGCCCATCCATCAGCCATTTGAGGTCGAGGCCCCCTCTGGATTGGGGGTGGGGTGGATATCACCATCCCAGAGTCCTCAGGATTGGAGAATGAAGTATGGACAAGAGTGGACTGACTGATAATGGAAGAAATTTACATCATTGATGTGGAGACAGTGGCCACTTGAGTTGCTGGGGGCAGGGAGAGGGAAAAAGAGACGTGATGTAGGGGCATTTTTGGGTTTGGAATTGTCCTGAATGACATTGTAAAGACAGATACAGGACATTATATATCCTGCCATAACCTACAGAATAGAGGGGGAGAGAGTGCAAACTATAATGTAAACTATAATCCATGCTGTGTAGCAATGCTCCAAAATGTGTTCATGAATTATAATGAATGTACCACATTAATGAAGGATGTTGTTAATGTGAGGAAAAGTGGGAGGTGTGGAGAGTGGGGCATATGGGAATCCCTTATATTTTTTATGTAAGATTTTATGTAATCTAAGTATCTTTTAAAAAATAAATAAAAAATATATTAAAAGAAAAAAAGAAAAATGCATGATTTTAAGGGTGACTTTTGGGGATTGCTATGTTAAATTTCATTGTAAGAAGTAAAAATAGCCTTCATAAACATTGCGATATGTAATCTTAGTCAAACTAGAAATGTAAGAAATTTCTGAATGCTCTGTAGTTTTCTAAAGAATTCAGAAGAGAAATAATTTCTATGAAAATTTCAGCTCTTGTATTATATCCATTAGACTATTGCTTTCTGCTTTTAGTTAGATAAGTTTGAAAACCTTCCATTCTTTAGATAATGAAGAAATCAAATGAACCTTATTTTAGTTTTTGGAATTATTTTTATAATGAAGGTATATGCACATAAGGAAAAGAATTGGGGTTCCAGTTGATATGGCCTAGTATTTCTTTCATTGTTACTCTATTCCAACTCCTCCTTTAAAACAGGAATGAGCTGTATCCTGTGTCTAATTCATAACTTACCTTCAGAAATTACTATCTTGCACAAGGACCATATAATTTGCTTTACTCATTATAATATCCATCACAATTGAATAAAATATTAAATTGTCTTGCCCACACCTGATCACTGATGGTACCAAGCTTCAAATGCCGCTTTCTACTGCAACACAATACTCTTACATGACAACATTTTGTTATTTGTTACTCTTAGTGGCTCCAGTACCAGACTATTTGCTTTAACATTTATGGATTGAAATATTGTTGTAGTATTAGTGTCATTCAGTGTTGGCAAGTGTATCACCTAATCCTCTTATAAAGGAACTTATATTGCACAAAAAAAAATTTGTAAAAGATAATTGTCTTGACCTTATAAAAAACGAATGGAGAAGGCATCTCTTCTTTACAGAAGGCTTGCAAATAATAAATATAGAAGAATGTTGAAAACAGAAAGTCACCATTAGAACACCAGGATAATAATTACTGCAGGCAAGATCCACTGAAGAACGCTGAAATTAGTAGGTAAAACTTGAAGGAAAAATCGGATACTTGCATAGCTTCAATGTATCTCCCTCGAAATATGTATTAATTCACTACATGGTTTTAACATAGGTTGGTAAATTCCTTAGTACACCTCCCCTGGGAGGTGCTTGACCACTGTCCTTTTGAGTGTGGACTGGACTTGTCTGACGTCCTTCTAATCCTTGGAGTATGGAAATGGAAAAAGAGGACTTTGTGGTGGAGAAACCTGGCAGGCCCCCCCTTCAGCAAGGGACCAGGGTCAGCAGCATCCAAAGCAAGTCACGTTGCTGTGTGTACCCCATGATACGATGCCAGGGCAGACACTTTGCTCCTGAGGTACTCCCCAGACCTAGAACCCATGTAATCATGAGAGCACCACACAAGCCTGATTGAAGGCTATCCTGCACAATACCCGATGAGCACACTTCCAAATGTCATGGTCGTGAGAAACAGGAAAGACTGAGAAGCTGTCACAGGTGGGAGGACACCAGGGCCCAGGGCAGCTGATTGAGGGGCCTGGGAAAGCCACCAGCTGGAGACTGGCCCAGCTAACCAGTGTTCCAATGTCAGTGAGTATGCGTGATTGTTCACGAGGGTACCACTAGGGGGAGCCACCAGCAGGAGTCTGTGGTCCAGCTAACGGGATTGTACCACTGTCCATAAGTACGCTGGTTGTTCACGAGGGTACCGCTAGGGGGAGAGCTGGGTGAAGGCTTTACAGGGCTGTAGTGCTATCTTTGGAACTTTTCTGTAGGTCTGAACTCATTTTACAATGTTTTTAAAATTCAAACAAAGGAGGGAGAACAAACATTCATATGGTTGAATTGTGAATGGGGAAAATATCAGAACAATAAGTTTTAGTATTGTTCTACAAATAAAACTTCTCTTTATTCCATGTAGACTTAGTACAACTTGTGAGTTGTGTGGTTTTATGTTTTGGTTGTTTTAAATTGCTAATTTATTTGCAGTTCCTTTAGATCTTGCTATTTCAGAATATTTCATTGCTATACTAGTGAAGAAATAAATGTCTCCTGAGGGCTCATGCCTTTTTGTTTTTAAGTTTTATTTTCAGAATTTCTGTGTGCTGAGTATTGTACTTCTAAGATAAGCAGTAAAGGCTGTTGCCACAAGAGATGCCCGAGGTGGTGCTGATTGCTTTTTCCATTCTAAAGATTTACAATACGCTTTCAGCGATAAAAACAAGAATCAGTACAGAAACGCTAAATCTTCCATATTTACAGATCTTGTTAGTTTGTCGATTTGCTTTCAAAGCACATGGGTCATTAATATTTATAGCTTCATACCTGGCGTTGATATTGGTAAAGCACCGACCCATAAACCCATATCCCTCCTTCTCCGAGTCATGAGTGATTTTTCCCTCTTTTTAGCTAAGTGCCTTGGGAGTTATCACCAGCAGTTTTGGAATAGAATATATAGTTAAGAATATAATCTGTCAAAGGCATATGTTACTTGTAGTTAGTGTTTAGATACCGTTGTACTATTTGAAGGTTAAAGTATCTCTCAGATCATTTTATTCATTGATTCTTGCATATGACCAAAATTAGTAAGACTATGTAGACTCAGGAAATTACTGCAATGTAGAAAGTGTTGAGGCAACCTCTGAACACTTGGATTTAATCTTGACTTTAGTTATTTAGTAGATACATTTTGCGTTTTGTTGTTCATTTAATTTTGTATAATGCTAAAAGTATATAAACTTTAAAATGTACAAATGTATTCTTTAACGGCACCTGCAATTTTAATCATTTGTGAAGAATTCTTTATTCACAAATAATTGAAAATATGGATTTTTTTTCTTGAATACTTAAGCACTTCTTATTTGAGGTAGCCCGCTGCAGTTTTTCTCTCTCTTCTAGCAGCCTCTTGGCTCCCTGTTCCCTAAAGGTTTGAGCCTACCTTCCACAGGGCGAGCAGTACGGGCACACACAGCTGCCCACAGCCGGCTCCTTTGTCGCCCAGCCACTCCTCTGTCCCCTCTGTAGCTCTCCCTGCCCTCCGTGCCCAAGACATGGCCTTTAGCTGGGCCACTCTGCCTGTGTCCCTCTCATCTCCCACCCCCTTCCCTGCACAGCCACCAGCTCACCTTCTCCCTCGGCCGGGCACAGCCCCTGCCTCTGTGCGCCGTTCTGGCTGCATCACCCCTCCCTCTAGAACGTTCTGCTTTAGTTTACCTATTTAGCTCTTTGTTTCTCTGCTTTGGGTCGCCATGATAGAAGGACACTCACGTGTGCAAGTCACCCTGTTACAGACGTGAATAGTAACCATCACCCACGTTACACCTTCCTCCTACCCCATAGCCTCTGCCACAAATGCTTGGTGGCCGCTGCCTCTTGCGGCTCCAGCTTCTTATAGGGCACTGATCTCACCAGTGTGAAGTCCTGGGCTCAAACGCCAGTGCTCACGGGGCACTCAGGGTCATCGGTCATGCACACGTTTGCCTGTTCCAGGGTGTTCAGTCCTGACACGCTGTGACTCAAGGTCAGGAAGGGTCCGGCTTGGACCGGGCCTGGAGCCATCAAGGTGCTGTGGTTTGTTCATCTAGGAGAAGCCACACAGCACCCTGGCACCTCGAGGGGCTAAGCACGGTGGCGGGGGGGGCGGGGAGTTGTCGCTGAGCTTGCCCCCGTCCTTTGTGAGGCTGGTCAGTGGAGTCTGACCAAGAAGGTCCCGTTATTCCAGATGAAAGTCAGTCCCAAATTCCATACCACCAAAATCAGTGATAAACCACGTGTTGTCACCAGATGGTCCAGCTCAGGGCTGCCCTGCTATTACAGGACTCTCTGCCTTCCTCCTGGACTACTTAGCTTCTCGAGCCAGTGGATAAGACTGGAAGAGCAGAGGCCCACCGCGGGCAGAGCTCCCAGACTGAGGACATCTAAACGAGACTAAAAAGTCCCTTACGTGACACATACATCCCACCTAGGTGTTGATCATTTCTAAACTTAGAATGGCAGCACATTTCGTATCAGAAATTTTAACCAAAAACCCTGGGGGGTAGCTTTTATTTCAGGTATTGGTTTTTTAAAAAGTCATGCAAAAATTTATCTACTATCTTTATCTGTATTAATATGCTTAGCTCTGAACCTTGCTTTTGCAAATTAGTCTAGCTGATTTTCCTATAAAGGTCACTCTAAAATGGCAGTTATACCTACAGTAGAATCTGTCTTGGGGAAGAATGTTAATGAATCCAATGAAAGTCATTTTCCCCAAAAAGTGGTTCTTTACTCCCTTTCTTAAAATAAATGTTGGCTCATTAATTTTTCTTGTGTTCTCTCTGGCTATGGATATTTGTGGAGCTCGTGACTATTTTAATTAAGGTCCAACTCATCTTAAGGCTATGCATTATGTATATATATTGCCGCAAATAATTAGAAATAATTATTTCTTGTTTGGACATGTTTACATAGAAAGTAAGATACATATATTTTAGAATATGCTTTTAAGGTCTAAGCATTTGTGCTCGGGAGGCTTTTTTCACGGACTCTGCCTTTTCGCTTTGGACAGGAAGTCTGAACTTTGAGTTCATTGAGTAGGCAGGTGAGAGCAGCAGGGACCTTGGCAGGTACCTTGAAACTCATACGCTGTCATCCACAGGCTTGTGGTGGAAAAGAAGCCTGGGTGCCCATGGAAAGTAAGGCCATTGGGAGGCTCTTCCTCTTGTGTGCATATTTGTGAGTCAAATTTTTGGCTCAATTCTAATGTCAATTTCAAGGTAAATTGTATCCCGTGTACAAAAAGATACTTCCAGAATAAGGTTTGAAGGTATGCTGTAATTTTACAGTGTGTTTCTAAAGCACTAAGAATGTAATGAGGCTGGATCCTTGACCTCCTGGGTGTTAATTGGAAACAGAGGGTTTTAATAGCTGAGTCAGTAGTTTTCAGTAGCACGTTTATGGTAAATATTTAGAAATATTTGCACGTACTGGACTATTTTGTAGAGTGTTTGCAGCTATATTTCACTGTGTAGCTTATCATTTAGCTCCAGTGAACACTCCTCTCCGTCCTCAGTAGCACATGCCTGGCACAAGGAGTCGGTACCCTTGAGAAAAGTAGGGCCTCGCTGGACAGAGAAAAACAAAATATACATGCCGTATTTTATACTTAATATTCTAAAAAGGTGAAGGGATACTCTTTCTGCTTTTGAAGATGGCTAAGAGCCCTTTTTTTTTTTAGGCCATTGAACTGGCACTTTAACTTGTGCTTTAACCCCATGGGAAGGCACTGTGAGAAATCATTAACTGTATGCTATTAAAATCTTTAAACAAGAGACCTGAACTGGTCTCATGGACTGAAATCTCTTGTCTCTCTCTCTCTCTAATTCAGTATTTATCCTCGTGCTCTCCTGGGGCACTTCTGAGCATTACCCAAATGTGTACAATGCTTGGCAGTTCTCGCTCAGTGACTCATCTAATACCATCAACTAATTGCATTGAGAAGCCTAGCTTAGAGTATTTTGAAGTTCATTTGCTTTTTTTTTAATAAAAAAAAAGCACTTATTTAATTAAGCAAGGGAGTCCAATTTTCTAACTTATTCCCAGTTCTTTAAGACAGTAAAACACTGCCAGTATAGACTGAATTTATCCTTTAGTAAGCCAACTTAAGATAAATTGCGTACCATCAAAACCAAAGTTCTGTTTTGATGTAGTAGGTCATAATGTATTAATGTGAAATAGATTCAGGAAGGATCGTATACAATGTTTAGATCAGGGGGAATATGTTGCCTGTTGTGCCTGTGTTTTATTTACGTGTAGGTCTTTTATAGGGATTCCTGTCCACCTTGTTTGACGCATTGCCATCCACTTCTCCTGCGTTGCCTTCCCTCACCCTGTCCCAGCTTGCTGAGCCGCAGTATGTCTGTGCTGTGTTCAAAACAAGCTTTGTTTTCTTTTTTTAAGGCATTGGTTTAAAAAATATTAACTATCAACAGTAGGAGTTATATTATGTTTTGGTGTTCAGCGTTTTGAATGATGTCAGATATTGAAAATTCAACTTGATAGTGAGATTTTACCAAATCAAATTGCCATGACGAAATAGTGAATTTACTCTCCATGAGCCCATGAAGTCGTTGCTTTACCAATCACTCCATCGAAAGAGCAGAAGGATTTAAGGAATGCCTTGGGCTATGGGGACTCCAGCCCCTTAAAGAAGATCTCCCTGCAGTTGCCTTACCTGCCAGAGTTGGGCAAGATGAGTGAAGGCACTGTAGCTTGCATGGGCCTCTAGTGGTGCTTGTGATGAGAGAGGCACTGCCCTGCTGACTTGGTTGTTCTCTGGAGGCGTGCTTGTTACACAGCATCTCTGTTAACGAGGCTGACTGCTTAGCACTGTTGGGCCTCCTCTGGTAATGCCTATAAGATGGTTGTACACGGAGATGTCCTAAGGATCTGTAGGGCGGGGCAATTTCTGTATAATTCACATCTAAAAGCTGCGTGTTGTGGGTGCAATGGCAATTAGAAATTACATCTTTTCATGACTCTTGTTACACTGCAGTCTGTCAGCACTGAAATGTTGGCGGCATGTGAACACTGAGAAAGCCACCGGTTCTGTTCTTCTCTGGATATTTCCGTGATCGTTTGTTGCTTTAACGATGCTCTCTCAGCGCCTTCCGTGGTGATTATTTTCTTAGGGAAGTATGGGGAGAGAATTGCAGAAATTCCTTATGAGAAAGATTATCATAAGAGCCTTTAATTATAATTAATGACTTATAAACTGAGTCATTTCAGTGTGTAATTCCATGTATACCGTAAGACAGTGGTTCTATCTATTAATAGTTACCCACCTGTTTTCCCTCTCTGAAGCAGCACAAAAGGCACATTTCCTCCTGCTGATTCTTGCCTGAGCCTGCCCCTTGGCTTGTTCCTAATCCACAGGTGGCAGGTACTGCCCAGCCCATGTGGCAGAGGCCCCCCCTCCCACTCCCGGCCTTTCAGGTGGCCCCTGGGTCATGGCGATGCCTCCGAGAGACTAGGCAGCGGGTGTCTGGAGTTAAACACGTCTCTAGGGGGTGGAGCAGCAGAGCCAGTCCCAGTTCTTAAGAAAGCTCATACTGCGCATGCAGCAGAGAGCAGAGAGATCCACGTGCAGTTCTGCGGAGGCCTGGTTTTTGTTTTTCGTTATTTTTCACTTTGTATCTTCATTCTGTTTTTTTTTCCTCCAAGGAAGAGGCAGAGGCCATGGAGACCACATTTGCACCGTGGTTAGGAATACAGTTTTGTGGGGGCCAGCTGGTCTGTAGTTCAGTGGAGGAGTTGCACAGCGGCCGCATGCGGCGCCCAGAGGAGCGGGCGCGCAGTGTTCCACGAAGCTGGACTCTCACATGGCCTGAAATCATTGTTCTTGTTTTTGTTGAATCTTTTAAGAAAGTGTGGCTTGTGGACTGAAGCAAAACAGCCGGGCAGTGTTGGCCCGCAGATGGTGGGCTCCAGCTCCCAGCTTTCAAGGGCCTCTGCAGGCGTGTGCCTTTGCCCGTCCCTGAGGAGGCAGGTGCAGAAGGAGTTACCTGGATCCGTCAGCCCTCAGCCCGTCCCATTCCTACCCCTCCTTCAGCCTGGACTGGGGCAGGAGCCCGAGTCCTGGGCCTTCGTGTGCTGCATGCGCACGGGTCCACATCTGTGGACCGCTTTGCTTGCTTGCTGAAGTGCAGCTACTTCCTGCCTTGTGTAGAGCACGCTCTTTGCTTCATAGCCTTCTTCTGTGTCCACCTGGCTTCACTGGCGTATTCAGGTCAAAAGTCTGAACAGAATAATGCTTGGGCCCCGTAATCAGTTGGGTAGAACATTTTGCCAGAGGTGTGCCTGTGCCAGATCATGCGTTCCGAGTCCTGAGCACAATGTTTGCATACTTCCTCTCTGAATTCTGAAAATCTGATTCCGTTTACCCAAGTTGATTTTGGGGAATGGATACTATTTCTAGGGGAGGTATTTTCAGTCTTTCCGATTTCTAGTACATTTGTTATTCATAACCTCAATTATTTGGTTTATTGAAAATTACTGTTTTACTTAGAAAAATGTTGTTCTCGGCAGAAGACATTCTTTTTCTGTAAATAAGAGGTTTTTCAGTAGCACTTTGGAATGTATTTTTTAATTGGCAAATTTGCTGTTAAAAACTGAAGTTATGTGGTACAAGAAATGACCAACTGGCCGGGGGCGATGCCAGCCCTGAGCTGCCTGGAGGTATTTTGAGGTGTCCCGCCAGCTCTGCCTTACCTTGACCCTTTTGTACTTTTTGCTCTAGATTCATTCTCTGGGCCATATGCATCTTCCTCCTTGGGGTTTTCAAAGCCCTGAGCCCTAGTTTCAGAAGTCCCAGTAGTAAGTGGAGAGGTGGATGCAGCACTCATCAAGAGGGGGGGCTGGAGTGGGGAGCGGGACCTTGCCCGGCTGCGCCGCCAGCCCCGCGGGGCCAGTGTTCTCACCGGTCAGCCCGGAGCGCTCATCCAGCGTCTGGCTCTGCAGACCTGGGGGTCAGCTCCCTCCCCTGGTCCTCACAGGGGTGACCTTGGACAGTGCTTCTACGCACAGAGCTTCAGGTTCTCTGTTGAATGGAGATTTTCGTAACTGCCTTGGAGGGTGTTACGATACAGTTGGAGAGCATTAAAAATCTGTTAGGTGACATTGTTGCAGAAAGGTACGGTGTATAGCATTAAGACTCAGTTCTGCCAACATAACTGCAAGGGGATTTATTTTCACAAGATCACATTAAAATGCATATATTCCTATTTTGTTAAAACAGTAGTTTTGCAGTTACTTAAAATGTAAGAAGTTTTCACCACAAGATTTGGCTAAAATCTTGACTGCTGTTACATTAGAATGACCTGGTTTGGAATGTAAACCATCCTCCGTCAACTTCTAAGTAAAAGGATCTCGAGCCTTTAGTCTTCCAGTTTCTTGACATTGTCATCTAAGATCCAGGCGTTCTGCTCACATGGCGAGGGCCTGGCTGAGGTTCTGGCCACGTGACCCTGGGAACAGGCTTGCTGCCACGTGCTGATGGTGAGAGGCAAGTTGTCCCAGCATTGTTCTATGAAATGAAGATGTAACTTCCCGTATTTTTTGGAGGTAGCCAAGTTCATAAGGAGTCAGTCTACATAGGACCTAATGAAAGTCTCTAGCCACCAGTGGCCGTGCTCTGAATTGTAGATGTTATCCAGAAAACCTTCCCCTCTCTGAAGGGCGTGTCATTCTGAAATAGTCTTCTAATGGGGTCTGTTGGTTGAATTAGGTTTTGCTCTGTAAACACCGTCCTTTTTCTCTCCTCAGGATCTGTCTGGCTCCATCGATGACCTCCCTACAGGAACCGAGGCAGCTCTGAGCTCAGCGGTCAGTGCACCAGGGTCCGCGAGCAGCCAAGGGGAGCAGAGCAACCCTGCCCAGTCGCCCTTCTCTCCACACGCGTCCCCCCACCTCTCCAGCATCCCAGGGGGCCCGTCACCATCTCCTGTCGGCTCTCCTGTCGGCAGCAACCAGTCAAGATCTGGCCCAATTTCTCCTGCAAGTATTCCAGGTATTCGATTTCTTAATCATTATAGTTTTACTTCATGATCTGGACAGATGTAGCGATACTCAGCAGCAACATGCATTCCCTTCTTTAGCCTCACTATCAACAGCCTAGTGACGGGACAGTGCACTACAAGTATAACTCTGTGAGTGTCTCCTAAACATATTCAACTAATGGATCTAACCACCCAATTAACGAAATCAGCCATGACTTTGATGTCTTTAGTTTGTATAGTAACTTCACTTATGTCAGAACCACAAATTTATTTATTCTGCTAGCATATGTTTTGTAATGAGTCTACTAAATAAGATCCTCTGTCGACAAGTGCTATTAAATTAGCTTATCAAAGGGTCTATTGACTAGTAGTGACTTTGTCTATCTTAATATATACCTTAGCAGTTATTTAAAAATTAACTTAATTTTCTAGCACACCTTCAAGGCCTTAGTGTTGAAATAAACTCATCTTTTTAATGCAAGCAACCTGTGTTCCCTATTTCAGGAGTCACTTATCTTATGCTTCTTTTATTTACTTGTGTGATTATTTTGCAGTTGCCTTATCTTCATCCTTTAACAACTTTCTCATATCAAACTTCATTCAGACCCACCAAGTGACTGGCTTTCCTTTATCAGCAAACTAGATGTAATTTCTTCCTGCCTAACTTTGGCTTACGTGATGTAAGTGGCTGCCAGAAAGCACTTTTTACTGTCATGTCAGAATTGATACTGAATTGCTAATAAATTTTCTGGTAGGTTATTCTATTATCTCAAAATCCTGGGTGATAGTTCTACCTCTTTTACCAGTTTACCCTTTTTATAATTTACAAAATTGGTAATTATGCCAGGTTTGATGCATGTAAAAGAGCATCTATAACATGTCAATCATGAAATGTATGGTCAGGTGGGTATTCTTGGCCCGCCCCTCCAGCATGAGCCTTGGAGCGTTACCAGGGTGGCCGGTCATCCCCCACGCAGCTCACTGGGAACCTTCTCTGGAGATTTTTAAAAGTCATTCCTTTGGGATTTTTAAAGAAAGAAAAAAAAATTTTTTTTTTTTTTAACAAATGTTAATAGAGTAAATGTTGTCAGTTTTTTTTGGACATGAGAATATAGAAATGTGCCATGCTTAGGATCCCTATATAATTTGTTGTCCAAGCTGAGACTGCTTTGAGCTGAGAAGAAGGCTTTAATTCCTGTAGGGGCAGTGGTGGAGCAGGTGCTGTAATTCCTGTAGGGGCAGTTGGAACCAGGTGCTTTAATTCCTGTGGGAGGCAGTCGTGGACCAGGTGCTTTAATTCCTGTAGGGGCAGTTGGAACCAGGAAGGTCCTGGGCACTGGGGATGGAGATCGCGGCTGCCTTGTCACCCTGGAGCTCATCTACTGCAACTTGCTTTTTTGACTAAGTGCTATGTTTCTAAATTTCACTTCCATTTTTGAATATAGTGTAGTTTTTTTTTGAGTCACCTTTAAAACCTATTTGTCCTCAAAGCAGCTGTAATAAACCTGGATTTACCTGCTTTTAGAAATTACTTAAGCTCTGAATACTTCATACTCAAGAGTGCCTTTGCCAATTTTTGGTTTTGAACTGGTTTTTGAGGTGGCGGCACCTACCTAAACATAGGAAGTTATTTGTAAAATATTGTATTTCTCAAAGAAAAACTCACCCCTTCATTCTGAATCTGGTAAAAAGGACTTGACTAAATAACCTAAATGAAAACTTTCTAGAGGCACAGAGATACTCTTCTGAGAAAGTTTGAAATTTTGTTACTTTTCTCTGAAGTGAAATTTCAAAATCTGTTTGACCTGGACAGACTTTCACACTCAGGTGATCCCACCACCTCTTTTAGCCCCTTTTACTCACTGTGTGACCTTGGGTAGGGCCTTAAAGGTCGTTCTTCTTAGGCTTAGGCCTGAGGTTAGGGAGACCAGAAGATGGAGATGACTGGACGTGTCCCAGCATATACAGCGTACCTGCTGTCGCCGCCAACTTGGAAGCTTTGCCAGGCAGTCTCCTGCTTCGCCCATGTCAGAGCAATTGGGTTTCTGTGATTGGCAGGCGGTCCCCCGAATGCTTACAGGTCCTAGCTTGGGCTCGCTGCTTCTGCGTGTCTCTGACGGCGTCACCCCAGCGTGCTCCCTGCTGTCGGTGCCCAGTTTCTTTCTTCCTCCTTTTCTCGTGGCCCTAGCCAGCCTGCTCTCTTGGGAGTGTGCCCTGTTCCCCTCCACACAGAGGCGCCCCAGCGCTGTTGCCGGCCTCGTCCTGGACCTCTTGGCGATTCCCGTCCTGAATTGAGGGATTGCCCGGTTTTCCGCAGAGACTCAAACCTAAAGTTTTGATATGTGTTCATCAAAATTTTATATGTGTTCATCAAAATATATATATTTTAGGGAATTTATTCAAAAGCCTTGAGGTGTTTGTTGGGGGAAAAAATGATATTCTTCTGTTTTCCTCCATCTAGTATGTGTGTCTTTTTTATGTTCTATCAGCATTTCCATAAATACCCAGAACCACGTTATCACATTGTGTTACATACCTGTGTGAACTTGGCCATGGGTAACAAGAGCACACTTTGGAGGATATCATGAAGTTGTTCTTTGTGTTTTATGTTTTTTCTTATGTACATTTATACCATGCCCTTCCTTTAGAGAATAATCAGGCCATTTTGTAATCTCCCCTCCTCCTTTTCCCATTTCTAGTTCCTATGTTCAGATTTTGTTGATGTGTACATTGGAGCCGGCACCAGTTTACACTCAGCCTTTATCTGGCTCTGAAGTCAGATGTCACATGAAAACTTTGTGCTTTCCTGGGACATGATAGTCACATGGCCGCTTCAGAAGCATCACTCTGGAATTCCCGTTTCACGTTTGCTCCAAGTCGCCTTTTGCCACCTTTTCCCTACCACTTCCTCATTTGCGCCCTCGCCTGCATTTTTCCGACCGCACATCTCTGACACCTCCTGCTCTGCCCCGTGCCTGCCTTTCCCCAATCACGGATTGGCCGTTTTTCTTGCCTCTCCAGTAAGTTGTTGTAAAATGACCAGCTGTCATGCAGCCAGCAGCAGGAAGAGGTAACGCCAGAATCCTGCAGGGGTCTCTGGTGTGACCCTCCGTGGGTTGCTGGGGTGGCGGTCGTCCCCCCGCCCTGGTAGGTGACGTTGGCAGCTAAGGAGGACTAGCACAGAGGTGGATGCCCGAGGCACAGGAAAGAGCGCCTGTGGCTGGTGGCCTCCTGCCAGTTAAACCCTGTGCGCCCTGCAGAATCCCTGCTGGGCCTCGCCTCCTGCCTCCCACCTGCCCCGTCCTGAGAAGCAGGTGGCCGCTGGCCGGGGGGCCACCTCTGGCACTGTCTCCCTGTGGCTGCACACGAGTGTCCAGCGCTGCCACCATCCGCAGTGAGAAGGTGACGGTCTCACCCTGGTTCTTTACTCTAAACGGGCATTCGAGGACAGAAATGGACACATGTGCCTGGGGCCACTCTACGTATCTTCTTTTATTTTTTTTTGCTTTTCACGTCTCCTCTTCATAGTGATGTATGGATATTGGGGGATAGAATGCAATAACCCATCTTACTAATTGGTACTTAAAGTAAACAGGTATTAAGTGTGTGCGTATACACATTTAAATTACACAGATCTCAAGTCCTATGCAGTTGATTCTGAAATTTGTGATAGTAAACTTTTTGTTTCCCTTCTAGTAAATGATTCAGCCACCTTCAGATTGCTGCTTTTTGGGTTATATCCTGACGTTTAGTTTTGTTTCAGGAGCATAAACTACTCAGTCTTGAATGTATTCTATAACCTCACTCTGCCTAATGGAATCTAACGCAACAGTGGAAGCTGATGCAGCAAAACATCAGAATGCATTGCTGTTGCCAGAAGATTTAGTGAGTGTTAATTTCACTTGTCTTGCCTCCAGAGCCAGCCATTCCAGTTTACTAACAAAGCAAAATGTAAATAAGCAGAACTTTTAAAAAATTTTTATTTTATCGGCCAAAGGCTTTTGTCAGCTCTTTCCTCCACGCACTGTAAGCGGCTGCAGTGTTGAACATGAAGAAGGGTGAGCGTGTAGTGGGAGGTGGTGATGGGCAGGCACAGAGCTGTTTTTAGCTAAGGAACAATTTTGTTTATAAAACCTGCAAGTATTCAGACTGCTGATGATAATTCCTTGCTGTCATTAAGGGAGATTTAAGGGAAACTGTAAATCCTTCCATGGCTCTTTCGCCCATTCTTTTTCAGCATTTGGCATTTGTACCAATTGCAGTTTGAGATGGAGTTGTCACTTAACTGACAGCAGATGGACCATTGATAATAGATGAGGACAAAAAATGCAAAATTTGGTATCCCCATTAGCACCACGTGAACAGATCTTTGGTTCGTGGTCCTTCTTTTTCTTGCCCAGAACGAGGTGTTTATTGTAGAAGACTGGACAGAGGCAGCGTCTTCCCAGCCATCAGAGAAACAAAACGTGCCTTTGTGCAGTGCGGGAGTCAGCGCCTCCCTCTTTGAAGGTTTATATGCTTTGCTGGATGAGGTGTGTCCTGTCCCACTCGCCCCTGGCTGGTGGCTGGCAGACGGGTGCAAGGAGTGAGAGGCCTGTGCGGGGCGTTTAGGAGCGGGGCGGCTTCAGAGGAGGCCGGGAGGCTTGAAGGTGGACTCGGGGGCGAGATGAGGAAGAACACGTGCTTCTCGTCAGGCTCCTGAGACCGCGGCTCTTTTTAGGTCCCTGCTTCCTTCCTCCAGAAGCGTTCCCTTCCCTCACTCCCCAGCCAGCTGGTTTCCCCTTTGAGCCCCTCTGCACATGCGCCCCCCGGGAAGGATGCTGCTGCCAGGGAGCCCCAGAGGCAGCCCAGGGTCCCCGTGCTCCCTAACCGGGCCAGTGCACACTGGGGCCGTGACTTCAGCTGCGGTCCTTTGAAGGGTCGCATGTTCTCAGAGCCTGCAGGAGTGGCTTTGCCAGAGACAGGCCTTCCCGCCATCAGGTACCAGTGAGTCTCTTGTAGGGAAGCAGATTCCCCGAAGCCTTGTATAGCTTCCTCGATGGCGAGAGCCGCATCTAGCCTGCCAGGCACCGTGATGACTGTACCCCTGCAGGAACTCTCCAACGCTGAAAGCATGGGTTCCTGAAAAGGGGGGCGTACTTTCAGTGAAACGTGGAAAGTGACTCTTCGGGCAGCATCCCATGATGTATTTGAGGTCGTCCACTTCGGTGCCCGCTCAGTCCCCTCCTCCACAAGGCAGAGCTAAGTATGCGCTGGTAGGGCTGCAGGGGCAGAGGAGACGTTCTAGTCAAAAACTAGCTTTCTTGCTTAGCTTGACATTCAGACAAGCAGATCCTGGAAGGAGACTGTAATGGGAAAGAGAAAATTGAATCACACTTAGGAGTTAGTCACAGGCCAGAGTGGATGGGAAGAGTTCTAGGGAGCAAGGGCTGGCTCCCACTCTCACTTTCAAGATTAGCACCATGGAGCCTGCAAGCCAGTATCACGCTTTAAAAAAGAGGAAAAACATCCATTCTCCCTGGATTTTTAAATCTGTTAGGGCTCAAGCCTGATCCATACGAAGCAAATTAATTTTCCACTTTGAATTAGACCTTGCTAATGAAACTCAGGCTCACAGTTTGAGTTTATTTCTATATGTAAATGATTCTAAGTCCGTTTGCTTTCATTATAATATTAGTAAAATCTCTGAGGTGGCAGCATGTATAATGACAAATGTTTTTATTTTAAAGTCTGAATGCTGTCACCTTACCTGGGAATTTTATTTTAAAACCTCTATCACTTATTCCTTTTTGGCTTCTCTGGAGGTAGAAATTCTACAACAGCTTGTTGCAAAGAAGGTGCACGCTGCTTATTGGCAAGCTGAGCAGAAAAAAAAAAATTAAAACACAAAATGCCATTGATAAATCCATGTTTTTAATCTTGGCAGTACAGGAAAACATCAATTCTGCAGTTCTACAAACCAAAGAGAACTTAAGCCAGCTTTTTTTTTCCCCTTACAGAGTAAAATATTTGTGTTACACAAACAGTAATTTCAAATCCTTTCCAAATGATGCTTAGCAACAGTTAAGAAAGCAACAATATATTTTGTTTTTCAGAGAAGAGATTGCAAGATACCAGTTCTGTGCAGCTTAGTTATTAGTAGTATGATGCCTTGCCAGGACTTCAGTTTAAAATTTAGACCAGGAACTGGCTACAGAAGCTCAACACTCTGTGCTCTGCTGTTCCTATAGGCCCCCCGCCTCTTACCGCCCCCCACCCCCCATGATGGCCCAGTGTCCCTGCTCTTCCCTTTAGAAGTCAGGCTTTATTCTTCATTTCAAATGCACTAAATGTCCTTTTTTTTTTCACTTCTTCCATTCCAACCAGTTTCAAATTAAGCCTTTTCCCCTGCTCTTTCTCTCACAGTCAGAATTAAGAGAACTTTAGGATTTTCTCAAAATACACATTTCCAAATGTTTTTTCTCCCTTCTTAATAAAAATTAAGTAATGCTATTCAGTTTATATTCTTCTCTCGTTCTCCTCTTCGTTTTCCTTTCCCCTTCTCTGGTCGTCTGCATTTGGAAATAGAGGATAGCTTTGTGCCACTGAGGCAGCATTTAGCACCTTTTTTTTTTTTTTTTAAGTGTGTCTGTGTGGTCTCCCTGGCCATCCACTGCTGCTCCTCTGTTATTTTTCATGTTGTTCACTGAAGAAGCACTTGAGATGCCTTGTTCACGGTATGTTTTCGCTGCTGGGGCTGACTGACCATCAGGGTTTAAGCCCGCTGTTGATTTCTAGTCAAAAGTGTGCTTTGGCATTGACCTGCTGTCGTGTGCATCTTCCCTGGGCGTCAGGAAGAGGGTGAGGAGCTGGAGGAGCTGTGACGAACTGATGTGGCCTAAAAGAAAAAGTTTCAAAAACCACTTGACTATATTTTGGAAAATGATGGTAAAATAAATAGTGCTTCTAGACAAGATGTTCCTAAAGTTGATCTCATAAGCTTCTGGTTTGTGTTACTGAGTTTTCAAAAGGGAATAAGAAGCAGTTGTGGAAGGAACAAAACTATTTTACAGAGGGTGTTGCATTTATTTCCCTATCTTCTGATAACCTTAGAGCCAGGATTATTATGATGTGTTGATTGATTATAGCCGTTATGTCTCTTACTAATCAGTTTCATCACTTATTCTCAATTTGCACAGTTGCACCCTTGATTTCTCTTCCATAATAGGGTGATACGGGTTGTCATTGACTAATGAAGAGCAGAATTGGATTCGGCATGAGACAAACGGAATGCCGACACCAATCCTAGAATGCATTAATCTTTAATAATCCACATGTGCATGTTTATAAATGACAGAAGCAGGGATTGTTAATGTTGATATTCTCCCTTCCAAATAGAAAGTGACATAGGAATTTGTACTTGCAAACTACATTAAGTGCATCTAGCTGAATGCCAAGGATGTGACCTTGCTGGGTCATGAATTTATTAATTCATTGGTTTGTTTTTTTAGGAGGTACCAGGGATTGAACCCGGGACCTCAAACGTGCAAGGCAGACGCTCAACCACCGAGCTACACCCACTCTGCAATTCATTGGTTTCTAAAAAGTAGCATGTTGCTTTTTTGGTATTGAATAAATTAGGTGATATCTCAAGGAAGAGCTGTTGGCCCAGTTGCCCATTTCCCTTCCTTACATAATTCATTATTCTCTTCTTTCCTTCACTAATTCAGCAAAGCATAGAGGGCAGGCTCTGCTGTAGCTCTGTTTCTAGGAGCTGGAGATAATGCATTGGGTATAAAAGGCAAAGGGCCCTGTCCTCATTAAACTTAAATTCTGGTGAGAAAGGCAGAAAACGAGCAAATGAGGATGTAAATTATTGCCCAATATTGTCAGAAAAAATATCAGGCTAAGATGATAGGGACTTATATAAGATACAGAGTTGCTTCTTTAGATAGCAATGCTTAGGAAAGGTGTCTCTTAAATAGTGATGTTTGAACAAGAGGCATGAAGGAAGTGATCCAGGCAGAGAAAACCAGAACAAAACCCTAACGCAGTAATGTGCTTGGCATTACGGGTGGCAGGGGCACACAGGGAAGCCAGGGTGGCTGCATCAGGGTTGGGGTGGGGAGGAATGGGTCGTGGTTAGAGGAGAGGCTAGCAAAGGGTGCTTCTTGAGGACCTGGTAAGTCATGGTTAGGATTGGACGTTGATATAAGTGTCGTGGTGGTTGAGAGGCAAAGGGTGGCAGCAGGCTGGCCGCCGACGGAGGCTCTTCTGCAGGACAAGGCGGGCGTAGGGACACCATTGGGCATCGTGGCAGCCAGGTGGGAATAGTGGGTGGCTCTCTCTGGCTAGCAGCAGTGCTGGTAGAGGAGTTTGGCCTGATGAATTGGGTAAATCATGCCGCTCTTCACTGGTTTGGTTTTGTGCTTTTTAGGCCTGAGGACCCTGTCAGGCGCCCAGAAGAAGGTATTGAATAAACAAGTAGACACATGCCTGTGGGCCAGCTCGAGATAGGCAGGTAGACACACGTGTGTGGATTCAGGGCCCAGCTCGAGATAGGCAGGTAGACACACGTGTGTGGATTCAGGGCCCAGCTCGAGATAGGCAGGTAGACACACGTGTGTGGATTCAGGGCCCAGCTCGAGATAGGCAGGTAGACACACGCATGTGGATTTAGGGCCCAGCTCGAGGCTGAGGAACGGATGTGTGTCATGAGGGTCCTAGGCAAGCACACCAGGCACTGGCTTGGAGATTATAGCACAAGTCAGAATCTTCTGGAGTGCTGGAGGAGCACAGACGATCACGACACTTAAAACCAACGCCTGCATCCTATCCCAAGCCCATTTCCGATTTGATAGGTTTGGGATGGCACCTGAGAACTTGCATTGCCCGCAAGTCCCCAGTGGAAGCCGAAGCTGCTGGCTTGGGGCGTTTGACCTGGGCAGCGAATGCAGGTTAAGTTCTCAGCCCTGGCTGCACAAGAGCATGTCTGAGGAAGCTCAAAACGAACAAGACACTGTTGTAATTGAGCTGCACTAGATGTCCCTTCAGTATTTGCCCAGACTCACCAGGTGGTCATTACCCACAGCCAAGGCTGGAGGGAAGAACTCTGAGATATCATACCGGAAGGAACAAATCCTGAGGACTGATGCTGAAAGCACTCAGAAACGTGGAGACTGAGCACAGGAAAAGAAACGGAGAAGAACCACCTGTGATGGACGCGGAGCATTGCAAGAACCAAGCAGAGAAATACGGAAGAGACAGGTGTGTCCATTGCAGCTCAGCACTTCCCTCCCAGCAGCCCTAGGCATGTTGGCAGGGGTAGCTGAATTCCCAGTGATAGCCATGTAGGGATTGGTCTTAGACAAGTTTAGGGACCAATAGCACATTTTTTCAAGGGCAGCATTAATTGCCACTTGTTTCCCACCTTTCTAGAACTAGGGCGTGGCTCAGTTGAGAGTAATGTCACAGAATAAAATTCTTGCACTAAAACACTCTAGTATTCTTAGGCTTAATTCAGATAGTAATAGAAATCCTCTATGTTACTTTACAATTGTTACTCTAAGCCCATTTTTACACAAAAGTCCAGAATCATGTCATTTATATTCTACTTGAAAAAAGGTGGAAACTTATAGTTTGAGAAGTGGGTCTCCATGGCTTGTTTTTTGTGTTGGATCATTGCTTTTTGTTAAAAGCAGAGTGAAATAGTTCAGTGTGCCCTGTTTGCATGCCATTGACCATGACCTCGTGTTGCAACTTTGCTTTGAGAGCTGAATCAACCAATGAGTTACTCTTTTTTGCATGGGAGTTCCATCCCAACGATTATCAGCCTGCCAAACTCCTACTGACCTTCAAGACCCAGCTCTAGGGTCTTTCCCTCTGCAGAATCGTTGCTGACCCCCCCCCCCCCAGACTGAAGAGAGTCCAGCTCTGCCCCCTCGGTGTGCCCCCAGCCTAGGGCCAGCCCCTGAGGGCCATGGACATTGCTTTCTTCTTTTTTCTATCCTAAGTACCAAGAAAAGTGCCTGGCAAGGAAGGGGCACTCGGGAAACGCCTGGCCAAGTGAAAGAACTCACAGCAGGAACTCAAAAGCAGGTTCTCAGGTTGATGGCTTACATGATCTTTTCTTGTAGGACTTACCACCATCTTTCTCCCATAGCCTTTTCACAGTTTATGGGACCTTCCTGCTTCTCTGCCTCCTGATGAGAGTCTGCTATAACAGATTTTACTCTTTCCTCTTGAAGAGAGTGTCTGAATTGTGGACCTAGGATTTGTCAGCCCTCCCTGATTCTCATCCAGCATGTGGACAGAAATGGTGCCATACAAATATGGTAGCAAAATCCTGGAATTGTCTAATATCCAATTTTTCCATTACCTATTTTTTTCAATAAATAGATTTTCTATTGATAACTAACTTTATCTGTGAAGAAAACAGGCAACTAAGAGCAAATTGGCTGTGGGAGAGAATTTGTCATTATCTCTGATAATCCATTTTCCAAGTAACCAAGGTCAGCGTGGACCAGATACACAGGGAGTGGTGAAATAATAGTCATTGATTGGATTTAAGCTTCAGCCATCTGTAAATATGTTCCTGATAGTTGAAGTACACGAAAAAAACACTTCTCTTAGTGAAAAAGATGTATTTCAAAAACATACTTGGTGGATATTTATTTAAAATCCGAGATAGCGTAAATAGTAAGTCGGTAGGCCTGTGGTCAGATGTGCTGTCCCTGCGGTGTGGGCATCGCCCGCCCCCTGGCGTCACCTTGGATAGCTCCGCTCCCCCTTAGCAGGGCTGGGTGCCTGGCCCCAGGCGCTGTCACCTCCTCAGCTGCCCCTACCCTGGGCTCAAGCAATGGTCCCCTCCCCAGCCGCCCCCCAAGACAAGTTTTGCTCAAAAGGAAGAGGGCAGCTGGTCCTGGCATCTCATCCTTCTCCTGGCTCTTGACAGCCCCCGAACGTGTGCCATGCTGTGCCCCAGGAAGCCAAGGCAAGTCGAATGGGGGTGTGTTACCTGGAGAGGCAGGTGGACACCTGTTGGCTACACTCCCTCAGGTAGACGGGATTTCAGTCAGAGGTCTTGGTGGTTTTTTCTCTCTCAGGAATTTCGGCATCGTGCATTGCCTTTTATTTTTCCATCTCTGTACTTTTAAAAGTAGTTTTATGCCAAGGGTTTAGAAGTCTTAAGTTTTACCATGAAAATATACTCATTATTTAGCGTTTTAAAAAATAAATTTTAAAGCCTTTTAGAAAATACTATACTATTTAGTGCATAAATGGACAACTCATTCCACATCTAAATTGAAAACATAGAAACGGCGTTGCCTGCTATACCAGAGTTTTATCCGTTGCACCAGTGTTAGGTACTCTGTGCTATTTTCCTGAAATTCCAATGTTTTAAGGATGGAAATGACCCTGATGGAGTGGGCATCAGGGTGTGGCACTTTCATGATCACGGTTGTCACGGAGTAGATTGGTGGTAGGAAAGGACAGAGCAGCTGTGCCTCCGGGAGGGGTAGGGCGTGCCTCGGCTTTGAGAAGGCCTGCCTCCGCCAGGCACGGAGAGCTGCCGCCCAGTAGGACGAAGCCGCAGCCAGTGCCTGTTCTGAGCTCTCTCCTGGGGTCCAGGTGGACAAATTGGCAACACTGTTCACAGCTTTTCTTCTCCTCTTTGTACCGTAAGAACTGCTAATCGGATCCATGCTGCTGCAACTGTGGTTAGTTATTAACAGAATAAAAGCAGACTTCTTCAAAAGAACGGGTGGGGGAAACGACTATGCAAAATTGCAAGGTTGTTAGAACCTTAAATGCACAGCAGTCGGTTTCTTCCCTTATTCTGAATTACACGATGAATACAAGGCTTTCATCTGTCACTATACCCATTTCTTCTGAAGGCAGCCAAATATTAAGCTCCTCAAACAAAAAAGGAATCTTAGAAAGAGGGAAAATATTGAGGAGGAATAAGAACGGGTAGGAGAGGAGAAATTAGGTTTTGTTTTTATTAATTTCTCCCAGTGAGGAAAATATGAATGGCCTGCTCCCCTTGACTCCCTCCCGGCCTCCTCCACTCCATCAGAGCAAGGGTCCGAGCCGGCTGGCCTGCTTCTCTGCGTGCATGACGGACAGAGCCTGCTGCTTTCCTCAGAGGCCCCTGAGAGCTGTGGAGCCAGCCTTCCTGAAGAGGGCCAGGTGACCCCACCACCCGCTCGGTGCAGCGGTCAAGCTTAGATGGGAGCCCATCTGCCCTTACAGCATCTTTGACTTTCACAAGCGGTGCCTCCTGAGGGCCACACGATGCCCGAAGAAGGAAGCATTTGTACTAGTCAGATCCCCTTGTGTGAGCTAAGTTGATAAACTGTCCTTGAAGTTCCCTTATCTCATGGTCATTTTTTCTACAAAGACACACAGTTTGCGTTGCCTTCAGCAGTGCTCCTGGGGAGTGGGGGACAGCTAATGGAGGTGCACGTGGCTGAGGGCCTCAGTGAAACCACACCCTGCCTTTGGCCCACCTTTATCGTCCAAACTAGGAGCCCTGTACATTAAGACATCCCGTTCCTGAATGTGGTAGCCCGCTCATTTATCCTTCATCAAATCTTGTAAAATCTGCAAGTCTGAGTTCTGCCTGGAGCCTCTGACTTGACTTCTGGCCTATTCCGTTTCCATGCCTGAATTCTGTGTGGAAAGTATCTACTGAGAAGGGCTCTGAGATGACAGAGTGATCTGACGACTGACGACATTAGATAGTGTCTTCTTAACAAGACGCGGCTACTCTGAGGAGTCGGGCAGGCCATGTTCAGAGCCCCGTGGTACGACAACAGCTTGCAGGACCTGGGGGAGGAGTAGTTAAACCCTAGCATTATTTTGGATGAACTTCGAGCCGTAAGAAATGGAAGAGTTTGTCTACCAAGTCTCGAGCTAAATTCTTTAAAGGCTTGGGGACCTCAGATTGCTGTGGTAAGCGTGCTTCCATCTGGAGGGTAGAGGTAAGGAAGAGTGTTACTTTCTGTTTTATACTGCTCTAATTTGAGCAGGATTAGTTCACAATAAAGGATTGTGTTGGCAGCCTGTTCACAGCCTGTGCACCCCGCTGTCCCCCAAATACAGGATCTTCTGCTGAGGGTGAGATCCACTTTAGCACCCACAGAGACACACCCCGGCCTGCTCTCAGCACTTCCGGTGGACCGTCACCCAGAACCATGGAGCTGGGAGCCCGAGCACAGCCTGGGTTTTCAGTGTTGACTTTGGAGTATGTTGAAGCTGGCATCAGCCTTGGATTCCAGGAGCAAGAGAAAGCATTTTTTTCCCATCTTGAGGCAAATGAAATACAAGACACCAAATTGAAGTCATACTCAAAATAAATTGTAGATTTTCTAACTCATCTGAAAAAAATGCCTAAGGCCAGGCTCTTTGATGAATTTAGGAATTATGAAAACTCATATTTCACCCACACCATTCAGCATTAGGCAGGTCTTCAAAGTTCATAAGGAAGTGACCGGGAAGGCCTAGCCACGGGCATTGCAGAGCTGCACCTTACAACTCTCTAGTCTGGATGCCATCCTTGATAAAATGCTAACTGATGTCCACAAAGCAACTCACCAATGCCATGTCTAAAAAAATCCTAGTTGTCATTTATCATGGTGCAAGAAAAGAGGCTAACCAGTACTTCACATTTCAGAAATTAAAGGATCCTTCAGAAAATGGCAGCACCAGCTCTGATGGATGGGAGCCACATTCTGTATTAACAATTTGAGAGAGAATTGATTTCCTTAACCTGAAGAAAATAAGCAGATGTTGAATAAAGCAAATCCAGTTCTTAATTCTGGACATAGCAGAATTGAGTAATAGTCAGAGGGAAGTGCGAAATGAAAGTTGATCTTGATCTTGTTGTATTGGTAATTGGTAGCAGTGATTTCTACAATGTGTTTATTTAGTTCCTTGCTAGAGGTAGTGATTATCACCAAGAATTCTTGAGTGTTAGAGGACTGATTCAATTGCTAATTGCTGGAAACTGAAACATAGATTGATTTTGTAGCACCATATGAGGGAAAGAACTTGATTGTGATGCTTATCTGCAAACTGACTAGATGCATTGTTTTTCTCAAACTTCTAAACAGCCATACCAGTAATTTAATTCATATGAATGGTCAGCTCCCACCTTTTCTAACAATAGAGCTCTACTATCTCCTGGTTAATTAAGAAATTTATGGCTAGGACTCAAGTCCTCTTTTTCAATAAATACCTCATGGTCTCTACCCTAAGGACGAGCTGACCAACCAAATGGTCCAGGGTTCTTGTGGTTTAATGTGTCATTCATGTTAATATGAGAAGCAAATCTCCTGAATTACCAATGGAAGAATCTTATTTAGAAACTGCCTTACACAGTAACTACTCAGGTTATTTCCCCCCTTTAGATTTAAGCTAGCCATCTTCAACTATCTGAGGATATTTAAGACAAATAAATGTGTTTTCTGGACATTGCTCTCTCTTTACGCACTTCTCTGCTCCCTTTTGCAGTGTTAGCTGAGGTAGTAACATTGGATTTGGGGAAGGGACAAGATGGATTCCTGGTGCTAAAATTGACCTCAGATAGTTGTCTTCCAGACTCCAGGTTTGCCGTGATGATAAATTATGTCATTATTACATCTCAGTTAACTAAATCCTTCAGAAAACTAGGGTGGTTGGTTTTTCAGGTGCAACAGTATGAATGGAAGAAGTCCTTTTTCTCTGGCTTCTACAACTTTCAAAAAAAGGAATTTTTTAGTATTTCTGTGCCTCTTAAAATTACATAGAGACAGCACGGTGTTACCTTGGTTGGTTTGCCAGAAGCTACTGGAGTTCAAAATTAGTGTACCTGTTCTAAGTTCCTGTAATTGTATGCTGAGGTAATTTAGGAAGGAATCCAGGGAAGTTTTAGCCCCAGTAAAGGATTAATGTGGAAAGTTTGTTCATCGCTTGCTTATTCTCTGTCACGCCAACACAACAGTAGTTGAGTACAACTTACGTGATTGCATCTGATAAACATGTTTGGTGTGTTGGTTTTGATCTTCCCTAATAAGAGTTTGAAAAAGAAAACTGCAAGTGGTCATTTATCTCAAAAAGCACCTGCTTAATGCACTTGCTGTTTAAGAACTAGAACTGTGCTTGCATTAAATGCTGAACCCAAAGCATCCTCCATTACATTTAGTTTGGCAAGGATGTAAATGAAATTCTGTTATTGACATTAATTTATGTAAGCTTCCATATTAAATGTGGGGGAGTGTGTCAGTTTACATGACCTTGTTCATTGAATACCATTTGATAGTCATTGACTTTCTGAGCACGTGTTCCTGAACATGTTTTTACTGATAACTATCATTTCAACAGGGGTCAGCAAACCACAAGCTGTGGCTTCCTGTATCTGTAAATAAAGTTTCGTATCTATTTTTTTATATATATATTCTTTGCCTGCTTTTGTGCTGCAACAGCCAAGTTGAGGAGTTGTGACAGAGGTCATAGATATGGCCTGCAAGCCTGAAATATTTACTACCTGGCAATTTACAGAAAAAGTGCCTACTCCTGATCTGGAATCCTAAGTTTAAACTACATGATTTCTGGTAACCTGTAAAGAGGCAAGTCTCAGCTTGGTTCCCAGAGTAATCAACAAAGCAGTTTCTTCATTGATTCAACAAAGACTGTCCAGTTCAGAGGCTCTAGCAGGGAACAAAACAATTCTCTTTCTTGGGAAACTTACACTCTAGTGAGAGGAGACAGAATAAACACAGACATAAAATAAGGGTATGGGCATATTAGAGTATGCAGAGCTTACTGCTTGTAAAAAGTCATGGTATGGACTTATAATAAGATTTTTAAGTCCACAAAAGTAGAAATTCAGGTGACTCATAGATGCCTTATTTTGGTTACACCAGCATTTTGCATGGTCATTAGAGAGCAAATACATAGATATAAAATGGTAGAATTTATTCTCACTCACAGTATAGTTTTTTCTGTTGTGCCTTTTTCCATTGCACTCACTTGGTTGTAGACATAGGCAAGGGAAAACATGGGACTTTCTTTAAAAACCCTCCTAAAGATGGTTTGCTCACTCTGCTTGGCAATATTCTCTTTTAAAATAATTACCAAACTTCGTTCGAATGGTTTTACTTAGGCCTAACATATGTCATAAAAATCCATGGCTTTGAAGGTGTTTACTCTTTGGGCATGATAAAGAGCCCTGGCTTTCCTTGATAATGGACTGTGGACGCAAAGGCGCCTCCCAGATGACTCTCCTCAAGCATTCAGCATCGCTCTGACTGTGCTCACGGATGGCGAAGTTCTTTTTTCATAACTAGGAAAATGTGATTGGAATTTTAAGAGGAGAAGAGAAAATGAATTAAAAACATTTGGGGAAAATTGTCCAAACCATGAAAAGGCTCCTGTTTGGATTTTTTTCTTTGTTGAACAGTATGAATTTAACAAATGCAATTTCTGATTGCTTTGAAGGGCCACCTCATAGAATTGTACCAGCCAGCCAGGAGCGCTGCTGGGGTGGGCTGTACCTCCTGAGGTCTGACCAGTCCTCAGCCTTGTGTTTGCACTTCTGCTTTACCTAAGAGCAGTGCCTCGGGCAGGCATGTGACAGTGGTGTCCTGTATTAACACAGAATTGCTGTTTGTTTTTACTGTCATGAGCCTGTGGATTCAAGGCATCTTGCCGAAGTGATCTTCAGGAAATAAGCAGTTGCTGTCCTGCGGCAGCTGATTCCCCGGTGGCATTCCTAGAAGTCAGTATTTGGCTGGAGCGTGCTTTCAGTTTGTGCGTGGACTGTAGATCAGGAGCCTTAGGGTGTTTCACAGGAACCAGGGGTCCAGAGTGGACGCGGCATTTGTAGTGAAGTAGGTGCCCACCACTTCCCCTCAGAATTGCTTCGATCCAGAATGTTAGGTGTTCTTTACCTTACATTTTTAAAAAACTTCTTTTGAAATAATTTCTAGCTTACAGGAAACTTGCAAAATTAATACAAAAACAATACAGAGAACTCTTGATGTACTCTCTACCCAGAAATCCAGATTTACAAGTTTTTAACATTTTTCCACATTTGTGCACACTCTTAGGATGCATACTTCATGTTCTGAAACACTTAAAACTTCTACATCGATTTCCTAAGAACAAAGATACTCATTTATGTAATCTGATTAAGTCCAGCTGTCAGTTCAAGAAATCTGACATTGCTATAAAGCATACAGTCTTTATTTTTCAATTGTTCCAGTAATTTTACTTTATGCTTAATTATTTGGTACTGATACTAATGTACTGCAAATGCCTAAGACTAAGTGAATGAGTAAGCAGTTTCTGTGCTGTTTGTCAAGGGCCTTGTCGGAATTGGAATTGAGAGCGCCCCACCATGGTTTCACAGCCCCACTCTTCCCCGTGTCTGTAATTTCTGTGATTTGCTTTTCACTGTATCTGAGGATGAGAGGTGGCAGCTGAGCCCAGATGCACTCAGAACGTTCACAAGTTCTGCCTTCTTCTCGGAAAGCAAGGAGCTACCCTGCAGGAACGAGCTGGGACCTGCTTGACGGTGGCATTTGAGCAGCATTCTGCAGCTCTGCTGCCCTTGGCTGCTGCCCTTGGCCGCCTCCAGCGTCTGTGCTGTCGCAGACGCCCGCGTGCCCAGCCAAGGTGCCCCGCGTCGCCACGTCTCGGGCGGAGGGTGGTTGTCCCGCTGAGGGCCCGGCGCTGGCCTGGGGGTCGATTCCCCCAGGGGGAGTGGCTGGTGCTGTGGGCGCACTCCTTCCCGGTTCTCTTTCCAGGGATGGAGTGCTGCGGTGGGAACGAGCGCCTGCCCTAGCACGGTCGCTCATTGCCCAGAAGGTCAGACGGGGACGTTGTGACGCTGTTAACTTCTTGATGCTCTTCCTGCCTCTCCGCTTCATGTTAGGGCAGGCCAGAGCCAAAGGAAGACAGGGCAGTCCTTGTGCCACGTGACCCGCGGCCGGATGAGTGCCCTTTTTGCAATTCTGATTTATTTTCATTTTGTATTTAGAAAGACATCAAAACTCTGAGCCAGAAAGTGAGTTGAGATAGTCAGGGAGCACCAATGCGTCTTAAATTTCAAAATCCAGTCTTCTGCCCTTATAGGACCCATTGTCATTGTCTCTTTTATCAGTTTAAATGATAAGTATCTTTCCTTTCAATTCCTACTCTCAGATTAAAGACTTTTAAAAACACAGATTTATTAAATCTTTGTTTTGTTAATGGGGTAATAAAAGAAAGTAAAAGGCATGATTCCTGCCTCAAGGAATTTGCGATCTGAGCAAACATAAAATAAATGGAAGTCAGATAGATGACTGAAGTGTATTATATTAGCAATAATATAAGAGATGCAGAGTAACAGTCCCTTCTTCAGCAGCCATATACACACCACTTTCTAGTATATTTTATGTTTGTAGTAGAATGCATTAATTTCCTTCTCCGATGTTCATATTAAATTCTTGGATTGACTACTTACAAAGATTTTTTTAAAATATGTTATATAACTATATAGATTGAATATGTTGGCAGCTGTGCATGCCTGCCTACCCGGGGACTAAATTTAAACTCAGAAGAATGGATTTAATTCACCAGTCTTGGATTTTGATAAATTCACTACAAATTGATTCATGTCTGTGAATGTGAGAACTGTTCAGGAAGAAATTGAACTTTTCTGCAGGTCGTTTGCTCATTATGTTTGTGCGTGTTTCCTCTTCACTTTAGCCCTCTCCCCTAAAGTAGGGTGAAATAGTCCACCTACTTGAACTGTGCCTTCTCGGTGGGCCTGCACCTTTGTGATCCTGAAGGTTGACTACGCGTAGCTGTGTCTTGGTCTCGCACAACTGCAGTATTAATACAAGGTCCCCGTCCCACCTGTGTCTTGCAGGCAGTCAGATGCCTCCTCAGCCACCCGGTAGCCACTCAGAAGCCAGTTCCCATCCCGCCTTGAGCCAGTCACCAATGCCACAGGAAAGAGGTCAGTCTTCGATTCATGTCTTACCGTGTTCTGACTGTATGAAGGCTTATGAATTTGCTCACCTGTGCGTCTTATTTAAAAGCCAAAAAAAAGAATGTCGTGTTTCCTCCTCACATAAAATAAATAAACAAGAACCTACATACAGCAATACGGAGTGGGAGGGCTCTTTCTTGGAGACTGGGTGGCGTTTTACAAAAGGGCAGGTCTAGGCCAAAGAATGCATGTGTTCACGTAGCACTGAGAAGCGTGAGTTATGCAGACTGTGGTCTAACATTTGGGCTGGCCAGGTGAAAATAGTGCAAATGAGTCCATGTGGGGTTTGTCCTACTGAAGTAAAACATGTGCGTGAGGGGGTGTTTAGCTGTTTTGATCATGCGAATTATGTCCCATGCTACTTAATAATAAAATTTTAAACACAGACCTAAAAGATCAAATAGTCCATTCACCTTAATTTACAAGTAGAGAAACTGAGGGACCATGGAGGTTGTATGTGACTTGCCAGAGCCAGTAAGAAGAACTTGGCCCTGCCGGCCCCCTGCTTCACTCGTGCAGAAGGCGGGTGTCTCCTGAAGCCCCGCGGCACGCGTCCACAGCTGCGGGCTTCTCGACCTTGGCCCAGTTCTGCCCGTCTCCTCCAGAATGTCTGCATCGCCACCTGTGCAGCCGTCGGCCTGCGTTGGCATCTCGCTCGCCCCTTCGATAGGAATGCTGCCTTGTGGGTGGCACGGGTGACGGTGGAGGTGGTTCGGAACCGGCTACACAGTTTGATGCTGTGTGGGTGCCACCCTGTCCCTCCTGAGAGTGGAGGCCGGCCCACCCCTGCCTACCCTACCCCAACCTGCAGGGAAGATGCTTCTTGGCTTCACTGGCCCAGAAGGCAGAAGGTGCCGGCTTGTTAACTGTTATTAAATGGTTCCTGACCCCTAATGCTTGTAATTATTTCTATATGTCTTGTAGAGGTGGTTATTTGCTTCCAGTTAGAATTATAAGGTTTCCATTATTTTACATGGTAAAAAATCAGCAGCAAGTTGATCTAGAAAGCAACACAAATGAAAATGTACATAGTGCTTATTGTGAACTGTGTTTAATAGAGATGAGTTTTTTTACTTTAGCATAAGGTATAGCTACTACCTTGCTTGCCTTGTAGAGATGGAGCGGTCCATTTGAATAACAGACTAGGGACTGTTTCTCACTGGGGGCATCAGAATCCCTGGGAGGCTTTGTCAGGTTAGAAGCCTCCGATTCGGTAGGTTAGGGCGAAGCACACCGCCCACCCCCACCCCCCACCCCTCTGACAAGTCTGCAGACAGTGCGGATCCTTCACTCCAAGGACCACTGCTCAGGGCGCGCTGCGCTGGTGCTGGCGGTTGTGTGGACGGCATCTCATCCTCTCCCCAGCCTCTGCGCCGCGCCTTCCTACAGGAGGCCCATTCTCTGCTAACCTCCCATGGCTCTGGTCCCCCCGAAGACATTACAGACTTTGGTGGAGAGCAACTGTGAGGGCAGGGGTGACCTGTGAGGAAACCTGGAGGTTAACTTAACACTAATGCAATTGAAGGCAAAAGCTAGGCTTTTCCCCCGGTGTCACTGCATGGAAACACTTACAGATATGTTTGTTACTTTATTTTCCTCTGGGTGTTTTTTATTATGAGTGGTATGGTTTTGGTAAGTGAGGATTGGTACATAAAATAATTTTGGTGGGTGTAAATGACCAGTTCTTTCAAATAGCAGGTGTAACTGTTGCAAGTGCCCAATCTGAATTGATTTTCTTGAACATGTTCCCCAAACCTCCTCTGAAAGTCTCTGTAGGAGACATTATGTCATACATTTTTGTACCCTTTTCTGGTTAGGCAACCCCCCCGGATAGGAAAACTTAGTATTTTAAAAAGGGCTGTTAATGTTTGATGACTCTTTGCCATGCATTTATTAAATTTCCTCAAAATTGAGTAGCAAGGATCAAAAGAAAATGGCTTTGTTCTTTGTTAAAATCTGGGAGGAAAGTTGGCTCTTAAAGCCATTTGATAATGAATTTTAACGGCAGATGACAGTTGACTTAGTGCTTGGGTAAAGCCGTAGGAGCATTTTTTCTTTTCCACCCGCTTGGTGTGCAGCATCAATAAGCGTGAGGCACAGTGCTAAGTGAGCTCAGGACACGCTCGCCAGAAAATTCCCCAGCGTTGATGCGCGTGCATTGAAAAGTTATTTAATTTCATTTATGCTCACAATTGATATATTTCCTCCTTATTTAGGGATTGATGAAAGAAGCAGATGGGGGGGAATACATTGATGAGCGAGCATCTTTTTGAAAAACGTTATTTCTCAGAAACCATGGACCTTGTGACACCGTAAGAGCATAGCTTCTGCCCTGCCGGGCACTAAAATACCAGGCAGCACCGTTCCACTCGCCTCGCCTGCTGCGAAAGCATTCCAGGGTGTCTGAGGCGTGGTCTGTGTTTATGTGGCAGCCTGCTGCGTTCACAAGTACGCCCCTAAACACACCCCCACACGCACACGTTGTCTCAGGGCAGGGCCCAGGTGCCAGGGCCTGCGGCTTAGGGCTGGAGGCCCTGGTGTGGGGCGCCCCAGAGTCCCCTGGGGCCCAGGGTGCAGTCTCCGCTGCCTGCTCCCCCTGTCCCTCTGGGCTGAGGAGCTGGACGCCTACTCTGCTGCCCTGTGTCCTCCTCCGTCCCCGCGCACTCTGCCCCACAGGTCCCAGGAGCTGGCCCACACCGGAGGCAGGGAGGGCAGAGCCCTGGGGGCTCCAGGCCACACAGCCGCTCCCCTGCCCCAGCTCCCTCTGGAAAGGGCCGCCTGGAGTGTAAAGGCCGTCAGCACATAATGAGAGTAACTGGGGCCTTATATTCTCTGTTAAAGAAAACGTGTAAGTAAATACGAACATGGCGTCATAGGGTACAGAGGGAGCGGAACCTTTTTACTCATAAAAAATATACTTAAATATTCATATTATGTATTTCGTATATTGCATATTTATGTAATATATTTATTAACTTTGTATTCTGTTATGTAGTATTGTTTCCTCTACATGATTTTCAGTGATTTTCTAATATAAACCTTGATTGAGCATTTTCCTGTTTTTATATCATGTGCTATTGGAATGTCCTACTAACTGAATAAAGAAAATAAGTATAAATCCTCTGGTCTTAACTTCCTTAAACCCTGATATATGCCTTTTAAAAAAAAGAAGTTAAAACTTTGATTTAGAATTCTGTAACACATTTGCCATAGATTTTTTAAATGAAAGAGGTTGTGAGTTTACAGAGCAATCAAGCATAACATGTAGGAGTCCCATGCATCACCCCACCACTAACAGCTTGAGTTGGTGTGGAACGTTTGTTACAGTCGATGAAGGACATCCATAACAGTGCTGCCAACTATCATCCAGAGCTTACATTCTTTGTATTTGTATTCTTCCCATAGACTACCCTGTTATTAACATCATGTAAGGATATAGTACATTTGTCATACTTTGAGAAAGAACATTCTCATATTTGTTGTGGTAACCACAGCCATCATCTACCATGTGGTTTGCTGTGTTAGCCCCGTGCTTGGTACAGTCCATCCAGAGTGGACACTCTGTGGCTCTCATTATCTTCACAGAGTTGTGCTGTCACCTTCAGAACGTCTTCATTACTGCAAACCCCCATTGTTCACTCTCAGCATTGATACAAGATCCTGTTGCCATTGTTATTACAATATTACTGTTAACTAGAGTCTGTAAATTATTACATTTTTCCCATTATCACTATATTCTTAATGCCTTATGATAGTGACATACACTCATTCTAGTTCATAGACAGAACTTCTTGTATTTGTATTAGTAACCACAATCCTCATAATGTTATTCAGTCCCTAGATTATCCTCTAGCTTTTATCTATTGACATTTACAACCCTAAACTACCCCTTTCACCCACAGTCACATTTATATATCAGTGGTGTTAGTTATTCTCCTCAATCCATTTCCAAACATTTACAATCAACCTAATTAAAAATTCTACATACATTAAGCATCAGCTTTTTCTTCTCAATCCTCAAGCTGTCTCCTAGTAACCTGTACTCTAGATTTTACCTCTGTGACTTTACCCGTTGTATATAGTTCATAGTAGTGAGACCATACAGTATTTGTCCTTTGGTGTCTGGCTTCTTTCACTCGACATAATATCCTCAAGGGCCATCCGTGTTGTTGTATCCATCCCAATTTCATTTCTTCTTGAAGCTGAATAGTCCGTGCATTTACATATACGACATTTTGTTTATCCTTTCATTGGTTGGTGGATACGAGTTGTTTCCATCTTTTGACAATTGTGTATAATGCCGCTATGAACTTCAGTTTGCAAATGTCAGTTCACAGCCCTGCTTCAGTTCTTCTGGATATATTCCTAGCAGCATGATTGCTGGGTCATATGGTAGTTCTATATTTAGCTTCCTAAGGAACCCCCAACTATCATCCACAGAGGCTATACCATTTTACATTGCCATTGGCAGTGAAGGAGTGTTCCTTTCTCCATATCCTCTCTAGCCCTTGTTCTGTTTTTTAAATAATGGCTATTCTGTGTGGTGTGAGGTGATATCTCATTGTAGTTTTTTGTGTTTTTTTTTTAAAGATTTATTTTATTTATTTATTTCCACTTCCCCCCCTTTGTCTGCTCTGTGTCTATTCACTGTGTGTTCTTCTGCGTCTGCTTGCGTTATCCGGCAGCACTGGGAAACTGCGTTTCTTTTTTGTTTCATCACCTTGCTGCGTCAGCTCTCCGTGTGTATGGTGCCACTCCTGGGCAGGCTGCACTTTTTTCACAAGGGGTAGCTCTCCCTATGGGGCACACTCCTTGCACGTGGGCCAGCTCACCACATGGGTCAGGAGGCCCTGGGGATCGAACCCTGACCCCTCCATATGGTAGGCGGACGCTCTATCAGTTGAGCCATGTCCACTTCCCTCATTGTAGTTTTGATCTCCATTTCCCTAACAACTATTGACATTGACCGTCTTTTCATGTGCATTTTAGGCATTTGTGTTTCCTCTTTGGAAAAATGTCTATTCAAGTCTTTTGCCCATTTTTTAACTGGGTCGCTTGTCTTTATCGTTCAGTTATATGATCTTTTTGTATATCCTGGAAATTAAACCTTCATTGGATATGTGGTTACCAAATATTTTCTCCCATTGAGAAGACTGCCTTTTCAGCTTCCTGGCAAAGTCATTTGAAACACATAATGTTGAATTTTGAGAATTCCCATTTATCAATTTTTTCTTTTGTTGCTCGTGCTCTGGGTGTAAGGTTTAAGAAGCCACATCCTATCACAGGATCCTGAAAGTGCTTCCCTATGTTTTCCTCTAGGAGCTTTATAGATCTAGCTTAGGTCTTTGGTCCATTTTCAGTTAATTTTTTTTTTTGTTTAAGTTGTGATGGTCATCTTTCTTTCTTTTGGATGTAGATATCCAAGTCTGCTGTCTACAGATTTTATACAATAGCACACAGAATTTCTATTAAAGTGCTTCACCAAAAAATCGAGTAGTGTAAATTATGCTGCCTAAGACAGAGAAGTTGAGATAACCCTAAAGTACTAAAACAAATTTTACAAGAAAATTGTAACCGGTGAGATTAGATCAGTTCTATCTTTTTAAAAAATTTAACACATATATCTTAACACTTGAAACAAGCAATAGGAAATGGCTTAATTAATGTGTTGTCCTCTTTTCCAAGAGAGCTGGTGGGGGAGGAAATGAAATAATCATCTGAGCAGATAAGTATAATAATAATTATTATTAACATTAAAATGATCACATTTTTAACCCCTATTAAATGTTAAGTTTAATAAAACTAGCAAATGCCCTTCTAGTTTATTGAATCAGCAATTAGGTAAAAATGTTTAAAGAAAGCTTATTTATTTGGACAGATGTAGAGAGGTCAAAATTAATTTTTTGAAAACCTTTTAATTGAATTCCCTCTTATGGTTCACAGTGGTATCTAGTTAAATATTCATCAGGGCTGGTGGTTTTTCCTGCTCTAAACTGGGTCTGGATTCTCAGAGCCAACCTCGGCTGTTTAACCCTTAGCACACAGCTTGCCAGTGGGGCCTCCCTTATGTAACCCACAGTATTGGAGCAATTACAAGGCAGTAATGAGGATTTAATTAGTCCTTGAGCTTTGCCAGGACAGAACCACTAGGAATGGACGTGGACTGCAAGCGGAATTGATGCTGCGGCAGGACTGTGGCGTGCTGGAAAATGTATTCTGTTCTGGAGGCAGTTCTCAGCACCATCCCGTGCCCGTCCGTCTATATGGAAGGTGCCCTGGGTCACATCTCCCAGAGTTCTGGACTGGCAGCCACCCTCCCCTTCGTTCTTGTCCACACTGCCAGCCTACATGGCGACTCTTCTCTCTGCTGTCCAAAAGGAAGAGTTGCAGTCAAAACGTTACAAGCTCACTGTACCCTGATTGAGCATTTTCCTCTATAACTATAAGACAAAGAGAAAATACCCAACAAAATATTGCATTGTTACAAATCCAGCCAAAGTTTAGGTTCTTGACAGCTTTTTGCCAATAGTATCACAAAAATCTAATCTTTCATATCTAAATTTCGCAGTGATATTTATCAGTAAAGTGAATTTTTATAAATATAGACATGTTTTCCAGAAAAAGTGTATACCAGATAGAATGCAATCTAGCATTGTAGATGTTCTTTTTGTATGCTCCCACAAAAAAGGTGAATCAGAATTTCTGTACTTAAGAAGTCTTAAGATTTCACACTTATGTTTTATTTAGATTGATTGCATAGAATACACCTTCCTTAATCTTCCATTGATTTCCTCCACGTGCTTGGTAATATTTTACTTCCTTCCTGTAACATGTATTCTAGCTTCTTCTCAAAGTCTGAATAGAAATCCTTGTTAAATTTCTAGTCACATTGTATTGGCTAAGGGCAAATCTTTCTCTTCTTTTTAATGCCAGGGAGGGAAAAGGGATCTCTTAAAATAAACTTGGGGTCTTACTATGAATTAAACTGAGCTTCTTGAAGGGCCAGCACTGAATGTTGTTTATGTTTGCATCCCTGTGTCTACAACAGAGCCCAGCTTATAAAAGATGTTAAAGATTCAGGTACATGACAGAAAATACTACATTTTCACACTCATTCAAAGGCTTTGCATCTTTTCAGAGCATAGAATAACCAAAGAATAAAATCTTTGATTTTAAACTCTTATACTTACCCTATTAATAAATGTTGTTAAGGTTTACCTGATAAAGGTAATTTGCTGTAGCATAGCCTGTTTCTTTCTGCTAAAACTCTGACAGCCAGGTGGCCTTGTGTCAGCCTGAAGTGCCCACACTGCATTTTCTTCTTCCTCATCTTACCAAAACATCTTTCTACACCTGGGCAGACATGGTATCAGTCTGGCATTGATCCCTCCCTCACCAAAAACATGTTCTTTATAACCCAGTATTTATTTAGTTAGAGATAAAATTTTTATAACTTTTTAATGCTGCCAGCTGGTCTGAAAATGATAACTTAAAACAAGAATTATTTTTTAGAAGTTTTAAGTTGCTGAATATGTTAATTGACCTAAATCCTTAATTGTAGAGAACAGATGAACAAGTTAGCACAGAAATGCAAATCACTTTTTCCCTCTTTCTATAGAGTCTCAGTTTTAAGTATGACTGAATCTGCAGATGTTAACATGTATCATCAAGTGGCATGAGCATCAGAAAAGGTTCTCTTCATCTACCTTTTTTTTAATGATAAGAGTTCTTATCAGTTATAAAGTGAGCATACTAAATATAAAATGATGTATCACTTTCCTGATGTATGCCGGGGAACTATAGAAGATCAGTGTGTTAAGGCCTTGATGATATTCTGTCCCATCCCCATATGCAGTTAATTTAGCCTGTGCTCTTCATTGAGGATTGCCTCTCTATAATCTGTGAAAGATGAAAATAATCTTGGATGAGAGATTGTATAAAATAGAGACTCTCTAGACTTCTCTGTAGAAAGCTGGTTTTAATTTTTTCAGCTTCAGTGTTCTGCCTTTGGGCTGTGATTGGGAACCGAACCAAAAAGTACAGCAGGACTGGTGTTAGGTTTATTGGTAAGTTCCTAATAAGTCAGCTATACCGAGATATGTTCCTCGAAAACTTGTAAAGCAAGGGCTGGGGAAATTATGTTACCAAGATGGCAGTGTAAGACTCTCCAGAAGTTTTAAACAACCAGCAAAACCTGGCAGAACCACCTTTTGCAGAGCTTCAGAAAACAGTTCAAGTAACTGGGCAAGCACCAAATCAAGGAAAAGGCAGCTTTTTAAAAAGGGGTAGGAGAGAATAGTTCAGTAAACCAAGAGGTAGATGAGAATTGTGGTTGATGGTACAGATGCAAGAGTCCTTTGTGAGCTAGAGAAGGCGCACATCACTATTGCAGGGTGGTGGGAATGTGGAGCAGCGTGGGAAAAGTACAGCTGGAGTGACCTGTGGACTGTGGTTAGCATAATATAATATTCTTGCACCTATGCCAAAGATGTACTCTGTTGATAATGGAGCAGTATGGAAAATGTGTGCCAAATGTACACTATGGACGTGGTAACAATCAGATTATATTATTTTATCTGTAACAAATGTTCCACCACAATCTGGTGTGTTGATAGAAGGGTGTTGTTTTGGAATTCTGCACATGTGCATGATTATTTTATAAGTTTAAAACTTCTGTCGTTAAAAATATATTTGAAAAATAATAATAGGGGTGGGGTGGGGGAAGAAAACATCAAATGTAAGATAAGGACTATGATTAATAGTAAGATTTTGACAATATTCTTTCATAATTTGTAACAAACATCTCATGACAGTGCAAGGTATTGGTGGAGGGTTGATGTATGGGACCCCTGTATGATGGTATGCTTGTTTGCTTTGTAAGTTTACAACTGTTACTATACATTTAATTGTTTATGTGTGTTCATATATAAAAGATACAAAGATAATAATAGGGTGGGTTGGGGGAAATACTTTGGTTTGTAGTAATATTTTGAAGATGCTTTTTTATTAGTTAAAAATGTTTAACAGCAGTGCAAGGTATTGGTGGTATGGTGCATTACGAGAGTCCTGTATGATGTTATATATGTTTGTTTTTTAAGTTCACAACTATTACTATACACTTACTGTTTATGTACGTTTGTGTATAAGTGATATACTTCAATAAATTTTTTAAAAAGGGGGGGGTAGGAGAACCTCTTGGCACCCTTGTTAGCCCTTCCCCCACCCTCCCCTAGGGTGATACAGAGGTAGCCCACACTCCCAGGACAGTTCAGCAGAAGAGTAACCTTTGTGCACACATAAGAGCACATGTACGTCTGTACCTAAACCACCGAACCAGAACACTTGTCACAGATCTGGCATCCCATGACTTTCCCTGCTGGCAGCTCAGCAGGCAACTAGGAAGCAGTAGGAGAGCACTCACATCACAGCTGCCTGGGGCAAACGACTGCCAGCTGTGGCACATACAGGGTAGCACCTAGTAATGGGAGGAAACAGTATTTTGTAGGGGAAAGGCGAGATTGGGATCTGCTTAAATGGGGGAATTCCTAGCACTGTCTGTACACGCCCAGGACAAGGCACATGCTCAAAAAAGACAGGGAGGACTATATGATTTCGCCCAGTGTTGTGTTAGACATGACACTCCTACAGGGCAATCTGTAAAGACTGGGAAAGCTTCCCTTCCTGCTTTTTCTTTTTGGCTAGCTCTTGGCATCCAAGAAAATCTCTGTCATAACACTTTCTGGATACAAGCTTAAAGAACAGATGCCTCAGTGACTAAATTCCAGAGATAATAAAATATGGAAATGTCCAGTGTACAATAAAAGATTACAAGGCATGCAAAGAAATGGGATTTGGTTCATGCAAAGGAGCAAGATAAAGCATTCCACCAATAAGGAGTACCAGATCTTGGACATACCAAACAAAGACTTTAATTTTTATTATTAAAAAGGGTCTTAAATATAACTCAAAAAGCTAAAGGAAAAGGTGAACAAAGAACTAAAGGAGATCATGAAAATGGTAGATGAACAAAAATAGAATATCAGTAAAGAGAGAGAAATCATTAAAAGGAACCAGACATAGCAAAAGACCACAATAACAGAAATAAGAAATTCTTTAGAGGAGTTTGACAGCAGATTGGAGCAAGCAGAAGGAAAAAATCACTGAACTTGAAGGTAAAACAATTGAAATTACTCAGTTTATGGAGCAGAAAGGAAAAAGAAGGAAGAAAAGTGAACAGAACCTGAGACACCTGTGGGACACCATAAAGCATATGGGTTCACAGTGTGGGTGTCCCAGAAGGAGAAGAAAGTAAGAAAGGTACAGAAGGAATATTTGAAGAAATGGTGGCTGAAAACATGCCAAGTGAAAGGCACAAATATACACATCTAAGATGCTCAGCAAACTCCAAACCAGATTAACCCAAATAGATCCACACTGAGACACATTAGAATCAAAACCTGTTGAATGCTGAAATGAAGAGATAATCCTGAAAGCTACAGGATGGAAACGAGGCATCACGGACAAAGGAGCCTCAGTGAAGTAAGTACTGATTTCTCATCAGACATGGTAGTGGCAAGAAGGATGACGTATTGCAAAATGCTGCAAGAAAAAAAAATCGCCACCCAGGAATCCTATATCCAGCAGGATATAGTGTGTGACTGAAAATGAGTGTGTGACTTAAAATGATTGTGTGACTAAGATATTTGCAGATTTAAGCAAACGGAAAAAAATATTGAGTGAGTTCATCAGTAGCAATCTAGCTTTACAAAAATTGCTGAAGGGACTTCTTCAAGTTGAAAGGAAAGGACCCTGGACAATAGATAGAAGCATCGTGAAAAAATGAAGATCTCCAGTAAAGGTAAAAATACAAACATATAAATGCCAGTACTTTTGTATTTTGGTTTGTAACTTGACTCTTCTTAAATTATGGAAAGGAATGATAAATCTATGGTGTTGGGTTCATAATGTTTAAATATGTAATTAATGACAACAACAAAGAGACAGGGACAGAGGGGTTTAGTTTGTGTATGCTGCTGAAGTAAAGTCGGTACCAAGTGAGATTGCCATAGATCTGAGCTATAAATTCCATGGTAATCACTAAGAAAACACCAGAAAAATATGCCCAGAAGGAAATGAGAAAGGATTCTAAATAGCTCATTACAAAAGCTGAACGAAATTAAAAATAGGCAAATGGAAGACTTGAGGGACCAAAAAAGGTATAAGACATGCAAAAGCCAAAGAGCAAATGATAGGAGTAAGGTCTGTATTCGCAGTAGTTATTTTAAAGGCAAATGTAAGCAAGTGGAAGGAAACAGCAAAGTTTAAAGCAGAGATAAATGGAGGATAAATAAACAGAATCAATAAAACCAAAAGTTGGTTCTTTGAAAAGATCGATAAAATTGACATATCTTTACTTGGACTGTCACAGAAAAAAAGAGAGAAGATGCAATTAACAAAAATCAGAAATGAAATGAAGGGGGGAAGCTTACTAACAACCTTACAGAAATAAAAAAAGGATTATAACATACCCTAAGTGAAGTGGGCAAAACTTCTAGAAACACACATATTATCTAAACTTGAGGAAATAGAAGATCTCAGTAGACCAGAAACAAGTAATCAGAAACCTCCCCCCCCCCAAAAAAAAAATCAGGACCAGATTGCTTTACTGGTGAATTTTACCAAACATTCAAAGTAGAATTAACACCAGTCCTTCTCAGACTCTTCCAAGGTATTGAAGAAGAGGAACCACCTCCTAACATTCAGTGAGGCGAGCATCACTGTAATACCAAAGCTACGTATAAGTATCATGAGAAAATGACAAGATCAACATCCCTTATAAAGAGAGAGGCAAATTTTTTCAATAAAATACTAGAAAACCAATTCAAGAGCACATTTAAAGGATTATAAGCCATGATCAAGTCAATAAATCACATGAATGTAAGGGTGGTTTAGCATAAGAAAATCAGGCTTGTGTAATATAACATTAATAACATGAAGGAGGACAAAAAACCACATGATCATCCCAATTGTCGAACAAAAGGTGTTTGACAAACTCCAGTACCCTTTCTTGATAGAAATATTCAGAAAACTAGGAATAGAAGGGAACTTCCTCAAAATGGTAAAGGGCATATGTGAGAAATCCACAACTGTTATCCCACTCAGAAGGTGAAAGATTAAAAGATGGTCCTGCAGGGAGAGAGAGTTGTAAAGGATCTACACAAATGCTACTTGTTCTAATAATAACAACTAAAAGAATAAAGTATCTGGGAATACACTTAACTGCAGTTGAAAAGGACTGGTGCACTGAAAATAACATCATTGCTGATATTAAAGACCAAATAAGTGGATTGGAAAATTTAATACTATCAAATGTCAGTACCACTCTAAGCAATTAACAGATTCAATGCAATCCTAGTCAAATGTCAGTCTTTTTTTCAATCATCAAACTCATCTGGAAGGAGAAGGGGCCCTGAATAGCCAAAACCAAAAAATTGGAAGGACTCACACTTCTCATTTTCAAAATTTATTACAAAGCTACAGTAATCAAAACAGGACAGAACTAGCTCGAGGACATTCATATAGACAGTATTAGTCATCCGAAGAGGTGCTGATGTGAAATACCGGCAATTGGTTGGTTTTTATAAAGGGTGTTTATTTGGGGTAGAAGCTTTCAGTCACAAGGTCCTGAAGAGGACAACGCAAGGTACCATAAGAGGTACTTTCTCACCCAAAGACTGTTTCCACATGTTGACGCAAGATGGCAGGCAGTGTCTGCAAGGGTCCAGCCTTGCCTTCCTCCTGAGGCTCCATGGTCCCAGCTTCTTCCGATCTCAGCTGTGGGCTGACATAAGGCTCACCTCTCTCCCCAGGGCTCATTTCTTTCTGGGCTCAGCTGCTCTGGTCTCTTCACAAGGTCAGCTGTAGACTGTCACGCTCATCTCTCTTCCAGAGGCCTTCCAGCATCAAAAGCAAGTTCTCTCCTCTGCCATGTCTTTTTCTGTGTATTTATTTCTGTGTGAGAGTCTCTGTTTTATCAGCCCAAGGGGGGCTGGGACTCGATGCTCAGTCACACTCTAATGAAGTGGTAATCTTAACATAATTTAATCAGACATTTCAGCTGAATCTAATATAGTCAAAAGGGTATATTATGCCCAGAGAAACACATCTGTTTACAAACATAATGATTGTCTCTTTTTGGAATTCATAAATAATAGCAAATTACCACGTAGATCCATAGAATAAATAAACCCACATAGAGCTACCACATCCTGTAGTCCCACTTCGCGGTGTGTTTGAAATCGAAAGCAGTGACTTGACCTGATACCTTTTGTATCTGCTGTTCATAACAGCATTATTCACAGTAGCCACAGTGTGGCAGCAGCCCAGTGCCCCCCCCCCCCGCCCCGACAGATGAACAGATAAACTAAATGCAGACTCTGCACACGGGGGAGTATTGTTTAATATTTACTCTTAGAAAGGAAAGCCATTCTGATACCTGCTGCAACACAGGTGAACCTTGAAGACTCCATGTTCAGTGAAGTAAAACAGATATATCATTCCACTTTTATGGAATGACTAGAATATGCAAATCCAGGTAGCAAAAGGCCAATTATAGGTTACCAGGCATGGGGCAAAGGGGAATTGGGATTCAATACTTAACAAATACAGTATTTCTGTTGGGGAGATGGAAAAGTTTTGGTGGTCTCGAAAGTAACACATTTTTTAATTGTTCCCACTGAACATTCCAGTGGCTGAGATGAGAAACTTGTTTTTGTTTTTTGTTTTTTTTCAATAATTTATGAACAAGTAATTGAGGAGACAGTGACAGTTAAGTGCAATATAAGATCCTGGACTGAGTCTAATACTGTAGGCCAAAATGCCCAAAGGGGTTATATGGGACAGTTGACCCAAAAATGTAATATATACCATAAACTTTCTATCAGTGTAAAATTTCTTACCCTTGATAACTGTGCTTACTGAGGTTATGTGAAGATACTTTGTTTTAGGAAATACACATAGCCATATTAAGTGTTCAAGGAGCGTGATTTTGCAACCTACTCTCAAGTGTTTAGGAAACGGGCGGGTGGGTGAATAGATGGGCAGACAGATTGATATAATGTGGCAAAGGGAGAATTTGGTAAATCTTGATATATGGGTAGTGTGTGTATTGGGGTATTGGTTTTGCATTCCTTTTGCAACTGTCTTATAAGTTTGAAATTCTTTTTTTCAAGTTTAAAAACAGATGAGAAAGCAAATATCTCACACAACCAAGTACAGTTTATAATCATTGAAGAATGGTCGGTCTAAATTTTAGAATATTTTGAAGCAACATAGTCTTGTTACTTTTTGTTATATGCAATAACTTTTTAAATTGCCAAATCATCATTTTATTAATAAAGACTTTTGTAATCGGCTCAGTATACTTAAGGAAAACATTTGAGAGCCTCTTGCTCTTAGTTGAATGTGACGGGTTTATGTTTTATAACACTCAGTAGTCACCGTGAGCCACTCTTCTGTTCCTCTCGTGCCTTTTCTCCTGCACCTGCCCCTTCTCTGAGCTGGTTAGTGTCCCCCCCGCCCCCGTTCTGCCTTGTAGACCTGCACTGTCTGCAGCGCAGCCATCTTTCTAGCCCCCCGTCCATCCTACAGCAGCCAGCCCAGGTCCCTGCAGCAGCCTCCCTGCCAGCCTTCTGGGCCCAGCCCTTTCCCTCCAGTCCACTTTCCGGGGTACAGCCAGAAGGATTCTTTCCCAGTGCCGCAGACCCTACCCCTACTCCTGGAAGTCCCTGCCTGTGGATGCCTCCTCGCCCGCTGCCGAGCTCCCCATCACACCAGTGTGTCCATCTTCAGCCCCACCAAACCTGCTGGAGTCCTTGTAGGAGGCCCCCTCTCCAGCTGCGGGTCCCCGAGCCCCGCCCCCTGCACCCGCGCCAGCCCGGCTCGCAGGAGGCCCTCGTGAACGTTTGCTGAGTGAGCAGGGCCAGGCTTGTTGCAGTGCTGCCCTCCACGCTGGGCAGGGTCAGGTGCCGTCCAGTGGTAGGCACACACGGCCTGTTGCGGGGAGCAGCCAGACGTACCCCAGCACCACCCCGAGCCCCAGGGCGGGGACCCAACACCCCTGCTGTGCTCTGCACAAGAGCACCCTCGTTTAGGTCTGCTGGGACCTAGGCACCACAGGTCTAGGTTAGGTGCAGGCTTCACTGCTAGTTGGCCTTGGACTTGGCCTTCTTTACGTGTAACGTCGAGCAGAGCGTCTCGTGTATGTTACAGCGAGCAAACGAGACCTTGTCTGACAGATTTGAAAGAACTTCACAAATAGTAGTAAGCCTAAGTATCAGGTACCGATAGCTCAGGTGAGACTGGGATTGAAAACCTGAAAAGTAGGTTTTTTTGCCTACTCCAGCACATAGTGACATAAATAAAATTGTCTTTGCCCTAAGCTGACATTTACAACTAAAACTTTAAAAATTTGCATGAGGAAAGGTCAGATATTTTGTCCCTATCTACCAGCTGAGTAATCAGTTCCCTCCCCTTTTTAAAATTTTCCCAGTCATAGATGATAGGAATTGTAAGGTTAGTCGTAGCTAAGAGGGTCTGGGGGTGGCTGGGACAGGCCTCAGCTGCTGCCTGTTCCTCCATGTGCAGGGCACCACGGTGGCAGGGAAGGAGCGGGCATGACTTTGCCAGTTAAGTGTGATGGCACAGCTGGCAGAACGCCGTGGGCGGGTCGTTAGTTTCTATCTTCCTCAGAGCGATTCATGTTGTGAAGAGAAGCAGGCAGGCACATAAGCGCTGGTGAGATTAAAATGTAACAAGAATATTTTTTGAAAATCTATCTTTCTCTCCAAATGGGAATCTGACACCTGTTTGTGAAGAGAACTGGCTTCTTCACAGCAGGAGCCACTCTGCTAAAGTGGTGTAGTGTGTGGCCATCATTTCACACGTGGGGAAACCTCTTTTATTAACTGGTTTGGAGAAACAAGGCAGTTATTCTGTGAATTTTTAACAGATGCCAACATGAAAATAAATTGTTCATGTGCCAAAGTAAAAATGTGCTTTGCTTTTTTGGTGACTTACAGAATCTTGGATATTTTATTGGTATCTTAACAATGCTGTGTAGCTCTCTGCTACTTGAAGATGCGCCTTTGATGGAGAAATCCAATTTGGGGGTAATTGATTCTCTGCTTTCTTGCTCTCACACAGTAGCCTAGGCACACACTCGGTCTTTCTCTCTGCTATTTTCTCTTTCATGTGTAAATGAACCATCATTTGGACTTTGTGCTTAACCCTACTTTTCCTAACAGGATTTCAAGTATAGGTTGCAGAATTTTTTTATGGGATGTGAAGAGAAAAAGGATTCATGTTTGGAGGCAAGGATCCAAGTTAGAATTGCTGCCACTTTAATTTTTCAGATTTTCCTGTTTTTGCCTTCATTATTTATTTGACTTTGTTTCTAAATCAGTTTTGTAATCCCCATATAATTTAGCAATACGTTTTCACTGTATGGTCCTTTAATTTAACCCATTTTGGGATCGTTAAAACCTATCATTAGAAGGCTACATAAATCAATTGCTTTTATATTTTCTGACCTGCTAAGATTTAGACAGTTAACACGACATTTTTTTGCAACAATTTTATAGAAGAATCATGTATGTATGGCACATTTTCTTTAAACCAAGGGGAAAAACACTTAAATCATAAATAGGACAATGTTGAAGAAAACAAATGTCTTAAACACTTTTCTAATGACAATATTGAAGAACATTTTAGAAATGGGTAATTCTCCCTTGGGCCAGTTTTCCAAGATAGTAGTGAAGGGATTGTAAAAAAAGAAAAACCTTGGGAAAAGAAAAGAAAAATGTCTCTGACTTAGTCTTGAATAGTCATCTCCCTAATAGAGATGAAAGTAGCGTTTTCCCCAGAATTGCACTTAATATTACTTACACTGCCTTGAAACAAGAATATTATTTGACTAGAAACTTTCCATTGATTTTAGTAGAATCACCTTTAGGAAAATTACCCTAAATAAAACAGTCCTTGAAGTGCTAACCAATGAGTTCAGGTAAGGTCCTGGGAACCCCTCCCCCAATCCCATCTTTAGCTCTTGGACACTTAGAATATGGAATACAAAACCTCATCAGGTGATAATGAGATATCTAAATTAGTGCCAGATACCTTTGAAATATATTTTAGGGCAAGTTATTAGCATCTCATTAGGTGGTGGAAACAAGCCTGGGCTTGATCAGGCTTTACCCCACGAGCTCCAGAGCACAGTAACAAGCCCACAGCCAAGAAGTACACCCTTACCCTCTGCTGCCTCTGGGGTGGACTTCCCTTCTAGACAGAAACAGAATGGCCTTACTTCACACTCTTGGTCTCCCTTTACATCCACATAAAACCAAATGCATTATCATCCAGGACACAAATGTTCATCAAGCTCATCGTCGTCATGGGGACCCAGAGGTAAGCAAAGCCACGGTCTCTTTTCTCATGTGAGAGTCTACCCAAGCATTGGACAGGATGGTTATTTTTCTTTTTTCTTTTTAAATAGGCAACATCTGGGGTATCTTCCCAATCAGGAAGGATGTGCAGTGAGTCTTGAGATGCCCAAAACCCTTCAGTACTATAGCTGTTGGTTGAGTGGCCAGAAAGTGTAGCTTTTCTGAATCAACTAAAATAGCCAACCAATTATTTTGGGAACTAGCTCCTTGGAAAGGGCAGTGCTTTCTGCATGGTCTGTTGAGTGAGGACAGCTGCCAGTTGGTGCAACTGACTCTGGTGGAGTAAGTGTGGAACCAGCGGGCCCCATGGGATGCACAGAGCTGCGTGCTCCCTAGGCAGGGGCAGCCATCTCTGTGCCAGGAATCCTACCAGGGACTGGCATTCCTCACCTTGGGAATGAACTGCCATCCAGGGACTTGCAGGCAGCTTTTAAGAACTAAACTCTCTTAGCACATCAAGCATAGATCCATCTCTAGGGGCAAATTCTGTTAAGAAAAGCAGGAGATGAATTCTTTAATTTGAGATTATCCAGTTATTAATAGATCATGAAAAATCTAACCCAAGCATTCGAATACCTATGGCCAGTCCATTCTCTCAACATTAACTTATTAATTTAGAATGCGAAGTAGCTGTCTTTGGGGTCCAAAATACTTTGTATGATCAGCACAATTTCTCATGGAAGCAGACCTTCTCAGAAGGTTGCTTAGCTAGCAACATTGCAAGTCAAATCATGAATATACTTGACACACATAACAGAGGTGAGTCTCTCCAAAAGTAGCAAAATTATAGAAATTTGGTGCTTAAAGTCACATTGCCTGTATGGCACATTATTTTATGCATGTTTGTTTTCCACTCAAACACTCCTTTTATGGTTATATTTTTTTTTCTTTAGATGTCATAATAGTTATGGATAATCAGGCATCACCCATCTAGGGCCATTCTATCGGGTAAATTTATGTAAGACTGATTATAAAGTTTAACTTTGGTTAATCTTCATTCCAAATTCTTAAATGTTGTTTTAATCTAAGCAATAACTCCCAGTTGGTAAGGGCTACTAGGAATCTTCGTCTAATAAAAAGAGAAACTAGAGAGTTGACCCATGGGATTAAATTTGGAGAATTAATAGGGTATCTGAACGGTTTCCATTTAGGGTAGACGCTCTCACTTCTCCACTCCTCGCCATTAAGTGATTAGGAGGGAAGGTAGACCAGAGGCAGGGAAATCAGCAGGCTGTCATGGAAGCCAGGTGAGGAATGAAGGTAGAAGAGAAGAGTGGCAAGATTTAGGATTTAGGGAGTGCTTGGATTTGGGAGAAACGAGAGGAAGAATTTCTCATAGCATTTTATTTCGGTAGCAGTTTCATTCAATATGAGACAGCTAATATTGGAACAAAGTCAAATTTGGTGGGAAAGAAGAATTTCCGTTTTGGACCACTTGAGTGTGATGCCTGTGTGACATCCAAGTAGAGCTTGCTCATTAGTAGTTCAGTCGATAAAGAGTCTGAAACTCAGGAGAGATTTGGGCTAGAGGTAACATCCCACGTGTTTTCGAATTGTTTTGCTCACGGTACCTTTTGGCATTGCAGTTCTTCTTGCTTTAATTGCCTTTTTCTAAATTAGTCATTTAGATGTCACTTTAGTGTGAGTCCAAAGGTGGTAGACTCTTTGAGTTTAGTTTGTATTACAATATGTTCATTCTTTATTTCTGAGTGATACTTTTCTATCAGCACTCTGAGGATACCATTCTACTGTCTTCTGTTGTTAACAGGTTTGTCTTCGTCTAAATAATTCCATTTTAAGTAATCTTATTTTCTCTTACTGCTTATAGAATCTTCCATTTGTCTTTGGCACAAGCTCCTGATCATGTACCTTAACGTGGATTTAGGGGTTTTGTTTGTTTGTTTTTTTGTGTGTTTGTTTTTTTTTAAAGATTTTATTTATTTATTTCTCTCCCATTCCCCTCCACCCCCCGGTTGTCTGCTCTCCGTGTCCATTCGCTGTGTGTTCTTCTGTGACTGCTTCTATCCTTATCAGCGGCACCAGGAATCTGTGTTTCTTTTTGTTGCGTCATCTTGTTGTGTCAGCTCTCCGTGTGTATGGCGCCATTCTTGGGCAGGCTGCACTTTCTTTCACCCTAGGCGGCTCTCCTGACGGGGCGCACTCCTTGCACGTGGGGTTCCCCTACGCGGGGGACACCCCTGCATGGCACGGCACTCCTTGCGCGCATCAGCACTGCGCATGGGCCAGCTCCACACGGGTGAAGGAAGCCTGGGGTTTGAACCGGGGACCGGTCATGTGGTAGGCGGATGCCCTATCCATTGGGCCAAGTCTGCTTCCCTGGATTTAGTTTTATTTATGCTGTTCCTGACTTTTGTGCCTCTTGAATCTGATGATTCAAATCTTTCATTAATTGTGGAAAATTCTCTACTGTTAGCTCTTTGACTATCACTTATTTCTCCCCATTCTCTCTGTTCCTTCTTTATAGAATTCTAGAAGGACTTTTTTTGGACTACCTTCCATCTCTTATCTCTTTACCTGCAATCTAAGTAATTTTTTCAGACATCTACCAATTCACTGATAATCTCTTCTGTATTAGCTTATCTGTTGTTCAGCCTGAATGTTGAAGTTTTGGTTTTTTTCCTGCAAAACACTTTAATGTTTACATTTGGTTCAAGGCTTGTTAGAGGGCTGGATGATGGTTGGTTAGCAAGATGCCTCCTGGCTCGAGGGAAGGACTCAGGCAGAAGCCTGATCGCTGGGAATGCGGAAGGGGTCCCCAAAGGCCTCTGGACTCCAGAGGCTCCTAGTTTTACCTCCTCATCTAGAAGGCAAGGGTCTATGTTGGCAGAACCCAGGGCATGCACATTCAGAAGGGACTGATTCAAGTTCTTCTTCAGGGACACCGTAGCTTCCATGGCATCCAGGTTAGACCTAACTGGTTTTGCATCTTCAAGAGATGTTCAGAGCTCCCACACTTCTCCTTCACCAACTTGGGGTACAAGTGGTACACACCCTTCAGAGCCACATTGTTAGGGTCTAAATAGAGGCCCAGAGAGAGGTAGGTGCAGGAGACCCACAGATGCAGGGTAACTGAGCATTTGATGAAGATCTCCAATTTAGCCGAATAATTCTGGTAGATCTGGGGGCTCGTGGTTGGTTGACAATAATGAGCTAAACACACAAAAAAAAATGGTGTTAGCTGGTCCCGGAAGCAAGGAATGTCCAAGAAGATGATCCTGGAGGTTGCAACTAGGGAGGAAGTTGGAGGGTGGCCTGAGGCTGAAGGGTATCTGTTCCATCCAGGCACTCAAAACAAGAGACAGATCTGTGGGATGACAGAAGTATGCAACTGTTAAGTTTTTAATTCTACTAACTTTTTTTTAATTTCTAGAAATAATGACTTTTTAAAATTTCAATAATGGGCACTGTTTTAAGTGTTTGAGAAACATCAGGAACAAAACAAAGATCCTTGCCATTTAGTAATGCTGATTCTCATTCATGATGACTTATGTCCTTACATGTCTTAATAATTTTGAATTACGAAGTCATGTTAAAACAGTAAGTTTTCTGCCTGCTGGATTACAATATATTTCTCCAAAGAACTTTTGTATTTGTAACCACCAATCACCTCAAGAATATTAATGTTCTCGGGTTATTTTCATGTTAATGTCTCAACATGAAGGTAGACAGAAGTATTTGTTTTAATACAGACCCTCAGAATTTCTTGCAAGCTCGCTTATATATTTAAAATGACACTTATGTTTTATCTAACATTTCTAGGTGTATTATAATAGGAGGGTTTTCAGATTTCATATAATCTGGTCTGGCTTTTTTTTTCCTGGACACCACAGTCCTCTGAAATGGAGGGGACATCATCAGTATCTAAACTGTACTTGAGGTGCTGGGGCTGAAGGAAATTAGCTAGGGTTTAATCATGAGTAGTAAAAAGATACTAAGATAGGACCCTTAATACGGCCACATTTAAGGGTGAGCAGAGGAAAAGCTGAAGGAGACCGAGAGGTCATTGCATTTTCCTTTACTTTCCTGATTAATATCTGTTAGGATTTCCACCCACAGTGGGCAGGAAATCTTTTTCAAGGATTCATACCAGTAACTATCAGGCCAGCTGTAAGAGAGAAACATTACCCCCCTCCAGAAGTGTGTGTGTGTTTTGTGCACATGTACATGCATATGCAGAATAAGGTAAAAAATCGGGCTAAAAATAAACATGTAAAACTATAGATAAGAATCTGAAAGGAATAAAATTAAAAGCATAAATCACAAAACTTAATACTTTATTGTTAAAGTTCAAGAATTAACATTAATACTTTGAAAATGAAAAAAAATGCAAAAGCAGTTAAAATGGACAAAGTAAAGTGAAAAGTAAAAATTTTAAATACTTTAAAAGAAGTGTAGGAGGAGGATTGTAGAAAGGTGGTGGAGTAGGGAGCTCCAAGACCTTCCACCAGAGCATCTGCTCAACAGGTCGGAACTGTCTGCAACAATGGTTTTGAAACTCAGGAGACCAGAAGAGCACTGTGGGAAAAGTGGGAAGGAAGAGGCTAATAAATTCTAATAAACAACTATGAATTTATAGTCCTAAATGCTTACATTGGAGAAGAAGACAGGCTTCAAATCAGAACTACAGGGGAAAAAAAAAAACCTAACTAAACCCTAGCGAGCAGAAGGAAGGAAAGAACAAAGTTTAGATTGGAGATAAAGGAAACAGAAACCAACAATAAATAAATAAATAAAACAGTAGAATCAACAAAACCAAAGTTTGGTCTTTGAAAGATCAGTGAAGTAGAAAAGAGGATACAAATAACAAAAATCAGACATGAAAAGGGAGATATTTACCCCCAACCCCGCTGAAATAAAAAGGACTATTAAAGAGGATACTATGAATAACTATATGCTGATAAACTAGATAACCCAGATAAGATGGACAAATTCTTAGAAACAAACTACCTACATTGACTCAAAAAGAAATAGATGATCTCAACAAACCAGTTTTGAATCAATAATCAAAACTCTCCCAACAAAGAAAATGCCTTCACAGAGAATTCTGCCACACATTCCAAGAAGGCTTAACTCCAATTCTGATCAAACTCTTCCAAAAATATTGAAGAGAAAAGAACACTCCCTAATTCATCCTCATACCAAAGCAGATAAAGATACCACATGAAAAGAGAGCTACAAACCTATATATCTTATCAACATAGAAACAGAAGTCCTTGACAAAATACTAGGAAATCAAATCCATCAGTATATTAAAGAATTATATATCGAAATGGGATTTGTCCCTAGTATGCAAGATTGATTTAACTATAAGAAAATTAGTTAATGTAACATACACATTAACATAACAAGGGGGGTGGGAATCCTGCATGATTATCTCAGTTGGTATAGAAAAGGCATTTGACAAAATCCAGCACCCCTTATTGATAAGAACACTTAGAACATTAGGAATAGAAGGAAACTTCCTCAGCATGATCCAGGGAATACATGAAGTCTACAGTTAACATGATACTTAATGGTAAAAGACTGAAAGCTTTCTCTCTGAGATCAGGAACAAGACAAGGATGCCCACTGTCATTCAACATTGTACTGAAAGTTCTTGCCAAAGCAATTAGGCAAGAAAAACAAAAGGCATCCAAATTAGAAAGGAAGAAGTAAAACTTTCCCTGTTAGCAGATGACATGATCCTCTATACAGAAAGTCCAAAAAGTCCTCAAGAACACTACTCCTAGAGCTAATAAATGAATTCAGCAAAGTGGTGGGGTACAAAATTAGCACCCCAGAATCAGTAGTGTTTCTATACACAAGCAAAATCGGAAGAAGAACTCAAGAAAACTATTCCATTTGCAGTAGCAACTAAAAGAATCAAATATCTAGGAGTAAATCTAACCAAGAATATAAAGAACTTGTACACAGAAATCTATAAAACATTGCTAAAAGAAGTCAAAGACCTAAATAAATGAAAGGACATTCCATGTTCATGGATTGGAAGACTAAATATCATTAAGATGTCAGACTTACCTTAATTTATAGATTCAACGCAGTCCCAAAGTTCCAAAAGCCATCTGTGCAAAAACTAAAAAGTCGATCATCAAATGTATATGGAAATGTAAGAGGCCCCAAATATCTAAAGCCGTCTGTAAAAGAAAAATGAACTTGGATGACTCCCACTTTCTGATCTTAAAACTTACTACAAAGCCGCAGTAATCAAAAGAGCATGGTACAGGCACAAGGACAGACATTTATACCAATGGAATTGAATTGAGAGCACAGATGTCAACCTTCATTTTTATGGCCAACTAAATTTTTACAAGGGGCAAAGCCTCTCAATTGGGAGACAATAGTCTCCACAACAAATGATACTGGGAGAGAATATTTGGAAACTACATATCTGATAAAGGTTTACTATTGATAGTATATAAAGAAGTCTTTCAACTTAACAACAAAAAGTCAAACCCAATTTAAAAATCGGCTAAGGTCTTGAATAGCCAGCTCACCGAAGAAGATATGCAAATAGCCAGAAAGTACATATAAAGAAGCTTAACATCATTAGCTATTAATAACCATTGGAGAGAATGTGGAGAAATAGGAACACTCATTCATTGCTGGTGGCAGTGTAAAATGGTGCAGCTGCTATGGAAGACAGTTTGGCAGTTCCTCAGAAAGCTAACTATAGAATTTCCATATGATCCAGCTATCCCACTACTAGAAATATAACCAAAAGAATTGAAATCAGGGAGTCCAAGAGGTATTTGCACGCTAGTGTTTATAATGGCATTATTCACAGTTGCCAAAAAATAGAAGTAACCCATGTCCATCCACTGATGAATGGGTAAATAAAATGTATATATATACACAATGGAATATTATTCAGCTGTAAAAAGGAATGAAGTCCTAATATATGTGACAAGACGGATGAACCTTGAAGGCACCATGTTGAGTGAAATAAGCAAGACACAAAAAGACAAACACTGTATGAATGCACTGATTTGAAATAATTAGAATAAGCAAACTCATAGAATCAGTATTAGAATGTAGGTTTCTGGGGAAAGGATGGGTTTAAAGAATGGTAGTTAAGGTTTTAAATGTGCAGTGCTCCTAATTGAAATGATGAATTTGCTTTGATAATGGGTGGTGGTGATGGAAGTCCAACATTGTGAGCATAATTAACATCACTGGAATAAATATCCGAATGTGACTAAGAGGGGAAATGTTAAGTTGTATATATGGTGACGGAATAAAAAAAAATTTTTTTAATCCATGGAAGTACAATATACAAACAGTGAACCCTAATGTAAACCTTGAACTCTAGTTAATAGCATAATTTTAAAAATGTGCTTTCATCAATTTTAACAAATTTTCCACACCAATGCAAAGTATGAATAATAAGGTGGTATATGGGAATCCTGTGATTGTTTCTAATAAAGAAACACAAAGCAGTGTAAATCTAAAGCGATGAAAGAAATATTAACACATATGGAAATATCAAACAATTGAAAAAACTTCGGAGCAGAAGCTAAGTTCCCCTGACTTTTGAGCCAGTTACAGACAGCAGTGGTGGCAGGTGCTGGCAGGGCCACTGGCCTGCAGAGGTCTGAGACTCACCTGGGGCCTTGGCCTCTGCGTTTGTGCCAACTCCCTGGCTCGTGCCGACGGTCAGGGGTCCCTTCAACTGAGACTCTTCATGGATTGCAGCTCACTGGACAGTATCCTTTGGGTGAACGGACCCTGGCTTTGTGCCTGCCCGGACCTGCTGGCCCTGCTTGCCCTGCAGCTGCAGCCTGCTGCCTGCCCACCCTCTCGCCTACTTGGCACGCCAGGACTGGTCTTAGGAGGCAGCACTTCTGAGGGCCAGCTGCACCCAGCCCAGTCCCTGACACTCAGCCCTGTCTTTAATACATGCCTAGTGGGCACCCTGGCAGGCTCGCGCACAGAAGCAACAGTGAGCAGTGAGGCAGACCTGGTCTCTGCCTTCATAGCCTTCACAGACTTTGAGAGGATGAAACTTAGAAAACATAAGCAGTCACTGAAACCTTGAGCTGTTAAAAGATTAAACTGTGGCAGGAGATGGGTAGGGAGTTGATGCATTGACTTCATGCAGCTCATATTTAGAAAGCACTTTCTGGTTTCTGTCGGGGAGCTTGGCAGGGGAGGCTAGTTAGGAAACTTGGGATAATTCAGAGGAAACATGCTGTTGTGAACAGTAGCTATCACTCCGTGTGTGTATGTGTGTGTACATGTGTGCACGCACCAAGCACAGAGCTATGTGTCTTACATGCAGGTTTCATGTAATTTATGATGATCATCCACATTTTTCAGAAGAGGAAACTGAGGCTTGAATATTAAGTAGCTTGCCTAAACTCACCTGGCTCAAGTGAAGACCAAATTTGGCCCGGGCGGAGCCCCTCGCAGTGGCCGCCTTGCTGGGCAGCAGGGGTGTGCTCAGCACTTTTGGCTGAGAACCAGAGGTGCCCTCTGGCCCTCGCCGAGCTGCCGCTGCCAGTTCTTCCTGCCAAAGGAAACCTTCCTTGAGTAGCTGTTGTCCTTTCCCAGAGATGATTGCTGGAATATGCTGCGAAACAAAATCCAATCTATTAAAATTTTGGTAAAGTAAAAGTAAGTGGGCTCTGAACAGAGTTATTCGTATTATTCTTTAAAAACCCACGTATGTGAAGAGTGCTAAAGCCCCAGGTGCTTGGGGCAGGGACTGGCAACAATCCCACTCACAAATGATAGCCACAAGGCAACTGCACAGCACCCTCCCCTTTTCCAGCCTGCCGAAGCGTCAGCTCCTGGGAAGGGCGGGTGCCCTGTGGCAGGGAGCACGGAGCAGAAGCTTAGCTATGCAGCAGGTAAATGCAGGTAAGAGCGCATCTGGTGCTGCGCAGCAGGCCTCGAGCTCACGGTGAGGGCCGCGAGACGCGTGGAGGCAACACCGGGGCATTGTGTTCTTCAAGCCGTGCCTCCCACCAGTGGGTTAGGACATCCGTTTGAGGGCCGTGACCGGGGTTTATTTCGTGGATATATGTTATCAGAGTGCACCTCACATACTAAGGGAGAGATTTTTAATGGAACGTGTATGTGAATGTACTCACAGATATTCACATGATGTTTATATTTACATCACATGAATTGTGGGTTGTGGTAAAAATTGAACATTTACCCTTTCTGTCCTGAGTTGATTTGAAGTTTAAATGAGTTAATAATGGCAAAAGTTGTCACGTAGGATATGTGCTCCTCAGCAGCAGCTGTTCCTTGCCATGGCCTGAGGCGTCATGGACAGTCAGCAGACATCACATGAATGAGCAAAGGCTGCTGGGATCTAGAGGTGTTCTGGAAGGATCTGATCACTGCCTATGCACCATGGTGACCAGGTAGCCAGATGTGGCTGGGAAATAGGCGGGACCAAGCTTTGCAAAGTTTCGTGTGCTGGCTTCATTGTGCTCTGTCGTGCAGTCAAGAGCCAGCGGATCCGTTTTGAGCACACCACGCAGCGCCCTGGAGAGATGAGAAAGAGCAGGATTCAGAGGGGCCACGAAGGCGCTGGCCTGGGACCCAAGGACGGAGTTCCTTCTTATCCCAAGGGGCGTGGGTGCAGGTGTTCGTAGGCTGGAGGACGGGGTGTCGTCGGACACCTCTTCTGTAGTGTGGGTGGTCCCTTGCTGACCGCAGTGACCAGGTTAGGAGAGGGCTTGGGGAAGGGGCAAAATATGAAACCAGCCACTGAAAAGAACTAATCAAAGTCGGGGCGACCCGTGACCTGGCACTCAGCCGTATGCCAGAGCTCGACTCCAGGTATATGCCTGGTGACACCCCTGTGGGACGCAGGCACATTTTGTCTTCGTCGTGATGCTCAGAAGCATTCTAGTTAGATTATTCTGGGTCGTTTGGCCTAAATATGACCCCTTCCAACAAAGCCCTCGCAGCCCAGTCAGAGCTTCTGTACTCATCGCACCTGTACTTTAGTTACCTGGTGAATATCTCTCTCCTACTAGCATGTACGTTCCGCGAGAGCTGAAGAGACCATCTCATTTGCTCAGCGCTTCTGTCCCAGCCCCTGGCACCTTGCCTGGCACCTGCTACAGGATAATTAATAAATGCAAGGGGAGGGGAGTTTTAGCCAGTTGGTGAAGATGCTATGTGTAGTCACATGCTTTGTAATTTTATTCTGGCACTTCCCTGTTGATAGTTTTTATTTTCTTTCAACTAAATTTTAAGTTCCTCAGGGGCAAGGATCACTTTTTTACCATTTTTTATGTGCTCTTTTTCTTACCACAATTCTGTGAATACTAGAGTAAAATTGAGGCATGCCGTGAGATTTGTGTAACTGGTTGCAAATTGAGTGACCAGTTTGAAAGCCAAGATCTGAGCTTACGCAACGAATGGAAGGGCTCAGAGAACCCCCTCCGAGCCTTATGGAACATTGCCATGGCATTTGTGCATCTGTTTTTCTTATTTGACGCTCAGAACAATCTTGTAAGCCAAGGCAAGAAGTATACTCACTGGTTTATCAGTCCCTGGGTCCCACTGAGGCACGAGGCAGCCTTCTACCCGCGGTCTGGTGCCCACAGTTCCAGAGTGCTTCCATTTCATTACCCCTTTTTAAGTTTGAATTTTTCCATTTTGATATTAACTTGAGACAAATGCTTCCATAATTCATGTAGTACTTCAATATACTTTTATAGCATGTAGGAAATTCGTTTTATATTTTGTAAGATTTTCTTACTAGATACTTTAGTGTTTTCCAAATTCTTGTAACTAAAGAAAAATTTCACACCTTTTTTAAAAAGCAGCTGCATTTTTTCAGTTGTTGGTGTTTGTATTCACAAACTATGTTACAGGCTGCCATTTTATAAGAACTTTCTAAAGGAAGCAAGATACAATCAAATGTCACCAAAATGAGTAGAAAATTCTTGGTCAAAATTTGATTTTTTAAAAATATTTTAGGGGGAGCAGATGTAGCTCTGGTTGAGCACCTGCTTACCATTTATGGGTTCAATCCTTGGTACATCCAAAAAAATATATTAGAAGGAAACATTTACTTCATTTTAAAAGCCCCACAGAAACAAGCAAACAAAAAGAATACCTCCAAATAAATACACACAGAAATTACAATTGTCAATTAGATTTTTTTCTAGAGGGGAAAAAAAACGTTTTAACAAGAATGGTAGAGAGCTAGAGCTGGAAGTGTCCCTACAAAAAATTTAACCCTACTCCCCTATCTAACAAGAGTCCAGAAAAGTTAAGGCACTTGCTGAAATCTGCACAACAAGCGTGGGAAAGCCAGGATGGAATCTTAGCTCAGTGCTCTGGATGTTAAACTGTGCTTGCCTCTTTTGCCTCCCCTTTATTTTGAATATAAAAATAACCATAATCATTCATATTTATTGACACTTACTGTGTGCCATGTACTTTTATAAGTGTTTTCATGTATTAACTCATTTAATCCCCATAACAACTCTGTGAGGTAGATAGGGTAGTTCATGTTTTATAGTTGAAGAAACAAATTAATAGACATGCATTGTTTCTCTCTAGGGTGAAAAATAGAAATGCTTCTTTTAGCTAACTTTGGTCTGCAGTTTTTGAAACTATGCTTCTATGCACTGTGGAAACCTTTTTAGTAGGATTATTGCTGGTATATAATCATGTTTGTATTTTATGTAGCACTTGACATACTTCCCAAGTGGTCTCCCAGCTTGTCCATGCTCATATTATCGTAGAATTAGCTTCAAAAACACAGGGCAGGGGAGCAGAGGTAGCTCAGTGTTTGAACGCCTGCTTCCCATGTACAAGATCCGGGTTCAATCCCTGGTGCCACCTGAAAATACACACACACACACACACACACACACACACACAGGTCTCATCATGTCATTTTCCCACTAAGACAATATATGGTCTCTGTTGGTGTTACTCAGAAGTCGGACCCTGTTTCCACAGGTTCACAGACAGAAGGGCTTCTGTGAGCACCACAGCTATCTATTTGGAAATGGGAGCTGTACCTGCACAATGAACTGCTTCAGTCAAGGAATAAGTTGATCACTAGAAAAATGGGCAAAGAATACAAACAGTTCTAAAAAAGGAAGTGAAAATGGCTCCCATGCAAGGGAAATGTTCAGCTCTGCTCGTGATGAGCAGGACAGAACAAAACGTGAGGCAGTTCCGTGGTCCGTTTCCTGCTGCCCAAGGTCAGACACTAGGGCAGCCTGCGGAGTGGGCGGGGCCAGCAGGCCAGTCCTCCCGTGCAGCCTCTGCTGACCAGACTTTAACCACAGGACCTTGGACCCAGCAATTCCACATCCTAGATCTTACCCTGAAGGTATTACGTCATATGTGGGAAGTGCCGTCTGCAAGGAACTTCCTCCTGCTGACTGGAAACCATCTCTACAGGTAGGACTGACAGGTTAGGGGTGCAGCCGCACAGCTGCTGGAGGAGTGGCACAAGGCGTGAGAGTAATCTTCTAGATACATGGTTAGAGAAAAGCAGTAAAGGTGTTTTATTTTTAATGCCACAAGGTGAATAATACACCACCATTTGTGTTTAGTTAAGATTTCAAATATATATATATATACCTGTACGTTCCCAAGTTAAAAATACCACAGAAAGAAGGTATTGAAAACCTTTGCCTTTGGCGCGGGGCGCCAGGTGGTAAGAGGTTGGGGGGTGGGGTCACCTCCCATACCCTTTTAACCACTTGGAATTTGTACATAGTTGGGCAAATGCTGAAAAAGTGTGGAATCCACATATTTTAAAACAGTAGTAGAAATAAAAACAGGAACAGATGTGGCTCAGTGGTTGGGCTGCTGCTTCCCATTATGAGATCCCTGGTTCAATCCCCAGGACCTCCTACAAAAAAAAAAAAACTAACTCATTCCTTCTAGCTGGAAACTACATCAAAATATGTGGGGTTATAAGGAGCTAAAAAGATATTCTTGAGGAAAGCTAAAAAATGTAACCTGGGACCGTATAACATAGTGAAACATCATGTAAAATATGAATATGAGTGATACTGCATTTATAAGAGTGTTTTTGCAAAACATGCAAACAAATAACCTAGACAGAAGGAAAAAAGAATAGCAGCTATGTACAGCAGAGGAAGCGTAGAGAGATTAAGAGGTGAGGAGTTTCTTTAACTATTACTTCTGGAATAATGAAAATGCTCTAAAAATGATTGAAGTGATGAATGCACAACTATGTGAGTATACCAAATACCATAGGTCGTACAGTTTGGGTGGATTTATGCTTTATTAATATGCATCAATATAATAGATTTGTTTAAAAATTTTAAATGAAAAACAAAGCCAAATATATTCTTGGAAGTGTAGAAACCATTATGATCACAAACTTTCATATTTCGTATTATAGACTGTGTGATACTTTCACGTCTCTTCTCTCATTTGATCCTTACAGCATCCTCATCCTCATTTCAAGGCCAAGGCGCTGAGGTTCTCGGAAATCCCGGGGTTCCCCGAGGTCCCACGGCTAGTTCAGTTCCATGTGCACGTGTGCACCTGTCACCCCTGCTAGACCCGGAGTGGTGGCACAGACAAGACCGTGACCAAGGTCTCGTGTTCTTCTGCCACCACTGGGTGACTGTCCCAGGGGACAGTGATGCTGTCCCCTCCTTGTCCTGGGTGTACTGGGAATGAGTGAGCACACAGTAAATGCAAGGCCAGGGCTTAGGAGGCACCTGCCAGCGGGGCCCTTACAAACGTGTGCAGAGGGAGCACTCCGCCTTCCCGCTGTAATTTCCATAGGTAGAGGTGGATTCCTGCGCCCCAGAACCATGTCCAGCCTTGCGTGGCCTGATGCAGCGGGGAGTCCCGTTTGCACTCGCTGCTCGTATCCCCCTCCTTTTGGACCTCCTCACGCCAGTGATAATTGAGAAAGTGCAAGTAGAATGGGACGTAGGTATTTCTAAGGACTGAGTAATACTGAGAAATAAGGAAAGCACTTGCCCAGGTAGCAAGTCTTAGCGCTTACATGAACAAACGTTAGACCTACAGCGCGTGCCCTGGGGAAGCAAGGACTTCAGGATGTCCTGTGTTACCAGAGCTTCTAAATCCTAGTTGAGTCAAAACTTAATGCTAGGTGAAGGACCAGTATTATTTTCCTTATCTAATGAAGAGGATATCATGTAATTCTCTTTTTTAAAAAAAGGTATGTACAGAATGAAGCATGTTTTTTATTAAGCAGGACTCTTTCTGAAATGATTGGGAATTTTATAGTAAAGCTTAAATATTTCAGGTAACGTTTTAAGATGCAGTCTTCTGTAGTTATTTTAGTGCTCTGACGTCAGTTTTCTGATTTGAAGAAGCAAACATTTCCTGTAATTTATATCTGAGAGCTGCCAGTCGAGCCCAGTTTCATAATGCTTATCCTTCTAAGTAAAGAGGCTGCTTGCTTTTACAAAGATCCATTTGCACAGAGGCAGTGGGAAATGATTTTTTTCCCTTACTGAAATGTACGTGATGACCTTCCTAAGTGCCGCATGCCACTGAATCTCCTAAGCTAAAGCTGGCCTTATATCTAGCTATTACCTTGCCCTCTGACCATCCCAGTAGACTTTCTTTGGAAGCCACAGTTCTTGGTCATCCTCTGTCAAGTTTCTGCAGCCTCTAGAAAATACAGAACTGTCTCTTGATAATGTGTGAACTTTTTTTTTTTAATTTTTCAATTTCTCCATTACTTTTTTTTTTTTTAAGATTTATTTTTTTGTTTATTTCTCTCCCTTTCACCCCCCAGTTGTTTGCTCTCTATGTCCATTCGCTGTGTGTTCTGTGTCTGCTTCTATCCTTACCAGTGGCACCAGGAATCTGTGTTTCTTTTTGTTGCGTCATCTTGTGTCAGCTCTCCATATGTGTGGCACCATTCCTGAGCAGGCTGCACTTTCTTTCACTCTGGGCAGCTCTCCTTACGGGGCGCACTCCTTGCATGTGGGGCTCCCCTACGCAGGACACCCCTGCGTGTCATGGCACTCCTTGTGCACATCAGCACTGCGCATGGGCCAGCTCCACACAGGTCAAGGAGGCCTGGGGTTTGAACCAGGGACCTTCCATGTGGTAGGCGGACGCCCTGTCCATTGGGCCAAGTCCACTTCCCTGTGAACTCCTACGCAAACTTTTGGGTCTTGAAGGTCTTTTTAACTCCACCAGATGAGTTCAATGGTGTTAGTTTTTTCTTAGATAAATGTCTCTATTTGGAATAGACGCCACGTCCAAATGAGCATCCCAGAGCTCTTTCTCCGTTCTCTTTTTCTCTTTTGCCTGGACTACTAGATATGTGGATATATTTTCCCATTACAATTCTGCATGGTTTTAAGATACATTCTTTTTGAAGTTCGTTGAAACACCTGCTGCCCCTACCTACCAGATGCCTATGAAGTGCCCACACACTGTTGAGTACATGAGAAACTTAACATCCATCCCCTCAGACGGTCGGTCCTGACGCCCAGCAGCGTGTGACCCCGTCAGGCTCTCACGGAGCAGCAGTGAGCACGGCGGGGCCTTGGCCTTGCAGCTTGCACGCGAGGGAGGACAAGGAGCTGTGAGCCAAGCAGAGTGGACGGCTGCAGGCTGCAAAGGGTGCTAGGGCCAGCGAGGGTGGGAACGGCTGCCGCCTTGGGTAGGTGGTCCGAGAAGGCGGCTCCGAAGGGCAGGAGAGCCAGCCCTGTGGAGAGCAGCTGCCAAGCCTCCCGGCAGAGAGCACAGGGGCTCAGGGAGCACGGGGGGCTCAGAGCACGGGGCCACGGCCGGGGAAGGGCTCGGTGTTCTCCTGCAGCATCTCTCAGAAGGTTCCGGTGGAAAGGCAGCAGCAGGTGCCAGGGATGGCACAGGCCACAGCACGATGTTTGGCGTGATACCCAAACCCAGTGGGAGGCCTCGAGGGGGACAGAGGTGGGCTGGTGTCCTCTTTACTCCTGAAGGAGGCTTCTGGAGCTTTGTGAACTGAACTACACGGAGTAGGAGGGGGCTGAGAGGGGAGCCGGAGGCCAGCGCTGCCCTGAGGCATTGGAGAAGTGGGGATGGCCCAGCCCAGAAGCCGTCGGCAGGATGTGCCGATGGACAAGGAGCGGAGGGAGGAGTCGTGGTGGCGGAGGCCACTGATGTGGGAGGACCACAGGGTGGACAGGTTTGAGGGAGAAGGTAAGCAGTAGATTGGAATAGCAAGTTGTTTAAAGTTTCCCCAGAAGGAACAGCAGGAATCAGGCCAGGGCTTCCCAGAGGAGGCAGGACGAGACTTCTGCAGAGTGCAGGGCAGGAGGGGCAGGGAGAAGCTCGGAGGGCAGCTGGCCGGGCAGAGGCCGCGTGGAGAGGCCGTCACTGCAGCCGTCGCTCAGTAGTGCCTGACCTGTAGTACCTGGCCTCCTGAGAACCCTCCTGACAGATAGGCCTCCTTGCCTCTTCTCCAGCAAGTTCAGATCCCCCATCCGCTGGGTAGTAGTGCACAGCTCAGGCTCAGGACCAGGGCGGGCACTTGCAGAACCCCCCTGGGGTGAGATGTGCCGAGATGTTTCCCCAGCTTGCGGGAGTCCCGCAGTACCCAGCTGCCAGCACCACGCGCGCCCCGCCGTCTCGTCTCGCCTTGTTTGTACGCGCAGGGATGGCGAAAGCCCCTTGACGTCTCTCCTCTCTCCCACTTAGGTTTCATGGCGGGCTCCCAGAGGAACGCCCCGCTGGCTCAGTACGGACCTCAGCAGACAGCACCCTCCATGTCACCGCGCCCCGCGCCGGGAGGCCAGGTGCCTCCTGGGATCAGCAGCTTCCAGCAGAGCAGCTCGAGTGGGACTTACGGCCCACACCTGAGCCAGTACGGGCCCCAAGGTAAACGCTCTGTCCCGGCCTGCTCCGCGGTGGGTGGAGGTGGTGTTGGGGAGCTGGTGCCTCAAGGCCCCCATCAGAGCCCCGTGAAGATTCTCTTGTCCGTGACCTGGCCAGAGCGTGGGCTGCTGTAGAGCCCAATCCTTGAGGTCCCTGCAGCGCTGGGAGGGTCATCGCCACAGCCCTGCAGGAAGCACGAGCGCACCCCTCCGCTGAGGGCTTCGCCTGCGGTATTAAGGGGTCGCCTGCTTCTGCGGCGCGATTGTACAGGCTGGCGGTGACAGCCGCTCGAGGCCTGGCCTGGAGACGTGTCCAGTGTCAAACCTGGGTTGTTCAGGTCCAGCTCGGGTCTCACCCCTCCCGGCAGGGACTGTCCTCACAACAGCATGCTTGCCGGATGCCGCTGCGTCGGGGCTTCTGCCACCTGCAGCAGGGCTGTCCTGGGGAGGTGGTCGTGCTGACCTGCCCACTCAGTGTCCATCTCCTCGTAGAAGAAAGTGGACCGAGCCCGAAAGGACAGAGGCTTCCAGTGGGAAGATAAGGGAAGGGTAGAAAAATAGCTAGAACCAGCCCCAAAATGTGCCGTCTACTCTCTGCCTCCCTGGAAGTGGACATGCATACAATCCTTTTATCAAGGTTTTAAACCTGATAACAGTTTTTTTCCTTAGTCACTTTTGGCAGTAAGGCACCTGAATTTAGCACTTTCTTTAGAGTTTATCTAAATTAGACATTAACGGGTAATTTCAAAGGAATGAGGTAATCTGGCTTATCTCTCGGAGTTTCCTTACTTCTGAAAATACCAGGAATATTCCAGGCAAAGGTGATGGGTTGCCTACTCAGAACCTGTAATGAAACGTGCCTGCCTCCCAGCAACCAGGCCTGCCTGTGCCAACAGCCTGGTGTCTCCCGAGGCAGGGAGTGCTGCGCAGGCGGTGTCGTGGAGGCTCGCCGCGCCTGCCGGGAGCTCACGTGGCAGAGGCAGGACCTCCAAGACCAGTGTGTTGCGTAGAAAATCTTCCCTTGCTCGTCTCTTGTACTTGATATTTTGAAGACAGTCATCAGTGAATTGCCTTGTTTCTTGAAGATCTCTTTTTTGAGGGATTTGAAGCTTGCAGTGCTGCCACAGTAACACACTTTCCTTGCCTTCCACTGCTTTGTTACAGTACCTTCCTGCTATCTCTGTCGTGAGAACTAAATTACAACATCCAAAATGCAAAACCTTTATATCGTCCCCTCCTGCACAGTCCAGACCAGCACAGACATGGGTTTTGTATTTTGCTTGAGCAGTTTTCCACATTCTTAGTGCAGTGCTCATGTCTGCCCGGGTGCGTTTTCTCAGGGGCAGTCTCTGCCAAGCTGAGAGGTGCTGATGCCTTGGCTGGGAGAGCCCGCCTGTCCACTGCGCCCCTCACCAGGTGCCACGGGCTGCATGGAGGGACAAGAACACGAGGGATAAAGGAGAGCAGTTTATTGGGCCTGGCCTGCACAGCACTTTCATTAGAGACGCAGTTGCAGCCTCGTTCTCAGAGCTGAGGCGACTGGAGGTCGGGGGCTCACCCATCAATCGTAAAGACCTCATGGCGCCTTAGAAGAAGGTCTCCACACCGACGTGGAAGGGCCAGGCTGGCCATCTCTTCCTCCACTGTTACACACAATGAGGGAGACTGGCTCGGTCTGTGAACCCCTGAGAAGGTGCTGATGCTGGGAGGAAGAGTGTCCCCATAGCGGGGTCATCCCTTCTGTGCCGTCCTCGTTCCCCCGGCTGTTGAACGCTGAGACCCTTAATTTAAGAGTGCCGAGCCTGGTGGCTTCTCGTCCCCACTGCGCACTCCCTCCGCAGATTCCTTTCCTTCTGGAAGATGAGGACATTGGATTTTGGACGTTGCTTCTATTCCCACTTCCTGCTTCTATTTTAATGACGCCCACTGGACTCCCTGTATTTCCTTTTGGATATAGAGCCAAGGAGGATTTCTGTGGGGTTTTTGTTCTTTGAGGCACAAATGCTCGGTTTAGTTTGGTTTTAGAAGCAGTCTGGAATGAGGGTGATGGTCCCCTGCAGGGCCCTCTCCTGGCTCTGTCCTCCCGGCGCCTGTGTGCTCAGGGTCCCAGCTCTTTGCTCCCTGCCCTCCATGTCCCCGTCCTGCTCTGTGGTCTGGACACCCCAGGGTCCCTCGACTGGCTCTCATCACTCGTAGGTGACGCCACTGCCCAGTGTCCTTCTCCTCCTTCCCTCAGCAAACATGTGGTGACGGGAAGCCACGCATGGAGCAGTGCTGCTCAGGTGAATGCGTGCCCACACCTGCACATTCCTCTCTGCTTCAGGGTCCTTTGTGAATAGACACCAAACCAAAGGATTTCCTTTCTTCCACATCTCCACTTTCAAATGTCCATGCCTTTGGAAGACTCACTAGTGCAGTGGCCCCGAGGTCAGGCGTCTCCTTCAGTTTCTTTTCGTAACTCCGTGGATTCCTTCTGTGTTTGAGAGACCTCCCCGGCCAGCCGTTATTGCCAGGAGCAGCATCTCAAACCCGTGGCTCTTGATGGTGACCCCCAGCGTGCATTAAGCACGTCTGCGCCACGGGCTTCTTTCCACATGGCCTCATTTAACTCTCACCACCCGACGGTTCTGATGGCGCCTCTTGGCGGGTGAGGAACCCGAGGGCAGGATGGGCAGGCAGCCTCCCGGGGGCGCAGGTCCCTGCAGTCGAGCCGGTTGCCCCCACCTACGTGAAAGCTGCCAAGTTGAAGCCGTGAGGGCGCGCATCACTCACCCTCCTCGCACGCCCTGCAGGCGGAAGTGCTGGGGCTCAGACCAAGGGACGCGGACTTCACAGTCCTGGAGCAATGTCCAGGCTGCCTCGTGCCCCCGCTCGGAGCTGGGCACCCTTTCTCTTCTGCTCCCTCGTTCAGGAGCTGCCAGGGAAACTGCCTGACTTGCGGAGCGGGGAACATTTTAGGCTTTCAGGCATGACAACTTACCAAGTAACTAGAGAGAGTTAGAAAAGTAAATTCCTTCCAGGTTGAGAAGGAGGGGAAGGTTTTAGAAATGTGTAGTAAACTGTAAAGTCTGCATGATTAAATACACAAATGGGATGAAGCCAATCCAAATGTGTAAAACTGTGTTTTAATTACAGCGCATGTTATGAAACAGAACTTTTCTACCTTCAAGCAAGTAAACATAACTACCCAAGTAGAGAGGACCATAGGGACTGACCTTAATAAATAGAAATGAAGTATTTGTAATTAACATGTTAATTATTAATAAATGGATTTGTGTGGGGGAAAAGAGAGCTGAGATCCACTTCATCTTCCTAGCCTGTACATTTCTCCAGGGCAGACTTCCTGTCTTATTTGTTTTTGTGTTCTCTAGAATAGTGTCCGTCTCATTGACTATCCACAGATATTTTTTGCAGTTTTCACTGTTTGCTAAGGATAAGGTTGGAGCCTTAGTTTTGCTACAAATAAGCCGCTTTCTCTTGGGCTTCACCTTGGGCAAGTACCACTGATTCTGAGCTTAGATCCTCCCCAGTTATCACCCCCTTGACTGAAGCACCCGGGGGTCCTTGCAGAGCCCCCAGGGCCGGGGCCGCTATGATGAGGGATGAGGCCCCGTTTTATGCCCTCATTTTCCCAGCCTGTGTCTTAGGAAGCAGGCAATGTACAACAGGTGAGTCTGGCAAGCCTTTTATTTCTAACTTACCTGGTAAATGGTGTTTTTCAGGCAGGTTTAAAGGTTTATTCTCTAAAATAAATTAGATGCCACCTGAAATCTTCCTTTTCACTTCATACGTTGAAATCTTTCTCACAAATTCAGTGAGTGGAAGCCTAAGTGATAGTGAGTTAAAATGACTGTAGTTCCAAAACCGTGGCTTGCACAGTCATGGACTTACGGCAGCTGGTCCAGGTCATGGGAAGGAAGTTTAGTGTCAGAGGTGGGCAGGGCTGCAGCTCTGGGAGAGCCCTCCAAGGCCCAGGCACACCGGTGTCCGCACGGCCCAGGGCTGCCCAGAGCCTCGTCCAGTGGCGGGAGGAGCTAAGTGCATCCTCGCTGCCACGGGCCTCCACCTGGTGAGCCTCGTCTAGTGGCTCCCTGGGCAGTCTCTGCCACTGCCCCTCAGGTCACCGTTTCTCCATCCTGAGACAGGTGGTGACCACCTGGCAGGGGTGCAGCCCCCCAGTGCCTTGGCCTCATGCTCCAGGGACAGTGCCAGGCACAGGTAGCCCCTCCGCGGGCTCTACCTTGCCATGCTAGGAGGAACAGAAGTCGAAGGAGATGGTTTTTAAGGCATGAGGCCAGTTGTGCAGCCAGTCTTCCTTTGATGCTTGAATTTAGCCTTCAAGACGTAAGCATGATGCGTTCTTAACTGACTGGTCATCCTTGTGATTTTTTCAAAACCTGGGAGTTGGAGAAACTGAGAAGTAAGGGAAACTTACAGCACAGATCAACTTGAAAGAAAGGAAGAAACAAAACAAAGCAACTCTCATTCCCGACAAGTAGGAAGCTAATGATTTTAGCTCCCTAATTAAAATCAGCACCAGTCACGAGTGACATTCACTCCCTTCATTCAACAATTAAACTTTTTTATTCAGTGCCATTTGTTCACGCCTTTGTTCAAGAAATGGCTTCTTGAGCGTTGAAGAAATCCCAGCATCCTTACCGCAGGCATCCTCTGGGGCAGGGCCTCTGGGCTCCCCTGGGTCCACCTCCTGGGGCGCGTTTCCACTGCAGCCTGTGCAGAGTGTGCACCCACGGGGCACATGGGTGTGCAAGGCGTGACCAGAGAGCCTGCAGTGTGGCATTCGGGTCTAGCTTTTGGGTAGAGAGAATGCCTTCTTACAGTTTTCAAGTCATCGCACACTGCTTCTTGTGCTCTCCTCTGTTTGAGGGGTAAATTTGAATATGCGTCGAGAAAAGTAAAATGAGGCACATAACACTATTGCATAGTATAAAGATGATTTATTTTCACTGATTAAAAGTTATTAACATTCGAACAATTTTTTTACTTCTTGACATATCTGTCTACTCACCGTCAGTTGTCCAACTGTAGTTACTGCTGTTCTAGTATTTTTTCCACAACACCCACACTGTACCTTCCCGGAGGTTGTGCACTTCATAAATATTGTTGGTTATAACCCTACTCCCTGGAGGTCCAGCAGGAGGCTAGCCCTTTGCCCAGGTGTTCCCTGTGCTTTGCAGGAGGCTAGCCCTTTGCCCAGGTGTTCCAGTGCTTGGCAGGAGGTTAGCCCTTTGCTCAGGAGTTTCCTCTGCTTGGAGAGGAGGCTAGACCTTTGCCCACATGTTCCTATGCTTGGCAGGAGGCTAGCCCTTTGCCCAGGTGTTCCCTGTGCTTAGCAGGAGGCTAGCCCTTTGGTTATTGTCATTTCTCGAAAGACTGGGAGTGGCCGCAGATGTCCACACAGCCCCTTGTTCTGCAGTGGCTCTGCAACCTTCCCTCTCAGAGAAGCCTGTTCATCCCGCTCTCAACTTGCAGGCCACTGCCTCCTTTCTCTCCCCATTTTTTACTATATTTATTTGCCTGTTTTTTGTCAGCAGAGTGTAAGCCCCTTGTCTTTCTTCCCTGCTGGACCCCAGCAATCTGGCACAGCACCTGACATGGAAGAGACCCCTAGTGACTGGCTCTTGAATGAATGAATGAACAAACTAACGAACGAACTTTGCTGAGGCAGTGAGACCTCAGAGGCGCTGGCCCGCCTGGGCGCCGTCTGATGCTTGGTGAACACTGGGTTGACCACTTACTGCTCAAGAGTGAGTGAACACATGGCATCTTTTCTGTGGGAAGTGAGACTAAAGATAGTATTTGTCTTTTATTCTCTGTGCATCTGTTTTCTCTGCACTGAGCATGGATTACTTTGTAATTAAAGTTTTTCAAAGCAATTTTTGTAATATATATTGAAAAACTTCCAAATAGGAACACTGACATGATACTGTAAGGTAAGATATTGGGTCTTTCCCCCCTCTTTTACATACTCTATGTAATATTGTTACTACTAATACATTGTAAAGGTTTTTTTTATTGTATGTTGACTGGGGAAAAATATGGTACCTTATATATCAGTTCAGAAACAGATTATCTCTAATTTATTCCCACAGACAGTAGGATTTACTGCACCTTGACATAAGTCACTTCACATTTGGAACCTACATCTGCTCTTTTCAGCTGCGTGATCAAGTTCTTCTTGAAGCAGTACCTGAAAAGAGTGCGTGGGTGATAGGGCTGAGGAGATGGACATACTTAAAGAAGTTTCTGAAATATAAAAAATCCCCTTCCCCCAAAAAGGGCCTTATTTAGATGAGAAACAGCAAATACTCACGTGAAAAATACTGAAAATCATTTGTTATTAGGGAAATACGTAATGATAGCCACTGCATACCTATTAGAATGGCTAATACTTTTTAAAAATTGGCAGTACCAAGCGCTGGTGAGTATGTGGAGCTCTGAGAGCTCTCCTACACTTTTTTGTGGGAATGCAAAATAGTTAGAACCACAGTTTGGCAGATTCTTAGTAAGTTGAACATTCCTTTAACATGCAACCCAGCAAGACAAATGAAAACTTAGGTCCACAGGACGTCTTGTATGCAAATGCTTCAGCAGCTTTATTCCTAACTGCCAAAAACTAGAAATGGCCCAGCTGACCCTAGAGTGGTGATTTACTACTCAGCAATAAAAGACAACAAACTCCTGACCCATGCTACAGTATGGATGAATTTCAAAAGCAGATGCTAAGTGTAAGAAGCCACACACACGAGGGGCTGTGGTCTGGGGGTGGAGTTGACTTCAAGGAGCCAACAGGGGCTTCTTGTCTTGATAGGAGTAATTCCATATGTTGAGTGTGGTAGTGGTGATTACACGAAACTGTTTGTTATGGTATGTAAATTATGTCTTAATAAATACGGCTTTAAAATGATATGTAGGAGAATGCTATAAAAATGGTGAGTGTCATTGGCTGGCAAAAAAAAGGTAAATGCATATTCAGCCCTAATTCACAAGTAGTCTGTCATCATGCAGAGCTAATTATTCACTTCTCCTGCCCAGGGAAGAATGTCTAGGAGGTACCTCTCCATTTTATTCTCTACAGCATCCAGGACTAATGCCTTGCACATGTTAATCATTCAAGAGTAATTGCTGAATGACTAAAACTGGGGGCAAAATGCCCTTTGTGGCTGAAGACACAAAGCAATAGGCTTAGGTTACCCATCATAGCTGGCAGAGTTGCATACTCTGGAGTGGGGTGCTGAGTTATTGGTGACTCCCTAAAAGGATGGTGGTGGCCTGCATAGATTCTGGCGCCTGCTTCTTCCTTTATCCGGTGTTTGAGTACGACTTCTAGTGGGTTGAAATCTGAATCCGTTTGGTCACCGTTTTCCAAAGCTGCTGTGCCAAGATGAACCCACTTGAAAACCGTGGCTCTCAGACTTGGCCGAGAGGCCTGTCCAGCTGAGGTGGGCTGGCCAGCATCTGCTGCCTTCACTGTGGCTAACACTGGCGCCATCTGCTCTCTGTCAAGGCTGCTGCCAGCAAATTACTAATCTATTAGAGAAACAGAACTGAGGTTGCACTTCCATTCCTGGATTGCCCTCTCCTGTTTTACTTGGCTTACGTATTTGGGTCTTGTTCAGTTTTGGGGAGAAAGAGAACCATCTTGTAGGTAATGGGGGTGGGCATGACTCATCCCTCCCCTCCCCACACTTCTTGAAAAGGTGGGGGCGGGGGGGGGAGCTGCTGCTGCTGCTAGCTGCCCTTGTCTACCAGGTAACTCCACGCCTGGCCCAGCTCATCACTTTAAACACTTACCCTGTTATCACTTTGCAGGTGGCAAAACTGATGCCTAAAGAGGTGAAATGACTTGTCCAAGGCCATGCTGCCAGGACACGTCAGAACCAGTGTCCAGAGTGTCCCAGAGCTGTGCTGCTCCCCTTGAGGCCGCTGAAGCCAGTGTCTGCCTTTAGAACCCCTTTTAGCCGGCGTGTGAGTCTAACGAGGAGGGTCCCGGCAGCATCCAGAGAAGGGGCTATGCCTGTCTCCTGTCCACAGGGCCTCAGTCCTCAGAGCCCAGTCCCTCGGCATGTGCTTTTGAGTGCCCGCTCGGGGCGTCCCCACCCGCTTAAAGAAAGTGGGCTGCGCGCCCCGTGCTCTCTGTGGCCCTGAGCACCGGTGCATGCATGCATGGGGGGGAGGCCGCCGTGCGGGGGTGCATGTTCCGCCCGGCCGCGGTGCGCCCGCTTCCCTGCTGCTGCGGCTTCCGCGGCCTTGGGGGCCCCCACTTCTCTCGAGCACATGGCACACATGAGAAGGGGCAAGGGGAGTGCAGGGTCCCAAACAGCACGGTCGTTTCCTCCCTTGGCGTGCCTCAGTACAGCTTCTGCCGCCAGGGGGACGCCGGCCACGGATGTGGCGGCGCAGCTTGGGCCGGAAGTGGCTGGCACCGAGATCAGGGTTGCCTTTCTCCTACAGCTGCACTTGAGGCCCAGTCTAGACTAGCCACGCCCGAGCACTTGCTTTCTAAGAGTCCAGTGTTGCTTCATTCCCTTCACAAGCGAAGGGCGCAAACGTTCTCACTGTCAAAGGCTTCTCAGCAAATGAGTCACCTACCCCACGTTGTGGTGGGTGGAAGGTAGTCGCAGAGGCAGGGCGTGAACACGTGAAGTGATTACATGTGCACCCGAGCTAGGAAGGAGTATGTTTATTTTTAATAAAAGCAAGAGCAGAGAAGGAGCACGATTTTCCACTGATCTTATCAGAGAATCTGGAAGGGAGGAGCCTGGCAGTCAGGGCAGGGGGTGGGAGACATCTGGATTCCTGGTGACAGGGGAAGGTCTGCTGCTCGTGCTCCAGGGAAGTGGGCAGCCTGCAGGAGCTGGCGGGAGTCTGGAGTGGGAGGTTCAGAAGCAACTTAAAACTTAGTGAAAAGAACTCTGAAACCCATGAACAGTGAATGCTTTACCTTTTACTTCAACACAAATAAAATGCGATCATTTCTTCAAACTCTGGCTACATGAAGGGGACAAGCCTCCACGCAGAGGCAGTTTAAATTGGAGGGACTCATGTCCCCTGAGTTGTTCTGGTTGAACCTTCTCCATTGCTTTCTCCCTCTCTCTTTCCAGTTCCTTAGATTGGCCAGCACCTCATTTCATAATATTTTAAGCTTTTCCTTGGTCTTCCACATGTCATCCAGGGTTAAAGACACCTTAACATGGCTCACTTTCTTTTGCTGTTATAGTCATTTGTCAGCTTCGCCCATGATTGGTTAGTATCAGGGGTCAGCAGACCTGATTTTGTGAATAAAGTGAATACAGCCGTTCTCAAAAGTTAACATAGTAGTGTCCACAGCTGCTTTGAGACTCTGATGGCACAGTTGTGACAAAACTGGCCCACATCCCTAATTCCAGTACTTTGCAGAAAAAGCATGCCAGCGAGTGGACTTCTGCATCATCTGTAGTTAATACATATTTTAAGGACAGTTACAGATGGATAAGACACGTGCCATGCCTAAAACAGAGTAGGTACTCAATAAACATTGGAAAGGCTGCTGGCTTCCTTGCAGTTGTGTGGACTGAAGGTAACCTGTTTTTACAATTATGAGAATATGTTAAAGAGTGTGGCTTTGCTTAAGTGTGTCCGAGCCACATGGAGTGGCCGTGTGGTCGGAAGCGCCACCCCTCCCCGTGGGGTTCCGTGGCTCGGGACAAGGTGCCCAGTCTCCCTGCACCTCAAACTCCCTCCTCCCAAGGGAGGATTATAGCGAAGCGCATCTCTTAGGCAGACAGGAGCCTGGCGCTGAGTGAGTGTTGTTTAAGGATTTGCTGTCACTGCTTTGATCATCCAAGTCACTTCCTGCTGGAAACCCTTCGACAGGTCCCCCTCATCAGCCTGGTCCCAGGCCCTTCCGTCCACCCCGCCAGGCCAGGCGTTCAGGCCTGTCTTGAGTCCACCTGCTCTCCCTCCTCCGGTGCCCGTGGTTGCACTTGCCCGAGTGCCCTGCTCACCCCCAGCCGCAAGATCCTGCGCGTGCATCCCGTCTCTCATCCCAGCCGCTCCTGCTCGAGGAGGTGGAGTTAGGGAGGGTCGCCTTGGCTCTGCAGGTGAGGCTGTGAAATCTAGAGTAAAACAGCCACTTCAGTGCGGCGTGCCCAGCCGGCTCCGACCGCCCACCCCAGCGCTTGCCACGTGGGCTCCTGAGGGTTCAGCTTGGGCCCCGCCACGCCCACCCCTGACAGAATGCCTCTCCTTTCTCTCCTTCTCGCTCCACACTGCATTATCTTTTTGTTTCTGTGTTATCCCGTCTCTCCTCTGCTCGCCCGTGCTGTGCATGTACACACAGACAGACAACATGGGCTTAGGCTGAGGGCTTCCTTGGTGCCAGGATAATTGCATTTCACTTCCTCTCCCCTGTGTTGGAAGAGTTGCTGGCCTAGAGCAAGGGTTCAGTTTCGTCAGCTGTATTGGCAGGTTCTTCCAGAAGGTCGTAAGGTCCATGCTGAAGAAATATCCATATTCTGCAAGCACTTATCTTTCACCTTTTCTTCACTCCAGCAGTCACTTAGCAGAAGGCAGCATATTAGGATGCTTGAGTACATGGGTTCCAGAGTCAGTTTCAAGCTTGAATCCTAGCCTCCTAACTGTTGATTTTCCTCCTCTGTAAAGGGAGTCATGCCAGTATCTCTTTCCCATCTGCTTATTGGGAGACATGAATGAAATGAGTGCAGTCAGCACAGTGGTGGCGTCACGCCCAGTGCGAGCGGGCAGTAGCGTTCAGCAGTCGTTACCAGCCGTTTTGATGGCTAGAGTAGAGCAGCCTCAGACCTGCCTTTAGTTGACCTGAATTTAATTCATGTCCACACCACAGGAACAAAGATGTGGAAGGGGAGAGAGCACACCACTGGGTGGCGCAGGCCCTGTGGCCCTGTCCACGGCTGCCACCAGGCCATCCAAGACCCGGCAGCAAGCCAAGACTGCCCCGTTACCTGGTGCTCAAGCGAAGAGCAGGGCTGCTCCCATCGCTGGAGAAAAGCTGGCTGCCGGACGGACGCCAGGCTTTCCCCAGACACCCTCCTCGGGACTGGGCGAGGGCCACCTGGCCGCACATGCACCCACCTTGCCCCTTGTCCTTCTGAACCGCGCTCACAACTGCCAGCGTAGTGGTAACGTGGCCACGTAGTGTCGAGTGCAGCTTGCCCAAGGACTGGGAGTAGAAGTCATTGTTTTGGTTAAAATGTAAGAAGGTGAGGTTTGGCTCGATGGTCACAGGCCTCGGGTTTGTGCAGAGACACATGGAAAGTTATTTTGAACCCACCAGCCTCGCGAGTGCCACACAAGGAAGGCATAGATAAGGCGAACGGCTGAGGCCGTGTCGATCGCCTTGTTGGACTAAAGTATCTCCAGTGAATAATTTCACAAGTTCGCAGATTAAATAAAAGGCTTTAATTTGTGTTTGCTTTTTGTTTAGGTAACTACTCCAGACCCCCCGCGTATAGTGGGGTACCCAGTGCGAGCTACAGCGGCCCAGGGCCCGGCATGGCTCTCAGTGCCAACAGCCAGATGCACGGACAGGGGCCCGGCCAGCCCTGCGGCGCTGTGCCCCTGGGACGGATGCCGTCGGCGGGGATGCAGAGCAGACCATTTCCTGGAAATATGAGCAGCATGGCCCCCAGTTCTCCTGGCATGTCTCCGCAGGGAGGGCCAGGAATGGGGCCTCCGATGCCCACTGTGAACCGTAAGGCACAGGAGGCGGCTGCGGCCGTGATGCAGGCGGCTGCAAACTCGGCACAAAGCAGGTACGCCTTCAGGAGCCCGCAGGGCTGGTGGTCGGGGTCGGCGCGTGGGCGCCTCTGAGCTCAGCCGCGTGGTCTCCCCAGGCTGCGAGGAGAGGGGAAGCTGGTTTTGCTTGGCGGTCTGTTCTGTGCTAAAGATGCTCTCTAACGCGAGGTCAGAAGTAAAGGACAGGAGGCCCTGGGTTCCGAGCAGTGGAGGACGCAGGCCGAGCGGAGGGCGCGGGGCACTTGTGGACCTCTGGGCCGTCCCCACCCCACCCACAGCAGGCCAGGCCCACGGCGTGAGGAAGGAGACGCAGACTGAAATGTACTATCTAAAACCCCTATCCAAATGTACTATCCAAAACACTGAGAAAGAAAACCCCTTGTTTTAACTTCCCCATCAGAACCCTTACAAAATAGAATCGTTGTATGTGCACATGTGTGCTGTGTCTGTCTAAGTGTACGTGTGTGAGACGTATAGAATTCTTCCTCTTGTGTTACTTCATTTTCCTGGTTCAGCCTCTGTGTCCAAACCAAAATGTGGTTCATAAAGAAAAAAATAATATTTTAGAAAGATTGGGTTGCTGGAGCAAGGTTTTAGCCTCAATTACTTGTTTTTTTATCCTGATTTTTAAAATTCTTGAAGTAAATACTCAACCTATGTGAAAACTTCATAATTAATTGAAGGTTTGGGAGGCAAGGTGCATGTTTTAAAACAATACACAGCGGAAGAGATGTTTCTTAGTGGTGTCTCCTGAGGAGAAGATGGAAGGTTCTGATTTTTGGCAAAGGGGAAATACAGCTCATGTGTGTGCTTGTGTGTCTGTGCATGCGTGTGTTTGCAGTTGTGCACATGTGTGTGCATTTGTGCATGCATGTGTGCGCACGTTTGCGCGTGTGTCCTTGTGTGCATTGTGTGCGTGCATTTACAGTTGTGTGGATGTGTGTGTGCGTGTCTGCATGCGTGTGTGCATGCATGTGCGTGTTTGCAGTTGTGTGCGTTTGCACGTGTGTTTGTGTGTGCGCGTGTGCTTATGGGTTTGCGTGCACGTTTGCAGTTGTGTGTGCGTGCGTGTGTACACTAGAATGTGCTCTAAAGCTGCCATTTTGAGAATGGAGGGATCCCTCCAGTCCCCTGTTTGCCTCAAATGATAATGAATTTCCCTTTTTGGGGATTTAAAATAAAAAGCACTCATTATCCCTCTTACCTGCCTGGCGATGGCTTAAAATCCACAGAACCCCACAGCTTGCCTCTGTAGGAACGTGCAGTCTCCAGGGAGCGTTTAAGAAACCAGCCTGTAAAGACTGGGTGGGCGTGGAAGCTCCCACTGAGGTTTAAGTGGATTGCCCATGGTTGCAGTTCCCAAAGCTCAAGGAAACTTGCGTGAAGGTCAGAGTCTCCTGCACTTGCCTGAACCTGGGGAGACCCCCTTAGGAGCCCCGTCCCCTGATGCACCCTCTCTGAGTCCATTTCTATACGTTAGCATCTAAATGCGCTTTCACGCCCGTTCGTTCTGCAGGTCCAGTCAGCAGGTGGTTCTAGAGCCTGGCCTTCCCCTCTGCCCGCTGACGGCCTCTGGTCTGGGTATTTTCCTTGTACGCAAATCAAAGCTGTACTTCAAAACTCTCCTGAAATGAGATCGGACTGCTCCTTTGCTCTCCCTTTTTTGGGGCTGGGGACTCTTAACCAGTCCCACCTCCAGGGTATCGTGCCTGCAGCCCATGTCCCACGTGGGAATGTTCTAGTGGACAGGGCTCTTGCCCTCGTGCTGGAACCAATCCAAAGAAGTTGTTCTTCTGTTCTGCTTTAGGCCACCATACATTAGGTCGCCTGCTTATCCCAGCCAGTCTGGGGCTGGCGGACGCCCCCTGTTTTCTTCCCAGCACCCCAACTATGGCAGCTCTCAGGCGGCCGTGCTGCACCAGGCTGACCAGTACGGGTAGGTAGCCACACACATGGACCTTGCGGCGGGACGCGGCATGGTCTTAAACGTTGCCGAGCGTGGCATCTGGCTGCCGAGGGAGCACCCAGGCCCAAGGAACGCTCGGAGGAAGTTCGCCAGAGAGGGGTCCTCCTTTTGGTTCTTTTCGTTTGGTTCGGGTTCTCTGTGCTTGGTCTGTTTTGTTCTGTGGTGGTTTGCCGGAACCCTGCACGGCCCGCAGACCCTGTCTTTGCATGGCTTTGGCATGGCTTCGCCCTTTGGCACCCGAGAGGAAAGCGTAAACCTCCGTAAGGCTACGGAAGCACCTGCTCTGGCGCCACGTCCCCATCGTTGTCGTCGTCACTTTGTCTAGGAACTTATGTCGCTGTCACCACGACTTTTATGGCCATTCCTGCCGCTGCAGCAGGCTTAGTTCAGAGCCGCAGTCACAGTTGGCAGGGGCTCGCAGCAGTGGGGAAACTGAGGTCGTTGGGCCTCGTGAGGGCTTGCACTGTGTCCCTGCTGAGTGGACACCGTCCCCAAGATTCCACCCCCTGATCCCAAGGTTTGGAATGCTGACATCAGGAGGATGCAGCGTAGAATTTCCTTTCCAGATACATTGTTGCCATATTATTATTGATTGAACACAGGAATTACATACAGCAACAAAAAGTTTCTCTCTTCTTTCCTACTGCAAGAATATATGATATCCAGCTCTGTCACCATTTTTAGATTAAAAATACTCAAGTTATTTTATGAAGTAGAAATATTGATGTCATTTTGTGTATATGAGCAATAAGAACATCCTACATAGATTTACTCTTGTTCAGTAGTACTTGCAGCAGAGCTGTAACTGCATTGTTAGTTCAAGCACAACAGCAGTCAACAATTTGTATAGAACTTGGTTTAACTAGCTTTGTATAAAGACTAAACTTTGAGAAATATGCTTCTGCTACTTATGAATGCCTGGGGTAGAGAGCTTTTAAAGTAGCTTTGTGTTGGGTTTGCATTTGTTTAGGTAGCAAGAACAGAAGGTAATTTTGGGAGTTCAGTATTCTGTACGCACGGTCCTAAATGTGGACTGACATACAGGTTCCTGTGAGCATAGTTCCGGTGATAAACCAACAGGACAGAATGAGGTAGACATGCCAATTCTTGGGGCACCGTATTTTCCTTTTTTTTCTTCCTAACATTTGTGGTACGTCAAGGTCAATTCCTGAGTCAGTAGAAAGATAACAGTGTGGGGAGATAAGCGTTTATCATTAGCTGCTCACCTGTAGGAGCTGTCCTTTCCCAACACTGGGGTCCTGTTTAGACCCACCAAGCTAGTTTGGCTATGCTTTGCCAAGCCACATTAAGCAGCTGTGTAAAATGAATTTAAATGGCATGCATCAGAGTAAAATCTCTTTCACTGGGGCAGAAAATCAATGTTAGCTAACCCACACGAAAAGATCAAATCTGCATTTCAGCCAGCAGTATCCAGATAACTTCCTTGGAATAAAACACTTCCTCCTTAAATAAAAATAAGAAAAAGAAAACTTGGGAAATTCTTCTATGTAAATCTTACAAAGCACATTTGGCAAAAAGCTCTTCTTTGCAGCCCCATCTCTGATAACTGAATTATGCCTTTTATGTCTACAATATCCTTTCTTCAAAAGAAAGAAAAGAAAATTTCATTTCTCTTTTAAATCTTCCTTCCTTTCTATTTTGCAACATGCGTACCTGTTGTTCCCTTATTGAAAGCAAAACCAGATTATGAGAAAATGTGTATTACATATTCTAGTGCTGTGATTTAAGAAATTTGCATTTTCAACATGCTTTGGCTTTACATTTTTAACTGCTCACTGCAGCAAACTTGTGATTTTGTTTTAGGTTTTCCTCCCCCGTTGATAGCTGTGTCAGGTTAACAGTAGGTTGGTAAATTGAAAAGCCAGTTTACTAAACATCAGTTTCTCTTTTGGAAAGGCAGACGTGGCCAGACCTTCCAAAAACACAGTATTTGCAGAGTTTGTCATACAGAATCCCAGAGGGCCTAGAGCCTATGCGTCTGAAAACGACGAGTCAGTAATGAAGGTGGAGAGAAGAGAGTGTGTGTGTCCACAGTTAAACAGAAGCAGAAAGTTCACTGTGGAAATGAAGTGTTAACGGCACACGGTGCTTTAGGTTTTCCCCACTAGTTGCGTACAAGAGAGTCTGGAGGAAAAACATGCACATCTAAGCGACTGGAAGCCCGTTTCCAGGGGGGCTTTGTGGGAACAGCTCCTGCTGCGCCGATCAAGCTAAGCGCCGTAACGATGAAGTGATGCTTCTTGGTCACCTTTTGAGCAGAGGAAGCCCATCCTGTGTATCAGAGGATTTACGGACTTCTGTTTAGGCGCTAGATTAGCTGCGCAGTAATACCTGATCACGTGCAATCAGTGAGCTTTAAGAATTATCTCCGCAGGACACACACCCACAAAACATCACTGTGTTCCTTTTTAATGCACTGGTAGGCCTGCACTGTTCCTTTAAAAAAGCAGGAAACAAGAGTTGGAACACCTGTGATCTTAGCAAAGCCCAGCTTGGGGATGGCCAGTGCGTCCCCCATCTGTCCAGCTCTGATGGCTGCCTGCGGCGTTGTATAGAGGGGGTGCTGCGGGGTTGGCCGAGCAGAGACCCCGAGGCTGGCGAGACCCTGGCCTGCAGCTCCCTGAAGAGGCCCTGCCGTGGATCCAGGCCACAAGCCAGGCCTCAGTGTCTTTCGGATGTCAGGCCGGTTATCAGCACTTGAAACCCACAGGCGTAGGCCTGCATCGTCAGCTTTCCCGCCCCGCCCGGTGTGTGTCCATCCATTCACAATTTCTAGGTGGTACCAGTGGGATCCAGCGGTTCGCTTGTCTGCCACATACAAGTAATTCATAGATTTGCACATATTTCACGATTGTCCAGCTTCCTTTCCTTGGAGATGAGCTCCAAGGAGGAGGCCCAACTTCATCTAGCTCACAAGAGGCCTGACCAGCGCTAGGCCTATAAGCCCTTATCGCCGGGCCAGTTCAGCGTCTCAGGGTGTGCACTCCTCATCAGCACTTGATACCTGCATCGTGTTTTGCAAGGCTTGAGACTGTCCACGTTCTGTCATAGTTTTTTAAAGTGACAGTATTTTCGTAAGAATAGACTCCAAGAGGATGCGGAGTTTCACTTTACAGAATAATAGACTTTCAGACCGGAAGGATCTTGGAAGTCCACCAGTCTTGTTCCTTGGTTTTATGGTCAAGGACACCAAGAGCTCCGCTGGGATCCGCTCAGGATGGTTGACCTCGCTGCAGGCACAGAGCCCACGGCCAGTCCCAGTGCTCTGCCCGCCCCTCATGCTGCCTCTAAACCAGCTATTCTTTTCTTTCACGTCTTAAGGGAATCTGTTAGGATCCAGCGCAGGTTGTGAGTGGCGTCTTTCTGGGAGCCTCCTACTGCGGCTCCTGCGCCTGGCGTGGAAGGCTGGAGGTTTTCCTGCCGGAGCCGCCCCTAAAAGGAAGTGACCACTGAACAGAGGCCCAGGAACACCTGAGCACAGCAGGCTCCAGCACCTTGGGAGAGGACGTCGTGGTTCACTTGTGGCCACACGGGTGCAGCTGAAGCTCAGTCTTTTTCACGCTTTGCCTGCATCAGTGTAGCTCTAGCGTTTTCTGTTCCTGTGAGTGGAGCATCACTGCTAAAGTAAGAATTCTGAGTCATAAAAGGGTGAAAATGGATGCTGGCATTTTTTACTCAGATAAGTGCATACATTTGCATGGTGTAGATACAAGCACTGCCCTTTGCCTGCTGTCCCTGGAAGGCGCATAGTGGTCTAACTGAACATCCAAAGGAGGAGAACTGCCAGGCTTTTTCAGTTTTTAAAAAGTTTAGCAAAATGAGTCAGTCTGAAAAGTCTTGTCGCTGTTGCCCAGAAACTTTTTATAGTGATTATCACAGATAACATTTTCATATTTTCATCATACCAAAGCTTGGGGTCACTGAAATTAGTTTTAAGGTATTTACTTTTAGTAAAATAGGAGATTGGGAATTTAAATTGAGGTGAACAGCCATCTTCCTCCACAGAGACCCCTGGATTCACCACGTGAAAGGGTCTGTCTTTGGGCCTCCATAGTTGGTCACATTGCCCATCACACACACGTGCCTCCCAGCAGCTGTTCTTTCATGAGGTGTATTATGATTCCTGTCCCGTGTTGCCGTTTGCCAGCCAGGCGCTTTTTCTATAGTGTTTTCCTCCCAGGCCAGCATGACACAGTTCTACTGACAAATTGGAGCCACTGGGGTAGAAATGCATTAGCCGAGGTAGTACATTAACACGTCGGAGGGAAGGGGCAGAAACTTCTAGATGTCAAGCCCCTGTGAGAGTGGGGGCCACGTGCCTGAAGAGCAGCGAGTGGTTGTATTAACTAAGAATTTAGCTCTTTGGGTTTTGGACAATTAGATTTTAAAGTAATAGATGTTGTGTTATTGAAGGACAAACGAAAAGATTTCAACGGCTTAACCAATTTTTTTTTTCTGCCATTGCATGTAAGCGTTTGCATTATCTTCTAAAGATTGTGCTTTAATTTTTAATCCCCTTTTCCCTTCAAAACTTAGAATTTTAGTGGACGTTATGTTGGTATTTTAAGATTATGATTTCAGTCAAATCTTTCAGAGTTATAGAACTATTATGGAAGCCCACAAAATACTTGTACAAGTCTTCAAATCAAAAAAGTAGTCACCAGCTTAAAAAAAGACCGAGGGAGATTTTTTAAAATTTTAATGAAATCCAAGTAATCAAAATATGAAATGTTCAGCAAACCTTTAGTGCTGTGGAGTCTATGAAAATTCTTAAATGACTGGTAATCATCACTACAGAAATCTTTAAACATGCACACCTCTGACCCCACCATGGACTTTCTGGAAATTTCTAGAAGCTCCCTGTGTGGTTCCCGTGTAGAAAGCTGACGCCTCTCTGAGGCTCAGCGTCTGGAGTTCCTGCTGGTGAGCAGCAGTGAGGGGCGCCTATCTGGACACATCCTCTGTGACGTGCTCGTCCTGGTGGCTCTGCTGAGGACACACTGGTGTGGCTGGGTGCGGGGGAGCCCCGGAGGTGTGTGTCCAGGCTCGCGCCCTGGCCATCTGCTGACCCTGCGCCTTAGTTTCCCTGCACCCTTCTCCCATTCTGCCCATCAGTGTCCTCCTGGGCATCAGTGTCCTCCTGTTTCGAGACGTCCAGAGCCGCCCCGGGACACCTGGACGTGCCTCCCAAGCAGCACGTTTCTCCGACCCTCTCAGCTGGGTGCTGCCCTCACCAAGGCAAGCCGGGAAGCTGCTTCCTGTTGCCCGGTGGCCTTCCCACCACTGCGGTTGTGGCCTCTGCAGCCCACTAACTGCCCACACCCTCTCCTGCCTACCTGGGGTGGGCATACCTGGAATCAGCTTTAGAGCCCACCTACGGGAAAGCTCACAGCGAGGCACGGCAAGGCCCAGCTCTCCAAATTCAAAAGGGCAGCGTTTGCTGAAGCGGTATGTGTGTCAGGGAGGGGCGTTCCCCTGCCCTGCCAGCCTGCCCACTCCCGCTTGCCTGCCAGCCTGCCAGCTGAGCCCTCAGTGCGTTTTGGGCTTAAGACAGCAGGAGAGGGTGGTCTTGGCAGATCCAGGTTGGAACTTGGAGAATGTCCTAGTGGGTCTTCATTTGTGCTCTGAACTCCACTTCCGCAGTGCATAGGTGGCCATACAAGCCAAGAGCCACAGCTCCAGGTGGTCCCTTGTGCTCCTCCCAGGCCGCCCCGACAGTCCAGCTCCCTCCCGCCAAGGGGAGTCTTGTCCTCTCCACACACACTAGCTCTCGGGGCAAACGACCACTAGGACCGGAACTCTGCTTCCGCTCAGCTTCCAAGCCTGTTGAGCCGTACTCTTCTCTAGTAAATTGCATAACTTTGTGGTCCAGGCCTCCTCTAAGTCAGGAGATCTCTGAGAATTTTAGAGGGGCCTTAAAAAATTGAAAACGACTATTTCCTGGCCCTGCCGCCTATTCTGGTGCAGTCGTGGTTAGAGGGTTTAAAGCGTTGCTGAGGGTGAGTGTGGGGTGGGGAGCCCAGGCCCCCCATTAGGGTTTTTAGCCCACAGATGGTCGTACGGCATAAAAGGACCATGGATGCATGAGACCTGTGCAGCTGCCATCTCAGGCCAGCCCCCCCAGCCTCTGCGCCACAGCATCTGGGCATCTCAGGACGCCTGGCTCCTCTCCACTAGGGTATCCATCCACTCCCTCTGCTTTTGTGCCTCCTGCATAGCTCGGCCACTTCAGCTCAGCCACTTGTCTCCAGGGAGGGCATGGTATGTCCTGGAGAAGGATGTGGCTCTCCTCTCCCTGAAAGGAAGAGTCTCGTTACCAGTAAGCCTTTTCAAGATAAACTTAAGCAAAAACTATTAAACGAGTGCATTCTTTTGGGGGGGGGTGTTAGTCAGCCAAAGGGGTGCTGATGCAAAATATCAGAAACTGGTTGGTTCTTATAAAGGGGATTTATTTGGAGTAGGAGCTTACAGGTACCAGGCCATAAAGCATAAGTTACTTCCCTCACCAAAGTTTATTTGGAGCAAGATGGCTGCCAACATCTGCAAGGGTTCAGGCTTCTGGGTTCCTACGTTCCTGGGGCTTGCTGTTCTCTGGGCTCAAGGTTCCTTCCTTCCCGGTGCTGGCTTCTCTTTCTTCTGGGTGCTGACCTCCTGGGTCTTTAGGATCAAACTCTAACATCAGAAATCCCTGCATCAAAAGCTCCAACTCTGTCCTTTGCCATGCCTTTTATTGGGACGCAACACCCTAATCATAACTCCATCATGCCCAGGTACAGATCAGATTACAAGCATAATCCAGTATTTCTTTTTGGAATTCATCAATTATATTGAACTGCTACACTCCACCCTTTGAATTCCACAAAGTCATCACAATATTCAAAAAACCCTTAAGTCAGTTACGATGCAAGTACTAAATCATATCATAATCAATTTAAAGAAATACAGTTTGTTTGGGGCAAAGCCCCATCTGCTATAGACCTCTTAAACCTGCAAAACAATTTATCTGCTTCCAATGGGTACACAAATGTACCCATTGCTACACAAATGGGTAGAAAAAAGATAAACATTTTCATTGCAGTAAGGAGAAATTGGGAGGGAAACATGAGTTACAGTTTCTCTGCAGTTCAGTAGACCTGCAGGGCATCCTCTATTCTATTTCAAAGTCTGAAAGTCTGAGAATCCTTTTTTTTTTTTTAATTTTCTTAATTCATTTTTTTTTAAAATATTACATTCAAAAAATATGAGGTCCCATTCAACCCCACCGCCCCTACCCCCCATTCCTCCCACATTTTTAAGATGATGGTTTCTTCTCCTTGGGGCCATATGGGAACCCACCCTTTCCACATGCTTGACCAACTTTTGGCCATTTTCTTGGTTCCACCCTCATAAGCATCTGGGTGTTGACCAAGCTCCAGACCACTCCTTCCAAGAGTGCTGGGGTGATTGCCACACCTTACCCAATCTTTGGGTTAGAGTCTTAACTCCCCTAGCACAGTGATGTGAAGACAACATTCCCCCTAACCTTTGGCACACAGGCTCAACCCTCTCAGAGGAACAAGTTGACCACCTGGCCTTCCCTAACCTTTGGGGGACAGGTCCACCCCTCTCAGACCTGAGGGGTGTTGACCTTAACCACCCTAATCCTTGGGGAATGTGCTCTACCCTCTCTGAACCCTGGGGCAGCAAAACTCTCCCAGAACATCAGGTGGAAACATCCACCCTCTTCAACTGCTGGGGCAAACTCATCCTCTCTGTACACATGGGTGGGGTTCTTCTCTTGGCCCAAGGTGGTGTCCTAATTCCAGATCTCAGTTTCCATGGTTTTCCTCTTGAAGTTGTTTCTCCTTCAGTCTCTCCTTTGCATGTTCTTTTTATTCCAGGCTGACAATGGTTTTGTTTATACAACTCTCACAAAAAGTCTGTTGGTTTAGCATGCAGGAAGCAGGGGTCCAAGGCCATCAGACAGTAAGACTTTCCATAAGTCTTTCCTAGAAAATTGCTTCTTCAATCTTAATTTACCAATTCCAAGTTTAGTTAAGTCCTCCAATGGGGTACTTTCATCTGGGAACTTGATTTCCAGAGGCTTGGAATTTTCAGAATCAGTTTCTATTTTCTTTGTGCCCAACAATGCAGTTCTCAGTTTATCTTGCTAGTCTAGCATTTTGCTATCAGCTGCATGGAGAAGACAAGCTGCATTCTCCAAGTTTACTTTGGAAATTTCTTCAGCTAAATGCCCAGGCTTGCCATTTTCAATTTCTGCCTTCCATAAAACATCAGGAGTTAATCTTGCTAAATCCTCTGCAACTTTAAAACATGGGTCACCTTTCCTCCAGTTTCCAATATAGTTTCATCATTTACTTCTAAGGCATCATAAAAAGTCTCTTTAGCATCCATATTGTTATCAACAGTCTCTTGAAAGCAATCTAGGCCTTTTCCATCAAGCATTTCACAATTCATCCAAACAATACCCCTTACCCATTTATAAAACTATTCCAGCATTTCAGTAATTGCAAAAGCACTACCCCACTCTTGGTACCAAATTCTGTATTAGTCAACCAAAGGGGTGCTGATGCAAAATACCAGAAACTGGTTGGTTCTTATAAAGGGGATTTATTTGGGGTAGGAACTTACAGGTACCAGGCTATAAAGTGTAAGGTACTTTCCTCACCAAAGTCTATTTGCAACAACATGGGTGCCGACATCTGCGAGGGTTCAGGCCTCCTGGGTTCCTACGTTCCTGGCGCTTGCTTTTCTCTGGGCTCAAGGTTCCTTCCTTCCTGGGGCTGGCTTCTCTTCTGGGTGCTGATATCCTGGGTCTTCAGCATCAAACTCTAACATCAGAAATCCCTGCATCAAAAGCTCCAACTCTGTCCTTTGCCATGTCTTTTATCTGTGAGTCCCACCCACCAAGGAGTGGTGAATGCAACACCCTAATCATAACTCCATCATGCCCAGGTACAGATCAGATTACAAGGCATAATCCAATATTTCTTTTTGGAATTCATCAATTATATTAAACTGCTACAGGGGGACACCGTGGTGGTTTTTCTCTCTTTGAGGAACAGTGGACCTGTGCTGTTTGTGCCTCTCGGAGGCCAGCATTGTACTGCATTGTGCCCGAGCTCACAAAGCTCTGGGCACTGGCGCCCACAGGAGCATGCGGGCTGGGGGCCACAACTGCCCCACCAGCCCCACCCTGGAAGCCATCCATGTGCTGGGAAGCAGTGGGGAAGTGCTAAAAGGGAAATTTTATTTATTTATTGTCTTTATTTATTTAGTTTTTAATGTTACATTAAAAAAATATGAGGTCCCCATATGCCCCCCCCATTCCCCTTCACCCCACTCCTCCCACAACAACCTCCTCCAACATCATGGGACACTCACTGCGCTCGGTGAACACATCTCTGAGCACCACTGCACCACATGGTCAGTGGTCCACATTTAAGTTTACACTCTCCCCCAGTCCACCCAGTAGGTCATGGGAGGACACACAATGTCCAGTAACTGTCCCCGCAGTACCATCCAGGACAACTCCAAGTCCTGAAAATGCCCCACATCACATCTCTTATTCCCACTCCCCACCCCCAGCAGCCATCATGGCCACTTTCTCCACCTCACCGCCACATTTACTTCCATCACTAATCCCAGCAATTCCAGGATAGTGCATCAGCAAGTACACTCCAATACGTACTCCACTCCATTCTGTGGACCCTGGGATGGCTGTGTCCACTCCACCTCTGTATCAAGAGGGTACTTAGATTCCACTTGGATGATGGATGCAGTTCTCCTGTTTGCACTTGTAGGCACTCTTGGCTCCCTGGTGTGGTGGTTGACCTTCTTCACCTCCCTGTTAGCTGGCTGGGATAAGTCCAAAAAACCAGAGTGTAGGAGGAGTTGCAAGTCTGTTGAGGCTCAGGGCCTGGCTATCACTTGGACAGTCCAGAGATTCAGGTCCTTTGAGTATACACTAAACCCCAGCGCCAACCACAGGTCTGGTAAAAGTGACAGGAGAGGCTTGTGAACAAAGATCACATCTGAGTCCAACTCCATTCCACTCAGGAACACAAACTCCAAAGTAGGGCCAAATGACATGGCACTGAACTCCATTTGCCATGACCATAGAACCTGTGGGTCTCTGAAGCCCTCAGAAGAACCAATACCTGGGGTTGTATCTACTTTACCTGTCTCTGGGACTCTGTTAAGGTGTGCGTAAAGGCGACCCCTCTGATGACCTCCCAGCTCTTTTTTGAAGACCCACAGCCATATAAACTCATTTGTCCTTTCCATTTTCCCCTTTTATTCAAGGTCAAAAAGCATGTTTAACTCCCGGTATTACATATAGGCTGAGATATTCTGCTGGTCTGAGTTGACCCTTTTATTCAGCGTCATTCTCCAGCGACATCATCAGCTGGTGCTTGGTAGTAATCCCTCAGTGCCAGGGAGGCTCATCCCCGGGAGTCATGTCCCACACTGGGGGCAAGGCAATGCATTTACATGCCATATTTGGCTTCGAGACTGGCCACATTTGAGCAACATGGAGGCTCTCATGAGGTAACTCTTAGGCACCCTGCAGCTCTAGGCCTAGTTCTTATTTTCAGGCCCACAGGCTCACAAGCATAGTCATTAGCATCAAGGGCTCATTGTTGGACCATCCGTCCTTATTGGTCTTAGCCATTGCACTCGGGGGATTGTTGCTGTTCCATTAGGGAATGCAACAGAGCTCCCCCGGCCAGGAACTCAGCCCTCCCCAGCCATCGTTCCCAACTGTAACCACTATGAAAATATCCAAACATTTTTATGCACCCCGCACATATGCCCTGGAGAACTCCCTCCCAATCATGCGCCTCCCACCAATAACCCCCCACACCAGTACTCCTCCCCCGCCACCAACGAACCCCTCTGTGGCCCAAAACCTCCCTGAAAATGAAGCCCAATATTTTGCCAGGTTCCATTCGTAGTAAAATGGAATATAGTGATGGGTTTAGAGGTTAGATACAGAATACATACTAATTTAGAAAAATTAAAGTAAAAATAAACTGGGGTATCAAAAATTTTAAAATGAAGAAGCTTTGTTTTTGATGTTTTGCCTTCCATCACTGCAATAAGTATTGCCCTGTATGCACATTGGCAAGGCAACTTCTTCCATCTCTTCCTCAGTGTCTACATACTTTTTCTTTTTTTTTTTCTGATTATTAAGCATGTCTTCACAAGAGTTTTAGGCTACAGTAATTCATATATACAATATACCATACTCCCACATATTCAACATCATACACTTTGTCCCTTCCCCAGCAATAATCTTTTTACATGTTCATTCTATATTTACTGCAACTGATGTACAGATATTGAGATAGTAGCTTTCAAACGAGGTTACACTTGGGTTTACATTATGGTTTATATTTTATACCATAAAATTTTCTAAATTTTTAGTTATCTTATGTTTTACATTATGATTTACATTTTAGCTTATAGGCCCCTATACATTTCTGGTATAATTTAAAGGGAAATTTTAGAATTAAGCCTCTCTAGAAAGGAGAATTTTCGTTCATTTTCATGTGGTTGCCAGGGAGCAGCATCCAGTAACAGGAATCGGCTAGGAAGCCCGGGTCAGCGCTGAGGCTGGAGAGGGCTCCTCAGGAACCTGTCACCGGCGGTCCAGGCAGCACAGCTGTGTTGGCATTTCCTCCACCCCAACAAGGAGGGCTCTCCAGGCAGCCCTGGAGCTCCATGTCTTCTCCTGGAGGCTGAGCGAGCAGGTAAAGATGGACCACAACCGTGGCCTGCGCTGGGAGAAGAGGACGGGCACCTGACGCCGCGCAGTGGGCTCTCTGAGCAGCACTGCTGAAGGACGCGTGTATGGACAGACGACAGGGAGGCCTGCCTGCTGGCCCAGGCCCTGGTGAAATCCAGGGTGGAATCTTTACAGATGCTTGGGGCAGCATGGCTCTTGGGGGTAGCTGGAAGCTGACAGGAGACACAATTTGGAGAAAGGCACAGAGGGAGGAAAGGCTATGGCCTGCCCACAGGAACATCCATCCTCGAGGACAGTGAGCCAGCCTGCCGCTGCCCTCCTGGAGCCCAGGCCTTTTCACAATGCTGCCGAGCAGTGGCACTTCTCCTCACCCAGTCCTAGACGCCGGCTTGGTAGCTGGAGAGCGGCCCGCGCAGTGCGGCTCTTCTGCTGGAGCTACGTGCACTTGAGCTTCCTTCCAGGTGCCCGGCTGCCTCGAAGAGAAACACGTGCACCAGCAGGGCGAGGGCCCAGGGAGGGGGCGAAGCGGAGCTCCGAGAGGGACTGGGAGGACCTCCTGCCGGGCGAGGGGCAAAGCCTGTGCCCAGAGCCTCTGTCCGCTGCCCTTGGATGTCTCAGAAGCACGTCGGGCTCGACATGTCCAGGACCAGGCTCAGGGTGGCAGGCGTTTGCTCTCTCAGTGACAGCCGTCCTCTGTCCTCATATGAACCGGGCACCGGGGCGCCTCTGTTCCTCACCCCGTGCTGTCCTCCCCACCAAGTCCCACCGGGGTCCCCGCAGGCTCCCGCTGAGCCCCTGGCATTCTCCCGGCCCTGCTCCAGGCCTTGCATCTCTTCTTAGCTGGCCTGACACAGCCACCCCGGGTGCCTGACGCGCTCTCCCCACCTCTGCAGATTAATGCCCTCAGGATACTCAGCTTCACGCCATTCTTGCCACTTGAAAGCCTCCCCTTGTCGCTGTTTCTCGCAGGCCAAGGAGAGCCTGTGGGCCCTGCAGTCTTGGCGCCCGGCCCTGCTCCTCTGTGCCCTGTGCTCCCTGCTCTGTGGCGGGCCCTTGCATTTCTGCCTCTGTCCTCCCAGGGAAGGTAGGGAAGCCGGGCCTTCCTGTGCTCTGCGGAGCTTCCGCCGGCCTGGCCCATGGCGGGCTGCGGCCCATTTCCCTGGTCAGGTCTTCACACCTACTCTTCTTTCTACTCTTGCTCTCCATCTTCCTTCTCCACCACCCCCCCACACACGTACCTTAAAGTGCCCCCTAGATGAACGGCTGTAACTGTCAGCTAGGTAGAAGGGATTTCTGGTTAATTTTAGTTATTTCTAGCAAATCTTTCTGAGTGAGAGGTGGAATCATTTTTTGAAAACAGCAAACCATGTGGTTTTGTATTTGGGCATGAATCTGGTCATCAGAGCGGTGGCAGTCTGTGTTCCTTGTCTTTGGCTTAATGATACAAATGCCCCTTGATCATCACAGGACTGAGTGCTGGCCGGAGCCACTGGCTTGTGGAAACTATACTTTTTTGCCCCAGAAGTGCTGACGCAGTTGTCATTGAAAACATGCTGATGGCTTCCTCACTCCCAAAAGTGACCAGGGCATGCACAGCTTTGGTTTCTGTTTTGGGACACAAGTAGTATTTATCTTGCTTGAAATCTCAGAATTCAAGTAATCTTGTCTTACTCTGTCCTCGGTGCTGCCTTGGAAAACTCACCATGTCCTTCAGGTTGAAAATCCATCTCATCAGTGAGGCCGGGCGTGTGTGAAAGCGGTTTTTGTTTATGAAACATTTGTAATGTCGACACAGTCTGAGCACTGCTCAGAACTAGTCGCACATTTAGAAGTGCACACTGCTGGAACTGCAGCTTGTTGAGGTTTAGCTTTCCTGCTTCTGGTAACTGTCGGGTCTCCATGATAATCTGCCCCAAATGCCAGCGTCAGCCTCATTTATTTTGTCAGGCAGCAATCTTTTTAGGCTTAATAGCTTGAACTGCATCTATAGTGACAATCCGTATGAAAAAGGATGTGTGTATTTGGCAGCCATGCACGTTTTTCCAATAAAGTATGCATTCCCAATGAGTTCAGTTCGAGTGTAAGTCATGAACGGTATTTTTAGTGGATCTGCTGGGATTCCTGTCAGTACAACTTCTGTCCATGTGTCTTTGCCACTAGGACTTTATAACATGGCTTCACTCACATGGCCTCTGTTTCCAGGGCATCTCTTCCTCCCGTCCCTCCAATTCCAGAAAGAGCTACAGAAGGAACCCGTGTATTCTCAACGTTTCTCTCACATTCCCATCTCTCAGTAGAAGTGGTTGGGTCATTTGCTAAGACAATAAGGCCTAAATACTCTTTTCTTTAAAAGCACCAAAGTCACATAGACTCTATTTGAATGTGTGGGTGCCTGCCTCAGATTTCATACTAATATTTGTAACATGTAAGTTCAAACTGCAGGGGAAAGCTGCATGCTGAACCGTTGGAGATGGTCACTTTAAAATTAGTGTTTGCTTCTGATTGTTTTCCCCCAAAGTCAGCCCTTTTTGGCAGGGGAGTGTGTGGTGGTGGGGAAAGCTCTCGTGTGACGCAAAGGAAGACCTTTCAGGACTTCCACTTGTGCGTGCGTAGACTGAGAAACAAAAAGGAGGCGGCCTTCAGGGACGCACGTTCCCAGGTCCCGCTTCTGGATTATTTTAATCTTTTTGTGAAAGAATGACATATTTTAACACCTCTAATTCCGGCTGCAGGTGATGACAGTAGCATCCTGCTGGTTGTCCTGCAGGTCAGCGTGTGTAAGTGCCAGCCCCACACACACTTGGCATTAAGAATTCTGCCCCGCTGCTGGCGCGGCCCCGGGCGCTGGGATCTGTGATCCCCTCCAGCAGCCGTCTTCACAGTGTGCCGTTAGGTAGCTGCGTAGCGGTGTGTCAGCCTAGCAAAAACAAAAAATACTTCTAAAATGCTTACAGATTAGCCCTTTGAGGTGTTCCTGGGCATTCGCTGCCACGGCCGATGCAGGCTGGGACACTGTGGACTCACCCAGCAGCAGGCCTTAGCTGCAGGGCAAGTGGACACGACGGCCAGGAGCTCAGAAGAGGCGGTCGCTGGACGCGGCCTCTGCAGCGGTGCTCTGGTGGGCTCCCACTTGGAGCGTTTCCATTGGTGTTTGGGCCTGGTTTTGTTTTTGTTTGTTTTCGTTTTGAAAAGGAACATGTCTGGTTCGCCTCTCTGCTTTCCGGTCCTGCTTGGAGCTTTCCACATGTCGCTGTGGGCAGAAATGGGCCCTGCAGCCAGTGCGCGCTGCCGGCCTCTGCTCTTCAGAGCCGCGGTTGAGGCCCAGCCCCGTCAGAAGGAGCTTTGGTGATGAGCCACGGCGATCTTGGACCAGCTGCGCGGAGAGTCTGCACGTGCTCCGTCAGCAGCCGGCTGCCTCCCGTTTCCCTCGGCAGATGACCTCAGTTTCCCAGGCTCAGTGGAGTGCCCGCAGTCCTCGGCGGTCTCAAGTTTCTGTCCTGCGCGCCTAGGCAGTTGGTCACGAGGTGATAACTACGGGATTCCTTCCGGGGCGGCTGTGTTGGAGGCCACTTGCCCCTGCCTTGGATGCCTGGGGGACAGGTAACCAGGGGACTGGCTCCCCCCCCACCCGTGGAAGATCTCCCCCGGGAAGGAGGAAGGGGACACTATGAAGCACAGGACAGCTCAGCCTCACGCCAGGCACGTGGACAGGAGTGTGCCGCACACCACGGTCCTCGTCTCGTCAGACGTCAGCAGTGCCGGGGTTTCCATGGAGAAGGAATGCCGGGTGCTAGATGAGAGTAGGCTCAGGGAGCTCAGTTCCTGCCGTGTCCCAGCTGTGTGGCTCTGGGCAAGCTACTTAACCTCTCTGCGCCTTACGGTCTTCACTCTTCTGTGGGCATAATTCCACCTCCTTTTTCCAGGGCTTTTAAAAAAAGTGGCTAGAAATCATGCCCAGAGTACTTGTAGGGACTTGATAAATAATCAGCCCTTCCATGCTCAGATGTAAACATCTGAGGCCCAGAGAGCCAAAGCGAGTCGTTGCCAGACCCAGTGGGAGTGGAAAGTGCTGCAGTGGCGGTCAAGCCCAGGAGAGGGGTCTTCTCCCTGGCCGACCATTCAGTGTTGGCTGCCTTTCATTTCTTTATCTTCAGGACATTTTTAAATCCCCTTCTGTGCACCTGTGAATCGGGCGGTGTTGGAAGATGGACAGAGCTGCCCTGGAGAAGCACAAGTTAGCCTCAACGGCGCCTCGAGGGTGTCTCATGTCATCACCTGCCTGTGGATTTCCTGTTTGGAGCCTCCTTTCCTCCCTAGTGTAAACAAGTGTGCCGAAGGGCTGCTAGTTTCCTGCACGTGTCAGTTAACACTGTGTGTGGACAGAATTTACTGGAAGCTTCAAACAGTGGCCCTCCTTTCCGATGCTTTTTAACTGATAAAAAATGTTCCCAAGTCATTCCCTTAACTAATGTTTCCTGTCACTGTCTTCCGCGAGGCACTTACAGAGCCCCAAGCAGTAGCTAGGCACAATGGTCCTCGGAGGCTTGCTCACCCAGAGGGGAGGCTCCCGTGTGTGGGTTCCGAGGGCCGTCAAGGGTGCCGGCGGCAGGTGCTGCTGGGTGTGCAGGGGCCGGGCTTGCAGGCAGGGGCGGGGGCAGCTGCTGAGGGGCGGCAGGGCAGGCGCTGCCGGGTGCTGCTCGGACGCAGGAGCGCAGCAGCAGCACGTCCACCGCCTCTCTCTCGACACCTTTCCACACACTCTCAACTCTCTCTTCTCCGGAGGAACACGCCAACGAGAGACATGCACGTGGCCGCCTACAGGCTGCGCCGTGTGGGAGCGGCCGGGCCATGAGTTTGGGTGCGCTTGACCTGGGGCTCGGCGGGAGGCGCCCGGTCCCTGCGCGCCAGCGACCTGCAGCGGCGTCCAGCACCCGGCAGCCTGTGCACAGGTGTTCCTCTTAGAGCCGCCCTCGCAGGTGGCGCTCAGCCCACCATGCACGTCCTTTCCAGGCCTCCCTCGAGCCTTAGCCGCGCACAGATGGGCCTCAGTTGCTCCATCTATGTAACGCGAAAAAGACTCCAATCTGGGATGCTTTGATTTTTCACATGGTCCATGTTTGAACCTTTCCTGTGAGTCAGAAAGCTGCGTCCACTGAAACTAGTTACACAGAAGAGCAGTCGACTGGTTTTTTAAAAATGACTTGTCATCATCTTTAGTAGAACTTTAAAAATAATTTGTATTCTTCTACATTAAAAGCCATCAAGTGGTAGTTTAATTAGTGGGGGAAGGGGGGTTGTGGAGGTTGTATTCATAATTAATTTGTAACATAGGCAAAGCATCTGTGGGTTTTTACCCCTTATTAGCTTTATGCATAAGATAAAACAGCTTAAACTTTGAAAAGTGCTGGTTTCAAGGTGTACCATTTACATAAGAAAAGCTTGACGACAACAGTAGCCTCTTTTTTTGCCGCCTTCCCATCATCCTTCCTTTGCTTTGTACTTTGGGTAGGAGAATTAAGCCACTGCAGCCTCAGCCTCTCTGCCCTCCCCAGTCATTCCCAGTGGTTAGAGAAGCGACACCGGGTGACGCTTGTCTCCTTCCTATCACAGCATATTCTCTCCTCTTTGCAAGAGTGCAGACAGACTTGTCTTTCACGGGGCGTAGGACAAAACGAACTCAGCACCAGGGAAGTGACCTGTCTGCACCCCAGCCCGGAAGCCTGAGGCTTCCCGCTGCTCTCAGGGCGGAAGTCCCTTCCCCAGGGAGGTGGGTCCTGGCGTTGCTCCGCAGTGAGCGTGGGGAAATTGGCTGTATCTTTGACAGCCCCCAATTCCCGAGAGTTAAAGGATAGGGTTAAGGAAAATTTTAGAAATGCTCTCCTCTATTCTTTATATCAGAATATTTAGGGCAAATAAATATATTTTAACCAGTTAGTCCCACTCTGTCCATGTTTTTTATTTCTCGACTTCTATTTCTTTATGTGAGGATGCTTGTAATGTTAGAGTTAGGTCTTTGAAAACATTAGAAAATTGATTTTGCTTGCTTTTGTAATTCCTGTTCTTATTTCAAGTTCTCATTTTCTTGCTCATTCCTCCATGTAAATAATAACCTGGAAAACTCGACATGATTAAAAACTTGTAATTTATTTGTGGAACATACCATATTATCCAGAATCTTAAAATAATGTGTCAAATAATTACCTAGCAGTAGAGAGCAGTCTCCCTCTCCAGGAAATAAGTTATTTTAAGCGAATGTGAAAACGAATCACCCCGCCCCTCCCTCGCTGAACTTTGGGAAGTGGCCGCTGCAGCCTGCGCTGGGCGCGCCGTACATGTGCATGTGCTCTCTCCCCGCAGGCAAGGCGGCTTCCCAGGCATGAATCCGAGCGGACCCCTGGCCCCCGGCGCGCCCTATGGCCAGCCCGTCACCAGCAGCCCCGGGCTGGGCAGCGCGCAGGCCCCACCCTACGGCCTGGCGCCCAGCGTGGCCAACAGCTCAGCAGGTAACGGGGCGGCGCTGGCCGCAGGCTGCCCTCTTCCCCGCTCTCCTTGCAGGGTTCGCCGGAGAAGGGGCGTCACTTGGAGAACATGAGGACACCTGCTCAATCTCTTTAATTGATTTAAGGCTTGAGGGTAACGGTACATTTTACATAACTTGTTTTTATTCATCCTGTGTTTGTACAACACATAGATGTATTTCAAGTGCCATCGCAGAGCACTAAATATACACACCAAATTCTTTGATCTCTGGCATTAGTAAAAGTATTAGAAGATCCTAAGACAAGATGTGTATGTGCATTTTATAGAGGTGGAGATAAACATTTAAAATTCACATTTCAGAAGAAATGACTGAAGGTCAGAACAAGGGGATTGAAGTACTTTTTTTTTTCGTTTAGGGAAAGACCTTTGAATATATACCTGGAAGTAGTTGCTTCATAGGCACCACCTGTAGATTGTCTCTGTTGACAGCCATATTTTAGTGACCTCTTTTAAGTTGCTAAGTTATACTCCACGCTTTACAATCTAAGGACTGCACTGTTAAGAAGCACATCTGGTTGGTGCAGTGAGAGCATTCTGCCAGTTTGTGGGAGATGGAAAGAACGTGTCAAGCCACAGGCCCCACTGTCGGCTCCGGAGGCCCTGGAGCCCTCTGGCCTCAGTGCCTACTTACAGTGCTCCTCTCAGAGGGAGAGACCCTGCCTTCCCAGCAGCCGTACTTTGTCGTGTTAGAGGGGTGCGCAGGTCCTCGGGGCAGAGCTCTTTCTCACTGGCCGCTGTTCTTGGCCAGTGTGTGCCTCTAGTGCCCCGCGCTGGATTAGAGACACTGGACAAGCGGTTTGCCTCCTTGCTCTCACTGTCCTCACTTGCCCTCCTCCTGCTCTTTTCTGGCTTCTCTGCCTTGGGAGGCCGCCCCAGGCCAGAGCTGTTCTTCCTGGTCAGGCAGAGAGTGAGGAGCCAGCTACCGGCTACCGTCCCAGCTGAGCTTCGGGGGCTTTCCAGGGTCTCGTGTAGTAGCGACGTTCCTCGATTCCATCTCTTTAAAGGTTCGTGGAAGAGGAAGGAAACAGAAGCTCTTGGTGAAAGGGCAGGCAGTTTTAATAAATAAAGTGGACTTCTGCTGTTAAGCTGGTGGCCCTATCCCAGAGAGGGGTGCTCCGACTCTCCCAGCTCCTGCCCATGGCAGCGCGGTCCCCGGGGCCTGCGTATTGGGCTGTGATTCCATGTTTTGTCTGGCTTGCTGAAATCAAAGTACTTCAGAGCTTTGAAACTGCACAGTAAGTTTTCACCTCATTTTTCCCTTTTTCCTTTGGACACCAGAGCTGCAAAAAATAGCCCTCAACAAGCAGGTGGCACAGTGCCCCTCCCAGGAAGATGTGTGGCTTCAGAGTGGAGATCCAGAGGACTTCTTAAGTCATTATTCAGATAATTCAGCTCTTTGTTATCTCATGCCAAGGAAATCTGTTCAGTAAAGGGCCTTTATCCCCATAGTCTTTTGTTTGGAATGGTTGTATGTTTCTGTTGCATTGTCATTTTGAAAATTGAACTTTTAATTTAAACATCAAAATTTCCCCTACACATTTATATGGTTTTATTCCAACTATTTTAAGTCAGATGCCACCTATAGGAAATACTGGCCCAGCACACCCAGGGAGTCCTGGCGATTTAACATTCGGCGTGCACCTGTTGAAAGTGCCCATAAATCCTGCTGTGACTGCGTTACAGCCGCCACAAGGAGACGGGTGGCACGGAAGCCAGAGCTTGGCAGTGTAGCTCCCAGTGAGAAATCATCTCACCCGCCTGCCTGATTCGGGCCATGGAAGTAAATAAGTGATAATGGCACGGCATTTTCTCCGTCAGAGTGCACCTGTGAGGAAAGTAGAGCTAACAGACGACAGCCAGGGCAGCCGTGAGCTTCCCTGGACCTCCCTCGGCAGCCCAGGGGACCGGCGCTCCTGCATCGTCTTCGCTGAGTTCAGACAATTGTGTTGTAGACAGTGTGCAGGGCCACACAAACACACAAGGTCCTCCTGCATAGTAACAAATTGTTACAGGCTTCAGTGAGCCAGTAATTATTTAAATGGAGTCAGTGCGACTATGACTGTGACAACTATTTCTTCACTTAAAATGCCAGGAAAAAGTGGGATGGTAATGGCAGGTGGTAGAGCTTGCTTTTCCCCTCTAAAAGGGCTGTTTTTTTTTAAAATGATTTGGATGAAAAGGTTAGAATCATTTATTACTATGGACAAAATCATGAGTCCCAGAGAACACACACCCTGTAAACACACCCTTCCCCAACCTTTGTGTTGGTAACTAGGTTGTATTCATTCATGTTTACTTTTGTAGTAGTGATTTGCCCACAGCCTTGTCTGTGTACAAACCATCTCAAAGTAGAAACCTAAAATTCCATGCAGGATTCTCCCCCTGGGATTCCGAGTTGGCTCCGCAAAGGTCCCTGCAGAGCGTTGAGCATGTCGGCCCACCATGGCTCTGCACGGAACCCCCAGCAGCTGGTCTCGCTGCTCAGCCTGCTCTGCTCAATTGCAACTGCAGAACGTCTGTCTCACTTCCTACCAATCCCAGGGAAGCGGGCTCCAGCAGCCCCTAACAAAGAACTGCCCAGGCTTCCATCAGTATCCTCAAGCCTGAAGACCCACCTCCTCGAGCCACCAGGCACACTGCTAAAGATACAGCTCCTGGGTCCTCGAAGGACTTGTGAGGGAATGTGCCGGAGATTATGTCTTCACGGACTCCTCCGGTGATTTCACGTCTGCGTGCTCGAGTCAAGCGTGGATTTGAGCTTTTTTCTTCAGTAGTCTCCTGGCAGAGCAGCAGCTAGCTTTGTGTGACATAACTTGTTGTATTCACACAGAATTACAAAACTCTGACTTGAATATCCGCTGACCAGCTAGATAGCTGTCTCCTGCCCTGGACCTCAGGCCCGGCCAATGGCCTGAGGAGGTTTTAAAGGGCTCTTGTTTGCTGGCTTGTCTAAGTTAACGGTTGTAGGTGAATTGTCATCCCCCCGCAATACAAAGGATTGAATTATGAGCCCCCATCTGTTCACCTGTGGGGAAAGGTGTCCCAGGTCTGTGCCGGGGCATGCCAGGGGCTTCGTGCCCAGTATGGGCTTCCTTGGAAGCATCTAGCTGGTTAGAAGTCAGCAGGCAAAGCCACAGGGAGGCCTCGTGTTTATGTGGCTGTGAGGTCGGGCCGTGCGTGCGCAAGGTACAGTGCGTCCCATTCCTGTGCCCTCATCCGCATCCTCGCCAGGCCCCGTGCTAATGGTACCCTTAGGTGTATGCCACATAGGAAGATGCGTGTGCTTGTGAAGGCAGGCCCTTGTGCGTTTTCAGATCAAGGAATGAAACGTTGCGCAGGGCACTTCTGTTACTGCGGATAGAACTGTGTGTGCTCCTGACCCTGGGTTACCTCCTGGGAGCGGGCTGCGGCCTTGTCGTGAGCCTCGGGAAAGGGTTTGGAAGGAGCGCCTGCACCGCTCGAGTCTGTGTTCTCTCTGAACGTGCTAAGGCGGCATGCAGGAGCTGCCCTGGGGCCCGTGCTTGAAATGTGTTCCCACAGCTCAGGCAGAACTTCCTGCCCTCTCCGCATTTTAGAGCTCCCTCTTGTCTGAACTTTACACACTGGATTCCAGTGCGGATGACAGGACAGTACCGATTTAACATACCTGCATAAAATTGGGCCCTTTCTCTTTTGGGAAGGATGAAAAGCAGTGCCACTGGAGCACCTTGCAGTGATTCCTTGAGGATTCCGATAAGAAGTCAAAAATCAGCATTTCAACCTAAGGACTAGTGAAACCACAGTAAGAAATGACCTCATGACCCATTTGGCAAAATAAAATTGACGTCATAAGGCAGGGTACAAAATAAAGCTATTCATCAAAATTTTGTCCTTATTTTTCTCTCAAAATAGTCAAATGATGAAACTTCCTTTGACAAGTTTTTGCGTTTGCATACTTTCTGTCATGTGACATTTTTAAGTCTCTGCCCCCCCGGAACTGCATTTGCCGTGGCTCCTGGCGGCACGTGCGCTTGGACAAGAAGCCCCTTCGCCGGCTCCCTGCCTGTCTTCTTGCTCCTTCTTCATAAGGCTGGTTCTCGACGTGCAGATGAACTAGCTCATCTCCTGCTGGACCCCAGCACGAAAGCAACACGAGCGCAATCCCCTGCTGGAACGAGGCGGTCCTGGTGTAATCTCTCTCAGCTGCTTTTTTGAGGTTTCACACAGTCACAAAAATAACAGCGTTTTTAGCTGATCCCAATAGATTTTTTTTCTCTGCAGCTGCATCACTTGAAAAAGCTTTTGTTCCAGTTCTTAAAGTCTAAGTATTGAAAGTAATTTGGGAAGGAAAAAAAAGAAAAGAAAGAAAAGCATCCCAATTATGTTGTGTGCGTTGTGGCATGACTTGAAGGGCAGCCTGGGCTGCAGGCGGGTTTTGAGAAGCAGTCTGTGTGCCGTGGAAATACAGGCGCCTCGGAGCTGCGTCAGGAGCGTGCTGATGTCCGCCCAGGAGCACGTGGCAGCGCGGGCTGTCTTGGCAGGACCTCTGGGCTCAACCTGCAGTGATGCTAAAGATACTAGCAAATTAGCACCGCAGAGCTTGCCAGCTCATTCGCCAGAGCCCTGCTCACGCTCTCACTGCTGTAATTAAAGCTAATTATTTTCTAAAACATAGCAATACATTGAATATGTACAATAATCATTTTGTAGTGGGCAATCTGGGGAGCCTTTTTTAAAGCCTTTTATTTACTTCATTTTATGTTTTTTATTTTTGGCTCATTATGCCATACGTGTCCTGCCTTGGTCGAGCCAGTGCTCCCGTTTGCAGAATGTGAAATGGGTCCTGTTCATAAAACAGCAGGTTTACTGCTTTTTGAAAGAGGAATACGTTCTGGTTTCTGCTCATTTGCAGGTGCCCTCTCAAAGCCTCTCTGCCTGGCTGCCCCTCCCTCTCCTTCCAGCCCCAGCAGCCCGGGCTGCACAGATGTTTTCATGGGGCTCCGTAGAAATGCAGCTGCTGGCCTCTGCACAGCTACACAGAGTCTCTGCTCTAGACGGGCTTTTCCACGTCCTGCCTCTTCCTTTGAAAATAAATCAACCTGTCTGTTTAACCTGAAACTGTATTTGCAGTACATGTGTATAAGTCACTTAATTCTTTGGTGAATAACCACCTTCCATTCTGGAGCCTGGACGGAGGAGATTGAGTTCTGTGTATCGAGGTGGAAAATGGGTGGTGCTGACTTCGGGGCAGGGGAGGGGTGGGCTCTGGGCTGGAGTGGTAGCTCTGGGCCAGGTTGAAAGAATACCAGCCCCACTGCAAGCCAGTTAGAAACCCCCTTCTTTACAAATGTGTTTTTGATGCTTCTTTTTGGAGTCATTTGCTGCTGGGATTATCTTCCCTTACCAAGGACCAGACCGCACACGCCGGATAAGATTTCAGATGAAACAATCTGAAATGTCATATGATTTATCAAACTATAGATTACATGGATTTAGGAAATTAAGAAGGCCCCAGTAAAAACCTGCCCACATGTGCCAGTGTTTGCTTTCAACACCTGATGAGCAATTTGAACATTTGGCTTCTTTCCACTTGTCAGCTACTCTTCCTTAACCTGTCGTGATTTTGAAAATATAATATTGATCAAATTGACCTTCATTGATTTGGTTTTTGAGTATTCAGAATGATTACTTTCTTTTTTTTTAAGATAAAAAGGATTGCCAGAATGTGATGCTGTGGAGGTTTCAGAAGCAGCACCTCCAACCTAGGATGTCATGTTTCTTTTCCCTTGCCCCCTTACCCCCGTGCCCCTTGCCTCGTTACAGCTCGGGTGGGGGACAGACACAGCCCGCGGGGACGTGTACAGCCCTGACCTCTTTCTCCTGTTTCCTATCAGCGTCTGTGGGTCTCGCAGACATGATGTCACCCGGCGAGCCCAAAGTGCCCCTGCCTCTCAAAGCTGACGGTAAAGAAGAAGGCGCCCCGCAGCCCGAGAGCAAGTCCAAGGTACTCCGCCTTCTGCCAGGGGCCAGGCGCTGGGCAGCAAGCCGCCGTGTCGCTTTCCACCCTCTCTTCCCGCGGCTTCTCTCCTGCATGCTTCATCTCGTGCAGCACGCCTCTAGTCTTCTTTCCTTCGCCCACCCTGTCCCGGTGTGGATCTGAAAGTTACTAGTTCTTACGGCATTGAACTCAGGGTTGGGGCGGGGGTGGGGGGCGGGGGGACAAGGCCCAACCTAGGGAGCAGGCTGGGGGGAAGCGAGGGGTCTTGCCTGGTGTTGACACTTGCAGCCGTTTTCTCTGCCTTCAGCTTAGAGCTTCCTGTTGACCGCCTCAGCAACAGCATACTTAATATTTTGCTTTCCTGCCTTATTTGATAAATAAGGTGAACAGCTTTTTTCTTTTTTTTCCTTTCTTTCATAATGGGTAACCCATGCTTAGCATTCCATGTAAGCGCAACATAAGCATGGTGGCTTCCGGGCCTTCTCCAGACCCGGCAAACTGACCAGATGATGCTAACTGAGAATGTTGTTTGAATGCCTGTACGTGTGTGTTCTCGTGTGTTGGCTGTGCGTGTTTTCCTTTACCTGTATGTGTATATTGTATATGAAAATCAGTGTGCTGAACTGGACGTGCTCTTGTTATTTTAAATAAAGTTTGCCGTTTCTGTTTTGTTCCTCTACCACAGGATAGCTACAGCTCTCAGGGTACCTCTCAGCCCCCAACCCCAGGCATCCTGCCCGTCCCTTCCCCCATGTCCCCCAGCTCTGCTAGCATCTCCTCATTTCATGGAGATGAGAGCGATAGCATTAGCAGCCCAGGCTGGCCAAAGACTCCATCAAGCCCTGTAAGTGGCTCTGGTTTTTTGTTTGGTTTGGTTTGGTTTTTTGGGGTTTTTTGATAATTAATTAATTCAACTTTAATGCTTGCTTGTTTATTTGTCTTATAGTGCTTTTCTTCATTATTTGTCCGTGGAAGGGTTTTCTTTATTTACAATTAAGCTAGTAATGAAATGAGCAAAGTTTGTGTGCATACTAGAAGTTTGATTTCTGGTAACGATCAGCTGTTTGAAGAAACGTTACTGTGCACAGCGTGCAGATTTGTTCCTTCACACAGTGACTGTTGACATGGCTAGCCCTTGGGCACTTACAGGAGATTTTAAAACAGCTGCTTCTCTACTTACATGGGAACTAATAGCAGCCATACAGCACCTGACAAGTTGGTGCCCAAGCTTCAGCGCCCATGGACACTTCTGTCTGAAACTTCTGATTTCAAAACTCCCTGCCTAAAAATAGAAATATGGCAACCTGGGCACTGTGTCACCTAATACCAGCTCTGCTCTGTTTCAGTCCATTTGCCTGAAATTAAGAAAGTTGTAGAAATGTTAATGCATGTGCATGTTTAGAATGCTACTTTTAGATAATGTGTAAACTGTTAGAATCAGTTGAGGTATTAAAAAAATTGTATCCTGCACAATATTGCTAATTATCTTGAAATTAAGCATTGATTTCCATATGATGTATTTTTTTTTAAGAATGGGAATGTAAATATAAGGGAGAAAGTGTTTAGCCTTCGTGTTCTTCTGACTGTAGACCTGGGCCTTTCTTTTCCAGCTAAAAAAAATTAATTCCTTGACATTTCCCAAAAAAAGAAGAAAGAGTAATGGTGCTGGAGAAGACTTTATTTTACATTCATGTAGGGAATCAAAAGATATTTTAAAAAAAACAAAAAACCTTAACATGCAATTACTTGCCAAGAAGGCTTAATTAACACCCTAATTTTTTAAGGCAATGTATTGAAGAGCACAGCTTGGGAAAAGCTAGCTGGGGGTTGGGGGGAGAATCTGACTGTACAGATTCTGGCAGTCTAGTCCAAACCCAGAAAGGAGGCCCCTGTTAATTATCCATTAACGGGCTCAGGCAGATAGAGCTGAAGGTTTGAAGAGTTGTTGTTTCAGGAAATGTTGGTAAAATTCACGCCAGCCTGTCCCTTTTCAGAAGAAGAGAGGGTGGTATTGCTGTTACCTCCTCTGTGGGTATATGGTACACTGTGGCAGCAACCGAGACGCAATGTCAGAGGCTCCTGGGATGGGTTAAACAGACCAGCGGGGGTGGACTTCTCGACTGCTATGTCTTTGTGTTATTTGCTTTGAGTCTCAGAAGGCAGCCAACCTCGTGTTTTGTCTTCCCATAACCTACCCTGGGGTTGTTTTGTTTTGTTTTGTTTTTTTTCAATCATAGCACAATCATTTTTGTATCGGCAGTACTCAAGTTAACAGGTGGAACTTTTATATTTGACCTTCCGTAAAGCTTTGGCTCAGAAGGAGAGTTCCAGAGGTTGAAAATAATCATCTTTAAACCATTAAGATAATAATTAAGAATGTTAGGAATTCTAATAGACCATATTTTATGTTTTAGAACTCCACCATGCTGTTCTGCGAATTATAAAGAATGCTTTGAGGTGTTTATAGTATTTTGTCTTACTGGCCCACATTATCTCCACCCAGTAAGTTCTTTAGGAAACTATTAACAAAATTCCATTTTCTACTTAAATTTGAGAAAAAAAACAAACCAAACTGTTGAATTCATTTTCAGGTTATAAAGCAATTATATTTGAAGTTATATTTTCCTTTTCTTTCTTCCTAAATATTTCCATACATTATCACTTCCTGTATTATAAATTGTTTTAAGAACTTAAAAGCAAACTTCTGGCTCCAGGGCTAGACTGAGGTCAGGAGGAGCTGTGGTTAGCAGTGGAAAATGTTAGGCTCGCTCTGCATTGAGAAAAGAGACCTCGCTTTTGAATGAGATGCTAACTCAAGAAGGGCTCTGCAGGAGGTTGTAAATGAAATGCCTTGGGCACCTCTCAGCTATCAAATCAGGAATCTTTAACTTCTTGCTGAGGTGCAACTTCAATTTGATACTTAAAATTTCTTAGCAGTGTCCCTACTAAATCTTCACATCGGGCCTGGAACAGACTGAGTGTGAACAAGTTCCAGGCTTGGAAAGCGCGTGACGGGCCAACATTGGTTACGGAACAGTCTCAAACAGAAACAAACATTTGCACTTACACATATTACCAGGCAGATGGGAAGGCTGCTGAAATGTAAGGGTGCCTAAGACTTGAGGAAAAATGTACGTGTAGACATCATTAAACGGCCTGCCAGGAAAGCACTTGGGGCACTGCGGTCATGTCCTGCTGTGTCTTTTCAACCCTGCCGCTCCCTTCTCGCTCTCCACAGGACAGGAGCAGTTTTGGGGCGGAGGGGCAGAAGACAGCTGGGGCGTGCAGGCTGTCCTTGGAGGCCTGGAGAGTCAGCCCTTCTTCCGGAAGGGCCTGGTTTGTTTGCCCTTTGGCACAGGGCAGAGTGGACAACAGTGACATTTATCCTAAGGGTATGTCACGGCTGAAGTCTGTGAACAAAGAGCTATGTATTGAGCCTGATGTGCAGTAAGAACGGGCTATTTACTAAGCTTTGGGCTTTTTTCCTGCCCTTTTCTCTGTTCGGACACCCACATAATAACTTGGATAACTAATCAGCACACCTGAGGCTGGGGTCGAGAGGTAAAGTGCCCCGACAGACCACGGCCTCCGTGTGTTTTCACACAGGCTCCTAGCACCTAGCTTGATCAGATCTTTTTTTTAGGGTGCTTATTCAGGGTCATTGTGCTTCCGAGGAGCTGGCTTCTCAGCCCCCTCGTGCACCCGTTTGAGTGCTCGTTTGCACAGCACGTCTGTGGGTGCCTCCAGCATGCGCGGCCTGGGGCAGGCCGCCCGACGCACGCAGACAAGGCTGCACTGCAGGCACGCAGCTGCATTCCCCGGCACGAGGGCGCCCTGAAAACGGGCTTTTAACTTCAGTTCATTCCACAGAGCAAGACAAGAAGGGCTCCAATATGTCTGTTCATATGAAGAGAACCGCTATTTGTAGGCCTGTTTCAGGTGACAAAACCCCACTTCTTTCCGGAGGCCCACGGCTCAGTGCCTTGTCGCTTGTTCACCCAGGACCGTTGCCCAGTGTGGATCTAAAGGGGACGAAGCCAGAAGCGGGCGGTTGGAGCTTCCGTTCACGCTGTTCAGAATAGTTCTGTATTAGACAGGGCCATTCAGAGGTGTCCTGGGTTAAGAGGAACTGCTCTTCTTCCTTTTATCCTTAAGTTGAATCTCAAACTTTACCCTCAGTTTTCCACAAATGAAATGCAAAAGGGAACTTCTTTAAATAAACACTTTTTAGATTACAAAAGTCTTCCCCTTGTGTTATTTTTTTTAATTTTCATTTTTGAAAAATATTGGACCATTGTTTTTTTAGTATATCTCCTCCCCCTCAAAAAAGAAAATTCAGTTCTAGCATTTAGAACCTCCTGTGAATAGCTACCCTCTTAATGACAGTGAAACTTCTTGAAATGTTAGCAGTTTGAGAATCTGGTATAAATTCTCAAATATTCTTTTCCTATTCAAATATTCCTTGGGTAATAGTGTATGGAAAATAAATCTTAAACACATCACTTGGATATATAGTGTTTTCTATATTCTGATTGATAGATACACAAGAAAATGTATATACTCTTCAGCTCTTTTCCAAAGTAATTAATTTTTTGAAGTGACCTGCAGTTTAACCTCAGCTCTGAAGCAAATTCTAAAAAACTCGCCCAATTTTTTTAATCCTCCCGTGGCTCCCGTTTTTGTTTACATCAGCTGTATTGCCCATTGCCGCCTGTTGGCCTAAACATCTTGTGCGTCAATAATCCTGAAGCTTGAAGGCTCAGGTTCTCAGTGGAAAGACCTCGGGCGCAGTCCCTATTAGAGGAAAAGCCACCACCTCGGGAGCTTTGTCACCTCGTTATCAAGCTTCCTTGCTCGGGGCCCCACTCTTACTGGGGTTCATTTTGCTGAACTTCAGTGGTAATCATTACTTAACTAGGAAAGTTTCAGCACTGTTTAAAATTACGTTCGGTTAATATAATGGGAGAGGGGAAGAGCTCTCAGATAACGGCCGTGCATTGCCAGTGATAACCTAGTGTAGCAAGCGCAAGTGAATGAAGGAAGGTAGTTGGTACTGGACCAACTACCGAGAACTTAGAAGGGATTTTGCACTGCAACCCTGGCATTGCAAACTTTTGCAGATATGCGAACACTGTTATAAATACAGAAACAGTAAGAAAGGGAAAAAAAACAAACCTACACACAGGGCTAAAAGTGCTACCGGTGCTTCCAGTGTGTAGAACCTGCAACTTCAGACATTTCAGTATCAGCTATAACTAGAGCATCTACACAGACCCCAGGAGAACAGAGCACATGCAGAAAGTCGAGATCCACAGATGGGCTGGGAATTGAAGTAGCATTTCGTCCCGTGATTAAAGCATCGTCGCTCTGAGAAACGTATTAAAATCATTTAATAGCCCCTTACCTTGATGGAGGAGTTCGAGGAACCTCCCGTAGGGAAAGCTGCCTGCCGTGAGTAAGGGTCAGCGCCTCACCTGGCCGTCGGCGCCCTGCGGCCTGCCTCTGTCTTCCCCAGGCTCCCGGGGTCTGCTCTCGCTCCAGGTGATGCGGACACACTCAGCATCCTTGTTTCCACGCGGAGAGGCGGGAGTCGCGCGGTTTGCTGGGCTCTCTGACAGTGCGTGTGAAGTGTCTTTCACTGTGATACCTCTCTAAGCGAGCCCTCTTTTATTTTTAAAAATGATATGAGTCATCATTGGACACTTGCCTTCTGGGATTCAACGCTTATAGCAATATACAATTTTAAAAAAGGTTTTTTGTTTTACATGTATAAAAGAGAGAGTTTGGGCCCTGTATTTAAAGTCAAAAGTGAATTTGTAATTATGGAAATGTGTGTTTGTGCCTGAACTAGTAGCCTTCATTCCTAACTGCAGTGTAATAGTGGTAGTTTTTAAATTTCTTCTCTTCCTGTACTTGTTAGCTTATTACTCTTCTCTCGCCTTCCTCCTTTCCCTCTGCCCACCAATGCCCCATCTCCAACTGCTCCTTCCGGGCGTTAGAAGTCTAGCTCATCTACCACCACGGGCGAAAGGATCACAAAGGTATATGAGCTGGGGAATGAGCCAGAGAGGAAGCTGTGGGTGGACCGGTACCTCAACTTCATGGAGGAGAGGGGCTCCCCCGTCTCGAGCCTGCCCGCCGTGGGCAAGAAGCCCTTGGACCTGTTCCGCCTCTACGTGTGCGTCAAGGAGATCGGAGGTTTGGCGCAGGTAAGAGTAGAGGTGGAGTAAGACGGTTCTCTGTCCTGGCTCCTAGATACAAGGGAAGGTTTTCTTTTTCTTCTCATTAAGACAGACAGGCCTGAGGGGCTGTGGCAAGTTCCCCTCCCTGGTCCGTGCCTGGGGAGGGGGCACCAGGGGTCCCAGCTCCACACCAACTCGCAGTGAGACCCCATCCTGCCATCTGCCTGGATCCCAGCTCCCTCATCTCTAAAGTGAGACCGTGGGCCTGGATTGTTCTCTAGGTTCCCTCACAGCTCTAGAGTTCTGGGGAATCTGCCAGCTGTTGACCGTACACTCCAGGATGATCTAGCACAGATATAAATCAAACTCACTGTTCCCTTCTCCTGAGGGAGATTAGTCATGAAACAAAGCAGACTTCTAAACAGCCTCCATGGTACCTGGGAAGCCGAGAGGCAGAGCTGGCGTTCGGCAGTGCTGGCCAGGGCAGGGTGGGGCGCTGGGGCCGGCGAGGGGCGCGCATGCCTGGGCTCCGCAGGCCAGCCGGGCACACTGGGCAGCAGAGCCGCTGGCCGTCGGCCCTCCTGCCCACCCCGGCCTGGTGTGGCCTGCAGGCGGAGCCCTCTCCTCTGCCCCAGACACCCCTCACGTGGATTTTCTTAGAATTACCAGGACTGCTAAAGCGCCTGAATGGTGCTGGTCAAGCGAGTGCAGTGTTGCGTGGACACCACACCGAGGCCCCCTTGGCAGGGTGGACCTGCAAGCTGGGGCTACAGGCGGGAACCTCCGCTGGCCAAGCTCCTGAGGACCGGGCGGCTCGGCCGCGAGGGCTTGGCTGGCCCTGCCACAGGGCGCCCAGCTGGCGGCCAGCATGTGTGGCCAGGAGCTGCCGCACCCCATGGATGGCAGCCAGGCTGGCCTTTCAGGGGACCCCTGCCCGCATGCCCTTGGCCGTTTCTAAGGCCACGGCCTGCTGTTTGCAGCTGAGGATTAACTGCCAGCGAGCATCACACATCTCCCTGAGCTCGCTGAGGCTAGTTTGGTATGCTCCGTTCAGCACTAAGTAACTGCACTTGTGACGTGCTTTGTGGAAAGTGCAGATCCCAAAATTCACAAGTTCAGTAGAAACCACCAGCCTTTTCCCAGGCTGCTCAATCTAGGAGGCTTCCAGAGGCAAAGCACCCCCAAGGCTTGGCGGTTTCCTGCTCAACTCATAACTCTGCTCCCAGGTGGGGACCAAGGCCGAAACGATGCCTCAGCCTTCAGGGTGGCCCTCCGAGGGGTTCTGTTCGCACAGCCTCGCTGCAGCAGGATCCCTGCGGGGGGCGCGCCACCCAGGCCAGCCTCTAGCTGGGCCACCGGCCCCCTTCTCCCATCAGTGCCCCCACTTAAGCTGCACAGTGTGCTGCCACTGCTTTTCAGATTAGCTTTTAGAAGCCCCCTCTTTAATTAGAGGTGGGCGAGGGTGCCTGCCAGCAAGGTGTGCGTTTGCTCGGCTGAGCAGCCGGCGTGGACTGGAGGCAGCACAGTGCCCGTGTTGTGTCAGCGGGTTCCCCGATGGTTTTCTAACCATAAGCGCTGGCCGCGCACTGCTGAGTGGGCGCGACAGCACCAGCCAAGAGAGGCAAATGAAAGGCGCTAGGTGCTGCTTCTTGTCTCCTGCCTTTAAACAAGCCGCTTGGCTGCCTTTTTTTTTTTTGCTAGGTTAATAAAAACAAGAAGTGGCGTGAGCTGGCAACCAACCTCAACGTTGGTACCTCAAGCAGCGCAGCCAGCTCCCTGAAAAAGCAGTATATTCAGTACCTGTTTGCCTTTGAGTGCAAGATCGAGAGAGGGGAGGAGCCCCCGCCGGAGGTCTTCAGTGCGGGGGAGGCCAAGAAGCAGGCCAAGCTCCAGCCCCCGTCTCCAGGTAAGCGGCAGAGCTGCAGGCGTCCCCGGGCCGAGGCAGGCGGCGCAGCCCGCGTCCTAGTGGAGCAAATGGAACTTGAGTTTTCCATCTTTCTCTCCTTAGTTGGACTCCGTTGGCAGTGCTAAGGAAGGAGAGGGTGAGATTTGGGATGTTGCCGTTGGGGGCCCATTCACGGAGGACTGCATCCTCCTGCTTTACCTTTCCCCATCAGACCAGACTGTGGAATTCTTCACTCCTTATCCAGGAAGTTCAGAGCGTTCCCCTGTCCCCAGTGTCAGTCCTCTTTGCACTCCTGCAAGCTGCCACCTGCAGGTGTAACAGTCAGCTTGTAACGGCTCAGATCTGTCCTTGAGCAAAGTGAAATTTGGACTTAGCATAATGTTCCCCACTACCAAATTCTCAGGTTAGTCGTGGTGAAGTCCGGGAAGCCGTCTTTCTAACTCAGGGTAGGTGCGTCTGCTGGGAGGCCAGCATACACCTGGGAGTATCATGGGCCACCTAAATGCGCACAGGCAAAGCCACATCAGCCACGCCTGCCACCTCCCTGCCCTTCCTCGCAGCTCCCCTTCTTCCCCCCCTGGGGTTTCCAGGTGGAAACCGCTAAACTGCCCCAGCCTCACCAGTGGAGCGCTGGAGGCAGAAGAACCTGCAGCATCCCAAGTGTGGTGGCGACCTCCGAGAGCACCTGGCCACACCCTCGCTTGTCTGGCTGTTGGTCACTAGAGGTGGCAGCTCTGACCAGCCCTCGGCCGCCACGCCATTTCCCAGGCCTCCCGTCGAGGTGGTGACATGACAGCTGGGCATCCAGCACGCAGTCGCCGGAGGATCAAGTGGGAAAGCTGGTAGCTCACATTCCTGTGCACTTAGCGGGCTCTGTCATCTGTACTCCTTCCAGCAGCCCTGCGATAGCGACACTGTTCAAATCCAAGACACGGGGGTCTTTGTGACTGGTGGGCGGAAGGGCAGCGCTGCCCCAGAGCCTGGCCCCACAGTGCCCGCCTGCACCCGCTAGTCCACCCGCCCGTGGCTGGTAGTCCTTGGTGGGGAGAGTGCTGGCACATGTAAGCCAGGGAAGGGGTGGTTTCCTGTGATTACTTCCTGCCGCTGCTCTGGGCCGTGGTAACAGCGGAGGCTTGCTCTCGGGGCTCTCACAGAAGTGCCCTCCGGGCCCAGTGTGGCCTCATGGTGGACCTGCCAAGATTCAGGTCCGAGGGTGCTGAGGCCGAGAAGAACCGTCCTCCTGACTGCTGGCCTTCAGGCTCTGAGCCTTTGCCCAGCATGGTGCACCTTAAAAACCAAAATCTAATTTTAAAGATTTCACAACACGCAGCTCACAGTAAAACAAGCTGCCGATGAACAACTCAAACTATTTTCCCAAAATAAAAACCCAGTGGGGTACTGGAGTCAAAGTGGAGATGTCAGCAGCGGTCTAAAGGCATATTCTGTCTGCCCGGAAAGCCTGGGCCGGGCAATGGCATGTGCATGTGCCGTGTCTGGAGAGAGCCCTCCCAGCGTGCCTGGTGGCGGTGCGGCACCCCGCTGCACTCTAGGGGCAGCTCGACCGACAGCTCCCCTCTTCTGAAACTGCTGGCTTGATGGCAACGTGACCATTTTAGCTGCGCAGAAGGGCCGGGATTGCACACGTACCTCCAATAACACGTGCTTCTCGGTAGTGCAAATGGAGCCAAAGTCCTAGGAGGCGGGCGGTGGTAGAAACAGCTTCCTGGTCTTCACCAGTGTGTCGCTGTCAGCCCCGACGCCGCCGCGCAGTCTCGGGTTCGGGATAGCATCCCACAGGCCACACCGGCCTCCCGCCTCTGAGCCCGGTGCCGGCATAAGGAGAGCATCTCGGAAACATTTGCATTCTCACAGAAGGAAAACAGTACATCCACCCAAGCATTTGCCACATCAAGGTCTCATTTGTTACAAAAGTTTTAAAAGCCTAAATTCCAGCAAACGTGTGTTCTTTGAACTCAGTTTTTCCCCTGAAAACGTAATGGTAGTTTATTCGTTACAGGCACACCCAGGTAAAGTAAACTAAGATGTCAAAGAAGCATTCAGAGTTGGTCTGAAGGGGTCACTGGATCCCCGGAATCCCAGGCTGGACTGTAGGCTCTCAGGCACCCTCTCCAGCGTGGATTTAGGGGCTCTAGGAGGCACTGAAGCCACCAGCTGTTAGCTGCTGTGGCTGCTGCAGGGCATCTGGCTTCCCACTTGAGATCCGGGCCCCTGGGTGGGTAGAGGAAGTGGGAATCGGAGCCCAGGCGAGGCCTTGGTGTGGGGCCTGGCCTTTGGGGTGCTATGGGGATCACGGTGTATGGAACCTCTACACGTTTTGGAGGCGTTGGGACACAGAGCAGCAGGAGGGGCGCCCTGGCCTGCTTTGGCAGTGGGCAGGCCAGGGTGGGCAGGTCAGGAGGTGCAGCCATCAACCAGCACCCAAACCCACCCGTCCTGGCTGGCAGGGGCTGCTGCAGTCTCTGTTACTAGCGACAGCGAGGGAGTCCTTAGCAGAAGTTGAGTGCGAAGGGGTCAGGGCTGTACACACAGGTGCCCCTGCTGGCCATGGGCGCTGTAGCCCCGTCTTCTCCCCACCCAGCTTCCTGCAACCCCGGCAGGAACTGGGACAGGAGTTGGTGCTGAGCAAATTACCTCGCAGCCAGAGGTCTGCTGAGCAGCCTGGAGCATGGGAATGTCCTTAACCTTCAGTGACCTTCTCTCTGCTTACTGTAGAGTGTGCCTTTGTAGCTTCTGGCCAGAGGTACAGCGTCCTCTGTTTCGGGAGTGTCGGCGCTGCCTTCACTGGCAAGGGGAAGGACTTCTCCCTCCTTTTATTAGCTGTACGCGTGAATACCTGGAAATAAGGGTCATTCCGAAACCCTGGCCATGAGCCTGCATCCAAGCAGCTGCGCAGGTCTCACCAGCTAAGATGAAAGAACCGAGTTCATCTTCCCCTGCCTACTCTATGGGGCGGGCATGTCTGTAGGGTTAGCCTTATGTATGTATAAAAGACACTACTTTTTTTCCTTTTGTGACAGTCTGCTTTCTAAAATGCACTTGCAATGTTTCACCAAAATTTGATTTGTTAGCAGGAGTTGATGTGTGTACTAAAGGTCACTCTTCCAGCATCTCTTTTCTTTTCTAAGTCCTTCTGGTCAGGGCCCAGGAGTGGACGCAGGGTGCTCCTCCCCGATGGCTATTCCAGAATTGTCCCTGGTCCAGGCAAGAACCGAGGCAGACCTAATCTTGCTAGAAATATCTGAGTTGAAGAGATACATTCATTTCCATTTCCAACTCCTTCGTAGCTCATTCGGTAATCCCCATTGATTAACTCCAGTTTCCTCAAAAGTAAAATGTGGTTTAGTAGAAATTGTAGTCAGCTTTGGGAACTTCTTATGAAAAGAACCACAGGTGTAAAATGTTAGTATTTACCAGCAGCCGGCAATTCCCCCATTAGTAGTTTGAAAAGTGTTTACTTGTGAAATCCATGTGGGCAGAGACTTCTGTCTTCTTTGTAATTGGGTCCACTGGTGCACCCAGGCTCAGAAAGGAGCCTGCGAATACAGTAGGCATGTCCGTCATTCAATAGGTAGTTGAGAAATGAATAAGTGAAAACGATATTTACAGACACCTAATGTGTTAAAGACTGATGTGCTGGAGAATAAAGCAGGAACCTTTAAAATAATTTTTCTTAAAATGTGAGGTTACTGGGAAGAGGATGTGGCTTAAGCAGTTGAGCACCTGCTTCCCACATGGGAGGCCCTGGGTTCAGTTCTTGGTACCTCCTAAAAAAAAAAGCTAACAGCAAGCAAAACAGATGACAAAACCAACTCGGGGAGCCGATGTGGCTCCGTGGTTGAGCACTAGATTCCCACTTAAGCCTTGAACTTACCTGCCCAATTCTGAGCACTGTTGTTATAATGTAATCACATGTGGTAAAAGCCAACTCCCAGAACTCTGATAACGACATTAAAGAACTCCAGACCAGTATGACTTGTGTCTTAGTAACAAATCTGATTTCACGGCTCCAAGGTGACTGGGCAGCTGATGACAGCGTAGGCACATCCAGGCGTGGGGAGGCGTTGAAATGGCACAAGGCTCACTGCTAATTCGCAGCGTCGCTTTCAGTGTCAAGATTTCTCATTGCCTGGGACCCAGAGCAAATTTTTCTAATTTTTTCCCCCAAAAAATAGCACAATAGTCCTTAAACTGATATCTAAAAGTTCCTTCCCTTTTTTCTTTATTCTTCGACATTTAGATTCTCTCCAGTATAAACAACACTAGAATAAACATTTTTCTGCCTATAGCCTTCTTTTTATTAGATTGTTTTCTTGTGTCTGGGAAAGCATTTGCCCAGCCAAAAGATACAAATCTGTTCAATAGCTCACAAATGAAGTGTGTTACCACATAGTTTTCTTTTTAAAAAAAAAAAACTTGTTAATTTCCATCACAAACGAAGAGCAATTAATTTAACTACATCCATTTCCACAATGGGTATTTACCATTTAGAGTAAGATGAACTCTCTTCGTTTCTTTTCTCTGATGTTTATGTATATCACTGACAAAGGTGAGCTCGCTTGCTGACCTCCAGCTCTCCCCGTTTTGTCTCGCTGCTGTCCCCGCCAGCTAACTCAGGCTCCCTGCAAGGGCCCCAGACCCCGCAGTCAACGGGCAGCAATTCCATGGCGGAGCTTCCAGGTGACCTGAAGCCACCCACCCCGGCCTCCACGCCGCACGGACAGATGGCCCCGGTGCCAGGCGGGAGGTATGTCGCAGGCTCCACAGGCAGCTCGGTTCTCTGAGCAGACTTCATAGAGAGAGGAAGTGGCGTTCCCTCATGGCTTCTCCAATGTTGGTTACTAGTCACGTTGATTACTGCCACTTTTAGCCATGTCCCTCGTTTCAGACGAGTTCTGTTCTTACAGATTTCAGGAGTGGCTTATTTTCTGAGCATTCTGTTTGGAGCTAACTTCTGCTGCATCATTAAGCTCTGCCGTTCTGCCTCTTTCCAGAAGCAGCACAATCAGTGTGCACGACCCGTTTTCAGATGTGAGTGACCCTTCCTTCCCGAAACGGAACTCCATGACTCCAAACGCCCCGTACCAGCAAGGCATGGCCATGCCGGATGTGATGGGCAGGATGCCCTACGAGCCCAACAAGGACCCCTTCGGCGGAATGAGAAAAGGTATGCACGCTCAACACGCCTCTACATGCCCTACACACTCTACACGCTTTTATTATGCGCTACACACCTCTACATGCTCTACATGCTCTGTGCACCTTTACACATTCTACACGCCTCTCTTATGCTCTACACACCTCTACGTGCACTGTATACCTCTGCATGTTCTACACGCTCTACTACTGCACGCTGCACACTCTACACACCACACGTCTCTATTATGCTCTATACACCTCTACACACCACACAACCTCTACACATGCCACACACCTCTACACACTCTACATGCCTCTACACTATATGTACTACACATCTCTACACACCTCTACATGCCTCTACACACCTCTATTATGTTTTACACACCTCTATTAAGATTTACACACCTCTCCATGCTCTACAACTCTGCATACCTTTACGTGCCTCTACACACTCTATACGCACTATGCACCTCTACACACCTCTGCTTGCTCTACACACCTCTACATACCTCTATTATGTTGTGCATACCTCTCCACGTTCTACAACTCTGCACACCTCTACACGTGCTTGGCCAAAAGCCCCATCTCTTCTCTGCCATTCCACAGCAGACTCGCTCATTCTCTCATGACCTTCACGGCTGCCCAGGGTGGAGTCCCAGGTCCCCAGCGTCAGGCTGCCATCAGCGCCTCGGTGCCCCGTCCTCCCAGGTGACCCCGCCTTTGGTTAGCGCAGTTGTCTGGCTAGTGGCCTGCTACGTGTGGAAACCCCCCTGCTGGGTGACACGGCGTAACCGTGGTGCACTGTTGCTGAATAAACACTCAGGGTTTACCCAAGGCCCAAGACTGGGGCAGGGAACCTCGTCATCTGCCGCCACACGTCGGAGTGGAGCCCGGAACTGGAGCGCTTCCATCGGCATCGTGCCTGCCCCACCGCGGCATAGACTCCGGAAACAGCCAGAAGGGACCCTTTGGCCCTTAGGCTCCTAAAAATGCCCACTTCTGTGTCTCTTTTTTAATATCCTGCAGTGCCTGGGAGTAGCGAGCCTTTCATGACGCAGGGACAGCTGCCCAACAGCGCTGTGCACGACATGTACAACCAGAGTCCTTCTGGAGCCGTGTCCAGCCTGGGCATGGGCCAGCGGCAGCAGTTTCCCTACGGGGCCAGCTACGATCGCAGGTGAGGCATGGTGCAGAAGGCGGGATGGCCGAACTGGACCTGTGCTTTCCCCCTCCCGCTGCTGAGCCACCGACAGCACCTCCCGGCAGGAGCGGCTGTAGGCGGCTGCACCGGGCCAGTCAGATGCAGCAGTGCCCGGGAGTGGCTCAGAGTAGGCCAGGCTGGATGCGCAGGCATTCAGGAGACGTCCTCCCCGCGCTGAGCACCTCGATCACTCACGTGACATGGGGACACTGGCCAGCCCTGGGGCCGCTGGCGCTCCTGTCAATGACAGGTGCCCTCTGGTAGGCAGCCCGGCTTGTCCCCACCGTGTTCCTGTCTCAGCCATAGGCACGGGACACCTTCCTTGGTAGGCTCGCAGGGGACCTTCAGAGGACCCAAGGGTGCAGGAGTTGGTGGGCCCCTTCAAAGGACCGAGGGTGCAGGGAGCTGGTGGGCGCCTTCCAGGCATGGCGTCCCAGATGTCCTGAGAAAAGCCACAGTGCGGGTGAATCGTTGACCGCCTCTGAGCTCATGGGACAGCGGCTTCCTGCACCAGCGGCCGACGGTGGCCTTCTTTCTGCGAGGCCAGCCCGACTCGAGTACACGGAGTTACGGAACTCTTTCCCTCCAGCGGCACACTCTTTGCCTCCAAGTGGAGACATGCTTGACACAGCATTTGTGATTTCTAAAGGGTGCTGGAGGCACAGGGAAGGCTCTGGCGGCAGCCGGCAGCCCGCAGCCCGCCGCGAGGCGTGGACTCTGCATGCTTCCCTCGGGGCCGCGTGCTGGGCCGTGGGGAGGCTGTGGAAAGCCCTCACTGGTTTCAGAGAAAATTCCCTCTTTTACCAAATAGCCTCCCTTCCTGCGGCGTCTGTGAGCCTGGTTCCTGGGGCACCCAGGAGGGTGTGGTGCCTGCACAGGTGGCCAGGAGCTGACCTGCCCCTTGGCCTGCTGCGAGTGGGCGAGTCGCATGGCGCTGTCAGGAAACATGCCCCCGGCTCATTCAGGGAATTTGCTGAGTTAGATTCGTTTTGGGGGTCCTGAGAAAAGCTGTTGATTTGGAGGCTGACAAGATTAGGAGAGCAAAGATCTTTCCTGCTGCTTCTCATATACGTTCCAGATATGCGGGACCTTGGTTTAAAAGTGATTGGGTTCAACCCCCGTAGAGAGAGGCTCAGCTTACCTCGTTGTGAGATTTCCTTCTGAGAAATGTGTCCCTGGAGTTAATCCAGCTAAGTTTCGTCCGTGTCCATCCCATTCCTTGCGCCTCGCTGGGAGCTTCTGTCTGGGGATCTTCGTAGTTAGCAAAGCCTTCCCCTGTGTGTTTTACCTGCGGCACTCAGGAAAAAAACTCATTTTTTTCTATTCTCATTCTTTGATCATTAATATATACAATCCAAGCATTCGCTTTCTTACAAGATGCAGTTGCATAACTGAATCAATTTATTTGTTCAAAATTTTAAAAATGCTTTTTTTAATTTGTAATTTCTCGACATAGTAGTTGAAAAACAAATGTATTGTTCATTCCTATCTGAAGTTTTAATGGGAATACATTTGAATCACCTCTTTCTCTAGTCTTTTAGACCAGGACATTGGGGTTTGAAGACCTCTGTTTAAATGACCTCAGCTAACTCGGTATCACCTGAGTCCACTTTAAAGTGTAGTCATGGAGAAGTGGGCATTTTGCATTCATCATGGGAAGTGGGGAGTAGAAACCTTTTCCATGGCCGTGGCCGTGTTCTGCTACTTCTGGAAAGACCGCGTTTGCTTTCGGGTAATGCCGTTCCTCTCCCCAGCAGGCAGCGCTTCTGTCTCCAAGGCCAAGGGCTGTGCCCAGTGCCCGCCAGGAGCTTGGCACCCTGCCCAGCTGCTGCCAGGAGGTGGAGCGCTGGCGCGGGGGCGAGGCGGTGCTGCAGGGACAGCGTTTCCGATACGGGCCCTGGCCTCGGAGTGGGCGGGAAGTCCCCATAAATGCCGTTTTCTCCAAACGCCCCGCTCTAGGCATGACGTGTACGGGCAGCAGTACCCGGGCCAGGCACCGCCCACGGCCCAGCCCCCCTATGGAGGCCACCAGCCTGGACTGTACCCACAGCAACCGGTGAGTGCACCTTGCTCCGCTCGAGGCTGCGTCCAGCCCACACTGCTCGTGAATGTCGGGAGGACGAGCATGGACGCAGCGGTCAGGGGTGCTGCTCGAGGGCTGGAAGATCTTCCGGGGTTTGGAGTCAGCACATTGCAACGAGCCGTGTGGCGTCTCGAGCCGGACACGCCCCATCCCGAGCAGTCCAGGCCCCTCATCCTCGTAAAGGATGAAGCGCACACCCAGCGCAGTTGGGCAAAAGCCCCTTGAACAGCAGCGTGTCGATACGTTAATGAGGACACGCAGGAAAGCAGCCGAAATAGTAGCTGCTCCGGGCTCAAGGTAATCGGCTTTTTAAACTAAAACACGAGTGACTGCCTGTCTTGACTCCACGCAGGTGGCCCCCAGCGCACCTGCCACCCGCCTGTGTTTGCGTGGGAAGGGCCCTTGCCCCCACCTTGCAGTCATCATTCCTGACACGGAAACTGCACTTGACCTTGTGGGGTCTCAGGCACCGAGGATTTGCTGTTCCTGAACACCTTTTCAGGAGTCCTCTTGCAAAATAGGGGGTTTTCTCTTAAGATGCTTTTAACCGCAGGGCAGTTCTAAGCACTCTTTAAGTTCACCAGCACCTGTAGGTACGTAACTTCCCCTGACCTTAGATACTTTTCCAGTGAAGTGAAAGGAGACATTAAAGCCTCAGCCTGCCTGTCAGGCCACAGGGCCAGGGTCACCAGGAGGCTCGGCGGCAGATGCCGGGCCAGGCTTTCCCCGGAGAGCAGGAGCCAGGGAGCCTGCCGCCGGCCAGCCGGGAGGGTGTCCTGTGACGGCCGACCACGGGCCCCGGCCAGGGTGTCCCACTGTGGGTCCCGGCCCAGGCCCTTGTTCGCCCGCACGGGCCAGGGTGCAGCTGTCCTGGACCATAGCCTGGAAAAGGTGCCCTGGGAAAGAGGCCTCATTTTTCCACAGAAAGTTCCAAGTACCTGAAAACAGGCTTCTGAAGCGCTCTGCAAAGCTCACGACACAGCATTATATAGTTTTGAAGTGTAGCACGTAAATTGCCAGTGCTCAGTTGTTATACGAGCTCCTTGTGTTCGTTTTGAGACGAATGTTCTGCCAGGTAATAACCATTTTGCATAATGTAAGCGTGTGTGATTATACCTGTACGAGCTCCCAGTGTGATTTGTCTTTGCGACTTTCAGAATTACAAACGCCATATGGACGGCATGTACGGGCCTCCAGCCAAACGCCATGAGGGAGACATGTACAACATGCAGTACGGCGGCCAGCAGCAGGAGCTGTACGGCCAGTACGGGAGCGCCTACTCGGGGCCGGAGCGGAGGCCCGTGCAGGGCCAGTACGCCTACCCCTACAGCAGGGAGAGGGTGCAAGGCCCGGGGCCGATGCAGCCGCACGGGGTGCCGCCCCAGCTGATGGGTGGCCCCGTGCAGGCGGCCTCCAGCGAGGGGCCGCAGCAGAACATGTGGGCAGCACGCAACGATATGCCGTACCCTTACCAGAACCGGCAAGGCCCGGGCGGCCCTGCCCAGGCACCTCCCTACCCAGGCGTGAGCCGCACGGACGACATGCTGGTGCCTGATCAGAGGATGAATCACGAGAGCCAGTGGCCTTCCCATGTCAGCCAGCGCCAGGCGTACCTGCCGTCCCCGGCCTCCGTGCAGCCCATCCCACGGCCGCCGCAGCCGCCCTACCAGACGCCGCCGTCACTGCCCAACCACGTCTCCAGGGCGCCCAGCCCCGCGTCCTTCCAGCGCTCCCTGGAGAACCGGATGTCCCCGAGCAAGTCTCCCTTCCTGCCCTCCATGAAGATGCAGAAGGGCCTGCCCGCGGCGCCCGCCGCCCAGGCCCCAGGGCCGCCCCAGCCCCCCGCAGCCAGGAGGGAGGTCACCTTTCCTCCAGGCTCAGTAGAGGCATCACAGCCCGTCCTGAAACAAAGGCGAAAGATTACCTCAAAAGATATCGGTAAGCACCCCAGCCGCTCTGTCCTGAGACAGATTCACGCTAGAAGTCCTACCGGTCTCGAGGAAGTGAAACTCCCGTGACCGCACAGCAGGAGCAGTAGTTGGAACCAGGAAGCCAAATTAAGAAGAACTTTCAGAGAAGAGCAGGAATTTAAATGGTCTTTTTAGGTGTGCGTGCTATTCATAGGTGCAGGTAGAGCTCCAGGGTCGAGGTCAAGGAGTCTGGGGTCAAGGTCAGGGCATCTGGTGATGAGGTCAGGGCATAGGGGGTCGAGGTCAGGGCGTCCGGTGATGAGGTCAGGGCATACAAGGTCGAGATCAGGGGGTCCGGGGTCAAGGTCAGGGCATCCGGGGTCGAGGTCCAGGAACAAGGCCAGGATGTCCAGGGTTGAGGTCAGGGCATCCCGGGTCAAGACCAGGGCGTCCAGGGATACAAGGTCATGGCGTCCAGGATCACAGTCGTGACATCCAGGGTTGAGAGACCGCGCTTGGGGCTGACAGGCTGGACACGGGCCGCGGGCGCTGTTAGGTGAGCAGAGGCTGAAGGCGGAGCGCTTCCGGAGAAGATGGGGCTGAGGAGGTGTGGTCGGCGCCCCTGCCTCAGCTCTAGGCAGGGCAGGGAGCCACAGGGAACGGATGGCAGGGGTGTTGTGAGAAAACGCTCTCCAGCATCTCAGCATCAGCCGCCGCGAAGTCATTTACAGTGATTAAGAAACTAAACATATTTAAAATATGTGTGTTTTCAGTGCTTGGACATAATTTATACCCAAAGTTAGAATGTACAGGCAGATACTGTGCCCCATTTTTCATATGAAGTAAATACACATAAAATGGTAGGTGTATTTACATGTATGTTTGTGTGCTTATGTATTTGTAGGGATAGAGCAATTTAAAGATTTTTTTTAAGTTTGTTAGCATGTGTTATGCCAGCATTTGTTTTCAGGCTAGGCAAATTGATGTTTCTTATTTTAAAATACACACTTCTTTTAAAATAAAATAGTTTTTCTTTTAAAAGCAGTGTGTACCTTTGAAAAGGGGGTTCGGTATAGCACCTGCCACTGGCATTCTGGGGCACACCCTGCTAGCCGGTCATGAAGACGGAGGCGCACCTGCCCAGCCAGGGGCCCCACCACACGCTTCCTCCCGACTCGTCTTCTGAGAGTCCAACATGTGGTGGCCATGCTCTCCAGGCCGCGTCCCAGAACACCTACTCCACCCTTTTTATCTAACCGTGTTGTTTTTGTTCGGTCATGGGGTGGGGAGCCACGGCCCTTCCCTGCCCCCTCCTCACCTGCTGCCAGGCCCCAAGGAAGCTGGACCACCACTGCTGACAGTTCTCAGCATGATGGTGTGAGGCCAGTGTACAGGGCGTCAAGGTGTCCCACCTAAGGACTGGTCTCCGAAGCAGAGGCTGGCACAAGCCTGCCTCCTGACACGCCACCCTGAGCCAGTGTCAGTGGAGAAGGCAAAAGAAGACAAGACCCTTTTTATTTAGGCTGGGTCCTTAAAGGTCTGTTGTTCAGTTACGGACTCTATTAGGAGAAAGGGCCACTGAAGTTTACCACTCCTGCCTCCAGATGCATCTTTGGCTAATGTGTAACCAACAAAGCAAACGATCTTAACAACAGATGTCTCTTAGTGCAGCTTATCACATCCATTTAAAAGTCTGTACTCGAGTGTGCTTAACTGTCCCTCGGCATTTGTCTAAAATCAGTATGTCACTTAATTCAGCACTCCTCTTTTCTTTTATTTTGTATTCTTACATGCCTAGAGTTAAAAATAACTCTATCCTCGCTTCTTTCCTCTGTTTTTCAGTAACTCCTGAGGCATGGCGTGTGATGATGTCACTTAAATCAGGTCTCTTAGCTGAAAGTACTTGGGCCTTGGACACTATTAACATTCTTCTTTACGATGACAGCACTGTTGCTACTTTCAATCTCTCCCAGGTAAGAGCCCAATTTGGCATTAGAAAATGAAGTAAAACATAATGCTGGAACTCACACCTAGTTGTCCCGGACAGATCTGACGTTTTTAACCATTGTAGTTGTCATAAACCAACGTTGGTTGATGTGTAGTTGTCAGAGAATTTCGTCTAGGATGATACGTCTTTAGAATATACCCTCACACCTAGATTTCCTCTAGGAAAGCTGTTACCGTGTATATGTGTGGGGAGTTGGTGATGTTAGTAAAGTTAAATTCTTGTTTTTTAGTGCATAGGAGCAGGCCAGCAGGAGCTGATCAGAAAGTAACCTAAAGCAGAGGCAGGCCTGGCATCTGTCTTCTAAAGTTAAAATGCATAGCATTTATAGAAGCAGAGAGAACAGCTTCACGAACCCCCGTGTAGCCACCATTCCGCTAAAAAAGTTATCAATTAAGAGGCAAACTTTTTTTTTTTGGTCTGTTCCCCTCCCCATTTCTGCCTCTGTCTAGATTACTTTGAAGCCATCGTTCAAAAGCTTGCTCCCTGCTGCTTAATGAGCTTGAAACCATCTTTTGTTCAGAGCTAGATCTAGAGCAGCTCCAGCTAGAAGAGAGAGGGGAACTGGGGCTTTGGAACGGTGCCCGAGTCAACTGGCTGCAGACTTTTAGAGATACCTGGAAACGAAAGTGAGGGCACGCGACCTTCCCTAGTGTATGTGACCCCTCCCTGCTTGGGGGAAAGCGGAGACGTCTGATTTCCTGGCTTCTGTTGAAATAAACCAGTCTTCTTCCTCTTCCCTCCCTCATTTAAGTCCTCACTCTACGCCCCCAAGACGCTTTCCAGTTAGCAGGGCCACACACAGGGCATGAATTCCATCTTAATGGCAAGGAAGCTCTGAAAAACGCCTTCTGCCTCGGCCAGAGTCCTTGACTCCCATCCTTAGACTAGGTCAGCTGTGGGTGGTCTTCATTTTCATAACTGAAAGTGCTTTATCAACTGTGGAGAAAAAGTAAACCTGAAAACACACACATACACCCCTAAACCAATTGAAAAATTGTGCCATCAATATTCTGAAAACAAGTACTTTCTAGATAGTGCTTGGGTCTCTTCTTTTTCCTAAAGAGTGTTCCTGCCCACCTTCAAGACACTGGCAGCAGACCTAAAAGCGTGGCTGTTTCCCTCAGCGTCGGTCCTCCAGTACCCCTTCATTCTGCTCTTCTCTTGACGCCTCTCTACGCGCGCGGGGTGTGGGGTGGGGAAGGAGGCCGGTAGCTGCTGATGGTGGAATGTATCGTCTTTTCCCTTGATCCAAGCCTTTGATGAAAGGAAACAAACCCGATCTCCTGGGCAGTGGTCCTCTCAGAGTAGCCTTCGTCTTCTGTCTAGAGTTGTGAATAATGTAAATGTGAAAAAAATTGCATTCTAAGAAACATTCTAATTCACTTTTCAGGGCCTACATTGATTTGTTTTGAATTTTCAGTGTTTATCAGCTACTACATTCCTGAAATTGTCTTCTCTAAAAGATGTGTGAAGAAAATAAATAAGGGTAACCTACGGCACATGAGACAGAAATAGCCATAAAATTCAAAGAATCATAACCATAAAAAATCCAGGCAAGCATGTCTCAGGCAAAACAGTAGAAGAGAACAGGATCACTTTGGGTGAGTGGGCCTCTAAGACGCACATGCCCACTCCTGAAATAAGAGCTCACTCGCTGGTAACGTGAGAAACATAGAAATAAAGTTTTCATGTTGGTAGTGTAGGAAAGTAAGCAGCAAATAAGAAACGTGGAGGCCACTGGTGAAGTTAGTGATAAGAAATGCAGAAGCTCATTTCCAGTTGCTGTATGCTTGATCTCAGCCAGCCTCAAAGGCGCGAGAACGCAAAAGTAGTCATCAGACTGCGCTTCCAGCTGCCAGCCTTACCCTCCTCGAGCACATGTCTTGCCATGACCTTATACCTGTTCTTCTTCTCTTTCCTCTAGTTGTCTGGATTTCTTGAACTTTTAGTTGAGTACTTTAGAAAATGCCTGATTGACATTTTTGGAATCCTCATGGAATACGAGGTGGGAGACCCCAGCCAAAAAGCACTTGACCACAATGCAGTGAAGAGAGAGGACAGCACATCCTCAGCCGACGATTCTGGGAAAGAGGAAGAAGATGCTGAATGCGCCGAGGACGAGGACGACGAGGAGGATGAGGACGATGACGACAAGATAGACGCCGATGCCAAGAGCAGCCCAGCTTGTCCCCCTCCCGAGGGCCCCGCAGATCCAAAGGAGAAGCCCAGGCAGGCGAGCAAGTTTGACAAGCTGCCGATCAAGGTCGTCAAGAAGAACAACCTGTTTGTCGTCGACCGCTCCGACCGGCTGGGTCGCGTCCAGGAGTTCAGCAGTGGGCTTCTCCACTGGCAGCTCGGCGGGGGCGACACGACGGAGCACATCCAGACGCACTTTGAGAGCAAGACGGAGATCCCACCCCGCAGGCGCCCTCCGCCGCCGCCAAGCTCCGCAGGGAGAAGGAAGGAGCAGGAAGGAAGAGGCCCCCTGGAGGAGCAGCAGGAGAGAAGCATCACGGCCACCATCGACGACGTCCTGAGTGCTCGGCCGGGGGCCCTGCCCGAGGACGCCAACCCCAGTCCCCAGCCCGAGAGCAGCAAGCTCCCCCTGGGCATCCACCAGGCCAAAAGCCACCGAAACCTCCGGCTGCTGGAGGACGAGCCGAGGAGCCGAGACGAGACGCCCCTGTGCACCACAGCGCACTGGCAGGACTCCCTGGCCAAGCGCTGCATCTGCGTGTCCAACATCGTCCGCAGCTTGTCCTTCGTGCCTGGCAACGACGCCGAGATGTCCAAGCACCCGGGCTTGGTGCTGATCCTGGGGAAGCTGATCCTTCTCCACCACGAGCACCCGGAGAGGAAGCGGGCACCGCAGACATACGAGAAGGAGGAGGCGGAGGACAAGGGGGTGGCCTGCAGCAAGGACGAGTGGTGGTGGGACTGCCTCGAGGTGCTGCGCGACAACACCTTGGTCACGCTGGCCAACATCTCCGGGCAGCTGGACCTGTCGGCCTACACGGAGAGCATCTGCCTGCCGGTGCTGGACGGCCTCCTGCACTGGATGGTGTGCCCGTCGGCCGAGGCCCAAGACCCCTTCCCCACCGTGGGGCCCACCTCTGTGCTGTCGCCGCAGAGACTCGTGCTGGAGACGCTCTGTAAGCTCAGCATCCAGGACAACAACGTGGACCTCATCCTGGCCACGCCTCCGTTTAGCCGTCAGGAGAAGTTCTATGCGACGCTCGTTAGGTACGTCGGGGATCGCAAAAACCCAGTCTGTCGAGAAATGTCCATGGCGCTTTTATCGAACCTTGCCCAGGGGGACGCCCTGGCGGCCAGGGCCATCGCCGTGCAGAAGGGGAGCATCGGGACCCTGATCAGCTTCCTGGAGGACGGGGTCACGATGGCCCAGTACCAGCAGAGCCAGCACAGCCTCATGCACGTGCAGCCGCCGCCGCTGGAGCCGCCGAGCGTGGACATGATGTGCAGGGCCGCGAAGGCCCTGCTGGCCATGGCCCGGGTGGACGAGAACCGCTCCGAGTTCCTGCTGCACGAGGGCCGGCTGCTGGACATCTCCATCTCGGCCGTCCTGAACTCTCTGGTGGCCGCTGTCGTCTGCGACGTACTGTTTCAGATCGGGCAGTTATGACATACGTGAGAGGCAAGCATGTGTGTAGAGACTAGAGGCCGCAGAGCGGCTGTGCTCTGTGCGCAGGAAGAAGGAAGAGAAAACCTTGGCTCCTCCGCCCCATTCACTATTTACCAATTGGAAATTAAAGAAATAATTAATTCGAACAGTTACAAAATCAATATTTGCTGTCTGTGTGTACAAGTACATCCCTTTGTTGTTGTTGTTTTAATTTTGTTTTGCTTTGTTTTTTAACCAAAGTTGGCTGTCTCGTGCATTCAAAGGTCACTCTTTTGTTTCTCATAGATTTTCTTTTTAATGTTCTTTTCCATGTTGTATTGCATTGGGGGTGGGGGGCGGGAAGCGAATTGACTGTAAAAAAGTTGCAGCAAAACATGCTAAGATGGGAAGATTTCACCAGACTGAGGCAAACAAGTGAAAAGTTATCAGTTTCCTATGAGTTTCATTTTTTTTAGATAAGGAAAAGCCCTGTGTCCCATCACCCAAAGCTCTGTGCAATAGCAACTTGTAGAGGTCAAGGAGCAGGCTCAGGGCGTCAGCGGGAGTCGGAGCGCGGCGCCCGGTGTCTCTGCACGGGCGCGCCGGGCTGGGAGCAAGAGCAGCGCTGCTCGCCACCACTGCCCCGTCTGCAGCCCGTCGTCTGACCTTCCACGTGACAGTTCTTCACAATTCCTTTCATCGTTTTTTAAATATTTTTTTTACTGCCTATGGGCTGTGATGTATATAGAAGTTGTACATTAAACATACCCTCATTTTTTCTTTCTTTTTTTTTTTTTTTAGTACAGAGTTTTTAGTTTCTTTTTCATGATGTGGTAACTACAAAGTGATGGTAGATTTAAATAATTTTTTATTTTTATTTTATATATTTTTTCATTAGGGCCATATCTCCAAAAAAAGGAAAAAAAAGAAAAAATACAAAAAACAAAAACAAAAAAAATGACAAAAAAAAAGAGGGTAATGTACAAGTTTCTGTATGTATAAAGTCATGCTCTATTTCGGGAGAGCAGCTGATCACAATTTGCTTCATGAATCAAGGTGTGGAAATGGTTGCATATGGCTTGGTTTAGAAAATGGTTACCAGTACAGACAAAAAAAGAAAAAATACAACTAAAGAAAGAAATACAACTTCAAAGATTTTTCAGTGATGAGAATCCACATTTGTATTTCAAGATAATGTAGTTTAAAAAAAAAAAAAAACGATGTAAATTCCTCCTTTTCCTCTGGCTTAATGAATATCATTTATTCAGTATAAAATCTTTATATGTTCCACATATTAAGAATAAATGTACATTAAATCTTGTTAAGCACTGTGATGGGTGTTCTTGAATGCTGTTCTGGCTTGAGTCAGGCGGTTCCTCAGGCCCTGGTGTTGTCAGAGCGGGAGCGACGCAGCAGTTTGCTCAGAGCCCCTCGCCCTCAAGCCCAGAGTCGGGAGGGACCTTTCGAGGGTGACTACTTCAGCGTGGGGAGCGACAGTTTGAGTTTCTCCAATTATGTAGCTAAGTAGTCTGTCTTTGAAGCAATTAACTCTGAGGACCTCGAGGGCTGCCGCCCAGCAGGGGCAAGGGCTTGGGTACTGCGTGGCCTGGGCACGGACCATCTGCCCCCACAAGCTCCATCTTGTCTCGGCCAGAGTGCCATGCCCCACGCCTCTTCCCTGCGCCTCTGAGCTACCTGCGTTGAGTTGGCTCCACCACACGTACTCTGCTGTGCAACGCTAAAAGGAGAATGACCCGTGGTATGTGGCGGACACGTGCGAAGGGGTCATTTCTATCTCAGGCCATGGCCATCTTCTGGTGCTCCCTCCCACCCGGCGCGCAGTAGCTTCTGATGGGCGCATCTTCCTCCTGGGGCGCCGGTGGTGGCTGTGTAACAGTCAGTTTCCCTGAAGGTGCCACATAACGCTAGTGGACAGCATCCTGTCCCAGCTCCACCTCTTCCGCCACCCATGCATCACGACAGACTCGAGGAGCGCCCGTCCCTTTGGCCTCCCTTTTACCTTCATTCCATCACTCATGGCAGTGTACAGAAGAGTTAGGCGAGAACACGCAGCCGTAATCAGAGCAAAACGTGACTCAAGGCACCAGAAAAAAGTAATTTTTTCTGCCAGCAGACACATCATCTGTCAACTCCCACATAACTTATTCCAACAGCCTTCTTAACATAACAATGCAGCCAAATACATGTTGAATTAAAAACCCACTTAAAATCCTCGTTTAAATACATCTGCTGCTTAACAGATTTTACTGCTCCTTAAGCAGTAAGGACTTAAGATGTAGATATTTGTAAGAGGGAATAAAATATTCTAATCTCTCTCTTATAGAATGTGAATAAAAGGTATATACAAACTCTAAAGTTAGTAGCCTAATTTTTTTTTTTTTTTTTTTTTTTTTTAATCAAAAGTAAAACCGTGACAAAAGACTGTTGTTGTCATGGTTTGAGTTGACAATTGAGCAATAAGTTTTATGGGCTGGTAGCACAGTCTCTAAGAACCCAGGGAGGTTTGCAGCATCTTTCTCCATTCTCACCCCAGAACAAACCTTACTGGAGCCCCTGAAGACAGAGCCTGCCTGCAAACTGAATTACCACTTTGTCCTAAAAAAATAGGGCTTTTCCCTCTGAGGCGTTTCGTAATTTGCAGGATGCCCGTATTTTAAATAGGTACCAAAAAACAACATTACTAATAAGGATGCAAAGAAAGTTGAGTATTTTGGAATGGCACTATAAAATCAAATCTGTTATAGTTGAGTGGTTTTTTTTTTCATGCCACGTAAGAGAGTATTGGGAAGCAGACATGGCTCACGTGACTGGGCTCCCGTCTACCGTATGGGAGGTCCCGGGTTCGGTTCCCGGGGCCTCCTGGTGAAGGCGAGCAGGCTCGGGCAGAGAGCTGATGCAACAAGATGACACAACAAAAAAGAGACAGGAAAAGGAACGAGAGACCACACACCAGGGAGCGGAGGTGGCTCAAGCGAATGAGTGCCTCTCCCCCACGTCGGAAGGTTCTGGGGTAGCTTCCCAGTACCTCCTAAAGAGAAGACAAGAAGAGAGGACAAGCAAAGACAAGCAGACACAAGAACACGCGGCAAATGGACACAGAATGCAGACGGCGACCGCAGGCAGCAAGTGGGGGGTGGGAATAAATAAAATCTTTTTTTAAAAAGATAGTATTGGTGGTATCTGCTCAAAAATAGCAGTTCAAGAAGTTTTCTTTGAAGCTGAGATTGATAAACGCACACCCTTTGATGAACGTGGCCTATCCAAAGACTAGGTAAGCTGGTGTTTTAAGTTAGAGAACGAGTTTTTTAAGAAGGGGCAGCCTTGGGGTGCAGTGTACACGGCCACCTCTTCTGTGAAAAGATAATCCTTGCCCTGAAATCGCCCATTTAGAAGCTGCTGGAAATCTTTCATTTCCCATCAGACCAAGTGCACGAGTCCCATGTCTGTCTTCCTGCAGGAAAGTGTGAAAAACGAGCCAAAGAGGCCACCCCTGCCCCCTGGCACCTGCCCCCACCTGCACCCCCGCCCCCCGGCACCGCCTGTGCCCCGGGAGCTCCGTGCTGGCTCCTCTGACTGCCTGGGGCTCCACTCCCCGTCACAGTCAGGGAAGCTTCCAAAGCCTCTAGTGGACGTCCTTCGGCGCTGGCAGGCGCCGGCCGAGGGTCGTTCCGCAGAGGCGGGCTGTGGGTGAGCAGGCGATACGCGAAGGCCGGCTGCAGCCCGTTCCAGCCTCGTGTCAGGCAGTCGTGCACATAAGCTAGCCTTCCAAATGCGTGGACGTCACACCTGTTCCTTAGGGCACCCCACGCGTGGGGCTCGGGGCACGGCCAGGGGAGCTGAGGCCTGGAGAGGAGGCCACGGCGTGGCCGCAAGTGCGGCTGCCGTGTAGACATGCCAGGACAGGCGCACGGCGGCCCTGCCAGCATTCTCCTGCCCTGTTCACACGAGGCACACATGCAGGGGGACGTGGCAGAGCCACGCAGGAGGGGACGGAAACTACAGGACACGTTCTGTTGAGTCCCACGGCCAAGGCCCGCGGCCGTCCGCGGTCACCATCACCTGATGGCAGCCACGCGGCCCCAGGCCTGGCCCAGTCACGCAGTCACCCAAGTATGCCCCCCGCAGAGCCCTGAGACCCTCGCGAGCCCAGCAGGTGTGAGGCTGGCTTCACTCTTTCCTGGACCCGACTGGCAAGTTCTAGCCCAAAGTGTGTCTGAAGGTCCTGGAGAGACTCCAGCCATCTCCACACACGTCTCCAGTGATGGGGGTCCCTGCCCCGTGAGAGGCTCCGGGATGCTGCAGAGAGCAGCCTTTTGTGGTTTCCAACCCTGCTGTGTCCCGCAGAGCCTGGGCCGCCGCCTCCGCCAGGACACTGCCTCCCTGCTCGACGCCCCTGCCCACCCACAGCGCCCACCCTCGGCGGAAGCAGAGCCGCCCCAGGGGCCATCGCGCGGGGCCCTCCCGCCTTCTCGGCCCTGGACCCCGGTTTCCTCCCGTGACTCGGGGAGCAGCTGCCTCGCCGGGTGGGCCAGGACCCGCGTCGGTGACACCTGCCAAGGCCTCAACCCCGGGGCTCATGGGTGGTCATCCCAGAGGGGCCTGCGCGGTGACGTCCCCTTGGGGAGCTCGTGAACGAGCATTCTTCGCGACTTAAAACGTCGAAACAGTCTGTGATCAGTTCCGAGGTCTCCTGCCTGGCGCTTTTGCTGTTTTGTTGGAGCAGAGCCCACCCTCCGTCCATCGCTGGGCGCCCTGCCTGTTAAGCCCGTGGAGCATTTGCATGGGTGTCGGGGGCCAGAGGTCCCAGCGGCTCAGACCCGGGTGAAGCATGTCTCTGGGATCCGGCAGGTGCAAGGAGCTCGCCTCGCCCTGCCCTTCCAAGACAAGCTGGCCAGGGGCAGCCTCGGGGCGCCATGACGTGCAGAACAGAGCCAGCTTCCCCGGAGAAAACGCACCACGGCCTGGGCGCTCAGCTGGCAAGGAGCCATTTCCCAGCAGCTGGCGTCCCCCGATTCGGTGTAAGCGTGTTCATTTCCGTGTAAGTGAAGGTCGGGCAAAGAAAAAGCTTGAGCTTCCCTCTTCTGTACACGTGCGTATCTAGTGGGCCCAGGATCTGTCCCACAAGTTAGCGATGCTGCCAACAAATTAAAGGAGGTGAACTGGACTCAAGTGAAGACAGCCCAGAGCCGTTCCTCCAGGTCAAGGCCACCGGCATTTAAAGCTCTGCTTCCTGGCAAGTGGTGACTGTTTTGTGTTTGGGTGCTTTTTGCACCTGAAAGAATTCCATAGCTATTAGCTGTTCTTTGCAGAAACCTTGTGGTAGAACATTTTCACACCCACCTTCCAAAAATTAAACAGAAGCATAGTAACCTGCCAAGAGCATGTGTGTGCATCAGAAAACTTGTCAACCGCCCTCAAAACCCAGAGAAGAGCATGAGTTTCCAAACAAGCCAGGATGCACTCTGGCCAAGCTCAGAGGAGCAGAGAAAGGTTTTCTGCCACACTCGTCGGGAGCTGCCGTGGCCCCGCGCCGCAGCCAGTGGCACAGTTCAAGGGGAGGCCTCTCCTTGCCCGGCTCGTGTCCACGGCCGCCGCGAGCCCCGTCTGGAGGTTGTGGCCTGATCAGCAACTTGGGCCTCCCTTACTCTCAGGCCAGAGCTTGGTGAGAGCTGCCAGGGGCGACTCATTTGGGGGCATCCCATATTTGAGTCCCCACTGGACCAAGGGCCACAAAACTTGCCTTTGGAGTTTAAATTTCTTCCAAAAGTAGCTGGGTCCCATGGACTTCCCAGGTGATGCTTTACGAGAAGTCAGCATCCCACTGCCAGCCTTGCTCAAACACTAGCACCTCTTACACCAAGAGCCACAGTCCCCAGCGGTGCTCTGCCACGCCCACGGATGTGGACTTGGGCTTGGGGGCTTCTAGAACCTTCTAATGAACGACCCCTGGTGCTCCTGAAGGACAGCAAGGTGGGTTTTGATTTCCTAATATTTTCCTCCCTGTTTCGTGTCCCAGCTACCCTCTGTGACTCAGAACCGGACCCCCGAGGACCGAAAAGTGACCAGGGGCTCGTGCTTAGACGGCGAATTTGAAAATGCGGCTCTAACACCAGCGCAAGCGCCAGGCGCGCGTCCCGCCCTCAGGACGAACGCCCTTGCAGCTTGATGGAGGAAAGCCTACCGTGAGCAGAGCGCCGGCGGTGCCGCGTGGGCGCTTGTCGCCAAAAGGCGCGAGCATCTGGCCCAGCCCCCTCCCGGCCCTGAGAGCCGCAGCGGCTGTTTGCATCGCGCTCCAGGTCCCAGGGCCTCGGCCGCCTTTTCACGCGCCGGCCTCGCTCCCACGGCCCACGCGCGACGTGGAGGGGGGGTAACTGACTGGAAGGCGTCTGCGGGCCAAAAATCCGCTTTCGCTCACAAGCAGGGTTTCACCTCGGTGGGCCTTGCTTGGCAAACTTAAATCCGAAGTGTCGATTCGGGGGCTCCCAGGACCGAGCCGCCACGTCTGGGTCAGGGTCGGCTTCTGCCCCTCACCTGGAATCTGTCCTTACGCTGGGGTTGAACGGACGGCGACGAGCGGCCCGGCGCCCGCAGCCGCGGTGCGACGTGTGTGCGCAGAGCCCCACTTCTGTCCCCGGGCAGCCGCCTGATGCCTCGGCTTCCCTGGGCGCACGTGGTCTGCTCGGGGCTCGCCTGCAGCCCCCGTGGCGGCCCATGGGGGGGAGCACGTGCCGCCTCCCCCGGGCGCCCCCAGCACCGCTGGCGCAGGGCCCCGGCCCACGTGGACGCCCGGGAGCTGGGTGCCCCCGCTGCCAGCGAGGGGTCCCCCAGAGTGCGCTCGGTGCCGCCGCTCAGTCTGTCCCTTCGGCCCCACGGAGGGGGACAGGCCTGACTGCAGCCAGCACGTCCTCAATGCCACCTGCAGCCCATTGGCTGGACACTGGGGAGCAGTACTTCATGGGCGGCGGCTGCCGCGTGGTGGCCACAGGGCGCCCGGACGGGCTCTGATGTGCTGAGGTACACGGATGGCCGGTGGAGGGGGCGCCCGGCCCCGCAAGCAGGGCGCAATCCCGGAAGGCTTCCTGCAGGAGACAGCCTGGGTGGGAACGCACGAAGGAGAGGGCCTCGTTCCCAGGCTGAGCCCCACTGTGGGAGCGTCGTGAACGATCCCCAGGCGTTCTGGAACCAGAACACCCCGAGCAGCCAGCGGGGGGCAGGGGGGGGGGTGCAAAAGAGGAGGCTCGAGAGTGAGGACGAGAGAACGACGGGCCTGGCGATGCGGCGCTGAGCGGCGGAAGGGCCGAAGCTGGGGACGAGATCCTGCCCTGGGAAGACGTGGGGGTGCGAGGGCAGCCATCGGGGGCCGCAGCGTCCAAGCAGGGCGGGCCGCGGCCTGGAGGAGGTGGCCCCGTCCAGGGGCCCAGGCAGGCCCCGGCGGGGCTGGCCCTGGGCGGCGAGGGGGCAGGCGGGCTGGCTGCGCAGCGGGCAGGTGCGAGGCCTGCCCAGGCGTGGGGGCCACGACAGGAGCCCACGTCCCGGACCCCGACCCGTCAGCGTGCCAGGGTCCTAGAAGGGGACAGCGAGGGCGGAAGGGGGGCAATGTGACCCCGAAGAGGGCCAGGCTGCGGGCTGGGTCTGCGGGGCGGCCACAAGCCGGGGTGGGTGGGCAGGCGAGGTGCCCGGGGACCCCCGAGGGGGCTGGGGGCGCCTTCAACGCCCCGGGGCCCAGGGAGATGCCCCCAGGCTGCGGGCACGGCCCCTCGAGGCCATCCTGGGGAAGAGGAGGTGGGGGCCCGGCGCTGGCCTGCGGGCTACCCAGCCCGCAGCTGCTGAGCGTGGCTCACGGAGGTCCTGGGGTCCGGAACTGGCTCAGCAACGGCTCGGGACCACCCCAGCTCTGCCCCTGCAGGAAAAACCGCACCTGGCCCTTCCAAGCCCACCGCCTCGGGAAGAGCGGGCGGGGGCGGCAGCTCTGCCACGCCAGGAGTACCCCCAGGTCGAGCCACGGCCTCCCCAGGCCCCCCGGCCCATGGGGACTTAGCCCACGCGCCACAGCCGCGCCGCCGTCCCCGCAGGAAGAAGGGGCTGCTGACGTCCATTCCACGCTCGCCGAGCCCGGGCCGAGAGCCCTGCCTCGGGGTCCCCGCCCTGGGGACAGCCACGGGTCTGCACCTGGCGGACGTCGGTGGCACTGGGGCTGGAATCGGGCCCAGGAGGGCCAAGGACACCGGCCCCCGGCGAGGCCATCCCACCGCTGGCCAGCGCCCGCCTGGACGTGGCCTCTCCCTGCAGCCGGCGCGCCCTGGACCCACCCGGCCTTTAGGCTGGCCCAGCTCCGCGGCCTTCGGACAAGGCAGCCGGGCCCCCCAGCAGGCCGGACCCCTGGCAGGCAGAGCCCAGGGTGGCCCTGCTCCCCCCGACGGCAGCCTCCCCCCGTCAGCCGCTTTCTCCCCAAGTCTCTTCAGCTTCCAGAACCTTCCAAGGTGAGCACCTAAGGTGGAGGCTGCCCCTCGCCTCCTCCCTGGTGGGGTGCCCCGACACCCGTCCCCTCCGAGCCCGCCCATCGTTAAAGGATCTCGGGTGGTTTTCCTTTCCTACATACGATCCAATCCCAAGCTTCCCTGAGATGATTTTACAGAGTCACCCTTGTTATTAAGTTCCTCTCTCCGTGTTGTCTTCTGACTCCTCAGGGTTTCTTTGTCGCTGGTTCTGTTTTTATAACACGCAGTTTGTCGCTCGCTGCTTCTGTTGCACTAAAATAATAAGCAATTTTGTTTTACTTGTGAAAACGGTTGTTGAAAGAGCGCAGGTGGTTTCCATCCGTAGGCGCAGCGTCATCCCGGGTTCCTCCGAGAACGCCCTGTCAAGTCCCCGGAGGAAACGTGTCACAGGGAGGTATTTTCTCTAAGTCCTCTCGTGAGACCCTGACTTTAGGTTTCTGGATCTTTTCGTATGTCCAATTGTTTTTCTCGTTAGCCTGCTGGATTTGAATTCTGCTTTTGATTTTTCTTTTTGGGGCCTGGGTAAGCACCTGCTGAAGCTCTCCCGTCCCACTCACGCGTGCAGAGAGCCGCGCTGTTTGGTTGTTTCCCTGGAGGCCCAGCCGGGAAGGTAGGGGGTGAAGCTGCGCGGAAGCCGAGGGGAGGGGGCTCGAGAGCGGGCGGGGGTGGGGGCGGGGGTGCGGGGTGAGGGGTGGGGGCTTGCTCGCGGGCGGCCGGGGCTCCCTCTCCTCAGCGCGGGTTTTGACTCCACAGGGATGGGAAGGGAGTCCAGAGGGCTGGGCGAGCAGCGTGCGCGCGTGCGTGGAGCGTGCGTGCACGGGGTGTGGGGGTGTGCGCGTGTGAAGGGTGTGCATGTGCACGTGTGTGCGTGCACGGGTAAGGGGGTGTGCACGTGTGTCTGTGCATGAGGGTGTGTGGGGGGGTGCACGTGGGAAGGGTGTGCGTGTGCGCGTGTGTGCGTGCACGGGTAAGGGGGTGTGCACGTGTGTCTGTGCATGAGGGTGTGTGGGGTGTGCGCGTGCGCGTGTGTGCAAGAGGGTGTGTGGGGTGTGTGTGCGTGAAAAGGGTGTGCATGTGCACGTGTGTGTGCGCCTGTGCACGAGGGGGTGTGCGTGTGCTTGCACGGGTATGGGGTTGTGCACGTGTGTGCACGAGGGGGTGTGCGTGTGTGAAAGGTATGCGTGTGCACGTGTGAGGGGCTGTGCACGAGGGTGTGCGGGATGTGCGCGTACGGAGGTGTGCACACGGGTGCCTGTGTGTGGGTGTGCATGGGGCCGGTGTGCGTGTGTGCGTGAGTGAGCGTGGTGTGCACATCGCCGGTTTTCCCCGTGGTGGTGTCTTACACAACCACGGTCCCCGACCCCAGCCAGGGGCGCCGTGCTGCGGGCGTGCGCCACGCTCCCCACGCGCGCCGTGCGCAGACTCCTGCGCGGGGCGGGGCCTCCGCCTGCGGGAGCCGGAGCGACGCGGGAGGCGCCCCCCCCCACCCAGGGTCCCGCCCCCCGCCCCGGCCCCGCCCCTCCCCTCCCCTCCCCTCCCCGCCCCTCCCCTCCTGCGCAGGCGCCTCGGGGCGGCGGTGCTGTGTGCGCGCCGGGACCCGCTCCCCGCGTGCGCCGCTCCCTCCCTGCCCCTGCCACGCACGCCCGCGGCACTCAGGACGTGTGCGGGGCCCGCGCAGGCTCGCGGGGAGGCGCGCGCACTCACGCCGGCACACGTGCACACGCACCCACGGGCCCGCGCGCCCCCAGCCGGGGCTCGTGCCCGCCGCGTCCCCGCGCCTGCGGCCGCCGGGCCTGCGCGGGGGGGAGGGGCGCGGCCGGCGGGGCCCGGGGGGCCGAGCGTCGCCAGCCCCGCCGCCCGCCCCGGGGACCCCGGCCCCGACTGCACGGCCCCGGGGGCTGCGCGCCCCTGCTGCGCGTCCTCCTGCGGCGCCGGCGCGCGCGCCTGGGGTCGGGGTCGGGGCCGGGGCTGCGGGGGCCGGGGTCGGGGGGCAGCCGCGCCCGGGCCCAGGCCCCCGAAGGGCGCTGCGCGTTGCCCCGCGTCAGCCTCGGGCCCCCGTGCGGCGGGGAGGCAGCGGCCCGGGACGCCCTTCCCCGCACACCCGCGCCTCCCGGGGGCGGCAGCGGACCCACGGGGACCCTCCCGAGGACAGGGCTGGAGGCCCCCCGCCCCGCGGCGCGGGCAGGCAGGGGGACAGGGCGCCGGGACCCCAGGACCAGAGGCGGCGGGGGCGACCCTGCGGGAAGAGGCGGGGCGGGGGGCGCGGGGCGCGCCTCTGCTCCTCCGCCCGGAGGGAACGCGGGCCCCGGCGCAGCGCCCTGTCCCCCGCCCTGTCCTTTCCACACGCCCCCCCCCCCCCCCGGCTGTCCCCCGCCCTAGGCTGTCCCCGCTGCGCCCCCGGGCTGAGCGGGCAGGCCGGCCCCAGGGCAGGGCGAGGGCTGGTGAGCGGGGGCGGCCCTGGGCGGGGGTGGTGGGGGCTCCGGAAGGGCCCGCAGCGCCCCCGGGCGCCGCCCGAGGACCCCCAGAGGGCTGCGGGAGGGAGAGAGGGGCGCCCAGGACCCCGGCGGGCCCAGCGGCCGAGCCTGGAGCGGCGTGGCGCGCAGGGCGGGGGGCACGGTGGCCGCGGGCTCCTGCGGGGCCCCCTGCCCTGGGCACAGAGACCTCCGCGGGTGAACCCCGGCGGGAGGGGCTTTCTAGGGGCTGCGGGGGAGCTCAGGGCCCCCGCGGGGCGGTGGGGGAGGGTTGGCAGGGGCCGCCAGGGACAGCCACCGGGGGCCACCACGCCCGCCCCTGCCGGCCTGAACCCGCGTTCCCAGCCCCCCAGCTGCACAGGCCTCAAGGCCCCCAGACCCCTGGGGTCCCCAGGCCTGCAGGGGGGCGACAGGGCAGGCTGTGCTAAAACTCCTTTGCGGTCAGAAAGAATTCCTTCTCCAGCGCTTGGCTCCGCGCGGGGGCCTGCGGCTCCGGTGGCGGGCAGGGGGTAGTCGAGCATGAGGGCCACGGTGGGGGAGCCCGCAGGGGCTCAGGAGGCGTGTGGGGCCAAGAGGGGGGCATGGGGGCAGGAGGGGACATGGAGTCAGGAGGGGACACGGGGCAGGAGGGGACACAGGTAGAAGGGGACATGGGGCCAGGAGGGGACACAGGCAGGAGGGGACACAGGCAGAAGGGGACATGGGGTCAGGAGGGGACACAGGCAGAAGGGGACATGGGGCAGGAGGGGTCATGTGGTCAGGAGAGGGCACGGGGCAGGAGGGGACACGGGGTAGGAGGGGGACGTGCAGCAGGAGGGGGCACGGGGCAGGAGGGGACACAGGGCAGGAGGCGATGTGGGGCAGGAGGGGTCGTGGAGCAGGAGAGGACACGTCAGGAGGGGACACGGGCAGGAGGGGGCACGGGGCTGACGGGAAGGAATGTGCCACCAGTGTAGACGTGGCCCCGCGGGTGGTGGCGGGGGCTCAGGAATGAACTGTCAACGGGGCAGGTGCGTTCGTCCCTCCTGTCGTTTCTAACCTGGTTTCGGTTTAGGGAGAGGCTGGCACCGGGTCCCCGCGTCCTGCTCCCCGCTCTCTCCTCACCGCGGGCTCCGGCCACCGCGGAGGAGCCGAACCCGATGGAGCCCCCAGAAACCCCGCACCCGCCGAGGCCGGGGCTGCTGAGGCCGCACCGTGGCCCTTCCTGCCTCGTGAACTCAGCGTCCCTGTCCCCAAGATTCAGCGACCCGCCCGCACGGGGCCTTCCGGCACGTGACGTTCCAGTGGCCCCGACTCTGCCTGCCCAGGTGCGAAGCCAGGGGAGGGGCTGTCCCCTGCCCAGGTGTGAAGTCGGGGTGCCTGTCCCCTGCCTCCATGCAAAGCCAGGGGAGGGGCTGTCCCCTGCCCAGGTGTGAAGTCTGGGAGGGACTGTCCATTGCCTCGGTGTGAAGTTGGGGGACCTGTCCCTTGCCTTGTTAAGTCTGGGGGGCTATCCCTGCCTCCGTGTGAAGCCAGGGGGCCTGTCCCCTGCCTGGGTGTGAAGTCTGGGGAGGGGGTGGCCCCGTCTGTGGCACCCCCGCTGCCGCCCCTGCTCTCATGCCTTGGTGCACCTGCTCCGTCAGGCAGGGTGGCAGCTCCGCCCGGCTCCTCCTTAGAACGAAATCCCGGAGACAGCCTGGCGGGGGCCAGGGCGTTGGATGGACCCAACAAGCGTGCGACTCTTCACCCGCCACCCGAGGTGGGAGCCGATTATAAATCCACGTTGTTCCAGTTGGGGGCCGCTTACTGGACCCCGATCGGGGGTCACTGGAGGTCCCGTAAAGAGAAAGCCACTGGAAGGCTCCAGAAGCAGGACATCAGCAGGACCCCAGAGGGGGAGGGTGTCCCCAGCGACGGGAAAGCCAAGGGCGCAGGGAGCTCGCAGCCAGCAGGGAGGCCACGCACTCGGGCCACGGCGCCGCCTCGCCTGCGCTGCGGCCTTCCAGCTTCTGACCGTCAGCGGCAAGTTCCCGTCCCTGAAGCCGACGGGGGGGACAACGGGGGCAGAGAGGGGTTCTCACCGGGAAAAGCCAGGGGCGCGGAGTGACATCGGAAAAGTTAAACCCCGGACAGTCCAGGGAGCGGCCTCTGGAGATGTGGCCGCGAAAGGGGGCGCGGCAGCCAGCTGCTGGCCAGACTCCATTGAGCCGTCAGCCAAGAAGGGGCGTGCGACGGCGGCCGCTCGCCCCAGTGCCCCCGTCTGCTGCCCCCCTGCCCCCCGGGGCCTCCGTGGAGAGCCTGCGGCTGACGGGCCAGTGGGGGCAGCGTTCACCGGCTCACCAAGATGTCTTTCTTTCACTCGCTCTATCTTTCCTTCCTTTCTCTGTCCTTTTCTTAAAATAAGATGTTAAAAAGACGTCCACTGGAGCAGGGGTTGAGCACTTGCTTCACACGTACGAAGTCCTGGGTTCAATCTCCAGTAACCTCCTAAAAAAATAGGGGGGGGGGGCTTCACTCTAGAAATGTTGAAAAGCACAGGAGCAGAAAGAAAAAAAATTAAAATTACCTATACTTTTTTTTTTTTTTTAAGATTTATTTTTATTTATTTAATTCCCCCTCTCCCCTGGTTGTCTGTTTTCTGTGTCTTTTTGCTGCGTCTTGTTTCTTTGTCCGCTTCTGTTGTCGTCAGCGGCACGGGAAGTGTGGGCGGCGCCATTCCTTGGCAGGCTGCTCCCTCTTTCGCGCTAGGCGGCTCTCTTCATGGGTGCACTCCTTGCGCGCGGGGCTCCCCTACGCGGGGGACACCCCTGCGTGGCAGGGCACTCCTTGTGCGCATCAGCACTGCGCATGGGCCAGCTCCACACGGGTCAGGGAGGCCCGGGGTTTGAACCGCGGACCTCCCATGTGGTAGACTGACGCCCTAACCACTGGGCCAAAGTCCGTTTCCCACCTATACTTTTAGCATCCAGAAATGTCCACTTTAATAAAGTGTTCAATTTTATAAGCAGATTTTAAAATTTATTATTCTCTAATAAGCATGTTCCTATATCGTTAATTTTTCTAAAATTTGACTCTTAGTGATTGTCTAGGGCCCCATTTATTTAATCAATCCCCTATTGCTGGACATTTATGACTTTTCCACATTTTCGCCATTGTAAAAAAGGCTAGGTGGACATCCTAGAAGATACATCTTTGTGACTCTAAGTAATTCATTAAGATGAACTCCCGACGTGAAGATCCCTGTATCAGATGGTCCGACTGTTTTTAAAGATACGTAAACGTATTGCCAAGTTACACTTCCAGAACTCCCGCCCTTGAAAACCCAGTGGCGGCACAGACACCGTGTCGCGCCTTGAACCTGGCCAGCCCTGGAGATCTTTATTGTTCCTTCCAAATTTGATAGACAAAGACATGTTATTGTTTTCATTTTTCCGCCAGCAAGGTTGAGATTGTTTTTACATGCTGTTAACCCTCCTATAGTTTGTCTTTTGGAAATTTTTTAATTTGTAGCCTTTGTCCATTTTCCCCAGAATATTATTCCTCTTTTATAAAAACATAAATAACTCTGTCGATTTTTTCCTCCCCCCTCCCCCCTCACCCCACCTGTCGAGGAATCCAGTGGCCCGAATGGCCCCTTGGCCCAAAGGGCCTTCCAAGCAGCAGGGTCTGATGCCTTCTCTTGGGGCTGCGTCCCCTCCCGGGCTCAGCAGCTCCTGCTCCGGAGCACCTGCCTGTCCATTGAGTAGGAGACAGGTGTGAGCGGAGCCCCTCCCACTGGGGGTGGGGCCAGGGCGGGGCCTGTCTCCCCAGGGGCGGGGCTGGGGCGGGGCAGGCTGGTCTCTCCAGGGGCGGGGCTTGGGCGGGGCCTGTCTCCCTAGGGTGGGGCTGGGGCGGGGCCAGTCTCTCCAGGGGCGGGGCTGGGGCGGGGCAGGCTAGTCTGTCCAGGGGCTGGGCTGGGGCAAAGCTGGTCCCTCTGGGGCGGGGCTTGGGCGGGGCTGGGGCGGGGCCAGTCTCCCCAGGGGCGGGGCCGGGGCAAAGGCTTTCCCTCTGGGGCGCGGCTGAGGCTCCACCTGCCACCCCAGGTGCTCCCCAGGCCAGCACGTGGGCAGTGGGCACAGGGCGGACAGGACGTCTCCCCCTAGAGAGGCTGAGAAAATAGAGCTGTAGCCACACCTTGGTCCTGCATAGGGGTCTGTGGGTTTGACACGGAAACATTCATTAAATAGGAACGTGGGTTTCAGAGCAGTGGCAGCCCTTTTGTGCACACACCCATACACAGAGGCTGGCACCTGGAGGCAGAGCCTGCAGATGCGCAACCGCCACGGCAGGAGGCGACGACCCGTTTCTATTGGATCCTTTTCTCTGGGATCTTTTACACAAATGTGAACTGTCGTTCATAAGAAGCCTTCTGCCTTTCCCTGTCTCTTTTCTCCCTCCCTCTCTCTTTCTCATGCTTTTCCTCCTCAGATACTGCCTCCAAATGGATTGCTCCAGGCACCTGCCCTGAAGCCAGCTTGCTCCTTAGCTTCAGGTGCTCTGCTGTGACCCGCCAGGTCAGGCCCCGTGGGCGCAGGAAAGCCAGACCCGCCAGGCTCACCTGTGCGCAGACCGAGAGGACAGCGCTCCCGGGAGGACCTCGCGCTGGCTCGCCCAGGCCCTGGAGCAGCTGTCTGTGCTGGCAGGTGGGGCGAGGGGCGCACGTGGGGTGGGGGTGGCTGCTGGTGCGGGAGAGGAGCGGGCACGGGAGCGGCCTGTGGGTTGTCCCCCACACCTGGGCTGCGCGGGGGAGCCGGCTACATGCCCTGAGCTCTGAGCTGTGGTCAGCTGGGGACGGCGCCCGGCGCCTTCCGGTCCTGTGCGTCAGGCTCGCAGGCAGGGCCTGCTGGGAACAAGGCATGGAAGCACCGCCCCTGACCCCCGACCTGCTGACCTGACCCTGAGGCCAGGTTCCTGAGTCAGGGCCGTGGCCTGGGAAAGCCCTCTAAGGCCACGAGGCAGTGCCGCAGTGCTGCATCCAGCTCACGATAGGTTGGCTCGAAGGGAAGGCAACGCAGAAATAAAGGTAGAGGCCCAGTGGTTGGGGCGTCCGCCTACCACATGAGAGGTCCCTGGTCCAAACCCCGGGCCTCCTTGACCCGTGTGCAGCTGGCCCATGCGCAGTGCTGATGCGCGCAAGGAGTGCCCTGCCACGCAGGGGTGTCCCGCATATAGGGGAGCCCCACGCGCAAGGAGTGCGCCCCATAAGGAGAGCCGCCCAGCACGAAAGAAAGTGCAGCCTGCCCAGGAATGGCGCCGCACACACACGGAGAGCTGACACAGCAAGGTGACGCAGCAAAAAGAGACACAGATTCCTGTGCCGCTGACAACAGAAGCGGACAAAGAAGATGCAGCAAACAGACACAGAGAACAGACGATTGGGGCAGGGGGGCAGAAGGGGAGAGAAATAACTAACTAAATAAATAAATAAATAAATAAAATGTTAGTTGCATAGATTCAATAGAAGTCCTCTTTTAAAAAAAAAAAAAAAAAAGAAGGGAGGCAAACCTGGGACCAGGGGTCTCAGTTTCTGGAACTGAGAGCCTCAACCCTAGTTTTCCCATCGCATTTATTGGGAAACTACCAAGCAGCTGTTCGCTATCTGAACTGCAACATCATTTACAATAACAGGGAACAACTGCAACATCTACAATAGAACAGGTGTAACATTTACAATTAGAAACAGATAAGTCAGTTTCCCACAACACCCAGGCTTCAGGAAGGGAGTGGAGGAACAAGGGGGGACAGCGGGAGGTGGGCTGGGGGAGGCGGGCTGGGGGAGGCTGGGTGGGGAGGAGTTCTTCCAGAATGAGAGGTGATTTGGATGCTTCCATTATTATCAAGATTCAGATTGTCCACATCTGAGATGGGGGGCAGTTCTAGGTACCTCTAAGCTTATAAATAATTCTTTTTTTTTTTATTGACTTTGTAATGATATTACATTAAGAATATATATATGAGGTCCCATTCAACCCCTCCCCCCCACCCCACCTCTCCCCCCCCCCAGCAACACTCGTTCCCATCATCATGACACATCCATTGCATTTGGTAAGTACATCTTTGGGCACCTCTGTACCTCATGGTCAATGGTCCACATCATGGCCCATACTCTCCCCCATTCCATCCAGTGGGCCCTGTGAGGATTTACAATGTCCGGTGATTGCCCCTGAAGCACCATCCGGGGCAGCTCCATGTCCCAAAGACGCCTCCACCTCTCATCTCTTCCTGCCTTTCCCCATACCCATCAGCCACCATGTCCACTTTTCCCAATCCAATGCCACCTCTTCTATGTGGACATTGGATTGGTTGTGTCCATTGCACCTCTATGTCAAGAGGAGGCTCAGATTCCACATGGATGCTGGATGCAATCCTCCCACTTTCAGTTGTAATCACTCTAGGCTCCATGGTGTGGTGGTTGTCCTTCTTCAACTCCATCTTAGCTGAGTGTGGTGAGTCCAATAATTCAGATTGTAGGTGCTGGAGTCTGTTGAGGCTCAGGACCTGGCTATCACATTGTCAGTCCAGAGATTCAAATCCCCTAAATATATCTTAAACCCCAACACTAACTGCACCTCCAGCACATTAGCATGAAAGTCTTATGAAGAGAGATCCCATCTGAGTCCAGATTCATCTCACATAAACACCATTTCCAAAGAGGGGCCATCTGACCTGGTAGTTAACCCCATCGGCCATGACCATAACTCCCATGGGTCTCTTTAGCCCTCAAAGGAAACAATATCTGGGGGTTGTATCTGCTTTATCTGTCTCTCAGACTCTGCTCAGTTGTGCATAAGGGCAATCCTTCTGCCAGCCTCCAGACTCTTTTTTAGAGACTCGTAGCCATATAAACTCATTTCTCCTTTCCATTTCCCCCTTACATTAGGTCAAACAACATTTTAAAGACTATAAACAATTCTTTAAGAAAAGTCAGAGTAGCTTTCCAGTTTTACATAGTGATAAACCTAGAGAGAAAAAAGAGCATGGGCTCTGGACTCAGGCCTTAGATTACTTAAACTGTCACCTCCAGTTTTCTCCTTTGTGAGTCAGGAATTGCAATATATCTGTGTCTCAACTGAGCATGGGCTCCTTGCACAGTGCCTGGAACTGGAGGTGCTTGGTAAGTGTGCCCCCTCTCCTTCTCCTTTGCCTGTGCCTCACAACTGGGAGAAAACCGAAACAGGGGCCCAGTGTCTAGTGGGGGTCAACAGGGTCTGGTGAGCAGAGGCAGGGGCAGGTCTCCAAGTGGTGGGTCCAGGCAGAGGGTGCATGACCCAGCACCTCCAGGGTCATGTAGAAGTAGGGCAATGAGCTAAGTAGGTATAATCGTGATAAAATAGGGACGGTGACTATCAGTGTGATCTAGGGAGGCCAAGAAAGGAGAGCCTTGGTGACCTAGTCAACAAATATCTGTCTATGTCCATGTCCAGTCTACATGCATGGCCATGTCTACACCTATGTCGAGTCTATGTCTGGTCTATGTCTGTGTTGACATCTAAGTCTATGGATGGTCTATGTCTAGTCTATGTCTATGCCCATGTCTACTCTATGTCATGTCCATGTCCATGTCTAGTCTACATCTATGTCCATGTCCATATCTGATCTATGTCTAATCTTTGTCCATGTCCGTGTCTAGTCCATGTCCATGTCTAGTCTACGTCTACATCTACATCTGGCCTATGTCCAGTCTATGTCCATGTCCAGTCTATGCTCATGTCCCATCCAATGCATGTCCCTGTCTACACCTATGTCAAGTCTATGTCTGGTCTATGTCCATGTCCATGTCTGTTCTATGTCCATGTCCACATCTAGTCTACATCCATGTCTGGGTCTAACCTATGTATCCGTCTACATCTGGCCCGTGTTCAGTCTCTGTCTAGTCTACTTCTACCTCTGCATCTACATCCATGTCCATGGATGGCCTCCTCTGTACCCGCTGTGCCATCTGCATGGAATGTAAATGAAATCAGCCTGGGCGCTGCCCTCAGGGTATCTCAGTGAAACAGGGGAGACAGACAATGAACAAAAGACAAAGAAATTAAAAAGACAATGGGAATATACATCATTCCCAAGGTGCTGTGGTAGAGTATAGCTTGGAGCTTCCCACGTAACATACACAGGAGGGCTTCTTCGGAGGTGGTGACTCAAGGCCAGCTGGTCCACCATGGGAAACGTGGGAGGGCTGGGAGTCAGAGGGAGGCCTGTGGCTGCCGGAGGAAGAGGCCAGAGACCAGGGTGGCGTGGAGTGAGGCTGGAGGAGGCAGGACGGATTGCGCCGGCCAGAGCAGGAGTGCTGTGTGCACCTGGTGGCATCCAGGAAAGCTTCTGGGAGGAGGGGGCACTGGGCAAGGGTGGAGTCAGTCCCAGAGAACAAGCAGCGCAAGGGGGGCATGAGGGCTGGGGGAAGGGTCACTGAGAAGGGGCATCCTACCAGCTAAGAGACCTGTGCCTGCCTCCTCAGTGGTGGCTGTGGGCCAGGGCCAGGGGTCTGCATCAGGTGGTATGTGCATTCATGCAGCACCTGCTATACTGGCGCTGCACTGAATGTTCAATAGTGACACCCCCTGCCCATAGCACAGGGAGGGGGTACTACAGCCCTGTGGCCGAGGCCAGGAGCTGGTGGGACAGCTGAGCAGCATCCAGCCTACACGGCCAGGGCCTGGCCGATTCTGGTGGACATGTAGCTCCGGTCACCCCCCTACGTGGCCCTTGGCCGTAGGCCTCTGCCAAGGCCATCTCTGTGCTCCTTGCTGTGACTGCCCAGGGGAAGCGCCAGGTGGACTAGAAGTAGGCGTGGGAGCTGCAGGGTTCCTGGTCCTGCTGCAGCAGCAGTTCAGGGCAGCCCTGGGCCCTGCACTGGCCATGCCCGAGCCCTGGACCCCACTCCTTCCAGAGGCCAGGAGGTTGCGTGCTCACCTGGAGGGTGGACTGGGAGGCGCCGAGTGTCTGGCGGGCAGTGGGCTCAGGGGCAGTGCTGCCCCGGGTGATGGACACCAACCAACGTACACTCTGAGGACAGCACGTTCAGGCAGGTGGCCCTGGTGGCTCTCCAGCTAGCCAAGGTCCCCGAGACCTCACCATCTTCCCCTCACCCCCATCCTCAGGTGTCTTGTGGCCCCCGGCGTGGACCCTTGGCTGCCAGATGGAAGGGAAGTGGTGGGGGGCCTCAGGTGCCTCCCCCACCCCAGAGGCTTCCACCAGGCATCACTGGGGAGGGGGTGCTGTCATCCCAACCTTTGCTGTTAGGAGGAGGCAAAGGGGCGCCGTGCGGGGTCCCATTCCCACTCCCGACTCTGACTGCCCCAAATGAAGGGGGCGCACCCCAGAGGGTGGCACTGAGTGGGTGCTGTGGCCTCTGGAAGGTCTGGCTCAGGTGCCAGATGTGCACTGGCATCCAGCAAGCTTGTCATGTGTCACCTTGTCCTCTCCAGTCCCAGCTGCTGGACTGTTAGGGTTAAGCTTGGGTTGGGGTTAGGGTTAGGGTTAGGGTTAGGGTCAGGGTTAGGGTTGGGTTAGGGTCAGGGTTAGGGTTAGGGTTAGGGTTAGGGTTAGGGTTAGGGTTGGGTTAGGGTTAGGGTTAGGGTTGGGTTAGGGTTAGGGTTAGGGTTAGGGTTAGGGTTAGGCTTATTGTTAGGGTTGGGTTAGGGTTAGGGTTAGGGTTAGGCTTAGGGTTAGGGTTAGGGTTAGGGTTGGTTTAGGGTTAGGGTTAAGGTTAGGGTTAGGGTTGGTTTAGGGTTAGGGTTAAGGTTAGGGTTAGGGTTGGGTTAGGGTTCGGTTAGGTTTAGGGTTAGGGTTTGGGTTTGGGTTAGTGTTGGGTCAGGGTTGGGTTAGTGTTGCATTAGGTTTGGGTTAGTGTAGTGTTGGGTTAGCACTAAGGCTAAGGTTAGGTTAGGGTTAGCCTAGCTTTATGTTTAACCTTAGGTTAGCGCTGTGACTAGGACCAGGGCTCACCTCTTGGTCCTCTCCTTTTTCCCTCCTTTCTGCACATCTTCCTCTTTGCTTGGCAGGCATGGATATTCAATTCTCTCCTCTCCTCACCATTCCGACCCACAGCCCCTTTTTCCCTGCTCTCCTGGCCCTGCTTTCCCTGTGTCTGGTCGCCTTGGGAACCAGGCACCTCTAAGGGATGTGCTGTTCTGCCGAGGTCAAGCCCCTGCCTCTATGCTGCACCCCCCGCCTCCTCTCCTGCGGTCTGTGATGACGTGAGGCTCTCATTTCCATCTCCCCATCTCCCCTCACTCTTGGTTCCTGCCTAGGTCATCTCAGAGCTGCCTACCGGCGTGCTCTGGACTCTCCGTGGTGGTGGGGATCGGGGCGCCACCATGCTGTGGGGGTGCAGGACAGGTGGCCTGAGCCACGATGACCCCACCCTGCGGGCGGCCGCCTGTGGTCCACTGGTGGTCAGGGTCCCCACGCCATCCTCGCCAGGCGTGCTAAGTGAATGTCTGTGGAACCCCTCCTGGGACACGTCTCGGTGTAGCCTGAGGGCTTGTGGGTGCAGGGATGCCACATTCAGCAGTACAAGCGGACACAGAAGAACACAGAGCGAATGGATACAAGAGCAGACAACGAGGAGATGAGAAGATGCCCCCTGCACCCGGCCTCTGCATCCACCCAGGACGGCGGGCTTTGTCCCAAGAGGCAAAGGGGTCAGCGCCGTCTTGCACGGCTCCAGTGTGTCTCACCAAACGGCGTCAAGATCAGGTACTCAGGGGTGGCCAGAAGTCGCGCCATGGGGATGGGGGTGAGAGGGCCAGAGCCTGTGTGAAGGACAGGGCCACGAGGAGAAAGCAGCTGGAGCTTGCTGACTCGGGTTGGAAAGCCCCCGCAGCATCTGGCGCCACCCGCACCTGTGGCCCTCCAGGAAGGATGATGGTGGTGCCCCAGGACCCCGGCCGAGGGGACACCTGCCCCGGTGGGGCTCCAGGAGTGGCATTGCGAAGGCCGTGGGACGGTCCCATGGGAGGCCGGAGGCCAGCCCACCTGTCCGCAGAGTGCCCTCGGCCACCAGGCATCCCCCGGCCATTGGGGGCAGGTGGTCGCGTCCGAGGTCCGGAGCTGGACTCTCCCAGGTGACTCCCGGGCCCACAGACGTGCTGCTCCACTGGGCGGGGGCCGCCCCCCATTAGCTGGGTCCCGAGGCCTGGGGTGGGGGCGGGGGCGTGCGGGCTGCGACCTCCAGGCTGGGGACGGGCGTGCCCACGAGGACCCGGCGCCGAGAGCGCGGCCTCCTGCGGAAGCGGTGGGTGCTCCCCTGAGCCGCCCGGCAGCCCCCGACTGCCCTGCGAGGGCGGTGGAGACGACGGTGGCCGTCCCTTCCGATGGACACGGGGAGTAAAGGAAATACCCGGGAAGTCTCCTTCCCCGGTCGCAGGCTCTGGAATGCCCGCTATGCCCGTCACTCTAAGTCCCCGGCCCTTGTGCCGTGCCCGGGGCCGCTGGGAAGCCAGCACCACTGGGATAACTGACGCTGTCCAATGCCCGCGTCACCCACCGGCTCGCCTCTTCTAACCCGCGGCCCTGAGGCCCGGCGCCGCCTTCCCTGGGGAAACTGAGGCTGGAAGGCCTCGTGGCCCATCCGGCATGGCGCCTGCAAGGGGAGAAGAGGGTCCAGCCCAAGCTCCACCTTGGAACTCCGTGTCCTCCTCGTCCACCACCCCGGCCCCCGGGGAAGGAGGGAGGGGGTTTCTCGGCACACTGCAGAGGAACCTTCTGGAACCGTCGGCCTGGAGCTTGTTGGCTGTGTGAAGAAGAGACCAGCGGGCAGAGCCAGTCGGGCAGGGCGAGAAGACGCGGCTCGTGGCAGCGCGGCCCTCTCCCGGGTGACACAGGACCCGGCCTGGGTCTCCGTTTCCTGGGTGCTGGTTGGGTGGTGGCGGCTGCCAGCAGCCGCTGTGGGATGAACTGGCAGGGTCACGGGCGCGGAGGGGCCTGGCCCGCGGGCTCCTTAACTCTCCAGCCACCTGCCGTGGCTTTGGGCGTTTTAGGGCCGCGTCGGTGTCCAGGACGCCGGCCTAGAAAAGGGGCCACGTGGCCAGGGCCTCTCTCCGTGCCGGCTCCACGAAGGGGCCTGTCCCCCTCGCCATGTCCCCGTGCTGGACGTGACGGCCACTGTGTCTCCAGCTACGTGAGAGCAGGGCCCCCGCCCTGCCCGGTGGCCGTCCCCCCCCCTGTCGGCTCGGCCGCGCTGGAGCAGGTCACCCGGGCGGTGTGGGGGCCTGCGCGCGACGGCAGCGCCTGGGGAGGACACGGGCTTGGGGTCCTGGGAGGCGATGGCCCGCGTCGGTGACGGGCTGAGGAAGCCACTGTCCCCGAGAGGTGACGGAGACAGAGACGCCCGGCTGCGGGCGCAACGGGGGCAGGGGCCGAGGGCTGCCCCTGCACGGCCCCCCCGAGAGCCTCCCTGGCCCCCGCCTCCTGGGCTCAGCTGGGTCCAGCGTGCTGTGGGCGCGCGGAGAACCGGCAGGGAGCCGGGTCGGGTCAGCTCTGGGGCTGAGCAGGGGAGAGGGAGGGCGAGGTGAGCACTGGCCGTGCGGTGAGTGCGCGGGATGCAGCTATGGCAGGTGGGGCGCCGGGGGTGCAGCTACGGCAGGTGGGGGGCGCCGGGGGTGCAGCTACTGCAGGTGGGGGCCGCCGGGGGTGCAGCTACGGCAGGTGGGGGGCGCCGGGGGTGCAGCTACTGCAGGTGGGGGCCGCCGGGGGTGCAGCTACGGCAGGTGGGGGCCGCCGGGGGTGCAGCTACTGCAGGTGGGGGCCGCCGGGGGTGCAGCTATGGCAGGTGGGGCGCCGGGGGTGCAGCTACGGCAGGTGGGGGGCGCCGGGGGTGCAGCTACTGCAGGTGGGGGCCGCCGGGGGTGCAGCTACGGCAGGTGGGGGGCGCCGGGGGTGCAGCTACGGCAGGTGGGGGGCGCCGGGGGTGCAGCTACTGCAGGTGGGGGCCGCCGGGGGTGCAGCTATGGCAGGTGGGGAGCGCCGGGGGTGCAGCTACGGCAGGTGGGGGGCGCCGGGGGTGCAGCTACGGCAGGTGGGGGGCGCCGGGGGTGCAGCTACTGCAGGTGGGGGCCGCCGGGGGTGCAGCTACGGCAGGTGGGGGCGTCGGGGGTGCAGCTATGGCAGGTGGGGCGCCGGGGGTGCAGCTACGGCAGGTGGGGGGCGCCGGGGGTGCAGCTACTGCAGGTGGGGGCCGCCGGGGGTGCAGCTACTGCAGGTGGGGGGCGCCGGGGGTGCAGCTACGGCAGGTGGGGGGCGTCGGGGGTGCAGCTACTGCAGGTGGGGGCCGCCGGGGGTGCAGCTACGGCAGGTGGGGGCCACCGGGGGTGCAGCTACGGCAGGTGGGGGGCGCCGGGGGTGCAGCTACGGCAGGTGGGGGGCGCCGGGGGTGCAGCTATGGCAGGTGGGGGGCGTCGGGGGTGCAGCTATGGCAGGTGGGGGGCGCCGGGGGTGCAGCTATGGCAGGTGGGGGGCACTGGGGGTGCAGCTATGGCAGGTGGGGGGCGTCGGGGGTGCAGCTATGGCAGGTGGGGGGCGTATGGGGTCCAGCTATGGCAGGTGGGGGGCGCCGGGGGTGCAGCTATGGCAGGTGGGGGGCGCCGGGGGTGCAGCTATGGCAGGTGGGGGGCGCCGGGGGTGCAGCTATGGCAGGTGGGGGCCGCCGGGGGTGCAGCTATGGCAGGCGGGGGGCGTCGGGGGTGCAGCTACTGCAGGTGGGGGCCGCCGGGGGTGCAGCTACGGCAGGTGGGGGCCGCCGGGGGTGCAGCTACGGCAGGTGGGGGGCGCCGGGGGTGCAGCTACGGCAGGTGGGGAGCGTCGGGGGTGCAGCTACGGCAGGTGGGGGGCGCCGGGGGTGCAGCTACGGCAGGTGGGGGGCGCCGGGGGTGCAGCTATGGCAGGTGGGGGGCACCGGGGGTGCAGCTATGGCAGGTGGGGGCGCCGGGGAGAGGGAGCCGTGGAGGGGTATGGGGTGAAGCTCCCACGCCAGGGGTCCTGCACAAAGATGGTCAGAGGTGCCGGGAGAGACGAGCTGAGGACCGGGCCTGGCCAGTCCTGGATGTACCTCGGGTCACTGGTGGTCAGACTGGGTGGGGGTGGGGGTGGGGGGTGAGGCAGGGCTGGGGTTAGGCTGGGGAGGAAGCAGGGGCGGGCAGGGGGCAGGCAGGGGGAAGGGACAGGTGGACAGGGGAGGTGGGCAGGGGCTGGTGAGCAGGGGTGGGCAGGTGGCAGGGACAGGCCCAGGGGCAGCGGTGGGCAGGGAAGACAGGGGCAGGGGCAGGGGCAGGGGCAGGGCGGGCAGGGGGCAGGGGCGGGCAGGGGCAGGTGGGCGGCGGGCAGCCTCTCCCGGCCCCTGGCCCCCGGGGCCTCGGCTGGCCGCCCCGTCCCCGCCGTGGGAGCAGGGCTGCAGGACCCCGCCTCGCGGCTCTGCTCCATCACCTCTCAAAGCGCCCTCGGCCCGAGCCAGGCAGCGGGCAGCCCCGGGGGGAGGCCTGGGGCTGGCCCGGGGCAGGGGGCCGTGGGCACCATGTTCCAGCACACGCTGCCCCCCATGCCCGCTGCTCCCGGGCTCTGCGGCCCCCTGTGCCCCCCATGTCCCCTGCGTCCCTGGGAGATGGTGCCCTCTGGCAGGAGCAGGAGGAGGGGACCCTGTGGGCCCCTGGGACCGGGGGAGGGGCAGGAGGAGGCGGGGCAGGTCCAGCGCCCCCCCGGGGGTCATCCACTCTGGTTGCCGTAGTGACAATGGCCCCTGGCCCCACCCCTGGGGGAGCCCCTGGGAGCCCCACCCAGGCCAAGGCTGCCCCCCCCCCCGTGGGGCTGGTCCCGGGCAGCTGGCGGGGGGCGAGCCCAGCACCCCAACTCCAGGCTGAGCCGCAGGGGGTGTCCCCAGGAGCGCGGCGGGAAAGCCTCCCAGGGCCGCTGGGTCCCTGCACCCCAGAGCCCCTGCCCCCTGCGCCCGGCCGAGCGGACCCCTCCCCTCCTTCCCGCCCTTCCCAGCCACCTGCGGGCCGGGGGCTGCTGCGGGTCACACACAGATGCCCCTGAGGCCACCGCTGTGGCCCGGGGACCTGGGAATCTGCATTTCAGAGCCCCTCCCCACCCCAGGGACTCACGACCCCCCCGACCCTGACCCTCCTGGCGAGGGGCCCACGGGCTCCACACCTGGGGCAGCGGTCAGCCTGCCCCGCGCCCCCAGCCTGGACAGGGAGCCTCCGCGGAAAAGTCACGTTTTAGCCGCAGACCGGGCAGTGGCCAGAGGGCGTCCATGGGTGTCCACCAGACTCGGCGGGGCCGGGGGTCCCGTGCCAGCCCTTGGTGCTCCTGGGAAGGGGCGTTAAAGGTGAGGAAATACGATTGGTCAAGAGGAGGGCCCGGGACCAGGTGTCTCCAGCCCGCCCCGGCCCCTGGCGCTTGACCATCTCCATCCCTGGCAGCGTGTGATTCCGAGAAAGCTCTTCCAAGTTCCATCAAGCTCCAGGGCTTTCCCGCAGCTCTCTGCACGTGCACGCTCCAGTGGTTGGCGTGTGTGCCCCGAATCGCGTTCCCTTACGCTGCACAGAGCTCCAGGGCTAAGGACAGTGTCTTTGGCAAGACAGACCTGAGTTTCGCCTGGTGTGGGCAGGTTTTTGTAAGTGCACGTGGCACACCCGTGGGATGGGGGGAGGAGAGGAGAAAGGCACCCCAGGGGCTCTCAGAGCAGACAAGTGGCAGGTGCTGCCCGATCCTCCTGGACAAGGGCAGGGACGTGGCCACATGTCGTCCCCGAGCGGCTGTCGTGAGAAACCAGCCGCATCCAGGGCCCCGCTGCCGGGAGGGGAGGCAGCTTGGCAAGTGCAGAGCGCGCAGGGCGGTTGGGGTGAGGGCTGGACTCGGCTGTGTCACCTGTTCGCTGGGCGATCTCCCCAGTCCTCAGCGCACGTCAGTGAAGTGGGATCATGGCCCCCCAGTCACTGCGTTACTGTGAGCATTGATTTGAATAAAACCTTTGGGAAGGGCCTGGCTCCCAGGTACCCCCAAGAGCTATCACGGATGGCGGTGGTGAGCTGGTGATGGTGGTGGTGGCGGTTTCAGTTTTCCAGGCTGCATCAAGCACCATGCAGTGGTTTGATTTAAGCAATGGGAATTTATTTGCTTAAGGTTAGAGTCCAGGAAGATGTCCAAATCAAGGCCCCATCGGGCACTGCTTTCTTCCTGAACCCTGGCTGCTGGCGAGCCTGGCCCTCTGTCCCGTGGCACGGCGCATGGCGGCCTCAGCTGGCCTCTCCCTGCTCTTCCAGGTTTCGTCGCCCTCAGCTCCTTTGCTCCTGTGGCCTTCCCTGTCTCTGTGTATTCATTCCGTTTATCAAGGACTCCAGTGATAAGCTTCATCCCATCCCGAATGAGGTGGGCCACACCTTACCTGAAGTAGCGCATCAGGGGGTTCAACCCACAGGAATGGATCAGACTTAAGAACATGTTTTTTTTCTGGGGTACATACAGCTTCAAACCACCACTGTGGCAGTGATGGTGGCACTGATGGTGTGGATTGGTGATGAGGTAGTGATGATGGTGATGGCAGTGATGGTGGTGAAGATGATGGTGGTGGTGATGATGGTGGGTGGTGGTGATGGTCCTGATTGGTGATGAGTTAATGATGGTGATGGCGGTGGTGATAATGGTGGTGGCGATGATGGTGATGATGGTAGTGGTGATGGTGCTGCTGTTGGTGGTGGTGATGTGGTGGTGGTGATGATGGTGTTGATTGGTGATGAGGTAGTGATGATGGCGATGGCAGTGGTGATAGTGGTGATGGTGATGATGGTGGGTGTTGCTAACGGTACTGATTGGTGATGAGGTGGTGGTGGTGGTAGTGATGGTGGTGATGTGATGATGGTGGTGAGGTGGTGATGATGGTGCTGCTGCTGATGGTGGTGATGTTAGTGGTTGTGATGATGGTGATGGTGATGATGGTGCTGGGTGCTGGTGATAGTACTGATTTGTGATGAGGTGATGGTGGTGGTGGTGATGGTGGTGGGTGGTGGCGATAGTGGTGATGACAGTGGTGTTGATGGTATGACAGTGGTGGTGGCAATGATAATGGTGGTGCTGATGGTGATGGTGGTGTTGATAATGATGTAGTGATGGGGTAGGTGGTGGTGAAGGTACTGATTGGTCATGAGGCAGTGATGGTGGTGGTGGTGATAATGGTGATGATGGTGGGGTGGGGATAGTGGTGGTGATGATGGTGGTGATGGTGGCGGGATGTTGATGGTACAGATTGGTGATGAGATAGTGATGATGACGATGGCAGTGGTGAGAATGATGATGGTGAAGATGGTGATGATGGTGGTAATGTGCTGGGTATTGGTGATGGTGTTTGTGATGGTACTGATTGGTGATGAGGTGAGGGTGGTGGTGATAATGGTGATGTTAGTGGTGCTGATGACAGTGGTGGTGGTGATGACAGTGGTGGTGGTGATGTAGTGATGGTGAAGATGGTGATGATGGCAGTGATAATGATGGTGGTGATGGTACTGATTGGTGATGAGGTGATGATGGTGGTGTGATAGTCGTGGGTGGTGGTGATGGTGATGTTAGTGGTGGTGATGACAGTGATGGTGGTCGTGATGGTGATGGTGATGGTGGTGGTGATAATGATGTAGTGATGGGGTAGGTGGTGGTGACGGCAGTGTTGGTGATGAGGTCGTGATGATGGTGGTGGTGATAATGATGTAGTGATGGGGTAGGTGGTGGTGACGGCAGTGTTGGTGATGAGGTCGTGATGATGGTGGTGGTGATGATGTAGTGATGGGGTAGGTGGTGGTGACGGCAGTGTTGGTGATGAGGTCATGATGGTGGTAGTGATGGTGGCGGTGGTGATAATGGTGATGATAGTGGTGGTGATGATGGTGGTGATGGTGGTGGGGTGTTGATGGTACAGATTGGTGATGAGGTAGTGATCATGACGATGGCAGTGGTGAGAATGGTGATGGTGAAGATGGTGATGATGGTGGTGATAATGATGGTGATGATGGTGGTAATGTGCTGGGTATTGGTGATGGTGTTGGTGATGGTACTGATTGGTGATGAGGTGAGGGTGGTGGTGGTGATGGTGATGTTAGTGGTGGTGATGACAGTGGTGGTGGTGATGTAGTGATGGTGAAGATGGTGATGATGGTAGTGATAATGATGGTGGTGATGGTACTGATTGGTGATGAGGTGATGATGGTGGTGTGATAGTGGTGGGTGGTGGTGATGGTGATGTTAGTGGTGGTGATGACAGTGATAGTGATGGTGATGACGGTGGTGGTGATGGTGGTGGTGGTGATAATGATGTAGTGATGGGGTAGGTGGTGGTGACGGCAGTGTTGGTGATGAGGTCATGATGGTGGTAGTGATGGTGGTGGTGGTGATAATGATGTAGTGATGGGGTAGGTGGTGGTGACGGCAGTGCTGGTGATGAGGTCGTGATGGTGGTGGTGGTGGTGGTGGTGATAATGATGTAGTGATGGGGTAGGTGGTGGTGACGGCAGTGCTGGTGATGAGGTCGTGATGGTGGTGGTGGTGGTGGTGGTGATAATGATGTAGTGATGGGGTAGGTGGTGGTGACGGCAGTGCTGGTGATGAGGTCGTGATGGTGGTAGTGATGGTGATGGTGGTGGTGATAATGATGTAGTGATGGGGTAGGTGGTGGTGACGGCAGTGTTGGTGATGAGGTCATGATGGTGGTGGTGGTGATAATGATGTAGTGATGGGGTAGGTGGTGGTGACGACAGTGTTGGTGATGAGGTCGTGATGATGGTGGTGGTGATGATGTAGTGATGGGGTAGGTGGTGGTGACGACAGTGTTGGTGATGAGGTCATGATGGTGGTGGTGATGATGGTGGTGGTGATAATGATGTAGTGATGGGGTAGGTGGTGGTGACGGCAGTGTTGGTGATGAGGTCATGATGGTGGTGGTGGTGATAATGATGTAGTGATGGGGTAGGTGGTGGTGACGACAGTGCTGGTGATGAGGTCATGATGGTGGTGGTGATGATGGTGGTGATGGTGGTGGTGATAATGATGTAGTGATGGGGTAGGTGGTGGTGACGGCAGTGTTGGTGATGAGGTCGTGATGGTGGTAGTGATGGTGGTGGTGGTGATAATGATGTAGTGATGGGGTAGGTGGTGGTGACGGCAGTGCTGGTGATGAGGTCGTGATGGTGGTGGTGGTGGTGGTGGTGATAATGATGTAGTGATGGGGTAGGTGGTGGTGACGGCAGTGCTGGTGATGAGGTCGTGATGGTGGTGGTGGTGGTGGTGGTGATAATGATGTAGTGATGGGGTAGGTGGTGGTGACGGCAGTGCTGGTGATGAGGTCGTGATGGTGGTAGTGATGGTGATGGTGGTGGTGATAATGATGTAGTGATGGGGTAGGTGGTGGTGACGGCAGTGTTGGTGATGAGGTCATGATGGTGGTGGTGGTGATAATGATGTAGTGATGGGGTAGGTGGTGGTGACGACAGTGTTGGTGATGAGGTCGTGATGATGGTGGTGGTGATGATGTAGTGATGGGGTAGGTGGTGGTGACGACAGTGTTGGTGATGAGGTCATGATGGTGGTGGTGATGATGGTGGTGGTGATAATGATGTAGTGATGGGGTAGGTGGTGGTGACGGCAGTGTTGGTGATGAGGTCATGATGGTGGTGGTGGTGATAATGATGTAGTGATGGGGTAGGTGGTGGTGACGACAGTGCTGGTGATGAGGTCATGATGGTGGTGGTGATGATGGTGGTGATGGTGGTGGTGATAATGATGTAGTGATGGGGTAGGTGGTGGTGACGGCAGTGTTGGTGATGAGGTCGTGATGGTGGTAGTGATGGTGGTGGTGGTGATAATGATGTAGTGATGGGGTAGGTGGTGGTGACGGCAGTGCTGGTGATGAGGTCGTGATGGTGGTGGTGGTGATAATGATGTAGTGATGGGGTAGGTGGTGGTGACGGCAGTGTTGGTGATGAGGTCATGATGGTGGTAGTGATGATGGTGGTGGTGATAATGATGTAGTGATGGGGTAGGTGGTGGTGACGACAGTGCTGGTGATGAGGTAGTGATGGTGGTAGTGATGGTGGTGGTGGTGATAATGATGTAGTGATGGGGTAGGTGGTGGTGACGGCAGTGCTGGTGATGAGGTCGTGATGGTGGTAGTGATGGTGGTGGTGGTGATAATGATGTAGTGATGGGGTAGGTGGTGGTGACGGCAGTGCTGGTGATGAGGTCGTGATGATGGTGGTGGTGATAATGATGTAGTGATGGGGTAGGTGGTGGTGACGACAGTGCTGGTGATGAGGTAGTGATGGTGGTAGTGATGATGGTGGTGATAATGATGTAGTGATGGGGTAGGTGGTGGTGACGGCAGTGCTGGTGATGAGGTCGTGATGATGATGGTGGTGGTGGTGGTGATAATGGTGATGGTGATGATGGTAGTGATGGGGACGAGTGGGATGGGGCTTATTGAGGGGATCACCCCCCACCCCAGCCCCGGCTCTCTTTCAACAACTGGGTCTCGGTGTTATCGTCAGACTCCTCTGTTGACTGTACCTACTGCTGAGCCATGTGCTTTGGGGCACAGCAGGTGCATCATCCTGTATGTGGGCCACCTCCAAGGGCAGTGCCTGTCCCTCACCCATGGTCAGCTCTGTGGGGCAGGGACCAGCCTTTACCCACACAGCGACGGCAGCTGGTCATCTCGTATGGTGGTGGGATCTTCCCCCAGCCTCAAGGACACACCTCCTCCCACACTTGAATTTGCTCTGCTGATCGGATGTGGAGAGAGGCAGGATCTCCCGCCCTGCTTGGGCACAGTGGACTTTGCTGAGCATTTCTAGAACCACTGAGAAGTCCTTGACTGGCCTTGCCTTGTGCATGTTCTAGAGAGGGAAGAAAAGATGATAATTTTCTAACCTCTTTCCTAGAAAAATTAATTTGGGGATGAGATTGCCCTAGAAGAGTGGATTTTGGAAGACAGCTTTTAGAGGTCATGGTTCTTCAAGAAACCTCTCCAGCCCGTCACACAGCTTCCCGTCTCCCAGGTCCCCCTTGGAGCCTTTGCACAGAAGGCCACCCCTCATCCCGTGCCCCAGGAGTTCCCTGTCACTCTACCATGCTCGCATCCATGTGCCCCTGACTTGACGTGATGCCAGTTCTTAGCTTTTTGCTTTGTGTATCTGTCCCATGTTTATTCATCTGGTTCCTTGTGGCATACCTGTGCCTCAGGTGCGGCTTCTTACTCTGTCCCGCAGGGAATTTAGTAGATGGGGAAGGTGCCCCACAGTTGGCATCTTCTGGTGCTCTGCACACAGGCGGGCGCTGGCGAACGTCTGCTGAACAAATGTCTACGAAGTGCCTACAGCAGCGGGGGGCGGGCACCGTCGGCTCGAGGCAGGCGCTGCTGGCTCCCTGGCAGCTCTGCCCTGCTCCTCCCCAACTCAGGTGGCCCCTGCTGCCTGTGCCCAGGGCCATCGTAATGCTCCAGGAGGGGCCGCTGATGACCCTGGCCCCGGAGGAGCGCCGCCACCTGCTCCCGGGACGCACCTCCACTGCAACATGGTCTGAGAGCCCCCGGGCCCTTGCCTCCTCCCTCCTACTGGACACTCTAAGATTTCAAACAATCGTTATTATTGGATTTAAAATTGCGTAAATTCCTCACCCAGTCAGTTTTCGTTCCAAACTCAGAGCTGCTGCAGAACCCCGCACCCTCCACGGGGACCTGTCCGGCTCCGCGTGCTAATCCCCGCTCTTCGTGGGGGATTTGGACGTTGGCGAGTGGGACGAGCTGGGAAAACCCAGCAAAATGGCACCGGCCTCCTAATCTCCGTCTATTCCTGAGACGGCTGGCAGGACGGGGCTACGGTGCCTGTAAAGCAGCTCTGCGTTTTGGGTAATTTCAAACGCTGCCCTTGCCGTGGGCAGGCGTGGAGCTGCTCAGCTGGCACGGAGTTTGCAGTCGGTCTCTCCACTCGCTCGCCGCCAGCCTCGCGCCTCTTGGGGACCTTCCTAATATTTTGTCCCTAAACCGGTGTGGCTTCACGGGGCATTGCAGCGGGTAAACACTCTGAAGAGCCAGCTCCGTGGACCACCAGCCCAGGGTGCCTGAGGTTAAGGGCACTTGTGCCTGGCGTGCTCTGCCGGGAGGTGGGTGCTGGCATGGGGGCTGCTTGACCATGAGGACGTGGGCTCTTCCCTGCGGAGGGGACCTTGGGGGCGCAGCCCTCCCAAAAATGCCAAGACCCCCCAGTAGTGGGACCCTGGTGAGCGGGGCTGGCAAGGGTCCAGCACCTGGCCATGCTCTCAGCGACCACGGGCCTGCCCTGGGCCACGGGTGGAGGGGCAGGCGCCAGGGAGAAGGAGATGGCCTTGGGGACAGGGCCCGGCCCCCCAAAAGGCAATGCATAGAGCTACCGGCCCTTTCAGCTACAGCGGCCCTCGCAGTACATGCTCACGGCAGGTGAGCTGGGCAAGCACCTGCCCCGTCGGCCTGCCGGGCTGTTCACTGCCTCGTGAACTTGGAGGCACATGACGGCATCTCCTAAAGCAGTGGCAGTGCCAACAGCCTGGGCGCTGCGGGAGGACGGGGCGTCCAGGGGGCCACAGGGCTGTGACAGAGAGGTGGCCTGTCCACCGAAGGAGCTGGGAGCCTTCCAGGGGCCACAGCTCACCCTTGCAGGTGTCCGTGAGAGCAGGGAGCAGGCCAGGGCACCTCCCCTGGGTGCTGCACCACAGAGAGGCAGGGACGGGGAGCCCCAGGCCCTGTGGCCCGGCTCCCCCCAGCTCTGGTCCCCAATTCCCCCCCACTCAGGAACGGGGGTAAGGCAGCCCGGTGGCCAGGTTTCAAGAGGTGACCAGTGACCACGGCAGGTGCTTGTGGAGGTGGAGAGGTCTCCACAGTCTGGCTGCTTCCGGGGACGGGGGAGGGACAGCTTCTCGTGGGGGACGAGGACAGAGAAGATTCGTAACACCAGAGAACGCGCTGGCATTTCCAGAGTAGCACCCTGGGAGGGCCAGGGACAGAGGCCTCAGGGAGCGGAGCCAGCCCACCCGCCAGGCCCCTGTGGGGCTGAATGCTGCCCCCCCAAATTATTATAGCCCCCTCCTAATCTCCAGAACCTGTGGGTGTGGCCTTATTAGGAGAAAAGGGGCTTTACAGATCAACTAAGTATCTTTTCTTAAATTTGTATTTACTTATTTTTAATTGTGGCAAATTATAGATAACAAAAAAAAAATTGATCTGTTTTACGTGGACAATTCATTGACATTAAGTACATTGGCTACTGTGTAACTTCGAGGTCCTGAAGGTATTTCCCCATGTTTTCTTACAAAAGTTTAGAGTATTGGATATTATATTTGGGTCATTGGTCCATTTGGAATTAATTTTTGCATGTGGTGAGAGGCAGGTGCCAGGTATTCTTTTGCAGGTGGCGCTCCAGCTCTCCCAGCACCATTTGGTGAAGAGACTGTACTTGACCACTGAATGGACTTGGCGCTCTTGTTGAAAATGATCTGGCCATAGATATGGGGATCTGTCTCTATAGCCTCAATTCTATTCCATTGGTCTTTATGTCTACATGTCTATCCTTATACGAGTACCACACTGTTTTAATTACTGTAGCTTTGTAGTAAGTTTTGAAACCAAGTAGTGTGAATCCTCCAACTTTGTTCTTCTTTGTCAAGAATGTTTTGGTATTTGGGGCCCTTTGCATTTTCATATGAATTTGAGGATCAGCTTTTCCATTTCTGCATAAAGGCTGATGGAATTTTTATCGGAATTGCATTGAATTTGTAGATTATTTTAGTTGGTATTGACATCTTAACAATATTAAGTCTTCCAATTCATGAACACGGCCAGTCTTTCCATCTATTTCAGTTTTAATTTCTTTCAGCTGGGTTTTATTTTTTTTGGCATGTCTTTCAGCTCCTTGGTTAAATTTGTTCCTAGGTCTTTTATTCTTTTAGCTGCTATTGTAAATGGAATTTTCTTGATTTCCTTTTCAGATTGTTAATTACTAGTGTATGTTTGTCATTGTAACCTGCAATTTTCCTAAATTTATATTTTATAAGTTATAAAATTTCATAAATTTTATGAATTTATAACATTTATAAAATTTAAATTATAGAATATAAATTATAATTTATATTTTCCCATATATTTCTGGTGGATTCTTTGGAATTTTATATTTATAGGATAATATCATCTGCAAATAGGAATAATATGATTTCTTCTTTTCCCATTTGTATGCCTTTTATTTCTTTCTCTTGTCCAATTGCTTTGGCTAGAACTTCCAGTACAATGTTGAATTACAGTGGTGACAGTGGGCATCCTTGTCCTGCTCCTGATCTTAGGGAGAAAGCTTTCCATCTTTCACCATTAAAAATGATATTTGCTGAGGATTTTCATAAATGTCCTTTATCATGTTGAGAAATTTCACTTCTATTCCTAGATTTGGGACTGTTTTTTGTATTTTTTTTTAATCATGAAAGGATCTTGGATTTTGTCAGTGCCTTTTCTTTGACAATTGAGATGATCATGTGGGTTTTTCTCTTTATTCTATTAATGTGGTATGTTACATTGATTGATTTTCTTATGTTTATTCCTGGCATTCTTGGAATAAATCTCCCTTGGCCACAGTGAATAATCCTTTTAATATACTGTTGGATTTAATTTGCCAGTATTTTATTGAGGATTTTTGCATCTATTTTCGGAAGTGATAGTGGCCTGTAGTTTTCTTTCCTTGTGCTGTTTTTATCTGGCTTTGGTATCAGAGTAATGCTGGCCTCATAGAATGAGTAAGGAAATCATTCCTCTTCTTTTTTTTTTTTTTGGAAGAATTTGAGAAGGATTAGTGTTAAATCTTCTTTATATGTTTGGTAGTATTCAGCAGTGAAACTCTCCAATCCTGAAATTTTCTTTGTTAGGAAGTTTTTCATTACAGATTGATTCTCTTTACTTCTTGTAGGTCTGTTGAGAGTTTCTTTTTCTCCCTGCATCAGATTAGGTAATTTGCATGTTTCTAGGATTTTGTTCATTCCATCCAGGTTTTCTGACTTGTTGGCATATAATTTTTCATAGTAACCCCTTATAATCCTTTTTATTTCTGTAAGATCAGTATTAAAATCTCCCCATTCATTTCTGATTTTAGTTTTTTGTGTCTTCTCTCTTCTTCTTTGTCAGTCTGGCTAAATGTTTGTCAATTTTATTTATCATTTCAAGAAACCAGCTTCTGATTTTGTTGATTCTATTGTTTTTCTATTTTCTGTTTCATTTATCTTTGCTCCAAAATTTACTATTTCCTTCCTTCTACTAACTTTGGGTTTAGCTTATTCTTCTTGTTTCTTTAGATGTGAAGTTAGATTACTGATTTGTGATATTTCTTCTTTTATAATGTAGGCATTTAGAGTTATAAATTCCCCCCGAGCACTGCCTTTGCTGATCCCATAAGTTTTGGTATGTAGTGGTTTTGTTTTCATTTGTCTCAAGATAGTTCCTAATTTCCCTTGTGATTTCTTCTTTGACCCATTGGTTGTTTAATAGTGTGCTATTTAATTTCCTCATGTCTGTAAATTTTCCAATTTTCCTTCTGCTTTAATTTTCTGTTATTGGACATTTCATGGTCCAAGAAGATACACTGTATGATTTCAATATTTTTAAATTTATTAAGATTTGATTTGTAGCCTAACATATGGTCTACCTTGGGACTTGTGCAGTTGAGAAAAATTTATATTCTGCTGTTGTTGGATGGAGTGTTCTACATATCTCTCTTGGGTCTAGTTGTTTAATAGTATTTTCAAGTCCTCTATTGAGGGATGAAACGGGGTCCCTGTTATGGGACGAGCGGGGTCCCTGTTGCGGGACGAGTGGGGTCCCGTTGTGGGACGAGCGGGGTCCCTGTTAAGGGACGAGTGGGGTCCCGTTGTGGGACGAGCGGGGTCCCTGTTAAGGGACGAGTGGGGTCCCGTTGTGGGACGAGTGGGGTCCCGTTGTGGGACGAGAGGGGTCCCTGGCGTGGGGAAGAAAGCCTCGTACGGCCGCTGAGGCTTCCCTCGGGGGCTCCGAAGGCGTGGAGGGTGCACGACCCAGGAAGGAGTCGCGGAGACAGGCTGATGGCACAAGTCTGGTCTATTGCGGAAGGGGATGCAGATTTATAGGATTGGGGAGTGGTGTGGCGGGTTCTGATTGGCTAGGGCAAATGCTGTTTCCATATAAGGCAATGTTCTGGCATTGGGCTAGTGACTGGCCAGTAGAGTATGTGCTAACTCTTGATAGGCTGACACTGTTACTAAGCTGATAGGTGGTTGTAAGCTGTTGCTGGGCAAACAGCGTACTAAGAGATTAGGTTTAAGGGAGGGGGGAGGGGAAGGGAGGGGAAGTGAGAGCTGGGCTAGGCGGGAGATAGGAAGGGGGAGGGCGGTGCCGGCTAGCCGTTAGCAGCAAAGGCCCAGTCAGGCGTGGTCACCTTGTCTAGGCCCAGTGGGCAGGGGCGGTGTCACCTCTTGCCGCACTGTTTGCCACTGAGGCAAGCCGGGTGCCCCTCCTCCCACACTCTATTTCCTTATTGATTTTCTGTTTAGATGTTCTATCAGTTATTGAAAATGCCATATTGAAGTCTCCAAATATTATTGTTCAACAATTATTCCCTTCGGTTCTGTCCGTTTTTGCTTCATATATTTTGAGGCTCTGTTGTGAGGTTCTTATATGTTTGTAATCATTTGCATCTTTTTGCTGGATTAGAATTTTATCAATATATAATATTCTCTGTCTCAACTTTTTTTTACTTAAACTCTATTTTGTCTGACAATAATATAACTACTGTGGTTCCCTTTCGATTACTGTGTGCATGGAATGTCTTTTTCTACCCTTTTACCTTCAACCTCTTTGTGTCTTTGTACCTACATTGAGTCTCTTGTAGACAGCATATAGGTAGATTATGCTTTTTAAACCAATTTAAATCTCTGACTTTAAATAGGGAAATTTAACCCATGAACCTTTAAGGTGAAGATTTACTTCTGCCATTTGGCTATTTGTTTTCTGTATGTCTTGTATGTTTTTTGTTCTTCAATTACTCCATTACTGCCTTTTCTTATATTTAGTTGCTTTTTTGTTGTTGCATGCCATTTTAAGTCTCTTTTCTCTCATTTTCTCTATATTTTAAATTTATTTTCTTAGTGGCTACCTTTGTAATTACATATTACATATGTAATTGTAATTACATAAATACATATTGTAACTACATATTACATATTACTAATAGCAACCTAGTTCACCCAATACAAACCTAGTTTCAGTAGTATACATAATCCCTACTCCTATATATTGTTATTGTCCCAGATTAGATCTTTATACAATGTATGCACATTAACACAGGTTTTAATATTTTTACCCATTTGCCTCTTAAGTCATATAGGGTGGGGGAAGCAGTTACAAACAAAAAGTACAATCAGACAGGATTTATATGCAGTTACCTTTACCAGTGCTCTTTGTTTCTTCATATGATTTTAAAATACTGTCTAACATTTCTTGTAGGGTAGGTTTTCTGGTAATGAACTCTTTCAGCTTTTGTTCATGTATAAATGTCTTCATTTCTCATTCATTTTTGAAATATAATTTTGCCAGCTGTAGATTTCTTTGTTGACCATTTATTTTTTCTTTAAAGGCTTTAAATATGTCACTCCACTATCTTCTGGCCTCCACGGTTTCTAAGAAGTTGCTATTAATCTTTTTGAGGATTCCTTTTATGTGATAAGTCATTTCTCTCTTGCTACTTTCAAATTCCTCTCTTTGTGTTTGTCTTCATTTGGACAGTTTTGCTATAATGTGTCTTGGTGTAGTTCTTTTAGTATCTATTCTGTGTGGGGTTTGTTGAGTTTCCTGATGTGTATACATGTCTCTCCTCAGATTTGGGAAATTTTGGGCTATTATTTCTTCAAATACTTTTCCTGCTCCCCCCACCCACACGCTCTCTCTCCCCCCTCTCCCCTCCCCCTTCTCCTCTCCCTCTCTTCCTCCCTTCTGGAATTCCAATAATGCATATGTTGCATCATTGATACATCAGTAAACTTGATGGTGTCCCACAGGTCCCTCAGGGTCTGTTCATTTTTCTTCATTTTTTTTTCTGCTCTTCACACCAAATTTTTTTTCTTTTTTCTTTTTAAAATTATTTTGTTTTGTCCTCAAGTTCACCGATCCTTTCTTCTTCCTGTTCAAATCTGCTGTTGAGTCTGTCTAGTGCTTTTTTTTTTTTTTTCCCATTTCAATTACTGTACATTGTAGCTCTAAAATTTCTGTTTGGGTCTTTTTAATAATTTCTATGTCTTTATTTTGTTCAGACAGCATTTTACTGATTTCCCTTAGTTCTTTGTATGTGATTTCCTTTAGCTCATTGAACATACTTAAGACAATGATTTAAAATCTTTGACTAAAAGTTCCAATGTATGAGCTTCCTCAGGGATGGTTTCTGTCAAAATCCCTTTTCCCCCTCATGAATGGGTCCTACTTCCTTGTTTCTTCATGTGTTTTGTGTCTCTGTGTGTGTATTTAGAATCCTGAGTATTATCTTGCTATAGCAGTGGAAATCTAGATTCCCCACTCCTTCAGGATTGCTAGTTTGCTGCTATTGTTGTTGAGGGCTCGAGTTATCAATTTGTGGCTTTCCCAAACAGTTCTTGCTCCCAGATGTGGAAAGGAAAGAGAAAAGAGGGGGGAAAAATAGGTGCTGCCTCTTTAAGACTCTTCTGCCACTTTTGCCTGAGGGGTGTTGGAACACTGGCCACCCTCCAGCTGGCCCTCCAGTGACCTGAAGTGGCTGACCAAAAGCAGTGACCACTGATCAGACCACAGACCCCTGGGTTTTGGAGGACTAGGTCCTTTTGGCCCTCCCTGGCTTTTGCAAGATATACCAGGACCCAGGGAGCAGGCATCCCTGCTGCCCACACTCCATCCTCCCTGCTGCCCATCACCCCATTAGAGGATGGGGGATGGTAGCCACTGGACAGAGGGTGAATTTCACTGACATTATCCCGGTTTGCCAGCTTCCTGTCCAGCTCTTCCCTGGATGCTGCGCAGTGTTCCACTAGACTTCAGAGTTCCAAAATGGGTGACTCAGAGAGTTTCTGCTGGTTCAATAGCTGTTTTGGTGGAGGGACTGATTCCTGGGTTCCTAGTCTGCATCTCCCCTCCATCCTCTCTCCGGCTGAGGATCTTGAGATGAGGCCAGCCTTATTATCTAGGGGGACCTCAAATCCAATGACAAGTGTCTGTATACGAGATGGACAGAAGAGGGGAAGATACAAAGGAGAGGAAGTGGCCACGTGACAATGGAGGCAGAGATTGGAATGATGCAGCGGTAAGCCAAGGTGTGCCAAGATTTGCCACCGAAAGCTCGGAGAGAGACATGGAGTGGACTTAGCCCCTGAACCTCTAGTGGAAGCAAGTCCTCCTGGCACCTTCATTTCAAACTCCTGGTCTCCAGCACTATGAGACTATACCTCTACTGTTTTAAGCCACACGGCTTATGGAATTTTGTTACAGCAGCTGTAGGAAGGCCATACATTCCTCTGTGAAAACCTGCGTCCAGAAAGGCATGTGCCAACCCCACATCTTCCAGCAGTTGCCCCAACATTCTTGGAGGTAACTAGAAACTGCCCAGCCCAGCGGACCAGGGAGCCTGGCAGGCTCAGCCTGGAAAATCTCGGCATCCCTGCCCTGCTTTCTCTTGGTGTTGGTCAGTGCCCTTAGAATGGCAGCATTCGAGGTGCAGGTGGTTTTGTACACCTGAGCTAACCCACACTTGAGCTCTGTGACTCCTGGCAGGTAAAAGAATCAGAGTGGCAATCCCCACTACAATTGCAGCAAGGTCAGACAGCGAGAACCAGGGACAGGAGCCTGTGGTCCTGGGCGTTGGTTTGCCTCCGGGTAGCTTGCGCTGCCCTGGATGGCTCCCTGGGTGACACTTCCGCCTCCCTCAACCCTTCACCCCAGGTGGTTGTCTCTCCAGTTTTCTCATTCGTTCTCTCGTCACACACCTGGGGTAGAGAATGGGCAGCACCTGCAGCTGGGGAAAGTCACACCTGTGTTGTTTTATAGATTGGTGAGTTAATTGACCTGCTGCTATAGTGCAAGTTGATATGGGGGCAGATTCCCTCTGATAAATTGGAGTGTCACCAGGGGAAAATGTAGTGGTCCTTGAAGGGCCTCCTATTACCTTGATCATTTTGAGTGTTGTTTCGGGTTAAACCCTCTGCCTTAAAGGACCAGGAACCTCAAACTGATAGACACACAGTCCTCCCTCTCACTGGGCTCCCAGGAGAAGGCCATGGTCTCCAGGAGGGCGTTTATTAACCTACAGTGAGAACTATTTAGGCTCAGTTGTGTGGAAGTGCAGCTCTTAGGGTGTGTTCAGCCTACAGAAGTGGCAGGGGCACACAGGTCTGGCTGAATATCATCAGTAGATTTGGAACTATCAGATCAGTATGAGCTCATTTGTCCCCTGCAGGCCCCACGTGTGGGAAGCCCAATTAGAATCAGGGAGGTGCTTGGGGAGCAGCGGACCAGGGCAAGGATCCTAGGGATTGATGGTGAGAAACAAAAAAAGCAAGCCCGACAGCTGTCAGCTGGGAGCTGGCTGGATGCTCACGGCCTGGCCATAGAGCTCCCTTGTTGAACAAACACAATTGCACTGAACACCAACATCGAACAAGGTCACCCTGTCCCCGGGACAGAGAGAAACATAAATAAGACCACTCTGCAATCATGTTTGAACACAGACAAAATCAAGAACACTGTTCAAACTACAAAAATGACCAAACATCCCTCTCGCCCAGGTCACATGAGTGGCTGCTGCTGCTTTGTCAATCACTGCTTTAGCTTCACTGTGTCACTATTCTTAGGTGAGAATTATTGGGAAGTGGCTGTGGCTCAACTGATAGAGCTTCTGCCTACCATATAGGAAGTCCAGGGTTCAATACCCAGGGCCTCCTGCCCATATGGCAAGCTGGCCCACGTGGAGCGCTGCTGTGCACAAGGGTGTCACCCCACTTAGGAGTGCCTTCCTTGCAAGGAGTGCCCCCCACACAAGGAGTGCAGCCCTGCGCAGGAGTGCAGCCTGCCCAGGAGTGATGCCACCCACATGGAGAGCTGATGCAGCAGGATGATGCAACAACAACAGAAAAAGACAAAGAAAAGAGACAATATGAGACAGAGCGAACTAGGGAGCTGGGGTGGAGCAAGAGAATGATCGCCTCTCTCCCACTCTAGAAGGTCCCAGGATGGGTTCCTGGAGCTGCCTAATGAGAACACAACAGACATAGAAAAACACACAGCAAACAGACACAGAGAGCAGACAATGGGGAGTGGGGAAAGGGGGGATAAATAAGAAAAAATAAATTATTGACACCAATCACCCCCCATTTCAATGTTCTGATCCCCATCCGAAGCAACTGCCCCCAAGTCATCTTAAAAAAACCCAAATCCTATAGCAAGTCCTCCCAACACCCCTGAGGCACCTCACGGTTGCTCATGGCGTGCAACTTGTGGCAATAAGTTCCATTAAGCCCAATTTTGTTCCACTGGAGGTGCGTTCCTGGTGGTCTTTGGCTGGTGGACATCGATAAGAGCATCAGGTTCTGCCAACTGGACCTGGCCATCTCTGTACTGAAAAGACTCACCACTGCTCCCACCACCACCACCATCATCATCATCACCACCATCTCTACCACCACCACCATCATCTCTACCATCATCTCTACCACCATCACCATCTCTACCACCACCATCTCTATCACCACCACCACCACCTCTACCACCATCTCTAACCACCACCACCGCCATCTCTACCACCACCACTGCCATCTCTACCACCATCTCTACTACCACCACCACCATCTCTACCACCATCTCTACCACCACCACCGCCATCTCTACCACCACCACCGCCATCTCTACCACCATCTCTACTACCACCACCACCATCTCTACCATCATCTCTACCACCATCACCATCTCTACCACCACCATCTCTATCACCACCACCACCACCTCTACCACCATCTCTAACCACCACCACCGCCATCTCTACCACCACCGCCGCCATTTCTACCACCACCACCGCCATCTCTACCACCATCTCTACCACCACCACCGCCATCTCTACCACCACCACCGCCATCTCTACCACCATCTCTACTACCACCACCACCATCTCTACCACCACCACCGCCATCTCTACCACCACCACCACTATCTCTACCACCATCTCTACTACCACCACCGCCATCTCTACCACCACCACCGCCATCTCTACCACCACCATCTCTACCACCATCTCTACTACCACCACCACCATCTCTACCACCACCATCATCACCCCCATCACCACCACCACCTCTATCACCACCTTCTTTTTTATGTTTTCTCATTTTATCCTTCCTCACCTCTGTGGAGTAAGTACTCTTATCACCATTTTTTCAAATTAGGCTCTTATGGCTCAGAAAGGTTAGGTAACTGGCTCCAGGTCACACAGCTAATAAATGGCAGAGCAGGGGTTTAAACCCCCAGTGGGGCAGTGATACGCTGCTGCTTTCCCAAAGCAGAATGTGCCGGTCCTTGGCCCACAGGTATCCCACCCCCTCCCCCTACCCCTCCCCGGATGGAGGTGAGCTGCCCACAGTTGCCTCTGCGCCTCTCCTCTGCTGTCTGGTTGCCCCACACACGACTTGCGGACTGTTGTGTTTCTCTAAGGCAGCTTTGCACACATCCGCTCGGTCTGTTGTGTGTGGATGTCATAATTTTACTTTGACAGGCTGATCTTATTCCTTCGCATGCACATTCTTGATCTATTTCCCAAATACAGTGAGCACATAAATGCTTTCCAGAGCCAAGTACAGAAGCTACGATTTATGAGTCTCAATCTATTACTGTTATTACTGTAAGCTTCGCCTTCTCCCCAGATCCCGTATTTCATGGCCATATTCTTCATAAGTGGCACCTTTTTAAGATACTATATAAAGAGACCTGATTCAAAGTTTTAAATTCAGATTGTTTGGGATAGCTGAGAACATGCTAAGCATATAAACAATGGGTAGAAAAATACTCATTTTACATGCTTGAATAGGTCCCAAACTGCTTAAATAATTTTCTTCTGATTTTCAAAAAATAATAATTCACTTCTGGACGCAGGAAAAAATGTGATAAATTTGCACACAAAAGCAATGCTTTGAGAGAACTAGCCTAGGGGCTGTGAAAATCAGCGCCTTAGGGAAAACGCAGCCGAGCTCCCCGGGCAGCTCCAGGCCGGGCTCAGGTGGGCTTAAGAGGGGGTGTCAGAATTCTGAGCTTCCTTCTTCAGATGTGCGGTGTGTGTCACACCCTGACACCCAAGATTACAGGCTACCCGGGCCCCCTACAAAGTGTCTTAGAGTTTTTGATGTTATTGATGCAAAATGGGGACTATTCTGTTAGGGAAAGCCGACTGAAGCTTGGCTAATTCGCAGGAATCGTGCCCCCCCCCGCCCCATGGCTTCTGGAATCTTCCCTTTTCTTTCCTGTAAGGTGGTAGTGTGGTCTGGAAGCAGCTCCCAAAAGTCCTGAAGAGCCCCTCTGCCGGTGCTGGTGGCTGCTCCCGGCTGAGGTCCCAGGAGCAGAACCCTCCCCGCCCGCCCCGCGGCCACCTGCTGATGGCCGCGTCGCGCAGCCCCGGCTGGGCCAGGGTCCACGTGTCCGTCCTTGTGCTGCTGTGGGCGGCAGGGGACCCCCGGCTGGCCCCCCTCAACGCTGCCTTCTGTCCCTGGAGGACTGGAGAGGTGGGTGAAGAGGACCTGGAGACCCGAGAGGCAGGCGCCTTCCCTCCGGGGTGGGGGGGGGCGGGAGGGCAGGGGTCCAGGGGTGCGCTGGGTCTGCGGAGCCCCCCGGGGTGACTCCTGGAGCTGGGGTGCGTCAGCAGAGCTGGGCCAGGGCCATCGGGCGCGTCCCAGGCCACAGCCCTTCTCGCCTCTGTCCCTGCAGCTCGTCCCCCCTCCCCGGGCCAGCCCACGGCGGCGCAGGCCCAGTGGGACACGGAGCCCCCCAGCAGGGGCAGCGAACCCCGAGCCCCCTGGCAGCTCCAGCGGCCGAGGGCGGCGCCCACAGGAAGAAGAGGTCCCGGTGGCCCTGGCGCTGATCACGTGCCCGCCGCGGGTTCTGTCCCCCACAGACGCCCACTCATGTCCACGTGGAACCCACGCCCCCCCATATTCCATTTGCTTCTCACCTTCAGGCTTTCTCAGCGTGCTGGGTGCACCCCCGAAGCGAGGCCTGGAGGCCTCCCGCCGCCTGGAAACGTAGAGAAGGGGCGGGGTGGAGGGAAGGGGCGCCGCGGCTTGCCGGGTGCAGAGTTCCCATGGGGGGGCTGGAAAGCTGGGGTACTGGGCGGCGGTGGTGGTGGCCGTAAGTGAACGTAATTAACGCCACCGGACTGTCCACTTGAAAGTGGTAAGTGGGAGCTTCAGAGCTGTGTATATGTTATTAAATACATATGTTTTTTATTTAAAAGGTGACAGAATACACATAAACTGGAGAGAAAAGGTGTTCTGAAACCCTAACCTTGACCCAGTCCTAATTCCACATGGCACGGTACAGCAGCAGTCCACCATTTTCAATATGCTTTTCTGTATTTTAGAAATGTTTACAGGAAGCATGCGTGGCTTCAGTAATCAGGAAAAGATTAAGATGACACTAAAATGGATACAGAGCTCAAAAGGGAGAAGAAGCCGCTGCCATGCAGGGGGGCAGCTGGTGTTCTCCATCAGCAGAATTGGGGCGTGAGGGCAGGTACGCTGGCAGCCCTTTTGTTAGCACGTGGCGCGCTGCTGCCCCCCAGAGGCCCAGGGCCCTCCTCGGTGCGTTGAGTCACCACCTTGGAGACTGCGCACTGGGATCAGCTCTCTTATTGCGAGGTGAGTGCTGCACAACAGGGCTTCTTCCAATGCTTCCCAGCACCTCTTGGGCGCCCTCTGGGGCAGGCCTGAGCTGGGGGAGACTGGGGGCTGGGTGTCAGGCCACCACGAGGTGCCAGGGCGGCCTGTGCAGGGCTGCGAGGAAACTGAGTCACAGCGTTTTGGGTTTCTATGTGTTTTCATTCCCTGGGCTGCTCAAGTAAATACCCTGCAGAGAGCCCGCTGAACAACATGTATTAGTCAGCCAAAGGGGTGCTGATGCAAAATACCAGAAACTGGTTGGTTCTTATAAAGGGTATTTATCTGGGGTAGGAGCTTACAGATACCAGGCTATAAAGCGTAAGTTACTTCCCTCCCCAAAACTCCCCAAAGTCTATTTTCACATGTTGGAGCAAGATGGCTGCCGACATCTGCCAGGGTTCAGGCTTCTTGGATTCCTACGCTCCTGGGGCTGGCTTCTCTTTTCTCTTTGTGCTGACTTCCCAGGGCTCCAGCTTAAGGCTTCAGCATCAAACTCCAACATCAAAACTCCAATATCAAAAACCCTCAACTCTGTCCTTTGCCTTTTATCTGTGAGTCCCCACCCACCAAGGGGCGGGGACTCAACGCCCTAATCATAACTCAATCATGCCCAGGTACAGATCAGATTACAAGCATAATCCAATATCTATTTTTGGAATTCATCAATTACATCAAACTGCTACAAACGGGAAGTTATTTGCTCACGGTTTTGAGGCCAGACGTCCCAGCCAAGGCACTGCCCAGGCAACGCCCTCTCCCCATAGACCACAGCGCTCTGGGGCTGGCCGTGGGCGGCCCTCAGTCCATGGCCCAGAACGTGGCAAGGCAGTGGCAGCCCCAGGCCTTCCCCTCTTCCAGGTTCAGGCTGCTCAGCTCTGGCCGCGCCCTCCGTGGCTCTCTCCCTCTGTCTGAATGTCATTCTCTCTCTTTTTCCCTCTTTTAGCACCTTAAATATGTCATACCCCTGCCTTCCTGCCCCATGGTTTAGATGAGAAATCAGCTCTTAATCCTATCAAGCTTCCTTTTGATGTGATGGATCTCTTTTCTCTTGCTGCTTCCTCTTTGTCTTGAGCATTGGACAATTTGGTAAGGACATGTCTTGGGGTAGGTCTTTGGGGATTTATACTGTTCGGTGTGCATTGCGTTTCCTGGACGTGTACAGTCATGTCTCTCAGAAGAGTTGGGACATTTTCAGTCGTTATTCCCTTCACTGCTCCTTCTGGCCCTTTCCTTCTCTCCCCGTCTGGGATGCCGATAACGTGTATGTTTGTGCATTTCATGTTGTCACTCAAATCCCTGAGTCCGGGCAGTGGACTTGGCCCAGTGGTTAGGGTGTCCGTCTACCACATGGGAGGTCTGTGGTTCAAACCCCGGACCTCCTTGACCCGTGTGGAGCTGGCCCATGCACAGTGCTGATGCACGCAAGGAGTGCCCTGCCACGCAGGGGTGTTCCCCTCATAGGGGAGCCCCACATGCAAGGAGTGCACCCCGTAAGGAGAGCCGCCCAGCGTGAAAGAAAGTGCAGCCTGCCCAGGAATGGTGCTGCCCACATGGAGAGCTAACACAACAAGAAGACGCAACAAAAAGAAACACAGATTCCCGAGCCGTTGACAACAACAGAAGCGGACAAAGAAGACGCAGCAAATAGACACAGAGAACAGACAACCGGGGGGGGGGAGAGAAATAAATAAATAAATAAATCTCTTTTAAAAAATCCCTGGTCCCTGCTGGATTTTTTCTGTCTTTTAATCTCTTTGTTCTGCTGTCTGTCTGATTTCAAATGTACTGTATTCCACATCACTGATTCTTTCTTCCACCTGTTTAAAGCTGCTGTTATGTGCTTCCCATGCATTTTTTTTTTTTTTTAGCTGAAAAGCTTTACATCAGTTGTGCAAACAGCATTAGTATTTCAGAGTGTTGGCTGATGGCAAGGGAATGCCAGTGCCTCAGTACATGGGGCAGTAAATGAATGGGGCAGTTAAGTCGAGCATGTGCGGTGAGCGCTCCTCGCTGCACACAGTGGTGAATTTATCCACGCTGACCGGCAGATGGGCCACCTTTCCAGACACCCTGGCCGACCCCCCACCGCCAGGGTTAGCTTTCCAGTACACCAGTAAAGGTGCACAGCCGCTTGTTTCCACGGCCCTCAGGACACAGGCCACACTCCCGGCTGGGCGCAGGAGGCCGATGGGCAGTCCCGGCCCTAGTCCCTCCAGCGGTGTGCACACCGGGTGCTGCAGCGCTTGCAGAGGGTGGCCATCGGCTCGTCTGCAGAGCGGGTCTGGAGGTGCATGGAGCAGGCACCGGGATGTGCACATTTGGACACGGCTCTGCGGTAGAGTCAATGTTCCCCCAGGCAGCTGCTCCCCCTGGCACATGATCCGCTTCTTTTGGCTTCGGATGCTTCTGACTTGTTACCTTGCGGGTGACGTTGTGCATGTAAGGGCAGGCGAAGCAGTGGCAGCACTGTCCCTCCTCCTCGACGAGGCCGTTGCCGCAGCCCGGACTTGTATTTTCTTCTTTCTTGCATTTTAAAGGGCTCCAGGAGAAGGGTGCTGAGCCCTCCTGACGGGCTGCACCTTCACGGGAGCAGCCCCCGCGAAGCCCTGCTCGCAGCGGGCTGCGCCACAGCGCGGGCTCAGTTTGCCGGTCTGGGGTCCTCTGCTCCTGCTCCAGCATCAGCAGTACAAGGCGGCTCTCTCTCTCCCGTCCACTTGTCCCCGGCCCCCGGCTCCCAGCCCCCGGCGGGGCGTTTGTGGAGGGGGCTAGTGAAGGAGCAAATGACAGACGAGCCTCCACCGGCTCTCGCCTGTGCCTCTCGGACCCCGTCCCCCATTCCGGGGGCAGCCCCCCCGCGTCTCCTCCCCCTTCCTTCTGGGTGGGCACAGGCCCGACTCCCTAAGGCTCAGGAGAGACAGAGGGGAGGCCTCAGCCAGAAAGCCTGGGAGGGCCTAGGAGGCGGGTTCCTGGGAAAACAGAGCCAACGGGGTGTCTGTCAAGAGGAGATTTGGGGAGTGGACTTGGCCCAGTGGTTAGGGCATCTGCCTACCACATGGGAGGTCCGCGGTTCAAACCCCGGGCCTCCTTGACCCGTGTGGCGCTGGCCCACGGGCAGTGCTGATGCACGCAAGGAGTGCCCTGCCACACAGGGGTGTCCCCCGCATAGGGGAGCCCCACGCATAAGGAGTGCATCCCGTAAGGAGAGCTGCCCAGCGAGAAAGAAAGTGCAGCCTGCCCAGGAATGGTGCCGCACACACGGAGAGCTGACATGACAAGATGACGCAACAAAAAGAAACACAGATTCCTGTGCCACTGATAAGAATACAAGTGGACAGAGAAGAATACACAGCGAATGGACACAGAGAGCAGACAACAGGACGGGGAGAGGGGAGAGAAATAAATAATAAATCTTAAAAAAAAACATGCGTGGGCATGCATGTGCCCTCATGTGCACAGTGTGTGTTCGTGTGTGTGTGTTTACACGTGTGTGTGTATGTGGGGGGAGAGGCGGCAGTGCCTGGCCCCCTGGCCCCGAATCCTGGCGTGGTGAGTGGGGAGAAGGGGCTCTGAGGGCCTTGAGGTACGTCCCCAGCGTGGACCCGGCAGGACCCCCTGGGCTTGGCCCGCTGCCAGGGCTGCAGCCCCAGTGCCCGCCGTGCTGACCCGCACAGAGCAGAACTCCTCTCCAGGGGGATCCGACGCAGAGCCGGGTAGAACGGGCTGGGGTCCACGCAGAGCCACGAGGCACCTCAGGGGACACGGGGACACTGCCCAGCAGACACTGCCCAGGCTGTGTTGCACAGGCTCCAGCATCCACGGACGAGCAGGGGGCACAGCCGACAGGAGCCCTCGCCCTCGCTCGCGGCTCCTCATTTCAGCACCCAGGGCCCTGAGCCCCGGCTCCCCTGGCCGCCCTCCTGGTATCTGCAGGGGTGGAGGCAGCCAGTGCCGCTGGGTCAGGGGCGGCTGGGGCTGGGCAGCCCTGGGGGGCTTCTTTGGATGCCCCCTCGGGGAGGGCAAGGTCGCCAGCACAGCCCACGTCCACACGCCCCGCTGGGCGCTGCAGACCCCTGTCCCCTTTCTGGGCTCCCCTCGTTTAGACCTGGGGGTGGAGAGGGGTCTTTGGGGCGAGATGTGGCACTGACTTCAGACTCAGGGACAGTTGATGAGACCTTGATCTCACGGCAGAGTCCCCCGTTGTCTGGGTCCTGTGTGAACCGGGGAGCACAGGCGCAGGGGTGCCGCGCCCTCACCCAGCACGGAGGCTTACAGGGTGCTCGGTCCTCCCAGGAAAGGCTCCTCCAGCAGGTCCGCCTGCAGGTGAATTTTCGCTGCACGAACATTTTTTTGGCACGTTTGTTCTGGGCTTCCACACTGTTTGCTGGAGGCGGGGTCCCCCGGCAGGGTCAAAGCAGGTGGCGTCTTCAGGACGCTGCAAAAGAGCCCCCGAGGCGCGGGCCAGGGCCTGGGCCCCGCCACTTCACCAGAGCCACTGCACCCAGGTGCGGCTCCCCGGCCACGCGTGCACCACCCACGGGGCACCGCTCCAGGCTCTGTCCCCTGAGGGGGTCCCGTGTGGAGGAGGAGCCTGCGACCCCCAGTCAGAACGCAAGAACCACTGCCCTCACTTCTCGCGCCACCCCAGCTTATGGGAGGGTGAGGCAGTTTGCTCTCTAAAACTTTGTGGGGCCTTAAAACAGAACTCACACATGCACACACACGCAACCACGCATAGCTGCACATTTGCATGCACACACACACGAACTCATACGTGCAGGCACATCGGCATGCACGAACACATGCATATATGCACATTCGCATACACATGAACCCATATGGGTGCACATTTGCATGCATGCACACACGAACTCATGCATATGTGCACACTTGCATACACACAGGAACTTGTGCATATATGCACATTTGCATGCACACATGTACATACAAACTCATGCATATGTGCACATTTTCTTACACACAAGAAGACATACATATATGCACATTTGCACACACGCGGGCACACATTGACACACGCGTGCACTCACACACCTGCACACAGGTGAACCGGCAGGTGTGACAGTGACTCCCTGACAAGCAGTGTCCTTTTGTTACTTTGGAAATGGAGAGAACACAGGACGCTCTCAGGGCAGGAGCCTCGAGGTGCTCGTATTTCGGGGTGCATGGTTCAGACCTGGGGTACCCCCCATCCGTTCTGAGCCTGGGAGTCTCCTGCTCTCCTCACCGCCCCGGCCCCGTGCACCTGGTGGCCAAGGTCGAGAGGGAGCGCGTGGCATGCACCGCTGGGAGTTCGGTGCCAGCCAGGCCTGCGCTGCCCACCCATCGCTCAGCGGCTCATGCCCCAGGCCAGGGGTCCTTACCAGGGCTCCACGGACCCCAAGGCGTCCACGGAAAGATTGCGGGGGCTCTGTGAGCTTGAATAGAAAAAAGTCAGCTTCCTATCTTCATTTTCTCAGATAACCGAACTTGAGCGTTGCCTTCCCTTAGGAAGGAAGGTGATAACAGGAGGATTCATTTCACCGACTGGCAGAGGGGCCCCTGGATCAAGGAAGGGGGCGAGGCCCCCGCCCTGGGCTGTCACTCACTCGGCAAGCGCGTGCACGCCGTCCTCCGCCTGACCCAGGCCCATCTTCTAGCCGGGCGAGGGGCGTTTCCACCCGCGGCCGGCCCTGCTGTGATTACAGAAAAGGCCGCCGGGCCTGGGGGGAGCTCCGTGGCTCCTGGACACAACGTGTGCAGTTGGGAGCCAAAGGAATTCTTTAACAGTCTCCTCACCCTCTGTTTGCTTTTTGTTCTTCTTTACTTCTTTTTTAAATGATACATTCAAAAAATATAAGCAGTCCCCATATACACCCCCACCCCCTCCACACTCCTCCCACATCAACAACCTCTTTCATCATCGTGGCACATTCACTGCACCTGGTGAACACATTTTGGAGCACTGCTGCACCACATGGAGAGTGGTTTACATTGTAGTTTACACTCTCCCCCAGTCCACCCAGTGGGCCATGGCAGGACATACAATGTCCAGCATCTGTCCCTGCAGCACCACCCAGGACAACTCCAAGTCCTGAAAATGCCCCACATCACATCTCTTCTTCCCTCTCCCTGCCCTCAGCAGCTCCCGTGGCCACTTTCTCCACATCAATGCTGCAATTTCTTCCTTTACTAATCACAATAGTTCCATAGTAGGATATCAGTAAGTCCACTCTAGTCCATACTCTCTGTTTGCTTTTTGGAAGTAGAACCATGTCAGCTTTTGGTGTGAAGTCCTGGTTTGCTTGATGCTTTCCAGAAAAGTGCCTTCTGTGGTATTTAGAGCTGACCTTTTTGAGTCCGTGCTGGTGTTTCCAAAACGTTAGCATAAAAAACTTATGTGGATATACATTTCAGTCACAAAATTACAGGAGCAAAAATTGTAGCTTAATTTGTCTACAGGTGATCTTGCTTTTTATCCTGAACCCCACTTCTGTCTCGTGGCAGAAAACCTATCTATACCCGACTGCAAGTAACCTCGACTTCATGAGCAGCTACTTTGTGCTTAAGATGAGTGGAGACAGAATTTTCTCTCTTCCCCTTTGACGGCATCTCATTGCTGGGGCTGTGGGGCTGGTGGGGGGCTATATGGGGGGCAGGGGGCCGGCGTGGCCCAGGGCTTGCCCCTCCCTGCGTCCTCGGCCTGTCCACCTCACTCCCACTCCCCCTCTGACCTTCGCCGTGTACCTGGCTTTGGCCAACGGGGTATTAGCAAGTGAGAGGGCTCGGGCGCGACGAGCACTTGCACAATGACACTTGCTTGCTCTTGCCCTCGCCACGGCCAAGAGGAGGAGTTGAGCCCAGGAGAAGGAGGCAAGCCCTGGGGCAGAGCTGTGCTGCCCGGCCACGCCAGCAGCCCCGACGTGCCCCACGGGCCGCCTGCCCAGCCCTCGGCCACCGCAGGCACCCGCGCGAGCCCGGGTAGCGAGAGAACCCAACCTGCCTGGAGCTCCCCCGTCCCCGAGCTCTGTCTCCGGCAGAGCTATCCTTGCCCTCGTGGGCTGGTCTTCTCTTCCCTGTTTGTTGTTTTTTTAATTTAATTTATTTATTTATCTCCCCTTCCTCCCTCAGTTGTCTGCTCTCTGTGTCCATTTGCTGTGTGTTCTTCTATGTCCACTTCTATCTTTATCAACAGCACCGGGAATCTGTGTTTCTTTTTGTTGCGTCATCTTGCTGTGTCAGCTCTCCGTGTGTGTGGCGCCATTCCTGGGCAGGCTGCACTTTCTTTCACACTGGGTGGCTCTCCTTACAGGGCGCACTCCTTGTGCATGGGACTCCCCTACGCGGGGCCAGCTCCACGCGGGTCAAGGAGGCCCGGGGTTTGAACCCTGGACCTCCCATGTGGCAGGCGGATGCCCTATCAGTTGAGGCAAGTCCGCTTCCCGGTAATTCCTTTTTTTCGTTTTTATTTGTAGGAGGTACTGGGGATTGAATCCTGGACCTTCCGTATGGTAGGTGGACGCTCTATCTGCTGAGCTGAGTCTGCTTCCCGGCCCTTGCTTTCAAGATGAGGGATTGGAGAGGAGATTCAAGAATCAAAATTTTTTTTTTTTATTAACAACTTTATTTCAAATTCACAAAAAGAGCAGAAGCAGGCAGCTCAGCAAGCCCGGGAACAGTACTCCCAACACGGGCTCTCCTGGCACTTTCCTCTCATCCAATCCCAGCTGCTGACTCAGTTGGCCCTCTCCGTTCAGAAAGACTCACAGACGCGCACCGATTAGTTAAATGACATAGTCAGGGTCTCCTTATTCGTGAAAAGAAATACTTAATCACATCAGAATCAATTTTTACCCTGGAAAGCCAAGGCCTTGGCCCCGTGGCTCTGGCTTCTTCATCTTTCTGGGCCAGCGGGTGCCACAGGGTTGACAGGGAAGGTGCTAACTTGACGCGGTGCGTGACAGGGACCTCAGTTAACGACACCCGATTTGTCTCTGCCACAAGATTATGAGTGAACCAAGAGCCTCTTTTGATTCAAGGCGATTGGCCAGTGAGAACCTGGGACAAAATTGTTAAAGACTGAGCAGAGAGCAAGGCTGAGCACCGACTGGGAGCACTGAGTTCCAGGCCCTGGGCCTCTCCGACCCTCAGTTTCCTCATCTAAAAAGCCGAGGCTGACATTTTGCTCCCACCAGCTCTGAAGTTCTGCGATGCCAGTAAGCTTCATTCCAGGAACGGCTCAGGCTGGACTTCCGGCCTTCCTCCCGGGTTCTAAATGCGCTTGTCTGGCTCTGGAATTGTTGGCGTGGAGGTGGCCGGGGATGTCAGGTGGCAGCTGCACCCTCGCAGACCTCAGAGCGAATAGGAAACAGGGCAGGAACCCAGAACGGGACAACCCAGCTCAGCAGCATGAGCCGTGCCCCAGCTGAGACGTGCCGGAGCCCCGGGCCTCTGGGCGCAGAAGCAGCTGTGAACGGGAACTCCAAGGTCCTCCCAAGATGAGGACAGACGGGATCAGGTGGACCTTAGACCGGGGAGACTGGGTCCGAGCGGAGGACGTTTGGACATGGGAGTCTGTCCACGCCACACAGATGGCCCAGTGATGGAGACAGAGTGATGGCAAGTGTAGCAGTTTGATGTGGTTATGAATTCCAAAAGTAGATACTGGATTATGTTTGTCATCTGGTCTGTACCTGGGCGTGATTCAAGTTATGATGAGGGGGAAGTGGACTTGGCCCAGTGGTTGGGGCGTCCGTCTACCACATGGGAGGTTCGCGATTCAAACCCTGGGCCTCCTTGACTCGTGTGGAGCTGACCCATGCGCAGTGCTGATGTGCGCAAGGAGTGCCCTGCCACGCAGGGGTGTCCCCCACGTAGGGGAGCCCCACGCGCAAGGAGTGCGCCCGTAAGGAGAGCCGCCCAGCGCAAAAGAAAGTGCAGCCTGCCCAGGAATGATGCCACACACAGAGAGCTGATGCAGCAAGATGATGCAACAAAAAGAGACACAGATTCCCGTGCCGCTGACAACAACAGAAGTGGACGAAGAATATGCAGCAAATAGACAAAGAGAGCAGACAACTGGGGTGGGGGTGGGGGGAAGGGGAGAGAAATAAATCTTAAAAAAAAAAGTTAAGATTAGGGCTTTGATTGGACCACGTCATTAGGGCGTTGATAAAAGGCATGGCAGAGGACAGAGTTGAGGGTTTTTGAGGTTGGAGTTTGACACTGAAGACTTAAGCTGGAACCCTGGGAAGTCAGCACATAGAGGAAAAAGAAGCCAGCCCCAGGAAGAGAGGAACCCTGATCCCACAGAGAAGCAAGACCCTGGAAGGGAGGAACCCAGGAAGCCTGAGCCCTGGCAGACGTCGGCAGCCATCTTGCTCCAAATAGACTTTGGTGAGGGAAGGAAATTTTGCTTTATGGCCTGGGATCTGTAAGCTCCCACCCCAGATAAATACCCTTTATAAAAACCAACCGGTTTCTGGTATTTTGCATCAGCACCCCTTGAGACTTGAGAGAGCGTCCCGCTGACCCCGTGGCATTTAACTTCCAATAACTGCTGCTCCTAAGCCGCCTACGGGTGGCATTTGGTTAGGGCAGCCCTGGTCGCCTGGAGCCTGTGCCAGGTCTTAGGGGACACAACAGTGGCCTAACAGTGGGGACCCCGTGAGCAAGGAGCACAGGGGCCTGGAGGAAGCTGTCCCACGGTGGGTTTGATGGCGTGGGTGTCACTGCCCCTGCGTTCCCAGCTTCCATGTAGCATCTCCAGCTGGCCGGCCTCATCTCTTTTGCCTCATGGACCTAGGAAGGCTGCAGACGCCCAACATCTACTCTCCCACAGCACGTCCACAGGGCAGAAGGCAAGGTGGGGGACTTGAGCTCTTCTCTCATTTGCATCAGGGAGAGACTCTTCCCCGGAGGCCCCGCCTCCTGCAGCTTTCTCCTCCATCCCATTGGGCCCCACGCTCACTCCCTCATCAATCACCAGCAAAGGGAAGCAGAGCCTGTGACTGGCTTGGCCAATCAGGGCTCACCCCAGGGGCTGCCGTAATAATTAGGTAAGGCTGGGGGGCCTGTCGGCAGCTGGCAGGACCCCCTTACCCCCCACTGCCCCCACCCTTGGGTTCTTAATTTTGGCTTCATTTAATTGTTCCCATAATGCTGAGCAAATCACTGCTTCTCTGACCCCATTTTTGGCATCTGAAAAATAGGGGGAAAAGTGACCAGTGCCACGTCCAGAGCTCTGGGGACGGTGCCTGGCGCAGAGCACAAGCTCGACCGGTGCTCGGACCCTCCTGTGCCGTTCCGGATTACGGCAGGAGCGGTGGCCCCGCTGAGCGCCCCGTCCCTGGCTCTCAGCTCCATAAGCTCATTTTCCACGACGAGACACCGCAGAGCCCACACGCCGGGCTCCGTGTTCCCTGCGGGTCACGCGTGTTGGTGTCGGGCGGTGGCTGGCACTAGCTCTGTCTCTGAGGATCTCATGGGGAGATTTGGCATGGCGGCCTCTCGCCATGAGGGGTTTCCCGGCCAGCTGCGTCGTTGGTCCTGCTCTGGAATCAGACTTCGAGAGGGCACGGGGGCACCTGCTGGGAAAAGGCGCCTCCTCCGCGGGAGGGTGAGGCCGGCCGTGTGGGCGCCCGGCTGCCCGGCAGCAGCTCAGACGCGCAGACACCGAGCTGAACTCCCCCCCAGCCCACCCTCTCCTCTCCCACAACCCACTCTCATCCTCGCTCCCCTGCACGTCTACAAAACCTGTCTGTGCTGCTACCACCTGCCCCTCCCCAGTCCAGCTGTGACGGCAGCTGGGCGATCGCTGAAAAACGGGGCGCCACATCGCTCCACTGCTGCCCTGCCTGCGGCTTCCTGTCGCCAGCAGATAAAATCCCACCTTTCCCTGGCCTACCTGGTCTCCTGAGCCGGCCCTACCTGCCTGTTCAACGATGGGGAGCTGCGTGTTCTCCAGCAGGCAGTGCGGGGCCCTAAGCCCCGGGACCTTTGCACGTGAGCGTGTTTGGAAATAAGGCGGTGATGGGCAGAACCAGGCCAGCTCAGGCGGTGCCATTCTGCAGTGGGTGGGCCTTAAGCCAAGGTGAGAGTTGGGCTCATGGGGGGGGGACACGGGCACAGATGGAAAGGGGAAAAGGGCCCGCGGCAAGTGGGACAGGGGACACGAGGGTCGCCAGCAAGCCGCTGCAAGAAGTGAGGGGGGGCGGGGACGGCTTCTCTGCTCCAGACTTCGGGGGACGCCCGGCCCCGCCGACTCCGCGCCGCAGCGTTCAAGCCTCACCTGCCGTGCGGGATGGCGGGGATGGCGTGAGGTCCTGTTCAGGTCACACAGGAGCCCTCTGTCCTCGGGGCTTCCGCGGGCTTGCGGCGACGTGGGGGCTTGGTCCTCGCCCGCGCTTTGGCTGCGGGGTGGCCCCCACCGCACCCCCCCGTCCTCCTCTGCTGGACTCGTGCAGCTCAGGACACGGCCTTGACTGCCCTGGGACCCTGCGGGCGCAAACCCATGAGGACGCAGTTTTTAGGTAAGGTGAGGCCAGCTCGTGGGGGGGCGGGTCTTAATCTGGACTCCTGGAGATGACACCCCGGGGTGGCGGGAAACAGACACAAGAGCCAGGGAACCCCCGAGAGGGCCGCAGAGCTGGGGGAGAAAGCGTGGCCTTGCCACCCCCGCCCCCGGTTTTGGACGTCTGGCCTCCAAATCATGAGCCAGTAAATTCCTGTTGTTTAACCCAAAACCGGGGTGTGGGGTTTGCGGAGGAGCCGAGGCGGAGCAGGCCGCCTGCCCCCTGGGGGAGAGCTGGTTTCCCCTACGAGCCCCGTCTTGCCCTCCTGGCCCTCAGGAGCACCTCCGCTCAGGTGCCCGTGGCTCGGCTGGACCGAGGCCCGATGTTAAAGCCACAGCGAGACTCGGCGGCCAAGAGCCCGGGTGCCCAGCTGCCCGAGCCCGGCTCCCCTTCCCGGGGCTTGTGACCTGCTCGGCCTCAGTTTGCTCAGCTGTAAAATGGGGTAGTAAGAAACTTGCCTCCCAGGGGCATTGTGGGTATTGAGCAATAAGAGACTTGAAGTGCTTTGTCTGGTACCTGCACAATGGTCAGTATGGTGCTGCTCACTCTGATTGCTGCTATTCCCTGGGGCAGTCAGGCCTGGCCTTAGGGCAGGCGGGGCAAATTGCTCAGGCCCCCTGCCTGGCTGACTGGTCAGCTCCCACGGACGCTCAGAGTTTAAAGTGCTATGGGAGGAGTGGCGGACTTGGCCCAGTGGTCAGGGCGTCCGTCTACCGCATGGGAGGTCCGCGGTTCAATGCCTGGGCCTCCTTGACCCATGTGGAGCTGGCCCATGCGCAGTGCTGATGCGCGCAAGGCGTGCCGTGCCACGCAGGGGTGTCTTCACGTAGGGGGGCCCCATGCGCAAGGAGTGCGCCCTGTAAGGAGAGCCGCCCAGCGCGAAAGAAAGTGCAGCCTGCCCAGGAATGGCGCCACACACATGGAGAGTTGACACAACAAGATGACGCAACAAAAAGAAAACACAGATTCCCATGCCGCTGACAACAGAAGCGGACAAAGAAGACGCAACAAATAGACACAGAGAACAGACAACCGGGGTGGGGGGCGAGGGGAGAGAAATAAATAAATAAATCTTAAAAAAAAAAGTGCTGTGGGCTCAATTTGTTCACACTCTGGCTTATTTTCTGAAAAATAATTTGCAGTAGGATATAAGAAAGCAGACAGGAAGCTCTTAAATTCAGTTAAAAGATCCAGAACAGGGTTGTTATTTTTAAAAAGTATCAAGATAAGGCTGAAATTAGAAGGCAAATGTGCAAGCTACAGGGGCCTGAGTGTGGCGTTGCTCTGCAGCTTTGGTTATGAAAGCCAGAATTTCCAGAACAAAAAGAGGAATCGAGCCACTATGGGGTCCATGTGTGCTCTCCACCCCCTCATCGGGCTCACTTGTTTAATTCATAGCCTGCTTCTTTCGGGTCAGCAGTCCTGGTTTTAGTCTGTTCCCCTGGGAACCTGCCCTCCAACTGGCTCTCCCTTCCTGTCCTCCTTTCCCCTGTGCTCTCTGGGCTTATTTTCAGACATCTTTTCTTTGTGAGCTGCAGGTCCTAGCACTTCCTGGCTGGGCAGCCAGTGAATGTCCTGGGCTGCTCCTGGCTGCTCCTGGCTGGGGCCAAGGGTGGGCAGCCAGGTTTGGGGGCCAGTGTGGAAGGAGGGTGTGCCCGAAAGCAGCCAGGCATGTTGGCTTCTGGCGCTGAGCTACGGGCCTGATGTGACTGCCTTCCTTACTCCTGACTCATCTGTAATCTTGCAGTGAAGTGCTCCCAGAATCACATTAATTGCCTTTACTACAGCTGGATGGTTCATTTAGTCTTCCTAATTTGGAGGAACCATATGGTTAAACCCCTATTTTTATTTTTTTTAGTAATTTCAGGTATTAACCTTTTTTTTCCTTTTCCCCTTCCCCCGCCTCCCCTGCCCCAGTTGTCTGTTCTCTGTGTCCATTTGCTGCGTATTCTTCATTTTGTTTGCTTCTGTTGTTATCAGCAGCACTGGGAATCTGTGTCTCTCTTTGTTGCGTCATCCTGTTGTGTCAGCTCTCCGTGTGTGCGATGCCATTCCTGGGCAGGCTGAACTTCTTTCACGCTGGGCGGCTCTCCATTTGGGGCGCACTCCTTGTGCGTGGGGCTCCCCTACATGGGGACACCCCTGCGTGGCACGACACTCCTTGCGCGCATCAGCACTGCGCGTGGACCAGCTCCACACAGGTCAAGGAGGCCCGAGGTTTGAACCCTGGACCTCCCATGTGGTAGGCAGATGCTCTATCCACTGGGCCAAGTCCACTTCCCCTATTTTTATTTTATTTTTTTAAAGATTTATTTATTTATTTAATTTCCCCCCCTCCCCTGGTTGTCTGTTCTTGGTGTCTATTTGCTGCGTCTTGTTTCTTTGTCCGCTTCTGTTGTCGTCAGCGGCACGGGAAGTGTGGGCGGCGCCATTCCTGGGCAGGCTGCTCTTTCTTTTCACACTGGGCAGCTTTCCTCACGGGCGCACTCCTTGCGCGTGGGGCCGTGGGGCTCCCCCACGCGGGGGACACCCTTGCGTGGCACGGCACTCCTTGCGTGCATCAGCACTGCGCATGGGTCAGCTCCACACGGGTCAGGAGGCCCGGGGTTTGAACCGTGGACCTCCCATATGGTAGATGGACGCCCTAACCACTGGGCCAAAGTCCGCTTCCCTCCCCTATTTTTATTTTAAAAGCTATTGTAAACTTTGGAAAATACTGTGAACTTTGGAACGCTAAAGCCAAAGCTGCCAGACATATACTTACCCCGTCCGCATGCACCCATGCCATCACCCGTGCCATAAACTGTGAGGGCTCAGCTTTTGGTGGAGGAGATGGTGGAGGTGGTGGTGATGATGGTGGTGGAGGTGGTGGTGGAGGTGATGGTGATAATGGTGGAGGTGATGATGGTGGTGGAGGTAGTGATGATGGTGGAGGTAGTGGAGATGGAGGTGGAGGTGATGATGATGGTGGTGGTGGAGGTGGTGGTGGAGGTGATGGTGATAATGGTGGAGGTGATGATGGTGGTGGAGGTAGCGATGATGGTGGAGGTGGTGATGATGGTGGTGGAGGTGATGATGATGGTGGTGGTGGAGGTGGTGGTAGAGGTGATGGTGGTGGAGATGGTGGTGGACGTGGTGATGATGGTGGAGGTGATGATGGTGGTGGAGGTAGTGATGATGGTGGTGGTAGAGGTGATGGTGGTGGAGATGGTGGAGGTGATGTTGATAATGGTGGAGGTGATGATGGTGGTGGAGGTAGTGATGATGGTGGAGGTGATGATGGTGGAGGTGATGATGGTGGTGGAGGTAGTGATGATGGTGGAGGTGGTGATGATGGTGGTGGTAGAGGTGATGGTGGTGGAGATGGTGGTGGAGGTGGTGATGATGGTGGAGGTGATGATGGTGGAGGTGGTGGAGGTGGTGGCGGAGGTGATGTTGATAATGGTGGAGGTGATGATGGTGGTGGAGGTAGTGATGATGGTGGAGGTGATGATGGTGGAGGTGGTGGAGGTGGTGGCGGAGGTGATGGTGATAATGGTGGAGGTGATGATGGTGGTGGAGGTAGTGATGATGGTGGAGGTAGTGGAGATGGAGGTGGAGGTGATGATGGTGGTGGTGGAGGTGGTGGTGGAGGTGATGGTGATAATGGTGGAGGTGATGATGGTGGTGGAGGTAGCGATGATGGTGGAGGTAGTGGAGATGGAGGTGGAGGTGATGATGATGGTGGTGGTGGAGGAGGTGGTAGAGGTGATGGTGGTGGAGATGGTGGTGGAGGTGGTGATGATGGTGGAGGTGATGATGGTGGAGGTGGTGGCGGAGGTGACGGTGATGACGGTGATGGAGGTAGTGATGATGGTGGTGGTAGAGGTGATGGTGGTGGAGATGGTGGAGGTGATGTTGATAATGGTGGAGGTGATGATGGTGGTGGAGGTAGTGATGATGGTGGAGGTGATGATGGTGGAGGTGATGATGGTGGTGGAGGTAGTGATGATGGTGGAGGTGGTGATGATGGTGGTGGTAGAGGTGATGGTGGTGGAGATGGTGGTGGAGGTGGTGATGATGGTGGAGGTGATGATGGTGGAGGTGGTGGAGGTGGTGGCGGAGGTGATGTTGATAATGGTGGAGGTGATGATGGTGGTGGAGGTAGTGATGATGGTGGAGGTGATGATGGTGGAGGTGGTGGAGGTGGTGGCGGAGGTGATGGTGATAATGGTGGAGGTGATGATGGTGGTGGAGGTAGTGATGATGGTGGAGGTAGTGGAGATGGAGGTGGAGGTGATGATGGTGGTGGTGGAGGTGGTGGTGGAGGTGATGGTGATAATGGTGGAGGTGATGATGGTGGTGGAGGTAGCGATGATGGTGGAGGTAGTGGAGATGGAGGTGGAGGTGATGATGATGGTGGTGGTGGAGGAGGTGGTAGAGGTGATGGTGGTGGAGATGGTGGTGGAGGTGGTGATGATGGTGGAGGTGATGATGGTGGAGGTGGTGGCGGAGGTGACGGTGATGACGGTGATGGTAGATGTGGTGGTAGAGGTGGTGGCGGTGATGGTTATGGTGGAGGTGATGGTGCCAGCACCACCACCAGCATCACCTCCACTACCACCTCTGCCATCGCCACCATCACCTCCCCCTCCACCACTTCCACCACCACCGTTACCTCCACCGTCACCCCCACTACTCTCCCCACCACCAACAACCATTGCTACGACCCCACACACACCAAACACAACACCATCATCACCAACACTCATCCAGGTGCCTAAAATTCCTCCACTGCAGCTTTATTCCTTTGACTTAGTCCTTGCTTTCTCCAGCCATTCTCTCTGCAAGCTTTACCTTAGTATGACCTGCTTCTCTCTATACGTCCCTAGGAGTGCGAGCCCGACAGGGAGGGGAGGGGAGAGTGTGTGCACAGGTTTTGCAGGTTAAACAATGAACGAAGGAGTTTTTAAAACCTACTGACCCTCTGCAACCACGCCAGGGCTGCTGCTGTTGACATGTGTCTATCTGAAGATGCCACAGAGCCCTAGAGGGGGCTGTGGAGAGTGGCCCCCATTTCCCTTGCAAGGAGCAGCTCAGAAGACGGAGTTAAGCCCTACGTCAGTGGTTCGTGAATCTTATCAGGCATCAGAATCATCCAGAGGGCTCCTTAAAACCTATATTGCAAAACAATAAAAAATAAACAGAACAAAACAAACAAACCACCTCTCTTTCGGGGCCCATTCTAGAGTTCCTGGCTCATAAGCCAGGGTTCAAACCCCAGGCCCCCTGACCCGTGTGGAGCTGGCCCATGCGTAGTGCTGATGCGCGCAAGGAGTGCCGTGCCACGCAGGGGTGTCCCCCGCATAGGGGAGCCCCACGTGCAAGGAGTGCGCCCCATAAGGAGAGCTGCCATGCATGAAAAAAGCACAGCCTACCCAGGAGTGGCGCCGCACTACACAGAGAGCTGACGCAGCAAGATGACACAGCAAAAAGAGACACAGATTCCCGGTGCCGCCGACAAGAATGCAAGTGGACACAGAAGAACACACAGCAAATGGACAGAGAGCAGACAATGGGAGGGGAAGGAAAGAGAAATAAAGAAGAAAGAAAAAAAAAGGGCACGTCAGGTGAGTTGAGCCAGTCATTTATTCAGGGAGGGAGGGAAGATAAATGGGAGAGAATAACAGATCGGGGTCCCGGGTGGAGAGGAGGGGATTGGAAAGTGCTCAAGCGGGCTGATTTACAGGCTGCAATTCCCATCATAGATGATAAATCTCCAGGTTCACTGGCGTGGCCACCGGCAGAGGGAAAACTGTGCAGCAGGCAGGACCGGCCCACAGGCGCGCGCACGAGAGCGCTCAGGCCCGCGCGCAGCCTTTTGACTGTTGATGATCCCACCCGGTTGCTAACTTGCTAACGGCAGGGGAGGGTTCCACCTGCTCACCACTCTGATGGCTTCTTTCTCCCATCCATCCCCCAGGGGGGCCCAATGATAGGTCCCCAGGGAGTATCCGGGGCTTCTCCTGGCTTCCAGGAGGAGTCTTTGTTCTGGATAGCAGAATCCTGGGGTGCGGGTCCGCCAGCAGCCATCTGGGGGCTACTGAGGTCCCCGTGGGCTCTCTGCCAGGTTCCAGGCCCGTCTATGGATCCCCTGGCTCACCAGCCGGCTTCAGTGTTATGATCAGGGAACTGAGGCTTTAGCAAAGCTCCTTTGGGCCCCGTTCCCCACCCGAGAAACGCGGCGGTTGGATCGGGCCATGTCGGGGGTTCCTTTAACCCCAGCTGTGGGATTCTGCAGGCAAAGTGTGGGTGGCCCTGGATCGTGTTGGAAGACACGATGCACACCTGAGCCCACGATGCACACCTGAGCCCACGTGCACCTCCACCTGAGAAACCACCTGGCCCTGCACCCAGGTGGCAAATGGAGCCCCGGCTCCAGGCCTCGCCTTCCCGCAGGGATCGCCCTCTTGGCCGCCAGCCCTGTCCTGGGCAGAGGGGACAGCAGGCAATGCCACGGGTGGTGCTGCAGGCTCGAGGGTCCTAAGCTGGGGCCCCGCCTCGGCACCGCGGCGCTTGGGTTGGATGGTTCTGGGTTGCAGGGCGTGCGGCCCAGCTCGCCCCACCCACGGGACCCAGCAGCAGCCCTGACCCTGCCACCCGCCGCTGGTGGCAGAACTGCCCCTGCTGGGAACCACTGGTCCGGGGCTCGCCCTTCGGTCCCGATGAGGCTAGGAAGGGTCGTCCTTATGTGGCGTTTGTGCGTGTGTTTGCTCCTAAGTCCACGCTCGGGGCCTGGGGGGGTGGACAGGCAGGGGGATGGGTCCTGCTGAGTCTACTGATTTATTTTTTTTAATTTATTTTTTTAAGGATACTTAGATTACACAAATGTCACAAAAAATATAGGAGAGTCCCACGTGTCCTGCTCCCCACATCTCCCACTTTCCCCCATTAACAACATCCCTCGTTAGTGTGGTGCCTGCCTTGCCGTAGGTGACACATCTGGAGCATTGCCGCTCAGCGTGGGTTACGATTCACCTTGTCGTTTACACCCTCTCCAGCCCATTCTGCAGGTTCTGACAGGATGACCACAAACGGGCAAAGTGCCCTTAAAAGGACAGCCTGACCCTGTGCACGGCAGCCAGGGCCAGTCCTCAGCAGCCGAGGGGACGGGGTGCTCCCTGCCCCCAGGAGGGACCCTGGGGAGGGGCCAGCTTGAGCTGGGGCTTCTCGGCCCGCCTGGCCCGCACAACTGGCCTACTTGCCTGGCCTGCTCTCCTGGCCTGTGTACCTGGCCTGCTCCCCAGGCATATTCCCCTAACCTGCACACCTCGCCTACTCCCCTGGCCTGTTTCTCTGGCCTGCACACTTAGCCTGCACACCTGGCCTGCACACCTGGCCTACTCACCTGGCCTACGCACCTGGCCTGCTCCCCTCACCTCTCCCCTGGCCTGCTTCCCTGGCTGGGTCACCTGGCCTGCTGCACACCTGGCCTGCTCACCTGTTCTCCCCTGCCAAGACTGGAAACTCTGCTTGTTGGCTCCCGGGTGCCACTTCTACTTCGGCCTCATGTATTGTTAGTTGGAAACAGCAGGTTGCAGAGCCACATAAGGGGGCGTGATCCCCAATTGGTTAAAATAACATAAAAGCACCCACGCGGGAAAGCCCCGTGGAAGTAGACACCAAAACGACCGCAGTCATTCACAGAAGCCTGCAGGTGCCTCCTCCCATCCGTTTGCTTGTCTACGTTTTCTCAGTTTTCTCCCTTGCACTGTAGTTACTTGCAGAAAAAAAAAGTAAAGAAAATGTGGGCATTTAGACTTTTAAGGTAGACATTGAGAACCCAAACTGCCGGAAACGCTGCTGTACCAGGGGTATTGAGACGGGGGGCGTGCGGGCGACCCGGGGCCACGCCGTGGGGAGGCGTCGCTCTGCGTGGACGTCACTCGGGGGACGCACGGGGCGGGCACGGACCTGGCCCTGCCAGAGGGCGTGTCGGAGAGTCGGGTGGGGGCCGGCCGTGGGGACAGGCCAGGGAGGAGGCCCAGCAGTGGCTGTTGTCCAGGGAGGGCCAGCTCGCACGCCCTCCAGGGGCCATGGGGGGTGGGGATGCGGGGGGAGAGGAGGGGAGATGCGGGAGAGGCACGGGGGGCCGGGTGGAGGATGCTGGGGCCCAGCAGGGCCATGTGGCCCCGGGTGGGAGGACGGCTGCACTCGAGGGACCCCTCCCCTGGCTTCTGACGGGCACAGCCTGTGCTGTCTGGGCCCCCCCGGGGCGCCCCCCATTTCCAGGGGCCAGGCTCGGGCGGGGGGCCGTGCCATCCTGCTCACAGCCGCAGCACTGCCAAGTGGCCCAAGGGACCTGGCTGGGACGGTCCAGCCTCGGGGAGCCCTGCCAAGCCGTGCGTCCTGGGAAGGGGGCACCGTGTGGGCCCCCCAGGCTGGTGCCCGGGCCTGGCCCCCAGTGGGTGGGCTGGCAGGAGGGTCTCCGGGGGCCGCATTGTGGCCCCACGACCTGGGGGCCCTGCGGCCTCTGGTGGGAGCAGCAAGCTCCAGGCAGCCACCCACTGCCCAAGTTTTCTGGGACAGCCTGGGAACCCGCTTCCCATCAGTGAGGAGGGGAAATGGGGGGCCACCGCAGGGGCGGGGACAGGCATGGCCTCCCCAGGGCCAAGTCCCAGCTGACCTGAGCACCCACTGTGTGCAGAGCGGGTGGGGGGCTTGGCAGGGGGCCAGGCGGAGAGGGACAGCCGGCAAAGGAGCCATGCCTTGGGGCCAGGGCAGCGGCACAGCCAGCTGGTCCCGGGCGGGTCCGAGCGGCAAAGACCCTGCGCGGCCCTGCGTGGCAGGTGCAGGTACGGCACGCTCTGGGTGCAGCAAGCCCGAATGGGCGCTGGGTAGAACCATGGCTGCAGGGTTTCAGTGTCTGCTCTAATCCAGTGGCACAGAGGAGGCTGGGCTGGGAAATGACAAGAACCTCCCGGAAAGAGGGCTGGGGACCTCGGGCCTGCAGGGTTATCTACCAAATGTGGGCGATGAGTTTTTATTCTGTTTTTTTTTTTTAATTAATAAAGCACTGGGAAGCGGACTTGGCCCAATGGACAGGGCGTCCGTCTACCATATGGGAGGTCCATGGTTCAAACCCTGGGCCTCCTGACCCATGTGGAGCTGGCCCATGCGCAGTGCTGATGCGCGCAAGGAGTGCCGTGCCATGCAGGGGTGTCCCCCGCGTAGGGGAGCCCCAAGCTCAAGGAGAGTGCCCTGTAAGGAGAGCCGCCCAGCGCGAAAGAAAGTGCAGCCTGCCCAGGAATGGCGCCACACACACAGAGGGCTGACACAACAAGATGACACAACAAAAAGAGACACAGATTCCCAGTGCTGCTGATAAGGATAGAAGCGGTCACAGAAGAACACACAGCAAGTGGACACAGAGAGCAGACACCTTGGGGGGAGGTGGGGGGAAGGGGAGAGAAATAAATAAAAAATAAATCGTTAAAAAAAAAAAGCATACAATTCATCCAAAGTATACAGCTAGTAGTGTCTGGTATAATCACGTAGTTGTGCATTCATCACTTCTATCACTATTAGAGCATTTTCATTATTTCAATGATAATCAACAGACAAGCAAGAAAACGTCTCACTTTTTCTAGTTAGAGTAATCCTTGCTCCCTGGGACGCAAATCCAACCGTGCAGATGACGCGCCCACCTCTCCCACCCAACCACGAATGTGAAGGTCACGACTGGTGCAAGTGCTAACTGCGCTCCACCAGCGGCCATGAAGGAAAACATCCCCGCTACCCCGCCACGCCAAGCGGGGCCACCGATGTGGCTCGGCACGACGACGAAGACGCAGCGCCTGCCTCTCCGCCACGTCAGGGCTGCCGGCCTGTCCCTCCAGCACTGGGCTCGTGTCTGCTGGAGAGCGGAGGACTGGACCCCGGGCCCCGTTGCAGGCGCCTCTGCACGCGTCCCAAGCACCCATCAGGCTGCCAGCCTGGCGTTAGACTGTCCAGCCTGGAGGTCAGGGCGGCGTGGAGATGGCCTCGAGCGTGGCAGATGAGCAGACAGCAGGAGCGCCAGCCTGCCACGCTCCTGCAGGCCACCTGATTAGCTTCGCAGGGGAGTCTCTGAAGAAGGGCTTCTACCCTGTGTCTCTGAGCACATGTAAGCTCTCCTGCTTATTTTTCACTATTCATTTTTCTTTAATAAGTGATCATGCCTCATCAAATGAGAATGAACCAGAAGACCAGGAAGAAATATAAAACCAGGCCCTAAATCACTGCACTTAGCCAACAGGTGAGCTTCCTGGGAACTGTTCTCAGTTTCCCCAGAACACACACAGTTCCCCAGCAGCCTCGCTCGTTAGCACAGGTGAGTGTCGCTGCTGGCAAGGTGCTGACTTCCCTGTCTACACTCGCAGCCTTGGGTAATTAATCCTGAGAACACCAAGGCAGAAAAGTCCACATACTCGACAGAGCAGTCAACGGCTTTTGGGAGAAAAGCACTCTCACAAACATGCAAAACTGCTATGAAAATGTATTCTACTAACGTTCACGGGCAATTTCAACAATTTGAAAAAACAATTTTACACTGTACTTTACCTGGCTCATTTTCCTTTGTACTTTACAATTTGTTTTATTTTTAAATATACGACAATGAGGCAAAAATACACAACATTCTCTGTGAACCAAACCTAGGAGGGATTAAATCTTGCCCTGAAAGAGCTAAATTCAACGGATTTTAATTACAAAATATCCCGTGGGTTTCCTCTTTAAAAAGTTTATGTTTTCCCCTTAGGTGACAATGATTACTTGGCAAGGTTCGCCCCCCACTATCCGGAAGCTGAGCTAAGGTGGGACGGGTGGGTGCGCCTCTCCCCTGCAGGCCAGGCAGGGCTTCGGCTCCCTGCCAGGCGCAGCCCACCCAGGCGCCCGCCTCCGGGGCCACCGCCCTCACCCACTGCCCAGGTTCCTTCCGGCAGGCTGCCAGGGCCCTTGCAAGGCTTTCCCATGCCCTATTTTTCTTTCCCAGGTTGCTCAGAAATCAGGTTTTCTGTACTCTGAAACGACAGCAGCCCCTGGATGCCTTTTCTGGGTGGCGGGAAGTGGCTGGGATGACCCGAGGCCCGGGCTGCCCGCCCTCCCCGCCGCGCCGCTTCTGGCGGTGAGATTCCACGGGGAAAGCTTCCCGCTCCTGCCGCGGCAGCCCCTGTGCCGTGGGCTCAGGCAGGAAATGGAAACGGCTTGTGTTACTGTCTTAAAGCATCTCTAGCGCTCGGCTTCCGTGGAATGGATGGCTTGTGGGGAGATGATGCCTGCTCTCTTCCTTTTCAAGTCTGCGAAAAATGTCATCCTGGTTATTAGGGCGATTAAAACTCTTTATGCTCCAGGAGACAAATGTGATTCTGTTTGTCATCCTCCACCCCAGATGAAGACGCCAAAGAAGGCAAACTTGAAATTCCATAACATTTCCTCTCCCACATCCAGCACATTCAGAACTCAACACACAGATGGTAATGCACATCAAAAATAACATTATCTGCTAAACATTCTTCCTTTCCACTAACCAATTTAACAACCTGCCTCTGGTATAAAAGGAATCGACAGAGGACTCCATCTTCTGATATCTGAATTCCGGCTGTAGAAAAATACCAGTTTTAGTCGTCTTGCTTGCATTCATTACCGTCACTTTTAAGATCCAGCTGGAGCCTCTGCGCAGTACCCGGTCCGGGGCCCTGGTCCCATGGACCTGCCCTCAGCAGGCGGTTGTGGTCACGCCAACCCAGAACAAGAGAAGGAACGTCCGCGGAGAGGGTTCTGTAAACCGTGAGGACACGGGGCCCGGTGGGGCGGAGCAGATCACGGCCGCCAGGGCCGCGCCGCGCTGGCCACCTCCCTGTCCTCTTCACATGCTGCAGTCGCCCTCGCAGTGCTTCTCTCCTTGCTCTCAGCTTCAACTTCTCCTTCATCTTTTAGGGACTAAAACTTTGAAAATGGAAATGAAATAGATCCCAAATAACCAGAAATGACCTAATTGATTGTAAAAGACTATTTTGTTATGCTTTTTCTTCCATAAAAAGCACAGCAATGCTGGAGCCAACCCATAAACCTCCCCAAGTCTTGGGGTTCCCAGGGCCTTGCCTTCCGGTAAAGCCGGTCAGGCAGCCACGTGAGGAGCACGGCTTTGTTCAGAGGTGGCCAGGCTGGCTCGAGGGCAGGGCCTGCAGAGGAGGCTGGCAGTGTGCTGGCCGCGGTGTGTCCCCCCAGGCCCAGGACGGCACTGAGGGCAGGGCCTGCAGAGGAGGCTGGCAGCGTGCTGGCCGCGGTGTGTCCCCCCAGGCCCAGGGAGGCATCGAGGGCAGGGCCTGCAGAGGAGGCTGGCAGTGTGCTGGCCGCAGTGTGTCCCCCCAGGCCCAGGACGGCACTGAGGGCAGGGCCTGCAGAGGAGGCTGGCAGCGTGCTGGCCGCGGTGTGTCCCCCCAGGCCCAGGACGGCACTGAGGGCAGGGCCTGCAGAGGAGGCTGGCAGCGTGCTGGCCGCGGTGTGTCCCCCCAGGCCCAGGACGGCACTGAGGGCAGGGCCTGCAGAGGCGGCTGGCAGCGTGCTGGCCGCAGTGTGTCCCCCCAGGCCCAGGACGGCACTGAGGGCAGGGCCTGCAGAGGCGGCTGGCAGCGTGCTGGCCGCAGTGTGTCCCCCCAGGCCCAGGGAGGCATCGAGGGCAGGGCCTGCAGAGGCAGCTGGCAGCGCGCTGGCCACAGTGTGTCCCCCCAGGCCCAGGGAGGCATCAAGGGCAGGGCCTGCAGAGGAGGCTGGCAGTGTGCTGGCCGCGGTGTGTCCCCCCAGGCCCAGGCTGGCTCGAGGGCAGGGCCTGCAGAGGCGGCTGGCAGCGTGCTGGCTGCGGTGTGCCCCCAGGCCCAGGGAGGCATCGAGGGCAGGGCCTGCAGAGGCGGCTGGCAGCGTGCTGGCCGCGGTGTGTCCCCCCAGGCCCAGGGAGGCATCGAGGGAAGGGCCTGCAGAGGAGGCTGGCAGCGTCCTGGCCGCGGTGCCGCCCGCCCCCACAGGCCCAGGGGCTGGCGATGGGCAGCCCTGCCCCCGAGGGGCTTACAAGACAAGGGTCTATTAAACAGAACTGTGGCTAGTAGGATTTCTCCTTTATTATTCCAGATTAGCTACAGATTCTCAGCTTTTCCTGCCCAGGAAAAAGAAAAATCTGAATTCTCGCTGTGGTTTTAGGTGGTGCCCCTTCCTCCACCCTGGGAAGCCTGGCTCAGACTACCCACGTGGACCAAATGCCCTCGCGCTTGGTCCCTGCTCCTTCTCCGTGATGACTGAGTTGAAAATGAAAGATGGTAAAGAGTTCTTGAGAAATTCAACAATTCCTTCCTTCTCATCTTGGATTTTTAACAGGTGACACATGAATTCCAAACACTGATTACACCTGTTTAATTCACAATACAGCAGGTTTAACAGGATAACATGGTCTAGAGAAAAATGTTACATTATGCACTTGACATTTCATTAATTTTTTTTCCCTTAAAACTAAAAGATTTCATTATAACAGATTGATTTCAAATGTACTTTTATTAAACTCGATTGCTGGCTAGTTAAACCCACAGCAATTATAAATAATACAATTAATATTCAACCAGAGCTTCCTTCTCTGGACATATTAACATATGAAAATATTTCTCCTCATTAAAGTTTTTAAATTTCCAATAAAAATAATTACATGTAGACATTACCTTCCATCTGGCCTTGTGCTTTGCTTTTTTAAAAATCAGAGAGCTTGGAGGACGGAGAGGTTTGTATGGAAGGACTCACGAGTGGCGGCTCCGTGAGGCGGCGATTACAGCGACTACTTAGACACAGCGCCAAGCGGCAACTGGACCCCAAGACCAAGGATGAGCGGTCAGGGCTCAGGAGCCCAGAACCAGCTTCTTGTGACATCGCCGCCCGGAGCCCCGCTGCACCTGTCACCACGGTCTCTTACTGGCTTTTGTCTCCAGCACGAGACCTGACCAGGTGGCCTTATCTGGCCGTGAGGCCCCAGGCCGCAGCCCTCCTGGCCTGGCAGAGCTTTCTGGGCCCAGCTCGCGGAGCACGGCCTCCAGGTTCTGACATACGACAGGAGAGGCTCCCAAAGCTCATTTAAGCAGACCTGCTCGGTACCACTGCTGCTGGAGCCTGTTTGTAAGGGTTTTCCATATAACTTTATTAATGCTCTCTCAGGTAGGAAAGTTGGCTCAAGGGTTACAGCCATGAACAGAAGTGTTCCCGCCCCGGGCGCCCCTCCACACAGGCAGTTCTCTCTAGAATTATTTTTGGACAGTCCTCCTAACTCTGACTGCCATACCCCCGACACACACACACGCCCTGCCCAAGTCCAGTTTAAAGCAAGCGGACAGCGCGGCTGGGGGACCGCAGGCCCCAGCCAGCAGGCTGGCAGCTGCACCCCGGCTCGCCCCGTCTGCACGTCCTGAGGCCCCCCAGGCCCTCTGCTGGGGTGTGGTCCCCAAAGCCACCCTTCCTGCCATTCTCCCACGCTCGTCTCATTTGGATTTCAAGGCTTCCTCCCAATCAGCGGTCGGTTCCGAGTTCTTGGGAATTGCTGGAAATACTGACTGCATTTTACTTCGAAAATCTTTCATCTGAAAGAAGGAAAAAATCAGTCACCAAATGTTAAGAGAAAGGGAAACGAGCCAAAGCCATTAGAGACGGACACTTCTGCTGACAGGATCAAGCTTCCTGGCTCACGGGAACACAGCACAGAGATCACCTGAATACCAGCAGCAGGCAAGGGCTCTAGTCCAGCCACCTAGAGAGAAAAAGGAAACACACTCCAAGTAGAAATCTACTGAGCCTTAAGTAACATAAAACTCCCCTCTGAATCTGAAGGCAGCACGCCCTAAGTTGTCAGTATTGATTCCCCGCCAGCAGAACAGGATGCAGTGTTGGCAAGGACGCGGCCGCAGGATGGAAATTCTGTGCATTTGAATAAATGAATATACTCGGGTCATTCAGAATTAGCAGAAAGTTACGGCGAGTTACAGAGGGAAGGGGTGGAGAAAAGAAACAGTGGGTGTTTAATAACGTGTTGAGGGGCAAACGAAGGGATGGCAGGTGAACTAGACGAGCTCGAGTGCTGGGGGCGTGCTCAGGGCTTTTACCACCAGCAGAGGTCGCTCTGCATCTGGGAGTCGGGCCAGGCAGGGGTTGGGGTCAAGTTCAGAGCAGGCGGTGCGAGCACACGCCCAAGTGCACCGGAGCCCTGGCCCCGGGCCAGGCGTACACCCCTAAGGGGGGCCCAGCCGTGGAAGCTGGGCAGTCTTCACTTTAGAGGGCACCGGCCACACCCCTGGCTCATCTGTGTACTCCACGTGGCCCCGCGGCAGGAGATCCTTCTGGAAGCGCTGCGCCCTCGCTTACTTCTGCAGCCCACGGCCTCGCCGAGCCTTCCTGAGGGTACAGAGCTCCTCGGCCAGCCAGCCGCACGCAGTCCCTTTGAGCGTCGGCGGAAACTCAGGCTGATGCTCACACCCAGTTGAGGTGAATCTTTACCTTTTTCTAATTCTCGGGGTGACATTGGTTTGGGACTTGTAACTTGTAGACTTTCACGCAGTCACTGTAGCACTTAGAAGGACAGACGCTGGCATCAGCCAGACTTCAGTTCCAACCCTGGCCCAGCCGCCCGAGAGACTCTGCAAGCAGCAGTGTCCGCAGATGTGGACGGAGGTGCAAGGACATGAGACGAGGCCATAGAGCGCGGGGACCACGTGCTGAAGCACCCAGCACACACTGGGTGTCGCTGTGACCCCTCCCCCGGCGCTCAAGCAGCGGGTTCTAGGAACAAAGCTCCTACGTGGAGAATTGTTTAGAAGCAGATGGCCCAGGTGTGGTCCGTTGTTTAAATGTTCTGCACTGAAGAGACACAAGGTTCTCTACGCTATGTTGCCAGCCGGGCACCGCGCTAGAAGGCGCACATGCCCGAGGGCTGGGGGTCTCCCCCAGCCCCGCAATGCAGCTCTGGAGCGCGTTCTGTGGCTCACCTCTGGGGGAGGGTCTCACGCAGGCAGGGCAGTCTGGGGAGCAGCTGGAAATGCGGGGACGCGGAGCTCTGGTTGTCACAACCACCGGGGACCGTCTGCCCTGGGGGCAGGGATGCGCACGTCCAGGACAGCCCACAAGAACTGCGCAGCCCCGGGTCTGGCAGCGCCCCAACGGCGGGACTAAGTGGCCGGCCTCTCGTGAGCGCAGACATCCCTGGCAGGAGCCTGCAGCGCGCCGCCGGCCCCTGCTGTCCCCCTCCCCGGCCAGGCCAGCGTCTGCTGCGCTAAGTGAAGGTCACTGTCAGAAGGGGACCACGTGGCCGGGAGGTGCACACCTCACCTCCACTCCTCAGGGACAGGGACGTGGTGAGACGCTGCGCGGGAGGCCGCGAGGGTCAGGAGAGGTTAAATGTTATGCCTCTAATGTTACTCCATTCCCATAGCTGCTTTTTACTTATTTTATTAGAGGTGTGGGTATGCAGAAAAATCATGTAGAAAATGGAGTTCCCATATACCCACCCCAAACACACAATTTACCCCATTAACTCTTGGCTTCAGGGTGGTTCCGTTGTTAAAATTAATGAAACATTCTTATAATTACACTATTAACTATAGTCTGTAGTCTACTGTAACTTTTTAGAGATAACCAGTTTACGTGAGCATTCACTGTGTTGGAAAGTCCTTTTTTTTTTTTAATTCTAGTAACATATAAACAACCTAAAATTTCCTCTGAACCACATTGAAGTATATAATTCAGTGGTGGTAATTATACTCCAATGACATGTGACCACCTTTCCCCCTTCCCCCCCAAAAGAAACTGAGCATCAACTAAGCACTAACCCCCCCACTCCCCTACCCCAAGCTCCTGGTAACCTACTTGGATTCTAGTTTCTGACTTTGGGTTGGCTTATTCTAATCTTGTATCGGTGCGATCATACAGTGTTTTTGTCTGGCTTATTTCACTCAACACAATGCCTTCAAGGTTCATCCACACTGCCACATATATTAGAATGTCATTTCTTTTTAATGAAACCCCAAAACAGCTGAATAATATTCCATTGTGTGAATACCCCACATTTTGTCTATCATCGGCTGATGGACACTTGAGTTGCTCCCATCTTTTGGCTGCTATGGCCATCAGTGTGCAAGCACCTGCTCAAGTCCCTGCTTTCAACTCCTTTGGGTATATACCTAGGACAGGCTAGCTGGGTCACATGGTAATTCTACATTTAACTTTCTAAGGAGCCGCCAAATTTCTTCCACAGCAGTTGCACCATTTTACATCCCTACCAACTATGAATGAGTGTTCCTATTTCTCCACAGCCTCTCCAATACTTGCCATTTTCCATTTTTCAAATAGTAGCCAGTCTAGCTGGGTATGGAATGGCATTGCACTGTGGTTTTGATTTGCATTTCCCTCATGGTTAATAATGATGAGCATCTTTTCACTTGCTTTTTGGCTATCTGTATATGTTCTCTGAAGTAGTAGCTACTAAAATCTTTTGCCTATTTTTAAATTGGGCTTTTGTTGTTGAATTGTAGGATATCTTTACATATTCTGTATATTAAAACCCTTTTGGGTTATCTGGTTTCCTAATATTTTCTTCTGTTTTCTTTCATAATGAAGTCCCATTGATCTATTCTTTTTCTTGTGTGTGCTTTTGGTTAAAGTTTAAGAAACCATTGCCTAATACAAGGTTCTGAAGATGCTTCTCTAAGTTTTCTTCCAGGAGTGTTACAGTTTTGCCCCTATATTGGTCTCTGATCCATTTTGATTTTTGTATATGGTGTGAGATAGCATTCTACCTTCATTCTTTTGCATTTGGTTATTCAGTTTCCACATTCGTTTCATTTGTTGAAGAGACTTTCTTTCCCATTTAGTGGACTTGGAATCCTTGTCAAAAATAAATTAGCCATAGATGTGAGGGTTTATTTCTGAATTCTCAAAATCAATTCCATTGATTATGTCTGTCCTTGTGCTAGTACCATGCATTTTGATTACTGTGGCTTTGTAATGTTTTATTTTTTTTTAGATTTTTAAAATTTATTTCTCTCCCCTTCCCCGCACCCACACCCCTCAGTTGTCTGCTGTGTCCATTTGCTGTGTGTTCTTGTGTCCGCTTCTATTCTTGTCAGTGGCACCGGGAATGTTTGTCTCTTTTGTTGTGTCATCTTGCCACATCAGCTCTCCGCGTATGCGGTACCATTCCTGGGCAGGCTGCACTTTTTTCGCACTGGGCGGCTCTCCTTACGGGGCGCACTCCTCGCATGTGGGGCTCCCCTACGTGGGGGACACCCCTGCGTGGCAGGGCACTCCTCACGCGCATCAGCACTGCGCGTGGGCCAGCTCCACATGGGTCAAGGAGGCCCTGGGTTTGAACCTTGGACCTCCCATGTGGTAGGCGGACGCCCTATCCATTGGGCCAGATCTGCTTCCATGTAATATGTTTTAAACTGGAGAAGTATGAGCCCTCCAACTTTGTTCTTCTTTTTCAAGACATTTTTGGCTGTTTGGAGCCCCTTTCCCTTCCATATGAATTTGACTGCTGGTCTTTCCATTTCCACAAAGGCTATTGGAGTTTTGACTGGAATTGTGTTGAATCTGAAAATAGCTCTGGGTAGAACTCACATCTTAATATTTACTCTTTTCTGAGCCTGTGTTTTCTGGCCTTAGGAAATTCCCCATTTATAGGAATTTGAATGCCCCCTCAATTTCCTATGAAATAAACTCGCCCATTTCGTAAAGCAGGTATTCCCTTGCACCAGGCCACTGACTTGTTTCCTCCAGGCTTTAGCTGTGGGCACGCTGCTTCTGCCGACAGGGCGAGTTCTGGGAGGGCGAGCCAGAGGGAGCCGCCTCCTTCCACTCAGGCTGCCGACACAGAGGCACTGTAGTATGGCACAGGGGTTCCCCTGCTCCTTCCGGAAGAGGCGGGGACCCCCACAGGAGCGCAGGCTGGCTCCCTGCTTCGCGGGGAGGGCGTGGAGCAGGGTGCCAGAGCTTCTCCTGCCCTTTCCAAAGCTGTGTTTCTAGGCTCAGCCCTCATCAGTTACTGCAGCCCTCCTGAGAGGGACGGCTCTGCCCGATTTGCTCTTCAGACTCTGCAGGGGAACAGTACCTGGAACATCTTACGCCACCGTCTCGGCTGACTGGAATCCCCGAGGTCTTTAAGAGGCAGGACAGGCTTGTCACACAGCCAGAGTGCTCAAACACAGATGCCACGAGTCCTCACCCTGTGCTGGGCCTGCTGCCTGTTGAACACTCCCAACAACCACGCCCCTACTTCCAGGTATGACAGAAGCGCAGACAGCCCAACAACGTGACCCGTTTCACAGATGGCGAAGCAGGCCAAAGCTTGACGTGTCGTTGGTGCACTGCTCAGGCGTGTACCTAGGACTGCTGCACATTTACATGCATGTCTTGCGGGAGAAAAGACTTGAAAACGTTTGGTCTAATAGTGCGCTGAAAAATTCTTAAAAGCTTCAGGTTATGTCCCCAGTTTAACCAATTTCAGAAAATTCTTACAGCTTCGATTTTAATAAACAGGCAGTTATTGGAATTAAGAGCTCCAAGTTTTAAAATGCCTTTGCCATTGACAAGCTCACTTAGCCTATTTCCTTGCAGATACTGGACTGCTGACGGCCTAGTGCTGTGGTTAAAACAGCAAAGGCTTCACAGGATCCACTCTTGAGAAAGTCTTTGGACATGAAATGATAATTTTCAAGAACCTGGTAATTCAGCTTCCTGACCAAACAGAATAATACCATATAATGCTGATGCCAGAAGGTACAGAACGTGGTTGGCTTATAAACGCGACTTGAACAGGAACAACAATGCCTGCCATGTGGGATCCTCTGAGCTGGGCCCCGTACCAAGAATTATACTATTATTTAATCTTCACAACTGGAGGTGGTGGAAATGATGACCTCCAGTTACGTATGACGTTACCCTGTCCACGGAGATGCAGCTGCTGAGTTAGTGTCACTGCCTGACCGAAGCAGAAGCCAGGGCTCTTTCCTCTGGTCACTCTGGTTCTGTGACCTGGAAAGACATGGCATTTCCATGACCTCCACCCACAGACTGGTGTCACTAAAATAACTCTGGAGCAGACACAGCCGACCTCTTGCAGGGGCGACCGTTTGGCTGAGAAGGGTGTGGCAGGCCTTGCCAATGCTCACCGACAGCCAGTACTCGTCTCCTTCTGGATTCAGGGAGGCCTGGCACGGCTCAGCAAGCAGGGCTCGTGCAGACGATGGCTTGTGTCTCCCGTGGTTAGGCCTGTGACATCCACACGGGCCTGAGCGGGGTATGCTGATGTGCTTACGTTCACAGCAGGAGGCTGGCGGAGTAACGCTTCCACGTGCCGCTCTGAGAGCGAGCATGGCCTGGACGAGGGCCCGGCCAGCCTCACTGGCTGCACGGCCGCGCCGAGTCACAGCACCCAGTCCAGAGGCCAGCCAGGCCACCGATGAGGAAGGAGCAGCGCGAAGGCCAGGACAGCCCCTGGGAGCCCACCTCACGACGGCCAACACTCAGGAGCAGAAGCTTCCGTGGCCCTGGACGAGTGCCAGGGACCACCCCGGAGCCTCTGCAGGCTGCCGAGACCCGGCCTGAAGGGCAGCTGATGCCAACGGGTCAGGTTCTGGGGGCGGCTCTGGACTGTGTCCCTTCCCTGCCACCGCATGACAGGACCACCCGCCTCTGGCCGCAGGCCTCTCTCCATTGCTTTGGGCCCTCCTGCGTTAAATGCTGATGGCTGCCAATCCCATTAATTCCCCATCTTAACGTAATGACCCCACCTTGGTGTGCCCCGTTTCATAACGCCTCCTTACGGCCCAGCTGACAGGCTGTCACGGGAACGAGGGGCCCCGAGATGGCTCCGTTACGGGGAGAACTTCTTCTGTCTGCTCTGATGAAGGCAGAAAAGGGCTTCTTCTCTAGCAAGTAAATCCTGGAGTCAAAGCTTTATGAACAGGTATTCCCTTCAATATTGACACGTATAACCGGCCAACCCAGACCCCTGCAGCTGTTTCTATTTTTAGTATGCCTGCCAACTAAAAAGGCTTAACTACAGACGGAAGTAAGGGTAGCTACTCCGACCTGCGACCCTGGCGGAGGACGCGGTGATGTGGCGTCCCCCGGCAGCCTTCTGCACTGTTTCCTGGCATCCGAAGGAGAGAGGGGGCCCGTGTGCTGCTGGCCCAGCCCCCGGGCCTTCTGTCCAGAAGGACCCCACTGCCTGTCCTGCAGGCACGACATGAGCCACAGGTGCAGAGGTCAGCAGGGGCCTGACACCAAGGGGAGGCGCCGACTGCGAGTCACCCCAGTACTGAAACCTCACCCGGAGCGGTGGCCACTTCTTTCTAGGGCTTGTGACCCCAAGTCCCAGTTAAAAACTTCCTCTCCAGTAGAAAGACAGTGATGCAGTCCTCTGCTAAAATGCAGATACATGTTACAGGGCCTTAAAATGGCAGTTCTGAAAATGCTCAAATCAGATTATTGAATAAACACTGGGTAGCATTTACATGCCTCACCTAACCCCTTTTTTCTCTGGTCAGTCTTACAATCAAATTTCTGAGAAGAAATACATGAACTTCATAATCCATATATAAACTTTACCTCTAGTGAAATGGAAGTCCTAACAAATCCAGTAAATTGGACTACAGAAGCCCCTGAAGCTGAATCCTGCCCGCGTGGTGGTTCCTCAAAGCCGCCGCCCCGCGCTGAGGGAGCAACGCGCCCCTAACAGAGCTCCTGGTTCACGCGGCCCCCGGGCAGCACAAGGTTCGGTTCTAGGACACGGAATCCCGACAAAACGGATGACTTAGAGCCAGGACCAAAAGCTCCTCTCATCCTTCCTGCCACGGAAACGCGGCCCAAGAAGGACGGAGCAGGGAGAGGGCGGCGGAAAGGGCTGCAGGGGGCGGCCTGGGGTCTGCGCCGTCCCTCGCCCCCGCAGAGGCCGGCAGCCCCGTCCGCCCCCGCAGAGGCACAGGCTCAGGGACGCCGCAGGCGACCGGCAGTCAGTTACAGGAGCCATCCGCCAAGCGGAAAACAGGAATTTAAAAAATGATAATGCTAGTTTAACAGAGGCCAGCGTTTTGGGGGCCTTTCTGAGGACTGACTCTGACAGCTCTCACTCCTTTGATCCCAGTCGTAACAAGAGCTGATTGAGCCTGATGCTAAGGTGATTCCTTTGGCTGGTCATCTCCCAAGATAAGTGTTCTCGAGGACGAAATTCAAGGATGCTACAGTAATTGTCTTTCTAGAGTCTGAACCTCTTGAGAAACAGCCTCATGATGGCTGCCTCTTCAGTTTTCCCCCTTAGACACAAGAAAATCAATTTGGAGGGGAAAAGACAACACTGCTCTCCTAAATAAAAATGTCCCCAGCAAAGCAGCTTCTATTTACAAGCCTTGGGACAAGAACCAAGCCCTGAGAGCCGACACGCAGACCTAGGGCAGACAGGCCGGGGCAGGGCTGTGGAGAGCCGGGGGCTCGAGGGCTCCTGGTGACTCTCCCTCTGAACAGAAGTGGACGGAGACCCTCATCAGGCTGTGTGCTCAGAGTGAGAACGACTTGGCCGGCAGCGCGGGCCGCTGCGTCGGGGAGGACCGTGCAGGTGAGGCCAGCGCCTCGGGGCCCGGCACGGAGCCGCCCGCCCCACTCGTCCTCCCCCGGAAGCCACCGCCCTCCTCCAGGAGCCCAGTTCCAACACCCGTCCTCTGCTCAGTCTTCTCCTGTGGGCTCGGCCCTGCTCCGCCACTGTCCCTGTGCCCCCTTCCATGACGGTGCCACCCCACGATTAAGCCTGATTCTTGGGGGTCTCACCGCAGGGGTGCGCCCGTCCTCTAGGACAGTGCTTGCACAGGGATGGAGAGCACGTCTGTGGAGGGCAGAGGAGGAGCTGGAGGACGGGAAGGAGGCAGACGCGGGAGGCGAGCTCCACGGGCCTCCACCGAGGGGCGACGCGGCTGGGGAGGGCCCGGCTGGCGTTTCACAGCAAGGTGGATGCGTACATTTCAAACAGCCATGCTGACGCTGGAAGACTTCTTAACTCTTTTCAAACTATTTCAAAGCCAATATCTACCTTTGCCAGATTAAAACACACCAAACAAAGCTGTGCTGTTAAAATTTGGTCATGTATAAAATTTTAAAAATTCTGTGTTAGAAACATACCCAAACAAGTATGCAATGGAGAAAGCACACATTTATAAAGTATTTTATGAGTTCTAGTCTTTGGAAAACTTAAGAAAAGTGACCAGCAGCCGGTGGAGCTCAGGAGTTGAGCGCTGGCTCCCCACATCGAGGTCCTGAGTTCTATCCCGGTCCTGGTAGCTCAAAAAAAGCCAGCACACCAAAGTCTGGATTCGCAAAACAAGCGTGCAGTGACAGCAGTGTTAATTACTGTGACAAGCTGGGTTGAAACAGGCCCTAAACCCACCGCAGAGCACTTTATGAATTATTTAAGAAGTTGTCTTTCTTCAGAACGAACCAGGGGCTTGTCGTTCTGCTGCTCACAGACACTAAGGCTGCCCAACTCTGGCCCTTCCGGGGGGTCCCGCAGTTCCCGCGCCTTTGCTGGCAACGTGGGAACGCCCGGGAAGGACAGAAGAGCCCCACAGCTCGCCTTCCAGGAGGCTAAAGGCAGAGGGTCAACCAAAGGGAACACGGATCAGCTTCCTGTCACGGAACTTAAACATTACAAAATGAACTGGAGCGCACTCTGTAGATTAAATGGGTTAACTGAATCTAATTTTTGTTCTTTAAAGGCATCATCTTACACATGATTTTTTTCCCCAAAGATTTATTTCTCTCCCCTTCCCCCCCACTCCGGTTGTCTGTTCTCTGTGTCTATTTTGCTGCATCTTCTTTGTCCACTTCTGCTGTCGTCAGCGGCACAAGAATCTGTGTTTCTTTTTGTTGTGTCATCTTGCTGTGTCAACTCTCCATGCATGAGGCGCCATTCCTGGGCAGGCTGCGCTTTTTTTCACGCTGGGCGGCTCTCCTTACGGGGCGCACTCCTTGCACGTGGGGCTCCCCCACGCGGGGGACACCCTTGTGTGGCAGGGCACTCCTTGCGCGCATCAGCACTACGCATGGGCCAGCTGCACACAGGTCAAGGAGGCCCGGGGTTTGAACCGTGGACCTCCCATGTGGTAGACGGACGCCCTAACCACTGGGCCAAGTCCGCTGCCCTTACACATAATTTTTGATGCAATGTAAAAAAGTCACGTGTATTAATCATTTAAAAAGAAGAAAGTAATGTGGCACAGGAAGTGATAAAGAGTTAAAAATTCCAAATCCTATCTAAACATTGAGAAGGTTTAACTCTCTATGGACTTGAATTGCACAGGTGCTGTTTATTAACTCCCCCGCTTTTCCTCTGTGACTGGACTAGGCGGAAGAACACACTGTAGTCCACAGGAACAGTGGCCCTATTCGTCTAAAACCAAACGGCACCAGGACTGTGTGTGTATGTGGGAGTTACTTCCAATGTGACACAGAAACTTCAGTTACCTGTATAGAAAATTCAAAGCTACAACTCCATTCCGTCAAGGTTAGTAGTTAATTTTCCCAAAGACTGTATCTGGGCAAAAAACAGGGTGAGCAGAGGCGCGTGGGTGGGGGCAGGTCAGGCCGGGGGCAGCGAGGACGCACGCGGGGGCACAAGCGGCTGAACGCGCGGGATTTCTAAGCGCGACGGTGCAGCCCGCACCCCGGCCCTCCTCCACGCTGGGTGGACATCCTGTGGGGCCGCCCCGTGGGCTGCAGGAGGTTTAAGTGTCCCTGGCCTCCACCCACGAGGTGCCAGCAGCACTGTCCCCCTGGTGACAACCCGAAGTGCTCCCCGACACTGCCAGATGCCTCTGCCTCCTCAGCCGAGGAGCGCTGAGCTAGGGAGCCAGCGGGGACTCGTGGACACTGCACGAGCTCGGGCTTCATCCCAAGGGGAGAGGGCACCCCGGAGTGGAGGCAACAGGGCCGGGTGTCACTCAGCAAGCATCTTCTAGATGCCTACTGTGCAGCAGGCAGGTACAGGTGCTGAGAATATAGTAACTCACAGGATAAAGGTCTCTGGTCTCTTAGAATTCACACTCGTTCAGGAAGACAGATAAAACAAGAGCATGGACAATGTAACTTCATTTTGCAATAGAAACTAGGATAATGTCAGAGAAATTGGGAAGCAAGAGTGACCAGGTGCTTTAGATGAAATGGTCTGGGGAACTTCTTGGAGAAGGTGAAATAAATGTGAACTGAAATCCTGAATGGCAAAAAAAGAATGAGCCACGCCAAGATCAGATTCCTAGCAAAGCGGGATCAGGGCCCCCAGAAGGCCGGTGGTGTGCTGAAGGACATGGGGGCCGCTGTGGCTGGAGCACACGGGGGGCTGCGCTTACGGGCCCAAGACGAGGCCAGGGGGCCGGGGGGTAAGGGATGTGGATCTTCTTCTAGGTCCAAGGGGGGCACCAAGGGATTTAAAATAAAGGAGCGCCTGGTCTGACCTCAAGTTTAGACAATCGCCCTGGCTGCTCGTGTGAAGTGTTCTAGGAGGTGAAGGACAGGCCGGGAGGCTAGACAGGAGGCGATGTCGATGCACGAGGTGAAAGACAAACGGAGGTGGAGAGATGTGAGAGGGGTCAGGTGTGGCCAGGAGGGCCAGCAGGCAGGGCTTGCTCAGGCATCAGAGGAAGGGAGTGAGGATGGCGCGCAGGCGCCTGGAGTGAACAAGTGGGGGGAAGTGGAGGCGTTTAACGAGCTGGTGAGGAATCAAGAGTTGTGCGTAGGACATGGGTGATTTGAAATACCGGGGTACACAAGTTCCACTAACTGAGAGCAGGCGAGCCGCCAGGTCAGGGCTGACCCGGCAGCACTTGGACCCCGTGATTTTACAGTGCCAGGAACTGGATGCGCGTGTGATGCAGAAGAGTAAGAATAAAGCTGCTAGACCCTCTGACACAGCGGTCTGCCGGGGGCGGAGTCGGCAGAGGAACCAGGCAAAACCCGCCAGCAAGGGAACGGGGGTCTCAGAAGCCAGACGAGCGTTTCAGGAAGGAGAATGCCCACAGCGCCACCTGAGGCTGAGAAGGCGCAGGACAGAAGGGCAGCATAGGACCGGACTTGGCACAGGGACGGCACTGGTGACCTTGACTTACGCTGCTTCCGCGGAGGGAGGAGCGAGGGGAGACGGACCACAGGCACCTCGGCAAGGAGGCGACAAAAGGGGGCAGGAAGGAACATCAAGAGGGAGGGCGTGTGAGGTGGAGAAACTGGGGCGTGCCGAACCCGAAAGCAGGGAGAGCGAGGCTGAAGGCAGGCGGAGGAGCAAGGCCCGGCTGAATGACGGGGGCAGGCTGGCCCGGGCAGCAGCAGGGACACTTTGCCCAAGGTGACGGGAAGAAAGGCAGGCGCGGGGTCCAGGCAAGACCAGGTCAGCACGTGCGGAGGACGGAGGCGGCTCATCCCGGCAGCGCGGGAGGGGGCCAGGTGGCCAGCGGCGGAGCGGTGGTTATGGCTGGGGGCAGCACGGTGCCCCCAACTCCAGAGGCTGTGGAGGCAGCCGGGCTTGGGGTGCAGAGCCAGGCTCCTAATCAGAACAGGGGGCGGGAGAGTGTGGTCCTGAGGGGCACGGGCTGGGCTCTCGGGGGTCGCGGCCCAGGCGCAGGCCGGGCGCAGGGGGCCAGCGATGGCTTAGTGGGGCAGAGCGTGACGCCTGAGGACGTCCGAGCACCTGTGCCCAGGAGCGCAGGGACCTGGCTGGAGAAGGGGACCGGAAGGACGCCGATGAAGCCATGGGAGGGGCGGGCAAGCACCGACCCTGAGACCCTGAGGCGCGACCGTGTGAAATAAGGCCGCGGTGTTGCCTGAGTGAACAGGACAGGCCGAAGGGAAGTGGGCCAAACTATGACCTGGAGACACTGCAGACAGCACGTTGGAAAGATTTCTCCCAAAACGGTTAAAAGTATTTCAGTCAGGAAGACCCACTTTGAGAGAAGGCGTCACGTTCTGAGCTGCGGCCGATGCGTGGCAGCGCACGCGTGTTCAACCCGCCGTCTCCCTGCAGGCTCGCGCTCCGCGTGGAACAGCGGCACCTACGGCGACATCCCGGAGGGGAGCCGCACCCGAAGGCACAGGCGACCAGGGGTCCTCCCGCTCGTATCAGGAAGCTGCGGGGGCGAGTGCCGCTTTACACGAAATAAGGACAAAGAGAAAGAAGGCCCGAGCGACATCAAATCCCACTTCCTGCTGTGGAGGGCGCACGGTGAGCCTCCCTGAGGTGATCACGTCAGCGCTCAGGACAGAAAGACTTGCATGGCAGAGCTATTCTGTCCGATCCATTGGGGCGCACTCCCACTTTATCAAATGATTTGGGCTGTTTTACTTATGCCCAGAGCTGGTTTCTCCCACCCCTGCATTAAAAATTACGCGCCCTGTTCATCATCTCCCGTTTTAAACTGAGCAAGGGCCTGCGATTTGGGCTCTGCCACCTGACGCGGCTCCACGTTTCCATCCGGGCCTCTCGCCCCCGCCACGCGAGGCCGGTGCCGCTCCGACGGGATGGGAAGGAGGGGTTACAAGTGAGATGCTCTTGTCACCGCAATCCTGAATTAACCAATGCACAGCGCCACTTCCACTGAATTTCACAACGATTTCAGGAAAACACCCCTCAACCCTTAAGCTCTCTGAAGGCCCAAGAGCCTGACAGACGGCCTTCTCTGCAGGAGCAGGAGGACGCTGCGGTCTGAAGTCCCACTCAGTGTCCTACTAAGCAATGCAAAGAACAGGAAGCGAGGCTGGGGACGCTGCGCTCGGAGACGGAAGCCTGTCCCCGGGCGCAAGGCGGCAGAGCTCTCCGGAAGCACTGAGGGTGGACTAGGCCAGGCCCGCAGATGGCCCCTGCGGGTCGCTCACAAGCGGCGACCACTAGCCAGTTTGCCAGAAGACTCAACCTCAGCCTGGGAGGAACGCGTCCTTGCCAGTTAAAAGCATCCAGCGCGCGAGTCTATCTCCTCCTTAGCTATCTTAGAAGCTAAGCACTTCTAAGCTTTTCCATAATTCTATTTACATATGGGGTTCTGGCATTCACTCCACAATGCTGCTTCATTTGAGATGATTAAGTAAAAATAGTGCAGGAAATATGTACTGATAAGAGAGCCACTAGAATGGTGGTACAATCCAAAATCAGCAAAAAATCAAAAGAAAGAAGTTTGAGTGTAATTAGCAAAAAGCTGGTCATTGGTAATGAAGAAGTGAGCCTAAACATTAACATAAGAATTATATCCAGCACGGCAGTTACAAAAAAGAGCTGGAGAAAAGAAACTATTAGAGAGCATCAAACACTGGCCGAGAGGACAGGAATAATGTGACTTCTCATACAGGCGCTTTGGTAAGGGGAAAGCCAAAAATCCATTGTTAGAGGAATATTTACGCTCTATTCTATTTGCACACTTTTCTTTCTCTGCTTTAGAGGTAAGGGGGCCTGGACTCCCGAACGAGAAAGGAGCCCCCTCTGGCGGCAGACAGAGCGGGAAGCAGGCCTGGAGGGGCCGGCCAGGCTCCCACACGATCGTGAAAGCCTTCAGCGCGGCAGAGACTTGGGAGAGAAGCAGCGAAGGCAGGAGGAAGTGACTTCCCACCCATCAGACTGAAGAGCAGTTCAGAGTAACAGAAGCCACAAGCGGGGGGCAGGGTGTGTGGACAGTTGTACGCTGGCTGTCATCTCTAAATTGTACCAACTTTTCTGGAAGGCCCTTTAGCAACAGGTATCCAAAGCATTTTTTAAAAGGCACTTTGACCGACAATAACATCTTTAGTTTTTAGGACAATGTTTTGATCGAGCAAGTGCTACAAGACATCCGCCTAGAGGTTCACTGCGGTGCTTCCTGGTGAAATACTCGAGCCCAGTGCCACTGGCTGGAGGACAGGAGGTAAAAGACAAGAGACCCCCACGTACCACGGAGCGTGATGGAGACTGACACACTCCCTGGGCAAAGCTGTTCACGACAACTGTTGAGTGAAAAGAGGTTCCAGCGCAGGAGGCAGAGTGAAACAGCGTTTATACACATTTGCATAGATATGCACAGTGATTACAACTTAATGGGATTTCAGAGGACATTTGTTTGCGTCTCTCTTTCTACGTTTTTTATCTTTTTTCTTTTCTTTTTCTTTTTAGGAGATACCAGGGATTAAACCCAGGACCTCTACAGGGGAGGCAGGAGCTCAACCACTGAGCTACACCCGCTCCCTTTGATTTTTTAAAATAAGAACAAATTTATACCAAAAGAAGTTATCTTTGTTTTTAAAAAAGATGGGTCTTAAATATTTTCCTGTAAAAAGTAAACAGTGAAATATTTAAAGACAAAAACCTCTTACCCCATATAAAAGGGTAAAAAATAAGTGAAAAACTTTATTTGTGTTAATAAATTTTAAGCTTAAATCTTTGGCAAATTTAAAGCACTCACAATAACTAAGAATGTTTCATTCATGGTTGGTTACTACTGTTATGTCTCTTTTACTAACTATTGAGGTTTTAGCTCCTATGAGGGTAGGAGTTGTAAATTATCTGTAAATATTAACTGCACCAGTTATGATGCATATATTATACCCAAGTCGCAGTAAGTGTGAGCAGAAGGTGATTCTGACCTGTACTTTGAGATGGTCACCTCGAGTAGACGACAGGTCCACAGGCAGTTATTAAAATAGCACACTCCCTTCTAGAAAGCTTCAAATCATACCAATCAGACATTATTTATATACCAAGTGTTTACCTTTCAAAGGAGAAAAAAGGCAAGGTAGCCTAACCATGGGTATACACGACCCTTTCAGAAGACTTCCAAGTATCAATATCCATCATCAATAGTAAAAGATGAAAAGACCTGGGAGGTTCCTGTTCCTGAGGAGCACGAGTAACTAAGTGGCGTGCCTTCCTTGCGCTTTGGATAATGAGAACTTACGAGTGGTACCACTAGACTGAAGAGGGTTTCTTTCAAAAACTCTCTGAACTTAAACCCTCGGCCCTGCTGAAACAAATGAGCCGCTGCCCGGTCGGTGCCCTCACTGGCCCCGATGTGTCGGCTGCCCAGGATCTGCTCCTGTGCTTGGCTGCGCTAGGGGTCGATAAACCCGCAGGAAATGTTCGTAATTGTTTTCGCAATGAAGTTACCGTTGATGGAACAAATGCGACCTCGATCACAATCAAATGAAAAAATACCAGAGTTCAAAATAACCGATGAATGCTTCCTGAACAGCCAAGCCGCTGACTGGTCAGGGCAGGCCAGGGGAACTGGTGGGAGGAGACGCCAACCGATTTCCACGTGAGGCAGCGAGGGCCCATCCTAGAGCCTGGGCACACGTACCCGCTCTGGTCTGCTCACAAGGTCGCTTCCATGGAACCTCTGATTAAATGATAGGCCATTATGAAAATAAATTGATATTTACAGTCAATCTATTATATATGGTCTATGTTAAAGGAGATTCCATAGTAGTTCTAAATAAACAAAGAATAAACCCAAGATATTTTTTAAGAAACTGAAGAGGATTTTGCTTTAAGCATTTCTAACATGTTCCCTTTTGGGCCAGCAGATGTAGCTGTGAATTAAAATTGGGAAAGCAACCACTTCCGTCAGGCTGGTCTAGGGCAGCCATTAGATGGCACCCTGTTTTTGTGAACTAGATTTATACTGGAAATGTGCCACAATTCAAAGTACCTAGCAACAATTATTTGACAATGGAATTGATTTTGGTTTAGGTGCATTTATCTAGAATGAGCATCTCAATTATTTATTGAGCATTCCGACGTGGGCTATAGCTGTTCAGCATTTTCTGCCTCAGACTGCTTTCCTTAGCCATAGAAAGACACCTCCCAGACAGAGGCAGTGAGTGGTGATGAATGCTCACCACCCTAATTATCAACAAAACTCTCTAAATGCAGAGCTGAAATGCACCACATTGCTCTCTGCAAGCCCCAGAGCGGGGTCAGATGGTAAGAATGGCCTGGAAAGTCAACGAGGCAGGCTGACAACAGTGCTGGCTCAGGGGAGGCCTCAGGTACCCTGAGAGAGAACAAGCAAGCAAGCAAATGAACAGGAATACGACCACCTCTGAGACACGAGCCCGTGGAAGGGTATCCTGGGTTCACTGGATTCTTTTCTTTGGGATTTCCCAGACAAGGAGACCAAACTGATATGCCTAATGATCTAATTGCAGGGAGAGAGTATGCTTGCATTCTCTCTTTTTAGTAAAAGACAAAGAGAAGAGGATCCAATATAAGAGAAGTCCAAATACCTTTATGTTCAACAGCGCCCATCAGAAAATTTTTTTTTTCTCCCCAAAATATTTTATTTAGGCAAAAATCCTCTTGCTAGTCCTGAAAAACAAATTTCATGATCTAGAAACTAAAATAGCAGAGTCTAGCCCATAAAGCACAAGTTCTCAAGTGTATAATTTAAATGACCTAATTTTCTTGGTCTATAAAAATTTGGACTGATTCATTCTTATAACTCTCCTAAATCAAAGACTATTCAAATTTTCAAATACCTTAAAATTTTACGATTCTGTTTATGACCTACATTTTAAACAATAAGAACATAGCCTATCAACTCCACGGAGTCAATGTAAAGTGCCAACAGTTATCTTAATAGAAACTAAAAGTGCAATAACTTTTTTATGAAGTGTTTGCATTTGCCCTTACCCCAGGTAATTTCCTATGCAGTTAAGGAAGTTTTGTGAATGCCTGGACAGCTACGCTTTTATAAATTAGTACACTACAAACTGGCAAAATATAAAATACAGCACAATTTTTAAAAAGCTAATATTTCCAAGCTAAAGTAGTACAAAATATTAAAGAAACAAACAGAAAAGTAAAATAAAAAATTCACCCCCACACCCATAATTCATTCACCTTTCTCCCGCACATATTTCCCTGCAGTTTTTTCATTTGTTTTCAAAAACCTAATGTAATTTATATAGACATGAAAGCTCTTTTCCCCTTACCATTATATCACATTGAGCATGACAAATTAAGAGAAGTTCTCTTTTAATGAGAAAAGAATGGCCAGTCTGGTTATCAGTGATCTCGATCATTTATCTATTACTACGATAGGAGACGAGGCTACATTAAGATCCCTAGAAAAACCTGCTGAAAAATCAAATTCATTACCTTCTTCCCCTCACGCTGGCCCCTGTGCCTATTTCTTGCTTTTGCATCTTCTGTAAGAGAATATTGGGTAAAACCTAGGTTTTGAAGATCCTAAGACCTGGGTTCAAGGCTTGGCTCTGTCAATTATAGGCCGTGTGATCTTGGGCAAGTGGCTTAACCTCTCTGAGCCCCCATTTCCTCTTTTCTAACACAGGGATATCACTATTGGCTTAATATCAGCCAGTTATTGTGAAAATTAAATAATCTACTTTGTCTAAAATGTCTGGTAGAGTGCCGGAAATGGATGAAGAGATTCTATGCTGGTCAAAAACACAACTGGGAAAACAGCAAAAATCATCTAAGAGTCCTCTGTCACAAGTTTTCCACAACAGCGACTAACCTGTGAGCAAACTTGAAAATGAGGCAGCTTTAGGCTGCAGGAAGCAGAACACGCGGTTCAGACACACAGCACAGACTGTGGTTACTTACGCTGTGAACTCCGAGAGCTTTCCAGACGGCGACGCTGAGCACCCCAACTCCACACCACGCGTACAGCGAGCCCCAGCCCAGGGCTCGAAGGGCGAGCGCAGACCCGCTCTCGGGCAGGGCAGCCGTGGCCACGCTTCCCTGAAACCGAGATACAGGTCAGGTGGAAATAAGTAAGCCGTTTGCTTATTTCAACAGCTGCCTGGCTTTAGTTAAGTCACAATCTCTTTGAAAGGTGAAAGCTCTTTAGACAGTCACAAGTATTAGCCACATATACAGGATGAAAGCATCATCTTCCTTCACTGCCACACTACTTTCCTAAAAATTAAAATTAAGGCATCTGCATATAGAAATTGAGTTTAACGAAGCACACTGCAGTATTTACTATCCCCACAATAAAACAGAAAAATTACTTTCTAAATGAAAATTCAGTATTTCTAGTAGCTTTTGTGTCTAAAGACATGGGAGCCCCTAATCTTTTAACATTTATCCCTTAGGAACCTTTGAGAAATCAGGTGATGAGAACAGATCTATTATCCAGGCACAGGACTACCATGAGCAAGTTGTTCACAGTTCCTCAGAAAGGCACCTGCGTGCCTAAGGTTCATGTGTTAGCTTTCATTCAGTTTCAACCTGAGATGTAGCTGACATAAGCCAAACTGATTAAGAATGTTCAATCTAGCTTTATTTCCCCCAGAGAGCATTTTTATTTGGTATAACATTTTGATTTTTTCATTACATCACAGAAATAGCTGGCTGTCTGTATTTTTATAACATATACAATACCCACATTTTACAAATTTTCTTTGGGAATTTCTTAGAAGGTATAGCTGTATCAGAAAGATGAATGCTGACTTGCCTTTTATAACCCTTGTTATATAAATAACCCTTGTTATATAAAAAAAAAAACAACAGTTATTTCAAAGATTTTTGCCATGCCAAAATATTAAGATACACATTTTGTTTTTTATAAGTAAACTGTGTGTATACATCAATTCTGTATTTTCAATTATTTTAATCAAATAGACATAAACATGCTCATTATTTTTACTAACAGCACCTCATTTAATCTCAATTATTTTATGAGGATGGTGTTATACAAATCTGAATACAGCAGTTTAAAAGAAATCTAGAACTATTTTAATAGGTCATCCAAAGGAACTTCAGAGTGGATTCTTTGGTCACCTTAGCTTGCAGCTACTCAACGAATGACAAAGAAAAACTAATGTTCATCCAGCAGCTTACTACTGCTTTTCAACTCCCAAGTTGCGTCACATGACACTCGGCCATGACAATGAAAATGACATCAAGGTGGTGATCATCATCCTCCTGAGAGAACAGCTGGGCAGGCAGCCCCCACGGAAAAGCTGACCACTTTAAAGTCCTTCTGGGCTGCAACCAGAATGTGTATTCTACTTAGCACCTAGGCTCCCCGACCAGAGGACAAGTCTACTTACAGAACAATGTTGCTAAAAACAATATCATTTATTCCCCGGAAGTAACCAGAGATGGAGAGAGTGCCAAATTGGGCTTTTAATCCCCCTGCGCCTCAGTTTCCTAACCTGTAAAGGGGACAACAGTCCAACAACAGTACCTCAGAAAGCTGATAAAGCTCAGTGAGTAAAGCCCTTAGAAAAGCACCGACCACGTGGCAAGCACTCAGACAGGAGGTGTCACTGTTACCAATGTTAGAGAAATGCCCCAGGAGCAGGTGCAGCTCAGCAGTCGAGCACCTGCTTCCCATGTACAAGGTCCTGGGTTCAAGTCCCTAAAAAAGCTGCAGACAGCAACTGTCACGTCCTCTGCCCAGGGGGTATCCTTCAACTTGTGCTTGCTCAGTATAAGCTCGTCAGCAGAGGAAGAGAAACTTACATATTTAAGTGTCCAGAAAAATCGTTCCCAATTTTTTCGGTCTCAGGATTTTTTTTAGCAAAAAAAATTTTTAAAGATAAATAGATCACACAAAACATTAAAAAATACAAGAGGTTCCCATATACCCCACTCCCCATCCCCCATCCCCGCTCCTCCCACATCAACATCCTCTTCCATCAGCGAGGCACACTCACTGCATTTGGTGAACATACCCTGGAGCACCGCCACACCGCAGGGATCACAGTTCATATTGCAGGTCACACTCTCCCCCAGTCCGTCCAGTGGGTTATGGCAGGATATACAATGTCCTGCACTTGCCCCTGCAATATCATCCAGGAAAACTCCAAGACCCAAAAACGCCCCATATCACACCTCTTCTTAAAGCTTGGGTGTAACGTGGATTCTGAAATTATCAGACTGAATTTTTTTTGTACTGTTAGACATTAAAATCCATGGATCTATTATGCACTTTGAAGAGATCTTTTACACATGCATGATGATCAATCATAAAATCTTGGTTTATCAAGTCAGATGCTCTTACAGTGTTGACACTTCCATTAAACAATATTTTTTTAAACCTCGTTTATTGCCACCTATCTCATCAGAAAAGCCACTGAGTATTGCATAGCTGTCAAGCTCACAGTGGTAAATACAAGTTTTCCAAAATTCTAATTTTCACTTGAATGGTTGAATTTTATCAAGGGCAACAAATACTACAGTTGCTTATTTGGATAACGTCATTTTGTTCATTTCTGAGAAAGTGTTTGTCACATACCCACTTCCGAAAAACCATAGTTTGCGAGTTGTTCTTTCCAGTAAGAACGGTAGTTTGTGAAAGTGGCTAGTTCTGCTTACAACTTAATCACACAACTGCTTTTCCTTGAGAAAAGTATCTGACTTCGATGTATAATTGATGTGTCTTATGCCTACTTCCCATTTATTCATGCAGAATATTAAAAAGTGGTATGTTCAAGGGTTGAGATTTAATAAAAGGAAGTTTTACTGCCTTAGCAAGGATATTCTTATGCGATACTGGCTTTTTCTTCTTTAAACACTACAAGCACATGGTCATCAAGGGTACAACTGCTCGGCAGGTTGGTGCCACTGTCTCGATCATGCAGGGCAACAGCAGCTTCACCGGCCATGGCTCTGTATCACCATGCAAGCGTTACTAGAATTATGAACACAGCTTTAACCTTATGGGCTCAGATGGGGGTCTCAGGGACCCCCAGGGATCTATGGATCATACTTTGAATACTGCTTTCTTAGACCACAGAAGACATGTGTGAAACAGAATGCAAAACTGTAAATATATTTATGCTTTTTGTTGTTTTGTTTTTTCCAGGAGAGAATGACCCACTTTCATCATATTCTTAAACAGACAGGTGACCCAAAGGTTACCTTGATAGCTTAGGCCCTGAAATCAACCCAAAACGTCACGGTTTAAGTACCACTGTCAATCAGGTTTTATGGCTTTCTGCCATAAGATATATTTCTGCTCTGAAAACACTCTAAAATACAGGGAAAAAACTGACCCATGAAATTCACAGCAATGATTTGGGGAGCTCTATATAAGTCAAGAGTATTCAGAGGGGGATCCAAACACATGTTAAAATGTGGTCCCTTGTCATGACAGTATTCCTAAGACTTAAGTATGACTGTTAGATTAGCAGAGATAAAATAAGTGGAAATGGAAGTCAACTGGTTCATAATTCCACGTAACACTTCTCCTCCATAGCACGTATCAAATTATTATCATATCGTTTTTTGTAAGGATATTTGCTTAGTATGCCTCCCATGCCAGATCCTAAGCTCCTGAGAGGCAGATGAAAAAAAAAAAGTTTTGTTCTATTGTCCCTGCCTAGCAGTGTCGGACACATAAAAGTTTCCTAGTAAAAATCTGTTGAAGCACTGAGGTAATGAATAAATAAACCAAATGGAGTGGGGAGGGAAGAGACAGGAAGGCGCAAAGGGACAAGTAAAAGTGAAGGAAATTTCTAACTAGGAAAATGTGATGCCCAGGAGCACAAGAGTGCTCACTCCTGCTCATGGAGTAAGGATTTTCTTCCTTGAATAGGTAATTATCAAAATTTATAGTCATAACAACCAAAGTTTACTATGGGCTGGGCACTGTTCAGGGACTGGGGCTATAGCATCAAACAAGAGTGCACTGCACGGTCCCCACGTTGAAGGAGCCAACGTCCTGTTTTAAGATGTACTTTATTTTAATGTTTTAATATCTCTGAAGGATAGGTGCCTCTTACAATCAGTGGAGAATTTAACTGGTGTCATGTTTGTTTGTTTTTTTCTCAGCAGAACATAAAATATTGGAGCATCTTACAACTGATAACAACTCATTCAGATTTAAAGTGATGTTGTGAATAGGAAATGTTCTGGATGAGCTTTCACAGTCTTTTTCTGTTAAAATTTAAGGATGCACAAGGCTCTGTGGAAGAGAGTTTGGCGGTTCCTCAGGAAGCTAAATATAGAAATGCCATATGATCCAGCAATTCCTCTACTAGGAATATATCCAGAAGAACTAAAAACTATGACATGAACAGACATCTGCACACCGATGTTCATAGCGGCGTTATTCACAATTGCCAAAAGATGGAAACACCCCAAGTGTCCAATCACCAATGAGTGGATAAACAAAATGTGGTCTATACATACAATGGAATACTGTGCTGCAGTAAGAACTGAAACTGGGACACATGTGATAACATGGATGAGTCTTGAAGACATTATACTAAGCGAAGTAAGCCAGACACAAAAGGACAAACATTGTATGGTCTCATTAATATGAACTAAATATGAATGATAAACACATGGAATTAAAACCTAGAGTATAAGTTATTAGGAGATAAAAAGAGGGTTGAGAAGAACTACTGATGCTTAACGTATGTAGAAGTTTTAATTAACTTGACTGTAAATGTGTGGAATTGGATAGAGTTGATGGTAACACATTATAGTGAGTAGCAACTGGTTTATAAATGGGACTGTGGCTGAAAACGGTAGTCTGGGGAAGTAAATGTCAACATAAAGAAAGCTAAAGAAAATCTAGGGACTGAATAACACAGTGACCCCAGAAGCAGTTTGAGAATTGTGGTTAAGGGTAAAAATGCAAGAGCCCTTCTGTGAGCTAGAGCAGATGTACATCACTAATTGCAGGGTGATGGGAATAAGGAGAAGCATGGGAAAACTACAATTTGTGTGACCTACAGACTGTGGTTAACAGCAATACTATAATATCCTTGCATCAGTGCCGAGCTGTACTGTGTTGATAACGGAGGTGCATGAAAAAAGTGTGCCAAATGTATGCTATGGACCATGACTGGTGATAATGTCTGATGATATTATCTCATAATCTGTAACAAATGTTCCACCATGGTGTGGTGTGGTATGGGAAATTACACATCTGTACAACTGTTTTGCAAGTTCACAACATGTGTAACAAAAATACATATTTTTAAACATAGTGTGGGTTTGGGGAAAAATACACCAAATGTAACATAAGGACTATAGTTGGTAGTAATATTTTGATGATGCTCTTGCATAGTTTGTAACAAATGTTTCACAACAATGCAAAGTGTTAGTAGAAGGGTGATGTATGAGACCCCTGTGTGGTGTTATGTATGCCTATTTTGTAAGTTCACAATCTTTACTATACACTTATAGTTTATGCATATTCATGTATGAATGATATACTTCAATTTAAAAATTTTTTTTTAAATTTAAGGATATACATAATTAAGTACTTTTAAGTTGAAAATAAAGACCACTGATTTAATTTGTACACTTCTTGAAACTATGAGATATATACAGGCAGGTTTACTTCTTAAAGCAATATGCAAGGTTATCAACATTTTCATTATTCTGTGCAAAAGCTACCATTTATTGTAAACAATAACAACGTTGTGTGTGATTTTTGTATCACAAACCTTATTGAACCATTCTGGGCTTTTCTTTTTAGCCAATGATAATGTTGTAACAAATCCAGCTAGCATTCCCGCTGCTGCAACAGTGCCAAGGAAAATTCCACCTGCCAAGAGTTGGGAGCAGGGAGTGGATGGGCGGGGAGATTGAAAAACAAAAAAGAAGTTAGAAAAATGTACACAAGTTTCAGATACTATTGAAGTCACATTCAAAGGCATTATTTGGGACCAGACAAGCGATGGCTAAGCAGTTCTTGCCAAAGATGAAGGACGGCGGCTGCGAAACTTGCGTGACCTCACGCCTCTGGTGCCAGGGGTCACCCTGAGGTGCCGTCCCCAAGTTGTAGAGAATGGGCACAGGGTCCCCTCCCCTGTTCCCCGGGCCAGCGGCGGGCGGTGTGTTGGGGAGCGGAAGGAGAGGCAGTGGAAATTAGAAAAGGGAGGAGGGTCGCCGCAGAGGGAATGGGGACTGAGCGCCCCAGGACCTGCGCCCGCCTTGGAGAGCACCCACCCGGCCCGGCCCCCACGGGCGAGCCCGAGCTCAGGTCTCCCGCACCTTTAACCAGGAACAGCCGGTCGTCGGCGGGCCCCGGAGCCTCCAGGCTGGAGGACGGCTCCCCAGCCGCGGCGCCCGCCGTCCCCATGTCCCAGCCGCCCGGACGCGTCCGACGCTGAGCGGGCCCGGGCGGGCGCGGGCGCAGGCGTGGCACAAAGGTTCCGCCGCGCTCTGCGGTGCAACTTGAGTTCTGGCTCCGGGCCGCCGCCGCCCGGAAGGCTTCTCTCTCAGCGGCCGGAGCAGCTGCCTCCCCCAGGTAACCGTAGCGGTCTCTTGGCAGGGAATGCTGGGCTGGGACTCCAGGAGGCGGCACGGAGTCGCAGAGGGGTCAGCCGGAAGCTCTGGCCCAGGCGCCCTGCGGCCCTGAACGCGGGACCGTCCTCACAGGAGCACTTCCGGTGCATGGCCTTCCGGCCAGGGCCCACGCCTCCCTGCGCACGTGGGACTGGCGGCGGGCGGGACCTCGGAGGTGCTGAGACGGGAGGCCGGATTGTGGGCCTCCAAGGCGTGCAGGGGTCTTCAGTCCACGTGGCCTTGGGGAGAGGCTGCTGCGCAGGAAGCCCTTTTGGCCTCTGCAACCCAAAAGCGCGCCCCGTTTGTTCTCACTCATCACTCCAGGCCTGGAGAGTCCTGAGGGTGGGACGGCATCTTTATTCATTTTTTTTTTAAGATTTTACCACCCCCCCCCCCAGTTGTCTGCTCTCTGTGTCCACTCACTGTGTGTTCTTCTGTGTCCGCTTCTATCCTTACAAGCAGCACCAGGAATCCACGTCTCTTTGGTGCGTCATCTTGCTGTGTCAGCTCTCCGTGTGTGCGGCTCCACTCCTGGGCAGGCTGCGCTTTCTTTCACGCTGGGCGGCTCTCCTTATGGGGCGCACTCCTTGCGCATGGGGCTCCCCTGCGCCGGGGACACCCCTGCGTGGCAGGGCCCTCCTTGTGTGCATCAGCACTGCGCATGGGCCAGCTCCACACGGGTCAAGGAGGCCCCGGGGTTTGAACCGCGGACCTCCCATGTGTGGGAGGACCCCCTATTCATTGGGCCAAGTCCCCTTCCCCCTTTACCTTCCTTCTAACACCTGAAAGTAAAGGGCACTTTTCCTCCTTTCTACCAGAAAGCTTATTTTCTCCTTAACACTTAAGCCTGAAGAGGCAAGTAAGGCAAAACAATAGGTACTCTTTAGACTTAGGTGAGCAATTTGTATTTCAAGCATCCTTGCATCCTTGTCCAATACTAACCCTGGAGTTGAGGGACTCAAAGCTCCTTGGACCAGGCACACTGTGGGGGTGGGGGGGTTGGGGGGGAGAATTGCAGCCCCCTCCTCTCTGCCTCCAGGCTCCTGCCCTGAACTATGTCCCAGGTGATGGACCATGGTGTTTTCCAGGGCCTGGAAGTCTGAGCAGCACCAGGATGGGGTGTACCTGACCCTGGGATTGGGATCTTGTTCCAGGCACCCCAAGTTAGAATGTTGAAAGAAAACACTTTTTAAAGACAGTGCTACCTATTGCCTGATATTTCTCCAGTGCACACAATTAGGTGTTTCAGGTGCAATCTGATCAACTGTGTTGCCCCAGGAATCCCCCTCTTTACTGAGGCTGGTTTCTGTGGGAAGGCATATTATCCCACACACTGTATAATCTTAAAACATTTTTTGGAGCCTTAATTTCTCCCTGTTTAGTATATGACAGTTATTTTTAAAAATCTGATAAAGATAATATATTGCTCATTGATTATTCTCACACTTACTTGATAAAAGGAAGTCAAATAATCTAACGCAGATTGTTAGCCCGTCCAGAAAATGGTTGGCTGTAACCCCCAACCAGTGCCAATAAGTCTCCCCTGCCCCGGAACAGATGGCCCCAACCCCTACACTGAAAAACAGGACATGCCTGACATCAAAGCCAACCTCAAGGTTGTCAAACATTCTGTTACACATTTCGACACGTCTACCTCATCCTCCCCCAAAACCCCCACCCCAGAGTAAAAGTCAGTACTTTTCCACTGTCCTCGATAGTACCCTGCCCCTATGCTATTAGCCCAAATCAGTCCAGTGGGCTGAAGTTTCACTTCAAACCCCTGCCATGCTGGTGATCTAATAGACTTCTTCACCTGAACTTTGGTCTGTCTCCAAGTCTCACTGAACAGGGATCCAACACAGAGATCCTTAGAAGTTATTGTCTAATTAAGTATGTGCGTAGAAGAAAACGTACACTTCACACTAAATTACTAATAGAGTTTTCCGTGGTGAAAGGGGAGAAAGTGAAAATTTCTAACTATGTTTCTTCTTTCTGCATTAATAAATAAAATACTTACCAAAGCAACATTTTTACATTATGTGCTTCATGAAAAAAAAATTTCTTTTAAACAGGCATGCATTACTTTTGTGAGAAGGACAAAAAAGGAAAGGAAAAAACAACAACAATTAAAAAAACTCACCTTAAATTCAGAGACTCAAGGTTGAAAGTGAAAGCATGTGAAAAAAATATGTCATGCAAATAGTAACAGAAATTGGGGTAGCTATACTAATATCAGATAAAATAGACTTTAAAATAAAAACCTTGTGAGGGACAAAGAAGGTCGCTACATATTGGTAAAGGGGTCAATTCAACAAGAAGACATGACAGTTATGTACACCTGATGGCAAAACCCTCAAATATTTGAAGCAAGTGTTGACATATTTGAAGCGAGAAAAAGATGGTTCTATAATACTAGCAGGACACTTCAATGCACCACTTTCAATAAGGGATAGAACGTCTAGGCAGAAGATCAATAAGTAAATAAAAGGCTTTCAAGACACACTAAACAAACTAGACTTAACAGACATATTTAGAACACTTCATCCAATAGCAGCAGGATATATATTTTACACTAGTGCATTTGGATCATTCTCCAGGTCAGACCATATATTCTAGCACAAAACAAGTCTCAGTAAATTTTTAAAAATATTGAAATCATACAATATATCTTCTCTGACCATAATGGAATAAAACTAGAAATCGATAACAGAGAGAGAACTGGAATTTTAACAAATATGTGGAAATTTAAAAACCACTCTTTACCAGTGGGTCAAAGAAGAAATCACAAGGGATGTTAGGAAACATTAATATCTAAAGGTGAATGAAAGTGAAAACACAACATACAAATACTGATGGGATGCAGCAAAGGCAGTGCTGTGAGGGAAATTGATAGCTCTAAATGCCACCATAAAAAATGAAGAAGTATATCAAATCAGAGACCTAACCTTACAACTGGAGGATCCAGAATAAGAAGTGCAAACTAACCCAAAGCAGAAAGTAAGAAAGATTAGAGTGGGGATAAATGAAATAGAGAATGAAAAACAAACAAACAAACCAACAACCCTAGAATCACTGAAACCAAAGCTCAATAAAATGATTTATTGATCATTTTTGAAATCATTATTTATCATTGAAATCATCAATAAAATGAATTAAAATTTAGTTAGACTGACCAAAAGAGAGAGGATACAAATAACTAAAATCAGAAATGAAAGAGGGCACATTACTACCAGACCCATAAAAATAAAGCGTGTAAGAAGGCACTATGAACAACTTGCCAACAAATTATAGATAGCCTAGACAAAATGGATAAAATCCCAGAAAGACACACACAGCCAACATTGACTGAAGAAGAAGTAGAAGTTCTCAATAGACCAGTAACAAGAGAATGAATCATAAGCAAAACCTCCCAGCAACAACCAGCAAAATGGCAGCAGAGTAAGGAGGTCCTAGAGTCACATCATGCTACAGGGCAGGTTGTAATCACCCAGAGCTATATAAAGCAACTGATTGGGGGCTCCAGGAGACCAGAAGAGGAAAAGAGGAGACTGCCCATCTGCAGAGAAGATTGAGTAGAGCTCTCCACGCAGAGGCTGGAGCCTATTCTGTGGCTGGAATTGGAAGCTCCATTTCCCAAAAATGGGGGAGGAAAAGACAACTGGGCACCAACGTCAGCTACTGCTTAGTAAATTCTGCTGGCTAAAGTTCTAATCCTAAGAACAGTCAAAGTTTGAACCTGTCCAAGTCAAAAAGAGGCCGGTAGCTGCCATCTTTAACTCTTGCCCTGGCTTGAGGGGAAGCTGGGCAAACTAAAAATCACAGCACTAGTAGGGACTGGCTTCTTTCCATCCGGATCGGATTGCAGCTCTAGCCTAAACCCCAGCCCCATCTCCAGGGGGGAGGATGCTGGGGGGACCTGCGCCAGCCTCTCGGCAAATGCAGGCCACACCGTGGGAGCCAGTGCTCATCCTACTTTGGCAGTGCAAACCACCTCAGGAGCTGTTCTGTGGCTGGAGTTGGAAGCTCCATTTCCCAAAAATGGGTAGAAAGGACAGTTGGCCATCAACTCCAGCTACTGATTAGTAAATTCAGCTGGCTAAAGTATAATAACAGCTGGAGTCTGAACCTGTCCAAGTTAGAAAGAGACCACTAGCTGCCATTTGACTCCACCCCCATCATGAGGGGAATCTGGGCTGATTGGAAATCACAGGGACAGTAGGGATTGGCTTCTTTCCACCCAGATCAGATGGCAGCCCTGGCCTAGTCTTCAGCCCCACCTCTAGCAGGGAGGACCTGAACCAGCTTCTCTGGGTAACTGCAGGTACATTTGGCTGGCACAGACTAAATAGTCAGAAGTCGACTGGGGCAACTGCAGTCATTTGGGACCTGCATGGCATAGAGTACTGCCCACACCTGCAGCTCCATCTCTGCCCCAGGCAGGGGAGAAAGAGCATGCCTTCATCAGTCTCTTGGAGCAACTACAGTCTAGGTCTGCACGACTTGGATTATTCCACACAGCTGTGACTCTGTCCCTACCCCTGGCAAAGGAGAAAGTTGGGAGAAGCTTAATAGGTCCCTGGGGCAACGTGAGCAGCTTGAGCCTCCACAGTTTATAGCACCAACTACATCCTTGGTTCCTACTGCACAACCAGCAAGGGAGAAAGGGCAAGAAAGCCCTAAACTAAAAGGAGAAACTGGACTCAGAATAAATACATCTAGTAAGCCAGATGCCAAGACATCAAGAAAAAATTACAATCCATACTAAGAAACAGGAAGCTATGGCCAAGTTAAAGGAACAAGATAAGCCTCCAGATGACATAAAGGAGTTGAGACAACTAATCATGGATGTTCAAACAAATCTCCTCAACAAATTCAATGAGATGGCTAAAGAAATTAAGGATATTAAGACGACATTGGATGAGCACAAAGAAGTTGAAAGCATATATAGAAAAATAGCAGATCTTACAGGAATGAAAGGTGCACTAAATGAAATAAAAAATACATGAGTCACATAACAGCAGATTTGAGGAGGCAAAGGAAAGGACTGGTGAGCTTGAAGTTATGGCCTCCAAAGGTAAACATACAAAAGAATGGAAAAAATTAAACAAGGTCTCAGGTAACTAAAAGCAAGAGATGTGCAAACATATGTCATGGGTGTCCCAGAAGGAGAAGGGAAAAGGGGCAGAAGGAATATTCAAAGAAATAATGATAGAAAATTTTCCATCCCTATTGAAGGACATAGATATCCATGTCCAAGAAGCACAACATACTCCCATCTGAATAAATCTGAATGGAACAACTCTGAGACATTCTAATCAGAATGTCAAATGCTAAAGACAGAGAATTCTGAGAGCTGCAAGAGAAAAGCAATGCATCACATATAAGGGATACCCAATAAATTAAGTGCCAATTTCTCATCAGAAATCACAGAGACAAGGGAAACGGACTTTGGCCCAGTGGTTAGGGCATCCGTCTACCATATGGGAGGTCCGCGGTTCAAACCCCGGGCCTCCTTGACCCATGTGGAGCTGGCCATGTGCAGTGCTGATGCGCGCAAGGAGTGCCGCGCCACGCAAGGGTGTCCCCCGCGTGGGGGAGCCCCCACGCGCAAGGAGTGCGCCCGTGAGGAAAGCCGCCCAGCGTGAAAAGAAAGTGCAGCCTGCCCAGGAATGGCGCCACCCACACTTCCTGTGCCGCTGACGACAACAGAAGCGGACAAAGAAACAAAAGCAGACAAAGAAACAAGATGCAGCAAATAGACACCAAGAACAGACAACCAGGGGAGGGGGGGAAATTAAATAAATAAATAAATAAATCTTTAAAAAAAAAAAAAGAAGAAATCACAGAGACAAGAAGACAGTGGTATGCTGTATTTAAGATACTGCAAGAGAAAATCAGATAAACAGATGCTGTGACAGTTTATAACAAAGAAACTGGCCTTGCAGGAAACACTAAAGAGTGTGATACAATCTGAAAAGACTGGAGAAAGATGCTTGGAAGAGAGTCTAGAAATGAAGAATACATCAGCAAAAAATAACTGAAAGTATCAAAAGAATGGTGAAAATAAAATATGGCAGATAAAACCCAAAGGCCAAAATGGGTGAGATAAGAACTGCCTTTACAGTAATAACATTGAATATTAATGGATTAAAATCCCCAATCAAAAGACACAGACTGGCGAAATAGTTAAGAAAATATGAGCCAATGTATATGCTGTCTGCAACAGACTCACCTTAGACCCAAGGATATCAGTAGATACTGCCCCATTATCAACACAGGACATCTTTGGCGTAGATGCATGAATATTACATTATTGCTGTTAACTACAGTTCACAGGTCACTCCAGCTGTATTTTTCCCCTTTCTTCTAGAAACTTTAGGGTTCTTGCTTTTAGATTTAGGTCTTTGATCCATTTTGAGTTAATATTTGTATAAGGTGTGGGATAGGGGTCCTCTTTCTTTCTTTCGGCTATGGCAATCCAGTTCTCTCAGCACCATTTGTTGAATGGACTGTTCTGCCTAACCTGGGTGGGTTTGACAGGCTAGTCAAAAATCACTTGACCGTAGATGTGAGGGTCTGTTTCTGAACCATCAATTCTGTTCCATTGGTCTATATATCTGTCTTTATGCCAGTACCATGCTGTTTTTACCACTGTAGCTAGGTAATATGATTTAAAGTCCAGAAATGAGAGTCCTCCAACTTTGTTTGCCGTTTTTAAGATGCTTCTGGGTATCTGGGATCCCTTACCCTTCCAAATAAATTTGATAATTGTGTTTTCCATTTAATTTTAAAGTGTTAGTGGATATTTTATCAGGATTGCATTGAATCTGTATATCAATTTGGTAGAATTGACATCTTAACAATATTTACTCTTTCAATCCATAAGCATGAAATGTTCTTCCAATTTAGGTCTTTTAAAATTTCTTTTAATGATGCATCGTAGTTTCTGAATACAAGTGCTTTACATCCTTGGGTAAGTTTCTTCCTAAATATCTGATTATTTTAGCTGTTATTGTAAATGGATTTTCTTTCCTGACTTCCTCCTCAGATTGTGCATTATTAATATCTTTTTTTTTTTTAAGATTTACCTATTTTTCCCCCTTCCCCTCCTCACACCCTGCTGTTTTTGCTGTCTGTGTTGTCTTCTCATTTTCTCTCCTCTATAGTTTACCGGGGTTCAACCCTGGAGACCCCTGATGGGGAGAGAGGCTCCCTGTCAATGGTGCCGCCTCAGTTCCTGGTTTCTACTGCGCTTCACCTTGACTTTCCCCTTGTTTCTCTCTTGATGCATCATCATCTTGCTGCGTGACTCACTTGTGCAGGCACTGGCTCACCACACAGGCACTTGTGCAGGCACTGGCTTGCCACGCAGGTACACTTTCTCTTCTTCTTTTTCACCAGGAGGCCCCAGGGATCAAACCCAGGTCCTCCCATATGGTAGGTTCTATCACTTGAGCCACATCCGCTTTCCACTAGTATCTTTTAAAGTCTATTTCTTCTGATATAAGTATAGCTACTCTGGCTTCTGTTTTTGTTTTGTTATGTTTGTTACTGCATGTGTGGAATCTTTTTCCAGACTTTTACTTTCAATCTACTGATATCCTTGGGTCTAAGGTGAGTCTGTTGCAGACAGCATATACATTGGCTCATATTTTCTTAACTATTTCGCCAGTCTGTGTCTTTTGATTGGGGATTTTAATCCATTAATATTCAATGTTATTACTGTAAAGGCAGTTCTTATCTCACCCATTTTGGCCTTTGGGTTTTATCTGCCATATTTTATTTTCACCATTCTTTTGATACTTTCAGTTATTTTTTGCTGATGTATTCTTCATTTCTAGACTCTCTTCCAAGCATCTTTCTCCAGTCTTTTCAGATTGTATCACACTCTTTAGTGTTTCCTGCAAGGCCAGTTTCTTTGTTATAAACTGTCACAGCATCTGTTTATCTGATTTTCTCTTGCAGTATCTTAAATACAGCATACCACTGTCTTCTTGTCTCTGTGATTTCTTCTTTTTTTTTTTTTAAAGATTTATTTATTTATTTATTTAATTTCCCCCCCTCCCCTGGTTGTCTGTTCTTGGTGTCTATTTGCTGCATCTTGTTTCTTTGTCTGCTTTTGTTTCTTTGTCCGCTTCTGTTGTCGTCAGCGGCACAGGAAGTGTGGGTGGCGCCATTCCTGGGCAGGCTGCACTTTCTTTTCACGCTGGGCGGCTTTCCTCACGGGCGCACTCCTTGCTCTCCATATTCCCACCACCCTGCAATAGTGACATACGTCTGCTCTAGCTCACAAAGGACACCCTTGCATCAGTACCATCAACCACAATTCTCATCTACCTCTAGGTTTACACTGTCATTCAGTCCCTAGATTATTTTCTAGCTTTCTTTCAGACCCTGGACTATCCTTTTCAGCCACATTTCTGTTTATAAACCAGCTGTTACTCACTACGATGTGTTACTCTCAGCTCTATACACTTCCACACTTTTACAGTAAAGTTAATTAAAACTTTCACATACATTTAACATCAGTAGCCCATATCAACCCCCCTCTTACCTCCTGTAAGAATCCACACCTACCACCAGGTCTTGAAGATGTTTTCCTACATTTTCTTCTGATACAAGCAACAACATCGATGAACCTTGAAGACATCATATCGAATGAAATAAGCCAGACACAAAAGGACAAGTATTGTATGATCTCACTGATAAAAATAATTAGAATAATCAAATTCATAAAGTCAGAAACCAGAACATAGGTTACTAGAGACTGGGAGTGGAGGTAGGGAATGGAAAAGCTAATGCTTAATTGATACAGAGTTTATATTTGAGATGATGGAAAAGTTTTTGTAATGGCAGTGTTGGTAGTACAGCATTGTAATGTAATTAACACTACTGAATTATATATATTAGAATGTGATTAAAAGGGGGACATTTTAGGATGTGTATATGTTACTATAATAAAGTATAAAAACAACAACAAAAACATGTAATTGTGTGGCCCGGCCCGCAGGTCAAATGAACCGGCACCTGAAAGAGGGAGTGGGAATTGGGGGACAAGAGGCGAGAGAAATGGAGACAAGACAGGATTCTGATCAAGTCTCCGTTTATTGAGGGCAGAGCATCAGAATATATACTAAGGGGAGGGTATTAGCAGGGGGTGATAGGCTGATGAAGCAGCTCTTCCATGTAAGGCAATAAAATGCTGTTACACCCTTTAATGCTGGTCAAGGGTTCAACATCTTGTTGCGCAGGCGTGACACTTTTTGCCTGGGAAACTGGGGAAAGGGGAAGAAGAAGGCAGAAGCACAGGGGTGGAGTAGGCGTACTTATGAAAACCGCCAGGTTGCTGGAGACCGCAAATGCACGTAGCTCCGGGCGGCTCCCCACAACTGTGCAACACAAGCATGAGCCCTAATGTAAGCTATAGGCTATAGTTAATAATGTAAATGATAAGATTGTTTCAATAATTGTAACAAAGGTACCACACATTAATGCAAAGTCTTAATACTAGGGAAACCTGAGTGTGTGATGGGGTTATATGGTAACTATTTTCCGCATGCTTTTTCTGTAAACCTGCAACTTCTCTAATTAAAAGAAAAAAAAGTGTCGGTCAGAAGGGGCCAGCAAAAGGAGCCCCCTGGGCGAATGTGACAGCACCTATTGAATGACCGCAGAGCAAGGAGTCTGTATAACTGACTAGGAAATTTCAGAGATCCTTATCGGGAGCCCAGCATCTCAGCTTATGTCAGCATGATGCTATTAAAGAATCAATTTTTCTAATTCCCCTTGTCTCAGTTCTGTGCTCACCAAGACATGGATTAATTGTAAAAATTTTCTTTTGTCAGATGCATCAAGGAAGCAGATGTGGCTCAAGCGATTAGGCTCCCGTCTGCCATAGAGGCGGCCTGGGGTTTGATTCCCAAGGCCTCCTGGCAAAGGCAAGCTGGCCCGAGTGGAGAGCTGGTTGGCGTGGAGAGCTGGCCCGCATGGAGTGCTGGCCCACGGAGAGAGCTGGTGCAGCAAGATAATGCAACATGAGAAATACAGAGGAAAGACAATAAGAGACGCAGCAGACCAGGGAGTTGAGGTGGTGCAAGAGACTGAGCACCTCTCTCTCACTCCAGAACATACCAGGATCAGTTCCCAGTGCTGCCTAAAGAGAAGACAAGCAGACATAGAAGAACACACAGCGAATGGACACAGAAAGCAGACCGCGAACACAAAAAGAACGGGGGTTTGGAGGGAGGGATAAATAAATAAATATTTTTTAATATACAGGGAAGCAAATTGGCTCAAAGGATAGAGCATCTGCCTACCACATGGGAGGTCCAGGGTTCAAACCCAGGGTCTCCTGACCCGTGTGATGAGCTAGGCCACGCGCAGTGCTGATGCACGCAAGGAGTGCCGAGCCACGCAGGGATGTCCCCCGCGAAGGGGAGCCCCACGCACAAGGAGTGCGCCCCATAAGGAGAGTTGCCCTGCCTGAAAAAAGTGCAGCCTGCCCAGGAGTGGCGCCGCACACATGGAGAGCTGACGCAACACAAAGAGACACAGGTTCCAAATGCTGCAAACAAGAATGCAAGCAGACAAAGAACACACAGCGAATGGACACAGAGAGCAGACAATGGGGGGAAGTGGGGAAGGGGAGAAAAATAAATTAAAAAAATAAATCTTGGGGAAAAAAAAGGCAATACATGTGGGAGCAGATGTTGCTCTAGCAGTTGAGTGCTACCTGGAAAAACAAAAACAAAGACCAAGCAAAACAAACAGAAAACCCAGGGAAGTCCATGTAGCTCAGTGGCTGAGCACCGGCTTCCCACATATGAGGTCCTGGATTCAATCCCTAGCCCCCAGTACCTAAAAAAAAAATAAGTAAAATAAATAAAGCAATACATGTATATTGCAGAAATCATCAAAAATATTTTTTCAAGCCCAGGGGTGAAGTTAATGCCTTGATGCATTTGCTCCATGATTTTTTTTCATGCACATAAATACACAAATACACATGTTGGCAAGCAGAAACGTTTCATCCCTGCTGAGGGGCTCTTCAACTTGCTCTCTACCATAGCAGGTTAACAGACACATTTTTTGTGTGTGGGGAATCCTGTAATTTATTAAACCAAAGCTTTTATTGCACATTTCTGCCATTTCAGTCATTTGCAATTACCAACTATACTGTAGGAAACACCTTATAATGAATTTTTGCACATCAATAACCACCTCTCTGCACAGATTTCCAAAGGGATAGGCATTTCCAAAGCTTTTGATATATTTTGCCAATTGCTCTCCAGAAAATAATATTATAATTGTTCCAATGATTGCCAATTTGATAGGTGATAAATTATTAGGCCATTCAGTTTTATTTTTCTGATGACTGGTGGAACTGAAATTTTTTTCATCATTTATTAGACATTTGAATTTCTTTTTATGATCTTCCTATTCTTATTATTTACCCATTTTTCTGTTGGTGTATCTATTATTTATTTATAGAGTTCTTTATATTAATAGGGATATTAACTTTTATGATATATATTGCAAATATTTTTCCCAGTTTGTCATCTACATTTTATTTTTTTAAAGATTTATTTATTTATTTTAATTTCCCCCCCTCCCCTGGTTGTCTGTTCTTGGTGTCTATTTGCTGCGTCTCGTTTCTTTGTCTGCTTCTGTTGTCGTCAGCGGCACGGGAAGTGTGGGCGGCGCCATTCCTGGGCAGGCTGCTCTTTCTTTTCATGCTGGGCGGCTTTTCCTCACGGGCGCACTCCTTGCACGTGGGGCTCCCCCACGCGGGGGACACCCTTGCGTGGCATGGCACTCCTTGCGCGCATCAGCACTGCGCATGGCCAGCTCCACACGGGTCAAGGAGGCCCGGGGTTTGAACCGCAGACCTCCCATATGGTAGACGGACGCCCTAACCACTGGGCCAAAGTCCGTTTCCCATGTCATCTACATTTTAATGCAGTATCATGTTGTTTAGCCTTAAAGCTGACAGTGCATTTGGCCTTAACAGAAAACTCAATCCCAGTAGCTTAAAAAAAAGAGGACTTATATAACAAATATCTCACAGAGAAATGGCTGTTATAACTGGTTCAGATGAATGACAATGTGTGAGCTAGCCTCTCTGCCACTCTTGGCCTTTGCCTGCCCATCACCTAATGGTCACTGAATGGCTGCTGTAGCACATGTCCTCAGGCCTGTGTTCCAGGCAGACAGAAGAAGGAAAGGGGAAGAGAAAATGCCAAGAGCCCTGCTTATGTCTCATTGGCCAGAATTGGTCACATGGCCACTCCCAGCTGCAAAGTAAGATGGGACTAAGCAAATTTAGAGCATCTGCCCTAGAGCAGCAACAAGATTTTATGTAGTCAAATTGATCTACATTTATGTCTTTGGCCTCATGCTCAGAAAGTTCTTTCCCAACTCAAGGATATATTCCAGGAGATATTCACCTATATTTTCTTCCACTGCTTTTATGCTTGCTTTATAACATGAGGAAGAAATTGAACTTTTTTTCAGATGATTGGCCAGTGGTCCCAGTATCAGTGAAGAACTTTCTCCACTGATCTGAAATGTCCTCACTATTGAATGAGCTACTGCATGCACGGAAGTCCATTTGGTACTTACTATTCTGTTCCATGGATCTAGCCATCTCTTCCCATGCTGACACTAATACTTTAATCAAAGTAGCTTGTCATATATTTTAACTGCCCCCAAGAGACTGCTTTTTAAAACATTTCTTGCCCTTTCCTGAACGTTTTATTATTCAGATGAATTTTGATTCAATTTCTCAAGTTTTAAAAATGATCCTATTTGGATTTTGGCAGTAATTGTATTACATTAATAAATTGAGAATTGACAACTTGTACAGTTAAGTTTTCTGAACCAGAGACATGGTATAGTAAAGTCTTCTTTTATGTGTCAGAAGAGTTCTGTGAACTCCATAGGGTGGGTTCTCTTCTCTCCATGCTGTGTTTGAATTGGTTATAGCCCATATATAAGGAAGCTAAAGACCTCTGAGTTTTGTTTTGTTGCTGGCCCCTTACTGGACCCTCCATTCATCCTAAAAGTTTTCCTTCTTCCTATTTGTCTACTTAGCCTGCCAGATCCTGAGAGAGAAGTGTCACGAGCAAGTTTCTGGTTGTCCCCTGGCTTTCCTTCCTGGTTCTTTCTGTACAGTTAGGGTTCGCCTAGCTTTGTCTGCGCTCCTGGGGGAACCCTCAAAACCGCAGGAATGTCCCAGTCTAACCAAGCCTGGTGAGCCCCAGGCCACAAGGAGTGGACTCAGCTGGTGGCCCCTTCAGTAGCCGTGGGGTGGACCTGGCCTTGCTGGAAAGACCGCCCGGAGGACAAGGGGAGTGGGGCTTTGAGACACCGGGGCGGGGGGCTGGAGATGGGGTTCGACCACATGGGCACTGATTCCATCAGTCATGCCTGCCTAATGGAACCCCAAAGTTCAGGGGGCCTCCCCTGATTAGTAGCACACACCCACGTGCCGGGAAGGTAGCACGTCCTGCCTCTGCAGGGCAAGGTCGCGGATGCTTCGACTGTGAGACCCTCCAAACCCCACGCAGCTTTTCTTCTGGCTCTTTCTTACTCACATCCTTTTTTGCTGTAATGAAACCACAATCACAAGAAGCGCACTTTCCCGAGTACCGTGAGTCGTTCTAGCAAGTTATGGCACAAGGGGTGCAGGGAACCTCTGGATTTATTTTTATTTATTTCTCCCCCCTCCCCCTATTGTCTGCTCTCTGTGTCCATTCGCTATGTGTTCTTCTGGGTCCGCTTGTATTCTCATTAGGCGACTCCAGGAACCGATTCTGGGAACTTCTGGAGTGGGAGAGAGGTGATCATTTTCTTGTGCCACCTCAGCTCCCTGATCTGCTGCTTCTCTTATTATCTCTCCTCTGTGTCTCTTTTTGTTGTGTCATCTTGCTGCACCAGCTCTCTGCATGGGCCAGCGCTCCTGCGCAGGGCAGTATTCTTCGCAGGCCAGCACTCTCTGTGGGCCAACTTGCCACATGGGCCGGCTCGCCTTCACAAGGAGACCCTGGGTATTGAACCCTGGACCTCCCACATGGTAGATGGGAGCCCAGTTGCTTGAGCCAAATCTGCTTCCCTCTTACCATACTTTTTATTACAGATGATTAACTGACAGGCACGTGGGCCTGATTAACGTGATTCTTCCCCCAGAGATGAATCTCTTCTTTCTCTGCTAAGACTGAGCTTCAGGGAGCTTCATGTGCCGCAACATAAGCCACCTTAGAAGTTCTGATTCGGCACGGGAAGGTCCTCTGCTTTCTCTCCGACAGATACTAATCCAACTTCTTCTCAGAAAGACCCAGTGATAAGAAATGCTATGATTTGAGGCTCTCAAGTCCATTTTGGAGATATATCGACATTTTAGAAGGTTCTTATGTATAGAGACAAAACCCACCTAGTCCGACTGCCTTCTCCCCGTGCTTCCTGTAGACCCGCCCCCTTCTTTCACATCAGGCCAGTTCTTCTTTCCTCCAGCCTCAATGTCTCCCATCCCCTCGGTTCCTTGCTGGACGACATGGTGACGGTTCCCGCCATCCTGGCCACCCTCCCCTCCACCTGCCCCGCCCTCTGCAGGTGCTTCCTCCAAGACGGCGCCAGGAATGGTGCGACTGGGAAGGAACCTGTCATCCGGCACTCGGTGACCTTGGCTTTCAGCGTCTTTGCCAATCATCTCCTCCATGCTTTTCCCACAGGACGTGCTGTAAACCAAGTCCTCCCCATCCTGCCCTCAGATACTTCCTGAAAAATCCATGTATTCCTGTTAAGGTTCAGTTTGTCTTCTGACTTTTGTTCTAATCAACTTAAGTGATTTTAGAACATCTCTCTCATTTATTAAATAAACAAACCTCCCTGTTGGGTTTCTTTTTCCTTCTGTAAAGTGCAGGAGGCATGTCTTCTCGTCTAGGTACGCGTTGCCAAAAATATGCTGAGAGGACGAGGCCCAAGAAAGAAACACAAAGCATGGCCCAGAGGAATTCCCCGCTGACGGGAAACCAGTGCTCTTGGGGTGGAATTGCTCAACCAACCAGCTTCAAATACCACCAATCCAATTGGTATGCTTAGGAAAGGAGAGGCTCGGTCCTAGGTCTACTGAAGTAAGAGTACAGGGTCACCCACGGTTGGCGTGACCCGCCTTGTGATATTGTCAGGTGCAGCTGCTGCAGTGGAGCAGGGCAAACCAGAGAAGCGGGGATCCGAAATGACATATGACTCCTGGAGTGGACAGAACATGGGCGGGGGCAGGACTGGGTGTTGGAACCACCTGCGAGTAGTAATAGGAGGTATGGCCGGTCACTCCATGTGGACCGTGGCTTCCAAGAAGCTGTGGGAGTGGTGAGAATGCATGCACGTGTGCTGCAGCCAGAGCTGCACCCCGCCACCAACGGCCTAGCGCACGTGCAGGCTGTGCAGTGATCCACTAACATAAAGCAACCTCATGTGGCAGAAGCGTGCGCCTCCCAGTTCTAGGGAAGATGCCACCAGGGCTGGTGGCAGCCCATGGACGATGACAGTCGTCTTGGTGCGGCAGTCAGAGGGAGGGGGCTGAGTGGAGACCTTGAAGGACTCTTTTAGAGGAGGGGAATAGCAGAGAGAAGCTCAAGAGGGATGGAGTAATCAAAACACCAAGTGGATGGACCATGCATCAGAGCGTGTCTGATGGTGGTGATGGACCTGCCCTAGGGGGTCCTGTCGCAGATGGTGACCTTAGACGACTGTGTCTGATGGTGGAGGTGGATCATGCACTAGGGGTCCTACAGCAGAGTGGTGACCTTAGACGACTGTGTCTGATGGTGGAGGTGGGCCATGCACGAGGGACCCTGTCAGCAGGGTGGTTACTTTAGATCACTGTGTCTGATGGTGGTGGTGGGCCTGCACTAGGGGGTCCTACAGCAGATGGTGACCTTAGAAGACTGTCTGATGGTGGTGGTGGATCATGCACTAGGGGTCCTACAGCAGAGTGGTGACCTTAGACGACTGTGTCTGATGGTGGTGGACCTGCACTAGGGGGTCCTGTCAGCAGGGTGGTAACTTTAGATCACTGTGTCTGATGGTGGTGGTGGATCTGCACTAGGGGGTCCTACAGCAGATGGTGATCTTAGTTGACTGTCTGATGGTGGTGGTGGCCCTGCGCTAGGGGGTTCTGTCGCAGATGGTGACCTTAGGTGACTGTCTGTATCCGCTGGTGATCCTGGTCCCCTTTTCTCTGGCTGGAGGAACTGGGTCATTGACAGAAAACAGAATCTACTACGTGGACTCGCCTACGGCCGCTTCCTTTGGTGGGCACAGCACACGTCATCCGACCTCTCCAGTGCCTGCTACTCCCGTGAGCCCAGCACCTGCGCCGCTTCAGGAGAACCGAGGTGCAGACAGCGTGTGCCTAAGCCCCCTCGTCGCTCTGCATCGGGGGTCAGTGTGGCCCACTGCTGAATCGGGCGAGCAGCACTTGAGGGAAGCCTTCCTGGCTACACGCCGATCAGCCTCACGAGCTCCCTGGCAGCGCAGATCCATGAGTGGCCACCCAGTCGGGACGCACGTCCAGCAGGGCTCGAAATAAGAACCCAGGCCGCTGCCCGTCGGGCTGCTCCATTGCTCCGCGTGCCGGGTCTGAATGCGCTCGGCGGACTGCATTTTTCTTCCTAATTGATTGCGATGAAGTAGATTACTCGGTGCCCAATTTGGCCTCTTTTTCCAAAACGTAGCTCTCGCTTCTCTCTGAGGTCGTGAAGACTAGCTTTCAGTTTGACGTGGGAAAGTGAGATGTTAGTATTTGGCTTACGTGGATGTAAAGCCTGGACCCCGTGGGGAAATCTCGTGTTCATTTCTCCACTTGCCCTTCTGGCGCCAACAAATGGCAGAGAGCAGCCCTCACCCAATTTTAGGAGTATCCTCTTCTCTCCAAACTTGGCTGGGATCATAGGAACTGGAAAGGATCCCAGCCACCAGCGCGTCCAGCATTCCTCAAACTGTTCCAAGGAGCACAAGCCGCCAAGACGCTCCGAAACAGGGTTTCCGTGTCAGATGATGCGTAGAACCGCTGCTCACTACGTCCACCTCACGAAGACCCTGAGAAGCCCTGCGGCAAGGAACCCCATTTATTTTGCTTTCCTGACTTTTTTTTTAGGGACCAGGGACTGGGGATTGAACCTGTGACCTTGTATGTGAGAAGACGGCGCTCAAGCAATGAGTCCCATCAGCTTCCCTGAGTTGGTTCTTTTTTTTTTTTTAAAGATTTATTTTTTATTTATTTAATTTCCCTCCCCTCCCCCGGTTGTCTGTTTTCTGTGTCTATTTGCTGCGTCTTGTTTCTTTGTCCACTTCTGTTGTCGTCAGCAGCACGGGAAGTGTGGGCGGCGCCATTCCTGGGCAGGCTGCTCTTTCTTTTCACGCTGGGCGGCTTTCCTCACGGGTGCACTCCTTGTGCGTGGGGCTCCCCTACGCGGGGGACACCCCTGTGTGGCAGGGCACTCCTGGCGCGCATCAGCACTGCGCATGGGCCAGCTTCACACGGGTCAAGGAGGCCCCGGGCTTGAACCGCAGACCTCCCATGTGGTAGACGGACGCCCTAACCACTGGGCCAAAGTCCGTTTCCCCTGAGTTGGTTCTTAAGATTGTTTTGCTTGTTGTTTGATTTTGTCTTTTCAGGAGGCCCCGGGAACCGAACCCAGGACCTCCCATGTGGGAGGCAAGCACTCAACTGCTTGAGCCCCCCTTCCTGACTTACTTTTGGATCACAAATCTTCCCCCACTCACCCCCCAGGTGCCACCTGACAGCTTCTGGAACGGGCATGCCACGAAACATACTTTGAAGAGAGCTGGTCTATCCAACCCTGCTCTTGCTGTATCGAGGGGGAAACTGAGTCACAGCACAATCACGCCCCACTCCTGGCAGGGCTAGGCGCTAGACCCTGGCTTACGAAAACGAGTCCCTGATCGCTCCCTCACCTTGAACGAGGTCTCCTGAGCAGGGAAAGCTTTGATGTGTCTCCTGGCACATTTTCATTGTCTGGAATTTGAGGCTGTGCTTATTTATAGGGCATTCCGCTACGCAGCTGTCAAATGCTTTGACGGTTCTAAAAAGAGCCCTGGGCCCTGTATAGCTGACCCACATAAAGCACTATCTTTTAAATGGCATGTAATTTACTGTCTAATGAAATCTTTTATCAGCCTATAGAATCTCATTCTAAGAGGTTATTACTTTCATAAGCAAGAGTAAATCAAAGGTGTCAAATCTCGCTAAAATAAGTTACTGAAACGTTAAGTGCACCATCCAGTGAGAAGGAGCCATACACTTCTCCAGTACTGCAGAGATGATAAAAAGTCGCCCAAAGGCCACATGTGGTTTTTTCCAAATAACAGAAATTCAAGCAGCTTGGGTAGGCTGGCGCTCTTCAAAGCAGCCCTCCCTGACTTTTTTCTCTGAGGTCCAGGTGCATCGAGCCCTACCTCTGTGCCTGACCCAGCCCTGTCTACTTCAGAGGCTCTTTCTCAGGATGCCTGTGTGACTCAGCACACTTGAGTGTGAGCGCGCCTCGCGCCAGCTGGGCTAGTTTTCCTTGGCTGCTGGCTCCTGAGCACCGAGTCGGTCCTGGTGTGTGCAAGCAGTGCCCGGTGCTTGCAGTGCCGCGTCGTGAACCGGCCGCGGCCAGCCCGGCCCTGGGGCAGGGGCTCGGGGAGCAGGTGCAAACCAACAAGCGGCACAGCCGGAGGTGGGCGCCGTCTGCCTCCTCCCCGGTCCGTCCGTCCAGCCCGCCAGGCCGGCCGAGTGGGCGCCCGTGCCCACCACCGGCCCTAGATCTGGCCCTGGAAGGGCCTGGGCTCCGTCCGTGCTCCGGCTCTGGCAACGGCCCTCCTGACCGGGCTGTCTTCTCAGGGCCCTCCCGGCACCCACGCACCATTGCACCCCAGCCCTGCGGTTCTGCCCCTTGGGGTCCCGGCTTCAGGGCCTGCTGCCCCCGGACAAGCTCTCGGGGCTGCCAGCCTGCTTGCCGGGCGCCTGGACTCCCTGCCCTGCCCGGTGTCCAGCTGCCACGTCCCCGTGGAAGAAACCTCCATGTCACCGCACAACCAGACCGCCTGGGTGGGCCATGACCCCGGAGGTGGGTGCCGTGCCAGAGCCTCTGCTGCAGAGCCTGCTTGCAGGACCAGCCCCTTCCCCGCAGCCCCCACAGCCCGGGGCTCTGGTCCAGGACCCCCTGAAACACACATCACCGTCCTGGGCCCCGAGAGCTACGTACACGCATAGATCGTGTTCCAAGGCGCCGCCAGTCCTGCAGACTCCTTTGGCCAAACTTCAAGTCATGCCTTGCTTACGAAGGCAGAAAGTAGGGGAGAGACACAAAGGCTGCCACGCAACCAAGCGCCGATGAAAACCTCACTCAGGAGGTGAAGAGCCATGGAGCTCTGCGCTCCAGCAAGACAAAGGCTGTGCCTCAGCTTCCAGGCAGTAAATCCAGGGCCAGAGACCACACCAGGTGCTCAGCGAAAACTTGGCTGGAAAATAAAATCAGTCTAGACATAATAGTGGGTGGAGAAAGATTTTTGTAGTTTATGCAGTCACCCTTTCATCCTATGTGGGATCAAAGCTGTTTTTAGATCATTGCTATCGTTTATGATCTTTAATAGGTCAGCAAAGATGATAATTAATAAACATAATGAGGAGATCTTTTTTTTTTTTTTAAGATTGTATTTCTTTCCCCTTCCCCCCTGTTATCTGCTCTCTGTGTCCATTCGCTGTGTGTTCTTCTGTGGCCGCTTGCATTATCTGGCTGCACTGGGAAACTGAGTCCCTTTTTTGTTGCATCATCTTGCTATGTCAGCTCTCTGTGTGTGCGGCACCACTCCTGGGCGCGTACACTTTTTTTGCACGGGGCACACTCCTTGCACGTGGGGTGCCCCCATGCAGGGGGCTGCATGGCACAGCACTTCTTGTGTGCAGCTGCACTGCCCATGGGCCAGTTCATCACTTGGGTCAGGAGGCCCTGGGTTTGAACCCTGGACCCTCCATATGGTAGGTGGATGCTCTATTGGTTGAGCCACAACTGCTTCCCACAGGCAGATCTTAATAGTTAATGTGAGTGAAACATACATGCCTGTCTGTGAAGTTATGGCAAAATGGTAGTGTATGGATGTGGCAACTGTCAGGGGTGTTTCTATGACTGGGATACCCATAAGACTAAAATAAAAATGTTTTATATTGCTGAAACCCTTGACAGTTTACAAAATGCCTAAACACATGAGATCATATTTGAACCTCATAAGAAGACAGAGAAATGTAGTTACAGGAAATTGTACGCATCATTCTTTCATAAGAAAATATCCAGTGGCTTAGGAACTACAAAAACTTTCGAAAGATTTCTGTTCTGTCACGAACAGTTGTACTGTATTCTAGTAACATATCGTCACCCTCAAATTTACCCTTTTAACAACATTCTAATGTCTAATTCAGTGGAATTAATTACATTCACAATAATGTGCTACTGTCACCACCATCCATTACCAAGCTTTTCCATTGCATCAAATAGAAGCTCTGTACCAATTAAACGTTCATTCCCTACCCATATCCAACCCCCTGGGAAATTGTATTCTATTATAGCTTCTGACCCTGTCAATTTGATTATTCTAATTATATTCTATCAGTGAGAGCATACAATATTTGTCCTTTTGTGCCTGGCTATTTCACTCAACATGATGTCTTCCAGGTTCAACCATGTTGTTGTCATGTATCAATCTCATTTCTTTTAATGGCCAAATAATCTTACATTGTGTGTCAGACCACATTTTGTTCATCCATTGACCTGATGACAGACACTTGGGCTGCTTCTATCTTTTGGCAATTGTGAAAAATGCTGCTCTAAGCATTGGTGTGCAGCATGTTTGAGTCTGTGTTTTCATTCTTTTGGGTCTACACCTAAAATTGGGATTGCAGAGTCATATGGTAATTCTATATTTTACTTTCTGTTTTCACAGCAGCTGCACCATTTTACATCGCCACCAACAAGGAATGAGTGTTCCTATTTTTCCACATTCTTTCTAACACTTGTTATTTTCCTTTATTTTTTAAGGAGGTACCAGGGATTGAACCCAGGACCTCCTACATAAGAAGCTGGTGCTCACCTACTGAGCTACATCTGCTCCTCCATGAGAGTTGGTTTTTTCATTTATTTTTAGGAGGTACCGGGGATTGAACCCAGCACCTTGTACATGGGAAGCAGGCGCTCAACCACTTGAGCTACATCTGCTCCCCTCCATTTTTTTAAATAGGAGCCATCCCAGTTGATGTGAAATGGTATTTCATTGTGGTTTTGATTTGCATTTCCCTAATGGCTAATGATGTTGAGCATCTTTTCATATGCTTTATGGCCATTTTTAAAAGTTTTTATTGCTGCATAAAAAATTGCCACAAATTTAGCAGCTTAAAACCACACCCATGTATTATCTCATTTTCTATAGGTCAGAATTTGAGGACCTGGTTAACTTCGTTCTCTACGCAGACCAGGTGTCAGCTATGCCTTTTCTTTTTAAAGAGTAGGCTCAACTTCCCAGCTCGTGGTTTATGGCCATTTTTATAAGTTCTTTGGAGAACTGCCTACACAAGTCTTCGGTTCATTTTTAAATTGGGTTGCCTTTTTGTTGTTGAGTTGTAGTATTTCTTTATATATTCTGTGTATTTTGTCCAAGTATATTTTTCTTCATTGATGGCTTCTGGAGGTTTATTTTGTTCCTTTGGATGGGCCATCATTTCCTGTGTCTTTGGCATGTAATCTTTTCTTGCTCGCTGTATATTTTAATATCTAAAACTGTGTGCTCTGGGATTTAGTCTCTGAGCTGTCTATTCTTTAATTTTGTATCCAGGTAGATATATGGCAGAGATTTCCTTGAGTGCTAGGATCTAACACAGACAAACCAAAGCAAAAATCACCTTTCACAGTCTTTGCAAATTGGCTCTTGGTTGGTTGGTTTCTGAGTTTAGCCCTCCTAAGATCACTCCCTGCTGCGAGTGTGACTGCAGGGTTCTCTCCGTCCTATCTGAGCCCTAGTTTCATCCGGGGCGTATGCTTGCTTGTGCCTTAGGAACTTGCCTTTGTATAGGAGCAGGAATCCCCCCTCTACTCCCTGTGAAATAGACACCCCCATGCCTCCTGTATTGTGTGACTTAAACCAGGTAATCCTTGGCCTCAGGCCACTTTGATTTAATTGTTTCTTTTTTTTATTTAAAAAATTATTGATGTATATTATTCATACATGAACATACATAAACAATAAGTATATAGTAAAAGTTGTGAACTTACAAAGCAAACATGCACAACATCATACAGGGCTCCCATACATCACCTCACTACCAATACTTGCATTGTTATGAAACATTTGTCAGAAATTATGAAAGATCATCATCAAAGTATTACTACTAGCTATAGTACATATCCTACTTGGATGTTGTTTTCCCAAACCCACCCTATTATTATTATTTTTTTCATAAAGCATACAACTTATCTAAAGTGTACAATCAGTGGCACATGGTATAATCACAGAATTGTGCATTCATCACTTCATCAATATTAGAGCATTTTCATTACTCAAAAAAAAAAAAGCAAACATACCCATATGGTAGCACTACTAATTACAAATCCTATGATGTTCTTTCACCGTTTCTATTAATTTCCAAACATTTACCATTTTTCACCAACTTTGCACAGATTCAACCTCAGCTTTCCATTTTCTAACCACATTCTACTCTCTGGTGGCTTATATTCTAGCTATTAACTCCATGTGTTTGCTCATTAAATTTAGTTCATAATAGTGAAATCATACAATATTTTCCCTTTTATGCCTGCCTTGCTTCACTCAACATAATGTCCTCCAGGTTCATCCATGTTGACATATGCTTCATGAGTTCTTTTCTTACCATTACATAATATTCCATCCTGTGTATGCACCACTGTTTATCCATCCGTCAGTTGATGGACGCCTGGGTGGTTTCCATCTTTTGGCAATTGTGAACAATGTTGCCATGGGCATCAGTGTCTGTGTCACTGTTCTCAGTTCTGGGTGTATATACGTAGTAGTGGTATTGCCAGGTCACATGGCAAGTCTATGTCTAACTTCCTGAGGAACCTCCAGACAGACTTCCACAGTAGCTGTATCATTCTATTAATATATTCCCACCAACAGTGAATAAGTGTTCCTGTCTCTCCACATCCTCTCCAACCCGTGCAGTTTTCTGTTTTGTTAGTAGTAGCCACTCAAGTAGGTGTGAAATGGCATCTCATTGTAGCTTTGATTTATTATTTCCATAATGGCCAGTGATGTTGAACATTTTTTCATGTGTTTTTTTCACTATTTGTATTTCTTCTTCAGAAAAATGTCTATTCAGGTCTTTTGCCCATTTTTCAATTGGGCTATTTGTCTTTTTATTGTTGAGTTGTAGGATCTCTTTATGTTTCATGGATATTAGACTCTTGTTGGATGTGTGATTTCCAAATATTTTCTGCCATTGAGTTGGCTACCTTTTGACCCTCTTCACAAAGTTCTTTGAGGTGCAGAAGTATTTAATTTTGAGGAGGTCCCATTTATCTATTTTTGCTTTTGTTGCTTGTGCTGTGGGTATAAAGTTTAAGAGACCCCCAAGTACTCCAAGTTCTTGTAGATGTTTCTATACATTATCTTCTAGGAGTTTTATGGTCCTGGCTTTAATGTTTAGGTTTTTGACCCATTTTCAGTTGATTCTTGTATAGGAAGTGATATGGGGATCCTCTTTCATTCTTTTGGTTATGGCTATCCACTTCTCCCAGCACCATTTATTGAAGAGACTGTTCAGTCCCAGGGTCTATTTCTGGATTCTCAGTTCAATTTCTCCGATCATTTTGTCTGTCTTTATGCCAACACTCTGCTGTTTTGACCACTGGGGCATTACACACACTTCAAGGTCAGGAAGCGTGAGTCCTCCAAGTCTGCTCTTCTTTTTTAGGATGCTTTGGGCTATTTGGGTCCCCTTTCCCCTCCAAATGAACTTGGTAATTGACTTTTCTGTTTCTGTAAAGTAGGCTGTTAGAATTTTAATTGGTATTGCCTTGAATCTATAAATCAGTTCAGGTAGAATGATATTTTCATGATATTTAGTCTTCCAATCCATGAACACAGAATTTCCTTCCATTTGTTTAGTCCTTTTTGATTTCTTTTATTGGTGTTTTGTAGTTTTCTGAATACAAGTTCTTTACATTCCTAGTTAAATTAATTCTGAGATATTTGAGTCTTTTTGTTGCGATTATAAAGCATTTTTTCTTGATTTCCTCCTCAGCCTGCTCCTTGCTAGTGTATAGAAACATTAGTGATTTTTGCATGTTGATCTTGTATCCTGCCACTTTGCTGAACTCATTTATTAGCTTTAATGCTTTGTTGTAGATATTTCCATATTTTCTAAGTATAGGATCATGTGATCTGCTAATAGTAAGCATTTACTTCCTCTTTTCCAATTTGGATGCCTTTTATTTCTTTTTCTTGCTTAATTGCTCTAGCTAGAACTTCTAGCACAATGTTACATAACTGTGATGACAGTGGACATCCTTGTCTTGTTCCTGATCTTAGAGGAAAAGCTTCCAACCTCTCTCCATTGAGTACAATATTGGCTGTGAAGTTTTCATACATGTCCTTTACTAGGTTGAGGAACTTTCCTTCTATACCTGTCATTTGAAGTGTTTTTTATCAAGAGATGATGCTGGATTTTGTCAAACACCTTCTGTGCATCAATCAAGATGATCATGTGGTTTTCCCCCTCGATTTGTTAATGTGGTATATTACATTAATTGATTTTCTTGTGTTGAACCACCTTTGTTTTTTTTTTTTTTAATTTTTTTAATTTTTTATTTTTTTTATTGACTTTGTAATAATATTACATCAAAAATATATATGTGAGGTCCCATTCAACCCCGCTCCCCCACCCCCCTCTCCCCCCCCAACAACACTCGTTCCCATCATCATGACACATCCATTGGATTTGGTAAGTACATCTTTGGGCACCTCTGCACCTCATAGTCAATGGTCCACATCATGGCCCATACTCTCCTCCATTCCATCCAGTGGGCCCTGTGAGGGTTTACAATGTCCGGTGATTGCCTCTGAAGCACCATCCAGGGCAGCTCCATGTCCCAAAGACACCTCCACCTCTCATCTCTTCCTGCCTTTCCCCATACCCATCGTCCACCATGTCCACTTTTCTCAATCCAATACCACCTCTTCTATGTGGACATTGGATTGGTTGTGTCCATTGCACCTCTATGTCAATAGGAGGCTCAAATTCCACATGGATGCTGGATGCAATCCTCCCATTTTCAGTTGTAATCACTCTAGGCTCCATGGTGTGGTGATTGTCCTTCTTCAACTCCATCTTAGCTGAGTGTGGTAAGTCCAATAAATCAGATTGTAGGTGCTGGAGTCTGTTGAGGCTCAGGACCTGGCTATCACATTGTCAGTCCAGAGATTCAAATCCCCTAAATATATCTTAAATCCCAACGTTAACTGCACCTCCAGCACATTAGCATGAAAGTCTTATGAAGGGAGATCCCATCTAAGTCCAGATTCATCACACATAAACACCATTTCCAAAGAGGGGCCATCTGACCTGGTAGTTAACCCCATCGGCCATGGCCATAACTCTCATGGGTCTCTTTAGCCTTCAGAGGAACCAATATCTGGGGGTTGTATCTGCTTTATCTGTCTCTCTGACTCTGCTCAGTTGTGCATGAGGGCAATCCTTCTGCCAGCCTCCAGACTCTTTTTTAGAAACTCGTAGCCATATAAACTCATTTCTCCTTTCCATTTCCCCCTTACTTTAGGTCAAACAGCATTTTAAAGTCATGTTATTTTATGTAGACATGGATATTCTGCTGATCCGCATTGAACCTTCCGTATAAGGTCCTTTTCCAGTTGCATCATCAGTTGGTATTTGATAGTGGTCCCTCGTTGCCAGGGAGGCTCGTCCCCGGGTGTCATGTCCCACGCTGGAGGGAAAGCATTGCATTTACATGCTGAGTTTGGCTTCGAGACTGGCCACATTTGAGTAACATGAAGGCTGACAGGAGGAAATTCCCAGGCACAATGTTGCTCTAGGCCTTGTTCTTATTTTAGGTTTATCAGCTCACAAGCATAGTCATTAGCATCAGGGGCTCACTGTTGAACCCTCACTCCCTCCAGGTCCCCGCCGCTGTACCTGGGAGACTGTCGCTGCTCCCCTAGGGACCGCGGCAGAGCACCACTGGCCAGGAACCCAGTACCCCCCCTGCTGTGGTTTTTAATTGTTGCCACTATGGGTATATCCAATCATTACCATGCCCCCTGGACATATGTTCTGTACAGCTCCCTGTCAGCCATATATCACCTGTCATTGGTATCCCATACCAGTATCCCTCCATTGCCATTGTTGAAACACTCTGTGGTCCAGAACTCCCCGAAATTTGAAGCCCAATATAATGTCATGGTCCCTTACTAGGGAATGGTATATAGCGATGGGTTTAAAGGATGGATAAAGAACTTGGATAAAGTTAGATAAAGAACTTAGATAAAGAATGTTGACTTGAAAAAATTCCACATCCTATCCTTTCCCCCCCCCCCCCCTAATTATTCAGCATTTCTTCACAGGAGTCCTAGACCACAGCAATGCATATATATAATATACAGCACTCCCATACATCCACCACAAAACCTTTTTCCTTCCACAGCGATAGTCTTACACCCTTTTCACATCATATTTACTTAAGGTGATGTACAGAGTCTGAGATATTAGCTTTCTAACAAGGTAATATCTGTGCTTACATTATGGTGCATACTTTAGGATACACAGTTCTTTACATTTTTAGTTATCCTATGTTTTACATTATGGTTTACATTATCAGTCTGTCATCTCCTATATGTTATGGTGTAATATTACATGTTTTATATCCATCCTTGTGTACTCTCAAAAAACTCCTCTCTTGCCCCCCTTTTACTTTGGTTCCACACATTTAACGTCCATTTTCCCTTCCACCTTGGTGCCCACAGTGACAGCCAACCTTCGTTTCCTGAGGAGCCACTTCCAGAAATAGATGGAATAGTGTTCAGGGCCTAACTTGCTCAACTGCCCCAATGCCCTGGGAGCCACCCTTTCTCTCGAGGGATACAGTTCCCTCTATTTGGTGGCATTAGTCCTCCCCAGGATGTGGGTCCACCCCCACTCTCACTACTTGGGATTTTACCCCGTGGTGTCACCCACTCTGGCAGAATGAGCATTTAGGCATTCCCCAGGAGCCCGTCCTGCATCAGACCCTCCCCTCCGAGCATTCTAAACAGGTAACCCTCTTTATTATATTTTGATATGATTTTCTCGGCATTTTACTCTCCACCACCTCCTGACCCTCTCCTGTGTTCGTATGCTCCCCCTCCCTCCCCCCACTTTTGGGCAACGTTACCCAACCATCCCTCCCCAGCCACCCTCAAACCCGTAAAGCCCCAACTAAAGGCAACCCCTTGCCCCCCTTTTATCTCTTCTTTGTGTTCATACTTACCACCATCTCGTCTTAAATTCCCCCCCTGCAGACATCGGCTCATATCCTTCCTCCACCCTCCGATTTCCTGTAAGCCTATCGTTCAGTCTCTTGCTATCTAGGGCAGCTTGTTTATTTCATATCATTGAGGTCATGTAGTATTTGTCCTTCAATGTCTGGGTTGCTTCACTCAACATAAGGTTCTCAAGATTCATCCATGTTATCACATGTGTTTGTAGTGTGTTTGTTCTTATAGCCGAGTAGTATTCCATTGTGTGTATATACCACATTTTATTGATCCACTCATCTGTTGATGGGCATTTGGGTTGATTCCAACTTTTGGCAATAGTGAACAATGCTGCTATGAACATTGGTGTACATATATCGGTTTGTGTCCTTGTTTTCAGTTCTGCTGGGTATATACCCAGCAGTGGTATTGCTGGGTCATATGGCAAATCTATGGCTAGTTTTTTGAGAAACCACCATACTGTCCTCCAGAATGGTTGGATCCTTCCGCATTCCCACCAGCAGTGGATGAGTGTTCCCCTTCCTTCACATCCTCTCCAGCACTTGTATTCTTCTGTTTTTTTCATAGCTGCCAATCTTATGGGTGTAAGATGGTATCTCATTGTAGTTTTGATTTGCATTTCCCTGATAGCTAGAGATTTGGAACATTTTTTCATGTGCTTTCTTGCCATTTGTATTTCTTCTTCGGAGAAGTGTCTGTTTAAGTCTTTTCCCCATTTTTTAAATGGGTTGTTTATCTTTTTATTTTCAAGATATAGGAGTTCTTTATATATGCAAGTTATAAGTTTCTTATCAGATATATGATTGCCAAATATTTTCTCCCACTGTGTGGGCTCCCTTTTTACTTTCTTGACAAACTCCTTTGAGGTGCAGAAGGCTTTAATTTTGAGGAAGTCCCATTTATCTATTAGTTGAACCACCTTTGAATATCAGAAATAAAAATCACTTGATCATGGTGCACAATTCTTTTAGCATGCTGTTGCATTCAATTTGCAAGTATTTTGTTGAGAATTTTTGCATCTTTGTTCATTAGAGACATTTGTCTATAATTTTCTTGTAGTGTCTTTATCTGGTTTTGGTATTAGAGTGATGTTGGCTTCCTAAAATGTGATGAGCAATTTTCTCTGCTCTTCAATTTTTTGGAAGAGTTTAAACAGGATTGGTGTTAATTCTTTTCAAAATGCTTGGTAGAATTTAGCTGTGAAGCCATCCAGTCCTGGACTTTTCTTTGTTGGGAGATTTTTTATGACTAATTCCATCTCTTTAAATGTGATAGGCTTGTTAAGTTCTTGCATTTCTTGTAGCGTCAGTGTAGGTTGTTTGTGCATTTCTAGAAATTTGTCCATTTCATCTAGGTTGTCTAGTTTATTGGTATACAGTTCCCCATAATATCCTCTTATGATCCTTTTTATTTCTGTGGGGTCAGTCGTAATGTCCCCCTTTCATTTCTGATTTTATTTGCATCTTCTCTCTTTTTTTCTGTTAGTCTAGCAAAGGGTTTGTTGACTTTATTAATCTCAAAGAACCAGCTTATGGTTTTGCTGATTTTCTCTATTGCGTTTTTGTTGTTGTTTTCAATTTCATTAATTTCTGCCCTAATCTTTGTTATTTCTTTCTTTCTGCTTGCTTTTGTATTGGTTTGCTGTTCTTTTTCTAGTTTCTTCAGGTTTGCAATTAGGTCTTTGATTTTAGCTTTTTCTTCTTTTTTTAAATAGAGCTATAAATTTCCCTCTCAGCACTGCCTTTGCTGTATCTTATAAGTTTTGATAAGTTGTGTTCTTTTTTTCATTCATCTCAAGATATCAACTAATTTTTCTTGCACTTTCTTCTTTGACCCACAGATTGTTTCAGAGTATGTTGTTTTGTTTGTTTGTTTTGTTTTTTTCTTAGGAGTATGTTATTTAGCCTCCATATTTGCAAAATTTCCCCTCCCCTGCCTATTATAGATTTCCAGCTTCATTCCACTATGATCAGAGAAGGTGATTTGTATAATTTCAGTCTTCTTAAACTTATTGAGAGCTGATTTGTGACCCAACATGTGGTCTATCCTGGAGAAAGATCCATGAGCACTTGTGAAGACTGTATAACCTGCTGATTTGGGGTGCAGTGTTCTGTATATAACTGTCAGGCCCAACTCATTTATCATATTGTTCAAGTTCTCTCTCTCATTCTTGATTTTCTGTCTAGTTTTTCTATCTATTGAGTGGTGTGTTGAAGTCTCCCACTATTATTGTAGACACGTCTATTTCTCCTTTCAGTTTTGCCAGAGTTTCCCTCATGTATTTTAGGGCACCCTGGCTAGGAACATAGATGTTTATGACCATTACTCCTTCCTGGTGGATTGTCCCTTTTATTAATATATAATGGCTTTCTGCATTGCTTATCACCTTTTTGCATTTCTCATTTGTTTTTTCAAATACCAGTATAGCTATCCTGTTCTCTTTTGGTTACTATTTGCATGACATATCTTTTTCCAACCTTTCATTTTCAGTCTGTTTGTATCCTTGGGTCTAAGGTGAGTCTCCTGCAGATAGCATTTGCATGGCTCTTGTTCTCTTATCCTTTTTGTCAGCCTGTGTCTTTTGATTGGGGGTTTAATCCTTTCACATTCAGTGTTATTACTGTAAAGGCGTTACTTCAACCGCTGTATCCTTTGGCTTTCATATGTCATATCTTACTTTTTTATTGTCTTTTTACCTTTTTGGTTACCCTTTCTGATAGCCTTCACTTGGATGCTCTCCTCCAAGCCTCTCTTGTCTTTTCTTCTCTGGCTGCAGAACCCCCTTTAGTGTTTCCTGCTGCGCTGAATTCTTGTTTATGAACTCTCTTAGATTCTGTTTATCTGGGAATAGTTTAAACTCACCTTCGTATTTGAAGGACAGTTTTGCTGGATAAAGAATTCTTGGCTGGCAGCCTTACTCTTTCAGCATCTTAACTATTTCATACCACTGCCTTCTCACCTCCGTGTTTTCTGAAGAAAAATCTGCACTAAGTCTTAGTGGGCATCCTTTGTATGTAATGTTTTGCTTCTTCCTTGCTGCTTTCAGAATTTTCCCTTCATCTTTGGCATTTGGCATTCTGAATATTATGTGTCTTGGTGTAGGTCTATTTGGGTTTATTCCAATTTGAGTATGCTGTGCTTTCTGGACCCATGTATTCATGTCTTTTATGAGAGCTGGGACATTTTTGCCCACTATTTCCTCAAATACTCTTTCTGCCCCTTTTCCCTTTTCTTCTCATTTTGAAACTCCCATAACACTTACGTTGGTACACTTCATGCTATCAGTCGACTCCCTGAGCTCCTGCTCGTTTTTCTCCCATTCCTTTCTCTCTCTGTTCTCTTTTCATTTCAGCTGTTCTGTGCTCTGCATTGTTCATTCTTTCTTCCTTGATTTCAAATCTGCTATTGTTTGCCTCTATTGCATTAATCTCACTTATTGTGTCTTTCATTCCCTTAAACTCTGTTATTTTTCTATCCAAGATTTCAAAATTTTCTTTGTGCTCACCCAATGTCGTCATCTTTTTTTTTTTTTTTTTAAGGAGGGACCAGGGATTGAGCCCAGGGCCTCTTATGTGGGAGGCAGGTGCTCAGCCACTGAGCTACATCCACTCCCCAACCAGTGTCTTCTTAGTGTCTTTCATTTCTTTAGCCATGTTGTCTTTCAACCCCATGATTGTATTTAGGAGATTTGTGTGAACCTCATTGATTAGCTGTTTCAAGAACTGTCTTACCTCCAGCTTTGATTTGCTCCTTTGCCTGAGTCATATCTTCCTTTTCCTTTGTACGGCTTGTAAATTTTCTCGGCATCTGGTTATGAGACTGTGTACTCTGATGTTCAGCTCTCCCTCTTGCTTAGGGATTTACTGTTAAGTAGCTGGTGCTACCACTGTTCTTTGACTATTGGTTCCACTTGTTGTAGATAATTAGGATTGCCCCTGTTTAACTTCTCAAACCAGGGCAAAGCTCGGAGTAATGGGGTGCAGGCCAGTTTCCAAGGGCTTGGGGGGGACAGTGAAGGTGCCAGATTCCTTTTATTTCTTCTTTTCCCCCTCTTTTTTATGCACTTTTCTGGTTTGGTCAGTAGGTGGCACTCTTTGGCAGCCCTCAGCTCAGCCCCCAGGTACTGGGGGTGGAGGGGAGAGCAGAGTCAGTGTGACTCCTCAGGAGGGGGAGGGCAGTGCAGAAGCAGTGCCCTCCGGTCCCAGCCTTACCAACAAGCTTTCTCAGAAGCTGTTCTCCCTTGACCCCCGGCACCCTCCCTCCCTCTGCCTCCTCCGCAGCCAGCCTGGGGCAGGAGGGTTTTGAGAAGGCAAAGTATCTTCAGCTCCCTCCAGGCTCCCAGGCCAAACAGCATCACGGCCCCCCAAGCAGCAGACCAAGGCTGCTGGCCCAAATCTGAACTCGCTGGAGGCTGTGTCCCTCCCTCTCCCCTCTCTTGGGGAAGAGGACCCCTGCGACCCCCCTTAGTCCCCAGCTGCTGCCCTCCACAGATGCTGTTTGCTCCGAGGGTGGGGGGTGGGCGCCAGCGGCCGCCGCTGCAGCTCGGCCCACGGGATCTTCCAGCCACTGAGGCTCCTGGGCTTGGCCCCTCTCTCTTGTGGGTGGTATGTCACCTTCCCTGAGCCCCAGAGCAGCCCCCCAGTCTCCACCTGCCCTCTGGCTACTTTCTGGGAGAGAAGTGATCCCTCTGCCTCTCTAATCCCCCACCTTCCCGGAAGTCGATGTAACTGTTTCTTACACTGCTTTAGCTTTCGGCAACCTGCTTGTGCCTTTTGGGCAAGCTTTGGGTGGTGAGCCAGAGAGGCACGTCCTCTCTGGTTTTTCAGGCAGCCACGGGGCAGATAGGCTCCCACATACAGACACCCTGGCATGTGGGAGTGCTGCCCGGCACCACACTGTGCCAGAGAAGGGCTCGGGGAGGGGCTAGCACAGGTGCCAGGAGCTGCTCCTACAGTTTGTTTTTTGAAGATGTATTTTATTTATTTATTAATATTTCTCTCCACCCCTTTGTTGTTCACACTTGCTGTGTCTGTTCATCTTCCTTGTTTCTTGAGGAGGTACCAGGAACCAAATCTGGGACCTCCGATGTGGGAGGGAGGTACCTAACTGCTTGCGCCACCTCCATTCCCTGCTTTGTTGTGTCTCTCGTTATGTTCTTTCTTCTTGTGTCTCTTGTTGCATCATCTTGTTGTGTCAGCTTGCTGCCCCTGCCCATTGTGCCAGCTCGCCGTCTTCTTTAGGAGGCACTGGGAACCTCTGCTCCCTGCTTTGCTGTGTCTCTCATTATGTTCTTTCTTCTTGTATCTCTTGTTGCGTCAGCTTGTTGCGTCAGCTTGCTGTGCTTGCCTGTCGCGCCAGCTCACTGTCTTCTTTAGGAGACACCGGGAACCGAACCACGGACTTCCCCTGTGGTAGGTGGGCGCTCAATCCCTTGAGCCACATCCACTTCCCTTCTACTCTTTTTCAAAGCTGTGCTTTCTTAATTCAGCACTCGCCCACTTATTGCAACCCTTTCACATTTTGGGGGGTCTGATGCTGGTGGCTCTGCTAGTTTTTGCTCATTGTTCAGGATTCTGTGGGGTAATCACATCCTGGGCCTTCTTATTCCACCTTCTTGGTCAACTGACTGTCCCTGACGGACATTTTTTGTTTCAGGTAGTTTGATATCTTCATCCAGCTAAACCCAAATCTATGAATTCTGAGGGTCTTTCTGATTTCAAGGTGACTTCAGTTTCTCTGTTTTGATTCAGTACAAGTGATTTAACGTTTAACCCTCATTTCCCTTATTTAGGGGGAATGCAGAGGTGCCCTGTGGTAGCTCCTAAGGTTTGGCTGGGGGTAAGTGCCGAATTCCTATAGAAAGACGATTGGCACTTTGACTTAAGGGAGTCTGAAGGCAAATGACCAATAACAAAATGATTCTCACAATCACTCATTTCTGTTACCTCCTCTGCTGACGACTGCCAATTTACAGTTTTTCACGTTTTCATACATCACGCCACGGGCAACGATCGCATTTCCTTCACCCTATTTCTCAATCTCACCTCCATGTCATAGTGAAAATGACTGTTTCCTCTAAGGCAATTATCACCCTGACCTTGCGAAAGCCACCTGTGCCACTTGGCAGTTTTCCAGAATTTCTTTTTGATACAAGAAAAACATTTTATTAAAAGAAGACCGTGGCAGATAGGCTGATAGGGTGCGTGGGGAAATGCTGACATTTACGATAATGACATGTATCGGCCTGGGTCCCAGCAGGACCCGGAGATTCCTGGATGAAGGGCCTCTCTGGAGGTGTGGGCCCAGCTGAGAAGCCAGCAGCGAGGGCGAGACATCCAGGGCTAGCTCGGGGAACCGTTATACACGCTAGCCCAGAGCAGAGTCGGGCGGGAAGAAAGGATATTGAGGTCCAGTGAGGCTTGGAATCAGGCTCAAGGCGCTGGTCGTGCGGCAGCTGCACCTGCGGGAGGGCGTGCCAGTTTGCTATTGCTTATGAATTCCAAAAAAAGCTATTGGGTTATGTTTGTGAACTGTTCTGTTCCTCTGGGCATGATTCAATTACGATGAGGTTGAGTCCCTGACCCCTTAGAGAAACCGCACCACGGGGAAGGGAGGTTGGGGTTTGGAGCTGGAGCCGGGGAAGTAAACACACGGCAGAGAGTGGAGCAGCTGAGGCCGGAGAGAAACGAGCTCCGGGAGAGACGGGACTTAGCCCGGCCTGCAGCTGAGAGTGGGAGAAGCTGGGACCACGGAGCCTTAGGAGGAAGAGGAAGGCTGGACCCTGGCTCGTCGGCAGCCATCCTGCTCCACCACGTGGCGACAGACTTTGGAGAGGGAAGTAACTTAGGCTTTGTGGCTGGTGACTGTGAGCTTCTACCCCAAAGAACTACCCTTTGTAAAGGCCCACAGTGTTCTGGTGTTTTGCATCAGCACCCCTCTGGCTGACTAAAACAGAGGGTACAGGGAAGCCCAGGCCACCAAGCCAGAGGCACGGGGCTCGCACGCCTTGCCCGCCCGCCCTCCCAAGACCTCAGGGCTGCCCACCGGCCACGTCCTACCAGAAATCAGCTGAGAGGACCTCATGGAGAGGCCTCGCGCTCAGAGCAGGGCAGAGAGGGTGGGTGTAGCGGTTTGATATGGTTATGAATTCCAGAAATAGATACTGGATTATGTTTGTAAACTGATCTGTACCTGGGCATGATTAGGGGTGTCCCCACCCCTTGATGGGTGGGGACTCCTGGATAAAAGGCATGGGAAAGAACAGAGTTGGGAGTTTTCTGATGTTGGAGTTTTGACGTTGGAGTTTGATGCTGAAGACCCAGGAAGTAAGCTCACAGAGGGAAGAGAAGCCAGCCCCTGGAAGGAAGGAACCCTGAACCCAGAGAAAAGCAAGCCCCAGGAACGTGGGAACCCAGGAAGCCTGAACCCTCGCAGACGTCGGCAGCCATCTTGCTCCAAGTAGACTTTGGTGAGGGAAGGAACTTAGGCTTTATGGCCTGGTATCTGTAAGCTCCTGACTCAGATAAATGCCCTTTATAAAAACCAACCAATTTCTGGTATTTTGCAGCAGCACCGCTTTGGCTAACTAACACAGTGGGAACCCAGTCTGTGGCCCCAAGTGCAGAACGACCGGCTCATCACCTGAGGGAACGTTTGTTTTGTTTTGTTTTTTGAGGAGAAATAACCTAGCGAGGAACATTTTGGCCATGCTGAGCTATGTTTCCTCAAGTTTCAGCTATGTATGGCTTTAGGAATGTATACTTCTCAAGAGATAATGAAATAAAAATGAAGGCCAGCTGGATCTCAGGAAACAGCTACAATTTAAATATATGGCTATATGAAGAGATCCTAGCCAGCAGGTGGTGAGAGCACGCCGCGATCCGGGCACTGGGTGGGGTGCGCTGCCGCCATTTGACTCCCCTCACCTGTGTGGGGGGAGCGGGCACCCCCAATCGACACGGGAGGAAACCGCTGTCCAAGGAATTGCGCATCGCTGCCCAAGTCGGAAGGACAGGTCCCTAATACGGGAGTGGGTGACGGGGGGCCCTAAGCCCCCTGGGGCTGCCACAAGCTGGACCCCCCAGCGCAGAAGCCCAGTGTGGAGAGGGCAGTGTGGGGTCCCTGGGCCCCAGGAGGGCTGGGCAGATGCCAGGGCTGCCCGGGTGGCCCGTGGTTTGCCCAACTGTCCCCACCAGGACGATAGTGGGAACCTGGTTGGTCTTTTTCATCACAGGATCCACACTGCCTGGCATACAGCAAGTGCTCAATTATGTTTGTCAAATGAACGCATGGTGGCATTGGGCAGAATCAGCATTTGTAACTGCATTTTTTTTTTTTCTTACATATAACCTTTTTTTATTTTTAAAGATTTATTTATTTCTCTCCCCTTCCCCCGCATCCCAGTTGTCTGCTCTCTCTGTCCATTCGCTGTGTTCTTCTGTGACCGCGTCTATCGTTATCAGTGGCACCGGGAATCTGTGTTTTTTTGTTGCGTCATCTTGTTGTGCCAGCTCTCTGTGTGTGCGGCGTCATGTAACTGCATTCTTGTCATTCGATCATTTTGTGGTCACCCAAAGACCACCCTCCTCTGGGGAATAATATTTCCAGGCTTTTTTTTTTGGTTTAATTTTGAGATACCAGGGGCCAGGGATTGAACCCGGGACCTTGTCTATAGGAAGCTGGCATTCATCCACCCAGCCACATCGGCTTTCCTGAGTTGTTTTTTTTGTTTGTTTGTTTTTTTCAGGAGGCACCAGAACCCTCTGAGCTTGAGGAAGACATGGCCTTGGGGACGTTGTGATTTGGGACCTGCAGCCTTCCAAACCGTGAGATGATAAGTGCCTGTTTTCAGGCCAGCCCAGCTCTGTGGTATTTGTCATAGCAGCTCTGGCAAACCCAGAGCGCCTGGAGTACATCTCAAGTCACTGCGACATTTGGGTGTATTGGGGTGGCATGTGTTTGCAGTAAGAGTGAATTGCACATTAAAACAGAGACCAGCCTTCTGAAGCCAAGTTTAAATGTATAATTAAGTAATTGATTTTAGACTTGTGACTTTCAGGACAAAAATGTGATTAAATTGATAAACAGGATTGGAATGCTTAAGCGGATTTGAGAGGTGCCATATTTTTAGGTTTAATTTATTAGATTTATTACACTTGGTTAAGTACCTGGAAAGACTTCGCTGCTTGGGCCAGGCATTTGAAGTACTTCAGAAGAAAATGGAATATATTCAATTTATTACTGCCGTTTAATGTATTTGGGGGAATTCCATTAACCAAGAAGTAAATGGGAAGGATTGTTGAAGGGAGTTTAGTCTGTTCGACTTGATATCATCGAGAGGAAAATGTGAACTCAGCCCCGCTTGGTTTGCTGGGCTTATACACAGGCTCAGTTGTAATTCGCACCCAGAGGCTCAGGGAACACCAGGGCTCGAGGTCCCCGTGCCCTGCCTGCCTTCCCTCCCGGCAGTCTCTGGGGGTTTATGAGGCCAGTGAAGGGACTGCGCACAGGGCCCTTGGGACAGGCCAGGGCCCGAGGTGTGCCTGGCCTCTCTAGAAAGGGTCAAGGAGAGACACTGCCAGGGCACCCAGGGTGCCCCTCGAGAAAGCCACACGCACGTCCTCCGTGAGGGGCCGGCCCTGGCGCAGCAGGCCGCTCCTGCCTGAGCCCCAGCACCCTGCGCACCTGCCCGTCACCCTCGCCCAGCTCCCCTCTGCCCGTGACAGCCTAACTGGGCATCCGTTTCGATTTCAGAGGCCAGCTGGCCTAAAGGAAACCTCGTTCTTATTTTAGAGATGATGTGCATGGCCCTGTTCCAAGTGTCGCCAGGCAGGAAAGAACAGGCGCTGCCCTCCTTCTCCTCCTCCTCCGGCGGCGGTTAGAAATGGAGCGGCTCCCAAGGGCAGATGCGGTCACGGCCACACCGGCCGCCTCCCAGCCCCTGCTGTGGCGCAGCCGGCCACGGGGCCTGCCAGCCTCGCTCCCCTGGGTCCAGGGCTCCACGCAGCAGCCCCGACCAAGGCGCATCTCGGGGCGGACAAGGACAGGCCTTGCAGATGAGCTGGGTCCGTGGGCAGAGCCGTGGACTCCTGGACACGCGGAGCTCGCCGCTGGTGAGGCGAGGTCCCCTGGGGCCCTGTTTGCACAGGTGCACCGCGCAAACGTTACGTGGGCTCCCGGTAAGCGGGACAGGACCTGAGTGAAGGATGCTTTCCTCCACGAATAGTGTCGCACATTCTAGACCAGTTGTGTGAAAGCAAATTGGAGCAGGTTATCGTGCCTGGGAACAGACTTCCCGAACGCACCTGCCTGGTGGAAGCACCGCTGTGCAGTAGGTGCTGCGACAGAAATCTGCGTGTTGGCGTGCGGGCGTAAACACACACATGCATCAGTTTTCAAAGGCAGTGGAAGTCTGTCCAACTGCTAGCTTCATTTGTTAAAAAGGTACTTGACAAACAAGGCTCTCGACAGCAGTAAAACGCCACTAGAAAGCCTTTTTTGCTCTTTTAAATTGCCCTTGATCTACTAGGACCAACGTGTGAATTCTTTCATGAGATTTTTATTACTGTGGAATGGGAAGAAGATCTCTTTCTGGCAAAGGAAATGGTAGCGTCCCAGGCTCTGGAGTATCTTTGGGCCTCTTCCGGCAAAGTGTCCTTATTCGCCCAGGTCCCACAGACCCTCCCAAGTGCGGCAGGCGCGGCAGCCCCAGCCCTGGAGGTGCTCAGGTGTCTCGGGCCCCTCTCCTAGACCACGAGCTTCCGGGGGCAAGAGCTGTTTTCCTGTGTATTCCCAGCGCCTACCTAGCCCAATACTGGGCACCTGGGGGGTGCTAGTAAATGTTTCCCAGATGACTAGGCGAATGGCGCAGGTGAGAGGGCGTGGACTCAAACGGCCCAGGTGAGAGGATGGCTGAACAGCCCAGGTGAGTGCGTGGGCTAAATGGCCCAGGTGAGAGCATGGGCTCAAATGGCACAGGTGAGAGCGTGGGCTCAACTAGCCCAGGTGTGAGGGCATGGGCTCGAACGGCACAGGTGTGAGAGAGCGGGCCTCGAGTGACCCAGGTGTGAGCATGGGCTCGAACGGCGCAGGTGTGAGAGTGTGGGCTGGCATTAGGTGGAAGGACCCTGAGCAAGTCCAGGCCACCCCCTCGGGGACCGTCTGTGGGGAGCAGTTGCGGGGCTGAGACGCCTCCCAGACCCCCTGGCAGCGCTCAGGTGTGGATTAGTGTACTGTTGTGGAGAGGTGGACACGGAAGCGAGGGGAGCCAGGGCTGCTGCGGGCAGGCAGGGCTGTCCCTGGGTCTGCATGGGCGCTGTGAGTTTTGAGCGCCTTTGGGGGACGGCGGGGCCCCTGCTGCTGGGTGGCTGCTCCGACGGGGGTTTCCGAATCAGCCCTCGGGGTGCAGCCTCCTGGCACGCCACACACCTGACGGCAGGTGCGGCGTGACGGCAGGGGCATGTGCTGGCTTTTCAGCCCAGCCTAGAGGGGCTTCCAGCCCGCCTGGTAATCTCGTGAACCCCTGTCCCCATAGCAGATCCCTCTGCTTTGGACAACGAGAGGGTTTCTGTCCCTGCACCTGGGCCATGACTGGCGCGGTGGGGAGGATTCGGGGGCCCGGCTAAAGGAAGGCTCAAGGGGAGGCTTGCTCAGATGTGACTGGATGATGTGGAGAAGGGGTGCAGCCGGAGAGGCCCCGGAGAGGGCGCCTGGGAGCGAGGAGTGCCCCGACCCCGTGCGTGGGGTGGGCGAGGCTGCACATCGGTGCCCGTGGACGCACAGATGCCCACAGAAGGCCTGGAGGTGGCCGAGGGGACAGAGGCCACAGGGCATCAGCCTGAACCTAGAACCTGAGAGGGCTGGGTGGGGCAGGGACGCTCCCGAAGGGGGAGGACAGAGACTAGGTGGAGAACCACGTCTTACCGGTTTGTTTTTTACTTTAAAATTGAAGGGAGCAGGGAAGTGGCCGTGGCTCCATCAGGTGGGCTCCCGTCTACCACACGGGAGGCCCTGGGTTCACGTCCCAGGGCCTCCTTGTGAAGGCAGGCTCACCCACGCGTTGCGGAGTGCTGCCAGCCCACCTGCAAGTGCCATGGAGAGCCGACTCAGCAAGGTGACACAACAAGAAGGGAGACAAGCAAAGACGCAGCAAATGGACACAGAGCAGACAGCAAGCAAAAAGCTGCAAAGGGGAGGGGAGATAATAAAAAAAAGTAGAAGGGAGTGGATGTGGCTCAGTGGTTGAGCACCTGCTTCCCACATGGGAGGTCCTGGGTTTGGTTCCTGGTGCCTCCTAAAAACAAACAAATGAAAAAACAAAAACAATAAGCAAACAAAGGGAAAAACCAACCCAGGGGAGCTGATGTGGCTCGGTGGTTGAGCACCGGCTTCCCACATACAAGGTCCTGGATTCTGGCCCAGGTGCCTCAAAAAAAAAATTGACGTATAACGTACCTACAGTAAAGGGACATCTTAAGGGACTCAGCTCAGTGAGTGTTGACAGAGTAGGCACCACTGGGTACCCCCCCCCGGGGCAAGATACTCAGAACGTGGCCAGCCCCTGGGAGCATCTCCCCACCTTTTCCAGGCCACCTTCCAAAGGGAGCCACTGTTCTGATTACTGTCACCTTAGACTGCTTGTGCTTTTTTTTTTATATATATATATATATCCCCCTTGTGACTTTTTGCATGCTGTCTGCCCTCTGTCCATTCACTGTGTGTTCTTCTGTGTCTATTTATTTCCCCTCCCCCTTTGCAGCTTGCTTGCTGTCTGCTCTGTGTGTCCATTCACTGTGCACTCTTCTGTGTTTTTTTGTTTGTCTCCCGTTTTTGTTGTGTCACCTCTCTGAGTCACCTCTCTGAGTCGGCGCTCCGCAGCGTTTTGCGGGCTGGGTGGCGCTCCACAGCATGCAGGCCAGCCTGCCTTCACAAGGAGGCCCCAGGACGCGAACCCAGGGCCTCCCATGGGGTAGACGGGAGCCCAACTGATCGAGCCACAGCCGCTTCCCTTGTGCTTGTTTTTGAACTTTGTATACATGAAATCATGCCCTTGCTATTCTGCTGCTTCGGTGTCTGGTTTTTCGCTCAGTGTGGTGTTTGTGGGAATCTCACCTGTGTTAGAAAGAAAGCCTCACCTGTAAGAAAAGGAAAGCTCACCCGATTGTGGAGGAGAAAAGAATTTCATTAAGGATCTTGCAAGAACGGGCGCAGGACCTGGATAAAATGGCCCGTGCGCCAAACAGCAAGAAACACTGATGTCTATACCCTAATCCTAAGATGCAGGTCCCTCCCCTGCTCCCACTGATTGGGTACTTCAGGGGCTACAGCCCATCTGAATTGTCTAAGTTACCCAGTTCCCGCTCTGAGTCCCCGCTGCTGGGCTCTCTACACCCGGAGGGCTGGGCCGGCTTGGCGCCCCTTTCCCTCCTGGCGCGCTTTTCAAATTTGGTGCTGTTTTCACTGGTGGCGCTGCCCCCAGCACTCACCATTGGCCCTTCTCACCTTGGCCCCGCCCCCAGCACTCACCATTGGCCCTTCTCACCTTGGCCCTGCCCCCAGCACTCACCATTGGCCCTTCTTGCTTTGGCCCTGCCCCCAGCACTCACCATTGGCCCTTCTCACTTTTGCTCTGCCCCCAGCACTCACCATTGGCTCTTCTCACCTTGGCCCCGCCCCCAGCACTCACCATTGGCCCTTCTTGCTTTGGCCCCGCCCCCCAGCACTCACCATTGGCCCTTCTTGCCTTGGCCCCGCCCCCAGCACTCACCATTGGCCTTTCTCGCCTTGGCCCCGCCCCCAGCACTCACCATTGGCCCTTCTCACCTTGGCCCTGCCCCAGTACTCACCATTGGCCCTTCTCGCTTTGGCCCTGCCCCCAGCACTCACCATTGGCCCGTCTCACCTTGGCCCCGCCCCCAGCACTCACCATTGGCCCTACTCACTTTGGCACTGCCCCCAGCACTCACCATTGGCCCTTCTCACCTTGGCCCCACCCCCAGCACTCACCATTGGCCCTTCTTGCTTTGGCCCTGCCCCCAGCACTCACCATTGGCCCTTCTCACTTTTGCTCTGCCCCCAGCACTCACCATTGGCTCTTCTCACCTTGGCCCCGCCCCTAGCACTCACCATTGGCCCTTCTCACTTTGGCCCCACCCCCAGCACTCACCATTGGCCCTTCTTGCTTTGGCCCTGCCCCCAGCACTCACCATTGGCCCTTTTTTGTTTTGGCCCCACCCCCAGCACTCACCATTGACACTTCTTGCTTTGGGGCCACTTTTCAAAGTCCTGGCCCTGAAGCCACTAGAACCCCTTTCCCCCCCTCCTGGAAGGGCAGAGCCGGCTCTGGCTCCCCCTTTGTGGAAACGAAAATTAACCCTTTTCTACAGTGTTGTGCCCGCGTCGGTAGCTGGCTGGCGGTCTGCACAGGGCCCGGTTACGTGGACTCCGTAAATGACCCACATAGTCCACTGTTGCTGGAGGTCTGTAGTATTTTTGTGTGGGTCTCTGATCCTTTTGGACATGTCTTGGATGCATTTCTGTTGGGTACTTAACCAGAAGTGGAACTGCCGGGTAACCCAGTGCATGCAGGGCAGATTCTGCCAGTTTTCCAAAGTGCTTGTGTCAGTTTGGCTTTTGCAGCATAACAAACCACCTGAAATCCTAGTGCCTTCCACACGAGTCCACGCATCGGTGGGTTGGCACGTGGCTGGACCCAGCTGGGGTGCTTCCTCTGTGATCCGGATGATTCCACGTGCACCTGGCCGTGGTGGGGGACGGCCTCGTGCCACATCTGCGGGGCGGCTGGCTGTCAGCCAAGGGGACACCCCACACCTGGCCTGGGCTCACGCACATGGCGGTGGCAGGGGTCCCAAAGCGGCACAATGCTCTTCAAAAATTTTTTATTAGAGCAGTTGTAGTTTTACAGAAAACTCATAAAAATACGGAGTTCCCATACACTTCCCGCTCATTCTTGCAGTTTTCCTTATTATTAACATTTTTGCATTAGTGTGGTAGCTTTGTTATAATTGCTGACACAAAATTATAATTATTCTATTAAATTTAGCTCACTGTTTACATTCTGGTTCACTCTTTTTGTTGTACAGTTCTATGGGATTTTGCATGTGTGTATGGTAAGTTATATACAACTTAAAATTTCCTTTTCACATATGCAATTCAATGGAGTTAATTACATGTGCAAATTTGTGTCTCCATCACTATCTTTTTTTTTAAAAGATTTATTTATTTATTTAATTTTATTTTTTTAAAGATTTATTTATTTATTTAATTCCCCCCCTCCCCTGGTTGTCTGTTTTCTGTGTCTATTTGCTGCATCTTGTTTCTTTGTCCGCTTCTGTTGTCGTCAGCGGCTCGGGAAGTGTGGGCGGCGCCATTCCTGGGCAGGCTGCACTTTCTTTCGCGCTGGGCGGCTCTCCTTACGGGGTGCACTCCTTGCGCGTGGGGCTCCCCTATGCGGGGGACACCCCTGCGTGGCACGGCCAGCCGTCCTTGCGCGCATCAGCACTGCACATGGCCAGCTCCACATGGGTCAAGGAGGCCCGGGGTTTGAACTGCGGACCTCCCATGTGGTAGGTGGACGCCCTAACCACTGGGCCAAGTCCGCTTCCCTCCATCACTATCTCTCATTGCCAGAACTTTTTCACCACCCCAAACGGAAACTCCACCCCAATTAAATATTAGACCCCCTCCCCTTTTCTCCCCCAGTAACCTATATTCTAGTTTCTGACTTTATGAATATGCATATTCTGCTTATTTCTTATAAGTGAGATCATGCAGTATTGTCCTTTTGTTGTCTGGCAAATTCACGCAAGCGGTTTCCAAGCTTTTCAAGTAATGATCTCTAATTGTGGTTTTAATTTGCATTTTCTTGGTGACTAATGATATCAGACACCTTTTTGCATCCTTATGGGCCATTTGGATATGGGCCATTTGAAGAGCCTGTTCAAACCTTTTGTCCATTTTTAAATTGCACTGTCTGCCTTTTCCTCAATGATTCACAGGATATACACACACTCACACACATCCCTTTTCTATGTTTTGGCAGCTTGTTGCACGCATTTTCATTCTTTTAGTGGTGGCTTTTGATAACCAGAAAACTTTTATTTGAATAAAGTCCCGTTTTCCGTCATTTTCTTTATGTTTAGTGCTTTTTGTGTGTGTAGGCACTGTTTAAGAACTCTCTGCCTATGAAGCTATTGTCCCACACTGTCTTCTGATAGCTTAAGTCCTTCAACTTTTTTTTAAATCAAGGTTGTTTCACTTTTCTTGGCTCTTTGCATTTCCATAGAAATTTTAGAATCAGTTGGTCAACTTCCAAAATGAAAATGCAAAGGCAATTTTAAAAGTGGAGATTGCCTTGAATCATTGATTCTAAGTTTTGTCTCCCCAGCCAATGAAATGCCTGAGCCACTAGATCATCTTATTTATTTACTATATGAATTTATTTGGCCTCTAAGCCCCAGACATCAATCAGCAAATGCCCTGGGACAAAAAGCGGCACCAACTCCCTGGCTCACTGCCACGCATTTTATTTCTCTCCGGGGTTTTGACCTCTTGACTCCTGGGTGCTTTGGGTAAGCTGTTGTTTTAATAGCTGTTATTTGGAGCGGGTCTTTTATTCTGCTTTTCTAGTTGTCTTGGTGGGAGAACTAGTCTGATACAAGCTACTTACTCATAGGTGGTAATAGTTTCCCTTTAATTTTTTTTTAGTCCAATCCCTCCCCACCATGGCTCCCTCGTCTGTCTGCTCGTCTTCTTTAGGAGGCACCAGGAACCGAACCTGGGACCTCTCATGTGGGAGGCGAGTGCCCAACCGATTGAGCCTCATCTGTTCCCTGCTGGTTGTGTTGTCTGCTTGTTGTGGCATCTTGCTCATTCAGCATCTTGCTCATTGTGGCCTCTCCTCATCTTCTTTAGGAGGCACCAGGAACCGAACTGAGAGCTCCCAGTAGGAGGTGGGCGCCCAGCTGCTTGAGCCACATCTGCTTCCCTCCCATTAATTGTTAAAGGAGGAAAATACATGGTCAGTAATCTGCATTTGCAAAGGGAATATACTTTCCCATGCAGCGTGGCAGGCTTTGTGCAGTGCCCCACTTCTGTTTTGCTGCTGGACTCGAGCGGACCTGGGGTGTTCCGACAATTTGGCCACAGGTCCTTGTAACTCTCCACCGGCCCCTGAGGACGCCAAGCTCAGCTCCGGGGACGGGATGGGCCTCCTTGGCTGCTGGGCAGCCGCACGTGTGGCTGTGCCAGCATGAGCCGCTTCTCCTGGAGCGGGCAGGGATTAGCCCTGAAGAATCCGCTGGGATAAAAGCCAGGTTTGCATCATCCGAAGTTCAGCACAAGACACCGGCTCAAATAAAGAATTCCCTCGTGAAGCCAGCTGTTGCCATGCTCAGGGAAATGGTTTCCACAGGAAACAAAACTAAAAATAACATTATTTTTAAACTGGAAAGAAATGACACTTTAGGTATCCAGGTTTTAAAACAATATAAAATCACCGAGAAGAGAGTCGAAGGCTCAGCTATTTTGGTTTTACAGCCTGAATCACATCCCTTACAGCATTCTTTTTTTTCTTTTTCTTTTTTTTTCTTTTTTTTTTTAATATTACGTTAAAAAAAATGAGGTCCCCATATACCCCCCACTCCCCTCGCCCTGCTCCTCGCCCCATAACAACAATCTCCTCCATCATCATGAGCCATTCATTGCATTCTTTAGATTACATTTCCTGGGGCCGCAGAGTCACATGCAGGGGTGGTCCAGCTTATTTTTGGGGACAAGCAAAGCTTCAATCTGTTTTAGTGACTTATTTTATATTCCCAATTCCAGAGACCTGTTTTTCCCCAAATACATAATTTATTATTTTTTTAAAGATTTATTTTTATTTATTTCTCTCCCTTTCCCCTCCTGCCTCTGCCCCAGTTGTCTGCTCTCTGTGTCCATTTGCTGTGTGTTCTTCTGTGTCCGCTTGTATTCTTGTCAGCAGCACTGGGAATCTGTGTCTCTTTTTGTTGCGTCATCTTGCCGTGTCAGCTCTCCATGTGTGTGGCTCCACTCCTGGGTGGGCTGTGCTTTTTTCACATGGGGCAGCTCTCCTTGCGGGGCGCACTCCTTGCATGTGGGGCTCCCCTACGCGGGGGACACCCCTGCGTGGCACGGCACTCCTTGCGCACATCAGCACTGCGCATGGGCCAGCTGCACATGGGTCAGGAGGCCCGGGGCTTGAACCCTGGATCCTCCGTATGGTAGGCGGGCGCTCTACCTGTTGGGCCACAACCGCTTCCCTCTGCTGGCTTTTAGATTTATTTGGGGTAGAAGCTGACAGTCACAGGCCCTAAAGGCCCACCCCAAGGCCGCTTTCCCACCCACGTGCTTGCCGACCTCGGCGAGGGCTCGGCCTTCCCTCGGCCCCCTGGGCTCCGTGGCCTCCGCGTCTTCCCGTCTTAGCTGGAGGGCTCGATTCTCCCCAGGCCTCCTAAGCGAGTCAGAGATGCAGCCTCTTCTGCCGCAAACCATCGGGCGAATGGCTCCTCTCTCTCTGGCCCCCGGCCCAAGGCCTCTCCCCTGCCGTGTACGGAGCTCTCTCCATTTCTCCGTGTTCTTGATTGTGCGAGGGGGCAGGGACTCACCCCTGCACGCCCTGATGGCGTGGTCACATCCAAGCCCTCATCTTGACTTAACCCAGTAAACGGAAGCCTTTACATTTAAACCAGTCAAGGGCATCACGCCCAGGGGAACAGACCAGTTCACAGACATCATCTGCCTCTCTTTCTGGAATTGATAAATAACACCGAACTGCCCCAGTATTTAACAGGGAGCCATTAACCTCTCTGTTGGGGGACAGGGCTGTGCTGGGGTGCACCTGGAAGACACCAAGGTTAATTCTGTGGCCTAATAGGGTCGGGTGCCCACCCTGCCCCCACCCAGAAGCAGGTTCCCGGCACTCAGCATGGGGACGAGGCTCCTGTCCACGCAGCGACGGCCACCAGCTCGTCCCCGCCACGGCGGCTCTGCAGCTAAAGCCTCCTGGCGGCTGAGCGGGCCCAGCTCTGCCTGCTGTCACTCAAGCTTCTCCGTGTCCTGAGAAATAAGAGGCGACGGGACTAGAGAGAGGTAGTGAGAGCGATGCCTGGCGTTCAGAGAGCTAGAAAAGAGCTGGGAAGGGGAGGGACAAAGAAAGAAAGCAGAACACAGAGATGTTGCTTTCTTCTCCAGTTTACAATATCCCTCTCGACCTTCCCGGCCAGCTGGTAAAGCTGCCCCCTTGGAACCTTCCAGGCGCCCAGGCAGAGGCAGCACAGGCCGTGCGTGGGCTGCTCTCAGGGCCGCAGCTCCGTGCGCCTGATTTGCCTCCCCAGCATGCGGGGTCCTCCGCGGCACCCGGAAAGCACCTTACACCCCGTCGTGTGTGACCTCAAGCAAATCGCAGAGCTTCCTGAGCCTGCTTCCTCGTCTCTAAGAAGGGGGTGCTGATAATACCTGCCTCATTTTTTTTTTTCAGAACTCAATTTATTTATTTTTTACACTTTTTAAGTTAAAGTTAATAGATGACAAAGAACACTACATTAAAAAATATTAAAAAAAACATAAGAGGTTCCCATATAACCCACTTCCCACCACATCATTTTTGTAAATTGTATTTTTTTGAAGATATATACATCACACAAAAAATGTTACATTAAAAAATATAAGAGGTTCCCGTATATCCCCCATTCCCCCCACCCCACTCCTCCCACACCAACAACCTCCCCCATCATTGTGGCACACTCATCACACTCTGAGAATACAAGTTGGAGTACTGCTGCACCACGTGGATGATAGTTTACCCTGTAGTTCACACTCTCCCCCAGGCCATCCAGTGGGTTATGGCAGGATATATAATGTCCAGCATCTGTCCCTGCAATGTCATTCAGTACAACTCAAAATCCCAAAAATGCCCCCACATCACATCTCTTCTTCCCTCTCCCTGCCCTCAGCAACTACTGCGGCCACTTTCTCCACCTCAATGCTACAATTTCTCCCATTACTAGTCACAATAGTTTCATAGTAGAATACCAGCAAGTCCACTCTAGTCCATGCTCTATTCCTCCATCCTGTGGACCCTGGGGTGGTGATGTCCACTCCACCTCTATGTCGAGAGGGGGCTTAGATCCCACATGGCTGATGGGTGTGATTCTCCTGCTTGCAGCTGTAGGCACTCTCAGCTCCCTGGTGTGGTGGGTGACCTTCTTCACCTCCCTCTTAACTGACCTGGATAAGACCAATGAACCAGAGGGTAGGAGTTGCAAGTCTGCTGAGGCTCAGGGCCTGGCTGTCACATGGACAGTCCAGAGATTCAGATCTCCTGAGCATACACCAACCCCAGCACCAACCACAGGTCCAGTAAAAGCGACAGGAGAGCATGTGTAGAAAGGTCACATCTGAGTCCAGCTCCATCACACTCAGGAGCACAAATTCCAAGGTAATACCTACCTCCTTGAAATTGTGTAAAGATGAAATAAACTAATCCAAGCAAAGCAGGTAGCACGGTGCTCGGCGCCTAATTCATGTCCACGTGCCTCTCTGGGCCAAGCTGAAGTAGTTCTAGATCCCATAATATCCATGACCTGCCATCCCAGGGCGACCTGCCTACGGTGGAGAAAGAGGGCAGTGCCTGGCACACACTCTTAAGGCATGCTCTTTCCCTTTCTCCCCCTCTTTTTTCAGGAGGTTCTGGGGATTGAACCCGGGACCTCATATGTGGGAAGCAGGTGCTCAGCCATTAGCCACATCTGCTCCCCAATGAGAGTTGGTTTTGTCCTGTTTTGAGGAGGTACTGGGGATTGAACCCGGGACCTCATGCATGGGAAGCAGGCGCTCAACCACTGAGCTACACCCGCTCCCCAATGAGAGTTGGTTTCCTCATTTGTTTTGTTTGTAGGAGGTACTGGAGATTGAACCTGGGTCCTCGTACATGGGAAGCAGGTGCACAACCACTGAGCTCTGTGCAGTCCCCTCCCTCTCTTTTTTCCCCTCCCCCTCTCTCCTTCTTTGTCTCTATTTTTTTTTTTTTTTACTGTGTCCTCATCTCAGGAGAACCAGCTGGGAGGTAGGAAACCAGACAAGAAAGCGTGTTCCCCAGTTCAGCCCTTCTGTCACATTTCAGAGCCTTTCTCCCGAGGCCGCGCTGGTGTCCCCAAGGGGCAGCTCAGCGAGTCCTCCGCCAGGGGCGCCGGTTCATGGAGCCGACCTGCCCCGGAGCAGGCCTGCAGGAGAGTGGGCGGATGCGCCAGAACCGGGCCAGGGGATCTCAGGGCAGTGCCAGGAAGTAGGGCAGCTTGGTGGGACGCCAGGTTCGTGCCGGGTTTCTAGGGCAGCTGGTGTGCCACGTCCTCCCTTTGCTGCCGTGCCCCCTCACTGCCCTCCTTCTGCAGGCCCGCTCCACCTGGCTGCACCTCCCAGCGCTCGCGCCCCAGGTGGCAGTGATCTCCGGGTCCCCGAGCACCAGGCTCCTGCCAGGGCGCCGAGCGCGGGCCTGTGGGACCCCAGGCCGCTGAGCACCCACTCCTCCTAAGAGGCTGCCCTTCCCGCTTTCTCCGGAATGCTGCACCTGGGTTTTCTCCTCCATCCTTTGTTGCCTGGGCTCGCTCCCACCCTGGCTCTTAAATAAAAGCATTCCCCAAGGTTCCCACGTGCGCTCCCTTTTCTTGCTCTATTGATTCCCGCTAGAATCCATCCACTCACATGCTTATGAAGATATCTGGCCAACGCGGACGAGTTTAATGATGAAAGCACCCGTCACCCCCAGTTCCAGAGATACACGCTCTGTCACCTTTCTATATTTTCACAATAGTTGTGTACTTTAATAAAATTAGCTCATTCTATGCCTGCGTTTGATAGCCTGCTTTTGAAATTGCTTTGTAGGGCATCTGCCCACCTTTGAAATGTGCCACATATTTTTGAAAACAATTCTTGATTCATGGTCACCAGTGCCATTTTCTCAAATATTTAAACAATACCCTGAGTTGTCTTTCATGCTTCGTTTTGGAATTTCCCTTTCATTCCTTTGATTAAGGATGAGGAGAATTTCAGTAAAGGTCCAAACCAAATGCCGGCTTCTCCCGTAGACCTGTCCATAGCTAGTTACTCCCTCAGCTTTGCCCCATGCTGTATTGGGTGTGCCATCGTCGCGGCAATCATTACCCTCTGCTGCCAGCACTACTTAAACTTGCTTTAGGTACTGTGTTAGTCAGCCAAAGGGGTGCTGATGCAAAATACCAGAAATTGGTTGGTTTTTATAAAGGGTATTTATTTGGGGTAGGAGCTTACAGATATCAGGCCATAAAGCATAAGTTACTTCCCTCACCAAAGTCTGTTTCCATGTGTTGGAGCAAGATGGCTGCCGACGTCTGGGAGGGTTCAGGCTTCCTGGGTTCCCCTCTTACCAGGTCCTGCATCTCTCTGGGCTCAGGTCCTCTGTTTTCTCCACAAGGTCAGCTGTAGACCATCAGGCGAATGGCTCTGTCTCTCTCCCTGGGGTTTCTGCTGTGTGTAAGGAGCTGTCTCTGTTCCTCTGTGTTCTTCTCCTGGCTTAGGTCCTCTCTTCCTGGGCTTGCTTCTCTTTCCTCTGTGAGCTGACTTCCTGGGACTCCAGCTTAAGGCTTCAGCATCAAACTCCAACTTCAAAAACCTCCAACATCAAAAACCTCCAACTCTGTCCTTTGCCTTTTATCTGTGAGTCCCCTCCACCAAGGGGCGGGGACTCAACGCCCTAATGACGTGGCCCAATCCAAGCCCTAATCATAAGTCAGTCAGGCCCAGGTACAGACCAGATGACAAACACGATCCAATATCTATTCTTGGAATTCATAACCATATCAAACTGCTACAGGTACCAGCTCCTTACATTTGTCTTGTGATTTAGACTCCTTTGGTCTCCTTTCCTCTTCCCAGCTCCCTTTTTCTCACTCATTATTATTATTGTTTTTGCCCACAAGAGATTTTTCAAAGCTTTTGCCTCAAGCTCACTGCACATCAGTGCGAATCCAGAGCGTTAGATTTGTTTCACTGCTAAGACATCGAGGCTAAGGAAATGGAGTGTTTATTACCCGCTTGCCTTTTTGCTGAGAGGATAAGTATCTCGCGGAGAAGGGCTGACTGAGAGAACACTCTGTTTTCCTCGTGGCGTGGTTTTCCGTGTGATCTGTGCCTTCACGGGAGGCCTGGCGGGATTAACCAGCAAACTAGCGCTTCACCCTGTTTGCCCTTTTCCAGGGAATGAAAATGGCTTTCTTCTTTCCAGGCTGCTTGACAGCTGCCATTGCCTGCCTACCCCTCAGTGGCCCCTGTCCCTTGCCAGGTAAGAGCAGACTTCCCCGCTGGTGGGGGTCCCGCAGAGGGCCTCGCCAGTCAACAGAAGAAGAAAGTCCACGGGGAAATGCCCTTGCTTCTGGAGGCTGCCGTGGGTAGATTTTTATCGGAGAAAACCTAATGTTTGCCAACTCTTTTAGTCATTTCTACACAAAATGAGTATGGAAGTGATAAGATAATCCATTCCTTAAAAAAAAATTAATGCCACAGGAATACAAAAAGTTTAGTGATATAATAAAAATATAGGGAAGCAGACTTGGCCCAGTGGTTAGGGCGTCCGTCTACCATATGGGAGGTCTGCGGTTCAAACCCCGGGCCTCCTGACCTGTGTAGAGCTGGCCCATGTGCAGTGCTGATGCGCACAAGGAGTGCTGTGCCACGCAGGGGTGTCCCCCACATAGGGGAGCCCCACGCTCAAGGAGTGCATCCCATAAGGAGAGCCGCCCAGCGCAAAAGAAAGTGCAGCCTGCCCAGGAATGGTGCCACACAGACGGAGAGCTGACACAACTAGATGACGCAACAAAAAGAGACACAGATTCCCGTGCTGCTGACAACAACAGAAGCGGACAAAAAGAAGACGCAGCAAATAGACACAGAAAACAGAAAACTGGGGTGGGGGGGGAAGGGGAGAGAAATAAAATAAATAAATCTTTACAATATATATATATATAATCATCCCTGTACCCGTCCTACAGCTTAAGAAATAAAGTATTATGAACTTGATGAAAAACTCGTGATCGGGAAGCGGCTGTGGCTCCATCAGTTGGGCTCCCGTCCACCATATGGGAGGCCCTGGGTTCAGGTCCCGGGGCCTCCTTGTGAAGGCAGTTTTGCCTGCATGCTGCAGAGAGCCGCTGACCCAGGCACCACAGAGAGCTGACTCAGCAAGGCGACGCAACAAAAAGGGAGACAAGCAAAAAAAATGCAGAAGAGCGCACAGTGAACGAGAGAGCAGACAGCACGCAAAAAAGCCACAAGGGGCAGGAGGGGGGGATTCAAAAAAACAAAAAAACCCTCTAGATCCTCTTTTTCTACTTTGCTTCCTCTTTCCCTTTCAGAGGTAACAAATATCTGGAATTCTGTGTTTAGCTTCCCTTGGATGTTTTCTGAATTTTATGATACATGAATAGAACTGTAAACAACATATGCTGTCTTAATTCTTACAATATTTATCATACTGTACGTAGCCTTCAGCAAATTTCTCTTTTCATTCAACATCATGTTGTTTGAAATTTACAGGTTTATTTTCTGGTTCTAATTTTTCCTTTTTTTACTCCTGTACAATATGCTGTTATCTGACTATTGTGTACCTTATTTATTTATTCTCCGACTAATAGACATGGAGTTTGGTTATTTTTAAATTCTTTTACTAATAAAAACAATGCTTCATTGAATGCTCCTGTGAGGGCTTTGCTGTTTTTCCTCCCTGCCGGCATTTGGTGTGTTTCAAATGCTGTCATTTTCCATCAGCATCAACGTTTCCAGCTGAATGTTATGCTAGGCACTGGGAGAGGACAGGGGCTCACGAATCTAAACCCAGCCACTGTCCAACTTTCATCTTCAAAGACAGTATTGGAAGTTTGAAATATTTAACCAAAGGTTTACATAGGAAAAGAAGTCTTGGCCAAGAATTCTACTTGAGCACTGAATACAAAACATGAACTCCTTTTCTATATTAAAGGGTGCTCAAGAAACTTTCTCACCCCTCCATGGAGTGAACGTAATCAAGCTCTGTTCGGGAGGAACATGGCATGGGCAGGCTGCCCTGCCTTCAATGGCAGCTAACCACCAAGTCTTCTCCTGAGCCTGGGACGGTAGGCGGCTGGGACCGAGGGGGCAAGCCAGCCCCAGACCCTGCTGGAAAGTTGTCAGAAGGCTCTTCCCCTCTGGGGGGCACAGCTGGAGGACCTGAGGTGGGGAGCTATGGGTGAGCATCACGGGGGACTTCCCAGAAGGGGCCTGGCCGAGGAGACCCCTAGATCTACCAGGGAAGAGGTAGGTGTGCCTGTTTCCCAGGTGGGACCAAGCGAGCAGATAGCCGTAGAAAGACAAAAGTCTTTCCAGAGATGTCCACTGCAGCCATGGCAGAGTAACGGGCACCCAACTAGCCCTCTGTCCATAAACAACTGGAGAACCCGACAAGACGTGCATGACGCCTAAAGCGAGCAGATGCCACGAGCTGGCAGCTGCCCGCGGGGAGCGGATGGGGCTCAGGCAAGGGGCACCTGCCTCCTACGTGGAAGGCGTCTTCCTGGAGAAGGCGAGCAAACAATGAGCAGACGAGGGGCCCATCTGGGGGAGGTGGGGGCTAAATGTTTTTAAAAAGTAAAGTAAAGTAAATAAATCTTAAAAAAAAAATGTACATCAACTCTTTTCAGAGGCCGGACAATAGGCAGCAAGTGCGGCGAGTGCCGCGAGGGTCTCGGCGCTGTGCCTGAGGTGTGGGGAGCAGGGGCCCAGGCTCCTTCAGCCGTTCCCCTCGTCTGTGGAGGGGGGGCTCAGAGTTCAGGGCTCGGGCAGCTGGGGTGTGTGGGTCAGGGGGCCCCGATGACGGCAGCTGTGCATAAGACGAGCTAAAAAGTCTGCTTAGCAGGAGGCAGATGTGGCTCAAGCGACTGGGCTCCCGCCTACCACATGGGAGGTCCAGGGTTCGTTTCCCGGGGCCTCCTGGTGAAGGCGAGCTGGCCCGCGCCGCGAGCTGGCCGGAGTGGGGAGCTGGCCCGTGCAGAGAGCTGGTGCAGCAAGATGATGCAACAGAAAGAGACACAAGGGCGAGACAACAAGACATGCAGCAGACCAGGGAGCTGAGGAGGCGCAAGAGAGTGGGTTCCTCTCTCCCCCACTCCAGAAGGTCCCAGAATAGGTTCCTGAGCCGCCTGAAGAGAAGACGAGAGGACACAGAAGAACACACAGTGAATGGACTCAGAGAGCACACAGTGAGTACAAAAAAAACAACAGGGGAGAAATAAACAAAATCTTTGGGGAAAAAAAGTCAGCTTGGGGGTCTCCCTACACCTTTGGGTACGTGCTGAGCTGTGCGTTAGGGCAGTGGGGCACAGGACCTGGCAGAGAACAGCTGCTGGTGCGCTTGGAAGCGCACGGAGATTCCGGATGTCGACCAGGGCTGCACCGGCCCAGGAGTTCCAGCCAGCTAGACGGGCAGACCTAGCAGAACCTGCCAGAGGGCACCGCCTCGTCCTGGAGAGAAGATTCCTCTGGCCCCACATCACCAAGCGGAAAAACAAGCCTCGAAATGCTCACACTGCGAGGTCAGAATGTGAACTGTCTGCCAGCCACAAAACCGACAGATGACAAAATCCAGACTCTCAACCACCTAGCATATCAGGGTCCAGCAGACGCCAGACCTGTGGAGACGCAAGAAAACATGGTCCTGGGCCCCAAAGAAAGTGAAAAGCCAACCTACCGAGTGGGCGAAAATGGTTATAAATCCTCCATTGGAGAAGGGCTTGATATCTAGACTATAGAAAGGACTTCGACAACGCCACAACAAAAAATGGGCAAAAAGCATTGTTCCAAAGCACAATACGCCCATAAGCACAAGAAAAGATACTCAACATCATTGGGGAAAAGCCAGTCAAAGCACAGTGAAATGCCACCTCTCACCCACTGAGCGGTGTGAGCTCAACGTCACCTAGACGGCATGACCACGGAAGCTTCAGCGCAGGTGCGTGCAGCCGGGCAAGGGCGGACCTTAAACCACATCATGGGAGGCCTTGGCCGGAGAAGGGGCTGGATGCCAGAGGGCGAGGGCGGCCACAGGGGAGGAACCCGGAAGGCAGCAGGACTGAGAGCGGGCACGGAGAGGCCCTCGCCAAGGGACGCAGGCCAAGGGACCCCGGGCGTTGCCAGCACCCAGCACCGGGGCACGACGCAGTCCCAGCAAGAGCAGGCTTTGCCGGCACCTTGGTTTGGGCCTTCTCCTGGCCTCACAACCGTGAGCCAGTGAATTCCTGTTGTTACGACAAAACCAGTGTGTGGTATGTGCGATAGCCGCTCCGGCAAACAAAGACAGCGAGAAATGGATTGTTACCTATTCGATAAAACGAGTATCAGTGGGAGTCTGAAATTGTTTTATGAATCCCCCAAAGAGGAAGATTATGTTTGTCAATGAATCTGTTCCTCTGGGTGCGATACCCTTGGATTAGTTGCTTCAGGGCTCTCTACTGGGCTGCGTCCGGGAGGGGTGACTCAGCTGTGTCCCTGCCCCTCGCTGGGCCTGATGGAAATGGACACACACAGAGAGACAGGCTTGACCCTGCCACGTAAGAGAGAGGACGAGGGTGGCTGGAGCACGGAGCCCCAGGAGGCCGGGCCTGGGGCAGCTCGGGGGGCGCGGTGAGCCCAGGGGGCAAGGCGAGGCCTCCAGAGCTCCGAGGCCACCTTGTTTCGCCAAGTGGCCGTGCGCCGGGACGGGCAGTAGCCAACTTGGGTGAGAAATCACCTCTGATGGTGCCTCAGATTGGACTTTTTATGGTCGCGGGACTGTCAGCTTTTACCCTAAATAAATCCCCTTTATAAAAGCCAGCCCATTTCTGGTACTTTGCACCGGCACCCTTTCGGCAAACTAAAACAGTATCTTTGAGGCCATACTACTATAAATAAACCAGTGAATAAATACATAAATGGGGACAAAGTAAAAGTTCTTCCTTATCATAAAAAGCCAAAAAAAAATATATATATATAAAATCACCAATGGACACTAAAATGAATGGCTAAGAGTTTGATGAAGAACAAGATACTTACACTGTCTTGTTAATTATTAATTACAAAGAAAAATAATAGTAACTTTATATGGGGAAAACCTGGCAGAACCACCTGACTGTAATGATCAAAATGAACATCAACAATACTGGGACAAACCAATATCAGGTGCCTTCTGACAGACACTATATGACTTCGGCAGTAGTTCTACCAAAAATGCATCACCTGAATTTCCCCCCCAAAGTATCTAAATGAGCTAAAAGGAAAGACCGAGAACAATTCCAGCTCATCAAACATGCACACTCACACACAACCATTTGTATCTATGTTGCTCCAGAAAAGATTTAAGATAGCTAAGTTATAAGTTACTATATTTTGAAATAATTTTAAATTTAGGCATAAGACTGCCCTAAAACAAATTAAAATGTCTTTTAAGGTGACGTATTACTATAGGAATGACAGGAAGTTATAAAGATGAAAATTTCTAGAAAGCATATTTGCACTTTGTTATCCGATAGTGACTTTTTGCACTTCATATAGGAATAATCTTCATATTTACGCAGATATTTGTGGGAAAACAAGGAGGCACACACTTTTTCTGAATTAACAATGAGGTTACTGACCCCCAGAAGAATTTCTCAGGAGTGGGTAGACACTTGCATCAAGCTCTCGATTTCCTTATGAAAGAAAATGAAATAAACCGAGAAAACTGCTAAGGCAAGGGAACCTGACAGATACCACTTAATGCCTGCATGTGAATTTACCATTTACAAGGCACTTCCATATATTTTTTATCTTACACCAATCTCTGAGGTAGGCAGGTTTCACAAGTTATTCATTCCAATGAGTTTTTTTCCTACCAGAAATGCCGAAAAAGACGACAAGAAAAGTTTATTTTTGGATCCATGAATTCAGAGAAAAAATAAAAGTGAAACAAATTGTTTTATTGACCAGTTTCGGATCAGAAATTGCACTAGACATTTCTTTCTCAAAATCCATTCTTCACAGAAGAGACAAGAAATTTCTGAAACTCACCCTTGGATTCTTTGGGATTTTTTCTGCCCAAGCAGCCTTTTAGTTGAGAGAGGTGCTTCTTTGTTTTGCTAATGTCTTCTGGGCAGCAAGTGGGTGTCCTGGGTTGGAGGTGTCCTGAAAACCTGGCTGAATGCCTGCCTTTAGACAGGTTGCAAAATCGGGTTTTTTCCAGTGGTAAGAGTGGTAGAATTGTTTCTCCTTGCTGCAGAAGCTTCTCCTTTTTACCATCACCTTCTTTTCTGGTGCATGTTTTTTTTTTTTTTTTTTTTTTTTTTTTACAAGTAACCAACAAAGTGGTTTGGGAGTCCTCCTACCTTGTTGCAATTTTACTTATTTAAAACCCTGTGCAGGCTTTCCTGCTTCCCCATGAAGAAGCTTCTGCATTTTGGGTGTTGGCTTTGGCTTTACCCGTAGAGGGCAGCTGGAAAGAGCACGGACAGGCTTCTTTCCAAGTGCTCTCACGCTGTCCGGTGACAGCTGCAGCCCAGAGAGCAGTGCCTGACTCGGGCAGGTACCTGGCCTTCCAGTGCTGTGACCTCAGGGGAGCGCTTCGACCTCAGTGAGCCCAGCACTGCCTCCACAGGGCCAAAACCTGGGGAGAGCCATGCCTCGAATTTCATAATGAGGAAACATTAGAGAAATCAAACGCACAGGTATTATTTTTGTAAACACACTAAAGGTGTTATCTTTGGTGGTGAGCTAGAATCCATGGCTGTTACGCCAGGTTCTGGTGACCGTATTAGGTGCGGGTCACCTGCACAGGTGAACGACTTGCCAAGGGTCTCAGGAAAGAAATCATCCCTAGAAAGGCAACTACAATCACATCAACTGAGCGAGAAATTTACTTGCCCCCCAATTTTGCTTTGGGAGACTTTTAAAAAAGAAATAATTATTTTCCTTTCTCCTCATTATGGAAAATTTCAAGCATAAACCTAAGTAGATAGACTAGCTCAGTGATGGACAAGCTGTGTGTGGGGGGCTGTCCCGCCCCACTCGATCCCCACCTCCTGGTGTTTACAAGGACCCCCTTCTTAAGTGTGTGGGAGCCCATGTCTTGCTTTTAACCAAGAGAATATGTTCCGCAAAGTTCCACCTTGCTTGCACACTCACCGAGGAGATTCTCTTTGCTTGCTTGTCGCTGAGAAAGCCCGTGTGACCTGGAAGGGCAGGTGGCCACTGGGAATGGCGGGTGGCCTCTAGGGGCTGAGGGCAGTGTCCAGCCGATGATCAGGAAGAAGTCGAGACCCTCAGGCCTACAGCTGCGAGGAAAGGGCTCCTGCCAACCACCTGGGGGCTTGGATGCCGGCAGCCTGAGTCCACAGGTAGAGGCCCCAATGTGCCCGCCCCGCAGAGACTGTGCGATAACACGCGTGTTGTTTTAGGTCAAAAGTAACTAATAATCTGCAGCAATAGATACCTAGCCCATCCCGGTTATCCAACTTTAACAATTTTCAAGTTTGCCAACACTGCTTCATCTATACCCCCACGTTTTGGGCGCATGGGTGGGCTGGAGAGCTTGAAAGTACATTCCAGACTCTGTATTATTCCACTTGCAAACACTTTAGAAAATATTTCTAACAGATAAGGACTTTCTAAAAAGTGTAACCACGAGGCCAGAAAAACTCTGTCTTCCAGAGGCCAAGAGCTGTTAAGTCTGTGGGTCTGGACACCCAGATGAAGGGTAGATTGTAATAAACAGAATACTACCCCTGATCCTATTGGCTAAAGACAGACAGAAGAGCGTATGAGCATTTTCCCCTGACGTGCCCGCGGCTTGCCAGTTGATTTTTTAAAAATAGTGCAGTCCCAACGGTTCCTATAATATGTACTTGTCTTACTGAATCTAAAATCATTCCAACTCTGTTGTTTATGACTGAAGACCCCACCCACTCTCCCAAGAGCCTAACGTGCCCTGGAATGGACCCTTGCGAAGTCTGTTTTCATTCATGCCAGTTTCGTTCCATCATTTAATTGCCGTGTCGCCACTTTCACGAGACTCTTTCAAACGCGCCCCATTTCTTTCTCCCTCGGATAAACGGGTCTTATCTCCCTCGGACCCCGCCCACCCAGGACCCTGCCCACCTGGGCAGTGCCTCGACAGGGAAACGCGCCTGGCTCGGGGTTCACCCGCGCGCCCACCGCGGGGCTGAGCTTTCTCTAAACCGGATCCTCGCGCCTCACGGGGTTGCGGGAGCGACTCGACAAAGCGCGCGTGGCGTGCGCAGAGCCGGGCACCGCACGCCCTTTGTTAGTTCGCGGCCCCGGCCCGGGCACGCCCCGGCCCGGCCGTCGCGGCGCCTGCTGGAACTTGTAGTTCCCGAGCCGGGCTTCTTCCGGGGCCGCGGCCCGGGGAGGACTACACAGCCCAGCGCGCCGCGGGGGCCCGCGCGCCCGGCCCCTGCGCCTCCGCCGTGCGCCCCGGCTCTGCCCGCGGCCCGGGAGGGGCGGGGCGCAGGCGCCCCCCTGTGCGCGCCCCGGGGGTCCCCAGGCCCGCAGCCCTCAAACGGGCGGCCGCTGGGGGCGCGGGGCGGGGTGGAGAGGAGGCGACCTCCGCGCGCCGTCTCCCCGCCGAGGGGCGGCACCCCGCCCCCGCGCCGCCCCTCCGCCCCCTGGCAGATCCCCCGCAACCACCCCGCGCGCCCGGGGTGGGAAGCAGGAGCCGGGCCAGGGGCCGCTCCCCGCGCCGGGACCCCCTCGTGCCCCCGGGGTCTGCGCGCGGCCGTGGGCATGTGCGTGTCCCGGGGTGGCGGGCGGGGACCCGGGGGCGGGGATCGGGCGGCCGGAGGAGCGGGGCGGGACCCCGCCGAGGCCCGGCTCGGGTTGGGTGCGGGCGCCGGGGCTCGCCGGCGCGGAGGCGGAGGCGGCGGAGGAGGGGCCCGCGCCGCCGCCCAGGCCGGCCGGGAGGAGGCGGCCGCGCTCCGGGCGCCGCGCGGGGCTGAGCCGAGGCAAACAAGTGGCCGTGGCGGGGCTCCCGCGGCCCTGCCCGCGCTGCCGCCCCCCGCGCCCGCGGCGCTCGGCGGGGCCGGCCCTCGGCGGGCGGGGGACAGCCGGGCCGCCCCTCGCCGCCCGGCCCGCGCCCCCGACCCCCCGGGCGCGGGGGCCGCGGAGTCGGCGCGGCTGCGGGGAGCGGCGCCGCGGGCTCGCAGGGCTCCGCTGACAGCGTCAACGTGCGGCTTTTCCCCACCCCTGGGAGGGGTTGCCGGGGCCGGGAGCGGCCTCCCCGCTCGCCTCGCTCTCTCCCGGGGACGCTTCGCCACGGGGAGGACGGCGCCCGCAGCCACCTGGCCGAGGCGCGCGAGGGGCTCGAGGAGCAGCGGCCCCGGGCACCGCCTCGTCCCCGCCGGGGCGCAGACCCCCGGCCGCCTCGATCTCTCCGGAGCGCAGACCCCCGACCGCTGCCTCGATCTCTCCGGAGCGCAGACCCCCGGCCGCCGCCTCGATTCCCCAGGAGCGCAGACCCCCGGCCGCCGCCTCGATTCCCCAGGAGCGCAGACCCCCGGGCGCCCCGGCCTCTCCAGAGCGCAGACCCCCGGGCGCCGCGGGCCGAGGGAGCGGGACGCGCCGCTCTGCGGGGCCGGGGCTGGCCGGCACCGGGGACCGCTCCCGCGGGCGGCGGGCGGGCGCGCTCCCCGCAGAAACGTGGCTTTGCTATGACAGTTGGCAGCGCCCAAGGGGTAGCCTGGGTTTCCTGGGCGAAGTTGCCGCCGAGCCCGGAGCCCGCGCAGGGGCCGCGCCGCCGCGCTCCGGGGGCGCCCGCGCTCCGGGCGGCCTCCTGGGGCCGTGCGCCCCCCGCCGGCTGCCCCCGTGGCTGCCCCCCGGCGGCGGCGCGCCCATGAAAGACTGCGAGTACAGCCAGATCAGCGCCCACAGCGCCTCGCCCATGGAGTCGCCCCCCAAGAAGAGGCGCGCGGCCCGCAGGAAATGGGAAGTCTTCCCCGGCAGGAACAAGTTCTTCTGCGACGGCAGGATCATGATGGCCCGGCAGACGGGCGTCTTCTACCTGACGCTCGCGCTCATCCTGGTCACCAGCGGACTCTTCTTCGCCTTCGAGTAAGTGGCCGGGTGCCCCCCGCCCCCGCCCCCGCCCCGGTCCCCCCGAAGCCGCGCCTAGGGCCCGCGTTACGTAACGCGCCCCGCGCGCCCGGCGCCCGCGCCCAGGTCTGTTTGCTCTGCCTGCCCCGGGCGAACTCGTGCCCCTCGTTCTGCGCGCGGGGCCGGGGGCAGGTGGGGCCAGCGATCCCCCAGGGCGGGGTGGCCGGGGGCGCCCCCCGCGGAGGGGCGCGCTGCGTTCCTAAGTTTGGAACGAGGCGCTGCGACTTCTCTTCTGGGTGAGCCGGCGCGGGCGCCCGGGCTGGGGCTCGCCGGGTGGGCCCCGTGCCCGCGCTGCGTGACGGAGCCCCTTGGCTATTCGCGGCTTGAGAGCGCGGGCGTCCGGCCGATGGCGTGGCTCGTTGTCACACATTCACGGCTGACCCTTGCCGGTTGACCGCGAGGTTTCTAAACTCTTGGCTTTTAAAAAAGTTCTAGGGAAAAAGGTTGACAAGTGACGCTTTTCCCCCAGTGCAGGTGAAGGAGACTTGAGGCCCGTGGAGGAAAAGTATGACACTGGGGGGGAGGGGGGGGCAGCTTGGCATTCCGGAGTCAGCATCTTTGGATTTGAGGGTTTTGGTTTTGGGGACAAAAGAAAAAAAAGGCACACGTGAGTCCTCACCGTTTTCAGGAAAAGTGAACTGGCCGTGGCAACTCTCCCAGGGTCAGCGGTGCAGGGCCTATGGTTTATCAACCATCGATAGGACAAGCAGGTGAACCGCGTTCCAGAATCAGTGTCAGTTATCTTGCGGGGTCCACGTTTGGAATACAGCGCCTCGTGGGATTGCTGGCATCCTAGGCCCGGTGAGAGGGTCGAGTTTAAATTCTTGGAAAAACCAGTAATGTATCGATGGGGTTCTTTGGACATCCCCGGGTGCTGTGGGGCTCTGCCTTGGGCTGCACCTGCCTCGTGGGAGAGGGTTCATTAGACGTTTGTGCCTTTATTTGCGTTTGTCTCTCCTAAGCCTTAAGAGACTGATTTTGTGCCTGGGGTTTGCTATTCCAAATGCAAATTCACGTCTCCGTGGAAAGGAACCAACTCCTGACAGTAATATTTTCACGTAAACCCTCCGACCCCGGGGGAGCCCTTTGATTTCTGAACGCGTGCTGTGGCCGGCAGTTTTCACCCGCCCCAGGTGCTGGCTGGGAGCTGCTCCACCCCAGGGGCGCCCCAGGTGCTGGCTGGGAGCTGCTCCACCCCAGGGGCGCCTCGCAGCCCCCTGGTTGTGTGTGTTTTCCAGGGTGCTCCTAGAAGTTTGACTTTGGTGCCTGTTTGGAGCGGTCTGGGCACCTGGGGAGGGGCTTCCTGGGCGGGACCCGGCCTCCTGTCCTCGTGGTCCCCTGGAAGAGGGTGGTGGGGGCTCTTTCTGGGCCGTCGGCATTCCAGGGCTTGCCTGGGTCCTGGAATACTCTAGAAAGTATTCACCCTGTCCCTCAGGCCGGGGGAAGGAGGAGCGTTGAGCTGCTCTGTTTTGGTATTTCTGCTCTTACTTGCAATTTTAAGAATGAAGGAAGCATGTTAATGTGATTGTGTAGCTGCGCCTGCGAGGCAGCCTGTTTCACTTAGGGTGGTGTGTACCCCCTTTTCCGTCTGCCCCTGAATCTCGGGTTAGGGGTCCCCCAGGTGTTGCTTCTCATCTTTTATCTTCCTCCTCCAAGCATAGCTCCAGAGCAAACCGTCACAAACTCCGTCTCTTGATCTGTGGGTGCTCTTTCCAGGGGTTCCCCAAAGACCCCCCCCCCGGCCGGTCGTTAAGGGCCTTTTCCTGCGTCAGTGCTCCCGGAAGCTTGGAGGAACGCACAGGTGCTCGCCGGGCGCTCATTAGCTGCCTCGCGCAGGACCGTTTTTATAGCGGCGCTGCGTGTGTGTGCGTGTGCGTGTGCGCTATGTGTGTGCGCGCGGGTGAGATTTTGGTCTCCTGGGGTGTTGCTTCCACTAGGCAACTTGACATTTCAAGGCAAGGGGAGGCCCCCGGTATGAGGCCTCGATCGAGGGGAAAATAAGTCTCTGCAGGGCTGTTCAAACATTGAACGCTGTGGTTAGGCTAAAACTGTTTGCCCCTGACTTCTCTGACGTTCTTTCTTCGCTGCTAACGGCAGAGCGAAATTAAATAACGTTGACCAAGTTAATTTGCTAGAGACTCACAGAACCAATTAGCCACATGCATAGAAGATGAAAGACCGACGACTCATGAAGAGGAAGTGCCCCTCTTGCCTGCTCACTGCCCGCCTGCCCTTTTCCGTTAATTGAGCACGTACTAGGGGAGCTAGTTCAGATGGTCTTACTTCATGTCCACATAGCTTCCATTAGTAGAGCTCATCTTTGCACACAGGAATCCAATGGCAAATACAACATTTGAAAGGAAAGAGAAACATGTCCCTTCTCATGTCAGCTTCAGACCTCTTTTGTCTGCAGCCCTTCTCCCGCCGCGCTCCTCACTGGCGACCTTGAACAGGGAAGCTGGCCGGAGAGAGACGGGCTCATGGGAGCTCAGCAGCAGGTGCTGACCCCCCTTTAACGCTGGGGAAAGGCAGGTGGAGGTGGTTGTCCCCACCCTGAGATGGGGTGACACCAAGGCCCCGTGGCTGGTGAGTGGCCCGGCGCCTGCTCCCAGCCCGTGCTGCTGCAGCCCCATTGTGCTGCACTGAGCAGGGGCAGCCCGGGATTCCTACCTGCCAAGTGCATGAAGCAAAGTATCCGAGTTTTCTGGGCCTTGGTTTCCTAATCTGTAAAATACCTCCTCTTAAACGCTGTGAAGATTAAGTGGGGAAAAAAAATATTGAGTACCGTGTCTGAAACATTTCAAATGCCCAGTAAACAGCACGTATTATTAGAGCCTGCCTTGGGAACAGCCTCCCAAGGATCTGTGGTCTTCTTTTTTAAAATGTTCTTTTATTTATTTCTCTCCCCTTCCCCCCCCACCCCCACCTGTTGTCTGCTCTCTATTTGCTTTGTGCTCTTCTGTGTCCGCTTGCATTATTCAGTGGCACTGGGAAACCGCATTTCTTTTTCGTTGTGTCATCTTGCTGCGTCAGCTCTCTGTGTGTGCGGTGCCATGCCTGGTCGGGCTGTGCTTTTTTCACGCGGGGTTGCTCTCCTTGTGGGGCACACCAATGCGTATGGGGCACCCCTACATGAGGGAGACACCCCTGCGTGGCACGGCTCTCCTTGCATGTGGCAGGACTGCGCGTGGGCCAGCTCCACACGGGTCAGGAGGCCCTGGGTTTGAACCCTGGACCTCCCATGTGGTAGGCGGGCGCTCTATCAGTTGAGCCACATCTGCCTCCCTGGTGATCTTTTCTGAGAGACTTTGAAGGCTCATGAGCAGGAGTGACCGTGATGGCAGATCAGGGCTGCAGAGCCGCAGACCTTTGGCCTGCGCCTAAGGGGCCCGGCTCCACTCTTCCCCAGGAACGGGGGCCAGGAGGGATGGCTGGGGTTCGACCTTCTCCAGACCTCGAGGAAGCAGGGCCTGGCTTTCACCCCGTTCCTGAAGCGTCACCGTTTCCGGAACCATGGAGAAAGTGACAAGGCGACCAGGAGCCGCCAGGCGCAAAGCTCTGCTCCTTTTCCAGAACCGGGGCCTGTTTGTCTTCAGGCGTCTCTTCCTCTGATAAGGGATGGCATTTCCTAGCATTTCCTGGCCGCCTTCATCGGGGACGGGCGGGGGACGCTGGAGTGGAGCTGGAGGCACGTCGCCACTCCTCAGGGGCGCTGGGGCTCCCTGGAGATCGTGCTATGTCACCGTCCCCTTATCCCCAGAACAGTCGTCTGAGGGCAGTGAATGAGAGCACGTCCCTCTCCTCTTTCTGACACGTCACTTGCTTTCGTGTAGAATGGAAATCTAAAGTAAGAGTCTTTGCTTCTGAAGCTGGGCATCTTAGAGCGTCGTGCTCACAGGGGCAGGAGGAAGGAAACCACCTGGGAGGCCAGAGGTTCTTGTTTCCAGGAGAACCACGTGGGGGGAGGCCTGCTGGGGCCTGGGCCTCGACCGGGCCCCTCGGTCTGCACTCGGGCCCCTGACGTGCCCCTGGCTCAAACGCTGGAGCATGCCGGGAGCCGTCTCAGCTCCGCAAGTCCACGGACGCTGCTTTTTAAAAATAAAGCCATGTGTTTTCTTCTTTCTCTCTTTTTCCCCTTGCTCCTTCTTCTCTCCTTTCCTTTCTTCTTTTATTAAGCTGATCCGCCCAGAAGTCAATGATGAATTTGGCAGTCAGTTGGGAACTGGGGCTGTGTTTGCCTTGAAGCTGGGACTGGGGCAGTCCCCAGTGGACGTGTGCTGTTTCCAGTCGTCGTTTCTCCTTCGTGGATCAGAAACCCTTTTCTCTCTCGTGGAAGGTGCTCGCTGCCCGAAGAACGTAGAAGGAGCCCGAATTTTCTCCGCCTCCACCACCTTGGAAGCCAGCCGCCCGGCAACCCGGGTTCTTTTTGCCAAATGTGCTGTGCTGCTGTGGGAAACTGGCTTACCTGTTCCTTATTGTAAATGTTACACTTGTTCTATTGCAGACATTACAGTTGTTCCCTGTTATCGTAGATGATGTTGCAGTTCTAATAGCAAACAGCTAGCTGCTTGGTAGTTTCCAGTAAATACGAAGTGGAAACTAGGGTCGAGGCCCTCAGTTCCAGAAGCTGTGAGTCCCCTGGTCCCTGCTTTATCTCCTCTCTTTTTCTTTTTTCTCTTTCTCTCTCTCTCTTCCTCTCTCACAATAAGGAATAGGTAAGCTGGTTTCCCATAACACCGTGAGGCGCACGGGTGGTCATAGATGCCTTTGCCACCCTAAGGAGGCGAGCCAGGCCATTTTACGACCCCCTGGGATTGCACAAGGATTTTAGGTGGCTTCAAGACTTTTTAATGATCTCGTGCCACCAATGGCCCAGTCCGTCATTTGTACTCCTGCTGCACCTGTAGGGACTCCGTTTGCTTTGCCCACTGCTGCGTCCCAGCAGCCGAGCCCTGCCGGGGCCATTTCTCTGCAGGGTACTGAAATGGCGGTGTTGAAACACCTGGAAAATGACCTCCTTGTGTGTCTTTTTTTTTTTTTGTAAAGTTGTGTACTTAATAAAACTTAGGGTTAGTAATGTTTTTTAAAACACCTCTAACTTAGATACTTTGATTATCTGGTGTGATTCTTCTGCATTCAGAAGAACCTAGGATCATCTCTCTTCAAATGTATTAATTGAAGCAGAATAAGAAAAGATTTTCTTAGTTACGTAGAAAACCAGCGATAGGGCTAGAATGTTCTTTTGGCTAACCAAGACTTTTTTCCCTAGTATTATTTATATTTGAATTAAATAAGCAAATGAGGCTCTCTGTTAGGTATATTATATGTGAATGTTCTCTAACAACCACCAGTACCTAGAATAATTTTCCCATTTTATAGGTTCTTGATTTTGGGTGCCCGAATTTATCTAATAAAACGCTTGAGGGTGTTATCGATTACTTGTGTTTTATTGCCTTCTCTTTCATCTAGTGGGAAGTGATGCCAAATTATGCAGCCAGGGCTCGCCTGGGTTCCTGTATCAGGGCAGTGACAGTCAATTATTTAATGGGCCATATCTGCAGAACTTGGAAATGTTTTTTTCTTTTGCAGTACAGTGCTGCACATAATTTATTCATGACAGGGTTATTATGCCTTAGCAAGAGAATTTTGATTAAGGGTTTCGAGGAAGTGCTTTCATTCTTTTGTAGCTGAGATCGTTAAGACGGGAAAAACAGTGGTGGTCAGTGGATTCTTAGAGTTAGGACTTGCAGGCCTTTGGATCCAGGGAAGCAGCCGTTGCTTCAGAAGGGCTGGGGCCCATCTCAATGCTGCTGTTTAGTTCTTTACTAAACATCGAGGTGGGTTCCAGTTCAAACGTTTCTAAGCTGGGTCAAATATTTCCTAAATTCTTTCCCTTAAGAAATGTAAATATGAGAAGCATGCAGGAGAGTATGTGTAGCACACTTGCAAGTTTGGAAATCAAATAACAGGAAGAGGCACCATGAAGCAGCGGCACAGCTCAGGGACCACCGCGCACCGGTGCTGAGGCCTTCCATCTCTGTCATCAGCCCTTTGCCTTTTCTTTTCCTCCCAGTTTTGGAATGTGTGCGTCCCCAAACAAGAAGCTCTTTAGTTTGGCTTATTTTTCTTCATAAATACAGCATTATGGCTCATGTAGTCTTTTTCTCTATACTAGCATTGATTTAATAATAGCATTGATTTAGTATGTATTTTAACCTGAAGTAGTGGCAGTCTTTTCAAGAATATGTCTACTTTTGCATTTATTTTCTGCCTCCTTATATTTGTTTTTCTTCTTTCCTATCTTCTTTTAGATGAAGCACTTATTTTTAGCATCCCATTTTATCTCCTTAAAATTTTCTAAACTATGCTTCTTTATGTTACTTTTAAGTAGTTGCTTTAGAGATTATAATATGCATCTTTAACCTATTATACTATCTCCAAAAAATATCGTACTTCACAAATAATTTAAGAAACCTAAGATATAATTCTACTTTCTTTTTCAGCCTTTCTGCTCTTATTGCACTATTTTTATATATATGTATACACTAAACCTCATAAGAAGTTAATTTTAAATTGCAACATTTGAAAGACCACATATATACATACCCACACACATAGATAAGAATACTTTAAAATAAAACTTACATGTAAAATATGTCACACTAATATGTACATTTGTAAAATAGACATAATTTAAAATGGACATGTATATGTTTATCTTCATATATTCATCCTTCTTTTATTTCTCTCCCCTTTTCCACCCCCCCGCCGGTTGTCTGTTCTTTGTATCCATTCACTGTGTGTTCCTCTGTGTCTGCTTGGATTATTTTGCTGCACTGGGAAACTGTCTCTTTTTTGTTGTGTCAGCTCTCCATGTGTGTGGTGCCACTCCTGGGCGAGCTGTGCTTTTTTCACGTGTGGTGACTTTCCTTGCAGGGCACACACCTTGCACGTGGGGCTCCCCTACGCTGGGGCGCCCCTGCGTGGCACGGTTCTCTTTGCACACATCAGCACTGCGCATGGGCCAGGAGACCCTGGGAATCGAACCCTGGACCCTCCATATGGTAGACGGATGCTCTATCAGTTGAGCCACGTCCACTTCCCTATTCACCCTTTTTTGGTGTTCTTTATTTCTTCCACCTATTTCATTTTCCTTTTGCCTAAAGTACTTCTTTTAGCATTTCTTATATGTGGGTCTGCTGGTGACAGGTTTTCTTGGTTTTTGCTTTTTCTGAAAATGTCTATTTTGCTTTCATTATTATAGAATATTTTGACTGGACATAGAATTCTTGGCTGACAGTCTTTTTCTTTTGGAACTTTTAGGATACTGTTCCATTATCTTCTAGGCTCCTTTGTTTTTGATGAGTTAGCTGTTATTTTTAACACTTTTTTTTTTCTGGCCAATAAAAATAAATTTTATTTTTCTAAACTTGTGAAAATCAAGCTAAATTTGCACAATTCTTTAAGTTGGACTTTAAATTATTTTTAAAAACAAAATTATATGCAAGTCAAAAGATAAGGGAAACATTTTTCTTTATGTATGCAGTATGTGCTCCAGGTGATTTTCTCTATATCTTTTGCTTTCAACAGCTGAATTGTGGCATGCGTTTGATTTTCTTTATGTTTATCCTGCTTGGAGTTTGCTTGAAATTCTTGAATCTGTGAACTGATACCTTTCGTCAGTTTTGGAAAATTTTCATCCATTATTTCTTCAACTCTTTCTTCTGCCCCCTTTTCTCTCTCCTCCTTTTGAGACACCAATTACTTTTATACCATTTTATATCGTCTCATACATTTTGGATACTTTATTCTATGTTTTCTTCTACTCTTTCTTTCTGTGTTTCAGTTTGGATAATTTCTATTGATCTGTCTTCAAGTTTACAGACCATTTCCCCTGCTGGGTCTTGTCTTTGGTAAGCCGTTTCCTGACATCTTATTTTTCATTTGAGCACTTCCACATGGTCTCTTTATTTATATATGGTTTCCATTTTTATTAGTTAGGGTTCTCCAGAGAAACAGAACTGGCAGGCTCTATGTATGGATATACATATATACACACATGTATATATATATGTGTATACGTAAGTATACACACACACACATATATATGTAAGTATTAAGAGATTTATTATAGGAGTCGGCTCCTGCGACTCTGGGGACTGAAGTCTGAATTCCACAGGGCAAGTCACACATTGGGAACTGAGGAAATTGAGGTTTAATCCCCCAGGAGTAGCTGCAAGTTGGAAACTCCAGTGGAGTTGGCATTGGCGTCCCCTGGAAGAAGCTGGCTGGCCGAAATAGGGACACGTTATATTTTCTGACTTGTGAAATGTTCAGTGTGGCTTTAAGTATTCCAAGTGATTGGATGAGAAGACTCCCCTCATTGCTGAAGGCAGTCTCCTCTGTTGATTGTAGATGCACTCTGCCATAGATGCAACTAACACTCTATAGTTGCAAATCCAGGTGTGAAACCTCCTCATGGTAACACTCAGGCCAGTGCCTGACAATTGGAATCCTAACCTCGTCAAGTTGATACATGAAATTAACTATCCAGCCTACCTCTGTGAAATTTTCCATTTGTTCATGACCATGCTTTCCGTTAGATCCTTTATCACATTTTTTGTGTTAATCACTCTTTTAAAGTCCACAACATCCCCGTCATTCCTGGATCTACTTCTTTTGGCTATGTCTTTTTTTGACTATGGGTTATATTTTCTCCTTTGCATGCCTCGTGATTTTTTATTGCCTGCCAGAAATTATGTGTCTAAGAATTGCAGAGGCTGAGGTGACTTCAAAGGACATGCTCCTTCTCTTTTTGGACCGCTAGCATGGTCTAAGTTGTAATTGGAATGGGTGTGGACTGTGGCGCGTATTTATTTAGATTAATTTCACCACTGCCTTTGAATATTTTCCTGAAAGAATCCAGACTTCTGCTTTAGCAGGGCTTGGGATCTGAGTCCCGGCAAAACTCTGAATATTTCTTTAGCCCAGCACCAGTTTACTGAACTGCGGAGGATTTCGCCCTCCTCTTTCAGCTCTTGATCACCGGGAGTTCTCTTTCCTGCCCATCCTGGCCCAGCTTTCTGTGCCCGTGGACGGCTCTGCTGCCTGCCTCCGCCCTTGGAGGTGCCCCGGGTGGAGGAAGGGGGCCTCAGGAAGGTTTCTCCCCGTTGTCCTGCCCGACCCCTGCCTCTGGCACTGCCTTGCCCGTGGAAAGGGCTCCGTGGTTCTCAGGGAACCCAACTCTCCCAACTCTGCCCTCAGCCTTTGGGTCCACGGGCGCGGGCGGCTGCTGTCGGTCCTTGGAACTCCAGGGCGTCACAGCAGTCCACGCATGGCCGTTAAAAGTTGGTTAACATTTTAGCTGGTTTCTCCTTACTCCTCTCCTTATTCCTGGACTTCTGTTCTTCCTGCCGCTTTGCTTGGGATGGCAGCGGCCGATGTCCTGGGAAGGCCTTGACACGATTAGGCTCCTTTGCATCCTCGCTCTCTCATGGGCTTCAGAAACTACGCGTTTGTAACTTATCGGATTTGCGCCCATTGTGGTGGGAGTAGTTGCTCTTGCAACTTTCAACCTGTGATTTTTTAAACTTAGTAATTTGTGTTTCTCAGATTCATTGATGTTGCACTTATATGCAACTCATTTTTGCTGCTGTAGTGTTCCATTTGTATAAATAGGCTCCATTGAGGCCTCACACTCTTTCTGATCCACCTTTGCCGGACTTCTGCTTCTTGATATGTGCTGCGTCTTTGTAAGGTAGCAGATGCAAGGCTCTCTGTTTGCAGTTTTTATTTCTTCTCTAGTGTGGCCAAGCAATGCTGTGACATCTAGGCCAGAGTACTTAGGCCTGGATAGCAGAGAGAGAGAGTTTAGCGTGGGACCCAACCTCTTGTGCTTTCACACGATGATAAAATATTTATCCCATGTTAAAGCTTCACTATCAAGTAATCGTTGAAGTCCCATCCACAGTGCATGACAGGGTTTAAAGAGTCATACCTCCTCGTCACAAATCTTCATCTGGTTAATCTGATGCTGGTTTTTCTTTGTTTTAAAAGGAAGCTTAACTTTCCCCCCTCACTTATAAAACTCTGGGTTTTGAGGCCCTTCTCTGATCTCTCCCGTCGCTACAGCGCCTCTGGGTACTGGTAATGAGCGCGCCGTTACCAGCCTCTTTCTAGTGGGCATTTGTGAAGAGCCGTAATGGTGGGGATTTCCCTCAGTCTCTCTGGTGTTGTGCGTGAGAGAGTTGCTTTCCCAGCAGATCAGATCCAACTGAGGAAGACAACAGCCCTGAGTGTGTCCCTTTTCCTCAACTCCGTTCCTCCGGGCCGTGGAAGCTGCAGTCCCCTTACCGGAGGCCTAGTTTTGCCCCTGCCTCTTCCCCTTGAGAGCCAGGACCTAACACACCGCAGAGCGGACTTCCCTGTCCTTGTCGAGAGAATTTTGAGGTAGACTTGCTTTCAGCTATAATGGAACACTTACTTTGGAACCATTTACAGCACTTTTGGACAGAACACCCCATTTAAACGGAGGAATATAATGACTTCCGTACATCTTCCAACTGGATATTAAAAATCGCTGATTTAAAAGCCCACGGGAGGGGAGCAGAAGTGGCTCGAGCAGTCGAGTGCCTGCCTCCCACACAGGAAGTCTGGGATTCAGCTCCTGGTGCTAGCCTAAAAAAAAACCAAAATGAACATCAAGCAAACAAATGAAAAAAAACAACTCAGGGGAGCTGATGTGACTCAGTGATTGAGCACCGGTTTCCCACAGACGAGGTCCTGGGACCTCAAAGAAAAGAAAAGAAAACAAGTCCATGGGGCCTGGCCTTGTTATCCCGCTCCCTCAGAATGTTCTGGGGCTGGGCAGGGTGGCGGAAAGAGGGGGGCGTAGCCAGCGTCCCCTGGGGGGCTGCTGCGGTTTGCTCTTATCAGCAGAGGAAGGGCCTCTAACTCGGGAAGAAACTTCAGCTCTCAAAGTTAGCTGTGTTTTGTTGGTATGCAGTGACTCCTCGCAAACCCCAGGAAAGGGATAATTTTAACCGACAAGCCACCAGCGTCTATTTGAGGCAGTCGTTCCACTTGCTGAGAAACATTTGCTGCTTCTCCTTGTCTAAACAGGAGAATTAAGAGGGGTCCCCAAATTGTGCACTCCTGGCTCTTCCTTGGCCAGTCCTGGCGCCCCTTTCCTCAGCGTCCACGTCCCCCTTTCTTTTGGTGGTTTCCGACGCCCTGACGGCTTTTTTGGACGTTTTTCTCCCGTCAGCCTCCAGGCTGTGTCTTCTGCTTCCTTCTAGTGACCCGGTTTTCTCCCGGGCTCCTCTCCGCTTCCCCTTTCCCCGTTGCTGGTGCTGCGCAGGCCCTCGCTGCCTTCCCGTGCGGCGCCGCGGTGGAGCTCTCCACTGGTCAGCGGGCCCTTGCTCCTGTCTGCGCCTCAGAGCCCCCTCTCCGGTGTGGAGACCCCTCCTCAGGTGTCCCCTGACTCCAGGGCTCTCTGTCAGGGTGACGCTCTCTGTCAGGGTGACGCTCTCCAGGCCCGCCGACTGCGTTCTAGAAAGTTCTCTCATTTCGCTCGCTCTCACGTGCCTCAGTCAGCTCTGAGGTCTTCGTGTCGTCTTCTCCCTGCAGCTGCACTTACTGTGGAGGTTTCGATAAGCCACTGTATTTTGCGGGAGTCTGAGAGCAGTCTCGCTGCCGTGAAGTCCCTACTCACAGATCGTGTGGGGACACCACGTGGGGACGGAGGCCCTCCGGCCCCAGGCACTGGTGTGTCTGAGTTTTCACAGCCCACGGGCTGGGCAGGCGCGGGAGTGGGCTTTCCAAGGACTCCCCCATTTTCAAGCTGCCCCGGTCGAAGCCGAGCGGATGAGCTATCCCTGCCAAGCTGTGCCTAAATTGTAGACTTGCGAACAAATTAACCCCGTCATGGTTTTAATAAGCCACTGTGTTTTGGACAGGCTTATTAGCCAGCCTCGTGACTGGAAAGCGTAACTCCCAGAAATCCTCAAATGAGGTTTCAGGTATGCCATAATTAATGTGTAATTCATAACCCAGAAGTTATAGTACCTAAGTTAATTCATATATATATATATATTTTTAGGAGGTACCAGAAATCGAATCTGGGACCTCATATGTGGGAAGCAGGTGCTCAACCACTTGAGCTACATCTGCTCCTCTATATATTCTTTAAAAGATTTTCTTTTATTTATTTATTTCTCTCCCCTTCCCTGCCCCCCCCACCCTGTTGTCTGCTCTCTGTGTCCATTCGCTGTGTGTCCTTCTGCGTCCGCTTGCATTATCAGATGGCACCGGGAAACTGCATCTCTTATTTGTTGCATTATCTTGCTGCGTCAGCTCTCCGTGTGTGTGGCGCCACTCCTGGGCTGCACTTTTTTCACGCAGGGTGGTTCTCTTTACGGGGTGCACTCCTTGCGCGTGGGGCTCCCCTACGTGGGGGACACCCCTGCATGGCAAGGCACTCCTTGCGCGCATCAGCACCGCACGTGGGCCAGCTCCATACGGGTCAAGGAGGCCCGGGGTTTGAACCCTGGACCCCCCATACGGTAGGCGGACGCTCTATCCGTTGAGCCACATCCACTTCCCTGTGTACTTTTAACTGTGGTAGATTCCAGGTTAGCTCTTCTCACCTCCATTCCCACATGCTCTCTTAAGTGGGCGAGAAAGAAGCTGCCGTGAGTTAATGCGCCTGTAGTTGTACCCGGTCCCATTCCTGGCCCATGGAAGCGGACGTTTTCACGGGAAAGTCGATCGAGTGCCGCGGTCCAGGCTTCCTTTCCGACTTTGTTGTTCTCTAGCTCTGGCCCGAAGACCCCCAAGCCCCCCTCAGTACCGTGTGCCACGGCTCTGTGATAAACTCATACACCTGTTGTGTGGGAAACAATCCACTTGAAACCGCTCACGTCTGGTATCCAAGGCCTTTTTATCTTTCTCACAATTTTCCAACCTCCGAAAAACGTCCTCACCGTTTCCAAGAGCAGTAGGTGAGAGCCGGTCACCTGAGGTCGCTTGGTTTTCGGGTTCGGGCGTGGACACACAGCCCTTTCGACGGTGGCGTGGGCCGGACGCCCACTCCTGAGAAGGCCGGGAGCCTGGGTGCGCCCTCCTGCCGCGCCCGTGGCCCCCGCGGCCTCTCGGTGGCAGCTGGTGGGCCCGTGGCCTGCCGAGCCGTGCCAGAAGTGGGCAGCTCGGCCGTCGACGGGTGATTTGTACAATCCGAGCAGTCGATCACCCCGAGCGGGACTATTCTGGGGTCTTTTAATGCCATGAGTTTCCCAGGCCGACATTCTTGATGGTAGATAAGGGTGTTTTTGAACATGTAAGCCAAAGTCAAGTTAATGTCTACAGCTATATTTAGTCTGTCTTTACAACCAGGGAGAAGGATTCTTTTTTTTTGTCTTTATTTTTTTACTGTTACATTTAAAAAATATGAGGTCCCCGTATCCCCTCTACCCCCCTCACCCCACTCCTCCCCCCGTAACAACAACCTCCTCCGTCATCATGAGACATTCATTGCATTTGGTGAATGCATCTCTGAGCACCGCTGCACCTCATGGTCAGTGGTTAAGAGAAGGATTCTTTACTGGGATTATCTCACACTTTTTAACTCGATATAAATTTTCCTGCTTCTCTTTAAGATAGCAAACCATATGAGTGAAATTCTAGGATGGTCCCAACACACGTTCACGTGGCAATTACTCCTCTATTAAGAGACCTGCTAAATGTGTATGTGTTTCTAGTCCATTTGCTCTGAGCTCTATTTTGCAGGGATATCTCAAAAGGTAGTTCTTTCCTTTTTTAAAAGTAAATAGGTAGGGTGTGGGGCATATGGGAACCTCTTATTTTTTTAATGTAGCATTTTTTTGTGATCTATGTATCTTTAAAAAGACAGAAAAAATAATAATTAAAAGTAAACAGATCCTGAAACTAGAGAAGCCTACTCTTGGCATCATAAAATTATTTTTTAGTCAAGATGAACATTGTTTTATACAGAAACGATAGTTCTCCTTAGGCTCAAAAATAAAAGAAACATTAGATAGGAAGTATTTTTTAAGCCGTACGCCTTTACGGAGCTAGGAAACTCTTACTCTTTTTTATTTTGAAATTCAAGTGGCATCAGAGCAAAGATTCCCTCTGACCGATCACCAGAGCCTTCTCCCTCTTGGCTGTGGATGGTCACAATGCGACGAGGAATTCTCCTCGAGGAGAGGTCTTGTCCTTGGACCTGAGGTAAAGGTTCTTCCCTCTGAGGAGGATGTGAAATGGTCGACTTCCGAAAGCCTCATGGGTTGGTTGTCACCCAGAGTTGTTGAGTTGTCGAGGGCCGCGTCAGGCTTTGCTGAGGAGAGGCCGCCGTCACGCCTGAAGGGAGCGGGCGGGAGGGAAGCTGTCCCCCTCCTCAGTCTCGCTCCCCGTCGCGGCCAGGACCACAGACGGCGTGTCCCAGCACGGGTGCCCAGGCCAGAAGGGCGAGGGGTCGCAGGGGCAGGGGCCTCTCTGAGGAGCGCCTGTGTCCTGGGCTCGCCAGCGCCGCCTCCTTCCAGAGGCGCCAACCTTCCGCCTTTCTGGGACTTTCTCCCATAATCCCCGCGCCCGCCGGCCGTGGCCGAGAAGGGGCCTCCGTGGCCAAGAGCGTGTGCGACCGGGCAGTCGGGGCTCTCGGGTTTGGCCCTGACTCCTCTCCCGCAGGGGACCCGGGGGGCTTTGTCTCCCTGGACTCTGCCTTCCCGGTTGACCGCACCCCGTGGCTGTCTGACCAGAGCCCACTCCGCTTCCTTTGGGCCGCCTGCTCTAACACCTTCCCCATAGGTATTAGACAGAGATGTCTTCTCTCTCTTTTTTTAAAGATGTGTTTGTTTATTTCTCCCTCCCTGTCTCCCCCTCGTTTTCTGCTCTCTGCGTCCGTTTGCTGTGTGCTCTTCTGTGTCTCTTGTCTTCTCTTGAGGCAGCCCTGGGAACTGATCCTGGGACCTGCCAGAGTGGGGGAGAGAGGAACCCAATCTCTTGCGCCTCCTCAGCTCCCTGGTCCGCTGCGTCTCTTATTATCTCTCCTCTGTGTCTCTTTTTGTTGTGTCATCTTGCTCGGGCCAGCACTCCGCGTGGCCTGGCTCACCACATGGGCCAGCTCACCTTCGCCAGGAGGCCCTGGGAATCGAACCCTGGACCTCCCATGTGGTAGGCGGGGGCCCAGTCACTGGAGCCACACCTGCCTCCCTCATATCTCTCTTCATCAGTTTTTTCCTTTTCTTTTGCTTTTCCTTGCACCTCTTGGTGTATTTAGTCAGGAAGTATTGAATGAGCGCCCTTGCTTGCTGAACGATATCGGGGGTATGGCGTGTGTAAGACACCCCAGTGCGCGGCAAATGGGGTGCAGTTATCTGTTGTCGGGGCCACAGCAGGCCTTTTCGGCATCTCTGGCCCGAGGGGAGAAGCAGAGGGCCCGCATCGCGGTCACGTGTGCTCAAGCTCTGCCCTTGCCTCGCGAGATTCGAGTGTCCAAAGTGGTCATTGTGGTCAGTCGCAGGAAGAAACCGGAGCCCAGGGGCCGGCGGGGCAGGAAGAAGGAAGCCCTGGACCAGGTCTCCGGGCTCCGTGGCCTTTCGGCTCCGGGGGCTTCCTGGAGCGGGCAGGAAGCTGCGCCTGTGCCCCGCGGCGTCTGGGAGGCCGAGCTCCGTCTCCCCGTCCTCCGGGGCCCCCTCCCCGTGCCCTGCGCCGTCTGCACGGCCTCGTCCTGGTGCCCTCCGTGGACCCAGGCTGGGCCCGCAGCAGTAGCGGTCAGCCTCCCGACGCGATGGGACAGCGGGCCTGAGGACACCGGGGCACTGGGAGCTTTGCGTGTCCACCAGGGCGGGGCTGAAGCTTCCTACCTAACCCTCAACTGTTCCTTCGAATGTTCTTTGGAGGCTGAAGTAACCCGTAGGACTCGAAACCTCACCTTTCCCCGGGTGAGACCCTCAGTTAACGGAAGCCGCGCCCTTCTGCTCTCCCAGGCCCCGGTGGTGTGGTGTCGCCCTGCTGCAGAGCCACGGCCCTCCAGCCTTCCCGTGCCCCCCGTGGCACGTGCCGCCCCCGATCGAGGCAGCAGCTGGCCTCTCCCACAGGGGACGTGGCACCAGCGAAGGCCTCAGAACGGGCCAGCCCTCACTGGGGCCACCTCCCCAGAGCAGGACGTCACCGAGGCCCAGGACACACGCGTCCCTGCGTGGAGGTGAAACACGGGCACGGCGGCCTGTGTGGGGCGTTCTCTCCACCCCCTCCAGGGTTTCCTTCTAGAACATTTCCCTTGAGAGGCTCTTCTCGGCCCACTGCCTTGGTGTCGTGCCCCCCAGGCCCCGGCCGGACGCTGCCCAGCTCCCGCGCCTCCCGCTGGAAGCCTCATCTGCCTGGCGTCACCTGGACGCGCGGACGTGACCTTCCCTGCCAGGGCTCCTCCTCGAGCACCCGGGAAGCCCGCCCCGCGCCTTCCCCGTGCCCGCAGGTGGACGCCCTGCCTGCTCCTGCCCGGCCCCCCACGCCACGGCCCTGCCCACGCCGTGTCCTGCTGGCTGCCTGCTGCGGGGCCCCTTTCCGGCCCCTGGCCTGGTCCCGTGGGTTTTGGCTCCTGAGTGCGTGGTTCTGGTGTGCAGCACACAGTAGACACCAAATGCATGCTTCTGGGACTAAATATGTGCCTTTGGGACGATAGTAAGACAACAGTGCCCTTGAGTGCTGGGGCTGTAAAGCTTCAAGGAAATCTCTTTCAAGCCAAGCACACACGTCGAGCATCCAGGCGTGCTTGGATTAGCTGCATCCATTATTTATCGGTCAGATGCTAAAGGCTTTCCCATAAGAAGTGCCCAAGTAGCTATTATCAGTAGCCCAAGGTTTAGATGTAGAGTTCAAAGAGAAAGAACAACCTTGGTGTTTCAAATAATGGACTTCTGAAAGCTTTTTTTTTTTTTAAAACATAAGAAGAGGTACCAATAAGACGATATTCAAAATGATGTGTTTTTTCCACGTTTAGTTTTGACTACAGTCAACCTCAGCATGCCACATTCTGAAATTTTACTAGTTACGTATGCGAGTCCCTTCCTTTTGCTTCTGTAATGGTTGGAACTGGTCAAGAGTCCCCCATTTTACAGAAGAGGAAACTGAGGCCCGGGTGCCTGGATGCATGTGAAGGTGGGGCAGGGGCGTCTCCGATAGGGGTCTTTCCATCGGTGGGGAGGGACTCGTGCCCCCCACGAGCCCTGTAAGCCTGAAGCTCCACCTGTGGGGTGAAGATCCCACCTGGATGAGACATATTGGACCAGGTGGGCCTTTGTGCAAGGGACCTGGGTTTCACAGGCCAAGGGACTGTGGACTCGTGAGTGGAAGCCAGCGCAGGGGGCCGGGGAGACAGGAGGCCCAGGGCCAGTGAGCGCAGCCGGAGGAGGCACGGCCAGCGCCCTGGGGCTGGCTCTCCTCGCAGCGACCCAGTCCCTTCCTGGCTAGCCAGCATCGGTTGTGTTTGTCACAGCAGCTCAGGCAAACTGAGACACACCATCGCTCTCCTTCGTGGTCACGGAGAGCGTTGTAACCACCCTTCCAGCTGCCAACACTTGTCTTACGTGAAATTCTTCTGATAATTACCTGTTTTAAGCTCACGTTCTTTCTTTGGAAGAGGTATGGACAGACTGCTCCCTCGTCCCTTGTCTGAGGGAAAGCACATCGGATTGCTTTCCAAAATGCTCTGTTTTGCATCAGACAATCAAAATTATGCCAACTTTCACCTGAGTTCATAGATCTGGCTTCAATTTACGGCATCTGTTCTCACTAAGGATCTTAGTGGATAGGAGAAAATGTACATAGCATTCTCAATGAACACCCTTGGATGGGAAATGAAATTTCTTTGCTTTGTCACTTTTAGCAAATACCATTTTGATGTGTCACCAGCTGTAATGAAAGTAAGTAGCCTACTAGGTTATGAACCAAAGCTTCCATTTTATGAAAGTTGTGGTCATAAAGTCGCGGTAAAATGGGATAGCTACTGCTGTTTATTTTATTTTCCTTCCATGATTTTTTTTTTATTAGAGTAGTTGTGGGTTTATTTTCCTTCCGTGTTAAACTGTTATGCACCCAGGAGAGAGCGAAGAAGACTCATTTCTTTCTTCCCTGTCCTGTCGGGCTTCAGCTCTTGGGATCAGAACTCGTGTAATTCCTCCCATCCGTAAGGACTGAAAGGGTTTGGGGCTAGCTGGGAGCTCCACATTTGTCACATTGTTACTGTTTTAGAAACCAACCTGCAATTAACTTTGGGGGGCTGCCTACTCACCAAAAAAGAAAGCTCCTTTCTTTAGGGCTGATTAGCTAAGCAGGCTCATTAGCTTAACTTAGCTTAGCAAGTATGAGCTCATTAGCTAATGTGACACCACAACACACACTTTCTGCCACCAGTGGCGGGACGTTGGGAAGCAGCCAGGGGCCTGCAGCCTGCAGGCGGGAGGGACCTGCTAGCCGAGCACCTGCCGGTGCCCGGACGGGTGCTGGGGCTGCAAGGAATGTTCCGGAATGAATGAAACGCGGGAGCGGTGCTGAATCCATTTCCTCACCCGGTTTTCTGGTGCGTTAGTAATAGCAGTTATGATTTGAAAAAAATAAAAGGCTAATATTCTGCGGGTCTGCTAAATAAATGCTTTTAGGTATTAACTTCATGCTACCTGAGTTCTATAGTTAGCCCCCCTTTAGAGATGAGAAACAGATGATCATATATGACTAGAGCCTGTTGTACAAAAAATATTTGTTGAAAGTGGCAAAAATGATTGTTTCCTTGAAAGAATGCTAATGTCCCCCAAACTCCTCAGTGGGGACATTCTTGTTTTTTTAATGATTTGTTTATTTATTTCTCTCCCCTCCCCCCCCCACCCTGGTTGTCTGTTCTCTGTGTCTATTTGCTGTGTCTTCTTTGTCTGTTTCTGTTGTTGTCAGCGGCACGGGAATCTGTGTCTCTTTTTGTTGCGTCATCTTGCTGTGTCAGCTCTCCGTGTGGGCGGCGCCATTCCTGGGCAGGCTGCACTTTCTTTCGCGCTGGGCGGCTCTCCTTACGGGGCGCACTCCTTGCGTGTGGGGCTCCCCTACGCGGGGGACACCCCTGCGTGGCAGGGCACTCCCTGTGCACATCAGCGCTGCGCATGGGCCAGCTCCACATGGGTCAAGGAGGCCTGGGGTTTGAACCGTGGACCCCCTGTGTGGTAGACGGAAGCCCTAACCACTGGGCCAATCCACTTCCCAGTAGGGCCATTCTTACGTAATCTTTGCTTTGTTTTGACTTTCCAAGGTGGGAGAAGCCTTCTGGTTATGGTAGGTTGCTTTACTGAGGGTGACTCCCATTTCCCTCAGGAGTTCAACTTTGTGTCTTAAAAAACTTTTTAGTTTAGAACAGTCTTATTCACGGAGAAATTGTGGAGGTAGTAAGTGGTGGGTCCCTTTTGGGTTGTGCTGTACTATTTTGGCTCTGCCTCGTGTGCTCTTTAGCCACAGGTAGATTTTTCCTTAGGAGTTAGAGTAAAGGATTGGATTCCTTATGTGTTACTAGCAGTTCTGAAAAAAAAAAAAACACAAGTGAATTAGACGCCAGGGGTGAAAGAGCAGTTTTCCCACATCAGCCCGTGCAGAACCTTTACATCACCACCTGTGAGAGCGGAGGGTGTCAGCCAGGCACGTGGAGAGCAAGGAGCTGCCTTCCCTCTGCTGGGGTGATCTCCTGCCCATTATGAATATATTCTAAGTAGTGCAGGAATATTTTATGAATGCAGACACACAAAGTTAAGAGAGAAATCCATCTGGGAACTTTTTTTTTTTTTTTACCAAGGTCTAATGCCAGACCTTCCCCAAGAAGATTCAGAGATTTTTCTTTTCCTTTGACCTGTTCTTTCCTTTTTTAGAGTGGAAATGTTGGTCAGAGACCCTCTCTCAGGGTCTGTATTGGGATGATGATGTGGGAAGGATGTTGTGCTGTTACAAAAACCCTAATAACGCGCTGCCTGTTGCGCGAGGACCTGAGTTTTTTGCGCAGTCGTTTGCGCAGAGGTAAATGCTGCTGTATTATGAGCAGTTTCCCTTGATGTGTAAGGCTGTAGTGAAGCGCGCAGATTGAAGGACCGACCTTAAAAAGCGGATTTGGCTGAACTGCTAGGGCCTCCGCCTACCACATGGGAGGTCCGTGGTTCAAACCCGGGGCCTCCTGACCCGTGTGGAGCTGGCCCATGCGCAGTGCTGATGCGCACAAGGAGTGCCGTGCCACACAGGGGTGTCCCCCGTGTAGGGGAGCCCCACATGCAAGGAGTGCACCCCATAAGGAGAGCCGCCCCACGCAAAAAAAAGTGCAGCCTGCCCAGGAGTGGAGCCACACACATGGAGAGCTGACACCCCAAGATGATGCAACAAAAAGAGACACAGATTCCCAGTGCCACTGACAAGAATGCAAGCAGACAAAGAAGAACACACAGCAAATGGACATAGCATACAACTGGGGGGGGAGGGGGAGAGAGAAAAAACTTTGAAAAATCTTTAAAAATAAAGAAATAAATACCATGATTATGGTGAAGTTGGTGCACACTTACCTTCTGTTCACCCATCCCCACGTCCCGTATTTATTCCAGGTTGGGGGGGATGGTGTGTGAACTTAGAGCTCAATGCTCTTGGGGTGGGTGGGCCGCCTGGCTAAGGAAACGCCCCCTGCTCAGAAGTGAGATGATCAGAGGCAGGTGGTTTTACGTGCGCCCTAAAAGCTCTTGGAGGGCTCTGATGTTGCTAAGAAACTTGAAATTCTTTGCCCCCAACAAACGATAAAGGCCAAATATAGAAATAGGCCCTAGAAGGAATCAGGTACCTTCATGATAAATCTTTAAGAAGTCATTTTGCTGGCAGGACGTGATTTGTAGGTAATATCTCTGTTTTAATACACCAGTTTCAGCTAGATTAGGTTTTTCTGTAGATAATGGAAAAGTCCTCAATAACGGTGGTGTAACCAAGGTCAACGTTTATTTTTCTCTCACCTAAAACGTCAGACGTGGGCAGTCCAGGCTGGCACGGTGGCGTCCACCCATGAGGTGTTCATAGACCCAAGCTCCTCCCTGCTTATCATTTCCTTCCTCCTTAGGATGTGACCCCTGTTCTCGCAGTCCAAGGTGGCAGCTAGAGCTCCAGCCATCACATCTGAGTTCTAAGAATGACAGGAAGCAAGGGCAAAGAGGAGCCTCCTTAAGAGCTGCCATGTAACATCTGTACCCACCTCTCCTTTGCCAGATCTTAGTGACCTGGCCCTAACGCGCGTCAAGGTAGCCTTTGTCCTCAGCTTCCGTGTGCCCAGCTGTACCTGTCAGAGAAGAGGCAAACATACTGAGGAACAACTAGCACTTCCTGCCTCCGTGTCCCAGAGGGAGGTGGCGGTGAGGCTCCATCCACCCTCTGGGGCAGCGCCGGCCCTCTGTGGCCGTTCTGGCTCGTCACATCCTTGGCTTTGGAAATCTGATGGGATCCTGCGTTCCTGGGGCTGAGGCCACGGGATTGCCCACGCCGTGCCTCGCTCGCCCTCGGCCCTCCTCGGGAGAAGCCACGTGAGTAGGGTCGCGCTCCGCTGGTGAGGTGTCCGCCACGATGTCTCCCCGGGCGCGCGGTAAATCGGCTCCTCCGGGGAGGTTGTGAGTTGAGCGCGCAGCCTCTGCCCTCAGGAGGCTGGGGCCCTGCTCCCAGCCTTTCTGGGCTCCCCTTTCCTCTTCCCCTCAGCTGTCACCCCATGACGGGCTCTCTGCGCGTCCCCGTTTTCTCAGCTGGCGTGGTGGCCACCCCCAGGCTGAAAGGTTTGTCTTGCCCTCCCTGGCACCTGTCCCAGGAGGGGAGTGGGAGAGTGTGCAGCGTGCCCGAGCCGTCCTTTCCTGGTGGCCCCCATTGGAGGCTGGGAGCCTGCCCACACCTGTTGGCATTTGTTTTCACGGACCCTGCATGTCCCAAAGGTCAACTGAGCCGCAATCGAAGAGTGTCTCGTCCTTATTTTGTAATGATTTTCCGTGGAAGACTGGGAGAACAAGGAGGGAGAGAATGTGCCATGTCATTTTAGTGTTGCTTGGGTCTAGGGGATGCTTGCCTAGTAAAGCTGGCTGGATTTGTCGCGTGGCTTCCTGTTGGAAGAAATCTTTCTGCACGAATTAAGTAAAAGTGTGTGTTTGAAGTTTTGCAGACCTTTGAGCCTGAGATAATTTTGGAAAAAAAACACCTCATTGCTCATCACACACTCAATCATCAGGCCCGCAGAAAAGAAGAGGCGGCGAGCTAAGAGCGAGCGCCCTTTTTAAGGCAGTAGCCACGTCAGACGATCCCATAGGACACGGCACATGAAGCAAGCCATCGCTGTCGTGGGACTCGCAAGGTACTCGATGGCGCTGTTGGCGTCACAGTGATTCCGTGGCCGGGAGGAGTGGTCCAGCGGCCCCTACGCTGGCTGATGGGATTCCCTGGGGAGTGTTGTGGAAACGCCAGCTTCCGGCTCCCTTCTCAGACCCTCCGGGTCCCGGTCCCGGGGGTGGGCTTGGCGGTTGGGTTGCAACGTCGCTCAGCTGTGACGGATCGAAAGCTTTCTGTGAGTGGAAGAGGGCCAGCCTCAGAGGATGCCCCCCAGCTCGCTGCCTCGATGAGCCGTTCTCACCGTGACGGCGTCCTGGCGATGGGGGGCAGGCGGTGGTGGCCGGGCACCCCAAGGCGGGGGGCGGCACAGGGGCTCCAGCATGTCGACAGGGCCGGTTCTGGGTTATGACGATGCTCACGTGAATCTGTCCATGTGATGAAATGACATGACATACACCGAGGCCGTAGCCGAGCAGTGAGTGTGTGCAGACGGCGGTGCAGCGTGAGGCCGGCACGTAGCCCGGTAACCTGGGCCGTGCAGTCAGCTCCCCCGTGCAGGTGAGCTGTTGCTCTCGGGGAGCTGGTGACGAGCGCTTTCTTGTATAGGAAGGAAGACCCATGGAAACAGGTGAAGAAGAGGGAAGCGGATTTGGCTCAAGGATGGGGCGTCCACCTACCACATGGGAGGTCCAGGGTTCAAACCCCGGGCCTCCTTGACCCGTGTGGAGCTGGCCCATGCACAGTGCTGATGTGCGCAAGGAGTGCCCTGCCACGCAGGGGTGTCCCCCGCGTAGGGGAGCCCCACACGCAAGGAGTGCGCCCCGTAAGGAGAGCCACCCAGCGCGAAAGAAAGTGCAGCCTGCCCGGGAATGGTGCCGCACACACGGAGAGCTGATGCAGCAAGATGACACAACGAAAAGAAACAGATTCCCATGCCGCTGATAAGGATAGAAGCAGTCACAGAAGAACACATAGCAATGGACACAGAGAGCAGACAACTGGGGGGGGAGAATAAAAAAAAAGTAAATCTTAAAAAAAAAAGTGTAGAAGAAGGAAAATAAGGAAGGAAGAGAGAAATTAAAAGGTGGCTGTACCCAGGGCTATTTTTGCGACCTCTTGGGCGTCCATAATCATTTCAGATAAGAAGCTGCGAGGCTCCGCAGCGCTGCTGACGTTGCGCCACGTGGTGCTGGGCTGCGTGGGCCCCGCGTGTTAGCGGGCGGGCGTGGGCGTGCGGGGGGGGGGGGCGGGCAGCGGGCGCGCCTCGTGTCGCTGGGGGTGGCCGCGGGGGGCCTGGCCTCGGGGTGGCCGACGCCTCCGACGTCCAGATGGCGCGGGTGACCCCAGAGGACGCCCGGGCTGGGCGGGCTGGACGGCAGGTGCAGGCGGAGGGCAGCCTGCCGACCTTGGGCGCGGGTGCCGGGAAGGGGCTTAGAGGAGCGCGCCGGCCCCAGCGCGGGCGGGAAGAGGTCGCTGGGGAAGGAAACTTAGGGAAATGGGTTTTTTTCTCTTGGCGGTTCCCAGTCTCAAGTCTGTGTGTTTTGGAGGCAGCGGGGCTTGTGCTTGGGAACCTGACCCAAGGGGAGGGAGGTTCTCCCAGCCCTGCAGCGAGGCTCAGGAGCCAGGCGTGGGGGGGGGGGCCGGGGAGGGGGAGGGACCGAGGGAGGGGAGGGATGGGGGAAGGGGGAAGAGGAGGAGGCCAAGGGGAGGGGGGAGGAGGGGGGCCGAGGCGAGGGGGGGAGGGGAAGGGGAGGGGGAGGGGGGTGGGGGCCGAGGGAGGGGGAGAGGTGGAGGGGGGTGGGGGCCGAGGGAGGGGGAGAAGGGGGAGGAGGGGGCCAAGGCGAGGGGAAGAAGGGGGGAGGAAGGGGCGGGGGGGGAGGGGGCCAAGGGGAGTGGGAGAAGGGAAGAGGAGGGGGCCGAAGGGAGGGGGGAGGGGCCTGAGGGGAGGGGTCAGGCAAAGGGGGAGGGGTCGGGGGAGGGGGGCCGAGGGAGGGGGTCACCCTCTTGGAGGAGTGGGTCCTCTTGGAACCGTGCCTGGCATGACCGTGTGTGAAGCCACGAGGCGACCGGCCGTTCTGGCCTGTGCCCGGCAGCCCAGGCCTTGGCCTTCAGCGGCCGGGCCGGGGGCGTGTCCCTGAGACCCGGGGGTTGGCGCCTGACGACCCCTGTTCTCCTCACATCCCTGGGCGAGGCCTGGCTCCGGATCCTGTGTCACCAGCGCCCATGGCGCATCTCCGTCCCCCCCAGTTTGCCTTGGGAAGGGGAGTGTCTTACTTCACGGCTTTAAAATTACCTGAAATGGCAGGTAACGTTTTTTTCAAAATTACATTTTTTTTTCTCTTCCTTTTTTAGGCATCTGTCTTTTAAAGCATTCAAGTCAGAAGGCAGCCCAGAACCTCTCACATTCAGATACTCAGTGGGAAGGACGTGTGGGCGCTGGAGAGTGTTCGCTGCATTTTCTAAAATGTCTTTTTCTCCATCTCAAGTGCATTCTCCATGGAACCTCAAAACTGTGATCTGCCCGCAAATTAGGTCTCTCTCTGGAAATTTTGTGTCTGTACCCAGGATTCCACTGACGGTAATTTTCCAGGGACACTAAGGCTTCCACGCTTTGTGCCTTGTTAAGTGCCTCTGAATTCCTTCTCCAGAAAGGACAAGAAGTCGTGAGAGTGGCTTGGCAGTGGCACAGCGCCACATGGGACGGCCCGAGGCATTGCTTTCATACCCAGTAACTTCCGTAGGAATTTACGCCTCACTCGCTTGGCAGTCGGGCAAGAGGATTGGGCTCCGCCGTGACGTGCTGTCCCATCCCGGGGACGTTCCCAAGCCCGGCAGCCACCTTGCTCTGTTTTACACTGTTGCACGTGGCACTAAGTAAAGTTGTAAGGTCAACAAGGGATTTTGGATGTTTGTGTGCTGGGTCGGTTGATTGCTTCGTTAATTTGATACGTCTTGGTGCATGGAGCTGGGACGTTGCAGGCAAACCAGACAACAAGGTGCTTGCACTTATGGGTTTGCGGCGCAGGTTGTGTTAGATGTGGGTCCTCGAGGAAGCAGGTGTGAAGGGCTAAATGTGGAGGGATAATTTTTAGGGGAGATGACTGGGGAGAGAGCCCCCGAGAGGGTCGAACCTCGGCCAGAGGACAGAGGAGTCTGTGGCCTCCCAGGGCAGGGTTTGGCTCTGTGTGCCCAGGGCCCTCCACCATCGGCCGGGGCAGCCCGTCCTTTGGGACATGGATGCGCCATGTTGGATTTCAGGGGCTGTGCCTGGGCCCTTGGCCATCCTTCTGTCGGAGTGGGGGGCCGGGGAAGTGGGGTCGGTGACGATAGCGGTGGCCTCTAAGCTCTCCTCCGGCCCCGTGACCTATCTATGCAAGCAGCTGCCAGGCATCCGTGATTCTTGGGGAAAGTTCCTCACAGAGCCATTAAAATAAAACCCAAACAAAACTTCTGTTTTAGTTCATGACAGCTGGGGAGGTAGAGGATCTGGGGGAAAGCGATGGGCTGTCGTTTGAGGACAACGTATGACGTGGCATGGTGACCCTCTCGGGTGGGGTGGGATTTTTGTCCAGGTGAGCGACCTGTGGGCAGCACGTGGGCAGGATAATTCCACTCGTGCCGCCAGTGGACACACAGTGCCCTTCCCATCGTCCCTGTGATGTGTGCGAATACTCAGTGTCCGTGCCGTGTGGTTGGAGTTTTTTTCTTTCTTGCTGAATTCTGACAGCCTTATGAAATTCTTTCATAACGTCTTTCTATTTTTAATGTCCTATTTGGGCAGGATCAATTCTGCATCCTCTAGTCCAGGTTTGCAGCTTTCTCGGCAAATCCCTTCACTGCCTGATTGAATTTCGAGCATCCTGTCCTAGCCACAGGTTTTCTAGATATTTTAATGACATTTGATGGATCCCCGAATGTCTTCTACCTTTGCATGGCTCTGTAATTACAGCTCAGAAGTCCCGCTCGTGAGGATCAGGGACTTAGGGCCAGACTGCCTGGAGAGGGAGACACCAGGGTGTGGGGGTGGGGGGCGGTGCTGGGCTGGCACCACCTGCCAGTAAGAGAACCGTAACTATGGCGTTTCCCACTCTTCCAGCTTTTCAGTCAGCGCATCATCAATAACTCAGTGACTTGCTGTTTAAAAAAATCTTTATGTTCTGAGCTGTGCAAGGCTCTCTAATTAGCTATTAAGTGATATCAGTAGTTAATCTTGTCCTAACAATTTATTGGTACTTTGTTGCCAAAGACAAAGTTTGCAAGAGATGGAAAAGTATTCTTTTTAAAAAAATCACCACTCTCAGATGAATTGATGGAGGCAGGAAGGAAAGGGGAGTGATATTTAAAGAATGAACAGAAGCATCCAGCATACTTATTGAATTGTCAAAGATGATAATTGGGTAATATTCGGGCTTGCTAGAATGGGTGGAATGTGCTTCATGAGATAAAAGCTTATCAGAAAAGAGCTCGTCAGAAATAAGGTACTTATCCAAATTTTTCTTTTCTCTCCTGAAATGCTTTAGAAGGATGAATTAAAAGTTGGCGGCACAAAACGCTGGGGGGTGTCATTTGCTAACCCGAAAACACAACGAAGACTCGTTCATGTGCATTCGCTTAGTGGTTCCGATACCTTGTGAGTGTGGGCCCTGTGCAGGGACCCGGGACACGGCCTGGCCTGTGGGAGCTGGGGGTCCCCAAGACATGGCACCGTCTGAAACCTCAGGCTCTGCCAAGGCAGGTGACATTGTGCTTGGGAGAAAAGTGCTCTTTGCTGCTGCTTTCACTCTGTCCGGTTTCTCCTCCCCACTTTAAGATTCAGAGCTGTGTTGTTTCCGTGGCAGCGCTCTTCCTTCGAGTAGATCTGGTTGCGCGCTTTCAGTTTTCCCATACTGTTGATTTTTCTTGGGTCGCTCAAGAGCGCTGCGCTTTGTGCAGTGAACCTAGAAAAAGCCTCAAATGGGTCACACTCGAATCATCAAGTACAGCTCTCCCTGCCTTTTTTTAGTTACGGGAATAATGGATCCAGAAGGATCCAAGTGGATGTTTGGGGATTATTTCTATTTTGAAAGATCCTATGTCAAATAATTCCGCTTGGGGACACGGTGTGATGGGAAGGGGAAGCGTTTGGGAGAAAGGAGCTTTGCAGACTTCAAATGAGCAGCCTTCCGGCTCTATGCACAATTCTTTGACTAATGCTAGGGACACAGTTTATCTCTGCCAGAAGTTTGGCTTTTGAACTACTAGAAGGGAAAAACCCTGTTCCGAGCCAAATGCAGAGTGGGACGCAGTGGTCGAGCGAAAGCTCTCCAGAGAGCTGGAGGATTCTCTCTGTGGGGTCCCCTGCTGCTTGCAATGGGTGGTCCCAGAACAGTATATATGTGTGTGTGTGTGTATATATATATATATATGTGGATATACTTGTAAGAGAAAACATTTTAGGCGGAAGTTAGAGCCTTCAGTTTTGATGAGGAGTGATACATTTACCTTATCTAACTTACTTTGTGGAGCCTGGAACGCTGGTTTAAGGCGTTTCCAGGCTGACCTGCGTGTTCCCACGACGGCACCATTGCTACAGGGAGCCATGTGAGTGACCTGTAGGCCTGTCGTTATTTCCTTTACTCTCACTGCCACCGGGGCTAGCCGCGCATCGTGCACCGTCACTTCCCTTTTATGCCTGGGGCTACGTGGGGCTTGGGGTCGTGTATTAGTCAGCCAAGGGGGTGCTGATTCAAAATACCGGAAATCAGTTGGCTTTTATAAAAGGTATTTGGTTGGGGTAGGAGCTTACAGATACCAGGCCGTAAAGCGTTGACGTTACTTCCCTCACCACAGTCTGTTGCCCCATGTTGGAGCAAGATGGCGGCCGATGTCTGCTTGGGTCCAGCCTTCCTCTTCCTTTTAAGACTCCATGGTCCCAGCTTCTTCTAGGCTCTGTGTCTCTCCCCAGGGCTTGATTCTCTCCGGGCTCCTCTGCTCCTCTGTGTGCTTACTTCTCGGGCTCCAGCCAAAACTCTCAACTCTGTCCTTTGCCATGTCTTTTATCTCAACACCCTACTGACGTGGCCTAATCAGAGCCCTAAGGGTAACTGAATCAAGTAAAAGTGAAACCCCAGGCAGACCAGTTTATAAACAGACTCCAGTGTGTTTTGGGAATTCATAAACCATGTCACACTGCTCAGGTCGTAAGGAACCAGGCTTCCACTGCAGAGCGATCTGCCTGCAGAGCGCCTCCACCGCGCCAGGCTCCAGGGCTGGCACAGGTACAAGACTCGGGCAAGCACTTTGGGGGCAGAGGAGGGACAAACAGTTGCTTACCGGGGACAGTTAGAATAGGGGCACAAACAACGGGAGAGGCTCTAAGAGGGCGACGCCAAGCGAAGGCCTGCAGAAAGCTCTGGAAAATGTGGGTGTGGGGCCAGAGGAGTCCCCGAGAAGAGAGGAATTCTCCTCGTCCCAGAGGCTGATGGGAAAGTCCCCCCAAATCCTGGAGACCACAGCCCCCCAAAAGCAGTGTGTCTGGGATGCGACTGCATGTTGAGGCAGGTAAGTACTTTTTTTTGGTTGTATTGGACCACCGTGTTTCTCTTTGCTAACCCCATCAGACCATTAATTTAGAACTGTCACCTGCACTTGGTAGTCCTTAGATGTGCCCTGTGTACAAGCAGACCTCCAAAAGCAAATCTGGAAAGCCAAGTAAAACCTAGGTTTTCCTAAGCTTGTTCTTCACGTGTGATAGGCAATTCTTGTTTCAGGAAGAGGAACAGGGGCGCGGGGCATTGGAAGAGTGATACTTGGCTCTCAGAGTGCACGTGTGCGTTTGGACTGTATCCTTAAGTTTTGTTTTGCTTGGACTGTATTAAAATCAGTTTGGGGAAGCAGATGTGGCTCAAGTAATAGGGCCTCCACCTACCATATGGGAGGACCTGGGTTCGATCCCTGGGGCCTCCTGGTGAAAAAGAAGAAGAGAAAGCATGCCTGAACGAGTACCTGCGTAGCAAGCTGAGTGCCTGCATGGTGAGCCAGTGCCCACGCAAGTGAGTCAGGCAGCAAGATGATGACACAACAGAAGAGAGACAAGGGGAGAGTCAAGGTGAAGCGCAGCAGAGACCAGGAACTGAGATGGCACAATTGACAGGGAACCTCTCTCCACATCAGAGGTCTCCAGGACCAAATCCCAGTGAATCCTAGAGGAGAGAAAATGAGAAGGCAAAAAGAGAGAAAAAGATGCAGAAGTTCACACAGCAAAAACAGTAGGGCAGGAGGAGGAAAGGGGAAGGGGGAAATAAATAAATCTTTAAAAATATAAAAATACCATCAGTTTGTATTTCTCTAATTCATACTGACTGCAGGTAGCTAGAAAGAGGATAAGTTAAAGAAGGGCACATTTCCCTACGACTCACCTTGGAATGCATAGGCAGTGAAGACTGGTTTGAATGAATTTCTAGGCAGTAATTTTTTTAATATGTTATTTTGGCCATTTGAGCTCTTGGGAAGTTGAACTGTTCCTGTACAATGAATGCTCCAGATTTTTAAAAAAAATCTTTTTCAACTCCATCTCCATTTTGGGATCATGCCTCCAGCCTGCCCACCCTGGATTTAAACGCACAGAACGGAACCAGTGGGCTGTAGAGCTAGCCCTCACTTAGCCCTGGCACAGCTGACCCAGGGAAGCAGTTAGCTCTGAGGGTGAGAAGCTGCTGGGGGGAAGGAAAAGCTGCAACTGGCACAAGTACAGCACTCGCAGAGACCTGCGCTTTGGTTTTTATTTAGTATTTTGCACCTTCTTTCTATTCCATAAGTCTCCTGCAGGCTTTTTACATGCCAGAGTATGAATTAGTTTAGTTACAGGGAAAATATCAAACCACTTAAATGTGGGCATTTGACTTTCCATCTTTAAAATAGTTAATTTTCTCTTTCTTCCGCCTTGCCCTCTGGAGGTGATAAGGAGAGTGTTTTCCAAGGCTAACCAATGTGAGTGTGTTTGTCCAGACACACACCTCCCCTGCAGGCAGCTGGTTCCTGAGTGGGTCAAATCCATTGCCATCGGCATTCACTTCATAAGGTCTGAAAGGGCAGTGACCTTGAGTTCTACTGATTTTTCATGCAACGCTGGTCCTTAGTTTTTCCACTTCAAAAGTGGGTTAAAGGAAACCCCACCAGCGAGACTGACCGGATATTATCAGTTCTAGGGCTTGTATCTTAAATTATGCAAGAGAACTTGGAAGTTCTCTTCTGTTGGGAATTTCTAACATTTCCCTTAAGGACTGGGCCAAGCCAGATTTTTTCCCCTGTAGACAGTGTGAGCGAGCAGGGTAAGCATTACCCAGAGGAAAGTTTATGAAACAGCGGAGAGAGAGAACAGGTTTACAAACAGCTCAAGCTGAGTTAGCCTTACGGAATTGAAAGTAATAAACCTGATTTTATTTTTTAGCGTTGTAATTAAAGTGTCCCTTTCATTTAATCCAGAAGAGCAAGGCTTTCCTGAAGACTGCCAGACTCTCTGGGTATGACCTTGTAGCAGGTAGACCATGTAGGTGAGATGGCATAGGGCATACTGACCTTCAGGTGCTACTTTAAGTCTGAGGACTCTCCACGACGTGCCCTTGTGCCGGCGCTCCTTGGACATAACCCTGCGTCAAGGTCGCTGCTCTGTGTCTATGGGAGAGGCATCCCCGCGTGCAGGTGACTTTTGGGAAACGTTCTTTCTGGATTTGTAGCCCCCCTGCATTCTCGCTACGCCAGTGGGTGAGAGCTGGTTAGAGATGCAGAGTCGGGGGCCCCACCCCGGCTCTGGGGACACAGAATCTGCACCGAACGAGGCCCCGAGAGCTTTCCTCGCCCTGGCACAGGAGCCTCCCTGGTGCTCTGCAGAGGCCCTGAAGGAAAGCCCACCTTGCGGACACCTGGCGCAAGGTGAGTCTAAACTCGTCTGCCCCGGAGCAGGGGCTCGTTCCCTCCTGGGTTTTAGCAGACACAGGCCTGGCCCCAGAGTGTCCGCAAAACACAGACGCTGCTTTTTCAGATCACACAACACATCCACTGCCATAATTTCTTGGTGGTTTTGGAGAGACAGCCACGTGGAGTATGTTTAAACCTGCTTCGTTCTGCGTAAGGACGTGTGGACAGAGTTCTGAATGGGGGCCAAGGCAGCCTTTAAGGGGACACTGTCATCGGTGAAACGACATTCGGGCAGCGGTGAGGACTGCTGTGGCACGTTAAGGATTAGAAAGTGGAGAAAAGATAGCGCGGCGCCCGTCTGGCCGCAGCCAGAGTCACCTGAGTCTGCTTAGTTCACACGCAGACATCAGCCCTGCCCTCTTGTTTTCCTAGCACAGCCTTGAACTGCAAGGAAAACCCCAGCAACGCAGGCCGGAGAGGCCCAGACGCCAGCGGGCTGTCGACCGCGGCTGCGCTGCCCACCTCCTTAGCAGAGCCTGGCGCTCGGCTGTGCGGGGAGCCAACAGCGAGGTAGGCAGCCCGGCTGGAGGAGCCCGTGAAATCTGCCACTAGGCCCTGACACTGCCACTAGCGGAGGTGGCTGTAGAAAGGGGTCCACGTGCAGGAGGTTTGATGAACTGAAATCAAATCTGATTTTTACTGAAAGCAGGGAGCCGCCATTGGACGCCACCTCCTGCCCATTTCACCCCGTAAAAAGCTCTCAACCATGTCTACTTCTCTGTGCCGCGGCCCCTGGCCCAGCTTTTGCTGTTTTCCCTACAGACAGAGGGTCTTTTCAGATCAGCTCTAGGATCCGATTTTTTTATTTTACAAAAACTGCATTTTTATTGGGATGGCACTACGTTTTTGGTCTACTTCTGGAAAAAATGGATGCCATGGTTGAATGTTCCATCAAGGAACTGAGTGTCAAGCTCAGGCTGTCTTCTGTGTCCTCCAGGTAGTTCAGATGCTCCAGGGGATCTCGGACGATGCTGGGGGCACTTATTTTCCCAGCCCCGCTCTCGCACTCAGGACCGGGGGAGGGCTTTCCTTCTGATATGGTTTCTAACTGGTTATTGTTTGCATTCAGGCAGGCTGTTGCTTGCCCCGTGTTAGTTTGTGCCCTCCTCCTTAGCGGTCTCTCCTGGTGTAAGTTTATTTAGTGGATTCTTTGTTTTATTTTTAGCTAGATAAGCATATCGCCTGCCAGTAGTGGTCATTTTCCCTTTCTATTTTAGAGAGCTGTTTTCTTTTCTTTTTTTTTTTTTAAGGTTTTATTTATTTCTCTCCTTCTCCCCTGTTGTCTGCTCTCTGTGTCCATTTGTTGTGTGTTCTTCTGTGTCTGCTTGCATTCTCAGTGGCACCAGGAATGTGTCTCTTTTTGTTGCGTCATCTTGTTGTGTCAGCTCTCCGTGTGTGCAGCTGCATGCTGGGCGGCTCTCCTTACGGGTGCACTCCTTGTGCGTGGGGCTCCCCTACGCGGGGGACACCCCTGCGTGGGACGGCACTCCTTGCGCACATCAGCACTGCACGTGGGCCAGCTCCAAGGACCTCCCGTGTGGTAGGCGGATGCCTTATCAGATTTCTTGCACACACCAGGTGTGCTCTCTGCTTCGCCTGGCCTGCTCCCCCAGCTCGCCGGGCCCATCTCCACGGTCACTTCCCTGGGAGCTGGATCCGACTGGCCCGGGTCTCTACCCAGGAGGCTGTGGGGGGGACAGGGTCAGCTGGGGAGGCGAGATGGCCAGAGCAGGGCCGGAGTCCAGAGGAGCCAGAGCGGGAGGGGCCGGCCCTGGGGCTGGGAAGGACGGCAGACACGGGGCCCTGCAGGGGCCGGGGTCCGTGGGGAAGGGGCATGAGGGACTCTCCTGGGTGAGTCCACGGGGGGCCACGCAGTGGTCCTTTTTTGGGTGTCTCCAGGTGCTGGCTCGAGTTAGGTTCTTGGGGGGCAGTGGGCCCGTCCGAGCAGCGCCGGCCCGCCGCACTGCCCAGGAGCTGTCTGGTGGGCTGGGGGCCTGTGGGACCCCCAAGGGCAGCTGCGTGCACTGCAGCCCTCGGGGGCCTGGGGGCACGAGCCGCGTGTTTGGATATGGAGAATGCAGGCAGAATGTGGAGGAGTCAGAAGAGAATTGTGGAGGAAACAGCATCTAAGGAGAGACGGAAAATGGAGAGGATGGCGAAAACCAGGTCGAGAGGGAGTTTCAAGAAGCAGGGGCGCCGGTGGACCTGGCCCAGTGGTTAGGGCGTCCGTCTATCACATGGGAGGTCCTTGGTTCAAACCCCGGGCCTCCTTGACCCGTGTGGACCTGGCCCATGCGCAGTGCTGATGTGTGCAAGGAGTGCCGTGCCACGCAGGGGTGTCCCCGCGTAGGGGAGCCCCACGCGCAAGGAGTGCGCCCCGTAAGGAGAGCCGTCTAGAGTGAAAGAAAGCGCAGCCTGCCCAGGAATGGTGCCGCACACACAGAGAGCTGACACAGCAAGATGACACAACAAAGAGAGACACAGATTCCCGTGCCGCTGACAACAACAGAAGCGGACAAAGAAGAAGACGCAGCAAATAGACACAGAGAACAGACAACTGGGGTGGGGGGAGGGGAGAGAAATAAATAAATAAATCTTTAAAAAAAAAAAAAGCAGGGGGAGGAAGCCAGCGTCCAGCCTCGGGGCAGGTGAGAACAGGTTGGAAACCTCCTCCAGGCGCAGCTCGCTGCTGTGCGCTTCGCTTTATTGTGCGCCATCGTTTACAAATTGAGGGTTTGTGGCAGCCCGGGGCGAGTGGGTCTCTCGGCGCCCCCTTCCCAACGGTGCGTGCTCGTTTCGTGTCCCTGGGTCATATTTTCACCAAGATATGCACGTTGTTTGTTTTTTCAGATGGGATGCTACCGCACATGTAGTGTAAACGTAGCGTTTACCTGCACAGGGAGATCAAGAAGTTTGTGTGGCTGTTGCGGTACCCGCTTTATCGTGGAGATCTGGCACCGAACGCACAGTCTCTCCGAGGTGTGCCTGTGTATATTTGACGGTCGCCAGCGGCCTTGGCAGGGGTGTTTTCCGTGGAGATGGTGGCTTTGTACTGGGTGGAAGGGTAAGGGCTCGGGGCTGAGAGCGGGGGGGTGGTACAACCGTTGTACAACAGGCCACCTCTTTATAAGAGGAGCCTCTGGGTGCAGGAGAACGGCAAGGCCGTATCTGGAAGAGAAGGCAGGGGGAGAGTCACCTTGGGGGGAGGTAGGAAAAACCCTTGAGAGGGGATGGCTGGAGACGGAGGGTCCCAGGAGGTGTTAGCCAGGGGAGGCACCTCCCTGCCCCAAGACAGGAGAGGATGGTGGGAGGGGCCGAGAAGGGGCTGCTCACTAACGGTTTTGATTTCCTTTCTTTTTTTTTAAAGATTTATTTTATTTATTTATTCCCCCCTCCCCCATTATGTGTACTCACGTCTGCTTTCTCTGTCCGTTTGCTGTGTGCTCTCTCTGTCTGCTCGTCTTCTCTTTAGGTGGCACCCAGAATTGAACCTGGGACCTTCCATTGTGGGAGAGGCACTCAGTCACTTGAGCCACCTTTGCCCGCTACTTTGTTGTGTCTCTCATTGTGTTTCCTCTTTGTGTCTCCTTGTTGCATCATCTTGTTGCATCAGCTCGTCGTGTCAGCCCCTTGCGCCGGCTCGCCGTCTTCCTCGTCTTCTCCAGAGGCACCAGAAACTGAACCCGGGACCTCCCGTGTGGGAGGTGGGAGCTCAATCACTTGAGCCACATCCGCTTCCTGTTTTAATTTTATCTGTCACCAGGGTATGAGCGGGCAGAGACGCGAGCGTCGGGGGCCTCTAGAAGTGCCACGCGCACGGTGAAACGGGAAGGGCCTGTGGGCAGGGGGCGCGGGGTCCCTGGGCCTCTGGGCTGGAGACTGTTCCTCCTTGAGGGAACCCGTTTCTCCCTCTGGTTTTGTCCCGCAGGGCGCAGGAGCAGGACGTGGCACATCCGTGGTCAGGACCGTGAGACTGGAAAGTCAAGGGTGATGGCGAGAGAGAGACCGAGCGCCGGGCGCGGGGCCGGGCTGAGGGGCGAGGATGGCACGGAGCTGCTTTGGTTGTGTAGGGCCCAGGTGCTCTGGTCCTGCAGGGGTGAGGGTCGGACGGTGGCACGAGGTGGCCCATGGCCCGTTAGCGTGGGGGCACGACTTTAACAGCGTCCTGCGCGGCCCTCGCCGTCAACGGCAGCGTCAGGGGACAGGCCCGTGAAGACGCTCCTTGGGGCAGGGGTCCTGAACCTTTTTTGTTCCACGGACCCCTTCTCAGAAGGCAGCGGCAGATGGTTTCACGACACGCAACATCGGCATGTCTTTCAACTTTAGGATTGTTCAAGATAACTCCCCCGTGATTACAGCACCTGACAACCTAACACGGTTCACCATCTTCAGATGGTCCTTTTTGGCAAATGTTTAGAAATTCCAGTTCTCCCTCGGCGTCGTAAAACCATCTCCGCCATCCTTACCCACCTGTTTGCAGGCAGGTATCCAGTGCTCTCGGAACACGCTACATCAGACTAAGAATCCTACTAAGTCCACACTGTATTGTGTATTTTTTTTTTATTCCTCTTCCCTTCCACACCCCCCCACCCCAGTTGTCTGTTCTCTGTGTCTCTTTGCTGCGTCGTCTTTGTCCGCTTCTATTGTTGTCAGCGGCATGGGAATCTGTGTTTGTTTTTGTTGCATCATCTTGTGTCAGCTCTCCGTGTGTGCAGTGCCATTCCTGGGCAGGCTGCACTTTCTTTCGCGCTGGGCGGCTCTCCTTACAGGGCACACTCCTTGTGTGTGGGGCTCCCCTACGCGGGGGACACCCCTGTGTGGCAGGGCACTCCTTGTGCCCATCAGCACTGCGCATGGGCCAGCTCCACACGGGTCAAGGAGGCCCGGGGTTTGAACCATGGACCTCCCTTGTGGTAGACGGACGCCCTAACCACTGGGCAAAGTCCGCTTCCCATGTAGTGTGTATTAAAATATATTACATCTGCACCAACAGGTCCCCAGAAGAATATTGTGCTTTTTTTTGTTTTTTTTTTTAAATTTTTTCCCACCCCTTCTTTTTTTTTTTTTTAAAGATTTATTTATTTAATTCCCCCCCTTCCCCTGGTTGTCTGTTCTCTCTGTCTCTTTGCTGCGTCTTGTTTCTTTGTCCACTTCTGTTGTCATCAGCAGCACCGGAAGTGTGGGCGGTGCCATTCCTGGGCAGGCTGCACTTTCTTTCACTCTAGACGGCTCTCCTTACAGGTGCACTCCTTGCGCGTGGGGCTCCCCTAGCGGGGGACACCCCTGCGTGGCAGGGCACTCCTTGCGCGCATCAGCACTGTGCATGGCCAGCTCCACACGGGTCAAGGAGGCCCGGGGTTTGAACTGTGGACCTCCCATGTGGTAGACGGCCAAGTCCGTTTCCCTTCCCACCCCTTCTTGCTTGCTGTCTGCTCTCCATGTCCATTCCCTGTGTGCTCTTCTGTGTGTTTTTTGCTTGTCTCCCTTTTTGTTGCGTCAGCTTGCTCAGTCGGCTCCCTGTGGGGCCTGCAGGCTGGGTGGCACTCCGCAGCATGCGGGCAAGCCTGCCTTCACAAGGAGGCCCTGGGACTCAAACCCAGGGCCTCCCGTATGGTAGACGGGAGCCCAGCTGATAGAGCCACAGCCGCTTCCCAGAATAATGTGTCTTTTTGAACTTTCAGTTCAAGCTCACGGACCCCCCCTGGGCCCCTGGTTAAGAGCCCCTTCCTTCGAGGGTGCCCTGGGACGGGCACGTGGGACTCCTGGCGTTTTCCACCACCGACGGGCTTTCGGCAGCCCCCTCGGCCTCCGCGTGTTCCAGCAGCGGGAGAGGAGTGGGTGCCTCGCAGGGGCCGGGCCACGGCCTCAGCCTGCCCCTTTGGGGGTCATCCTTCCTCTGGTCCGGGGCGGGGTCTGTGTACCCGCCCCGCGGCGCTGCCCCCCATGCCCGCCGTCCTGCCGGCTCTCCTGCCACCGGGCTCTTCTAGGGGAGGGGCTCGGTCTGTTAGCAGGGGAGTAATTTTCTAAAGGACTCATCCGTGAACTGGCATCCGTCTAAAATTAGCCTGTGACGAGAGGCGCTTCAGCAGATGCATTAGGTGGAGTGACAGGTAATCGAGAGCGGAAAGCCCATTTAGTGCGATCTCGACGAGCCGCTTACATAAAGGGGGGCCGCGACCTCTCGGCTGCTGCTGATGGCCGTGCCCCTGGCGCGGGGTGGGCTGGCGCACGCTGCGCGCTGCCTGCGGGCCCGCGGGGGACGGCGCCGCACCTGCCGCGAGTTCCCCGGAACCTGCCCAGCATGCGGGGGCGGGGAGCAGAGTTGGTTCAAGCACCTTTGTCTGCATTTCTAGTTCCGGCGGCTTCCCCTGCCATGAAGGCAAATCCCTTCCTGGTCCAGTCCCCGGTCGGTCCGTCCAGGCCCCCAGCCTTGCTCCCCAGGGGCTCTTAGTTCTGGGTGGCCGGGAGCCCCTGCTGTGGCTTCTCTGCCCCGACCTTCACGGCCACGGACCTGGCCGGTGAGCAGTGAGTCACGGTCTCCATGGTGGGAGCCTTTTATTCCTTCCCGTTAGGGGGCCCGGGGGTGGGTGGGCTAGGATTCTGTCTCCGAGGCTGAGTCACCTGGGCCTGTGGGGAGGGTGGTGGGTGGGGAGAGGAAGGGCCTGGGACCCCCGGGTTGGTTGGCTGGGTTTCCCGGGGTCTCCTTGGATCTGCCTCGTGCTCATAGAGGCCGTCGTTCAGCCTTCCCTGATGCAATCCAGAATCGAGAAGCCAGTGCAGGAGGGTGCTGCTCAGAACGAGGAAGGGAGTGGAGGGCACAGGAAGGGGGATGGAAGGGAATGGAAGGGAAAGGAATGGGGAGAAGGAAGGGAAGGAAAGGGGAATGGAATGGGAAGGGAAGGGAATAAATGGGAGTGGGAAAGGAAGGGACTGGAAGGGAAGGGAAGAGTGCACGCACTCGTTCAGGGGCAAGCATTGCTTTGCTGAGTGTTCGTTGTACGTGTGCATGTACTAGGCATTTATTGCTATGGTCTCCACACTTTGAAAATCACTGCTCTTAGGAGGATGTGCATCTCTGAGCAGTGAGCTCCGGATACGGCTGGAGGCTCACCTGTTCCTCTTCGGAGTCCCCCGCCTGCAGCAGCGCCTAGCATATACTAGATGCTCAACGACTGGACGCAAAGAAGACGGTTCTGATTCCTCAGTCTCGAAGGGCTGGGTGAGGCAGGTCTGGCTTCCCCATTCATCCCCAGCCTCGTCCCGGGAATGCAAGCCTCCTCCTCCTCCTCCCTTCTCAAGACCGCTCCCCGGGTGACTCGGGGGTGGCCCCAGTGATGGATAGAGGTCAGTAAGCCGAGATTCGGAAGAGTCTAGCGTGTTCGGGCATGTAGGAGGATGTCTGGGGAAATCGCCGTCACCCGGCACTGCTGGGACGTCTGTCATCTCTGCTCAGGAGATCTGGGGTGAACCAGCGTATTAGTTTCCCGTTGCTGCTGTAACAAGTGCCACCAACCCGGTGGCTTCAAACAGCACAAGTTTATTCTCATGTCGTTCCGGAGATCAAAAGCCCAAAATGAGGGTTCCTGCTGCTGCAGGGCCGCCTCCTCGCCACCTCGGCTCCTGGGGGCTGCCACGCTCCCCGGCTCGTGGCCATTCCCCCGTCTTCACAGGCGGCGGCCTCGGGCCGAGCCCTTCTCGCGGGCCTCCTGGGGTTCTCTCTGATTTCCTCACCGTCGAGGATAGTTCCTTTATTCCTCGGCTGACCAGCAACCTCAGTTCCCCTTCACCACGTGCATTTGCTTCCTAGGAGCTGTCCTCAGTGACCACAAACCCCACAGAAACCTGCTGTGTCACAGACGTGGAGGCTGACATGCCAGCTCCGAGCTCCAAGAGGCCGCGCGCCCTCGCGGTAGCCAAGGGGCTGCCGGGGCCGACGACCCGGGGTCCGTGGGTTTGAGCCACGGGGTTTATTTGGGGGGAAGACTTAGAGTTCCAAGGCCCTAAGACGTCCAGCCAAGGTGGTTAGAGGCAGCGGCATTGGCTTCCGGTGGGGAAGCAAGATGGCCCGGCCTCTCCTTCCGTCCGGGCTCACCCTGTCCTCCCGGGCCCCGGGGTCCAGCTCGGGAGGCCTCGTGCTTAAGCGACCCTGCAGCCCCCCTCTCCTGGCGCAGGGCTGGGTTCTTTCCAGGCCCCCTCATTGGAGCCCTCTGCGCTCCCCCGTCTCCGCTGTGAGCCCTTGGGCAGAAGGCGCCTCTCTCCTCCGGCTCCGCTGTTCCAGCCGCTCCTTTCTGTCACACGGCAGGGCAAGAAATGACAGCGCTCCCTGTGCCCATGTGCCCCGAGTCGGTGTCCCTCCAGAGCAGCCCAGCGGCTTGCCCGGCTGCATCAGGCCTTACTGCTGGGAGCCCTGGGAGCCGTCTTTTTTTACAATTTCCTTGGATCTTTTTTTTTTTAAATACATTTTTAAAAATTAAAGTTAATAGATCACAGAACGTCAACACTGAAAAAAAAAAACGGTTCCCATGTAACCCACTCCCCACCCCCACCCCCATCGTTTTTGTAAATTGTATTTTTTTGAAGATACATCACAAAAAATGTTACATTGAAAAATATAAGAGGTTCCCGTATATCCCCCATTCCCCCCACCCCACTCCTCCCACACCAACAACCTCCCCCATCGTTGTGGCACACTCATCGCACTCGGTGAACACATTCTGGAGCACCGCTGCACCACGTGGATAATAGTTTACCCTGTAGTTCACGCTCTCCCCCAGTCCATTCAGTGGGTTATGGCAGATATGTAAAGTCCAGCATCTGACCCTGCAATGTCATTCAGGACAACTCCAAGTCCTGAAAATGCCCCACATCACATCTCTTCTTCCCTCCTTCCCTGTCCCCCAGCCGCTACCGTGGCCCCTCTGTCCAGGGAGTTGCATCAGAGCCCTGGCCGCCGAGTCTAAGGCAGCCAGAGGCCTGGCACTGGAGGAATAGATGAGTTTACGGACGTAACCTTTCTCCTTTTTGGGTTCATAAAATCCCAAACTGCCACCCTCCCCCCCCCCCCGCCCCAGCCTCTTCTGGTATCGGCGGCCCCGGGCGCCCCGTGGCTCGTGGCTGCGTGTCTCGCAGCTCTGCCCGCATCTTCACCGGGCGTCTTTCCCGTGTCCGTCTCCATCCCCATTGCCCTCGTGCTGGACGCCATCCTATTGGATTTCGGACCAGCCTGAGTGAGGTGGACCTCGTTCACCTCCGTCCTGGGAGTTAGGGCTTGAGCACATGGTTTGGGGGGTAAATCCCACCCGCAGTGCCAAGGGAACCTCACACACAGCCTCTGGGAGTCAGGCCGTGATGGCTGGCGCAGCGTTCCTCTGCCCACCGCGTACGGTGTAGTCTAGGCCTGCCAACCCTGGAGGCAGGGCCGCCCCCGCCGAGGCTGGCGTGCGGGCTCCCTGGAGGGCGTGGTATGTGGCTTTGTCCGTCCAGAACCAGGGCGCTGTCCCGGAGCCAGCCCGCCTCGGCAGCCCGTGTGGCCGGGCCGTGGCGCAGCCGGGTGGCGACACGCTCCTGCCTGGTACGCGGGTGACCCTGCTGTCGTGGTGCCCGTCTCCTCGCTGGTTGTCGGTGAACAGCCGCGTCACCTGCCCGTCTGCCAGGTCGGAGGCTGAGCAGAGCAGAGGGACAGGCACCTGCCCCGGCCCCATGCACTGGTGTCGTCCTCCTAGAACACCCGTGGGAGGTGGCTGTGTGCCCGTCCCGTGGCCATGTGGGTCACTCGGCTGGCCTGAGCGGGGAATGGGGTCAGTGCCAGCATCCACTGGACGGATGTCTCTGTTGTCCTGGCTCCTGCATGTGCTCAGGCCGTGGACCCCCCCCCCCCCAGCGAGGTCCCATGCACCCATGCACCCATGGGCGAGCATGCTACTGTGACCCGCTGAGGATGGGTGGCCCGGCCGCGTGGGGGCTTCCCGGGACTGCTAGCAAGGGGATGTGTTGCGGTCTCTCCGCTCTCGAAGGTCCCTCAGTCACCCCCCGCTCCTCAGGAGGGTTGGTCCAAGCCAGTCGTCGTAATCAACCGAAACAAGTTGTCAGGCATTTTCTCTTTGGCTCCCTCTTTCCCCCGCCCGATGGCTCCCTCATCTGTTTGCTCGTTTGCACTCCTTGTCTGCTTGTTGTTGTTTTTCCTTTTGCTCGTTGTCTGCTCGCTGTTTTTTTTCTTCTTCAGGAGGCACCAGGAACCGAACCTGGGACCTCCCGAGTAGGAGGTGGCGCTCAACTGCTTGAGCCACGTGTGCTCCTGGTTTGTTTTTGTTCATTGCCTGCTCATTGTTTTTGCTCGATGTCCGCTTGTTGTCTGCTCGTTGTTTGTCTTCTTCAGGAGGCATCAGGAACTGAACCTGGAACTCCCATGTGGGAGGTGGTGCCCAGCTGCTTGAGCCTTCCTGTTGGTTTTTTAAAGAAATGTTTCATTTTTAAAGATGTGTTCCTTTTTTTTCCCTCTTTGGGCTCTGGGAAATGCTGAGCCAGGTAACACCCTATAAATGGGGAGCCCCGAGCCTGCCCTGCTGACCGTCTCAAGATGCAGGGGCGTGCCGCTGCACTTTCTCGTTTGTGGTGAGGTCACCATAAGGCACAGTTAGCGTATGCCGTATATTCTCAAGTTTTTAAATAAATGAACAACATTTCAGGCAAAACAAAAAAAGAAGGAAAACCTTGTCTTGCTCTTCTTTGTATCCCCAGTACTTGACGTGGAATAGATACCCATTGATTGTGTTGAATGAATAACTGCGCCATTCATTTATTAACAAAATACCTTTCGAGTACGAGACTGTATGGGATAAAATAGCAGGGGAGCTCTCGCTCCAAGGAGCTGACTGTCTAGCAGGGTAGACGTGCATTGGACAGTGTTTTTTCTACGGACATTAGCAGTTTTGTTAAAGGTGAAAAACACTTGGAACCTGAGGAGTTTGTAGGTTAACTGAGAATTGCCCTCGTCCCTGTTTTCCTGAGAAATGTATTTTCTTTGGCTGGGTGGCCTTTGAACAGAAGATGGTTTCTTGGATAATTTCCATTACGGTTTAATTTAAAATTTGCCTTACAGTGAGATTGAATAAAAGTGTTAAGACTGCATAGGGGCAGACCTGTTTTGTAGTCAAAATCTAATTAGAGCTATTTCCATGTGATTTTATGAATGACAAAATGGCTTTCATGCCATTTAAACCGTGCCATGTGCCGCCGGATTTAACCGATGGTGACCACTGAAATATGTCGTAGGAGGAGTGGTTTTTCCATGTCTCTTGAAGTTGCCATCTACTGTTGACATTTAAATGTGCAGTTTTGGGGGGGTCTGCTTTTGTTTTTGAATCCAGATGGTTGTTCCAAAAGGAAGCACTGTCCCTGCTGATCAAGTGGGAAGTTAAGAAACATTTTTCTTTCTGCGGCAAGATCCACTTTTGTACTGTTGCAGCTCTGTTGCTGTTGCCGTGGTGTGGGAGCACCCCTCTTCCCCAGTGGCAGTTTGTCTGTTTCTAATGAAGGTTTTAGAATGGACTGCGATCATTTCTCTTTGAAAACCTCATCACGTCCTTCAGCAGATGGCAGGTTTGGATTTGCCAAACTTGGGCATGAAATCTAGCACCGTGCTAGCATGATCACTTGATTTCTTATTTCTGAGACTTATTTGGATAATAAGAATGCGTAATTGAGTTACGGTGGCCCTTGTACCTGTGTTCATTTAGATTTGATAGGCATACCTTTGGCACAGCTTTCCAAGCTAAATGCCAAACATCATTGTGTGTCTTTCCTGGTATTTGGAGGAAGGGTGGTTCACGTAGAAAATATTTAGCCCCCTCTCGGCTATTACTTTGCGTTGGCCTAAATGCAGGAACCTATAGGTGTTCACTAAATAGAGCAAGAAAAAGACGGTGAAAGTTTCAACCAAGATCAAACCAGGGAAGGGGTTCTGGCGCAATTGAGCATCCGTCTTCCATATTATGGGTTCACGGTTCAAACCCCGGGCCTCCTGACCCGTGTGGAGCTGGCCCAAGTGCAGTGCTGCTGCGCAAGGAGTGCCGTGCCACACAGGGGTGTCCCCTGCATAAGGGAGCCCCACGCGCAAGGATTGCGCCCCGTAAGGAGAGCCGCCCCATGGGAACAAAGTGCAGCCTGCCCAGGAATGGCCCAGCACACATGGCGAGCTGATGCAGCAAGATGATGCAACAAAAAAAGCCACACAGTTTCCCCGTATTGCATGACAAGAATACAAGCAGATGCAGAAGAACACACAGCAAATGGACACAGAGAACAGACAAGGGGTGGGGGGGAAGGAGAGAGAAATAAATAAAATAAATCTTTAAAAAAAAAAAGAAAAAGATCAAACCAGAGGCATCGACGTGCAGGCACAGCATCTCCCTGCAGACGGGGGGTGAGCCCCTCGCCTCCTGGCTAACAGGTGGGAGTGGGCCAGGCCTCCAGGGTCTCGCCCAGCGCCCTGCATCCTCTGGCCGCGTGGCCGTGGTGCTCCGAGGATGAGAAGGTCACGGCCCTGTGCGCACATCTGCACGCACACGGTCGCGGCCCCGGGGGACCCAGCACAGCTGGCGGGCCAGGCCGGCCTTGACCGGTGTCCTTGGCAAGAGGAGACGCCAACCCACCCTGACACGGTGTGTGCCGGAGGGCGGGCGCTTCCCTGGTGTCCAGCTGGCTGACTGCCGTCGTTCCGGGGGTGCCCTGGACTTGGGGGAGAAGATCCAGCGGCGACTAGGAAGGAGCCCCACCTGCCTGCACTCCTGGCAGTTGTCTCAGTGACTGCCTCGGCCAGAGTGTGCTCCTCACACAGGCCAGGACAACCCCGGGGCGTGGGGCCAGGCGCCCAGAGGAGGCTCAAGGAGTTAGAGAAAGCCGGCTCTTAGATTAGACGCCCTCCGACCACCCCAGAAAGACGGCAGAAAAGCAAAGCAAAGTGAGACCCGATTAGAATGAACTCCTGATGATCTAAAAATAGAGTAGCTTATAAAAGATATGTTCACAAGTCACATTTTTTAAATTATTATCTGACCCCCTTGCGGCTTTTTGTGTGCTGTCTGCTCTCTGTGTCCATCCGCTCTGCGTGCTCTTCTGTGTTTTTTGCTTGTCTCCCTTTTTATTGTGTCGCCTTGCTGAGTTGGCTCTCTGTGGCACCTGTGGGCCGGGCGGCACTCTGTAGCGTGCGGGCGAGCCCGCCTTCACAAGGAGCCCCGGGACGTGAACCCAGGGCTTCCCATATGGTAGGCGGGAGCCCAATTGATGGAGCCACAGCTGCTTCCCTACCTACTTTTTTAAAGATTTATGTTTTATTTATTTCTCTCCCCTTCTCCCCCCCCCCCCCCCCCCCCCCCCCCCCCCCCGCTGTCTGCTCTCAGTTCCATTCACTGTGTGTTCTTCTGTGACGGCTTCTATCCTTATCAGCAGCACGGGAATCTGTGTTTCTTTTTGTTGCGTCATCTTCTTGTGTCAGCTCTCCGTGTGTGCGGCACCATTCCTGGGCAGGCTGCACTTTCTTTCGCGCTGGGCGGCTCTCCTTACGGGGCGCACTCCTTGCGCGTGGGGCTCCCCTACGCGGGGGACACCCCTGCGTGGCACGGCACTCCTTGCGCGCATCAGCACTGCGCATGGGCCAGCTCCACACGGGTCAGGGAGGCCTGGGGTTTGAACCCTGGACCTCCCATGTGGTAGACGAACGCCCTAACCACTGGGCCAAGTCTGCTTCCCCCCACTTCTTTTTGATAGTACTAAATTTGGGTTCAGGGCCCCTGAGGCAGGTCTGGGTGGGGAAGGCCGGGGGAGTGGGAGGTCAGGGCTTGGCTCACCCCTCCCGTGGGCCGGGAGCTGCCCTCCAGGCGGGCGACGGTGCTCAGCGTGCCCCTCGCCTCCCCACTCGCCTCCTTTGTCGGGTCCCTGGGCCCGGGGAGGACGTCGTCTGGCGGAGCCCTGCCGGCTTGGTGGTCGCTTCCCGCTGGCTCCCCTCGTGCTGCTCCTGGGTGTCCTGAAGCATTTTTTTTTTTTAAAGGTCTTATTTTTTTTATTTTTATTTTTTTAAAGATTTATTTTTATTTATTTAATTCCCCTCCCCTCCCCTGGGAGTCTGTTTTCTGTGTCTTTTTGCTGCGTTTTTGTTTCTTTGTCCGCTTCTGTTGTCGTCAGCGGCACGGGAAGTGTGGGCGGCGCCATTCCTGGGCAGGCTGCTCCTGTCCTGAAGCATTTTATCTGTGTCATTGAGAATGCAGTTCCAGGAGTCATTTAGGCCGCAGTAAGAGCTCTGTCATAGCCTTTGGGTGCTTTCAAGGTGGAGCTTCCGCCCCGTTTTACTCATTTCATCAAATTTCTGTCAGCATGGATTGGGTTCATGGAAGATGAGCACTTCGCAGCTTTACGTTACAGGGAAGAGCCGGGTTTAAGAGGGCCACTCTGACCTCCTGTCTCCTTTACAGTGTCCGTGGAGCTGTTTGCTTAATGAAGCTGGCCCTGATCCATGGCACACAGCATCCTGTGGGACACGTCTGGCGATAGCCTGGGCAGTGGTCTCGGAAGAGGGGACCTGCTTAAGTACAGTCTCGAGGGAACAGGCCACTGCATCTCCCCTCTTTGAGGCACTTCCGTTCCAGTCCAGGGAGATTAGGGAAATCTGTGAAACCCCCGGGGTAGAAGGGAGGGGAGGGCGGCAGGAAAACCGCCAGCTCCTGAGATGTGCGGGCGAGAGGGGAGGGGCTGTTCCAGAAGGTTTGCGGTCACGGGATGGACCTTGGAGAAAGTCTAGGACGGGCGATCCGCGCTCTCCCCCTGCCGATGCTGGAGGCGACCTCCTCAAGCGACGTTTTAAATGACATAGAACACGGTACAGAGGTCACATGTCCACCATAATGACCAAGAGCATCCTCAGGCCCGAAGCCCCCGTGTGTCACCTCCCGCCCCACACGTAACAGGAAAGTTTTGCATTTCATGGGTAATTCCTTTTTTTCCTAAAGATTTATTTTTCATTTCTCTCACCTTCCCTTCTCCCCCCCCCCCCCCCCCCCCCCGTCTGCTCTGTGTCCATTCGCTGTGTGTTCTTCTGTGACCACTTCTGTCCTTAGTAGTGGCACGGGAATCTGTGTTTCTTTTTGTTGTGTCATCTTGCTGTGTCAGCTCTCCGTGTGTGCAGCCCCATTCCTGGGCAGGCTGCACTTTCTTGCACGGTGGGCGGCTCTCCTTACGGGGCGCACTCCTTGCACGTGGGGCTCCCCTACGCGGGGGACACCCCTGCGTGGCACGGCACTCCTTGTGCGCATCAGCACTACACGTGGGCCAGGAGGCCCTGGGTTTGAACCCTGGACCTCCCATGTGGCAGGCGGATGCTCTATCAGTTGAGCCAAGTCTGCTTCCCGGTAATTCCGTTTTTTTCGTTTTTATTTGTAGGAGGTACCGGGGATTGAGCCCGGGACCTCGTATGTGTGAAGTGTGCACTCAGTTGCTGAACAACACCGTGGTACTTTCTTTACATTTCCTTAAAATGAAAAAAACCTAAAAAGGAAAGAATTATGATTACCAAAAGGAAGAGATTAAGTAACAAAGTGTTAAAAGCCTAAGATGCCTGCCTGTGCCAGTTTAGGCCAGTCTGTTCAGTCTTGTATCAATATCTGTGTCCATCGATATCTATTTCTATATTTCTCAAAACGCTCACCGGACAGTCCTTGCCACAGTGAGTTCTAAAGTGAAATACCTCCAGCTCCCGTGGCCTCGTCTGCCTTACACGCTATTAGCGTTGGTGAAATGGTGTAAGAGCTCGCTCGCACACCTCTCTCATTTTGTGTGCGTGTGTTTTCTAGATGAATGCCCGTCTCTGGCTTTGGACTGTAAGCTCATCGAGGCAGGACTCCTCCTTCCCTTCTTCCTCTCCTCTCTTCACGGTCTCTCCACAGTGGCTGCGTCCTCGGTGCTCGACCGTTCCTGGGCGGTTGGGGTGGACATGGACGTGGCTACTTGGGTACTTGAGGCGGAGAGAGGCACGGGCGTGAAGAGGCAGAGGGTGACACGTGGCGCCCTGCACCCCAGAAAAACACGTTCTTACTCTCAATCCGTTCCCGTGGACTCTTAGAAATAAGACCTTTCCATGAGGTTCCTTCGGTTAGGGCGCGGCCCGGCTGACCCAGGAGGGACCTTAATCCTGTCATCGAGGCTTCCAGGGAAGGAGGAGCAGAGAGGGGGGCAGGGGGGCAGCTGGGAGCAGAACGACGAGAAGGGAGGAGCCAGGAGGACCCGCCGTGGGCATCACCACGCGGCAGGGGAGCCAGGACAAGGGACCTCCGGCAGCCACCCCAGAGCACCACGTCCTCCGGGAGGAAGTGTTGTCTTGGTGACACCTTGGCTTTGGACTTCGCCTGGTCTCAGAAAGGTGGCTCAAGTGCTAGAGCTTCCGCCTACCGTGTGGGAGGACACAGGTTCGATCCCTGGGGCCTTCTGGTGAAAAAGAAGAAGAGAAAGCGTGCCCACGAGGTGAGCCACGTAGCAAGATGATGACGCATCAAAAAAGAGATGAAGGGGAGAGTCAAGGTGAAGCGCAGCAGAGACCAGGAACTGAGGTGGCGCAATTGGCAGGGAGCCTCTCTCCACATCAGGGGTCTCCAGGATTGAATCCTGGTGAATCCCGGAGGAGAGAAAATGAGAAAACAACACAGACAGCAAAAAACAGCAGGGTGGGAGGATGGGAAGGGGGGGATAAAAAAATAAATCTTCAAAACAACAAACAAATGAAAGCCATGAGACAGTAAATACCTATTGTTCCAGCCAACCCATTGTGTGGTCTTTGGCTTAGCAGCCAGGAAACCAAAGCACAGAACACAGTTTGCGTGGTGTCTCGGGCTAGGAGAGGGGACCGAGGAGCAGCTCATGAGGCAAGGGGGCAGGTCGAGGGCTTCCACAGAAATTCTGTCTCTGTGAATTTGCTTATTCTAATTATTTCTTATCAGTGAGATTGTACAGTATTTGTCCTGTGTCAGGCTTGTTTCACTCAACATGATGTCTCCAAGGTTCTTCCATGTTGCTGGAGGCATCAGAACCTCATTGCTTTTTATTTATTCTTTTTGGAGGCACCGGGGATTGAACCCGGGACCTCGCACATGGGCAGCAGGTGCTCAGCCACTGAGCTACACCCGTTCCCCTTCATTCCTTTTAATGGCTGAGTAATATTCCATGGCGTGTAGATACCTCATTTTCTTTATCCATTCTTCCGTCGGTGGACACGGGTTGCTTCCACTTTAAGGCTGTTGTGAATTACGTTGCAATGAACACTGGCGTACAAATACCTGTTCACGTCCCTGCCTTCAGTTCTTTTGGGTGTATGCTAGAAGTAGTCTGATGATATGGTAATTCTATGTTCAACTTTCTTAGGAACCCCCAAACTGTTCTCCACAGCAGCTGCCCCCTTTTATTTTCCCACCAACAGCGTGTAACTGTTCCTATTTCTCCACATCCTCGTCAAAACTTACCTTCTGTTTTCTTAGCAGCCATTCCATTGGGTGTGTAATGGTGTCTCATTACCATTTTGATTTGCATTTACCTGATAGCAAAAGATGGTAAACATCTTTTTGTGTGCTTGTGGGCCATTTGCCTATCTTTGGAGAATCGTCTGTTCAAGTCCTCTGCCCATTTTTAGATGGAGTTGTCTTTTTGTTGTTCAATTGTCGGCAGTCTTTATGTATTCTGAATATTAAACTCTCATCAGCTGTATGAGTTGCAACTCTTTTCTCCCAGTCTTTAGGTGGTATTTGTACTTTCTTGATAATGTCCTTGAGGCACAAAAATTGTAATTTTGATACATTCCATTTTTTTCTTTTTTGTTGTACATACTTTCGATGTCATATCTAAGGATCCCCTGCCAAATACAAGGTCCTGATGATTTTGCCCTGTGTTTTCTTTCAAGAGTTTTCTTTCTGTGGTGTTAGCTCATACGTTTACCTCCTTGATCCACTTTGAGTTAACTTTTGTCTATGGTGTGAGGTAGGGTTGCCTCCTTCCTTTGCATGTGATATCCAGTTTTCCTAGTCCTCTTTGTTGGAGAGGCCATTCTTGCCCATCTAAGGGCGATGTACGTCCTAAGTCTTTTAAACAGGGAGTAGAGGTCCCTTTTCCCAGAGGAGTTTCTGCGGGTGCCTCTATTTGGCATTTGGATGGATTTAGTGGCTCCGGGCCCCTGGGAGACCCAGGATTAGAATCCTTCCCTGAAGGGTTTGCCCGCAGCATCTTCCGTCTGCTGAAATGACCTTTGGTGTCGGGGAAGATATATTCAATACTTATTATAGAAGGCTGCTAGCTCTTCTTTGCAACTCTTTTGGTTGATTGCTCTAGGATAATATCTGTATATTTAAAACTGGGAAAAACAGCTCTGCGTGCCATGAGTCACTCTTTCCCATGTTAATTCACGTGACCCTGTCGGTCAGGTAGAGTTTTGCAGAAAGGAAAGCACAAGTTTGTTAAAATTTCCAGACCTCAGTATTTTTGTGGGAAGGTGGAATAACATAAAAAAATATGTCCAGGTTTACTTTCTCTTTATTTTATGACTTATTTGATTTTCTAAATGGGGATGATGCTAGTTAAAGGAATATATACTGAACTACTGTATAGTTTAAATCGATCCTATTGTGAAAATTCCCTAAAGTGGAAAAGAATGTAAGAAAGTAGTAACTCAGAAAAAGAGACTTCTTGAACTGAGGGCTAAGGTATCACAAATTTGGGCTTTCCTGGGCAAGAAGGAAGTAAGCATTTAAGATAAGAATGTGTTATGGGAGATTCTCATAGAGTCTAGAAATCGAATTGTTTTTAAAGTGGAGGGATTATTTTCATTTTGCTAGGGGAGTAAGGAAATCTCCAAGGTGGCCAAATCAAAGAGAATTTTAGAGATTGTAAGATTAAAATCTGAACTTTGAGTCGCATTCGGAAGTACAGAAAATTAGCAGTTCTCTTGAGAACAAGTGTCATGTGTAGATAAATCTCTGTATTTTTCACCAGCTGAAGTTAACAAATTATCTTCACAGTTATCTCAAAGCAAATGCTAAAACCCCCCTGTGAATTTACGCACGTGAGCGTCGCCATGGTAACATCTATATTAAACTTTACATTTGAACATTGTTAGTGGACGACTCTGGTGCCTTACGAGAGGTCTTTCCTGGGAAATAAAAAGCTGTTTTTCCTCCCAGTGTACCCACAAGACGGCTCTTCATTATCCCAGGCATTGTTTTTGAAATCCCGGGGCAGGATAAGTCCTATTAGAAATAGCCAAAATGTCCGTGCTGGCGTCGGGGTGTTTGAGGATGATCTCCAGTAGCAGTTTGCGCCACGGCGTGGGGGTCACGGGGGCGTGTGGCTGAGGCGGCCGGCAGGGAAGGCGTTGGACAGATATGTTTTATGAGTGATAAATTCAGGGTGTTGTGCAGACTGCGGCGAGTTCCGAGAGCTGAACTCGCCTAGAATTGGGCATTCGGGCTGCGCGAGCCGCCTCGCTGCTTAGAGTCGCAGCGCCAACCAGAGACCTCATTGCCTGAGTGTGAGGGGCCACCAAGGGCCCTTTTTTTAAGCACCCGGTCACTTAGGTCTGGTCTAGTTCCCCACCCGAAGAAATGTCGTTTTCCCCATCAGTGCATTCTCTTATTTCCCGCTACGTATTTCCTTTCTTCATTTTTAAGACACCTTAGGGCCTTCAAGAAATGCCAGCTACACCTGCAGAATGCTAAAACATGTTTTTAAAGAGCTTGTAGATGATAAGGGGGGTTCCTCAAGATTGGAGAAGGACTAATTTAAGCGCTGTCTTAGTGAGAAGAAGTTGTGGCAGGTGCTCATTTGTGGCCACGCTTTGTTTGGGATAAACCACATTAGACCCAGGCACCACTGCCAGTGGCCCTGCGGGGCGCCTTGAGAAGTAGGCACGGGCTCCAAGAAGAGCCAGAGACCCAGGCCTGGGACGGTGCGTGCTGGAAAAGCTCGTCGCTGGACAAAGCCCGGTGGAGGCTGCTGGAACAAATTACTGCAGACCGCGTGGCTTAAAACAGCAGGAGAGGGAAGCAGATGTGGCTCGAGCGATTGAGCTCCCGCCTATCACATGGCAGGTCCCAGGTTTGGTTCCCGGAGCCTCCTAAGAAGATGAACAAGATAGAGAGCTGATGTCACAGACTGGTGTGGTGAGCTGAGGCAACAAAGAGACACAACGAGGAAACAACAATGAGAGACACAACAAGCAAGGAGCAGAAGTGGCTAAAGTGATTAGGTGCCTCCGCCACATGGGAGGTTCCAGGCTTGGTTCCCAGTGCCTCGTAAAGAGAAGACGGTGAGCACGAACAATGGGCGTGTGTGTGAAATAAATAAATAAAATCTTTAAAAACAAAGAAACAACAGAAGATCTCCCCGCAGCTCTAAAGGCCAGGGGTCCCAAGTCCAGGTGTCAGCAGGCAGGCTCCCCGGAAGCCGCTTTCACCTCTCCAGCCCCCGAGGCGGCAGGCGTCGGTCATAAATCCATCCCGGAAGTACAGTCAGTGGTAATCGGTGCAGTCACGTATTGGTGCGTTTGCCACTTCAGTCATTCTTAGAGCACTTTCGTTATTCCAATAATAATAAACCAAAAACAAAACTCATCACCTCTCAGTCTGTCCCTGCCATACGGAGCTGCTACTCTTTTTCCTTCTCTCTGGTATATTTGCATTTATGTTTTATAAAACAGTCTTATTCATCCCCAGAAAAAGCCAAAGTAGCTACAACCCTAGGAGCTGGTTCTCCTGAAGGCTATGGAGATCCACAGGGTATAAGGTCATGGCAGATGGATTTGGAGCTCTGTGCCAGGGCAGAGGGCCCTGCTTTGGAATTTGTGCTCCTGAGTGTGATGGAGCTAGCTGGACTCAGATGTGACCTTTCTACACATGCCTCTTCTGCCACTTTTACTGAACCTGTGGTTGGCGCTAGGGATGGTCTGTACTCAGGAGACTTGAATTTCTGGATGGCCATGTGCCAGCTGTGCCCTGAGCCTCAGCAGAGTGGCGACTCCTACTCTCTGGTTCGTTGGTCTTACCCAGGTCAGCTAACAGGGAGGTGAAGAAGGTCAACCACCACACCAGGGAGCCAAGAGTGCCTACAGCTGCAAGCAGGAGAATCACACCCATCAGCCATGTGGGATCTAAGCCCCCTCTCGATATAGAGGTGGAGAGGACATCACCACCCCAGGGTCCACAGGATGGAGGAATAGAGCATAGACTAGAGTGGACTTAATAGTATTCTACTATAGAACTATTGTGACTAGTAATGGAAGAAATTGTAGCATTGAGGTGGAGAAAGGGACCACTGTAGTGGCTGGGAGCAGAGAGAGGGAAGAAGAGATGTGATGTGGGGGCACTTTTGGGATTTTGAGTTGCCTTAATGACATTGCAGGGACAGATGCTGGACATTATATTTCCTGCCATAACCCACTGGATGCGCTGGGGGAGAGCATGAACTACAGGGTAAACTATTATCCACGTGGTGCAGCAGTGCTCCAAGATGTGTTCACCGAGTGCGACGAGTGTACCGCAATGATGGGGGAGGTTGTTGGTGTGGGAGGAGTGGGGGGGGGTATACAGGAACCCCTTGTATTTTTTTAGTGTAACTTTTTTTTGTGATATATGTATCTTCAAAAAAACACAATTTACAAAAATGATGTTGTAGGGAGTGGGGAGCGGGGATATATGGGAACCTCTTATGTTGTTTTTTATGTTTTTTAATGTAACATTCCTTGTGATCTATTAACTTTAATTTAAAAAAGTCTCATTCCGTGCTTCGGCCGTCCCAGGCCGCTCTAGCCGAGGTGAGGCTGTGGCCCCGCTTTCCTCTTGAGAGCAGGGCAGCCCCCGGCTGGGCCGCCTGGGGGCTTGTGCCCGGCTGGCGCCGCCTCTTTCTGGAAGAAGGTGGGGTGCCTCAGGAGGCGCCCCAGCTCCCTCCGAGCGGTGGTGTCGGCCAGAGGGGCGCTGGGGAAAGTCCGAGCTCCGCTGGCTTTTTTTTTTTTTTTTAAGATTTATTTTATTTATTTTTCTCCCCTTGCCCCCCCTCCCCCAGTTGTCTGCTCTCTGTGTCCATTCTCTGTGTGTTCTTCTGTGTCCACTTGTATCCTTGTCACCAGCACTGGGAATCTGTGTCTCTTTTTGTGGCGTCATCTTGCTGTGTCAGCTCTCCGTGTGTGCGGTGCCATTCCTGGGCAGGCTGCACTTTCTTTCGCGCTGGGCGGCTCTCCTTACGGGGCGCACTCCTTGTGCGTGGGGCTCCCCTACGCGGGGACACCCCTGCGTGGCAGGGCACTCCTTGCACGCATCAGCACTGCGCATGGGCCAGTTCCACACGGGTCAGGAGGCCCGGGGTTTGAACCACGGACCCTGCATATGGTAGGGGGAAGCTCTGTCCATTGAGCCACGCCCGCTTCCCTAGCAGTGTTTTAAAAATGTTTTAAAAATGCCTTTGTAGCCGCGGTGCTTAAGGTCTGACTTCGGATCACTGAAAAGACGTATTTGGGGTGATTGCAGAGCAGAGCTTGGTACCGTGAGGCTTGTGCCCATTTTCCCGTGTGGGTGCGTGTGTGTTAGGGGAGGGGGTCAGAATCATGGGATGTCTAGTCAGTGACCAAACTGAGCAGAGCAGCCTTTATGATTCTAGATGATCATAGAAAACAACTTTGCTCAATTTCCATTTCAACAATTTCTTTTCAGTTTATGTAGTCTTGGCGTTTACCCATATACGAATCCTCCTCTTTCCCCTCCTATTATCAGCTTGTGTTAATTATCTGGAAGTCACTGCTGGGTGTGCCCGGTAAGTGGTTAGGCTGGTGAACTCTACAGGAGGCCCCCAAGCAAGGAGAGAACTACCGCGTGATAAGGCTGCAGACCCAACGGCTTCAGCGTTAGGCGCTACTGCGGGGCGGCTCAGTTTATTGCAGTCTCTTTTTTTTAATGAGATATGTTTAACGCTTTCAAATGTACAAAGTGCTTTTGTTAAATTTAGCCCGTTTAATTCTCATAAGTGCTTAAATGGAGACGCTAATATTCCTGTTTTAAAAGAGAAATTTCCTGCTCAGAGAGACATAGCAACTTACCCAAGGTCACACAGCTTTGAGGCGGAGGGCCAAGGCCTCTTTGCACGGAGCACATACCTCTACCTCTTAGACCCCCAGGGCCCTGCTCTTGTCGTAGACATCACGAGCCTCGCCTGAGGGATGGGTGGAACTTCAGGGAGAAGTAAGTTTCCTGTGGGGTGGGGTGGGGTGGGGTGGACTGGTGAAGAGGTGAGATGGCCAGTGGAGCCCTAAAACCGTGGAAGGTTCTGGCTCACCAGACCCTTTGAGAGTTTCCCATCAAGCATAGGTCTACGCGAAGTGAGGTGAAAGGCAACAGAGAGGCTCCCTCTGTTTGCTGAATGAGTACTATGCAACTTCCTTGCCCACTTTTTTCTTTTATTGTCTTTTTTTTTTTTTTTAAAGATACATAGATCACAAAAATGTCACATTAAAAAATATGAGGTCCCCATATACCTCCTCCCACATCAACAACCTCCCTCATCATTGTGGCACATTCACTGCATTTGGTGAATACATTTTGGAGCGCTGCTGCACTGCGTGGATTATAGTTTACCCTGTAGTTTACACTCTCCCCCAGTCCATCTAGTGGGTTATGGCAGGATATATCATGTCCAGCATCTGTCCCTGCAATATCATTTAGGACAACTCCAAGTCCCGAAAATGCCCCCACCTCACATCTCTTCTTCCCTCTCCCTGCCCTCAGCAACTACCGTGGCCACTTTCTCCACATCAGTGGTACAGTTTCTTCCATTACTAGACACAATAGTTCTGTAGTAGAATACGAGTTAAGTCCACTCTAATTCATATTTTATTCCTCTATCCTGTGGATCCTGGGATGGTGATGTCCACTCCACCTCTAAATTGAGAGGGGGCTTAGATCCCACATGGCTGATGGGTGTGATTCTCCTGTTGCAGTTGTAGACACTCTCAGTTCCCTGGTGTGGTGGTTGACCATCCTCACCTCCCTGTTAGCTGGCCTGGGTAAGTCCAACAAACCAGAAGGTGGGAGTTGTAAGTCTGCTGAGGCTCAGGGCCCGGCTGGCACATGGCCAGTCCAGAGATTCAAGTCCCTGAGGCATACACCAACCCCAGCGCCAACCACAGGTTCAGTGAAAGTGACAGAAGAGGCATGTGTAGAGAGGTCACATCTGAGTCCAGCTCCATCACATTCAGGAGCACAAATTCCAAAGCAGGGCCCACTGGCAAGGCACTGAATGCCAGAATCTGCATGGACTGTAGGACCTGGGTGTCTCCGTAGCCCTCAGGAGCACCAGTGCCTGGGGTTGTATCTACTTCGGCTTTTTCTGGGGTCCTACTGAGAAGTACATAAACGTGACCCCTCTGATGACCTCCTGACTCTTTTTTTGAAGACTCTTAGCCACTTTTAAGAAAAATCCGAGTTTTGAGATATAACGTACCTAAAATGAAAGTCACTGGTTTGAAGCATGCAGGTGGGTGCGTTTCAACAAATGCAGCCTGTCGCGGAATCCTCCCTGCGGTCGTAAGATAGAACATCGTCGCCCCGGCTGCTCCCTGGGACCCCTCCCCTGCTCCTGGCAGCCAGGTCTGCCTCTTCTAGAGTTTCTTGTAAATGGAATCATGCAACATGTAGTTTTTTGTGCCTCGCTTCTTTCACTTTATTTATTTCAGGAGGTACGAGGGATTGAACCCAGGACCTCGTATGTGGGAAGCAGGCGCTAACCACTGAGCTACACGCGCGCCCCATGGAATCCTGCTTTTAGAAGCTTTTCTTTCTTTCCGTCTGAGACACATGAGCTGGTCCTTACCTCAAATTGGAATCAGATCCTGCCATAAACCTTCTGACTTGGTGTTGACGGGAAAATTCACTCAAGACATCATAACCTCAGGCCCACCACTGCTCTGAGCTTCCCCAGCCTTGCCTGTTGTCAAATTGCAGCTTTTCTACTTTGTGACTTGGGATCTTGAGCAGGTTTAATTTCTCCGGACCTTGCCGTTCACATCTCTAAAGTGGGAAAGCCACCGGTAGACCCCTCCCGGGATTGTTATTAGGATTAAATGGGGTTTTATATGTTAAGCACTTAGCAGTAGGGCACATAGAGGAAGAGATTAATGAGTAGTAGTAGTATGTAGCACAACCGTTGCATCTGCTTTCTTTCCAGCCATAAGACTGGCAGGGTGGGCTTAAGGAAATTATCCATTTATGGCATTTCTCAAGATAAACCAATTTGCCGATTTTTCCATAACAGGTCAAGGGCTTTATCTTACGGTATATTTGAAACCCGTGGCAACAACCTGGGTAAATATTTATAAATGTTAGCAAATAAATGTTGAGGAGGCAGGGCTCTGAGTCCATGACACACACTCAGGAAGAGAGAAACAAGTCTCCAGCCTGTCGCACGGAATTTAGACATTCTCGAGCGCTCCCACGTTGTCTTTTCACTTTTGTTTGGCGTATTTCCTTTGCAGACCGAAGGGTCTGGGTTAACGAGTCTTGAGTGGGTCAACCCTCTTGCTCCAAGAAGTAAATAAAAAGCCAAAGCGATTTCCAAGGAAGTCACACGCCTATGGAAGCCTGGCGACGCTTTCCGAGCTGGGTTTCGGCGCTCCTGGACATCTGTCGGCTGGCCCCTGGTGTGCTGCGGATTGTAAATACTCGCCACCTGCGGCAGGTGCACAGGGAGAAGCCGGGTGAGAGCAGCTGGCGCTTGCCGTAAACATTTAGGAGCCTCTCGAGTCAGATTTCCCCAGGCGTGCATCCAGAGTCGGCAGTTTTTGACCCCGGTTTTAATTTCTTTCAAGATCATGGCTGTCCACCTGCAAAAACACTGTAGTGTTTCTGTTTTATTATTATTTTTTTAAGGATTTATTTCCTTACTCCCCGCCTCGCCGTCTGTTCTCTGGGTTTCTGTTAATGGCTGCTGTCGCTGGCGGGAGACGTGCCGGGGTCGAGGCCGGCTCTCGTGCTTGTGGGGGGCGCAGGGCGGGGTGTGGCCCTCTCTGTGGAGGGCCCGACCTCCCCGGAGGAAGGTGGACGCGGGTGGACGCAATGTGGGTGCCACGCACCTGCCTTCTGTGGAAGCTGCTGCCGGGGTCTCGGCCCGTGTCGGCACTGACAGAGGCCCGTCTTGGATGCGTCTTCCTTGGGTAAATTTAGTGCAGGTCGGTACCGGAAATGATAGTCATTTTTGAGGGGTTTGGGAAAGCGGCAAGTGGAAGGATAACACCCTTATCTGTGTTCCACACTGTGTGTTGCTGTCTGGACCGGAGAAGGGTGAGATCTGCACCAGCGTCATGTTACCAGCAGAATCCTGCGAGCCGGGCTACGGATCGCATGGGGGATGGGCTAGCCTCGGCTCCTAGAGCTAACCTCAGCTCCCAGGGCTAGCCTCGGCTCCTAGAGCTAACCTCAGCTCCCAGGGCTAGCCTCGGCTCCCAGGGCTAGCCTCGGCTCCCAGGGCTAGCCTCGGCTCCTAGAGCTAACCTCAGCTCCCAGGCCTAGCCTCGACTCACAGGGCTATCCTCAGTTCCCAGGGCTAACCTCGGCTTCCTAGGGCTATCTTTGGCTTCCTAGGGCTAGCCTCTGCTCCCAGGTCTATCCTTGGCCTCCCACAGCTATCCTCGGCTCCCAGGGCTAGCCTCAGCTCTGGCAGTGCCTGTCACTTAGGGGGCATTCTTGCCAGTAAACATTTACGTAGTAAATGAGTATTTATTTATCCAATAAATATTTGCTAATAAGCGCACACATGAATCAATTAAATCATAGGTTAATTAATTGCTGGACGACAGAAAAAATTATTTAGCGCAACATTTGGTCCAGGCAAACTGAACTCACCTCTTGAGGATAATGAGAGAAGCACTTCACAGAAATTTAAAATCAGAAGCCCGCCTCCGCAGGTCATTTTCTGGAAGCCTGGTTTCTCGAACGTTCGTTGTTGAAGATGGCACTACCTTCCGAGGGAAGGCAAGAAAACTGTGAGGGAACAGGACATGTCTGCTGAGGTCCTGGGACCCTGGGACTGCCGGCCTTGGCAGAGAGTGCCAGCCGTCGTGGGTCTTGTGAGCACTGGGGAATATTCCAGAAAGTGGAATCGGCCCTCCTGGTGCTGGGTGGCCTTAGCCCAATGTTACACCTGGTCTGTGAGTTTTGAGCCTGGAGGGACAGTGTCCACCGACTGCCTGCTTTCACCCACACTTGACTGTGGGCTGGGTAGGTGGACGGTCGCTAGCCTAAGTTTAACACTACTTCTTTCTTTATTCCTTTAAGATTTATTTTTTCTTTACTTGTTTCTCTCCTCCCCCTCGTTGTTTGCGCTTGCTGTGTCTGTCTGTTGTGTACTTGTCTTCATTCTGGAGGCATCAGAACTGAACCTGGGACCGCCTGTGTGGGAGGGAGGCGCCTAATTGCTTGAGCCACCTCTGCTCCCTGCTTTGTTGTCTCTCTCATTGTGTTTTCCATCCTGTGTCTCCTTGTTGTGTCATCTTGTTGTGTCAGCTCACTGCACCAGCCCATCTGTCTTGCTCGTCTTCTTTAGTTGGCATTAGGAACCAAACCCAGGACCTCAATTACTTCAGCCACATCCTCTTCCCACTACTTATTTCTTTTTTTTTTTTAAAGATTTATTTATTTATTTATTTCCCCTCCCCCCCCCCACCCTGGTTGTCTGTTCTCTGTGTCTGTTTGCTGCGTCGTCGTCTTTGTCCGCTTCTGTTGCTGTCAGCGGCATGGGAATCTGTGTTTCTTTTTGTGGCGTCATCTTCCTGTGTCAGCTCCATGGTGTGCGGCACCATTCCTGGGCAGGCTGCACTTTCCTTCACGCCGGGCGGCTCTCCTTACGGGGCGCACTCCTTGCGCGTGGGGCTCCCCTACTCGGGGACCCCTCTGTGTGGCGCGGCACTCCTTGCGCACATCAGCACTGCGCATGGGCCAGCTCCACATGGGTCAAGGAGGCCCGGGGTTTGAACCGTGGACCTCTCATGTGGTAGACGGACACTCTAACCACTGGGCCAAGTCCGCCGTCCCTTATTTCTTGATGTACTAGTATTTTCCTATAAATGGACTCACTTAAAAGGACTTAAAGTTAATAAGGAAAGTTTATTTTATTCTCCCAAGTAGAAACCTAATTTCATTTGCCATAAATACAAGATAAAAGCAAATACCTGACATAATAAAATACAAATGCTTGCCCACATACCACTTAAATCATCGGCTTTGTGGGAAACACTGGTTTTAGTTTTACTGCTCTCCAGCCTGAACTACTCACCTTCACTTACGCTCCTCCATCTCCAAGCGGTAATATTTCTCGGTACTTTTTGGAAGGAGTTGTGTGTGTCCTGGTTGCAGAGCTTGCCCAGCAGAAGTCCGTATTACTTAGCTTCTTTTAAGATTCAGAGCCTTATGTGATTTTTAAAATATACCAGCCCCCCATGTGATTTTAGCCTGCTTTTGGTAGAGCTTATGATAGCTTAATTTTCAGTACTATCAAGGAAATTTGGACTGTAGAGTTTTTAGCATCAACTAAAAGGAAAGATGCCTGACAAGTCTGATAAAGATCACTAAAACAAGGAAAGTGTTCTTTTTAATAAACAGTGGTTAATCGAGCAGAGCAAAGTGGGTCAACAGCTATTCTTGTTTTCCACACCTCTCTGCCATTACCTGTTATTTTTAATTTTTTACAGTACAAAATCTCCCATCCTGCAAAGCTGCAATGAGGTAGATTAATGTAGGGTAACAGTGGGTGTTGTTGATCTTGTATCTCCAGGTTCTTGGGGACCTTTTCTTCAGGTAACAATTCCAGGGGGTGCTCTTCCTTCCATCTGTGCTCTTCGGAGTTCAAACAACTCCATCTGTAAGCAGTTGTGCCCGTATTTTTAAGTCCTGGGCAGTCGAGTGGCAGGAAATCAACACTGAGGAACCTTGACAGTTCTCAGTGCCTCCTGCTCAGAAGCCGTGGAGTAAAGCTTCAGTCAATTCTCAGGAACCACTAGCATTTTTTTGTTCTCTTAAACCATTCCACAGCTGACTTTGTCTTGACTCATCCAAGGACTTTAACTCTAAGACCTGGTTGCACTTAAACTTGAGTGTGCCGTTCTTATTTTTCCCATTTGTACTCAAAAGGGCCCTTTGCGCATCAGTCCCTTGGGCTTAAGTGACTGTCCTTGACATCATCTTCGCTCAGTATTTATTGAGCAAATACCGTGCATTCCGTACCTTTGGTGCAAGCTGCTAGACGTACGGCATCTGTCCTCTGAAGAGCAAGACGCGTCTGCCTGAACTTCGATTAGAGTTCATTCCTTCTTAGGCCATTGTTTTTTCTAGCCTTACTTCCGGTGGCTAATGCATTCTTTTCACTTCTGGCCCTGAAAAATAACCTTGCTTGCTCATTGGCACCTGTTGTTCCAAACCTTAAGCTTATTCCAAGGGCTTTAGGTATCATTTAGGTTTAATCTGGACTGTGAGCAATAGATAACGTATCCATTGCCTCGACAAAACACGTTTATTTCTCTTTTACGTGGGCAAACTGGCATCGAGATGGCAGTGTTACTCCACAACATCCTCAAAGCCCCAGACTTCTTGTTGCTCAGCTGTGGCTAGCCCACATTCCCAAGGTAACCTCGCAGTCCAAGATGGCTGCTCCAGCTCCAGCCATTGTATCTGCATGCCATCCACCTGGAAGGTGAAGGGACCAAAAAATGAGGTCAAAAGATAGGCATCAGCTATCCTTTAAGCACTACTTATTTTCCCTGCTGTTTCAATCTCCCAGCTGCTAAAACAAGTACCATCCAGTGGGTTGGCATGGCAACAGGAAGGCACTGGCTCACGGTGTCATGGTGTCAGAGGCTATAGGACTGTTTCCTCCTGGGGCTGGCTGACCAGCAATCTCTGGGGTCCCTTGGCTTCTCCGTCACACGGCAGCGTCTTTTCCTTTCTCTTCCAGGTGCACTGACTTTCAGCTTCAGCTGTTCCCGGCGGCCTCTTTCTCTGTGATCTCTACAAAGGCCTCCAGGAATAGAATTAAGCCCCGTCCTGATTGAGGTGCGCCACGCCTTAACGAGGGACCCTCATCAGAAGTCCCATTTACAGTGGGCTCCCACCCGGAGGGAGAGATGACGATTAGGACATGTCTTTCTGGAGTACACAGAGCTCCCAGAAACCACCCTGCCCTGCCCTCCATCTTCACTGCTTGTGAACGCACTTGTCTTCTGTCATCAAAGAGGAATTCCTCGTCAGCTCTTTAAACGCTTTATGGCGACACGTCATGCTCTTTAGTTCCAGAAGGTCCCTGGTTGTGAAATGTGTCCATCCACAGAAGGGAGCAGGAAAATGCACTGTCATGTTACTGATTTTTAAGATGCTTCTAATGCATCTTCAAACTTGGACTAACAAAATTAAAAGCCATAGAGAGAAATGCTCTCGTTTTTCTTCCAGCACATTAAAAAGTCTGAGAGTTTTCATAGTTTTCTTTACATTCGTGAAATGCAGTAAAAACCTGCAGGCCAAGCCGATACTGTCTTCTATTAATGCCGTATTTTGGTGCTGACATTTTATCGAAATGTTCTTTAAGACACAGCAGATGCACAGTGTTGACTTCAGCTGGGATAGAAAGCATCCGTGAGTTAGTTTGACAGCCCTGGGAATGAGGTCTTTGGATACTTTGGGTCGAAAGGGGGGCTCGGTTTAGGTGCCATTTTTCTAGCTGCACATCTGTGCCCAGTGTTTCCTAGGAGGTCCTACCAGGCCACTTTCAAAGGCAGCAAAAAAAAATTATAAAAAGTGAACTAGGGGGAACAGATGTGGCTCAAGCAGTTAGGCACCTGCCTCCCACACGGGAGGTCCCAGGTTCAGTTCCTGGCGCCTCCTAAAGAAGACAAGCTGATGCAGTGAGCTGATGAACAAGCAGACGCCACGAGCAGACAGACAAAGGAGCCATCCGGGGGCGGGGGAAGTGGACTGTGTTTACTGAGGCGATGGCCACACAGCTCCGTGATGAAAGTGAGAGCCACTGAATGTGCATTTTGGACAGAAGGTACAAGGCTAGGGACTGTAAACATGGGAGGGAAGAGGGACTGTGGTTGACAGGGCAAATACGAGAGTGCTGTCTCATGAACTATAACAAATTAATACTAATACAAGGTGTTAATAATAGAGGGGGAATGGAAAAATACACCAAGTGTAAGTAAGCTACGGACCGTCGTGGTACAGTCAGATGCTTTCATAATCTGTACCGTGTTCCACAGCAGGGCACGGTGTTGGTGGAGGGGTGGTGCATGGGAATTCTGCACGTCATTCGTGATTGTTTTGTGAGCTCACACCTTTTCTAATAAAAATATATTTAATTTTAAAAAATTTTTTGGTCTTTATTTTTTAATGTTACATTCAAAAAATATGAGGTCCCCATATGCCCCCCACCCCCCTCACCCCCTCCTCTCACAACAACCACCTCTCCATCATCAAGGGACACTCACTGCGCTCAGTGAACACGTCTCTGAGCACTTGCTGCACCACACGGTCAGTGGTCCACATTAACGTTTACACTCTCCCTATTTATTTTAAAAAGCGAAGTGGGAAGGGCACGTGCTGCATTTTGATGGCCTCCAGACGTTCATGAAGCACTTCCTGGCTGGCTGGCTGGGATGCGGGAGTGCTGTGGGGCTTCGGGTGGTCGGTGGTGGGATAAGGGAGCACCGCGGGGCTTTGGGTGGCCCCTGGCACCTAGAGCGCCCCTCTTCTTGAATCCACACACTCCGTAGGACGGCCGAAGCGCCCCAGAGACGTCCAGCGGAGGGCAGGGCCGCCAGGCACGATGTCCCCCGGGAGGGCGCAGGACCTGAAAAGGACAATCGCGAGGGAAGGAGACGGCCGTGCCGGCGCGGGGGTTCCCGTCACCTGGGCCCTGCGCTCACGTGTCCCCCCTGCCCTGCGCCCTGCAGGAACAGGCCACCCTGCCCCGAGCTCCTGCCCAAGCTTCTCGGAGGGGACTTCCCAGCCTGCAGGCCTTTGCCTTGGTTTGGGTTTTGTTTCCGTGACTCGGTGGGTCCTGCTGCACGGCTGGTGCCAGGGGCCTCGCGGCACCCGGCGCTGGCCTCTCATTCCCGGGGGACGGGCCACATCGGGGCTACCGCGGGCGCTTCATGGGGAGCACAATGTCATCTTTCTTAGAGCCCGCTGGGGAGACAAGGGGCTCTTGTTAGAAAGAAAACGCCCGTCACGCAGCCTTTGCCTTCAGACAAAGCAGTTAGTTTTAGAACGGGAACCAGAGAAAGCAGCGTGTCGGCCCTTTGTGGGTCCCAGCAGAGCGACCCCTGGCACTTATCTCAGTGGCAAGGGACATCCTCTCAGAGCTGCCACTTATCAGTCCACACCCCTTAACTGGACTTGCAGGGGGGAAGGACAGAATTGGCTGTAGAGGAAACGGGCGGTTTGCTTCTTTGGCAGGGCCTTGGGTTCTGCTCATTGCTGTTTGCAGAAAGCTGCCGCTGATGGGAAAACACAGCCCCGCCTCTGCCCAGGGGGAAGTGGCCCGCTGCGGACAGCGGACAGCGTTGCTTTGGCCTTGACTTGTGGGAGGGCTGGGAGAGGCCTGTGGGTCTTGGATCTCAGCAGCAGTCCTGCCTTAGGGGTTGAGGAGCCAGTTTCCTGTAATGGGCCTTCGTAGCCTTTTCATTTTGTCATCAATCCCGAGGCTTAAAAACACTCCCTTGATTTTTCTAGTTGATTTGCTCCAAGCAGGACTGGTGAGATGTCTGTGCTTTAGCCAACCGGCCCTCTCCTGGCCCACCCCGTCGTTGAGAGGGCACCGGGTGGGCTCTCAGGGCCTGGCCCCTGCCCCCAGTCGGCGCTGGGCAATTGGCTGTCACCCACCCAGCGTCAGAACTGCCCGAGCTGGACGCGCCCGGGGCACGAAGGGACAGCGTTTATTTGCAAGCGCTTCAAAAGCCATCGGAAATGAAGTCCACTTCTCCGGAGCAGGGGCGGTGGGGACACACGGGCAGGGACCCTCGTCAGCCTGCCCTCTTGCTGCCTTTTGTTTTTGAATCATGGAAATTTGCTAAGCGCGAGGAGGTTTAAGCAGAGTTTTACGGCTGTTTGGGGAATTCCTTTCATCCCCTTGTTTCTGCCCACCTCGGCTTCACGTGGCTGCCTGGCCACGGCGGGAGCGGTCATCCCGTCTTCCGCGCAGGCGCGGTGATGAGGGGCGACGGGCATTTCCTGTCCTGCATTGTCCAGTCATAGACGTGGCCTCGGTGCTGGGCCCTGGAGCCTCGTGTGGCCTCAACAGCCAAAGCAGGATTCCCGGCCGTACCCGGCGCTCACGGAGGAGATAGCACGAGTGGGTAGCGCAGACCTCTTTCTTGGGTTGGATTGAGGCCAAGGTCATTTGGGCATGATGTATTTTCAGGAACTGGAGTATGAAATTGGCAATTGGCTGGAACGATTTTGGAGGAGAACTGTCCTATCCCGTTGAAAAACGGATGGTGGAACGTGCACCCTTCTCCCTGTCTGCCTTTGTCGGCGAGGGAGAACACGTAAAAATTAAGAAAGGCTATCCCAGGAGTCCCTGGACCCTTTACCCATCACGTAAATGTTTTACTACCAGTTTTTTCATAAACCTGAGATGATAGGAATTTGATTTTACTGTCAACACCGGTAGGTAATAGTCCCGTGACAAATGACGCCTGCAAGTAAATTGCGCGGTGGCCCTGGGTTCTCTTCCGGAGTGGACGTGTCGCCTCTGTGGAGAGTCTGTGTTCTTGGTTTTGGTTGTGCTGAAGGGGTCCCACCCAGTGCCTGCTGAGCCCCTCTGCTCCCTTCCCAACCCAACTCAGCCTTGGGAGAGGATCCCCGAGCTGGGTGGACCCCGACTGCCGTGCTGAGGTTTTCCGGCAGTGCTGAAGCCCGCCCTGTCCCAGGCACAAGGAAAAGCAAACGTGGATAAATTAAAATGCAGAGAAGGCGGTGGACTTGGCCCAGTGGTTAGGGCGTCAGTCTGCCACATGGGAGGTCCGCGGTTCAAACCCCGGGCCTCCTTGACCCGTGTGGAGCTGGCCCATACGCAGTGCTGATGCGCGCAAGGAGTGCCCTGCCACGCAGGGGTGTCCCCGCATAGGGGAGCCCCACACGCAAGGATTGCACCCCGTAAGGAGAGCCGCCCAGTGGGAAAGAAAGTGCAGGGAAACGGACTTTGGCCCAGTGGTTAGGGCGTCCGTCTACCATATGGGAGGTCCGCGGTTCAAACCCCGGACCTCCTTCACCTGTGTGGAGCTGGCCATGCGCAGTGCTCATGCGCGCAAGGAGTGCCATGCCACGCAAGGGTGTCCCCCGCGTGGGGGAGCCCCACGCGCAAGGAGTGCGCCCATGAGGAAAGCCGCCCAGCGTGAAAAGAAAGAGCAGCCTGCCGAGGAATGGCGCCGCCCACACTTCCCGTGCCGCTGACGACATCAGAAGCGGACAAAGAAACAAGACGCAGCAAACAGACACCAAGAGCAGACAACCAGGGGAGGGGGGGGAATTAAATAAATAAATAAATCTTTAAAAAAAAAAAAAAAAAAAAAAAAAAAAAAAAAAGAAAGTGCAGCCTGCCCAGGGATGGTGCTGCACACATGGAGAAATGACACAAGATGACACAACAACAAAAAAAAGAAATACAGATTCCTGTGCTGCTGACAACAGAAGTGGACAAAGAAGACGCAGCAAATAGACACAGAGAACAGACAACTGGGGTGGGGTGGGGGAAGGGGAGAGAAATAAATAAATAAACAAATCTTAAAAAAAAAATTGCAGAGCCACATCAAATCAGCTCGGGAGCACCCCAGCTTAGCCTGGCTCTGGAGGAGAGCTGAGCAGCGGGCTGGCTGCCTCCCCTTCCTGGACACCCCTGCTCCCCGCCGCCCTCGGGGGTCCCCTCTCCTGGCCGTCAGTGTACGTATGAATCTGGCCACTGACATAGGTTTATTTTTAAGCCTGGAGGAGAGACTGGGGGCAGGGGTAGAAGGAAGGAGGCTTGTTCGGGGTGATTTGATGGGATTGCTAACACAAGACTCTTTCCTGCTTCCTGGTTCCCATGGTGATTTTTTTCCATTTAGGGTAGCGTTGATCTTGCGGGTTTTAATTAGACTCTAAGAGTCCCCAGGAGCAGAGAATGTTGTGCTTCATTAGGATTTTTAAATTTTTATTTTATTTAATGCTTGTTGATGATTAGACAACATAAAATGGTTTAAAAAAATCTGTTTTGTTGCTGTCTTCATGTTTGATACCATAATAGGACTAAGGGGGAATTTGAGGAAAAAAAAGTTAACTGATGATTTTGCTCTTTGTGCTCCTGAAAATGTCAACTGAGCATCCCTTTGGGATGACCTAGTAAAAGTTGGGTGGTTAGAATTCACAAGAGTGGGGTGGGCCACAGAGGGTCCTGGGTGGTGGGCTTGGACGGGGGGTGGCTGGGTTGTGGGTTCCTTGTCTGTAGACAATAAATAGTGTATCTTGTGTGTATATGTGTGTGCTGCTATTTCTTCAAAAGCTTTTTAGATGCTGGGTGTGGCTAAGAAAACAAATTCATCTCAAAGCATGACTAAATTCACAATAATCAAAATACATGATACGTCTCCTTTCTCATAAGACCCACTTTTGTTTTGTTTTATTTCATTTTATTTATTTTTAATTTAATTTTAATTTTAATTTTGTACCGGGGCCAGGGATTGAACCTGGGACCTTGCATGTGGATAGTTGGCCCTCAACCACTGAGCCACATTGGCACCCCGAGCTCGTTTTTTTCATTTGCTTGCTGTTTTTTTTTGTTTTTAGGAGGCACTGGGAACCGAACCTGGGACCTCCTGTGTGGGAAGGAGGTGCTCAACCGCAGAACCACACCCGCTCCCCTACACACTGTGTTTCAACAAATCAGTTCCCTTACCTGAAATGGCGAGGAACTGCTCTTCTTACCTATTTACCAGAGCACTGCTCATCCTTCTGTAAACTTAGAAATAGGTACATAAAGGTATTTCTCCACAGGTGTCTGGAAAACAAATGGCTGATGTTCATTAAAATGTAGAAAATGTGTCCCATAGTTCCTGCTGCGGCTGTCACCAAGTCATTGTTTGATGGTGGCACCAAGCTTCATAAACAGAAGAAACTAGTCTCTCCTTGGCTCCCCCCCTACCGCCTGCCCTGCCAGCCTGGGAGATTCTCTGCAGTGTTACTGGGGAGACAGATTCCTTGGGTGGTAGCCAGAGGTTTGGAGATTTTGTGAGAGGGGTGACATGAGTTCCAGAAGAAGGAGATCCCCCATTCTGTGCCATGAAGGCGTTGGCCAAGCCTCGATTGTGTGGGGTCTCAGCTGCTGTGGGAGCTGCCCCTGAACCGGAGGTGGGCCTGGAGGTTTTGGGGGGACTTGGGAACAGCAGCCTGGACTGGAATCTCCAGAGTGAGCGAGCCTGGGGAACCTGGCAAGGGGGAGAGAGCCTTGTGCCCCCCAAATGGGATGCAGAGGAAGGGGCACTCATTTGCAGTTGATGGGTCAACACAGAACAGTGATTTCTTTTTACCGGCCTTCGCTTCCTTGCGGGTTTCCTGTGTCCCCTTTCCCAGGGGTCACTGGCGGTGCCCACAGAAGGGCCGCTGACCGGGCCTGAAGGAGCGCGCTGCCTGAGCTCTGCGCTCGTCTGACCAGCGGCCCATCCTGGGCAAGTGTCCTTCTGTGGACGAGCTTCCCAGAAGCCCCTCTCACCAGGAGCTCAAGCTCTTAGTTATGCACCTGTGCATACGGGGGAGACGACAGCACCAAGCCCCTGGGCCCGCGCAGACGTCTTTCATTGGCCTACGATTGGAGATGGGCCAGAGAAGGACAAACGGCTCGGAGGCGCGGGCCAGACACGCACGTGCAGCTCCGCGGGCTGACCTGGGCCTTCCCCGACCAGCTGGTCAGGCCCCGGGCAGCTCGGTCAGGGGACGCTGGCCACGCCTGGAGGCCGCGAGCGGCTCCTATCTTTCCCTGTTCGGGACAGTGTACGTGGCCGAGGAGGCCGCCTCTGACCGCTGGCCCCAGGGAGCGGCTTTGCAAGCAAGAGGGCTGGCAGGATGCGCCGCCGTGGCCATGCGCCTTCGTTCTGGAGTCGGGGTGGCACTTGGTGCTGGGCCCGGGAGTGCCCAGGGGGCCGCCGCCGCAGGTTTCGGGGCTTCTGACCATGGCCGGCGCGGGGGTCTCTGTGGGGGGTCTCCAGGGGCAGCCCCCTCTGCTGCCGTGGGCGCACCTGCTTCTGCTTGGTGAATAGCGATCGTTGCTAAAAAGCGCCTTTGATGGGCCGTCAGGCACAGCCATGGCCGAGGAAGCGGGGCTGGGGGCCTCACGGCCGGCCCCAGTTCGTTCCTTCTGATGGGACTGCAACCTAGTGTCAAATCCCTCGCCAAAGAGCAAGGCACCGCGGTGGCAGCAGCCACATGCTGGTGACTTTACATTGGAAGCCCCCCTGACGGGCACATGCTCCTTCTGGCTATGAAATAAGAATATCGCTCTCTGCTGTCGTCGGGGCACATGGGTACCACGGCCTGAGGGTGGGCAAGGCTGATTCTGACCACGGCCGGACCCCTCCCTCCTGGGACAGGTGCAGAAGGGAGGGCCCAGGCAGAAGAGCCGGGAGAGGCCGGGCTGGGGCAGGGGGCAGTGCGCCTGGCGACGCTCTCTTCTGCCCTGCGGAGGGACGTCAAGGTGTGGCTCCCGTGCTTTCCGCCGGCCACGTGGGCGTGGGCGTGGTCAGGGCTTCCGGGGCAGAGCAGCTCTGGTCTTGGGGTCCCCGGGTCTTAAGTCTGCTACCACGTTACGGTGAATTTCGTGTTTTGGAAATTCTCCCACAAGCCCTGATGGGGCAGGTCCCCGCTGTGCCTGACGCAGTGGCTCCGAATGGACTCTCCTTCCCACCAGGGCGTGCTTGGCTCCAGCCCTGTCCCGTGGACGGGACCCCATTTGTAAGCCGGGTCTTGGAAGGAGTTACTAGGGAAGGTGGGGCCACATTGGGCACGGTCGTGAGAGGCGGGAGGAAACGGCCTGGGGCTGAGGCACGGGCTGGCCGAGGGCTCCCCGTAAGCCACCGCCAGACGGCCCTGCCTCGATGCTGGCGTCCGGCCCCCACAACGCCGAGACCGCCGGTTCCTGTCGTGTTAGCCGACCAGTCTGTGCTGTTTGTCCAGCAGCCCTGGAAAGCTAGCGTGGAGGCTTTGTGGGTGGGCATCGGCCGTGTCCGTTTCCGACACAACTCGCTTCACATCCATGACTTTAAGTCTTGCCCGAGCTCAGGTAGCGCTTCAGCCTCTTCCGTATCCTCTGCGGCGAGTTTCGTGAATCTTTGACCGCCATGTGTGTTGTTAACTCTTCTTACTTATCCTAAAGTTCCTTCCTTCGGGTAGTTATGAGATTTCAGAGCTGGCGGCCTTGCCCGTTTGCCCGTCCCGGGCAGCTCCTCCGTTACCCTCTGGTGGACTTCCCTGCAGGTTTCCACAGGGGGCCCATTGGGTGGGATGCTGTCTTAGGGTTCTCTGGGAAACAGTCAACAGGAGAGATCTGTCAATAGTGTGAGATTTTATCAGAGTCTCTCACGTGACCGTGGGGACGCACAAGTCCAGGTGCCGCAGGCGGGCCTCTGATGAAAGTCCAGTGAAGTTCCTTGATGAGCTTCCGGGAGGCGTTGGCTGCCCAGAGACGAGCTGGGAAATCCTCACTCAATGCTGAAATCGCTTCCCCTTTTAAGGCACTCACCTGATTGGGTAAAGCATCCCTCATTGCTGACGGCAGTCTCCCTGATGATTGCAGGTGTAATCTGCCATCTACACAGTAAACTCGCTCGTGACGTAAGTCCATAAATGTCCTTGTATTACAGCTAGCCCAGTGCTTGCTTGTCCGGACCCCTGGGCAGTTACCTGGCCAGCTGACACCTGAGCTAACAGTCACCGATGCATCCAGCATCCTTTGAGAATTTCAGCAGCAAAATTACATACACCAAATGTAAGACATGGACTAAAGTTAGTAGTAAGATTTTGATGGTATTCGTTCATAATTTGTAACAAGTGTCTCACAACAAAGCAAGGTGTTGGTGGTGCATTGATGGATGTGGCCCCTGTGTGATGTTATGCAAGTTTGCTTTGTAAGTTCATACCTTTTATTAATACTATACACTTTTGTATGTTCCTGTATGGATTATATACTTCAATAAAATTTGAAATATATATATGTTCAAAAAAACCAAAAAACTAAAACAAAAAAGCTGTTAGGCGTAGCACGCCCTGACTTCAGGATAGACTTTATTTTCCTCTCTCTCTGTTGCTGGAATCGTTTTCTACCCCATCAGGGAGGAAAGCCACGTGGTCCGTTGTTTTCTGCGGTTTTATTGACAAGGCGCAGATTTCCAGGGCTGACTGTAAATGTCTGCCTGGTTTTGGTTAGGGAAAGGATTTTCACATTCTCTGGCTTCTAAAGCGCTCTTTTTATCCTTGCTTTGCTTTGCGATTCTCAGAACAAAAATTTTGTGTTTATAATCTCTCCCTAGCTGTCTCCTCTCTAAATCTGCTCCTCCAAAAGTGGGAAAAGAAGGTGAAATCCGGTATTTAAGATGCCCAGACACTCCAGCCCTGAACTTCCTGGGCAGGGGTCCTCCATGGCCCCCAGCCCTCCCCCTCAGGGCTCCACCCTGCCCGTGGGAGCGGGAGACTCCCACCTTGGGGTGCCTGGCGACGTACCTTACAGGGCAGACTTGGCGGTGGCTGCTTTTGTGGTTGAGCTGTGACCTTCCCAGAATTAAGAAGAAAATGGTCCTGTTTTATTACTAATGAGATTTTTGGAAAGCCCGTGAAGATAACTGCTGCTAGGCGGTCGTTCCTTGTCCAGGGATATTCCTAGGTCGGCCAAGTTCAAGTGAGTCGAGGTATATTATATTATAGAAAGTTTACCATGTTTATTGTTACGTATGTGGACGTGCGTGAGAGGATGTGGGAGAGCTGGAAACCAGATCCCTCTGTGGGAAGTGCTTCCTTTGAATATGAAGCTCTGGGCACAGAAGACTGTAGAAAATGCCACCACCTGCCCTCTCTGTCGTCTCTTCAGTATTTGGAATGTGGCATAGGTGGGGCCACGCTCACAGCTGAACGTTGTTTCTCGAGCCGGTAGCCTTGCTCTTTATACGTTTGTGAATCAGTAGCAATATTTCATCCCAGCTCCTCTCTAGATGAGTTGATGGTTATCGGCCTTCGAGGGAAAAGCTTCCCAAAGGAGCCTAGTTCAGCGGCTCAGCCCAGGGTCCCACGTGGAGAAGGGCCTTCGAGGGAGGGCAGCGTCCTGGCTTCCCAGGGCTGCTGGTGTTGACAGCGAGTCCTGGAGGCCAGAGGCCCGGGGCCCAGCACGGCAGGGTCACCTTCCACGGACGTCTGGGGTGATGGCAGTGGCTCGCCAAGAGCCCCGACCGCCCTCGGCCTCTGTCACACACCGTTCTGTCTGTCCAGATTTCCTCCAGCCAGACTGGACTGGGGTCCACCCTAGCCCACTGCTTAGGCTGCACTGGGGTCTAACCAGGTCCAGTTTGGCCTCATCATCTTCAAAGATCCTCTTTCCAAAAGAGGTCCCCTCAGTGAACCAGGGCTTGGGCTCATCTTTTGGGGGACGCACTTCATCCCATAATAGGGCCCTTTTGGATTAATGTGCCTTTTAAGTGGAACTAATTCTCAGGTCAAGTGGACATAGCTGGTGCTTTGTCACCACCCCCCCCCCCCCGCCTTTTTACTGATAAGACCTCAAAAATAAAATTAGCGTAAAAACATTTTAAAAAATCATAAGCCAAAATAAAAAAGGAAACAATAATGGAATTTCAGTCTGTGCATAAATATTTTGTCATTAGAGCCACAAATAAATGTTGAAACCATTCTTTAACCAAAAAAGCAGTTCTGAGGTTTCTAGAAATTGATTAGAATTGTTCCCAGCTCTTAAGAAAACTGCACTCTGGAATATTCAGTTTGGGAGTATATTTTGGTACATGTATTTTCTTAGCTCAGTTCTTAATTAGATGCTGAATACGTCCTTTCACTTTAGGTCTATGAAATGACTCATTTCTTTACCCTTTTTAAGCCCTGTGATTAAATACGTTTCATAGTTCATTCAGACCAGGGGTTGTTAAATAGTTCTTCTAATGATCTCTTCTACTTCTTAGTTTTGTGGGTGTCCAGTAAACACGATTGGCCGATTTAATGATTCCTTCTACTCTTCAAATTACATCTGCTCGTGACTTACGCAGTAGACTTTAGGGTGACTGTATGAGAAACTACCATTTGCCCAAATTCACTATTTTTTTCCCCCTCTTACTGTAAAGGGAGATCTAGAAAAAATAACCACCTTCTCTTTTCCTGTCTATCCTATTTTCTGCTATTGTATAGCAATGCAAAAAGGTAGTGGCTCAGGACAAATTTTGGTGTAGTATCTCCTGGTGCCATGGGTCGACTGAGCCCCGCTCGGTGGTCTTGGGAGGTTCTATGCAGCTGCAGCTGGATTTGGCGGGGTGGGGTCTTCCGGAAGCTTGGCTGGACTGCAAGTCCACGGCTTCTTTGCTCAGTGGTCCAACCAGGCGTCCCTCTCTTTCCCCGTGGCTTCTCCACGTGGCTAGCTTGGGCTTCCCCACGGCGTGGGGATCAGAATACGCATCCCACCCTGCCAAGGCAGAAGCGTCTTCTTACTAGCCAGCCTGGGAAGTCCTGCAACGTCATTTCTGCTACGTTTCTGTGGGTCACTGCAAGACCAATCCAGATTCAAGAAAGGAGCAGCAGAGGATGAGAATTTGCTGCCATCTTTAGTCTACCAGATGGCATAATAAAAAGTAGCATTTTAAAAATTCATTGTAATCATTGTTATTGGATTGGCCTGATTCACAAACGGTGAATTACTTTTCTTTTAGAAAAGCTTAAATGTGTTTGGTTCCCCCATTATGCCTTGAAATTCTACGCGAGGGTAGTTTTAGTTTGTGCTTAACTCAGGCTGAGTACAGTCGGGTGCCCACTTTGAAACCAAGCCCAGGATATCAGCTGTGAGGCCCTGACTCCTGTAATTGTGAGAGCCTTTCTAAGAATGAGCTCCTTAAGAGCCAAGCGTCTGGGGGGGGGGGGGGAACACACTGAATGCAGTAAAATGCCCCAGTCCATTAAAACATTAAATACTCCCAGTGCAATATATTTTCCCCAGAAACTCAGGAAATTGTGAAGTGAAATAGGCTGGAGTCCTTCTTTCTTGGAGGAGCCGCTTTGAAGCAGGATATCTGGAAAATTAGTATTACTTCGTTTAGCACGAGAGGGTCAGAAAAATGGAACTCTCCCAAGGTGGCTCGAGCTTGAGGTGCCCCGGGCTCTCATGAATATGGAATGTACGGGCCTGTCCTGCCCTGGAGGCAGGTTGGCCTCTGTCCATCCTTCTCCGCAGGTCATTAGTCAGAGTGGGTAGAGAGGGGCTGCTGTAACAAAACCACGGGCGAGTAACCTGCAGCCTTGTGTTCTGGAGGTCCATGTCCAGAGTCAAGTGCGGCGGGCTCTGCGCTCTCCAGAGGCGGTGGCGTGCCGGCGGAGCTCACCTTGCTCCCTTCACCTGGCCGCCTGCTGCTTCTGCCTCTGTCGCTCGTGTCCGAGTCTCCACTGCTGGAAACGCCCCACCCTCAACCCGGCCTCACCTTAACGGGATCTCCAAAGATCCCATTGGCACAGGAGCTCACGTCCCCAGGACGCGGGCTTCGGCCTTCGGGGGCACAGTTTCCGCCCATCGCAGACGCAGCTGGTGATACGGCAGTGGGAGAATCCGTCCTGCCTTGTCTGTGCTCCGGCCACCTCTCTAGGGGCACGCTCACACCCCCCTTAGGCCGAGCTGGGAACGGGGGACCCTGGAGGCGGAGGCTGTGGCTGGCCAGGCTGCAGGTCCCTGCTACCTGTGGAGCACCTGCTGCGGGGATGCCGGCTCCCGTGGCACCTCGGGGCCTCGGTTTGCCACGCGCGTGGGACAGCTCAGGGCCTACCGCGCAGGCCGCGCCCCACGGAAAGAGGAGGGCCTGTTCCTTGAGGCTCTGGGCGTCGCTGCCTTCCCGGGCCTGCAGGAGCTCAGGGTGACTGAGCCGAAGAGGCGGAAGGCGGGTGTGTGTTTTCGAGAAGCCAAAAAATGTCTCATATTCCGTCTTCTCGCCATTCCATTTTCCCAAGGCAAGCCTATGCCTGGGCTTCTGTTCCAAAGCGGGGAAAGAAAACGAATTTGCCGATGCTATTGTTTACGCATTTGAAAAATTGGAAGACACCTAAAGTCCAATCATAGCAAAATGATTAAGGACATGATGGTGTATTGACTTCATGAGATAGTCTGTAGCTGTAAGAATAGAAAGGAGGATTACGTAACATGCAAGATGGCATGCGGAGTGAAAAAGGTTTGCAAAGTGACAGGTGTCCATTGACCAAAAGTATGAGAGAATCAATGCAGATTAAAAAAGACTGGAGGGAAGTGGACGTGGCTCAACTGATAGAGTGTCCATTTACCATATGGAGGGTCCAGGGTTTGATCCCCAGGGCCTCCTGACCCGTGTGGAGCTGGCCCACGCACAGTGCTGCCCTGCGCAAGGGGTGCCGTGCCATGCAGGGGCGCCCCTGTGTAGGGGTGCCCCAGGCACAAGGAGTGTGCCCTGCAAGGAGAGCCGTCCTGTGTGAAAAAAGCTCAGTCCACCCAGGAGTGATGCCATACACACGGAGAGCTGACAACAGCAAGATGATGCAACAACAACAACAAAAGAGATGCAGATTCTCAGTGCTTCCTGATAATACAAGCGTATGCAGAAGAACACACAACAAAAAATGGACACAGAGAGCAGACAACGGGATGGGGGAAAGGGGAGAGAAATAAATAAAATAGATCTTTAAAAAAAAGACTGGAAATGAAAATCCAAAAACAACAAAAAAAGATAGTTGTATTAGGGTGGTGCAATTATGAGCGATCCTGTAATGCTCTATTATTTGTATAGTTTAGAAAACTACTATTTTACAAATAGATAAACTTGAGACAAAATCCCAAATGCATTTGTTGACACTCTCAGAAACCATTAAGAAACTTTAAGTTTGATACCAGGGTGGGCCAATGCCACAAGATGAGCTCTGGCTCGTGAACCCGTTGGGCCAGAGATAAGATGTTTTTGGAAAGCGGAAGTGGTAGAAGCTCGTCTTCGGGCAGTCAGGTGTGTGCTGCGTGTACCACGGTGACTGCCAGGTGTGGGTAGGGCTAATACAGTTCTGGAGCCTGGAAACACCTGGAAACAGTCTTGGGGAGGAGAAGGCTCTCCAGGAGCTGCTGAATCCCCTTGGGTACCTCTGGTGGGGTACCACGTCACCCTCCCTGGAGACAGAAAGCTGCGGTGTGTTCTAGAGCCCGGCACGGAGTGAGTGCCTCGTAATCACAATCTCCTGGGACCTGCTTTTTTTTTTTTTTAATATGTATATTTTTTTTATTTTTAAAGAAGTTTTAGGTTACATAAATAATACATAAAAATATAAGGGGATTCCCATTTACCCCACACATTCCCCTCCAACACTTCTCCCCACTAAAAATTTCTTTGAATAGTGTGGTACTTTTGTTACAATTGAGGAATGCATATTGAAGCATTGCTAATAATCATAGTCAAAAGTTTACATTATAGTTTACACTTTGCACTGCACATTTTTATAGGTTTTGACAAAATGTATAATAGCCTGTATCTGTCATTGTAATGTCATTCAGAACAATCCCAATGTCCTCAAAAAGGCTTCATATTACCCCTATTCTTCCCCCTCCCTCACCTCAGAACCTCTGGTGACCACTGTTTTTATGTCGATGTTACAAGTTCTTCCATTGCTAGAATAAGTCTGGGTGGCGGACTTGGCCCAGTGGTTAGGGCATCCGCCTACCACACAGGGGGTCCACGGTTCAAACCCCGGGCCTCCTGACCCGTGTGGAGCTGGCCCATGCGCAGTGCTGATGCGCGCAAGGAGTGCCCTGCCACACAGGGTGTCCCCCGCGTAGGGGAGCCCCACGCACAAGGAGTGCGCCCCATAAGGAGAGCCGCCCAGCGCTAAAGAAAGTGCAGCCTGCCCAGGAATGGCGCCGCCCACACAGAGAGCTGACACAGCAAGATGACGAACAAAAAGAGACACAGATTCCCGTGCCATTGACAACAGAAGCGGACAAAGAAGAAGATGCAGTAAATAGACAAAGAGAACAGACATCCGAGGTGGGGGGGAAGGGGAGAGAAATAAATAAATCTGAAAAAAAAAAGAGTAAGTCTCTCTTTAATTAATTAATTAATTTTTTAACGTTACATTAAAAAAAATGAGATCCCCATGTAGCCCCCACCCCCTCGCCCCACTCCTCCCCATCGGCACCCTCTCCCATCGTCGTGGCACAGTCACTGCATTTAGGAAGCGAGAGGAGTGGTCTTGAGGCCGTCGGGTGGGCTGGCACAGACGTGGTGCCAGTTTGGTACCCCCGCCCCCAGTGCAGAGGGTGCGCAGCGGGCCCAGGAGCCGGCCCCCGCACGCCGGCCCCGGGGGTTTCCACCGCAGGAGGTCCGAGGACAGGATTAGTGCATGGCCTGAGGGCCCCAAGGTGCCTTCTACCTCTCCAGCAAGACTTGGGAGGAACTGACTTCCGAGCTGTGAGCCCGGGACCCTGCCGTTTCCTGGAGATGGGGGCGCCCGTGGGTGTCGGGCCTCCAGGCCGCCCGTCCTTCGGGCTCCCCGCGCCGGCATGCACCCCTGCCTGCCCTCTGGGACCCCCGAGGAAGTAGAGTTACACCGCACAACGGGCCTCGCAGGGAGTTTCCAGCGCATGTTCAGAAGTGGTTTGGGGCCGGTTACTGCCAGCTTCGAGAAGGAAGCAACTACCCCAGGAAGCGACCCAAAATGAAGAGCTCGAGGGCTCCAGTGAGGGCAATGGCTGCGTCTGTGAAGGAAACGGAAGCTTTTTCCCCGAGCAGAGTGGGGATGAGGCACCCAGGAAGCAGCGGGGAGGGAGTGCCGACCGAGCGCAGTCATCACCGCCTTGAAAAGGCCCGAGCTCTGTCCACACGCCCGAGAGGTCACCTTGGAAGATGCTACACCCCCTGGGCCTCGTCCTCTGTGAACGGGGGTGGATAGTCAGCAAAGGGACCGAGGCACCGTACCAGGCACCTGTTGGTCTTCAAAAAAGAGTATGTATTTGAGGTAGAAGCTTAACAGTTACAAGACCCGGAAGAGTCCACCTCAAAGTTGCTTCCTCTCCAACCTCTGTTGCCACATGTTGAAGCAAGATGGCGGCGACGTCTGCGAGGCTCAGCCTTCCTCTTCCTCCTCAGCCTTCCTCTTCCTCCTCAGCCTTCCTCTTCCTCCTCAGCCTTCCTCTTCCTCCTCAGCCTTCCTCCTTCTCCTCAGCCTTCCTCTTCCTCCTCAGCCTTCCTCCTTCTCCTCAGCCTTCCTCCTCCTCCTCAGCCTTCCTCTTCCTCCTCAGCCTTCCTCTTCCTCCTCAGCCTTCCTCCTCCTCCTCAGCCTTCCTCCTTCTCCTCAGCCTTCCTCCTCCTCCTCAGCCTTCCTCTTCCTCCTCAGCTTTCCTCTTCCTCCTCAGCCTTCCTCTTCCTCCTCAGCCTTCCTCCTTCTCCTCAGCCTTCCTCTTCCTCCTCAGCCTTCCTCCTTCTCCTCAGCCTTCCTCTTCCTCCTCAGCCTTCCTCCTCCTCCTCAGCCTTCCTCCTCCTCCTCAGCCTTCCTCCCCAGCCTTCTTCTTCCTCCTCAGCCTTCCTCCTCCTCCTCAGCCTTCCTCCTTCTCCTCAGCCTTCCTCCTCCTCCTCAGCCTTCCTCCTCCTCCTCAGCCTTCCTCCTCAGCCTTCCTCCTCCTCGGGAGAGCCCGGCTTCTCCTGCGCTTAGCTGTAGGTGGAGGGCTCGTTTCTCTCCAGACCCAGCTGCCCTGGCCTCTCCACAAGGTCCGCTGTCGACTCTCAGGCGAACGGCTCGGCTCTCCCGGGGCTCCAGCGTCAAAACCAAGTTCTCTCCTTGTCGGTGTCTGTGGCGCTCTCGCGTCCTCTTCTGTGTGTTGTCCTGTGTGTCTCTGAGGGACTGCCCGTTTATATCGCGGTCGGGGACTCAGCCCTGACTTACAGCCGCGGACGTGGTCGGGTCAAAGCCCCAATCTTGATATAATCAAGCAAATGCGAACCCTCTGAGTATTTATATATTTATTTTTATTTTATTTTTTAATTATCTCTTTTTAAAGTTACCAGATCACAGAAAACGTTACATTGAAAACCATAAGAGGTTCCCATATACCCACTCCCCACCCCCATCAATTTTTAAAATTGTATTTTTCTGAAGATACATAGATCACAATAAATGTTACATTTGAAAAATATAAGCGGTCCCCGTATATCCCCCCACCCCCCCACACTCCTCCCACGTCGACAACCTCTTTCATCATCGTGGCACATTCATTGCATTTGGTGAGCACCTCGTGGAGCACTGCTGCACCGCATGGATTATAGTTTACATTGTAGTTCACACTCTCCCCCAGCACATTCAGTGGGTGATGGCAGGATATATCATGTCCAGCATCTGTCCTGCAGTATATCATTTAGGACAACTCCAGCTCCTGAAAATGCGCCCACATCACATCTCTTCTTCCCTCTCCCTGCCCTCAGCAGCTCCCGTGGCCACTTTCTCCTCCTCAGTGCTACAGTTTCTTCTATTACTAGTCACAAACCTCTGAATTTAATACACTCGGAGGGTGTCACACCCAGAGGAACCAGTTTACACACACAGTCTCTATCTTTTGTTGGACTTCATAAATAGTATCAGACTTGCTACAGGGCTCGTCCCAGCAGCCGCCTCGCCGAGGGTCCCTCGAAGACCCGCCTGTGTCTAGCGTAGCCAGGGCCTGGCATGCGGGCGAGCTGGGGGGCGTTCGCGGTGATTCTTCTCTGAGGGGAAGGCTTGGTGGTCCCGGGGGGTGGGGCGGGCTGTGCCACCCGGCCCCTGTCTGCGCTCCCCAGCGGGGGCTCCTGCTGGGCTGGTGGGGGCTGCAGGTGCAGCAACAGGCAGAAAGGACACCCAGGCCCGCTGGCCTGCCCGCTGGTGGGGGGGTGGCACGGTCCCCTGGGCGCTCAGCGCATCGCCGTAGATTCCCAGGGCTGCCCTGACAGCGCCCCGCAAACCGGGGGTGCTCAGACCTGCAGGAGGGCATTCGTCTCTCCGTTCCGGAGCCGGCGGCCCGAGTCACGCCGTTGTGAGGACACGTTCCTTGCGTCCCTGGCCCTCGGCCATCTGCGCGTCTTAGGCTCGCGGCGTAACTCGGGCTCCATCTTTCTCTGTCCTAAGGACACCGGCCGTCCTGGACAGGGCCTCTCCAGCCCAGTGTGGCCTGGTGGTCACTAACCACATCTGCAGCGATCGCATTTCCGCCTGGGGTCGCCTTGGCAGGGTCAGGGGTTGGGACGCGGACGTATCTTTTCGGGGGGCACAGTTCAGTCTGAGACAGGCTTTGACGTGGGGGCCGCGGTGGAGTGCACGTAGAGCAGAGCGTGCTTCCTTAAAGCAGCCGCGGGCAGTTGCAGGTTTGACTCGGACCTGCTGATGGGGCCCGCTGCACCCAGCACCCGGCATCTGGGCGCCTGGTGGACGAGGCCTGCGGCACCCAGCACCCAGCTTCCGGGCACCTGCTGGACGAGGCCTGCTCACCAGGCCAAGGAAGTGCAGTTTTCAGGCAGCCCTGCTAAGCCAGAATCCACGCTCCTTTGTGAATTTTAAAAGAAAAATATATCTAGAGAGGATTGCTTCCTGCTCCTCCGCTAGGAAATGGTGCTGTTCTCTGGCAGGTGTTTGAAAACTCAGGTTTTAAAAGTAATGTATTTTGCACATTTATTAGAGATTGGGGAGGCACTCGGTAGAGCTCATGGGCAGGTTTACTCAGTGGCTCTTCCAGCAGCTGTCAGCTTTTACTGAGCCAGGTGCTGGCAAAACGAGTGCCAGGTTTACACCTGACAGTACTTCTGGGATGCTGAGTGCTAGGCCACATTTCATGGCTTTTCTGAACGCAATTAATATTTTGAGTGCACTAAGCTTTGAGAAGCATCGAGAAGATAACTGGTGCTTTTGAAAATCTGACTCACTTTAGGAGTTTTATTCTCTTTTGATTTCTGTACATATTCCCATGCATATATAAACGTAGAAATGTTCTGTAACAGTCTGTGCTTGTTTTTCCTTGGCCTGTATTTGGGAAGTTTCTTTTCTGTATATATACACGATCTTATAATCCAAGTTAATGTATAGATTTCTGTAGCAGTTTGATATTATTGATGAATTCCAAAAAGAAATATTGGATTATGTTTGTAAACTGGTCTTTTCCTCTGGGCATATGAGGTTATATGGGGTTCAGAGGTTTTACTTGATTAAGTAATCAGGTAAACCTCTTGTGCCAGTAGGTCATTGAGTCCCTGCCTCTTGGTGGGTGGGGACTCACAGAGAAAAGGCATGGCAAAGGACAGAGTTGGAGGCTTTTGATGTTGGGGTTTTGATGTTGGAGTTTGATGCTGAAGGCTTAAGCTGGAGCCCCAGAAGTAAGCACACAGAGGCTTTTTAAAAGAGAAGCAAGCCCCAGAAAGAGAGGAACCCTGAGCCCAGGAGGAAGCAAGCCCTGGGAAAAAAGGAGCCCAGGAAGCCTGAACCCTCGCAGACGTCGGCAGCCATCTTGCTCCAAACAGACTTGGGTGAGGGAAGTAACTTATGCTTTATGACCTGGTATCTGTTAGCTCCTATCCCAGATAAATGCCCTTTATAAAAACCAACCAGCTTCTGGTATTTTGCATCAGCACCCCTTTGGCTGACTAATACAATTTCTCATAAACTTATCCTCATCACTGGAAAAAAACTTATTTGGCTAAAATGTCTGATGATGCCGTCCATTATGTGTACATTGGCATAAGTGGGTTATGATAAAAATAAGACTCCAAGTTATTTCAAGTTTTTCTCTATTCCCACAGTGTAGTTACAGATTACATAGCATTTAGGAAATACTTATTTACATTTAGGAAACTCTGACTGCATTTTGCCTCTAGGATCTTTGTCATTTATTTATATTATTGGAAATAAGTAAGCAAAGTTTTTCCCGCTCTTCATTAACTACATGAAGAGTTTTATCACACCATCTATATTAACCTTCTTTTGATGTATGAAAAATAATTAACAATTTCCTGTTGTTTCGTGCTGTTTTTTATCCTAGTAGACTTTCATTAAATACTCTATGTTCAGTTGACGTATCTTTCTTCTTAGACCAATTGGATTTTAACACAGAGCTTCTAGCTCATTAATGGAGCACTTTGCATTAACCATGTGCTCAGGACTTGGCACAGGGACCTCTGCTTGGAAACCATCAAGATGAAGAGAAGTTGGGCTATGACCGATGAGAGTGTTGATTATTTATTATTTGAAACCATGTGTGTAAGTGACGAAGCAGAGTAATAAAAACAACACCTGTAAATCCACCATCTACCCTAAAAACTGGAACCTGACCAATAGTCTGCTTTTCTCACAATAGCCTCACAGTCCTACAGGATGAGCTTTCCCGCGTTAACCGCCGTGATTTTAGAAAAGAGAAGGTGATTACGGCTCTTATTTTGAGTTCTTTTATCATTGCTCTTTCTCCTACTTCCTCATCGTTTTGCTGGGTGTAATTTTCCACGGAGCAGGTGATCCACACTTGGATTGGGTTGGATTTTACAGCCTTGTCCACACGGGGTGGACAGAGCACGGGTGACACCTGTCTCCGGAGCGGTGCCCGAAGGAGACTTGGTCAACACTGTTGCGATGGCCCTGTTCGCTGAGCTCTGCTGCTTGTAACTCTCCAAACTCCTGCACCCCTGGGCGGTTTATCTTTATATCCCCGCCACCTAGAACACGACCCGGGCCCCAGCGGATGTGGCCCACGCCCACCACATGAATTAACTTTTAAAATGCTCGTGGGAGAACTTCACTGGAAGACTTGCCACACTATTTCATTCCCGATGAGTTTAACCACGTTGACACACACACACCCATCGATGACAAAGGGACAGATGCAGATCATTTTTAACCAGGAATTAGGAAGGATCCGGGAGTGGGCTGGGTCCACGGCCCCTCCCACCCAGTGGCACCTGAGCGTGGTCAGCGAGATGACGTCAGCCCATGGCTCTGAGTTGGAGAGGTCTCCTCCCTGCGCCCCCTGTCATCCGTCAGTCCCCAAGGCAGCATGGCTTCACGATAAGAGCGTGGGCTCCGGGCCCGGCTTCATGAGACACAGGGATACAGGACTTAGCTCCTGGGTGAGTCTGGGGGGTAAATGAGTCGAGGTGTGCCGAGCTCTTGGCCCCGGGACTCCCGCATGAGAACAGGTAAGAGTTGCTACTACGTGTGTGTCTAAGACGCCTCTTCCTGGGTTTGTAGTTCGGCTGGAGATGCCCTGCCTTGGGGACTTAGTCGCTCACTCCCACCGCTCTCTGGGCTCTGGGAAGGCCTCCTGCTGGGTCTCCCGGGCTTGGGCTCTGTCACCCTCTCTCCTTGCACCTACGAGGTGCCTGTTATTTTCCACGGCTCCTTCACAGAAGAACCTTCCCTGGGCTTAAGCACATTTTTACTCACAGGAGGTTGCTTCTGCTGCTCGAGGGTGTGAGCAGAAGTGGCCAGGAGGGGGTTGACCTTTGAACCTGAGCAATTGTTACCAGGGAAAATGGGCCCGGCCTCAGGCAGGGTCAGAGGAGGGGATGCATTGGATATCAGATAGGGATTAGGTATGGTTGTTGCCAAAAAATGCTGTTGTATGGGCAGGCCTGCTGTCAGCCCAGAGAGCGCATACCTGCGTGAGGTGTGACGGGAGTGACCTCTGGGACGGTGACACCAGCCTGGTGAGGCAGGGCTTTGAGCCTCACGAATCACAGCAGACAGGCCCCTGCCAGCTTAGACTGTGCTCAGGACGAGAAGAGCAGCGGCCGCTTCGCCAGGGGTGGACAGGAGTGGCCCGGCCCGGGGCCGAGTGGCAGCCAGAGACGGCCCTGGAAGACAAGCTGTCCGCCCCAGGGGGCTGCTTCCTAACGCCAGGCTGAGGCTCTACAGATGCGCACTTTCTCCTGGAGTCCCAAAGACGGAGGTGTTTGGCTTGAGAGCAGGGAGAGGCAGCAGGTGCAGCGGAGTAAACATCCAGGGATGGGAAGCAGATGTGGCTCAGCTGATAGGGCGTCCGCCTACCACATGGGAGGTCCAGGGCTCAAACCCAGGGCCTCCTGACCCATGTGGAGCTGGTCCATGTGCAGTGCTGATGCGCGCAAGGAGTGCCGTGTGATGCAGGGTGCCCCCTGTGTAGGGGAGCCCCACGTGCAAGGAGAGCCGCCCAGCGCAAAAAAAGCGCAGCCTGCCCAGGAGTGGCACCACACACACGGAGAGCTGCTGCAGCAAGATGACGCAACAAAAAGAGACATGTTCCTGGTGCCGCTGACGAGAATACAGGTGGACACAGAAGAACACACAGCGAATGGACACAGGGAGCAGACAACGGGGTGGTGGGGAGAAGGGGAGAGATAAAAAAAAAATGCCAGGGGAAGCCTGTTCAGATCCACTCCTGCACCCGCGGCTCTGTGAGGAACGTGGCAGCTCAGGCTTCACCAGGAATATGGGTTAATACTGGCTGTTCTTTCTTTGCTGTTGAGAGGGAATGAAATACAGTCAACCCCCATTGCCTGTGGATTCTGTGTTCCCCAATTTGCCTACATGCCAAAGTTTATTTGAAATCCCAAATCAGCACTCGAGGTGCTTTCTCCGTCCTTTGCGGACACGCGAGAGGTGGCGAAGCATTTGCGTCACCCAACGCGCAGATTCCCTGGGGTGGAGCAAGGCGCGGCTCTGCCTTCCTGTTTCAGAGCTCGTTCTCTAGCAAGTGTCCTCTTCTCGGTATATTTAGCGCTGCAGTTATTCACCTTTTTGTGTTTTTTCTTGGTAATGCTGCTGTTTAAAATGGCTCCAAGCATCGTGCCGAAGTGCCGTCCACTGTTCCTAAGTGCACTTGTTAAATAAGCAGACACAAGTGGAACAAGATTGTGTACTGACCGGTCCACAGCGATACTGCAGCTCGCAGGAACCGAGCCCTGCGTTTCTCCAAGAACAGCGGTTTAGAACTCGTTAATTTAGGGAAGCGGACTTGGCCCAGTGGTTAGGACGTCTGCCTACCACATGGGAGGTCCATGGTTCAAACCCAGGGCCTCCTGGACCCGTGTGGAGCTGGCCCATGCGCAGTGCTGATGCAGGCAAGGAGTGCCGTGTCACGCAGGAGTGTCCCACACATAGGGGAGCCCCACACGCAAGGAGTGCGCCCCGTAAGGAGAGCCAGCCAGTGTGAAAGAAAGTGCAGCCTGCCCAGGAGTGGCACCGCACACACAGAGAGCTGACACAGCAAGATGACGCAACAAAAAGAAACACAGATTCCCATGCCGGTGACAACAACAGAAGTGGACAAAGAAGAACACACAGCAAATAGACACAGAGAACAGACAACTGAGGCAGGGGGTGGGCAGACAGGGGAGAAAAATAAATAAGTGTTTAAAAAAACAAAACCAAACTTGTTAATTGAGTGTCCACAGCGCTTTGTGGAACGTAGCTACCTGGACTGATGAGACACAGCAGTGCCTTAAGCATGACGAGCAGTGCACGGTCAGGTGCTTCACCAGCTGTCCCAGTTTCTTTTATTTAAAAAAAATTTTTAACACCCTGCCCAGCCTTTTAATGAGGTGCAGCAGACAATTTTCATATTGCAACTAGAAAGGTGTAAATATCTTAAGTTATACATTCCTTATGCTCAATCTTGAAAATAGAATTTTGGTGGGAGTTGTTTTAAGTTTTGTTTCGCCCCGTGAATCTGGGGAGTCGCCCGTCTCTCTCTCCGTCGGAACGGCCTGCCGAGACACGGTGCCCCGCTCACCCGAGAGCGTCGCTCGTTTCTTTCAGCATGAAGTGAACCCGTGTCACCCGCGTAATCATCTCCAGCCCTACAATTCTGCAATATACCACAGCGTGAGGCTCTTTTTATTTTAATTAAGAATTTATATTCACCAAAATATAACCTTTAGAGAGTTTAAAACAAAAACAAGTCACACAGTGTGAAAAGGTAGTTGTAATAACTACCTATGACAAAATGTCTTATCTAGGATATAAAAAGAAAAACAGAGAATTCAATGCTATAATAGGTAAAATATATGGACAGATACTTTACCAAAGAAAATATCCAAATTTTTGAATGTATGAAAAGTTGTTCAAGAACACTACTCATGAAAGAGCAAATTAAATCTACATTCTCATACCACTGCACACACTAACTCTCCTCCAGTTGCCAAATATATGGAATACCTAGGATTCAGTATTTGTGACTATGTAAATCAGTATCATCATTTAGGCAAACTACTAAAGCCACGCGCATTCCTAACCGATCCCCCAGCAGTTTCATCCCACCTATGTACCTTAGGCTGGTGCAAAAGGAATTGCGGTGTTGGACCCTGAATTTTAAATCATTATAATTAGGCTCAAATACATCTTTCTTCATCAAAATAGGAACCATTACAATCAACACATTTTTGCCAATGAGAAATAAGTTTGTTTATTTCTGTAGGGTAAAAATCCGTTTTCTCAGATTTGACAAACTCCTGGAAAGCATTTTCTGCATCCTGCTGGTTGTGGAAGTGTTTTCCCTGCAAAAAGTTGTCGAGATGCTTGAAGAAGTGGTAGTCGGTTGGCGAAAGAGGTCAGGTGAATATGGCAGATGAGGCACAACTCCGTAGCTTAATTCGTTCAACTTTTTTTTTTTTTTTTAAAGATTTATTTATTTATTTAATTCCCCCCCCTCCCCTGGTTGTCTGTTCTTGGTGTCTATTTGCTGCGTCTTGTTTCTTTGTCCGCTTCTGTTGTCGTCAGCGGCACGGGAAGTGTGGGCGGCGCCATTCCTGGGCAGGCTGCACTTTCATTTCACGCTGGGCGGCTCTCCTCACGGGCGCACTCCTTGCGCGCGGGGCTCCCCTACGCGGGGGACACCCTTGCGTGGCAGGGCACTCCTTGCGCGCATCAGCACTGCACACGGCCAGCTCCACACGGGTCAAGGAGGCCTGGGGTTTGAACCGCGGACCTCCCATATGGTAGACGGACGCCCTAACCACTGGGCCAAAGTCCGTTTCCCATCGTTCAACTTTTGTAGCGTTGGTTGTGTGACGTGCGGTTGTGCTTTGTCATGGAAAAGAATCGGGCCCTTTCTGCCGACCGATGCCGGCTGCAGGCGTTGCAGTTTTCGGTGCATCTTACTGATTTGCTGAGCATACTTCTCAGATGTAATGGTTTCGCTGGAATTCAGAAAGCTGTAGTGGATCAGATCGGCAGGAGACCACCAAACAGTGACCGTGACCTTTTTTTGGTGCAACTTTGACTTTGGGAAGTGCTTTGGAGCTTCTTCTTGGTCCAGTCACTGACCTGGTCTTTGCCAATTGTCATATAAAATCCACTTTTTGTAGCATGTCACAATCTGATCAAGAAATGGCTTATCGTTGTTGGGTAGAATAAGAGAAGACGATGCTTCAAAAATGACTTTTTAAAAAAATTTCGTCAGCTCATGAAGCACCCACTTATAGTTTTTCCACCTTCCGATTTGCCTCAAATGCCGAGCCACCGTAGAATGGCCACCATTCAGTTCTCGGGCAAATTCTTGTGTATTTGTAAGAGGATCAGCTTCGATGATTGCTCTCAATTGGTCGTTGTCACCTTCCAATGACCGGCCACTGCTCCTCATCTTCAAGGCTCTTGTCTCCTTTGCAAAACTTCTTGAACCCTCACTGCAGTGTACGCTCACTAGCAGTTTCTGGCCACGTGTGTTGTTGATGTTGTGAGTTGTCTCTGCTGCTTTACAGCCCATTTTGAACTCAAATAAGAAAATTGCTGGAATTTGCTTTTTGCCTAACATCATTTCCATGGTAGTTTCAGAGGCCAGGAATCCCAGATTAAGTCATCAATAAGGTGATGTTTTCTCCCGCAAACCTGTCGAATTCTGGTTCCTTGGCTCATCGCTGCTTCCCGTCGCCCAGCAGTGCCCTCGAACATCTATGTTTTTTTTTCCCTGTTTTTTTCCCTGTTTTTTCCCTGTTTTTTTTTTCAATACCCCCACTCATTTCTTCCCATGTAAAACCCGAAGTGATTGATATTTTTATTGTGTTTTATCTAAGTAATGTCTGGAACATAAGACGATTCTTTCTGTAGCCAAGCGACTTATGTGTCATAGGTCATGTTTCCATCTGATTTTTTTCCTTCCTTCTCTTTGAAAGTGTACACAGAAAATGGGGAGTTCAGGAGAGGTTGGGGAGTCGTGAGTGAAGCGTTTCCACACGTGATGGAACCAGCTGAAGAGTGGAATGCTGGCGAAGATGGGGCCTCTCTCCTGGCCCCTGCCCTGCACCCCACACCCGCAGCCCCAGACGAGCCGTTCTGGTCCCTGCTGTGTGAACACGGAGCCTTCCACACTGCTCCACACTGCCCTTCCCCATGGACCTGCGTCAGCATCACTTCCCTTCTCCCTCTCCTGCCAACCCTACCCCACCTGTAGAAACTTACCTGAAGTCATGCCTAACCCAAATGCCATCTCCAGGAAGCCCTCATGGCTCCCTCCAGTGGGGACCCACAGTGGATTTTCCCTTAGTCGCTATTTTTTTTGCACCATTCCTAAAGCATCAGTAGTCTCCGATGCCTTGAATTATCATTTGTATCCATGTCCTCTTTCTCTTATTACGTTATGAGCAGCTCGCGGTGTGTGGCTTGGGTCAGGAGAGAGTGGTCATCGATTCAAGCATGGGGCCAAGTTCAGAGGGTGGGGCCAGAGGGACACACCCAGGGGCAGGCACCCACTCTGCGGGGCCTCGAGGGGGGGGGGCGGGGAATTGCTGCCAACTGGTAATCCACATTAGCAAGCGCCAGAGCCTTTGACGGCCCTTTGGAGACAGGCAGGTGGAGGTGGGTGGACAGGCTGATGAGCCGGTCTCGGGCTGGGGAGGGAGCAGCCAGGCCAGGGGTCTGGGGTGACCTGGGGCCATCCCTGCGGGCGTCCGGTCTCAGTGGACCCTGACTGGGGCAGCTCAGGCGTAGCCGGTGGCCCCGTCCCAGGGTGTCCCTTTCGTGGTAGGAGTCCAGCCAGTGCACCTGCTGAGCCCACACCGTCTTCCCAGCCAGTAACTGAGGACAGGTGCCTCGGCTGGCCAGGCCACTGTGGCAACACCACGCCCTGGTTGGCGGGAATGACGAGGATTTCTCGCCTCCGTTTTGGAAGCTGGAAATCCAGCTCCGTGGTTTGGCCAAGCCACGCTGCTCAGAAGCGTGTGGCTCCGTCAAGTGGCATCTGTCTTCTGTCCCCTTCTCTGGCTTCTGCTCCTGCCCAGCTGTCTGTGTGTCTGTCTGGACTCTCTCCAGGATGTCTGTCACCTGGACTCCATTTGGCCTCCTCTCAACAGGCTCCTCGAAGGTCCCGTGTACAAACGAGTTCACGTCCCCGGGGCAGGAACTGGGACTTGAACACGGCTGAGCCCACCGCCGGGCACTTCCTTGGGCTGGGCGGGGCTTGGGTCTCAGCTGGGGGCCACCGTCAGTGTCCTTCCCCTCATGGCCGCTCAAGACGCACTTCTTCCCGCCGCGCCGTAACCTCAGCCCCCTTCCCAAGACCTGCTCGGAGCACAGAATTACTCCAGTTTTTATCCTTGTTGAGCTCGGGAGCATGATTTTTCTCAGGTGGTCTTAGGATTTTGTTAACCATGACTGCTAATCCACCAGTGTCCTATAGCTGCAGCTGTCTGCCGTCCTGGAGAGGAAGAGACAAGGCTGGTTTTAGTTGCTCTATGCTTCCTCCCTGCCGTTGACTCGTTCTTTCGTTCATTTGTTTTCATTCATAACAGTAGTTTACATCCAGTGTGGGGCATAGATATGAATGAGATGTGGCCCAAGAGTGTCCCTTGACCACAAGATATGGCCCCTGACTCTGCCTTGACCACAAGATGTGGCCGAAGAGTGTCCCTTGACCACAAGATGTGGCCCATGAGTGTCCCTTGACCACAAGATGAGGCCCATGAGTGTCCCTTGACCATAAGATATGGCCCCTGACTCTGCCTTGACCACAAGATGTGGCCCATGAGTGTACCTTGACCACAAGATGTGACCCATGAGTGTCCCTTGACCACAAGATGTGGCCTGACTCTGCCTTGACCACAAGATGAGGCCCAGGAATGTCCCTTGACCACAAGATGTGGCCTGTGACCATTCCTTGACCACAAGATGTGGCCTGTGACCATTCCTTGACCACAGCCCAGCAGGCTTCGGCCGTCCCTGATGGGCATTTGGCTCCCGCCTCGCTTCTCCCACAGTGTAGCGAGTCCAGGGCTGAGGCGAGGTCAAACCAGTCTGTCGGAAGCCCCTCCTGGCTCGTCACACGCCGTGAGCCCACGCCCCCAAGGCCAGGGAGGACCTCGGCGGCCCCACAACCCAAAGGGCAGACCGCGTATGTGCTCCAGGAGGAAGGGGCCGTTCCGGAACACGGTGTGTCTCGGCGAGGGCACCGTCGGCCTTGCGCTGGACGCGCCTTCCTCTTGCGGTCTGGCTGGGCCTCTGCAGGACGCGCGTGTCCCTGGCGCCACGCATCGCTGGCTTGCCCTTCCCCAGTCCTGCCGGCCGCGGGAGTCGCCCCACCGCCCAGTGCTGCCTGGAGGAGCAGGGCTGCCCCGGGCAGCGTGGCTGGCCTGGTGGCCCTGAAGGGCGGTGGCCCTTCCCCTTTAGCCCTTCCCCTCGCCAGGGAGAGCCCGCCTGCCTGGTCTTCACGTGTGGACCGAGCGCGGTGTCTTCGTTTGCTTCTGCTGTGACGAATAACTCGGGGTCCGCTCGACAACAGGAGTTTACTGGCCTGGTGCCGTGGAGGCCCGAGGTCCCACCTCAAGGCCTCAATGGACCGTGTTTTTTCTTGGAGCCGGTGGGGTGCCGGAGCCGGCTGGCCTCCGCTCTGGGGTCCTTGGCTTGCCCTCTACGTGGTCTCCTCCTGTGGCTTTCTCTGACGTGGCTTTTCCTGGCCCACTGCATCCTCTGCACCCAGATTGCGTTTGGCCCCACCTGGAAAGGGTCTTTGAAGATGCTGCCCACAGATGCCCACAGAGGCCACCCCTTGGCTGGAAATAGCATCTTCAAAGGTCCTGTCCACAAACAGGTTCCCAGGACGTGGGTTAGGGCTTGGACGTGTCTTTGTGGGGTGCACGGTTTGATCCCCAACACACGGAAAGCGGCTTTCCTGGACACGCACGGGCCAGGGGCTTGAAGCAGAAGCCGTCTTTACCACCACGCGGCCCGCTGGTTGAGGGCCACCAGGGGACCAAGTGCTGCGTCGGGTGCGGCGCCACGTACTGCAAATGGCCAGTGAGGACCTGCCCACGTGGTGCGTACCCTCCGACCAGGGAGACGGTCACTCAACACAACAGGATATGATGGTAACTAGCAAGAAGAGTTACTAAGAAATGGGGCCAGGTGCTAAGAGGGAAAAGGTAGGGGACCGTGGACTCTCGCGTCCCCCGAGTCCTCACGTAAGAGGTGACGCCGTCTAAACGGGGTCGTGGGGGAAGAGCGGGGGCTGTGGTGAGAAGAACTGGGAAGAGCGATGCAGGCAGAGGGCAGGCACGCGGGGAGGACGCGCAGGTGATGAGCGAGGCTCCGTGTGGGTGACCTGAGGGGGTGACCATCCTGAGGTGAAGCCAGACCAGTGGACAGAAAGGCCAGTGGGCCGACGTGATGCCTTTGGACTTGGAGTGGGCTGGAAAGCCATAGAATGGTGTTGGAATGTCCCCTGGCAGCTCTCCGGAGGGCATGTTTGTGGGGGGCTGGTGGGGTATTTCCTGTTTGCTTCTCCAGGTTCACTGCCCACCCCTTGCTGGCCTCAGTGATCTGCAGACTTACCTGAACGCTGACTTCCAGGTGGATTGCACCGCCGGGAAGCGGACGACTGGAGGAGGAAAGAGAATGCAGGGTGTTTTGCCCTGTCTTCTCCTGGGCAGCAGTTTGGTGGTTGCAGAATTCTAAGTCCATATCTGGGGGCTGCCTCTGTGCCCCAGGTCTGCACAATCACAGATGCCGTGAAAAAAGAATGTGGGGGAGTGGATGTGGCTCAAGCAGTTGGGTGCCTGCCTCCCATATGGGAAATCCCAGGTTTGGTTTGTGGAGCCTCCTAAAGAAGATGCAATGAGCTGATGCCACAAACAGGCACAATGAGCACAGACAATGAGCAGACAGATGAGGGAACCATCTGGGGGGAGGGGAAGAATTTTGGGAGCAGAGCACTAAGGATGGCTGTGAGTGGAGCACATCACCAGGAATTTGGAGGAAGTAAAGAGAGATCCTCTGCTATTGAAAGGGTTCATACATTCTGGGAAGGTGAGACCTCGTCTTCTTGTGGCAAAAATGGGACAAGGTGGCCATGACAGGAGCAAACAATTGCTAGGATTTGGTGACCTTAGCTGTGATGTGGGCGAAAGTCCTCTTCTCCACGCTCCCGGGAGGTCCCTAACCAGGCTGAGGACATGTGCCCATGCTCTGGGTGTGAGCACACCAGCTGCTGGTCTCAAAGCCCTTGCTCCTGAGATCCCCAACGAACCTGGCTCCCTGGGCTAAGACATTCTCGCTGTATGTGGAGCAGTGACGCCACCCCAAGATGGCGACTTTCTGTTTGAAGTTGGTGGTTCCAGCGTTTTGGGTCCTGGGACTCGAATCCCAAACACTGCCGTTCAGGTGATTGGAGATACCAGGAAGTGTTTGGGAAGGCAGCAGCAACCTGTATGACATGCCATCTTTATTTTTCTTTTCTGCCAACATATTCTTTCAGTAGTGGTCAAAGAAGAGGGAAGGGCCACGCCTTCCATTTAATCTAACACCATTAAGTCCTTTCCCTGAAGGTTTTGCATTTAAATACCTTACTTGTAAGAATGTTGTCATGCTATATGTATCTATGTACAATTTCACTTTTAAATGAAAAAAAAAGTCCTTAAAAATCTTCTGCGGGAAGCGGACTTGGCCCAATGGATAGGGCGTCCACCTACCACATGGGAGGTCCACGGTTCAAACCCCGGGCCTCCTTGACCCGTGTGGAGCTGGCCCATGCGCAGTGCTGATGCACGCAAGGAGTGCTGTGCCACGCAGGGGTATCCCTCATGCAGGGGAGCCCCACGTGCAAGGAGTGCACCCCATAAGGAGAGCCGCCCAGCGCGAAAGAAAGTTCAGCCTGCCCAGGAATGGCGCCATACACAGATAGCTGACACAAGATGACGCAACAAAAAGAAACACAGATTCCCATGCTGCTGCCAACAACAGAAGTGGACAAATGAAGAACATGCAGCAAATGGACACAGAACAGACAACTGGGGGAGGCAGGGGGAGAAATAAAAGAAAATCTACTGCAACACAATACTTTATCAGAAACTATAGACAATGGTATTATTTGTAAAAATCACAGTGATATTTATTAGAAATGTTTCTTATGAGGGTGTTTACATTCTATATTAAGAATTAAAATTGACCTAAAGGGAAAAAGTCTCCAGCACATCTGGCCCAGGGTTGGTAATGAATTCCTGCTATTGCTAGCCCTGGGGTGCTGCACCATCTCTAGTTGGTTTCTCTTTTTAAAAATTGTTTTTATTAAATTGCCTTTTTTTAAAAAGAGACATAGATCACAAAAAACGTCACATTGAAAAATATAAGAGGCTTCCACACATCCCACACCCTTTGCCCCATTCCTCCCACATCAACAACCTCTTCCATCATCGTGGCACATTCATTGTATTTGGTGAATACATTTTGGAGCACTGCTACACCACGTGGATAATAGTTTACATTGTAGTTCACACTCTCCCCCAGTCCATTCAGTGGGTTATGGCAAGATATATCATGTCCAGCATCTGTCTCTGCAATATCACTTAGGACAACTCCAAGTCCCAAAAATGCCCCCACGTCTCATTTCTTCTTCCCTCTCCCTGCCCTCAGCAGCTACCGTGGCCACTTTCTCCACACCAATGCTAGTTTCTTCCATCACTAGTCACAATAGTTCATGAATAGAATATCAGTAAGTCCACTCTAATCCACACTCTATTCCTCCATCCTGTGGACCCTGGGATGGTGATGTCCACTCCACCTCTATATCGAGAGGGGGCTTGGATTCCTCATGGATAATGGATGCGATTCTCCTGCTTACAGTTGTAGGCACTCTTGGCTCCCTGGTGTGGTGGTTGACCTTCTTCACCTCCTTGTTAGCCGATCTGTGGCTTCTCTTAATTCTGCCCCTTCTTTCGATGGTCTTCGGTCACCCCTTTTGGATGCCAGATGTTCCCTGCTGAGCCCCTCATCTTCCAGGGGCAGGAGTGGAAGAAGGGGATGGAGTCCGAGGCCGTTGGCAATAGCCAGGCCAGAGAGTTGGCAGCTCGGTCTAGGGAAGTGGCTGGAGGGAAAAGGAGAGCGGCGGGGTGTGCGATGTGTTTTGAAGGTTGACGCGCGGTGAGTTGGGTGAGGACTTGGATCACCAGCACAGGGGGCTGTCTCTCTAGCTCCGGAAGTGGGAATTGGGGGTTTTCGTTTCATTTCCTGACCTCGCCAAAACTTGTCTTCCTCTTATGCTGGGTCCTACCACGTCACACCTTGTCACACCTGTCGCCGCAGCTCCACACTCCTGAGCTTAGTGCCATGGTTTCCTAAAAGTCCTTGGTTATGATGCAGCTTTTGAACTGCGATCGTCTTACTTGTGCTCTTCAAGTTGCTTTGAATTGATCTCAGTGTTTAAAAACGGGAACGGTGAAAGGATTTGTGTGTCTTAAGTTTTGCGTCAGGTTTGTGTGGCATAAGTCAGAACCCGCCGTCTCGCGGTGTTTTTCTCGCACGTTTTAAAACCTCAGCTCGCAGAAATTGGTTTCTTCCAGTAATTTCCGTCATCGTATTTGAAGTAGTCCGCTGGGTCTGAGTGTGCGATTGTGTCTTGGAGCTGGGGGAGGGCAGAGCCCCTCCCTGCCTTGCTTGTTAGGGCTGCACCTGGCGCGTGGCAGAGCCTCGTAAACATTTGTGGACCAAATGTGTAAGCGAGCTGGCCGCTGTCTTCGTCATGACAAACACCACACAAGGGTCTGGCTTCAAGAGCGGGATTTACTGTCTCGTGCTTTTGGAGGCCAGAAGCCCTGCGTCCGGTGTGGGCCATCGCGTCCTCCTGGCCATGGCGAGCTCGTTCCTGTGTCCGTTCCTCCAGCTTCTGCCCACTTTGGGCTCCTTCTGGCTGCTTCCAGCTCCTGCTTTAGAAGGGTCCCGGGTGCTTGGATTCAGGCTCGCGCGGTGCAGTGCGGCCTCCTCTGGCTGGGACCTGCGCAGCTCCTGCTCCCCCCTGGACCGGCCTTAACTCAGAGCACCACCAGGGTCCTGCCACAAACGGCTCCCACCCACGGCCACGGACAGAGCCGGGTGCTGGCCTCTCTGTCCCCGCAGCCACGCAGCGTCCCCTGACGGACCCCGAGCTACCATTTCCTGACGAGCTCTTGTTCCATCCACATGCCACGGTGACGCTGTCTTGAGGCAGTGCTGGCGGGAGGGCCAGGGGGAGAGCTATGATGGCGACTGTGTTTATAGCGATGGCTGCCTCTCAGCACATGGTAACGCGCGTCCCCGCATCAGCAGGAGCGTCTTCTGGGCAGAGAAGAGCCGAGCGCCCTGAGTGGACCTCGGTACGTTGGTTAAGCAAGGCCAACTTTCTTTTGGTTCCCCATAAGTAGGTTACTTTTATTTATTTATTTTAAATATATTTTTTATTTATTTTTAAAGGATACTTAGCTTAAGTACGTAACATTAAAAAAAAAGAGGGAAGCAGACTTGGCCCAGTGGTTAGGGCGTCCGCCTACCATATGGGAGGTCCATGGTTCAAACCCCGGGCCTCCTTGACCCGTGTGGAGCTGGCCCATGCGCAGTGCTGATGCGCGCAAGGAGTGCCTCGCCACGCAGGGGTGTCCCCTGTGTAGGGGAGCCCCACGCGCAGGGAGTGCGCCCCGTAAGGAGAGCCGCCCAGCACAAAATAAAGTGCAGCCTGCCCAGGAATGGCGCTGCACACATGGAGAGCTGACACAGCAAGATGACGCAACAAAAAGAAACACAGATTCCTGGTGCCACTGCTAAGGATAGAAGCAGTCACAGAAGAACACACAGCAAATGGACACAGAGAGCAGACAACTGGGTGGGGAGGCGAGAAATAAATGAAAAACAAATCTTTAAAAAAAACCCAGAGATTTCCATATGCCCCGCTCCCCACACTGCCCACTTTTCCCCACATTCACAACTTCTTTCATTAGTGTGTATATTCATGGCAATTGATGAACACATTTGGAGCACTGCTGCTAAGCATGGATGATAGTTTACGTTGTAGTTTACACGCTCTCCCACTCCCTTCCGTACACTATGACCGTGTATATAATGACCCGTATTTGTCATTGCAATGTCACCCAGGACATTGAAATTGCCCCCCTATTACCCTCTTTGTCCCCTCCCTGACGTCAGCACCACCAAGGGCCACTGTCTCCACATCAATGATATGATTTCCTCCATTGCTAGAACCACAAGTCTAAAGTAGCAAACCAGTAAGTCCACTCTAGTCCATATTTTATTCCCCAATCCTGCGGATTCTGGGATTGTGGCAAAGCAGACTTCTAAAAAATCATTTGGTGGGCTCTTGCAGTGTGACGGTCATATACTTTATTTTTTTAAAAGATTATTTATTTCTGCCCCCCTCCTCCTGGTCTGGGCTCTCTGTCTGCTCTCTGTGTCTATTGGTTGTGCACTCTCTGTGTCTGCTCGTCTTTTATTTTTTAGGAGGCACTGGGAACCGAACCCGTGACCTCTCGTGTGGTAGGCGGGCGCCCAAATGCTTGAGCCACATCCACTTCCCTGTTGACATACTTTTTCATGAAAAAGTGACAGTGCTGTCCTCAAGTTCCGGGCGTTGAGGCTTGCTGGGAAAGTATGCCAGAGGATGAACTTAGCTTCTGCTGGCACCTGGCAACGTTTGGTCCAAATGCCTGCTGCTCAGTGAGGACACCTGAGAAGCACGGGGGACACCCAGGCCTGTGTTTCATTTCCCGTCTCGCCCTTGAAATAACGCCCTCATCCTCCAGCTGCCCCGCGGGCCCTCCCAGCCCCTGCACGCCTGCCTGATGGGCTGCAGGGCTGCGGCCTCGGGAACATTGTGCCCTGTTCTCACTCTGGCTCTGATGACCCTTTACGGTCTTGAAAGCACACTGGGTAAGGTGGGGTAGACTGGCAGCAGAAGGCCTGGCCACTGCGAGCACTCAGCCTGGTTTCTGGACATACTGTCCCCTTCGGTGGCACCTCCAGCGCCAGGCTCTTGTAGAGCCAGTCGAGGCGCTCGGACGCACAGCGCAGAGCTCAGAAGCAGAGCAGGCCCCGCCGGCCAGCCCTCCTCTAATCAACTCCGCTCTTAGAAATCCTGGTTTTTCCTGCTCTCGCTCACGAGCGTTTCAGGGCAAGCCTTGCCCTCCGCGGGAGATGGCTCTGTGTCACAAAACAGCCGTTTTCATAATCGGCGTCTGGCTGGGCACCTCGGGCAGCCGTTGTTTGTCCCTGAGGGTTCATTGTCATGAAAGAAACCTTTAAAACGAGATGAAACATGTTCTGGAAATTTTTTTTTCCTGAACCGGTGACTTGCTTTCTTTTATGTAAGATCACGGGGGGGAAATGTCAAAGCAAAAGTAGCAGCTCACGGTGGTAATCATGATGTAGGGCCTGGACAAAGGGGTGGCGCGAGCCTGTAAGCTGTGTCACGGTCATTGCTGCTAATTCCCAGAATCCCCTCTGGTATAAGGGTGGTCATTATTGTTGTGTGCTAGGGAACCGTGGGCCCTGCCCAAATTACACGCCAGAATAGAGAACAAGGTTGCTTGTGGCTAAAGCCCTTCTGCAGCCCGTCTAACTTCCATGCTGTATACACGTGTGTGGGCACACGTGCTGCACGAGGGACCAGGCTTCTTCATTTTGGAGGACTTTCAGATGCATTACTTAGTGTTTTTCATTTATTTCTATTTGTTATCTAAAATCTCTCCTTACAATGAAAAGGCGTCCAAGAGCTTTGGGAGTACAAGCACCCATTGTGCAGTTGCAAAAAACAGTGGCCAGTAACCGTCCCTTTAAAAATTCTCTACTACGTTATGTTTAAGGATAGTGAAGGGGATACAAGCAGGAGGATTTAGTTCCTTAAAAAGAACATAGATGGGGGAAGTGGACTTGGCCCAGTGGTTAGGGCATCCGCCTACCACATGGGGGGTCCGCGGTTCAAACCCCGGGCCTCCTTGACCCATGTGGAGCTGGCCCATGTGCAGTGCTGATGTGCGCAAGGAGTGCCGTGCCACGCAGGGGTGTCCCCGCGTAGGGGAGTCCCATGCGCAAGGAGTGTGCCCCGTAAGGAGAGCTGCCCAGCGTGAAAGAAAGTGCAGCCTGCCCAGGAATGGCGCCGCACACACGGAGAGCTGATGCAGCAAGATGATGCAACAAAAAGAAACAGATTCCCAGTATGTTGGAATCAGTGACTCTCCTACCGAGACGGGAAGGTGAGGCCCTGCTGCCGTGGACTCGCTGTGCCGAGGGGAGGTGTTGGTCAAGGGGCCCTCGCGGCCAGGACGGGGCTCACACTCTGCGGCTGGGTGCCCAGAGCCACGAGGAAGGGTGTCCCACGAGGAAGGGTGGCAGCGGGGACGTGTGGGGGGCCCCGGCCTGGTTCCTTTTGTTGGAACGTTTCTGTCTGAGTGTTAGCCACGTGCTCTTCCTTGGTCCCCCGTTGGTGGTGGCTGTGTCTCGTGTGTGTGTGGGTGCAGGTCTGCAGTTGCTCCCTGGGTGCTCCAGCTTGGAAAGCTCGCTCTTCCCACATGGATCCTGCACCTCCACCAGAGTGATCTTATGGATTTTAGCAGGCCCCCCACGAGGACGTGCTAAGTCCTGAGTCCTGAGCCCATGTCGTGTGGACGTGAGACCGTCGGTAAATGGGATATTTGGAGGTGCTATTTATTCGTTAAGGTGAGGCCTTCGCCTGCTAGGGCCAGGGTCCTTTAAAGAAGAGGAAATTTGGACACAGGAGGACTTGGAGGGGAGAGACTGCCACGTGGAGGCAGAGCCCGATGAACAGGCCACCAGTAAACCCCCCAGAGTGCTGGGACCCCTGAGAGGCCTGAGCCTGAACGGTGGACCTCTGGCTTCCCCAACTGCACAGCCGTAAATCCCTGTTGTTCAACCAGCTCATCTGTGCCGTGCGTTATATATATAGCAGCTCTGGCAAACTAAGGCAAACACAGAGAGCCCCAGGGACGGAATCATAAAAGGCGAAACCGTCGTGAAAATTGCTGTTTAAAATCCACACCTGTGTCTCCCCTACTTCTGTTTTTTTTTTTTCTGGAAGGGCAGAAGTCCGTAGGGGAGTGTTTCTAAAGTTGGCGTTGCCCTCGTTTTCTTTCATTTTGGCACTTACTCAGGAAGTAAGGTGGCTGTAATTGTACTCTCCTTGGAATTGTTCGGTGCTGTTCGCCTTGTCAGGGGCCCTGGGCCTCTGCACCTGGCCACTAGGAATGTTCTCGGGGACAGCCAGAGGAACAAAACGCAGCTCTTCCACGCAAAAGAGAGTTAGCCTAATGCTACCTCTAGTCTCACCACCAAGGTTTATCCCTGGGTGTGGCTGTGTGATAGATTCCCACCTGCCACTTGAATATTCTGAGTCTGTTGAAATGACCAGGCAAAGCGTCTCTTACTGCACTAGCTTGGGCAGCTGACGTCTCCCTCTGGTAAAGCCTTACACAGGATGAAAGTGGACGAGATGAATGCAAACATTCCTTCCAGCTCTGAAGTTCTGCCATTCAGATTCTTGCTTCTGTGTGTTCAGATTCAGCTTCTTCCAATTAGCTGTTGAGCCACTTATGTATATTTCCATTTTCACTTCTACCGACACATTGGAAGCCACCTAGCATGTGCCAGTCCCTGGGGTACAGAGAAGGGAGACGTGGAATTTGCAGTCAAGGGTCAGTCCTGTGGAGGACATGAGGACAAAACAGGCGTTTTGTTCTAGTTTCCTAGGCCGCTCAAAGCAGCACCCTGCAATGGTTCGGCTTACGCAATGGGAATTTACTCACAGTTTTGAGGCCGAGAAAATGTCCAAATCAAGGCATCATCAAGGCAATGCTTTTTTCCTGAAGACCAGCTGCTGGCGACCCCGGCGCCTCTGCCACATGGCAAGGCACATGGCGGCATCTGCTGGGCTCTCCTTCTCTTCCGGGTATCCCTGAGTTCAGCTTCTGGCTTCTGTGGTTTTCTCTCTCCTCTGCATTCCTTCTGTTTACAAAGGACTCAAGTAATAGGATTAGCTCCCATTCTGAACGAAGCGGGTGACATCTTAACTGACTAGTCTGATCATAAGATCTTATTTACAATGGGATCTTCTGATGAGACTACTCAACTTTAAGAGCACGCTTTTCTGAGGTTATCTGCAGCCCAAACCACCACACTTGACCCCCAAAAGACCTGTTCTTTCCACATGCAAATTACGTTCAATCCAACACAATATCCCCAAAGGCTTAAGTCATTTTAGATACAATGCTTAGTACAAAGTCTCATCAAAATTGGTTACAGGTGCGGTCTGTCCTGGAGCACAGTTCCCCGAGATCTGTGGACCTGTGAAACCCGGAGGACAAGTTAGGTGCTTCTGATACACAGAGGAGGGACAGACCTATTTTAAACAGTCCCATTCCCTGGGGGAGAAATTGGAAGGAAACCAGGGGCCTTGGGCCCCAAACCCTGCCGGGTACACTCCATTCTCGTTCAAGGTCCGAGGGTCATCTCTAGAACGGCGTCTGTCCCCTAGGCCCGATGGAGCGGCAGCCCCTGCCCTGCCCATTGCCTGTCCCCGAGCCCTGGGTTGCAGGGTCCATCCTCTTCTAGCCTGGGGGATGGGTAGACTGTCTGCAATCCCTGGGGGACAAGGCTCCACCTCTGAGAAAACTGGGGTGGCGGCCAGCCTCTCTGCCACCCCGGTGAATGCTCCACCCTCTCTGAAGCGTGGGGCGCAGCGCTCTTCCTGAACACTGGGTGGACGGCCCACCTCTCCAAGGACCAGGGCGCACCCAGCTGTTCCCCACGCACGCGTGGGCCTGCTCTCTCGGCCTGAGAAGGTGCCTTGGGTCCAGACCTCCTGGAAGACAGGACAGGAGGTTGCTGGAGCGGCTGTCACTGCCTGCCTGTGCCAGGCCAGGGGCGGCGACAGGGGCTCTTTGCGTTGTTTATGTCAGGTGAGCCTCATGGACGCCCGCTTGGGTGAGGTTAGCATCAGTTTGCAATGAAGACGTTGAGATTTGGGAAAGCCAGGCAACTTCCAGTGATGTGGGCTGTGGGTGGGGGGCTCTTTGTCTCTTTGGAGATAACCTTAACCTAAGCTGTCTGTCCTGACTCGTGGGTGTGGGATGATGAGAGGCTGCAGCCTGGCTCTTGGTAACCACGGCAACGACTCCAGTCCCAGGAAACAGTTTATCAATGCAAATTCTATAAACTTTAAATATTCAGGGGAAATGCAAACCAAATGTGCTAAAAGCTTATCTAGAATATATGAAGTCCATGCTAAAAGCTTACCTAGGATGTGGAAGATAGATGCTAATTCAAGCCTATTGAGAACTGATACAAAAGCACCATTTGGCCTTTCCTCTCTGTATAAAAAGAACTCAAAAGTCTTGTTCGGGGCTCGGGTTTGAAACAGAAAGCTCCCGAGTCCCGCCGGCCGTCAATAAACCATTTTTCCTTCTCAAAATCATTCCTGAGTCCTGGCCTTTCTATACACAAATAATTGAACCTCTCTCAACTGCTACACCACCAGAAAGATGAGTCGTGATTAAAAGAATAAAATTTGAACGTGTGAGACCAAACCTCTAACTTCTTTCTCCATGCAAAGTTGTTTCTCTTGAGAGACAAAGAGGAGGGAGGGAAGCAGAGAGGAGGGCAGAGAGGCAGAGTGGCGCTGCTTGCCTGGGAGTCACCTGGAGGTGGCGGCTCCCTGCAGGTTTCAGGGGAGGTGACACGAGCAGACGGAGCGGCCGAGGGGCAGACATTGGACCTGGTCGGACGTCCCGTCCTGCTGAGGCCTGCTGACTCGGTCCTGGCGGGGCGAGCGCCGGTGGCCCTTGGAGCCAGGCAGATCGTGTCTTCTGTCCCCACTCGCCATGAGCTTTCTTGGGGTCTTGGGCCTCAGTTTCTTTGCAAAGTTGTGAGGATTTAAAAAAAAAAAAAATCCAACCATTTTTGGCAAATCCAATAACTGAAAATCTGGATTTTGATCCTCAGGATAAGCTCCCAGGGGGCGATTCATTCTTGGAAGGATGCACAGCAGGAGTCCACAAAATAGCCAGCTCTGCTAGTGCACACAAAGTGTGGTTCAAAAGGCAGAAATTCAGCTGCCAGCTGCCTTTATACAAACTCACTGGCTGCGTACCCTCCACGGACAGATAAAAGCTGATGAGTTGTTTCTGTTCCCTGCTGAGAGGGGAAAAAAAAAAGAGAGGAAAAAAGTAATATCCACTGGTAATATTTATCTATTTTTAAATTTTTTATTTTTTTAAAAGATCTAATTTATTTCTCTCCCTGTCCCCCCTGTTGTCTGCTCTCTGTGTCCATTTGCTGTGTGTTCTTCTGCGCCTGCTTGCATTATCTGGTGGCCCCGGGAAACTGCGTCTCTTTTTCGTGGCGTCATCTTGCTGCGTCAGCTCTCCATGTGTGGTGCCACTCCTGGGCGGGCTGCGTTTTTTTCACACAGGGCGGCTCTCCTTGTGGGGTGTGCTCCTTGCACATGGGGCTCCCCTGCGTGGCACAGGGCAGTCCTTGCACACGGCAGCGCTGCCCGTGGGCCAGCTCACCACATGGGTCAGGAGGCCCCAGGGATCGAACCCTGGACCCTCCATATGGTAGACGGCCACTCTGTCAGTTGAGCCATGTCCACTTCCCGTCTTTATTGAGCAAAGGTACAATAAGTAAAGTCCCTGCCCTGCTGAGCCTTTTGCTGTTTAATCCTCCGAAGAACGCTGTAAGGTAGAAGTGATTGTCATCCCCCATATGCAGGCGATGCCGAAGCCTCACGGGGCAGCAGCGGTGGAGCTGGGATGAAACCCTGAGCTGAGCCTTGAATTTCAGTGCATCCTGCCTCCCGGTAGCAGAGGGCTCAGCAGAGCAGGAAGCCAGCAGCTCTGACCAGTAGCAGTATGGTTATTGTTATTGTAGCTGTCGTTGTTGTTGGCAGGCGGGAGACCGAGAACTGAGCGGGGCTGACTGTTGGCCAAGGTGAGAGCTTTTGGCTGTCCTCCACTGTGACAGGCCTTGAGGGCCGGGGGTCTCCCGTTCCGGGGCCCACCGAGCCCAGGCTCCTCCTGGACCTGAACTCAAGCAAGACGGAGTCTTCTCTTTATTTCAGGGCGTGTTCCTTGGGGGTCTTTGGACCTGACATCCCCTTCCCGTATATCCCCCAACCACTGGACTTGCGTAGGCATCTAGCAAGGGAGTGGAAGGCATGTGTTTATTTAAAAGGTGCTGAAATCATTGGAGAGAGCCAGAGAGTTGAACCCCACAAGATGTCTGAATCGCATGCCTGGGTTGGGAATGTTTAAGAACTTGTTTTTCAAATCCCCCAAACCAGTGCTGCTTTCGCTGCAGCGTGTGTCCTGAATCTGCGGAGGAAAATCACATTTTGTTGTCTCTCCTTCTCTCAAGGGCCCCTGGGCCAGGAAATGGCATCCAGTTCTCATCCCCGGGTAGAATTTCTCTGTCTTTAAGTGGTGTATTTGTCTAACAAGGGGGTGCCAAAGCAAAGAACTCTGTGGGCTTTTCCGAAGGGTATTTATTTGGGGTAAAAGCTCACCGTTACAAGGCCCTGAAGAGTCCGACTCAGGGTTGTCTTCTCACCGACTCTCTCGGCCGCAGCTGGCGCACGGCTTCTCTCTCAGGGCTTCCTCTCTCTCTCCCGGCACAGGGCTTGTTTCCTTCCGGCTTTCTAGATCCCTCTCGGCTCTCTTCCCAAGGTCTGGCTGTGTGCCATCAGGCAAGGGTCTTTTCTCTCGCAGGGGTTCCAGGATCAAAAACGACAGAGCTCTCTTTCCCCCCGTGTGTCATCTTGAGTGAGTGTCCATCTCTGTCGGCCCACCAGGTGGGCAGGACTCAACCTGAGTCACCCCGTACTGACGCAACCCCGTCAGAAGCCCTACGTCGATTTCATCAAGTAAACTCTTTTTTTTTTTTAAGATTTATTTTTATTTATTTAATTCCCCTCCCCTCCCCCGGTTGTCTGTTTTCTGTGTCTTTTTGCTGCGTCTTGTTTCTTTGTCCGCTTCTGTTGTCGTCAGTGGCACGGGAAGTGTGGGCGGCGCCATTCCTCGGCAGGCTGCTCCCTCCTTCGCGCTGGGCGGCTCTCCTTATGGGTGCACTCCTTGCGCGTGGGGCTCCCCTACGCGGGGGACACCCCTGCGTGGCAGGGCACTCCTTGCGCGCATCAGCACTGCACATGGGCCAGCTCCACACGGGTCAGGAGGCCCAGGGTTTGAACCACGGACCTCCCATGTGGTAGACGGACGCCCTAACCACTGGGCCAAAGTCCGTTTCCCTCATCAAGTAAACTTCATCAGAGGCCCCTCCCTGCATTTAATGCAATCAAAGGGTGTCACACCCGGAGGAACAGATGAGTTTACAGGCGCCATCGTTCTCCTTTTGGGATTCAGAAAACAATCTCAGATTGCCAGGTTCCTCGGCTGCTTAAAGCAAACCCCGTGGAAGGGGGCGGGTTCAAGCAATGGGAATTTATTTGCTCGTGGTTTTGAGGCTGGGAAAATGTCCGAATGGCCGGGTGGTGTGATTTTCCCGAAGACGGGCTGCCTGTGGACCCGGGCCCCTCCGTCACGTGGCAGCGCATGTGGAGGCGTCTGCGGGTCTTTCGCGGCTCTCCCTGGCTTCACCGATGTTCAGCTTCTTGCATCCGTGGCTCTCTCTTTCTCTGCCTGAATTCCGTTCTCTAACAGTGGACTCCAGTTAGAGGATTAAGACCCGTCCTGAATGGCCACCCCGCAACTAAGTGGCCTTGTCAAGTGGCCCTCCCGACAACGGGCCCCACCCACAGGGACGAGCCACTTCAAGCATCTGCTTTTCTGGGGTCCATACAGCTTCAGACCACCCCATGCAGGAGGGCAGGCTGTCCACAGACTGAGCACACCTGTTTTTTTTTTAATCATTAATTTTTTTCTATGATCTCATTTTACTTTTTGAAAGATACTTAGATTATACAAATGTTACATAAAAAATATAGGGGGTCCTCATAGGCCTCTCTCCCCACACCTCCCACATTTTCCCACATTAACAACATCCTCCGTTAGTGAGGCACATTCATAGCAATTGATGAACACATTTGGAACATTGCCACTAAACATGGATCATAGTCTACACTTTCTCCTACCCAATTCTGTAGGTATGGCAAGATATACAATGGCCTGTATCTGTCGTTGCAGTATCATTCAGGACAATTCCCAAGTCCTCAAAGTGCCCCCGTATTATACCTGTTTTCCCCTCTCCCTGCCTTCAGATCCTCTGGTGGCCACTGCCTCTACATTAGTGATATACGTTCTTCCACTGCTAGAATCACAAGGTCTGTGGTAGAATACCAGTGAGTTCACTCTGGTCCATAGTTCATTCCCCAGTCCCGAGGAGTCTGGGATGGTGATGTCCACTCCACCTCTAATCGAGAGGGGACGTATTTTCCATACGGCTGATGGCTGGGACTCTCTTGCTTGCAACTATAGACTCTCTTGGCTCCTTGGTATGGTGATCATCCATCCTCACCTCCTTGTGAGTTGTCTTGGGTGAGATGACCACACCTTATCGTATGCCCCGGGATTTCATTCATGAAGTGGGCTTTGCATGTGGGCTCGGACAGCCCAGGGTGGCCCTGCCCCGTCCAGTGCCCCCTTCCGCCCAGGGTGGCAGCGCCTTGGCGTTGCTGGCACTCAGGCAACTGTCATGCCACCTACTTTATTCCCATGAATTAACCAAGTGCATTTGTTTCCGCGGCATGGAAAGAGCTGTTGCTCCCATTTTTAATGGATTTACAAGCTAACCTGGCACACTTTGCAGTTGTTCTGGCATCATGGCATTTTGTGCAAGTAAATGAACTTGTTTTCTACAGAATTGTCTGGAATTTAAAGTGTTCGTAAATTGAGGATGTAAATGGCCTATCTTGCCCAATGAACGAAAACATAGGGGAAATCTCAGAGTTGGCTCACTTTAGTTTTATTCCTGCTCTTCTCAAACAGGAATATTTAGAGTTGAAATTTTAGAAAAATATGAAAACATTTCCTACTCTTAAATTGTAATGTTAACCCGGTAGTAAAACTGGGTGTAAAACTACACCAAAGAAAATTCCCTAACCAGAAGTGCTGGGCTTTGAAATTTGCGAGAAAAAAAAAATGGGTGAAGTTTTTTTAAACACTTTTTTTTTCTTCCGGTGGCTTTCATTGAATGGTTAAAAATAGGTGGTATGATTACTCTCATTTCTTAGAAGTCTTCAATGGTGAAATCGTTTTAAAAAGCATTTTAAGGGTAGACTGTCAGCCTCGGTGAGGCTCTCCAGAGCTGGCGCTCTCTGGGGTTTGGAATGGGGAATGTGATGACTGGAGTCAGGGAAGGGGCTGGCTTAGTGTGATGAGCTGCAATGCGTTACCTGACTACGCCAGGTTCACGTGGCACATGCCCCAGCGAGGCCTTCAGTTTGCACTTCAAAGCATTGTCACAAATAGCGTTTATTCTGCCATATGACGTCCTTGTGAAGTAGACACTGCAGATACTCTCTGTTCTTGTTTTTAACACATTTAAAATTAAAGTTAATAGATCACAAAGAACGTTACATTAAAAAACATTTTAAAAAATCATAAAAAACATGAGGTTCCCTTATACCCCACTCCCCATCCCCCCACCCCATCATTTTTGTAAATTGTATTTTTTTGAAGATACATACATCACAAAAAATATATAAGAGATTCCTGTATACCCCCCACCCCCACCCCACTCCTCCCACACCAACAATCTCCCCGATCATTGTGGCACACTCATTGCATGCGGTGAACACATTTTGGAGCACTGCTGCACCATATGGATCATAGTTTACCCTGTAGATCGCACTCTCCCCCAGTCCATTCAGTGGGTTATGGCAGGATATGTGAAGTCCAGCAACTGACCCTGCAATATCTCTCTGTTCTTCTGCATGATGAATCTGTTGCTCAAAGAGGCTAAATTAGTTACTGCGGTCTCCGCGACTGGTAAGTTACAGAGCTTGGATAAGCTGTGCTCTTTCCTTTCATTCATTCATTTCATTTAACATTCATTCATTTAGCATTCCATGAGCATTTTATGATGAACCCATTTTCACCTGTTAGGTTTGCAGACATACTTTTGCAGGTACCTGTTGTTGAGAGAGTAAGCTTTTTGGAGAGCAGTTCAGCAGTGTGAGTCTAGAAAACAGTCCATCAAGTGAACAAAGAGGTGTGGGTGGTTTTTCGCGGAAGCATCGTGTAGAATGGTAGAAATCCCCGACACCCCGAGGGCCTGGCTGGTGGAAGCGTGTTTTCGGTCCGGTACAGCCAGTGGCCACTGTTAAGGCATCGTCTTGTTTGCACGGGGGACCTAGGATGGTGGGAAGTGGAGGTCAGAGAGCAGCCAGGGCACGGCGGCCCCCCTTTCCGCTCACCACCTTTGCACACCTCTTCTCCCCCGTGCGCTCTCGGCCCTGACATCCACTGCGATCTGGCCCAAGGTTGAACCGCCGGCTCTGACCTTTGGGGTGTGACCACCTCACTGCCTCCCAGCTCCCTGCTGTCTCGTCTGAACTGCTTGTCCACCTCGCTGGGACCTTCCCTGCCTCCTCGCCCCCCGCGGCGGCCCTTGGCCTGGATCCGCTGAGCGCTTTCTGCGGGAACCTGCCCTCCTGGGCGTGCGGGAGCAGGGGTGCGCGGGGATGCGCAGCGCAGGGGCGCCCCGCGGGCCTTCGTGGCTGCACCTGGATCCCCCCTGCCGGTGGGGCCAGCGCTGGGGGGACCCGGGCGGCCAAGTCAGGGGCCGGGGGTGCCCCCGAGATCTGGCTGTGATGAGGGGCTGTCCCGCCTTCACCTGCAGTACTGGGCGCTGCCCATGGCCCCGGGGACAGTACCCTGTGGGTCACCTCTTTCCCCCCTGCCTTGTGCGCAGAGCGTGCTGCCCCCTGGGCCATAGGGGTTCAAGGAGGACGTCTGAGCTAAGAGGACCTAAGTGTCAAACATCTGAGTTCCTCCGGGGCGCTTTACCTCTTGAGGAGGAGGGAGGCAGGTTTTGAGCTCCTCCTGGATACCCAGTGCCACGCTCATTTGTGCTGGGCTCCCCTGGAGCGCTGCTTTGCATACAGTGGGCATTCGTAAGTGTTTGTGGGATGCCGGATGGGACTACAGTAGCATCTCTGGAAATGAAAGGAGAGGTGACCTCGAAAGACTGCAGATGGAGAGAGCTGGGCCTGACGAGCGCATTTGCAGTGAGAGCACGCAGCCTTCCTCGTTGGCTTTATCAACTCTTGACTGAGCTGCGTGTGAATTTTCACGTTAGAATGTAATTGATTAAACTCAGAAATCAAAGGCTCATGTCAGCCACCTGGTAGGGAGTCCCCTGGCCCCTTCTCTTGGCTCAAGTGTCCCTAACAGCGCACTCTGGGGACGCGTGGCCTTGTCTGTCTCCCCTATTTGTGTCTCAGGCTCCATAAACTGCCAGGTGATTGGAAATTGGGACGGCCACAGGTGGGCCAGTGTAACTGCCGAGCTCTGCGAGGAATGGAGTCGCGGTCACTGTCCTCAGAATTCATTATTTTGATCCTTGAGGCGGCTCTTGTGCTGGTTTGCCATTTTTCAGAAGCTTCAGAGTTCACCCCACTTCGGCCCCTGCAGAGGCTTCCCGACTTCTGCCCCACCCTGGGGGCTGGCTCAGAGAAGCCAGAGCCCCCCCCCAAAGCACCACTGTGTGGGGCTCTCCATGGAAAGCCACCCTCCCACAAGCCTACATAGCGGCCAACGACGATGGGCCAAGCATTCCCTCTTTTAGTGTGTGTTTAGTCAGCCAAAGGGGTGCTGATGCAAAGGGCCAGAAATCCATTGGCTTTTAAAAAGGGTATTTATTTGGGGTAGAAGCTTATAGAGTCCAACTCAAGGTTACCTCTTCACCAAAGTCAGTTGCCACATGTTGAAGCAAGATGGTGGGCGAGCTCTGCCTGGTCTCTCCTTCCTTCTTTCTCTTAGGACTCCATGGGTCCAGCTTCTTCTGGTCTCAGCTGTAGGCTGGCTTAGGGCTTATCTCTTTTCCCGGGTCTTTAGCTGTTTGACCGTCTCCTTTCTGTCACATGGCAGGACCTAAATGACCAAGTTCTCTCCTCCTCCGTATCTTCTTGAGTGAGTGTCCATTTACATGGCGCACCCAGGGGGCGGGGACTCAACCCTGAGCCACCCTCCTGACGTGGTCGAATCAAAGCCCTTATCCTGATTTAATCAAGTAAACGTAAAACCTTTCCACTTAACACAATCAAAGGGTATCATAGCCGGAGGAACAGACCAGTTTGCAAACGTAATCAATGTCTGGTTTTGGAATTCATAAATAATATCAAACTGCTGCAGTCTGCCCAACACTTCACAGGTGAAGGAAGCTGTGTTAGTCAGGGGTCTCTAGGGCGACAGAATCACAGCAGATACCTGTCAATAGTATGAGATTTTATGAAATTTTCTCAAGTGACTGCGGGGATGCACAAATCCAAATTCTGCAGGGAGGTTTCAAACCAGGGACTCGATGAAGGTCCTTGATGAGTTTCTAGGAGACGTTGGCTGTCCAAAGATGAATTGGAAATTCTCTCTAAATGCTGAAACCACTTCCCTTTTTAAGGCATTCAGCTGATTGGCTAAAGCATCGCTCATTGCTGATAGCAATCTCTCGATTGATTATAGATGTAATCAGCCATCTGTGCAGTGAACTCCCTGGTGACTAAAGCCCATAAATGTCCTTGTATTACAGTTAGCCCAGTGTTTGCTTGACCCGTCAACTGGGCACAGCTACCTGGCCAGTTGACACATGAGCTAACCGACACAGAAGCCAGCCCCCTTTCTCGTCTCTTGAGCCCTTCCTAAGGCCAGGCCTCCCCTTATCCACTCTGGAGCCCCCTCCTTTGGAAAGCCACCCCGACCTGTCACCTCCCCGCTCAGACCTAGCAGTGGCTCTTCCTGGGGACCTGGTCCCTGCCAGGACCACCTCTCCCTGGCCTCAGCCTGCCTCGCCCACCTCCCTTTATTCCCCCGGCCACCCTGCTCTCCTCGGAGCTTTTGATGCCAGCCCTGCCACTTCCCTCCCCGACCCAGAGGCACAGCTGGTTCCAGAATCGGGGCTGATTCTGCTCTTTTGTGGAGTGGCGTGTCTATTCTGAGTCAGGCCCTGTGCTAGCCGCCGTGGCCGTGAGCTCAGCCGGGGCCCTGCTGTTGTGTGGTTGAAAGGCTAGAAGGGGAAGTGGCAGGGAATAAGTCACCCGACAGCAGGAGAGATGGGTGCTAAGAGCCATGCAGAGGGCAGAACACGTTGAGGCTGAGAGCCACCGCGCAGTTCAGATAAGCTGGCAGAGGACGGGCCTTTAGGGGGTAGGGGGCCCTGGGGGCTGAGGGAATTCCCTGGCTAGGACATTGCAGGCAGGAAGCGCGAAGTCCCGGCCTGTTCTGGGAGCAGTGGGGACGGCAGCGTGATGGGCAGGGGAGGGTGGCGGGGATGAGGGGCTGGCGGGGCAGATCTTGTGGTCTGGAGGCCAGACCAACAGTTTGGGAGTAGATTCCGAGCGAGATGGGAAGCCAGTGCAGGCGTTTAGGAGAGGAGCTGCCCTCTAGGCTCTGGAAAGGACCCCCGGCCATGGGAAAGGGCAGAGGCGGGCTGCCTGGCAGAGGTGCCATCGCTGTGCTCCCAGCAAAGATGGCGGCCATGGGCTGCGGGGGTGGGCGAGAGGCGACACGTTTGGGGCTCGGCTGCGCACGAGCTGTGGGTGTGAGGACAGAGAGGTCAAAGGCTAAGCAGGACCGCCGAGGGCTGCCGGTATTTCACGCTCCGCTTTCCATCCTGACCTTGGAGCGGTGAGAATTCGACAATTCTCTGAGGGCCCTGAGCCTCTTGTTATGACTCTGAATGAAATGGTGCTCGCCTTTGGGGACGTTCCTCAGCGAGTGTCACCTGGTGCTGAATGTGGCCCCTCTACTGGATCCCTGAGAGCTGCCGTCATCCTCCTCTACTACCTGCCATGCTTTCTCCCCTGCCCAGCACGGCGTTTGGCACACAGCGGGCGCATGTAGAGGCCTTGACTGAAATGGAGAAACTTGCCCGAGTCCTGTAGGTGGTCAGTGGCTTTGGAACCCACTCTTAGCCCCAAGGACTGCTCTTCCCTGTGCACCCACCTTCTGGTGGCTTTAGGGCGACACCGGCAGCGGGATTCCCACAACAGTGGTTTGCTCTTGCCTGCGTCCCTCCTTCTGTCTCTCTGTCTCTCTCCTTCGCTTCCTCGCTCTCCCTCTCTGCTCCGTCCTTCCTCTCCCCTCCCCCTCTGTCTCTCTTCATTGAAAACCTCCTGGTGGATGAGCTTGCTTTCATAGGTCATCACGGTGATGTATGGTTGCTCTCTTCTTCTAGGAAATCTGCTGCATACATTCTGTGCCCCATCAAGGGTGTAACCTAAAATTAGACCTCCCAACTGTGTTTGGGTTTGGGGGCACATTCATGGAAGCTTCTTATCCCCTTTGCCCTCTTCTCTGCTCATGAGCAACTACCTGCCACGAAGAGAGAGAAATCCTGCTTTCCAAAGCCTCGGCGCACGGGTCTTTCCTTCCTCTCTCTCGTCTTTCTTTAAGGGCAGGATCAACAGCCCCTTCTCGGAACAGACACCCATAATCATTGGAGGGTGTTTTATGGGGGGAATAGCTGATGGTGTGAAAGCCTTCCCAGCCATGGACCCAACCATGGACAGCTGTTAGAGAAGACCCAGAAGGCTTGAGCTCTGAGCATGGCCATGGGACTGGACAATGCCCTCGGCATGCCTCTGGGTGGCCTGGCCTTAGAAGCGCATGGGTTCTGCGGCGAGGCTCGCCTCTGATGCAGGGATGCTCTCCTGTGGTCTTGGGAAGTTTGGGGTGGAGACACTTTCCTGGGGAGCAGCCACTCATTCAGTGCCCAGCGCCAGGTTCCACCATCTTGTCTGAGCGATAGAACAGCCAACAGGTGGCATCACCCCTGTCTCCAGCCGGTGGGGGTTTGGAAGTTGTCCTTGACCAGGTTCTCTGTATCTCTTGGCTGCTTCAGCAGCTCTTATCCCACCTGAGCATCTGCTTTAATTGTCAGCCCACTTGGCCGTGGTTTGTTGGGGCTGCTGTAAAAACAACAGAAATTTCTTGTCTCCTGGTTCTGGACACTGGAAGTCTGGAATCAAGGTGCCCACAGGGCTGTACTTACTCTGAAACCTGTGGGGAGAGTCTGTCCTATGCCCCTGTCCTATCCTGGCCGTTCATGGGGTTCTGCCCTCTCTGTCCTCCATCTGTGTCCATGTTTCTTCTTCTAAGGACACCAGCTTGGTGGTGAGAGGTCACCTTGATCAAGTTCAGCCTCAGCTTGCCACATTTCTTCTGAGGGCACCAGCATGGTGGTGATAGCCCACCGTGATCTAGTTCAGCCTCAGCTTACCACGTTTCTTCTGAGGACACCAGTCATGGCAATGACATGATCATGGTGGATGAGAGCCCACCTTGATCCTGTTCAGCCTCAGCTTACCACGTTTCTTCTGAGGACACCAGTCATGGTGGTGGCACCAGTCATGGTAGATGAGGGTCCAACTTGGTCCAGTTCAGCCTCACTTAGCAAATCACATCTTCAAAGACCCTATTTCCAAATGGGATCACATTCCCAGGGCCAAGACTTCCAGATAACTTTGAGGGGGACACGGTTCAACTTGTAACACTTAGATATCAAAGCGCTAATGACCGAGGAGCTGGAAGCAAGATGCGTGCTCTCACAGGGTTTTGTGGTGCCCTCATTTGTAAATGTGGCCATTGAAGGGCCTGGCCGGGTTCTGGCTAAGCCACTGACCAGCAGAGGGACCAGGGGGTTGTGCTGTAAGATGAGTGGGTTGGACTTGATCATCTCTAAGTTCCTTCAGAGTGCCTGAGTCTTTGACCTTCTGAGGCCAGGGTCCCTGGGAGGTTGCACATGTGCTAGTTGTGTAGAGGTGTCCGTCATCTGGTAGACCCAAAGGTGGGTGCCTCGGCTATCTTGGAGGCCTCTCCCTCCCTTGACCTTTTCAGGTACCCAACTGACCCCGTCCATTCCCACCACCTCCTTGGGACCTCTGGGGGCCTTTAGCCTTGACATGGTAGTGCTAGAAAGACTCTTCCTGAGGCTCTGTGGTCTTGTCTGAACCTCTCGCTCTGGAGGGGCAAGAGGGGTATTTGTTACCATTTCCCGTTGAAAGATGGTGAACCTGGAGAACAGAAGAGGCCAGTTTCTTGACCAAAGCCACAAGGGTGGACCATACTCCACGTTTCCTGGGGTTCCTTCCAAACCCATAAGGAGCCGAAGACTGTAGGCAGCTTTTCTAAAGAGGGACAACCTTTCAGTCTACCCGTTCTCGTAAAATCTCTTGCTTCAATGCAGTTCGCTTTGTTTCATTAAGGAAATTAAAAAGGGAACAGCTTTTTAAAAACCAAAAAAATAGAAAGAGAGAAAATGTTCATCTGCATTTTTGTAGGCTCTAAGGTCCCGATTCCATTTTGTAGCCTGAATGTACGATCTCAAATCCATTTCTATCCTAATTTAAATAATGCCAGAGACAGCCAAATCAACAGTCAAGTGACAAAATGTTCACTGACCACTTGGCAGCATCTTCTTGTCTTGTTGGACACAAAAAGGCTGTTATTTCCCTACCCCGGGGTTTCCCTAGAAATAGCATAACTTAGAATTAATATCTCTGCTTTCCTTATGGCCACAGTACGTCTATGAAATGGGGTCACAGCCTTTTAGAGTGTCTTTTTAGATTTGTTTTTCTTCCCTTTTAAAATGCTGTAGGAAAAGTCTACCCGGGGAGATTGCAAGTTTATGCAAACCACCTCCCCGCAGCTCCAGAGCGTCCATCTGCGATCGCTCTCCCAGGCAGGGAAGGGATGCAGACTTCTGTTGGTGGGAGCATTTAAATAAGCTCTAATTTTGCTGTCCTGTGTGAATAGGAGAATTAAAAAAAAAATTTTTTTTAAGCAGGCTAATACTGTGTTTCCTGTTTCCATTCATTGAAGCAGCATTTATGAGGTCCCTGCCCTGGGGAAGCACTGTGGGCAAGGAATGTGGAAATCGGGCCCATTTCCTCCTTGAGCTGCTTACAGCCCAGATGGCGGGTACTGCGGCATGCAGCGCTGTAGCGCACATCAGCAGGTGGAAGGGGGGTACCGGGTGAGTGTCCCCAGATGTGCAAGGAGGAGGAGGGCTCCTGGCTTGGGGACTTCAGGGAAGGTGGTCACAGAAGCTGCGCCCGAGGGGTCCAGAGGGCTGACCAGGAGGACACAGCAGAGGAGAACGGGCTGGGAGCCGGGCTGGGTGAACCCTGTCTTCGCAGTGGGAGATCAGAGTGTGGAGCAGGCAGGCTGTGTGCCTGGCAGTGGGCGGGCAGCTGGAGGCTCGGGGTGGGGGGTCACGGCCAGCGCGGGGCTCCAGTGAGGTTCATCTGGTTCCAAGTGTGACCCTTGCCCAGCTCGTGTGCCTCCTGCTGCCCAAGGGAGGGGAGATGGTGGGACATCAGGGTGGGAGGGGCCGCTGGGGTGGAAGAAGCAGGCATCTTTTGAGAAGCGGCTCGTGGGTGGGCAGGGCGCCCCAGGGTTGCAGCCAGAGGGCGAGGGGGAGCGGGCAGGATGGGGAGCAGGCCCCGGGTGGGGTGAGGCGGGAGCTGCTGCAGGGACAGCTGGCGAGAAGTCGGGGCCCAGTGCCGACCTGCGCCGTGCGCCCAGCGCGGGGTGGCCCTCGGAGGGATCCCCGGGGCCTGAAGCTGGAGCGTCTGCGGTGGGGGGGTGTAGGTGGCTCTGAGGACCCCGGGGAAGTGCTCCCAGGGGCCGGAGCATGGGTGCCTCATGGACCGTGGGTGATTTTACAGGTGGCTGAAGCATTTAAGCATTTCTGAAAAAATAGCATTCTGTACTTTGCAATTTCAAGTAAAACACTGGCAGAAGAGAAGCCTGAATGCTTGCTATTTGTTATGAACCGCGTATTCAAGAATACATCTAATTATGACAAGCTCAACACGCACATTTCCTTATTGTAAATCTCAAAAGACAACTTGGGAACTAAATTAAAAACGCTCCACTTCTCAGTCATCATTTCTGTAGACGTGTTTGCTATGAGTCAACGTGTTATGAGTAGCTGGTGTGGGTAGAACCCTCTAATGGCCTTAGACAAGTATATGCTAATGTTTCTCTTTTCTTTTCCTTTTTAAAAGAGAGATCAGGGAACCTTAAAAGAGCATTTACTTCGGGTGAGTTCCAAGTTTGCATTATTGTTAGGAACTTTCTATAGTGAATCCCCAAAGCTGTGTTTACTGCTTCATCTTTTTGAGTATGGTATGTGTGGGGCACGCAATGCGTGTTTACTGAATGTCTTAATATGAAATTGCTTTTAGGAACAAACTATGCTTATCAGCATTATCCAGCAAATCTGCGCGAACTCCACAGATAAGTTAGCTAGCATGCTTAGTATTTAGCATATAAGACAATCTTTTTTTTTTGTCTTTATTTATTTTTTTAATATTACATTAAAAAAAATGAGGTCCCCATATACCCCCCACCCCCTCCCCCCACTCCTCCCCCCATAACAACAACCTCCTCGGTCATCATGAGACATTCATTGCATTTGGTGAATACATCTCTGAGCACCGCTGCACCTCGTGGTCAATCTTAAGCCAGTGAAGACTACCTTTGAGAAGGCACAACTAACTCGGGGCTTTCTGCTTCCTGCTCTTTTTACCTTTGCCAGCAAAAGCTGAAAGAATTCACTGCCATTTGGATCCCCAACAGGCAGGGGGTGTGTGGGTGGAGGATGTTTTGAAAATTCTTGCTCACAACAGAGAGCGACTCAGAGCCGCAGGGTGCTTCGGGAACTGGAATGGGTTTTGTTGGGAGCTGCAGAAGGCAAACGCTTCTTCTATCAGGCCAAAGACGAGAGCACGTCCGTAAGCATTTGTGGTCCTTTTATCCAAAAAGCCTACTTCTTTGTACCCAGTCCCACGCTTTCCTAGCTGGTAATGCATGTTCTCCTACCAAGCAGGTGCCTCTCCTCCTGCCATATTCTCTCTTGGAGCCAAGAACCATTAGCCAAGGGCTGGAAATCCTGAGCTGCCCTTTGTACTCAGAGGGAGAGGAAGGGGCTGCCATCTCAGTGACCATGGCGCCGCACCCTGGCCTCTCCAAGCCCTGTCCGCTGGCCTCGTGTGGCTTACGTGAGGGTAGAGGAGCTCCATCAAGCACGGGTGCACCCCCACAGCGGGGAGTAAGCCACCCCCTCCCACACCCACTCACATGAACCTTCTGAGGGCTTCCTTCTGTGCAGGTCACACACTCAGACTCACCATTTCCGTCGCCACTTCCTCTCTATCTCTTCTTTCCATCTGCCCTTCCTGTGACACAAAGCGCTTTGTGGGGGTCGAAGTCAGGCGGTGTCGCTAAGCAAAACCCATGGGTCGCCTTGTCTGCTGTTAGTAGGACACGTTAGGGAGAGGGGAGAAGAGGTGTCGGGAGGCTGGTGGAAGCCTGCCGCTGCATTCGGGGGCTTGGTGGGGTGGAGGTGGGTGGAGGGACTGCCAAGAGGCCCCTGCCGTGGAGCTGAGTAGCGAGGCAGGGTGACAGCGAGATGGCAGGTAACTTTGGGATAATGAAGCTCACGACGCTCCGACTTCGAGAATCCTTCCTTGGTTTGGAGAATGGTGATGACTGTGATGAGAAGAGTTGGAATGAATTAGGATCCATCGGGGGTCCCTCTGTCAATGTGACCTAGTATGAGAAATGGGAATAGGTGGAGGTGTTGGGGTTGTGGGAGGTCAGGGGTCACACAGAGCTCGAAAGGCTTTGGTAGTGGATCTCATGACGCAACCTCGTACCGGGTGTGGTCAGGATTACGTGGGATAAGGGGTGCAGCGGTCGTGTCACAAATGGGACCCCTCATGAGGAAAGACTCATGGGGACTCAGTTCCAGTGGGCTCGTGGCAGCCCAGGACCCCTCCGCCACATTTACAGGGGTTCTTGAGTTTGGGGATTTGCCGACTTGAGGCCGATGATCTCACGATGGTCCCTTTAGAAGATGTCAACCCAGGGAGCAGTGTCTGTGAGCGTCTTGCTCATGGATTTTAGGGTCAGAGATAGCTCTAAACTGAACCCCCTCATCTCTAACAGATGAGGAAATCCTACAGCTAGACATGGCGAGTCAGAACCAGAACCTGGTTTTCCAGGGCTCTTCCCACCAACATAGTCAACAGACCCTGTAAGGCATCCGTTCTTCTCTAATCAGGGACAAAACCCTTGTCCAAGCATTGATGAACACAATAAGGGAAAGACAAGGCAGATGAACCACCACGGGGCCCTTAGCCTAGAAAGCTCTCCTTTCCCTGATTCGTAACATGGAATAGGGACATTTGCCTTGTCGCCCAAACCTGTTTTGTGACATGCTTTGGGAACTGTAAAAAGACGCTGTGAACAGAAGTATTATTAGCCACAAAGAGCCTGGAGAAGTGAGAGGCTGGCTTGAAGAGGCAGAGGGTGAGAGCAGTGGGTGGAATTGTGGCAGAGATATTTGGATGAAGAGGACTTCCAGGAAGGACAGAAATGAGCACAGGTGGGAAGTGTGAACTGAGAATATTGAGCAGGTGCATCAGGTTGGCTGGGCTGGAGACTGTGCATCGCTTTAGCCAATATTTAGGGCCATCAAGTCCTAATCAGAGCGCCTTGAGGGATTTGGTGCAGAACAGTGAGTACAATTATAGATGTTATCACTGCACGGTTATTTCTTATTTATACAGGGTCTTTAAGGCACAACTATCTTGGCAGATAGAGCAGGGAGGCAAAAATCTTACTCATGTTACGGCTTTATTCATCCTGCCTCTTTATCACTTTATTTTACATGGACAAAAGTTAAAATAGAGCAGATTCAGATAAACCTGGTAGCATGTCCAAAGAGCAGTGCGAAAACGTCTGTTAAAGTAAACACGGGAATTTTTAAAATAGATTAAAGCCACCCCCTAGCTTTTATCGGTGTTGACTTCACGTTGAATTCCATGGCTCTTGTGCAGCGATAGCCACGCGGATTTTGGCCCCCTACTCTTAAAGTTAATTCAATTCATCTGGGTTTTTAATAGGTTTGTGGAAATGTGTTTGACACTGTCTTTTTGTTTGTGGTTAGATGCTGTATTCTGTTCTGAAAACTTAAAGAAACAGAAAATGCTGACTTCTTGCCCAGTGGTAATCCCATTTGCTCTCCGCAGTTTAAAAAGCTTGTCTGAACTTCCCCGGGGAGTCAGCGAATGCTTGTGGGTTAGAGTCACAGCTGCAGGATCCTCTGCGGTCAAGCAGATTTGGTCTGAGGGTTTAGTCTCCTGGGAACTCATTACAAGGTGGGCACGCAGCGGGGGAGACCCTGTGGTGTGCTGTGTCACACGATCCACTGGTTTTTGGCTACTTGGGTCATCCTAAGGATACAAGCAACCAGCTGCTTATAATTGTGTGTAAAATATTTCATTTGAAGAAGAAGGGGATTGTTTGCATTTTTTAACTCATAGGTCGGCAGTTGTTAGGAGACCAACAGATGGATTCATTCACTCACTCATTCAACCAGTATTTATTGAGGACGGGGCATGGCTTTGGTGCGAAGGAATTTAGCAGTGGGTCAGAACAAGTCCCTGGCGTCGTGGAGCTCACATTCTGGTGGGAGTAAGGGACAGTAAGCAAATCCCCAGACATGCTGCCATGGTGGCCGTCAGATGACTAACCCGAGATGAAAACGATGGCTTGGGAACATCAGGCTGCTTTAGATGGGCCCTAGGGGTAGGCATCTTTGAAAAGGTAGTGCCGTGCAGGGATCTCCAGGAAGCGAGGGACTGAACTTTTGGATATCTGGGGGAAGGGCATTCCCGGAAGGGGACAGCGGGTGCAGGGTCCTGAGGTGGGGTGAACTTGGCATGTTGGTGGGACAGTGAGACAGCCAGTGGGACGAGCGCATGGAGCAAGGGGAGGCTGGAGGAAGATGAGGGCAGAGGGTTGCCGGGGCTGGAGCCGACCGTGCGGAGGATATCAGAACTCGACCTAGGATAGGAAGTTGCTGTTTAGAGCACGGGACGTAGGCGGGCAACAGAGGAAATGGGAAAGTCAGAGGCTCTTCAGGATCCCAGCGGAGGGAGGAAGGCGGATGGGAAGGAGGTGGCAGCAGGAGGACTTGGAAGGATTTGCTAATGAGCGTGTGTGGGCTGTGATAATCAGGGGGAAAGCTTTGCTGGAATTCTCCCATCAGAGACTGCCACCCCCCTGCCCTCCCCACCCCGTCACCCAAGAGTGGATATGATGCCCGGCTTTTGATGAGCACGAAGAACGAGCAAAGCCTTAAATGGCTCTCGCAATTTAGAATAAAACTTTAAATTTTAAATGTGACATATTTCAGCGGAGAACAGGAGAAAGATTTTGCTTACTTTGTAGCACCTTTTTTAAACCTTTCCTTAGCAACCTTTCAAAACCACAGCAGATGTTCTCTGGTTAGAAAAATAAAGTAAATTGCAGTTTCCAGGAAGAAGAGACCTGTTGTCAAGGGCTCATTATGAACCTTTTCACTTAGTGTGGTTGGAAAGGTCTGGCTTAGTTTACAGTTTCTTCTACCTGATAGTAATCCTAAAAATAATCAGGACAGTTAATAGTGAAAAGGAGGTAGGGAACGAAAACTGGGATTTTTCTCTCCTCAGTTCTGGCATTTGAAATTTTAAATAATTTTCTGTAGTAACAATACCCAGTGATGGCTGGACTCATTTTGGATTTCCTGTTTCCTTTCCTTTTGTTCTTTTATTATTCCTTCCTTCCTCCCAGTCTCTTAGCAAATAGCCACTTCCTGTGAAAAATAGCTTGACAGACTTTATATGATTTCTAAAGTTTTCTCTGACCGTTCTGCTGTTTCTTAGGATACATTTATAAAAATGTGAAAAACTGAAATAATGTGATTGTGAAGGTGCCAACCACTTCTCCCTCTTTTTCTGAATAAATAATTATTTCAGGAACCTGTTTCTGCTCTAAATTAGCTGTGTCTTTGGATATTGTGTTTTAAGATTCTGTTTATGGCCAGTGATTAGGTATAATACATTTCATAGCACTGGAATGTGAACCTTGATACTAAAACCATGGCAGCTCTTGTGAAGTATCTATGAATGCACAGAATTATTAAAGGGTGCGCTCATGTTCTTTTCTAATGTCAGTTGTTTCATTTTGGAAGGCATCGGCAGGGCTAGAACCTGGTAGCTTGCTTCCTTCATGTGACGCTCATGGACTTAATGTTTTACTGGTCCATGGAGCCAGTGGAAGAGTATGCCACCGATTGATGATGACTCTGATTTGATCATGTGGTCGTCTCTCTTTAGTTGGCATGTACTTGGCTCAGTTCTCCTTTATTGTTAAGAACATAATGGAATCATCAGTTTTACTTCTCTTGAAGAGGAAAGAGAGTCCAGACTTTTGAGGACCAAGGGCTATGCTCTGGCCTAGAGAGGTTCTCAGGCTAGACCCAGCTTTGGACCACACTGGGGCCACCTGCTCGTTGACCACTCATGCATTTGCCCAACAGCGTTCGTTAAGAATGGTTGCCATTTATTCATTGGACATTTATTCTGCGTTGTCACAATCCATGCAATGTCACCATGGTGTCATTCTTGTGACAAAGAAAGACATTATGACTCGGAGGGGACTGACGGATGGCTCTCCTGTGCCCCCAGGAGTAACCAGCAGAGCTGGTGCTCACACGGGCAGGGGGCTGCAGAGTGGAAGGCAGAAGTCCATCTTCCTTAGGATGTGTGCACCCTAGAAGGGGGGCCCAAGGAGGCAATTGGGAAATGGCAAGCACACAACTGTGTGTAAGCAGGGACACCAAGACGGAATGCTTCACGTCAGAGCTGGAAAGTGGATAAGAGAAGGTCAGAGCTGGGTGGGATCAGCTCCTGGAGAAGATAGCTGGAGTGGAATTTCATTGACAACTATTCCGAATGAGCCTCTTCAGGGGATTTCAGAGGCTGCCTTGGTAACAGAGCTGAGGTCGTCCTTCCCACGTGTCTGGAAATCATCCCGTCTCTTCACCACCCTCCACCATGGTGACACTAAGGGGACCCCAAGTTCATCGAGCTTGCGCCTTTTGCCCTTGGCCAGCTCTCCCCAAGTGTCAGAATGCCCTTCAAGGTTCATAGCTTGTTGTGTTTACAACATCGTTTGTGTTGTTTAACAACACAGATCGCATCAGGATGCTTTGGGTTGAAGTAACGGAAAGCCGGATCCAAGTTGGCTTAAGCTCCGAGGACACTTATTGGCTTCCAAAAATTGGAGTTCATTGTTGGTTTACCCAGCAGCTCAGCAGCGTGGGCAGGGACCCGGGATACTTCTACCCATCTGCTCTGCCCCCTACACAGACAACTTCAGTAAAAGGCTGGTTCTCCTGGGGGGCAAGGGAAGGCTGCTGAAACCGGGGTCCACCTGCTTCCTCTTTCACATCTAGGGGCAGCTAGCTCCTAGATTCCCATGGCTGCTTGGAAGAGTAAGGAAGGATTTTTCCAGAAGCCTCCAGCACTCCTACCCTTGTATCTCTTTAAATGTAATTGGTCTACATCTCTGTTCCTGGAATTTACTGGCGAAGGGGTGGGATTCCCTTAGAAAATCCCATCTCTCTCTTTTTTTTTTTTCTTTTTTAAAGATTTATTTATTTATTTAATTTCCCCCCCTCCCATGGTTGTCTGTTCTTGGTGTCTATTTGCTGCGTCTTGTTTCTTTGTCCGCTTCTGTTGTCGTCAGCGGCACGGGAAGTGTGGGCGGCGCCATTCCTCGGCAGGCTGCTCTTTCTTTCGCGCTGGGCGGCTCTCCTCACGGGCGCACTCCTTGCACGTGGGGCTCCCCCACGCGGGGGACACCCTTGCGTGGCACGGCACTCCTTGCGCGCATCAGCACTGCGCATGGCCACCTCCACACGGGTCAAGGAGGCCCGGGGTTTGAACCGCGGACCTCCCATGTGGTAGACGGACGCCCTAACCACTGGGCCAAAGTCCGTTTCCCCCATCTCTCTCTTGAGCTGAGGTCAAATCCCCAAACTGCAAGGCTCCTGCAGCGTGGGGGAGGAGTCAAATGATGGCAGAATCAAAACACTGTCCAAACTACAAAGCGACAATAGTAAATCAGTCACTTGGTGTTTCCTGATGTCTTATTTTCCATCCCCCTAAGCAAGATTTTTGGGCTGATGAATAATTTGATATGCAATGCTGTAAAAATGAATTGCCTAAAGTGATTAGGAACCAGATGGTCGAGAATCCAGAAACATGAAAACACGCTCAGCCTCATTAGTAATCAGGGGAATGTAAATTAGGATTATAATGACATACTGTTTTACTCCCCGTAAATTGGCAAAAATGTTAAAAGTCTGGCAACGCCAAGTGCGGACGGCGATGTGGTGGGGGCGGGAGCACGCAGATGCGGCCGGTGGGAGGGTAAGTTGGTACCACCACTTTGGAAAACAGCTGCTGTTCCCTCCTGAAGCAGAGCCTGTGGAACCCTTGGGCTCGGCACTTCCCTTCTTAGTCGAGGTACTAGACAGGGTTTTGTCATTGCTCCAGGAGATGTGTCTGAGAATGCTCGTGACAATATTGTTCAAAATAGAAAATGGCCATGCATAGGAGAACAAGTAGACCCCTGGGATATATTCATGCAATGGAATATTGTACAGCCCTGAAAATGAATGAACTCCAGCTACGTGCAGCGTAGAAACATAGCGTTGAGCAAAATAACAACTTGCAGAAAGCCACCTACGTACAGCTGACCACATGCATGTTTATACAATTCAAAAGTAGCGCATTTAGAGAATATATTGTTGGGGTGCATCTTTAAAACTGTGTTTCAAAGCAGAGGGGGTTTCTTAGGGGAGGGGTGTTCTAGGAAGTGGGATCCAGGAAAAGCACAAACTTTTCTTCAAGGGTATTGGTAATGGGATCTAAATCTTTAATTGAGTAATAGGTTCTTTAGATTTTTTTTTTGTTGTTCTGGGGCCTCCTAACTTTCTACCTATTTCTCTCTCAATTTTTCTATCTTATTTTTAAGGGGTAGGATCACTGAGCTCTTAAGAAAATCTAACTATTACAAGAGGGCAGCAAAGCAACATGCTTGTTAAGAGGAAGCCATGCCTGATGAATCAGGTATTTTCCTCAACCATGCAGTTGGGGGAACGAGTGACTAAAATCTAATTAGACCAAGAAAAAGCCTTTGATTAAAAGCTGTATCAGGGTAAGAGGCTGTGGCTCAACTGATAGAGCAAACACTTACCATATGGAGGGTCCAGAGTTCAATCTCCAGGGCCTCCTGACCTGTGTGGTGAGCTGGATCACGTGCAGTGCTGCCACACACAAGGAGTGCCGTGCCACTCAGGGGTGTCTCCCGCATAGGGGTGTCCCACATGCAAGGAGTGCACCCTGCAAGGAGAGCTGCCCCACACGAAAAAAGCGCAACCTGCCCAGGAGTGGCGCCACTCACACGGAGAGCTGACGTAGCAAGATGATGCAACAAAAAAAAAGTAACACAGTTTCCCAGGGCTGCATGACAAGAATGCAAGCAGACACAGAAGAACACACAGCGAATGGACACAGAGGGTGGATGATGGGGAGAAGAGGAGAGAAATTAATAAAATAAATCTTTTAAAAAAACAAAACCTGTGTCAGGGGAGCAGATGTAGCTCAGGTGGTTGAGCACCTGCTTCCCATGTATGAGGTCCTGGGTTCAATTCTGGTAGGTGGGGCGGGGCTGTATCCTAAGTTGTTAGAACCCTGATGTTGAAGGTTTGGGGAGCTGTTTGGTCATGTGTGGGGAAGCAGGGATCAGAAGTTGAATTTTTCAAGAGAAGAAACAAGCGAGCCCTCTTCTGTGTGCAGACGTCTAAACTTTTTGGTTTCTGTAGGTGTCAGAGTCAATATTTGCCTCGCATCGCAGCTTTTACTGAATGAGGGGAAGAGGAACGAACAAGCTGGAGAATCCAACTTGGTTGGAGGCCACACAGAGTGTACCAGGTGGTGAGACGCTGAGCAAATAAAGTTTAATCCCAAGACCAGATTCTCTTTGACTCAGAAACGCAGCAGATGAGCTTTGGTGTAGACAGCACACACGTTAGGCAGTTTCCACCTACCCACTTACATTCTCGCCCGCACCTCGATCCTCTTGGAAAACCACCTTGCTTGTGTGGTTAGGGGCTTTTCCCTCACTTAGCCTAGGACAGGATCCCTTTATAGCAAGCTCTGTTTCCGGCGAAAGTACGGCTTCTCGTATCCGCACTTGATGCAGCCTAATTTTTCAGTCTTTCTCTAGAACCTTCCTGTGTCTCACCCGAAAGGTAAAACCCAGGCTCAGCCCTGCGTTCAGGTCACCAGCCAGCCAGAAGGGCCCCCAGTCAGCAATTACCTGTCTCAGGTCCCTCGTTAGGAAAACTGAAGGGTTGAAGGGGATGACCGCTGGGCCTTTCGGAGCCGACATTCCACGACTTTGTAAAGGGCCACACGGTGGGGGGAGCGCCCCCCTGGGGTCAGCATGAAGACTGTCACCTGCCCTCTTGCTCCCACTCTTGTCATTTGTGCTTTAGGTCACACAGGCTCTACAATCCCCTGTGAACCGGATTGCTTAGTTGTCTTGGCTCTCTTCCAAGTGCACGCCCTCAAACCATGCAAATGATGTGATATTAGCAACAGCAAGCTAGAGCTTTCCAGAGTCTTTATTCATTTGCATCTGCTGTGGAGTATTAAGTATACAATTTAGACGGTGCATGAAAAAGCCCGTTAACTTTCGGGAACCTTCTCTGCCGACAATGGATATGTTTTATATACCTCAGGCTGCTGGGGGGTGGATAGCACTGTGTTTGCACAAAGCATCCTAAACATTGGTTTCCTTAGATCCAGAATTGTTAAGTCACTCCTAGGACGGTAGAGCCATTCTTTTTTCAAAATTTAATTTTTGTTTTTTATCAAAGTAACACCTGCACATGGTTTAAAAAATCAAATTGTACTAAAAGATTTATAACCAATTCTGTCAGTTTCTTGTACTCGCCTCTCCTACTCTGACTCTGTCAAATCTTTCAGCTATTTCTGGTGTTAACCTCTATATTTCTAGGTAATAATATATGTATTTCCTTCTCTATTAGTTCATTTTAGATGTTATCTACTTACTTCCCATTCTCTTAAAATCTCCCTGCCTCATTCTCCCCTAATCCTCTCAGTGTGGTTATATCATAATTTAGGATTAAATCCATATTAAATATTTTTTTTATTATTTTGACCCTGAAATCTCAGCTTGGGGACATCCTTCTGCTCTGATCTGGGTGATTTGGGGATCTCCCTTAGTCACCCTAAGGCTTTTCTTCCCCTCTTTCCTGGCTGGATCCCCGGGCTTCCTCTTCACAGGTTTCCTGCCTCCCCTTGGCCGCACACACCCTGTGGTATCTTTAAGAAGTGATACATTTTTGAGATTTTAAACACCTGAGGATGGACTTCCTTTAATCTTACTTGATTAATTGCTGAGCTGGGTACAAAAATCTGAATTGAAAAATCCTGTTCAGCCAAAATCTTGAAGAAATTATCCCATTATGTTCTAGCTTCCAGTTTTGTTATGCAGAAGTCCAGTGCCATTTATAGTTCCAAACGTTTGACTTTGGCCTCTTAGAACTCCCCTCTCCTGTTCCAAAGCTTTTATACTTTGCGCTTTATCTCCAGTATGCTGAAATCCCAGAACGATCCAAATGAAAGCAGAAGGGTGTTCTAAGCAGAGCTAAAAGTGTCCAACGACAGTGAAAACCCACTGGAAGAAACGTGGAGAGATGAGGCGGAAGGGCTCGGTGCCTGAGAGCCGCGCGACTGCCCCTGCTGGTCTTGGGGGGCCCCGAGCCCGGGAGGGGAACAGATGCGGGGGGCCGAGAAGGGCTGTCGGTCCTACAAACACATGGGACTGAAATCCACTAGCAACCTGCATGAGCGTGGAAACGGGCTCTCCCCTCAGACCTCCCGGAAGGAGCGCAGAAGCCAAGAACCAGGCGAGCCGGGCTCGGTGCAAGCTCAGCCTGCTAAGCTGCATGTTTGAGGCCACAGAGGGGTGTGGTAATTTACAGCAGCAAATGGGAATCTAATAAACATGTTAGTTTCTGTGTGTGCAGACGCCTGCGGGACTTTGCACCCTGAGGAATGGGGATCTCTTGAGCGTACAGAGCTCAGGTCAGATCTGTCAGATTGGAGCCTGTAGCGGTTTGATATTATTGATGGATTTTAAAAAGAAATACTGGATTATGCTTGTAATCTGATCTGTATCTGGGCATGACTGAGTTAGGATTAGGGCGGGTGGATGGGGACTCACAGATAAAAGGCATGGCGAAGGACAGAGCTGAGGGGTTTTGATGTTGGAGTTTTGATGTTGGAGTTTGATGCTGAAGACTTAAGCTGGAGCCCTGGGAAGTCAGCCCACAGAGGAAAGAGAAGCCAGCCCCAAGAAGAGAGGAACCTTGAAGCTAGAGTAAAGCCAGCCCCAGGAACGTAGGAACCTAAGAAGCCTGAACCCTGGCAGCCATCGGCAGCCATCTTGCTCCAACACGTGGAAATAGACTTTGGTGAGGGAAGTAACTTATGCTTTACGGCCTGGGATCTATAAGCTCCTACTCCAAATAAATGCCCTTTATAAGAACCAGCCACTTTCTGGTATTTTGCACCAGCTCCTCTTTGGCTGACTAATACGGACCCCTATCCTTTATCTTGAGAAGCACCCCCCAAATATGAGGAGGAAAAGAAATTGAAACTCAAAGTCCATCTTCTGTGACATTAGGAGGCATACAGACCTCCCCGAAGTCATAATATATGAAATGGAAAGCAAACGAAGACCTCTGCTTCTGATTGTACGGCAGGTGCTCCAGGGAAGCCTGCCACTGCAGAGCAAGTAGACCTGTATACGACTCAATTTAGACGCACTGCTGGGCTCCCAAAAGGTAGGGGACACCTTCAGCGTCCACCCATGTCCCCAGGAAGGAGTTGGGAGCAGAGTAATAATAGTGACTGGCGGGTAAATGTCAGAGGAAGGATGTCACTGGCAGCTGATGTCAAGGAGCTGAGTCCCTGAGTTCTGGGTCAGCTCCAGGCTGGGGGAGCTGAACTTGGGGCTCCTGTGTTGAACCCAAAGGAAGCTGAAATGGTCTAAGGTCTGTTGAGCCCCCAGCTTCCGACAGGGTAGATACAAGTCCTCTGGAGGCAAGCAGCCGCAGTTTAGCCTGCAGGAGCTTCGACAGCTAAAGCTAGCTAGATCAAAGCGCAACAAGGACCAAGGACACACGATGAGTGAGAATCAGAAGAACCAGTAAACAGGTGAGGTCTCCCACTGCAATTGTCTGTAGATGAGCCATGCGTAAAAAGTCCTGTAGGATGACACCCCAAGACGAGCAAGCAGCCAGAACTGAGAGCAGATGGAGAGATGATGCATGAATCAATGAGCTGAGGAAGGTCAACACGACCGCGTGGAGTGGGGGCTGGGAAGGCAGGGCAGTGCTGGCATGACCTCGCGCTCAGGACCGAAGGCGGGCGAGGCTGTGCGTGTGAGAGCCTCTTCAGGGAATCTGAGTCCAGCTCTTCCCTCTGCCCCCCTGCAGGAGATGGGAGTGTAGACTCTGAAAAACTTAACCAGATGAGCTCTGTGCTGCAGGCACCAGACCGGAAATGGGCACAAAGAGACACCTGGACACTGAGTCATGAGCCTTCGGTCAAGCGGTGGCTGGTTCCTCTCATGTGTTGAGCTCCTCTCACCTCCTCGTTTCTTCTGCTGCATCTTGTCTGCCTCCTCCTTCCACTTTTGGGGCTCGTGGGATTCCATTGAAGTCAGACAACTAGCAACCTTAGTTTCACCTTCAGATCCCCTTCACAGCAGTATCTAGATTAACATCTTATGGAATTGCTGGGGGACGAGATGTTGGGGGGACGGGGGAACAATCTTCAGGGTTTTTCCTTATCATGCACACACACACAAATTCATTTTAATCTCACAACAATCTTAGGATGTAGGTAGCGTCATTATCCCCATTTTATTTTTTATTTTTATTTTTTCTTCTGTATTTTCTTTTAAATGTTACATTCAAAAAATATGATGTCCCCATATACCCCCACCCCACGCATGCCACCCCTCCCACATCAACAACCTCTTCCATCATCACGGCACATCCACTGCACCTGGTGAATACATTCTGGAGCACCCTGCACCACATGGACAGTGGTCCACATTGTAGTCCACACTCTCCCCCAGGCCACCCAGTGGGCCACGGCAGGACACACAACATCCAGCATCCACCCCTGCAGCACCACCCAGGACAACTCCAAATCCTGAAAATGCCCCCACACCATCTCTCTTCTTCCCTCCCCCGACCATGAGCAGGCACCGTGGCCACCCTCTCCACATCACTACTACAATTTCTTCCCTTACTAATCACAATAGTTCCCCAGCAGAACAACAGTAAGTCCACTCTAATCCGTACTCTATTCCTCCATCTTGTGGACCTGGGATGGTGATGTCCAGTCCCCTCTACATCAAGAGGGGGCTTAGGTTCCACATGATTATCCCCATTTTAAAGATAAGAAAACTGAGGCCAGAGAAGGTAAATGTCTTCCCAGGGTTACACAGCCTGGAAGGGGCAGAGCTGGGATTCAGAGCCCGCAGTCCCCAGACCCGCGGCTCTCTACCACCCATCACATGGCCTCTCATTACTAGCAACTCAGAGGCCGTCTAGACCCCTGCGAACGGTGTCTTAATATTATGGAATTGATCAGGTGGTAGAGATAGAGCTGAAGGTGAAGAGGGCAAAGCTTTGTGTTTTCTGGACATAGAGCATTTTGCTTGGGGGCACAGGGTTGCTTCCTAATGTATTTGTCAAAAGGATGTTTGCAACTTTGTACAATTAATCGAAAAAACAAGCACGTTAAATGTGTGGCCTGTAGCATCATTTGGATTCACAGGCGGAGAAACCAGTGGTCCCACGGCACCAGCTCAAACTCGAGGTGGGTCTCGGCGCGGCCGCCCCCTCAGGTGCCCTCCACGCCCGCTGTTGTCAGCTCTGCTGCCCCTGCCCCAAGCCCCGGGGCTGCCCAGCCTGCCGCCGCGCAGCCTGCGTCCACCGCGCAACCTGCGTCCACCGCGCAGCCTGCGTCCACCGCGCAGCCTGCCTCTACCGCAGGCCCCTGCGCTCCGAGAGCCCGCCGTGGGCCGCTCACCTCCCGTGCCGCCCCCTTTCTGCCCCTCCCTCACAGGCAGACCTGTGCTGTCTCTGCCCTCCCCTCCTGTCCTCGGGCCGCAGCAAGCCCGCGCCAGACTCAGCGCTCTGCAGAGCCGCGGTGGCCGGGACCTCGCTTCGCCCCTGCTGGGAAGGCCCTGACCACACCTCACGTCCCCCTTCAGCATTCGACAGCCCGAACTCCGTGCTCTTCCGGAAATTCCAGCATTTGGCAGTGGGAGCACCACGGTCTTCTGGAACTTTCCAGCATGTAGCAGTGCGGGCACCTCACTCTTATGGAACTTTCCAGCATTTGGCAGTGGGAGCATCGCGCTCTTCTGGAGCTTTCCAGCATTTGGCAGTGGGAGCACTGCGTTCTTCCGGAGCTTTCCAGCATTTAGCAGTGGGAGCACCGCGCTCTTCCGGAGCTTTCCAGCATTTGGCAGTGGGAGCACCACGCTCTTCTGGAACTTTCCAGCATTTGGCAGTGGGAGCACCGCGCTCTTCCGGAGCTTTCCAGCATTTGGCAGTGGGAGCACCACGCTCTTCTGGAGCTTTCCAGCATTTGGCAGTGGGAGCACCGCACTCTTCTGGAACTTTCTCCCTTGGCTCTTCTTCGGCTCCCTAGACCCTCCTTCTCTTCCCTAACCACTCTCCCCCTGACTTTGGCTGATTTTCTCACCAGCCCTCTCCAGTCTGCTCTTTCCCGCAGTTCTGCCATCAGCTGTGTTTGCAGTCTGCAAAAGAGGAGCCAAGGAGAGACAGACGGGTGAGGGGCAGAGAAGGGAGGAAGGCCGCGGGCACGGGGGCCGAGTGGACCGGGCAGCAAGCTCCAGCCCAAGGCAGCCCCCTCCCACCTGGCGAGCGCTTGTCTTTGGCCCGTCACGGCCTGCGTCCACGGGCTGTGTCCACGGGCTGTGACCACGGGAGCGTCCTGCACCGCAGCGGCTCACGAGCAGCCCTGCACTGCTCGCTGCGTTTCTTCTTTGTTTTTCCTTTTTCAGTATTTAAAAAATATACGTGATGTGACTTTTTCCATCCAAGTTTTACCTTTGTAGCTTAGGAATCAAATAATGGAAAGAACTGTCCCCAACTCCATCCTTGCCAGCCTGTCTCTGTTGAAGCCGAGTCCTCTTTACGGTTTTGAGGCAGTGATTTCTAATCCTCCTTCTAAGGCTTGGGTCTTTTTTGTGAGCTCTAGAGCCCTGTGCTGGGGGCAGAAAGGGCCGGTGTCCTTGCCGGACGTTTGCCCCTGGACGGTGGCTGTGATTATTGGTGAGGACAGACAGAAACTGGTTGGTGCTGGGCAGGGAGAGGACACACCTGCTGCTGGGGGTCTCCCTTTTAGTCTGTTAGCTTCTCGGCTTCGTTCCCTGTGAGTCATCTGCTCAGGGTGGAGGGGCGGTGAGGGTGGTGTAAGAGGCGGTGAGAGGGGACGTGAGAGGAAACTCGTCATCCGAGGGGTGTGAAGGCGCGAAGGCGGTGGGCCTCGGCTTGCTGGGTCCGTGTTTGTTCGGTGCGTGTGCCACGTGTCTCGTCCTTGTTGTCATTCCTCTTGGCTGGGCATTTCTAGAGGACCAGGGGGTGCTTAGTGTAGCCTCTACCGCCATGTCCCAGCAGACTCCGGGGTGCCGTGACGCTGAGCACGTCGCCCTGGCCGGTGGAGAAGGGAGCTGGGCATGCCGGCGTCTTGATCTCGCAGCACTGGGTGCCTCGACGGCATCTTGAGGGGGGACTGTGGGAAAAGGGGGTGAGAGTCTCCGTGGAGAGGGCAGGCGGAGGCTCTCCTGAGGGCTCTGTGCGGAGGATTTAGTTACGCTCATCACAGACTTGACGAAGCTCAGGCCAGGGAGGTGGGCTGACCTGCTCAAATCACAAAGCGCAGTGGTGGGGTCCCCCTGGCTCGGGCGCTGGCCTCTCGGGGCCTCCCTGCCGGGCCCCTTCCTTGGGGGCCCCCTCCAGCCGTTTTGGTCACCGGCTCTTCCCTCGGCTCGGCCACTTCCTTCCGTCAGATGCGCGTGATCGCGGGGGCCATTCAGCGTGTATGTGGGCTCCCCCAGAGATGGAGCAGGAGACACGGGCCGAGCTCGGGACACACACTCGCCCAGAGAGGAAGGAAAGCAATAACGAATCAATTGCTTATGTAGAAGTGTGTGAACTTGTTTGAACGGATCCATTGTCAGTGTTCTAATTTGTACACTCATCAGAATTTACGACTGGACGATAAACACTCTTAAAACACTCCGATCATCGTGATCGAGAGACCATCTATTTTACGTACCCCGGTTCAATATTTTTTCTCAAGCCCAGGAAGAGCATGTGCAATTAGTCTATCATTAGCATTGACAACAAAACTCAGAAGAATTCAGAAATGGAAACAAGATCCTACTATTTGGGGCGGTGAAGACGGCATGCGTGTGACTGCACGATTGGTGTGCCAGAGCCAGCCATTCAGGCGGTGCTTGGTTAACGCAAGTCTCCGTTTCTAAACACAGGTACAGTCGCCGCTGCTGTTCTAGCCAGGGCAGCAGGAGCGCGGCCCCACCTGGTTCGCTGCCACGGGCTGTGAAGCACAGATTGCTCTGAGTAGCTTCCTGGTCTCTCAGACAGGACAAAATTGGCTGTTGAGTACCGTTCTCCTCCTCTTGGTGTCATTAGCCTCCATCAACGCACACTAAAATCCCAGTTGCTGGCACCGATGTAGCCATAGAAAAGATGCTTCCTGGCAGGGCAGGTGGAAGGGGCTGCCACGGCTGGGGCCTGAGGGCGCGGGGCCGAGCAGTTTAATGCAGCCATTTCCAGACCTTTCACAGCATTCTCTGGCCATTCTCCGAGGTTTTTGACCTGATCGCAATCTTCTGCCCATCTGGGTTTCTCTCCACACCAGCATCAGTCTCAGAAATACAAGCTCTTTGAACGTGGCTCTTCATCGTTTGCCCCCTGCCCAGCTCTTCAGTGAATGCCCTGCATGCGTTTATTTCATCCATCCCTGTCGAGATTCTGGAGGCTTGATTATTATTTATTTTACTTCTCAAATTAAGCAACGGAGGTTCAAAGTGATCGCTTGCCAAGTCATGTGGCTGGGGTGGAAGCAGAGCGCAGAACCCAGGGCTCTTCTGACTCTAAGATGAGACCTGCTATGATGCCGAGGGACACTGGGGAGTCATCTCTTTCCAGCCGCTCGTTTTACAGATGAGCAGATCCAAGCTCAGCAAGGAGGGGCTGGCCCGGTCGCTAATTGGCCTTCCCATTCTGGCCCGTGCTCGTCCCGCTGTGACCCACAGCCTCTCAGTCCTCTTGGACGGTGGTTGGTCACCTACACCAGCCTTCACCAGCATTGACTCTGAATATAGAGGCAAAATGAGCAAGCGTGAAAAGAGAAATAGGGAAAATAAAGCTGGTGTGTGATATATCGAAGGGACATGGGTATATGTGGATTCTGGGGCTCTCAGATTCTTTCTGAGGGAAGGCAGAGTCTGTAAACAAGCACCCAAGCTAGCTCAGTGCCAACTGCCACTGTTGTTCCTCTCTGGGAACCAGCGAGGAATCCAGCAAGAATCCAGGGAGGAATCCAGCAAGAATCTAGCATGGAATCCAATGTAGAACCCAGTGAGGAATCTAGTATAGAATCCAGTGAGGAATCCAGTGAGGATTCCAGCCTGGAATCTAGTGAGGAATCTAGTATAGAATCCAGTGAGGGATCCAGCAAGAATCCAGGGAGGGATCCAGCAAGAATCCAGGGAGGAATCCAGCATGTAATCCAGTGTGGAATCTAGTATAGAATCCAGCAAGGAATCTAGTATAGAACCCAGTGTGGAATCTAGCAAAGAATCCAGCATGGGATCCAGTGTGGAATCCATCATGGAATCCATTGAGGAATCTAGGATAGAATCCAGTGAGGAATCTAGTATAGAATCCAGCAAGGAATCCAGTATAGAATCCAGTGAAGAATCCAGTGTGCAATCCAGTGAGGAATCTAGCAAGGAATCAGCATGGAATCTAGTGAGGAATCCAGCATGGAATCTAGCAAAGAATTTAGTGTGGAACCCAGCGAGGAATCCAGGATAGAATCCAGCATGGAATCCAGCAAGGAACCCAGTGAAGAATCCAGTGTGGAATCCAGCATGGAAACTAGCGTAGAATTAGGCCCTTTTTTCTATCCTTATGGCAGATCCCACACAATGAACAGGAGCGTCCTAACTTCTCGCTACACATTTTCAGGCAATTTTTTGAGTTACAGAGTTTCCTACTAGCCACAATTATATACATTATTTAAATATAGAAACTTATAAATATTTTGCTGATGTATAATAAATGTGCTGAAATGTGCACAAATTACAAGAGAGCAGCCCGACAAACATTCATGAAGCAGACTCGTCCCGCCAGCCCACAGGTCAAGAAAGAATATATTTATCAGCATCCCACACACCCCCTTTCCCCTCCCACCACCTCAGCCACTGGTTCCCCAGGTGGCCACTGTCCTGCCCACAGGTAGGTTGAGCTTGCCCATGTGATGTTGTGTAGTTGAGACTCGTAGTCCTGCTCCTCTGGCTCAGCGGTCTGATTCAACTATGCAGCCCAGAGCATGTTCCTCCTGCTGCATAGAGTCTGCTCTGTGAACGTGTGCTCTGGTCACTCAGTCTACCCTCGATGGACACTGGGGTTTGCAGTGCGGGCGCTAGGACTAGAGGTGCTTTGCACGCTCTTGTGCATATGCCCTTGGGGGAGGTCAGGTGCGTTGTGGACCTGACTTTGCTATCCTAAGGCAAGCTCGTCTTGAAGGTCTGGGAGCGAGTCGTCACCATTCCTGTGCACAGACTGTGGACCCGGGAGCCCAATCTTTCTGCCATAGCACGATGCCATCCTTTGCCTGGCCAATCTTATGCTGGATTTTAAATCCATGACGCTATCTCCTGGCCCATAGCCAGCAATCCCTAATTATTAACTGAAGGAATGTATTGCTGAGGGACTGGAACCCAAAATATTGGGTTACAACAAAAAACGAAAATTAAAGCTGCCTGTTTATGTCCCACGATACTACAATAATTTTGTGCAAGGACGGACAAATCAAGGAGAAAGAAAGTGTGTTGATCATATGTGTGTGTTTGTGTGAGTATGTGTGTAAAATTAAGAATTTACTACAGGAATTGGCTTCTGCGACCATGGGGCTTGGCAAGTCCAGATCCTGCGGGGCAGGCCGCAGGCTGGCAGCTGGACGGAGGTGGGTTTGAATTTCCCAGGGGAAGCCTCAACTTGGAAACTCTTGATGAGGGTGACATTGCAGTCCCCAGAAGCTGGCTGGCTGACGTAGAGATAGAAATTCTTCTGCTGAAATCCTCAGTTCTTGCTATGGGGCCTCTAACTGATTAAATGAAGAGATGCCTCTGGTTGCTGAAGGCAGACTCCTGTGTTGATTGTAGATGCAATCACCCATAGATGCAGTCAACTGACTGATGCTCTAACTCCACTGAATACCCTCACGGGAACAATCAGGCCATTGCTTGCTTAACATAAAACCTAGCCAAGTTGACACTCACAGACAGTAATGTTTGGAAGACAATGAAGCAGGAGAATCAGGGAGCTAGTCAATGGGGACCCTCTCTGGGCCTTCCTAGGGTCGTTGGTCTCTAGACATAATGAGATGCATCAAGAGAAAATGTCAGACCTGGTGAAATGCGTTCCTGTTCCATCTGTTTCAGTGCATTATCCCAACACCAGGATGTGGTGGAGGGCCTGGGTGTGATGGTCAGGCTACTGTGTCAACTCGACCAGGGAACTGTGCCCAGTTGTTTGGTCAGGCAAGCACTGGGCTAACTGTACAAGGGCATTTATGGACTTTAGTCACCATTGACTTTATTGCAGTGATAAATCACAGATAGCTGATTACAATTACATCAGTCAGGGAGATTGCCATTAGCAGTGAGTGACGCTTTATCCAATCAGTCGAATGCCTTAAAATGGGAAGTGATTCCAGCACAGAAAGAGAATTTCCCATCTCATCTTTGGACAACCAGTACTCCTAGAACTTGTCAAGAACCTTCACTGGTCTTTCATCACAGCCCCTGGTTGTGGCCTGCCTGCGGAACCAGGACTTGTGCATCCCCACGGCTGCGTGAGAGACTCTGATAAAATTGCTTACTATTGACAGTTATCTCTTGTTGACTCTGTTTCTCTAGAGAACCCTAAGACACCAGGTCTCAGAAAGCTGCAGGGGCACGGTGTCCATGGGACAGACGACCCCGGGGCTGAGGGTTCCGATGGACGCCAGGGGGTTCTTTGTGCCGTGGCCGCCCTGGGCATCTCGGGGGCCAGGCTGCTGTGGCCACTCCACCCGCTTGAAGAAGAGGCGGCGATTGTGTCGGGGTGCTGGGGCTGCAGCCCCGAGTAGCGGCAGGGCTCGCGTCCCCCGGGCCGGTGCGATCTGGCGGCCCTCCGTCACGTGGTCCCGCTGGCTTCCGGCATCTGCCGGCTGCATCCAGTACCCTCCGGTTATGAGGTCTCAGTCGTGTGGCTCAAGGCCACCCTGGCTCCGTCTGGCCTCATCTAATTAGGATCCCCGAAGACCCTGTTCACAGGTGAGCCCCCCTAAGCGAAGAGCCCCTTCAAAGGGGCTGTTTACCAATGCGCTCCCGCCCCCGGGGCCAGGCGCGGGGTTGCCCTGGCTTCTTGTGGGGCCACGAGTGGACCCCAGCACTGCTCAGGAGGACGTCGGGTTCTGCTGTCCCCTCGGGAGCTGCGCTGCCTTCAGGACGATCTCCCTGGCCCTTTCCTGGGAAGTTGTTAGAGAAGACCGGGTCCCCAAAATGGGGATCGCTGTCCTTGTGGAAGTGACTCCTTCAGCATGATTGAGCCGCTTCCTCTAAGTTCCCCCCAGGCAGCCGGCGGAGTGTGCAGCTTGAGGAACTCTGCCGGGCGCTCCAGGGCAGCTGGCCTGGTCCCGAGCGCAGGTGCCAGCGGGGGCCAGCCGACGGCGACAGCCCCTGCCACCTGCCGGAGCCCCCGCCCGCCCGAGCCCCCGCCCGCAGGGCTGCTGTGGGTCTTCACGCTCACGGCCCTTCACAACCGCTGGGACTTGCCTCTCCCTTCTTAGGTTTCACGAGGATAGCGGCGTTACCTGGAGAGAACAGGTAGTAGCTCTAGTGTCGCTGCTGGCGTCGCCGTTGCCTGGCTTACTGGTCAAAGCCCCGCCCCTTCACTGTAAGAGATGCCCCGCACACGTGTGCGCACGATCGCGTGTGAGTGTGTGCCCGCACATGTGTGAATATGTGTAGGTATGTATGTGTGTGTGCATGCACCGCAGAGGCGTGTGCACGATGGTGCATGTGTGTGTGCATGCATGAATATGTGTGCAAATGTGAGTGCATAAGTGTGTGCACATGTGTATATGTGAAAGCCTGCATGTGCACATGCAAGTGTATGAGAACATGCACACGTGCAAGCGCATGCAAGCAGGTACGCGCGCACAACTGTGTGTATTATGCACTGCGTGTGCAGGCATGTATGTGTTTATGCATATGCAAGCATGTATGTATGTGCAATTGTGTAGGTTTATGCATGTGTGTGCACACATGTATGTGTGTGCAAGCATGTAAGTGCGCACAGTTGGGTGTGTTTATGCATGTGCGTGTGCAAGCATGTGTGAGTGTGTGTGCTCCAGCTCTCAGGGCTGCGTGCACCACCTGCAGGGGGAGGACGGGAGCGCTGGCCCAGTTTGCAGCCCCTGGCCCGGGCCGGCCGCCTGCTGCTGTGCTTACCCCTGTGCCAGAACCGCCCCCCACGCTGCGCTTTCTTTCTGTCTACACCGCGGCCCAGGGGAGCCGGGCTTTGGGGTTAAGCAAGTGGCTCCTGCCTGATCTTCCTCAGGCCTTGCCGAAGTTTGGGGTTCCGGCGGGTGGCCACGGCAGGCACGAGGGCCGGAGGGCCGGGCACGTGGCCGCTCTGCTCCCGCGGGCAGGGGCGTGCTGGACCCAGGGCAGGACGGGGCCTGGAAGGCAGCCAAGGCCCGAGTCACAGCTACAGGGGCCGGCCCGCGTAGCGGCATTGGGCCACCGGCTCCCATCCCGCACCCCTGCACCTCGGGTCCCAGGCCCCCGCCACCCCCATGCCTGCCCTGTCATCCTCAGTCTCTCCATGCGTGTCTCCTCCTGTTTTCTTAGAATCCACCTCAGAACGGGTCTGGAATCCGTGGGTTTAGGCCGGGAGATCGCGCGTTGGCCCTTTCTCTGTCGCGTTATGCGGGTCTCGGTGCTCATTTCTGGCATGTTCTCTGACTCAGCCCACCAGGTTGTTTGAGATGCCCCCCGACTCACGTGGGGTGGGGGCACGTGACAGGAGAAAATCTACATGCTGGACAAGTCCATGCTCAACGGTGCTGCAGGGAAAGGGAAGTGGGTGCCCAGTGGGCGCCAAAGAGGCTGGCAGCACCCCAGGGAGAATTCCTGGAAAGGCGGCATTTAGCTTCGCTGAAAAGTTGAGCCGGAGTTCACCGTGTGGACAGGGAAGGACGGACACTCAGGGCCAAGGACTGATTTCCAAAGTCCCTTCAGATCCCCGACAGGGCGTCTGTGATTGGGGTGCACACCCTGCCGAGAACGCCAGGCTCCGTCCCGCCCCGCCCCAGGCGCACCCCTTAAACAGCCCTTCCCTTTGTCTGCAGGCTCGGGGTGCACTTTCGACCGTTCCCACTTTCTTCCCAGCTGTCACGGCCTGTGTCTCATGGGGACATATTTAAGTAGCGATTACATGGTTGTCATGTTTATGCAGACGAGTTCCCGAATATCTCCCATGACTCAAAACTCACACAATTCGAGACTCATTTTCCCGTGGAAATACGTTTATAGAAAGGGAGATGTGTTTTCTAACACATAAATCTGCCACTATAAAAGGATTTTTTGCTTGTTTTGAACACAATAAAAATGCATAATCGATACATAATAATAGTGCGCCATAATCTCTAATTGCTATCTTAGTTTGCCATGTGGCTGTCGATGCAAAGTAGCAGAAATGGGTTGGTTTTATAAAGGGGATTTATTTGGGGTGAAAGCTCAGTTCCAAGGCCTTGAAAGAGCCAACTCAACGCCCCACAAGAGGTGCTTTCTCACCGCAGTTGGCTGCCACGCGGGGAAGCAAGGTGGCCGCCCGCCCTGTGAGGTCCCTCTCTCCAGAACCTTCCGTCTCCCAGAGCTCCGCTGTGGGCAGCCGGGCTCGGCTTGTCTCTTTCCGGGCCTGCTCTCTCCATCACGGTTGCTCCGTTTTCTTCTCAAGTTCAGCTGCGAGCTCTCAGGCGTAGGGCTCGGCTCTCCCCGGACTCAGCTCTTGGAGCCTTTCGGGGGCCTCTCTCGGGCAGCTCAGCCGTGGGTGAAACTGGAGTCCATTCTTTCACTTTGGAGGGTCAAATACGGTGGGTTCCTTTTCCCGTGTGGCCATTTTGATCAGACCCAGGAGGAGGGTGGAGTCAGCCTGAGCCCCGCCTCCCTGCCGGCCAGGTGAGAGGGCCTCCCACCCATGGGAACGGCTCAGTTCACCAACATCGTCTTTCTCCTTTTGGGATCCGCCATATTCAAACTGCCAGTCCAAAGTTACTGATTTCTGGTGTGTTTTACAGGGCTAGCCCTAGCGCTTATCTCTTAATGAATATGAAAATGATGTTTCTATAGAATTTTTTAAAAGATTATAAATTATAATTGTAGTCATTACTTAAATTGCAGCACAATAGTCACCAGAGTCATTTACACGTGCTGTGAAGCATGAAATGAAAGTGTTGGTCGTAAGATGCTACAAACAAAGGATGGACCTAAATACTTACAAGGCAATGGGGCCATTATGTTCGCTTCTGTGGCAGTTTGATATGGTTATGAATTCCAAAAATAGATATTGGATTATGTTTGTAATCTGATCTGTACCTGGGTGTGATTGAGTTATGACTAGGGCATTACGATAAAAGGCATGGCAAAGGACAGAGTGGGGGATTTTCTGATGTTGGAGTTTGATGCTGAAGACTTAACTTGGAGCCCTGGGAAATAAGCCCCCAGAGGAAAGAGAAGCCAGCTCCAGGAAGGAAGGAACCTTGAACCCAGAGAAAAGCAAGCCCCAGGAACGTAGGAACCCAGGAAGCCTGAACCCTCGCAGATGTCGGCAGCCATCTTGCTCCAAATAGACTTTGGTGAGGGAAGGAACTTATGCTTATGGCCTGGTATCTGTAAGCTCCTACCCCAAATAAATATCCTTTATAAAAACCAACCCATTTCTGGTATTTTGCATCAGCAACCCTTTGGCTGACTGATACAGCTTCCTGCCAACTTAAAAATTATATAATTCTTGAGAAGTTTTTTTTTTTTAATTTAGAGGGATTTGAATTTTTGCATATAAAATGAGACTTTCTTAACACTTTTATATCCTGCCATTTTAAATCCACATAAGCCGTTCCTGCCCTCAATGTTTACCAAAGCGTGGGTGTGTTGGGAAGGAGAGGAAGATAAAGTGTGAAGGGTGAAGGTGTGTATCTAAAGCCACAGAGCGCTAGAGCCGAGGGCCGGGGAGAGGGCCAGCCCCACTTCTTCACTTTAGATTTACAGGTGAAGTGGGGGGGGGGTAGGGACAAGAACTCCCCGGCGAATTGGACCTGTTTGTGATGTGTGGCTTGGCATCAGATGGTACAGTCAGAAAATGGACTGATAGATTAGATAGATCAATAGTTTGCGGCAGAGACAGAACCACAGCGCCAAGGTGGCAAAATGTTAACATGTGTCGGAGCTCTCTGTAAGGGGCTTGTCTTACTTTTGTAAGTGTCTTGTAAGTTTGAAGGTATTTTGAAATTTTGAAAAATAGTTTAAACAGTCACAAGACTGTGCTGCACAAAGACGCCTGACGGGCAGGAAGCAGTCGTGGATTTGCCCTTCTGGGAATGACCTTGGGACCACATGACCTTGGACAAGTTGCTCACGACTTGCATCATCTGTAACAGGATTGTTGTGAAAACAAAATATCAATTTCAAGTGCCTGTACCTATTTCATGAAATATGGTAATTTTGCCATTATAAATACTAATATCACAGGCGAACTTATATTAAAAATGGCTTTCACAACTAAAAATGAGAAATTCTATCATCAGATAATTAGAGTTTAGACTTGCTAGAATTAAATTTAACTGTTAATGAAAAACTGTTAAATCTATGTTCACAAGCAGTAATGGATTTGAGAATGCGTCACTGGTTTTCACACTTGCTTTCTCATTAAGTATGGGAGCCCAGTTATTTTTTTCCCATTTTCTACTTCTAAGATGTTAAAGAAATAACTAATACAGGAAATATTGGCTTAGAAAAGAAAATACAATAGTCTATTTTTTGTTAGTATGGATTCTAAGGAAATTATTCTTTTTCTGGTCTCAAAAAGTGATTAAACCATTCTTTTTCTTAAATTATTTAAAAGTGACTTTTTTTCTGATTTTAAAAGTGTACCTTTTATGTAAAGCTTTCTTTTTCTTTTCATTCCCCCCTCTCTTCCTCTCCTTTCTTTCCTGCTTTCATTAAAAAAAAAAAAAAGTTAAAGAAGGCATAAACTTTGCCAGATTCTGGTGCTTATTTCCATCCTTTTTTTTTTTTTTGAAGATTTATTTTTATTTATTTATTTCTCTTCCCTACCCCCCACCCTGGTTGTCTGTTCTCTGTATCTATTTGCTGCGTTGTCTTCTTTTGTCCGCTTCTGCTGTTGTTAGCGGCATGGGAATCTGTGTTTCTTTTTATTGCGTCATCTTGTTGTGTCTGCCTTCTAGTGTTGAGCTTTACACTGCACCAAGCAGGGTGTGCTTCTCTGTAGCCTTAGGGACATTTTTCAGTACGAAGCTACAAATGGTGTTTTGATTTGCCTCTTGGTTACTATGTCATTGATAGCCGCTGTCACTTCTTCTCCTGTGCTAAGGTTCTCCTGCCCTGTGACACCATCTGCCCCGGTCTATTTCGTGGTATGTGGAGTATGTGATGTATGAGCCAAAACTGTCCCTCCACCATCCCATCAACAGTATATGAATGGCAAACTCCCTGGATTCTGGTCCTTGGTGGTTTCCTGTCATCAGTGCGCGTCACTGTTGACATTTTCTTCTTTTCGTGTATCATCATGGGGTTCTAACGGGAGGCTGGGGGCGGGCGTATCAGACATGTCTAGTCAGCTACTTGCCAACCCCACCACAAAGAGTTTCCCCTTCTTTTAAGCCACTCACAACAAGATCAAACCCCAGGCACGTACAAGTTGGCATGGCTTGGTTCCAGAAAGAACGTACTTTAAACTTTTTTTTTCTTTAATTCACTGGTACCTATTTATCTCTTGCTGGGATTTTTTGGTACAAGATTTGGAGATTTCTCTTAGGAAATAAAAAGGGAGAAAAATTAGATGGTCGGTAGCACCTAGCACAGGGTTAAAGAAATGCAGTGGGTGAACAGATGTACGAGCAGCTCTAGGAAATGCCGGCGTGGTTTATTTGTACTCACTTTATTAACTGCACTTCTTTCATCTCCAGTTTTTAACGGGCAGTAGCTCTCCAGCTCCTGGTTTAGGTTAAAGGGTCTTCAGTGGCGTTTGGCTGCGTAAATGTGTTTTCTCTTTCCACATGAGGCCCTTAAATATCTTTGTTTACATATCAAGAAGTCAGATTTTCTTGGTCCTTTTTTTCCACCTTATTGCATTGAACGTAGAAAACAGAAAAGTAACTCAAATTTCAGTAACGTAGTGGGAGAATCCAAATTAGTACTTTGTACGTGTCCTTTATATACAAGCAGATGTCTGTAGACGGTTGGCTGGGTGGAGGAAATGGCAAGTACAAGAGGTGATCTAAAGCCGTTTGTCTGGTGGCCCTGCTTGGCGGGCCACTGCGTTCTGCCCTGGGTGAATTTCACAAGGGTTTATGGAAACTGTGTTTTCTGGCCGTCACGTGACCGCCCACTCAAGCTGGTGTCCCTGGAAATGTGACAGACTGACCTCAGAGCACGGCAGTTCTCTGGAGCGCCCCCCATCCGCTCTCTCCACTAATGGGGGCGGGACGGCGTGGCCCACGGAGAACCAGGACTTGACCCTGTAGCCCCGAGCCCTGGATGCCCCCCTACCAGCAGCCGGGCCTGCCAGCCTGGGCACGCATTCCTGGCCTCTCTCTCTCCATTGCATATTCTTCAGCTTCCCTTTTGATTCTCCAGCTTGGCCATTCGCTTGGCAAAACTCAAAGAATGTGGCAGTCGTTTAAATTTATTGAATCTTTCAGAGCCGTCATATCTTCCAAAAATTCCACCGGGATGGCCAGACACGAGTTCCCTGGCCTGACTGCCTGTTAGTGCTCTCTAACTAAATGTTCTTTTCCCACATGTGCCGCAGCTACCTGCCCGAAGGTTGTTTCCAAGATTTTCCCGAGAACTCATTCCACCGATTTGGCCGTTGACCTCCTCTTTTCAAAAATTAATAGTCTTGTTTGCCACCAGGCAATCTTCGGGAACCTTTCTGCGCTGTTTAAAAATGAATGGAAAAGATTTTTATCTTGAAAGTGTATGGCTTGAAAGAAAATCTAAGTGGAGAGACAGTGTGCGACGATAGCAACTGAAAAGCTCGGTAAAGCACAGTTAGTTGAGGACTTGTTGGGTTGTGTGTGGAGGGATTCACTGGCTGACACCCATGATGTGTTTCAGCCTTTTTCTCATGTCCAAAGAGTTTCCTAAAATGTGTGTAATGGTACTTCTTGGTATCTGGTAAGAACACTCGGATTTGGGGCTCTTACCCCTGCACATACCAGCTGAGGGTCTCTCTTCCCCACCCTTGGCATGAGTGTCTGTCTGTCCAGAACGCGTCATTCCACACCGACCTGGAAGGGAGCAAGGTACACCTCGGGAGTCACCTGGGAATTGTAGAAAACTCTTCTTTCCTAAATGAAAATTTTGCTTTAGTGTTGCACCCATGGGAATCCCTGCAGTAGTTAAGCATAACTAACCAGTGCTGCCTTTGGCCTCGGTGCACCTCGAGATTACCAGAGCCATGTGCGAGCTTGTTGACAGGGACTCGGCTGGGGACGCTGTGGAGCTTGTTATTCATCCAGGGGATGTGGGAGAGAACCGCTTCCTCGTGGGAGCCGTGCCCAAGGCGTGGTCTCGGCCCCCAGCCAGGGTGGAAGGTGGCCTCCCCACAGGCCAGCACGCCGCTCGGCCCGTGGCATCACGGTTTAACACCCTGTGCGTCCCTGGAAGTACGGAAGCCACGTGTGACCTTGCATCCACACGCCGTGGCCCCCCATCGTGGCCGTGGCTGCTGCTCCAGGGGGTGGGTGCCCATGGCTCGCCTCCTGCCCCGGCGGCTGTGTGCCTCCCTCCCTTCTGCATGTCTGGGTGCTCAGGACCGCCGTGCTTAGCCAGCCTCTTGGCGGTCGCTGTCACTTTGGCAGCCCCTCATGGGGGCCCATCACCCGTGCCTCCAGGGCCCGTGTTCCTCTCTACCTGGGCAAGGTGCCTCCAGACTAAATCAGGGTTCAGGTTTCCGGGGCATTCTTTTATTCCTTTCTTATCTTTTAAATGTTACATTTAAAAATTATGAGGTCCCCATATACCCTCACCCCACTCACCCCACATCAACAACCTCTTCCATCATCACGGCACATCCACTGCGCCTGGCGAGTACATTCTGGAGCACCGCTGCACCACATGGACAGTGGTCCACATTGCAGTCCACACTCTCCCCCAGGCCACCCAGCGGGCCATGGCAGGGCACACAACGTCCAGCATCCGTCCCTGCAGCACCACCCAGGACAACTCCAAGTCCTGAAAATGCCCCCACACCATCTCTCTTCTTCCCTCTCCCTACCATCAGCAGCCACCATGGCCACCCTCTCCATATCACTACTACAATTTCTTCCCTTACTAATCACAATAGTTCCCCAGCAGAACACCAGCAAGTCCACTCCAATCCATACTCTATTCCTCCATCCTGTGGACCCTGGGATGGCTATGTCCAGTCCCCCTCTACATCAAGAGGGAGCTTAGATTCCGCATGGATGCTGGATGCAGTTCTCCTGCTTGCAGCCATAGGCACTCTTGGCTCCCTGGTGTGGTGGTTGACCCTCTTCACCTCTTAATCACAATTAATGAGGGCCACCGAGATTGTCGTAAAATGGCGAAACGGGTTCAACCGTTATTGTATTCTACCGAGCGGGTGTCTAGTGCCAATCAGAAATGTCATCTCGGTGGTGGCATCATGGAAAGGACGTGCCGGGGCTCAGGGGCTTTGAAGACAGCCCCGGCTGGTTCGAATTCTGGGTCTGAAATTTACTAGCCCAGGCACCTCAGTCGAGTTAGGTCACCTCTCTAGACTCAGTTTCTTCATCTACAAAATGGCCTCAGTAATATCAGAGGGTGTTCGTAGAGAGTACATGAAATATTTTATGTGAAACACCTTGAAATATAGGCTTGCAACCAGAAAGTTTCTTACTCTTTCACAGTCTCATCTATCTGTTATTCTGAAAGCAGCGGGAAACCCACATTTGCGTATCTAACAAGGGACAAGACTGTCCCTCTGTATTTGTCCTGAACTTGTCTTCTAAATGGGCTGGGTAAGTGCCCGGTGGAAGCTCTCCCCACGCTCAGGGAAGACGCCAGCACTGTTTTTTGATGGAGAGGCATTTTACAAAGGATAATAATTAATGCTGTGAGCACGGTTTTGGTGGCGGGAAAAGAAGCATCAGCATCTCTCCAGGGCTGCCAAGTGTCTCCCCTTTAGAAAGGCAGAAGTAAATCAGCAGCTACAAACAGCAGCCCAGTGTCCAAAAAGTCTTAGTGAATTTAATTTTGCTCACGTTCCTACCAAATGTGTGTTCCTGAAAATGTCTTTAATATATTGTCCCCACCTTTGCTGTCAGAGGACTTGTAGCTTTGTGAATCCGTGGACCTTATTTTGTCTCCCTCCTTTTGGGAAATAGAACATTTTCTCCCTAAGTACGGGCAGAGCCTTTTCCTTCCCCATGTGGAAGCACTGTATTACCGTTTTGCTCAATATATGCTTTCTTATATAAAATAATTACATATAATATTATGTGCCAATTTCACATTGTGGTACCTCTGTTATGGAAAAGTGTGGTTTTGTGAGTTTAAGAGCGAAATAGGGAAGTGGATGTGGCTCAACGGATAGAGTGCCCGCCTACCATGTAGGAGGTCCAGGGTTCAAGCCCCAGGCCTCCTTGACCCGTGTGGAGCTGGCCCATGTGCAGTGCTGATGCGCGCAAGGAGTGCCGTGCCACGCAGGGGTGTCCCCCACTAGGGGAGCCCCACGTGCAGAGTGCACCCCATAAGGAGAGCTGCCCCGTGCGAAAAAAGTGCAGCCCGCCCAGGAATGGCGCCACACACATGGAGAGCCGACACAACAAGATGATGCAACAAAAAGACACAGATTCCTGGTGCTGCTGATAAGCATACAAGTGGATGCAGAAGAACATATAAGCAATGGACACAGAGAGCAGACAACTGGGGGCAGTGGGGAGGGGAGAGAAGTAAATAAAAAATAAATCTTTAAGAAAAGAGTGAAATAGCTCAAAATACAAACAAAACAGAAAATTTTTAAAAATTTTAAAAAAGAAAAAACAAAAGGAAGGGAAAAAAGTGAAATAGTTCAGCCTTCAAAACTCACTTGCACCTTTGCCTAAAGGGTTGGCCATTTCTACCTGTATTTATTCTACTTTACCTGCTTCTAAGAGGCTTATGGTGGTGAGGATGTTACAGGCCTAGCCTTCAGTTCCCCTTCCATCTTCCAGAAGCCGTACACCGGGGAATATACTGGGCGACTCTTTGCAAAAGGAAAAAGCAGTTCTTTTCTTCCCTGGAGGATATGGGGGAAATACCCACGACGTGTGAGTGGGGGGTTTCGGGGTAGGACAGAGCGTCAGCCGAGGTAGGAGACACTCTGAGACGTGTGTGCTCGTCTCCATACACAGCTCTTGAGTCTCCCACTGCCTCCGGCCCCCGGCAGCTCCTCGCCCGTAGCTCATGCCCGCCTGGCTCCTGCTGTTAGATTGAACTTGGCGGAGATTTCCCGAGCGCCCGCTCTGTAGCAGGAAGCGTTAGAGGCACTGGGGACACAGTGGGGACTAAAGCACGCCCGGACCCCTCAGCAAGTGGGACCTAGAATTGCGACGGGACCCAGCAAGCCCACTCCTAGGTGTGTGCCCCAAAGAACAGAAAGCAGGGACGTGGGTAGACGTGTGCTCACCCACAGTCGTGTGAGCCAGAAGGTGGAAGCAACGCGAGTGGATAAACAAGCCGTGGTGGCGCCATTCCGTGGACCGGTCCTCAGCTTTGGCTGTAAAAAGGAGCGTGTCCTGCTGCGTGCGACGACGTGGTGAGCCGGGAAGACCTGCTGTGGAAGGAGCCAGGCACGGAAGGGCGTGTTTTACTCTCTCCCTGGCATGAAGCGTCTTGAGTAAGCGAACCCCTAGAGCCCCAGAGTGGATGCGAGGTCACCACGGGGCCCGGGGGGTCACTGCTTCGTGGAGCAGGGCTTCTCTTATGGAGGCTGGTGACGGCAGCGTGACCCTGGGCAGAACTGATACCACTGGACTGTGCTGGAAAACGCTGACGTGGGCCAGTGCGGGTGTGTCTGTGTCACTGCAGTAAAAGTCTAAGAAGGAAACACGCTGCCACCTCGACCTGCCGCCCGGGCGCCCAGCCAGGCTGCAGCTCATACGGCCGCACTGTTCTCCGCCGTCACCCCCTGCGCAGGCGTGGACACACGGGGGGATCAAGGCAGGAGGGGTCCTGGGCTCAGAGGGCTGCGGCCCTCCCTTCCTATTTGCTGGTCTGGCTCCTGCCGGGCCTCAAGGGGCAGCGCGGGCACATGGCCAGAGCCACCCTGCCTAGCTGTGGGCACCCAGCCAGAGCCATCCCTGCCCAGCTGTGGGCACCCAGCCAGAGCCGTCCCTGCCCAGCTGTGGGCACCCAACCAGAGCCGTCCCTGCCCAGCTGTGGGCACCCAACCAGAGCTGTCCCTGCCCAGCTGTGGGCACCTGGCCAGAGCTGCCCCTGCCTAGCCTCAAGGGGTAGTGCGGGCACCCAACCAGAGCCATCCCTGCCCAGCTGTGGGCGCCTGGCCAGAGCCACCCTGCCCGGCTGTGGCCATCTCAGGCAGAGCTTCCCCTGCCCGGCCTCAAGGGGCAATGCGGGCACCCAACCAGAGCCACCCTGCCCAGCTGTGGGCACCCAGCCAGAGCTGTCCCTGCCCGGCTGTGGGCACCCGGCCAGAGCTGCCCCTGCCAGTCTCAAGGAGTAGTGCGGGCACTCTGGCCAAAGAGCTGCTCTCACTGCACCCAGCCTGTGGAACTGTGCCCCCTCCGCGTCCCCTTCACCTCGTTTTAGATCTGTCAGTGGCCTTGCTGCGTGGTTCATTGATTTGGGTCTGTCTCTCCCACTCGCCTGTGACCTACTGGTGAGGCTCTTGTCTCTATCCTCCTGCGTCTAGCCTTTGTCCAGCACAGCGCACCAAGGCATGGAAGGAAGGAGTGGTGCTCCGTAATGAGCTTGCTTCCACAGTCCTTGCTTTCTGTCTCTGCAAGAACTTTCCAAACCCGCCTTTGGACCAGCGGTGCTGAGTGCTCCTTCCTGGCTCCCTAGTGGTGACTTCCGGAAGTGGGTGGGAAAGGACTTCCTGCTGTGTCGTGGCCGTGGAGGCCCCAGCCCAGTTCTGCAGTGGGGAGAGAGGAGGACAACGGCCTGGGTTACGTGTGCGACTCTGCTTACTGCTTTGACTGGCTCAGGAGGGCAGACGGGGGCCCTGGGGTGGGGCCGCCAGTTGCTGAGGCCCTGGGAGGTGCCAGCATCCAGGCGGGAGGGCACAGGGAGCAGGGTTCTGAGCTCAGGGGCACCGAGCCAGTGGGCACTGAGGTCCGAGGAGCCGGGAGTGTGGTCGTCCTGCAGGACGTGCAGGGGCACTGCCTTCTGAAACGTTGAAAACAGCCGCCTGGACTGGGTAGTCGTCTGGACTCAGCTGCAGGATGTCTTCACTGAATCCTTCGCCCCTGATACATGATCCATCTGGCGTCAAGGCTGCGCCAGCGTTTGGGGGGTTTACTTGGTGTGGCTCGGCTGGCCGCGCATCCGAGACCGCGGAGGCCAGAGGCTTTGCCGCTGGGTGCTGTGCAGCCCGCTTCCCTCTACCCATGACCTGGAGCTCCAGGGTTCGGCTGGGCCTGCCTTTGACATCTGAAAGCCCAGAATCCACAGCGGCGGGAGAGGAGCTTTGTGCGGTCGTGTCCTGCGGGAGAATAAATCCAGAGCAGGGCGGGGATGGGGGAGGACGTGGTGCTGCTTTCCCACACAGGTGAATTCCGAGCCCCGAAACAAAGCCAAATCATGAGAGTAGTTTAGGCACCTACGTAGCTCGAGAGCTGCCGCCCTCCGAGGTTGTCATTCAGCTGTCAGGCATCTTCTTTCTAGGGAAGCAGACGTGGCTCAATGAATAGGGCATCCGCCTACCACATGGGAGGTCCACGGTTCAAACCCCGGGCCTCCTGACCCGTGTGGAGCTGGCCCATGCGCAGTGCTGATGTGCGCAAGGAGTGCCGTGCCACTCAGGGGTGTCCCCCGTGTAGGGGAGCCTCACATAAAGGAGTACACCTGTAGGAAAGCCACCCAGTGCGAAAAAAGTTCAGCCTACCCAAGACTGGCACCGCACACAGGGAGAGCTGATGCAGCAAGATGATGCAACAAAAAGAGACACAGATTCCAGGTGCCGATGACAAGAATGCAAGCAGACGCAGAAGAACACACAGTGAATGGACACAGAGAGCAGACACTGTGGGGGGGGAGAAATAAATAAAAAATAAATCTTAAAAAAAAAAACATCTTCTTTTTAATTAATGCTGCCCCCCATTCAAACACCACCCCCCCCCGTTTTCTCTATTATCAACACTTTGCATTGGTGCGGCATCCTTGTACAATAATATGAAATCATGTTATTATAGTTATATTATCAACTATAGCCCATGGTTTACATTGGGGTTCGCTCTCCATTGTACAGTTTGTGGTTTTTTAAATTTTTATTCTCCTAACGTGTGCACAATATAAAGTTTCCCATTTTAAGTGGGAAAACACCGTACAACTAAGTGGTGTTAATTATACATTTACAAGGTTGCGCTACCCTCCCCACCATCCATTACCAAAACTTCTCCGTCATCCCAAATAGGAACGCTGCACCAGTTAAGCAGTAACTCCTGTTCCCACTGCATCCCTGTCTCTGGTGACCTGTATTCTAATTTCTGACTCTGAATTTGCATAGTCTGATTATTCCATATGATGTGATCATACGGTATTTGTCCTTTTGTGTCTGGCTTATTTTACTTGACACGGTATCCTCAGGGTTCATCCATGTTGTCACACGTATCAGAGCTTCATTCCTTTCTAAGCCGAGTAATATTCCATTTGATGGCTGTACCGCATTACGTATATCCATTCGTCTGTTCATGGACACTTGGGTTGCTTCCACCTTTCAGTAAATGTGAATAATGCTGCTGTGAACATTGGGTGCCAAATATTTGAGACCCTACCTTTCAACTCTTTTGAGCCTATACCTAGGAATGGGATTGTGGCTCATATGGTAGGTCTGCATTTAACTTTCTGAGGAGCCACCAAACTGTTTTCACAGCAGCTGCAACATTTTACACCAGCAAGGTACAAGGGTTCCTGTTTGTCCACATCCTTGCCAATACTTATTTTCCTTTTTTTTTTAACGATGGCCATTCGGGTGGTGTGAGGGATCTCATTGTAGTTTGGGTGTGCATCACCCTAATGGCTAAAGGTGTTGTGCACCTTTTCATGTGCTTATTGCCCGTTTGTGTACCTTCCCTGGAGGAATATCTATTCAAGTCCTTTGTGTATTTTTAATTGGGTTGTTTGTCTTTTTGTTGGTGAGTTGTAAGCATCTTCTTTCTTGATAGTTGATTTTTTAAAAGGACAGGCAGATTTCAATATTTTGGCAATTCCCTTCTTTCTTCTCAGTTGAACCAATATTATGCATTTATTTTTAATAATATACCATTCACTACATAAATAAGCCATGTTTAATTAAGAAAATTTGGAAACTACCAAAAAATACATGTCTTACACCACAGATCCTGTCGTGAACAGAAATGCATGTTTGAAACAAAAATTGGATCATCTCAACCTGACTTTGTATCCTGTTGCTTTTTTAATATCTAGTCAGTTCATTCAGCCAATATTGAAGGCCTACTATGTGCCAGACCTAATTCTAGGCCCTGGAGGCTCCGTCTGTGAACCATGTAGACAAAAGTCCTTCGCAATGAGCCCTTGCTAGTGGAGAGAGTTGGACAATAAACACTTAAGAATATATAGTATGTCAAGCAGGGGAGTGTTACGAAGAAGCCTCAGGCCTGGAAGGGGACATGGGAGATGTGGGGGTGAAGGGTGGGAAGTTTTTCTTTGCATGTTTAGGGGAGGCTTTTCCGAGAAGGTGACATTTGAACACAGGAGCTCTGTGGCTCTCGAGGAAGGAATGATGCCCTGCAGTAAGGCACACCTGCGCGCCGGGAAACCAGGGCACCACGCAGGTGGGGTGGAAGGCGTGGGCTGGAGGTGGGTGGAAGCAGTGGGTACGTCCAACAGCTGACGGGGGCCTGGAGCAGGGGAGTGACGTGACCTGATTTGGGTTCCACAGCATCATCCTTGGCGAGCATGAATGGACTAGGTGGAGGGGCAGGAGCGGACGTGGGGCCAGTTGGAAGCTGCCGCTCTGGATGGCACGGAGGACAGTATCATGCGGGAAACTCAGACGTTGGTGATTCCCAGCCAGAAAGTCAGCCAGGGAAGTCAGGCTCTGAGCGCAGAGGAGTTCTAGGCATGCGCTTGCCAACTTACTGTGCTCACGTTTTCTTTTAGATATGCGTGATAGTGGTAGATGACTTAAAGTGGGTATTTAAATAAGTCAAAATTAGCTCTTCCGATATATATGAAATGGAAATTCTGAGTGATTGGGAAATACTGCATCGTATGCACATTTTTTTCCTTAATGGCACATCTTACAAAGTCGGTGCCGTGAGTTGATGAAATACAGAATTATGAATAAAGCTAAAGTCCTGCTAAAACCTTCCTGTCTACAGTTGCTAAAAGAGAAATATGGGGAGTGGCTGCTCTTTCAAATGTAAAACAGGACTAGAAGCAGCCAAACCTTGAGTTCTGTTTAGGGCAGGAGCAAATTCCAAATTTCTGCCCTGGCCTCTTGTGTGTGAAGGCGTCTCTCGGCACACGTCCCCAGAACGCCGCAAGGAGAGCACCTCTCGGGGGTCCTCTCTTGTCGCCTAATTCTTTACCTTCCCAGGACACATGGGAAGGAGGACGATGGAGTTACCGTGACCCCTGAGCTGAATAGCCACACGTGACCTGAAAAGGACCCGAATGGTCCCTGGAGGTCAGGGCTCTGATGCCAAACCTGGATGTGTGGTCGTCACGGAGACGTGAGCACGTCAGGTGGTTCAAGAGCCTGTTTTAGGGCAGAAGGCTGTCGGCTCTCCTCCGGGTGATTTGCCCACGGCCCGGAAGCCTCTGGCTTCCTGGAACCTCGGATGAAGCAGCGTCACTTGGCAGTGACACCGAATTTTCATGAACCACCGTCTTCACCAACGAGCCCCTGCACCGTCCCGATGGTAGACGGGTAAATGGGGCTGATGCAAAGCCTGGGTCTTTAAACTTGGTTCCCGGGCTCTGTGTCTGGACGTGCATCTGTCTCGGTGGTCAGGGAGCACCCCAGAATGACCCTGCCCTGCCCCCGTGGGCATGCGTGCGGCCCACCCCTCTGGGGGGAGAGGCCCTCCACCCCTCCCATCTCGACCTGAGTCTTGCCCCATCTCTGATAGGAGCATGACCGGGAAAAGCTCTTTCCCCGCCATCCTGGTGGATTTCCATCTTAGGCTGGACTTCTGTGTGTTAAAGGCAGGGACGGTCAAATCCTGGGGTTCAAAAAGCCAGTCTGTTGGCTCAACAGATAGAGCATCCGTCTACCACGTGGGAGGTCCAGGGTTCAAACCCAGGGCCTCCCAACCCCTGTGATGAGCTGGCCCACGCGCAGTGCTGATGTGCGCAAGGAGTGCCTGCCACGCAGGGGTGTCCCCCTGCATAGGGGATCCCCACATGCAAGTAGCGTGCCCTGCAAGGAGAGCCGCCCCACACGAAAAACGTGCAAGCCTGCTCAGGAGTGGCACTGCACACATGGAGAGCGGACGCGGCAAGATGATGCAACAACAACAAAAAGCAACACAGTTTCCCGGTGCCGCATGACAAGAATGCAAATGGACACAGAAGAACACACAGCAAATGGACACAGAGAGCAGACAACTGGGGGGCGGGGGAAAGAGAAATAAATAAAATAAATCTTAAAAAAAAAAAAAAAGCCAAGGAGACAGGGAGAGGGAGGTGGGCTGTGCAGGGCGCCCTGGCTAACCCTATGGGGTCGAGAGTTGCGGATGTACAGCCAATTCCCTTTTTCTTTCCCTGCGGATGACCAGATTCCTCAGAGACCGTCCTCTCCTTGGGAGGGTGACCTCCCCCTGCCTCCTTCCCATGGTAAGAGCTGCGGCTCTCCCCGGGGAAGCCGGAAGGATCCGGCAAGGACAAGCCTTTCCCCCTGAACCTTTGGGCTTAGCGTGGCTCTCCTGTGCTGCGTCGCCTCTCTGTCCTGAGTATTTTCTTCCAGTTTTCTCGTGTCATAGCCCCCCCCCCCCGTGTGGTCTATAATAAAATGCCCACCTTGGTACAGGGATGGGTAGCTGCCTCGTCGTGCGCCTGCGGGGTGGCTAAAGCAATTAGTAAGAAGAGGGGTGTCGCCAGGGTCCCCAGGGGGTGTCTTGTAGGGAGAAGAACCCTCTCGGGAGTTTCCCGAAATCCCCTCTTCTGCCCGTTCTGCAGTCGTGGGTGGATGTTACCTCTGAATCCAGTTTTTTCTCTGTTTGCCACCAATCTTCGCCTTGTAGTGGTACATTTATCTCTACATATGTGATTAAGGAATGAATCATCAAATGAACGGCACTTACATCCCTGCCTATAAGTGGAAAATGCATTTGTTTCCCGACGACTCCCATGAATAAGACAAAGGAGATTTTTATTCTAGCCCGACAACCTCCAGCCCTTATGCTGCTCTCTTATTATTTCAGATGTGTGAGTCATTGGCTCAGATGATGTCATCATCATCCGCCTTGACTAGGGACTATTGAACCTGTATGGTGATCAAGAATCGGAAATTTAAAATAATAGGCTAGTTCGTGACCTCTAAAATGGAAAAACCCCCTTAGATGCCATTGGGCAAGGCTGCTTCTTCCTGAATAAACTTCAAGCACGTGCCCCATTTTTATAGATAAAGAATAGTTATCCTCCTGTACGCTTTCATGTAGGACAGCCCAAAAATATCAAATGCAGGCCATTTTATGGACTAGAGTGGACTTTCTGATATTCTACTATGAAACTATTGTGACGAGTAATAGAAGAAATCTTAGCATCGAGATAGAGAAAGTGACCACGGTAGTTGATGATGGCAGGGAGAGGGTAGAAGAGATGTGAGGTGGGGGCATTTTTGGGACTTTGGGTTGTCCTAAATGATATTGCAGGGTCAGATGCTGGACATTCTATATCCTGCCATAACCCACTGAATGTACTGGGGGAGAGTGCGAACTGCAGGGTAAACTATCATCCACGTGGTGCAGCAGTGCTCCAACATGTGTTCACCGAGTGCGATGAATGTGCCACGATGATGAAAGAGGCTGTTGGTGTGGGAGGAGTGTGGGGGCGTGGGGGGTATACAGGAACCTCGTATATTTTTTAATGTAACATTTTTTTTGTGATGTATGTATCTTAAAAAAAAACATTCACAAAAATGATGGGGTCAGGGATGGGGAGTGGGGTATATGGGAACCTCTTATGTTTTTTGTTTTTTTATGTTTTTTAATGTAACATACCTTGTGATCTATTAACTTTAATTTAAAAACATAAAGATTGAAATTATTTTTTAAAATGTAGGCCATTTTGTAGTTAGGAGTCATGAGCTAAGAGGAAATTTCCAGCGTGTGTATCCATTTGCCAACAAAAACATTAAACACTGAATGGTTTTGGTGTGGAAAAGGATTACCTACTCTTTGTTCCAACAGCCCCTGGTTTGAATGCCTGTGCCGTATCTTATTAATATTATTTTTTTTAAGTAAAGCTAATCTTTTCCCAAAGAATGTCCTGTAGAAAAACAAAGAGAGCTGGCTACCCAAGAAGGAAATCCAGGTTTCCTATTGGAAACATTTAAGAAATTAATTTACTCCCAGGGTTTCTGGCAAAGCAATCAGCCTTCTACCTTGCACACTCATTTCTAAATCTGGATGCACCATTAATGACGTGATTGATTCTGGGATGTCAGTATCTGTTGGATGGTAAAATAATTACATGTTTTTTTATTTTTAAATGACAAAACGCACTGATTACATGGCCTTGGGTAATGCTACGTTTTCTAATTTTTACCTGCAGTGACCTTTCTTTGCCTCCAGTGCCAGTTTGTGCCTAAGTGTCTAATTATCCTACGCAAAGCCCACCCGCTCACACTGATGGAGATAATAAGACAGGGAGGGGGCTTCATAAGGGCCCCCAGGTTAGTGTGTTCTTCGTCTGGCGTGAAATTAGCTCGTTTTTTACGCTACGAACGTGCGTGCCGTCGGGTTCTTCTCTTGCTCTCCTGTCACTTTCCCACTGAGCTTTTTGAAGACTGAGAGGCTCGGAGCCTGTTTCCCACCGCGTCCTGGCTTGTACGTAGGCCACGGTTTCTCAGACAGAAACAGGGCTCTGTTGGGTGCTGTGTCTTTGGCACCCACTCCGCCATCTTGTGCCGGGGATGGCCATTCAAACACCACCTCTAACCACGGCGGCCTGCCTCTGCCACGGCAGGGGACGGGACAGAAAACCTTGAGACATTGGTCTCTGCTCCTTGGGTGCTAAGGGCAGGAGACATACTTGGTGGGAGGCAGTGGGGGTTGGGAGGTGACAGGGGTCCCCCGAAGCCATTGGCACGGAGAAGTGGGGGACCCTTGCAGATCCTGGGCACACACCCAGGGCACTTGGGTGACAAACAGTTTAGGGTCTGGTGTACCCATTAGCCACAGCCCGCTCCCAGGGTGCAGGCTCCCCTTTACACAGGCGGACTTCAGGTCAGCCAATGTACATCCTGGACCCGAAAAGGGGAAAACCAACGTGTGAGAACCCAAGATCCACTAGGTCCTAAGTATCGATCCATGCAGTAGCTAAGTGAACTAAATAAGTCAGCATAACACTCCTGGGCACTGTGCCCTCCTGGGCCCTTGCAGTTTTCCTTTATTCCAATTCATCAATAATGAGGATGAGGGAAAACACTGGCCCTTTCATGCTTTGCCGTTATTTGAGTCAGTATTTCAGTCACATTCTTACATTGAATTGTGAATTTAAATTTTTTTAGAAAATTCTCTTCTGCAAATTTGACTGTTCACCTACCTGCTTTGTAAGCCTGCCTCAACAGAGCAGACTCAGTTGGACTAAGAAGCAGCCGTTTTGGGGCTCACCTATCTGAATTGGAAGCGATTAGTACCAGGGGCTAATTTTATGTACCAGCATGGACACTGCTCATTTCTGGTTGGGGCACTAGCACGTTACCTAGACAGAGAGCAGTGCTAGGCTGAGGCTTATCTGAAGGTAAGAGTAACAAGAATCATTCTAAATGATATTCTGGAGTGGGAGTTCCTGGAGATTAATCCCACATCAGAATCAGTGGTCTAAACAACAGACCTGCCATAACTGAGCTTTATCCCCAGCTCCTCATGGCAACCCCACGTCCCAGTCCAGATGTGCTCCTTTCAATCAATAGACCTATTCTGTAGGTCCACCACAGTGCACTCTGTGAGAGCTAAGATGCAGTGCCCCACAAATGTTTGGATTCCAAGCTCTAGGCATTCCCTGTCCACCCCACGCCCCGAGGTGGCTCCTCATCAGTCTGCTCATTGTGTCGTTCATTGTGTCTGCTCGTTGTCTGCTCATCTTCTTTTAGGAGGCACCGGGAACCAAACCTGGGACCTCCCATGTGGGCAGGAGGTGCCCAACTGCTCGAGTCACATCCATTCCCTGCTCGTTGAATCTGTTCATCCTCTTTAGGAGGTACCGGAAACTGAACCAGGGTCCTCCCAGATGGGAGGCGGGCACCCAGCTGCTTGAGCCACATCTACTCTTCTAGGCAGTTTTAAATGTGACTTGGGTTGTCGTTTTATAGTGAATCTCTTAGCAGAACATGGTCCTTTCCTACAAGACTTTACTGTCTGCATGTCTCAAGTTGAAATGCAAGTGCTGTGCTAGGCCCCAGGGACTGGGTAAGAGGGTGGGAGGGGGTGAGGTATTTTAAAACCTTCCTCCTTTTGTCAGGGCCGGTAGGGCTCCGCTGCAGGGAAATACTCCCTTTAAAGATCCCGGAGTATAAATTTAGTGCCATTTGCCAGGTTATGGTGCCCCAGTCTCATACATGTTTATTTTTTAACTGAAGCTTTTCCTCAAATGATTAAAATCAAAGTTTTTAGAGCTGGAAGCCCACGAAATGCCCTTAACTGTTTTAATGTTTGCCTGAAAACACCAGAAGAAAAGCAACGATTTCCTTTCCCGCATTCCGACCTGAAACGCCGTGCCCACGATGTAGGGGACGCTGGCACAGGGGCTTCCTTTAGATTCAGCCCACCTGGATTCCTCTTCCCCAAGCAAGCGCTAGGTCTTCTCGCTCTCCTGGCCACCTTCACTGTCCTCTGGCAGTCCCCGAGAAGGGTCAAAAGGGCTCTACACGTCAAAAAATAAAAATAATGGCAAGGCTCTCCGTGTGTGGGTGGGTCACGTTGATAGAGGAAGGCGATAATGTATTTTTACGGCTTCCCACCAATGCTGTGCCGAGTCACAACTGGCAAGCCGGTTCTGTTGGTTTTCGTTGTTGTTTTGTTTTGTTCTGGAGCAGGGGAGGCACAGGAGGTGAGAAGCAGGTGAGCGGGATGCTAGAGCTGTGTTTTACAGTGATGCCTCGAAAGCACTCTCTGCCTGCTGGCAGGAAGCCCCCCCAGCTGGGCTCAGGGTCGCTCCTGCGCCGTCTTGAGGCTGCGCAGAGGCTCGGGGTGTCGTGCAGTTGGCAGTAGGCTCCCCGGAGGCCGGCGCTGCACGACGTTCCCGAGGCCGACCTCGGCCAAGGCGGGGCTCGGCCTGGGGCCTCGAGCCCGACCCTGGTTTAGCCCCCTGGGCACCCCCTTTGCCACCCCACCCGAGGACGTGCCGCCTCCCCAGGGGGCACCCACGGGGCGCCGCCCCCCATACTCAGACCCTCAGGACCCGTCCTCCTCCACGCCCCCGCCGCGCCGCCCTCCTTCCTTCCCCAGCGCCCCCTCTGTGTCGGTCCTTAGCAGCAGGACGCGTGGCCCCCGATGAGCAGCCTGGCTGGCCCTTTCCTGTGGCAAGCGGTGACAAAGGTCGACGGCAGCCGGTCAGCGTTGAAACCGCCAGCCACGGCCTCCGTGGCATCAAACTGGGACACACGTCAGGGCGCTCAGATCCGGCATCGCACTGAGCACGCCCTGCCGCTGCACCCTGTGTCACCTGGGCAGTCCTGCCTGGGACCCCGAGCGGCGGCTGTGCGTCTGCGTCGTGTCGGGTGCCGTGTCGGTGCAGGACGTGGCGGCCGTGGCCGTGGCGCATCTGGCCCTCTGCTTGGCTCCCGGCCACTCCCCGCCACCTCCTGCCAACTCTGCGGGCAAGCGGGGTCTTTCTGGACACCTGAGCCATAGCCCACCTGCACAGCTTCTGATTGCGCGGTTCCTGCTGCGCCCCGGCTCGTCCGGGAGAAGATTCTCGTGGAACAAAGGGCCGCGACACGCTCCCCAAGGGCCGCTCAGTGCCTTCCGGAAAGCGTGAGGTTGTGCCCCCGCTGCCGCAGCCCCTCTAGTCCTCCTCGGACCCCGCACTGTGCGTTCATGTATGCCCCCCATTAACCTTTGGGTGGATTACCTCCAAAATACTGAGCTCCTGGCTTTTGGGGCGAATCCGCTCTCCTGCGCGTTTTGTACCTGCTGAGAGCCCCTGAGTGGTTTGGCTGAGGCAGGAGGGGCCTGGCGGGATGGAGAAGTTCTCCCATCAGAAGCTACATCCAGAGGCATGTGCTTATGCCCGCCCTGCGGCCCACGCGGGATCAAGCCGGGCTATCCCCGCTCCTCTCCGGCGTCTTCCGCCGTGGCACTGGGGGTGGCAGGGCTCGGCTGCCCGGCGGGGGCGGGCGGTGCGCCACGTGGCTCCTGGGGCGTCGCGGAGCTGGTGGCCCTGCCCGGTCTAACGTGTGCTTCCTTCTCTCTCCCCGCTGCTGCCTGCCCGCCTGCTGCCAGCTGCCCCTACCTGGCGGTGAGAGTCACGCCCGCCGTGCCTGCCGTGGCGGGAGCCCTCTTCCTCTTCGTGATGGGGACCCTGCTGCGCACAAGCTTCAGTGACCCCGGCGTCCTGCCGCGGGCCACGCCCGACGAGGCCGCCGACCTGGAGCGGGAAATAGGTAACTGGGGGGCTCGGCCCTGCCTGGGGTGCCCCCAGGGGTGCGCGGTCCCGGGGTGTGGGGGGGCAGGAGGCGCCGAGGGAAGAGCGAGCCGGCCGGGGCCGCTCGGCCTGCGCCCCGGGGACGGCCCCGCGTGGCGGGGGACGGGCAGGGCGCGGGGGGCTCGGCTTCTGGACGTTCCTCTAAACCCTGGGGTCCATTCCTGCTCTGAGCCAGGCCCAGCGTGATGGTGACTCCCCAGTATAAACGAGAAAAGGGCCATGCAGCTGCCCTCTTAGTTATCCACCCCGGCATCCCGAATTTCCTTTATTATGGCCCAACAAATATATATATATATGTGAGAGGGACAGCCTTAGTTCTCCTTGGACATTGAAATCCTGTAGTAGCACTCTTACAGCAATCCATGTTGAAGATACTGAAATAAATCCTCATTCCTCATGTAATAAACTCTTTTTTTTTTTTTAAAGATTAATTTTATTTATTTTTCCCTACCCATCGCTCCCCCCTGTTGTCTGCTCTCTGTGTCCATTCACTGTGTGTTCTTCTGTGTCTGCTTATATTCTCGTTAAGCGACTCTGGGAACCAATCCTGGGACCTTCCAGAGTGGGAGAGAAATGATACTCTCTTGTGCCACCACTGCTCTCTGTTCTGCTGCGTCTTCCTATTTTCTCTCCCCTGTGTCTCTCATCGCGTCATCTTGCTGTGCCAGCTCTCTGCATCAGCCGACACTCCTGCGTGGGCCGGCACTCCATGTGGGCCAGCTCCCCGTGCAGGCCAGCTGGCCCTCACCAGGAGGCCCTGGGCATCGAACCCCGGACCTCCTATATGGTAGATGGGAGCCCAATTGGTTGAGCCACATCCGTTTCCCTTTGTAATAAACTTTTTTTTACACTTTTTAAATTACAGTTAATCGATCACAAAGAATGTTGCATTAAAAAACATAAGAAAAATAAAAAGCATAAGATGATCCCATATACTCCACTCCCCACCCCCCACCCCATCATTTTTGTAAATTGTATTTTTTGAAGATGCATACATCACAAAAACATGTTACATTAAAAAAGGTAAGAGGTTCCCTTAACCACCCCCCCCCCACTCCTCCCACATCAACAGCCTCCCCCATCATTGCGGCACACTCGTCGCACTTGGTGAACACATTTTGGGGCACTGCTGCACCACGTGGATAATAGTTTACCCTGTAGTTCACGCTCTCCCCCAGTCCATTCAGTGGGTTATGGCAGGATATGTAAAGTCCAGCATCTGACCCTGCAATGTCATTCAGGACAACTGTAGGTCCCAAGAATGCCCCCACATCACATCTCTTCTTCCCTCTAATGTCCTTTGCTTTTTAATTAAGAAGAGGGCTACGTTTTTTCCTTGCTCTTAAGTGGTCTTAAAAGTCTACATTTGTGAACGTGCAGATTTGTTGTGGCTCATTGGTAAGTTTGACGAGAGACGCAGAAGGCCTGCGGTGACTCTGCCTGAGCATAAAGTCCGGGCGAGCAGCATCCGTGGGCAGAGGCATTTCTCTCCAGCCCTCCTCCTCCCCCAGGTACTCGCCTTCCCAGCCCCCCGAGAGCTAGAGGGGCCTCCTCAGCATGCAGATCCAGGAGGGGACCTTGATATACGGTGTCCACTTGGTCTTACCACTCCCCAAGCACGAGGTACGGCTGTGTCCTTCTCTCAGCGTCTGCCACAACGTCATCCTTGTCGCTGGGGAGGGGAATAGTAAAAGGTTGGTGGTGAATGGTCTGCTGGCTGCAGCCTTCTTGTGTCCTGAGGTAGGAAAATTGGGTGAAAGGAAGAAGCAGCATCGGGAGGAGACAGACTCTTAGCCACAGGGCGTGCCAGGACCTAATAATTTACATTTAAAGCACTTTAAAAATTTTAAAAGCACACTTGTGGAGGATCACTGCCTCTTCTCACATCTGAGCAACTGTGAGGAAGACGTTTTATTGTCATGCCTGTTTTTCAAATAAGGAACTGAGACCCAGAGGGGTGAAACGGGACCGAGGGGCAGAGCCTGGGGGCTCCAGCCCTGTCTGTGCGTGTCGAGGGGCAGGGGCTCAAGTGCGCCAGCCTCCCAGGTGTCCAGCTGGGCCTTGGAGACTAGGTGCTCTGTGCTCACGGGATGTCAGCACGAAGCGTGAAAATCCACTTCTCACGCAGCTGGAGTGCCCAGCCCCCATCCCGGGCATGGGACGTCGCCTGCCGGGAGCCTGTTTATACCTTCGCCTCCCAGGTGGGATCAGGAACTAGAGTCTGCCTTTCCTACATAGGGGCTGATACAGAGCGCAACTGGAATCCACTCATAAATTCAGACTCTAGGGAAGCGGATTCGGCCCAATGGATAGAGCATCCGCCTACCACATGGGGGATCCAGGGTTCAAACCCAGGGCCTCCTGACCCGTGTGGAGCTGGTCCATGCGCAGTGCTGATGCACACAAGGAGTGCCCTGCCACGCAGGGGTGTCCCCCGCATAGGGGAGCTCCATGCCCAAGGAGTGTGCCCCGTAAGGAGAGCCGCCCAGTGCGAAAGAAAGTGCAGCCTGCCCAGGAATGGAGCCACACACACACAGAGCTGACACAGCAAGACAATGCAACAAAAAAGAGACACAGATTCTGGATGCCGCTGACAAGAATATAAGTGGACACAGAAGAACACGCAGCGAATGGACACAGAGAGCAGGCAATGGGCGGGGGGAGAGAAATAAAAAATAAATCTTTAAAAAAAAAATTCAGATTCTAAGGGATGCAAAGTTTCCTTTCATTCTTACTAATATTGAGGAAGTTGAGAGAGGAAGTCAACCTGAAATGAAGTTTTTTTGGTTAACATTGAAAACCTCAGAGCGGTATTTTTCAAAGTAAGTATTTGTTTACCCCGCCGACACCCCAAGCTCCCCCTAGATCAGAGGCGTAAGTCCTGTGGGAGCACGAGATTGGGTAGAGGAGGAAAACTAACCTTTGTTCTCTCTGAGGGGAAAGAGGGGCTTTAGAGGCCGGACTTCAGAAGGGCAATCCCCTTCCCCAAGAGCATCGAGAAAACTGCAAAAACTGCCAGGAACGACCATTTCATGGCTCTGGAATTTGACCAAATTGAGGTGCGGTTAGCCATGAGAAAACAGCTAGCCTCTGAGTAGGAGGAGTGGGCGACGTGGCTTGCGGGGGCTTCCCCCCAGCCCTGAGTTGGCAGGTGGGGGCGGTCCGCCAGCTCCCACAGGCTGCCGCAGCTTTCCCGTCTGAGGACTTGGTGCGATTTGGAGCGGAGCATGGAAACATCAGGAAGGTGTGCTCGCATCTTAAAAAACTAGAAAGGGAGGATCAAACGAAACTCAAAGCTGGCCGCGGTAAGGAAATAAAGGTTAGCGTAGAAATCAGTGGAACATAATGCAGAAAAGCAGTGGAGAAAGTCAATGGGACCAAAACCTAGTTCTTTGAAAAGATCAACAAAATGGATAAACCTTAGCTCACTGGCAAACACACGCACACAAGACATGAGAGAGAGGAGAAAAATGACCCCCACCAGGGAGGGAAGAGGGGGTTACAACACGCCCTGCAGAACTACGAGTGGATAATATGGAGCGACTGAGAACCATTTTATGCCAGCAAATTAGACAACTTAGATGAAGACACAGATTCTTAGAGAGACACAGACTACCAACACATGAGTCAAGAAGAAAGAGAATAAGATATGACGTATGAAAACCACAGAATAAAATGGTGGAAGTAGACAATGCATTTACATAATATCATTGAATGTGAATGGATTCAACTCCCCAGTCAGAAGATACAGGCTAACAGAATGGATTAAGAAAACAGGAGAAATAGAGAATCTGAAGAAACCCATAATAAGTAAAGAAATTGTACCATCATTTTAAAATCCACCCACAAAGCAGAGTCCAGTCCCACTAGCCTCCCTGGTAAATTCTATCAAATAATTAAAGAAAAATTCACACCTATCCTTCCACAAACTCTTCCAGAAAATAGCAGAGGAGGGGATATGTGCTCACTCAGTTCACGAGGCCACCATTACCTTGAAACTAAAGCCAGACTAAGACTTCACAGGAAACAAAAACCACACGCCAAGGCCCCTTGTGAGCACTGACGCGGAAATCCTTAGCAGAATGTTAGCACGCTAAATCCTACAACACATGAAACATAAAAAGGATTATACACGCTAACCAAGGCTGGATTAGCATTTGAAAGCCAATTAATGCAACACACCAGGTTAATAACAAAAATTTCCACTTGATCATTTCACTAGATATATGAAATAGATCAACATTTATGGTAAAGGAAACCTGTGAGAAATGTCAGCTCACATCATAATTAATGGTGAACTGCTTTCCTCTTAAAATCAGGTCCAGGGTAAGGATGTTCGTGATTCGACATTGTACTGGGGGTTCCAGCTCGTGTAATGAGCCAAAAAAAATTAAAAGCCATTCAGATCAAAAAGGAAGAAGTAAAACTGTCTTTAATCACAGTTAGCATGATCCTGTATATAGAAAAGCCTAAGGAATCCACAAAGAAACTGCTAGAACTAACAGATTCAACCAGGTCACAGGACACGAGGTCAGTACACAGAAATCATTGTATTTCTGTACACCAACAGTCAACAATCAAAATGATACTAACAAAACAATTCTATTCACAATAGCATCAGAAAGAATGCAATACTTAGGAATCAAAAGAAGGGCAAGGCTTGTTTGCTGAAAATTGCAAAACATTGCTGAGAAATTAAATATCTGAAAAATAAGAGACCATCCATGTTTGTGAACCAGAAGACTCAATGTTGTTAAAATGGCAATTTTCCCCAAATTGATCTACAGATTCAATGTAAGCCCTATCAAAATCCCAGCAGGCTATTTGGTAGAAATTAACAAGCTGATCCTAAAATTTATGTAGAAATATATAGACCTGGAGTAGCCAAAACTACTTTGGAAAAGAACAAAGTTGGAAGACTGATATTATTTGATTTCAAAACTTATTATCAAGCTACAGTCATTGAGGCAGTGATTCTGGTGCAAGAGCTGCACAGGTGAACGGAACAGAAGGAAACACGTTATGGTCAGTTGATTTTTGACAAAGGTGCCACCGTGATTCAATGTGGAAAGGATGGTCTTTTCAACAAGTGATGCTGGGCCAGTTAGATGTCCACGGGAAAGGGATGAATTGGAGTCCTCACCTCATACCATACGGCAAAATTAATTCAAAATGAAGGACAGAACTGAATATAAAAGCTGAACCTGATAGACTTCTGACCAAAACACAGGAGAAAATCTTCACGGCCTTGGGTTAAGCAAAGCACTCTTAGATACGATACCAAAATCACCATCTGTAAGAGAAAATATTGACAAGTTGAACACCAAAGTTAAAACGTTTTACACTTCGGGAGAAACCATTGAGAAAATAAGAAGACTAGGGAAGTGGACTTGGCCCAGTGGTTAGGGCATCCACCTACCACGTGAGAGGTCCGTGGTTCAAACCCCGGGCCTCCTTGACCCGTGTGGAGCTGGCCCATGCGCAGTGCTGATGCGCGCAAAGAGTGCCCTGCCACACAGGGGTGTCCCCCGTGTAGGGGAGCCCCACACACAAGGAGTGCGCCCCGTAAGGAGAGCCGCCCAGCACGAAAGAAAGTGCAGCCTGCACAGGAATGGCGCCGCACACACGGAGAGCTGACACAGCAAGATGATGCAACAAAAAGAGACACAGATTCCCAGTGCCACTGATAAGGATAGAGAATTGGTCACAGAAGAACACACAGCGAATGGACACAGAGAGCAGACAACTGGGGGGGTAGGGGAGAGAAATAAATAAATAAATAAATAAAATCTTAAAAAGAAAAAAGAAGACAAGCCACACCTAGGGAAAAAATACTTGAAAATTATGTATCTGGTCAAGGACTTGTATCTAAAATATAGATACCAAATATATTGTGTAACATATTATATAAAGACCCTTTACAACTCAACAATAAAAAGGAACAACCCACTTAAAAATGGACACACCCATCAACAGATGAATGGATACACAAACTGTGGACTGTTCACACGATGCAATATTATGCATTGATAAGAAGAAATCAAGTCGTGAAGCATAACATGGTTGAACCTGGAGGACATTATGTTGAGTGAAGCAAGCCGGACACAAAAGGACAAATGCTGTATAATTGCATTACTATGAACCAAGCATATTGTGTAACATACTGTATGATTCAAAAAAAAATTGTAGGTATCCAGTACATTTTATTGAGAAATTTATGTTTTTATTTAACTGTGTTTTCTTCTTAGTTTTTAATTGTTTATGTTTTCAGTTATTAAATGTACAAAATAAAGTTTAAAAAAAAGGACTGCTTGAATAGACATTTCACTGAAGAAAATACCTGCAGAGAAGATTGCTCAGTATCCTTAGTCTTGAGGAAAATGCAAATCAAACCCCACTGAGATACCACTTCACACCTAAAAGAACGGCTGTAATCAAAAAGACGACAGTAACAAGTGTCGACAAGGATGCTGGGAAATAGGAACCTCCATATGTTCCTGGTGGGACCAGGAAGATAACATTTCTCAAAATTCTTCAAAAAGTTAAACACAGTTACCGTTGGACTCAGCAGTTACACTTCAAGGTACGTACCCAAGAGAAGGGAAAACCTACGTGCTCCCAAAGATGCGTACGGACCGTGTGTAGCAGCGTTCTGTCCAGTAGCCGAGCCTGGGAAACCGCAACGGGGCCAGTGGACACCTAGGCTGCCAGGGAGCCGAGTCCCGGTCCAGCTACAGCGTGGAGGAGCGGAAAAGCACGGGGCTGAGGAAGAAGCCAGCTGCAAGGCAGCACGCCTCGTGCCGTCCCATCTACGCGAGATGCTCAGAAAGGGCCGCCATGCAGAGCGAAAGCCGGGGGGACTGCCTGGTTCCGGGGGCGCCGTGGGGATTGGCTGCAAACAGGCTCGAGGGAACTTGGGGTGATGGAAATGGTCTGGAATTAGACTGTGGGGACGGTCGCACAACCCAGTGAAGTCCCTACAAATCAGTGAGTGCGCTTCCAGCGGGTGGCTCTTACGGTGACACCTCAGTCAAGCTGCAGAGACACAGAGGAGGGGGAGAGGATGAAGAGGAGCAGCTCGAAGGAGGAGAAGAGTCTTGGGGTCTCCGTCACAGGCTCGGATCCCCGCTCACACGCCGTCTCGTTGCGTGACGCTGGACGGGGGGCGTTTTCCTGCTCGCTGTGGAGGAGGAGCAGAGGGGAGCGGCTGCCAGGCTCTTGTCAGGGTTGGAGGGTACAGGGGCCGTGTGGGGCTGTCGAAGGCGCGCAGGGGGCGGCAGTGTTTCGGGCTTGGGGTTTAAATTCTCCCCCTTCCGCCCTTGTCCTGTCTTCATGCTCCACCAGCGCAGGTGCTCATAAAAAGCCACTTGAGTGGCAGAGCCGGCGCACCTCTTAGGACCGCCACCTGTCTGTTCGTAGGGGGAGGCCTGAGGGCCCTGCGTGCTCTCCTCGCTGGGGCAATTCTCCGTCAGGGAGCCGTCCACGACCTCCAGGCGGTGGGAAGCACGAGGTGTCAGTGAAACCTGGGCCCGTTGACTTTGTGCAATCTGACCAAAGAAGGGACAGTGAAGCCTTCGATTTGGAGACTTTTTGTTGCTGGCTTATTAGCTCCAGTTATCCGTTGACTACCCTCACTTGGAGGCCCGCGGTGGCCCCTGGGGACCGGCCGTGACTGTCATTTACTGTGGGTTTGCCCAGGATTGAGCAGCCTCTGCCCGTGTCCTGACTCCCGAAGGGCGACTAGCGGGAGGCGAGGAGGGCGGCAGGCCCCGTACGAGGCTCCTGAGACACCTGCCTGCTTGTCATTTTAATCCTCCCCGATAACTTACATCGCAGCAGAGAAGACCCCGACAGTAGTAGCAGCTGGGGCCCAGGGGAGGTCCAGCTTGGGTCTCGGCAGGTCCGCTCTGAAACTGGACGGTTTCCAGGCCTCCACTTGTTCAGTTCGGCCAGGGATGACCAGATCTGGGGTTGAGAAAATTCGAGACGGTGTAGATTCCAGCATCAAAGCATTTCATTGATCTTGATTAGGGATTTGCCTTTCCAGGGATCAAAATAGGGGTGAGCGGCAGCCTGCCTTTCCGTCTCGCATCCCACAGACGTCATGCCTTCACGTCCCCTCACGGGTCCCGGGCGTGCCGAGAGCCTGAGGGGCCACACGGGAGGGTGTGTCCGGCGGCATTCGAACTCGGGCCTTTGGGCCCCAGATGCGACGCTAACTGTGTGGGAAACTCTCTCCTGCTGTCAGCCGCCTGGAGACCAAGTGTCTTGGTGAGGATGGGATCAGGTCGAAGGGGGCAGCTGGGCGGGCTAAAAATTGTCACAGTCCTGTGGCAGAATCTCGTCATTTTTAGAAGCTAAAACACGCTTCCCTGGTCCCTAGTTGCAGTGCCCCACCTTGAAATGCCTTTGTACAGGTTTTTAGAACTTTCTAAGTAACTAACGTTGCAGCTCTCCATCTCAGAGCTTTGTCTCCCTCTCTCTCCCTCTCTCTCATTAACCCTCTCTTTCTCTCTCTCAACTTTGACCAAATCCTCATCATCCAGTAATTTTTCTTGGCGTGGGAAGAAGCAATTCACCATTTCCAGGAAAGTTTCTCTTCTAGGGAACAGATGTGGCTCCGTGGTTGAGCACCTGCTTCTCACATGAGAGGTCCCTGGTTCGGTTTCTGGTGCCTCCTAAAAAAAAACCACAAAAAAACCAACTCGGGGAAGCTGATGTGGCTCCGTGGTTGAGTGCCGGCCTCCCACATTTGAGGTCCTGGGATCAATCTCCAGCCCTGGTACCTCGAAAAAAAAAAAAAGGATCTATCTTCTATTTCCTCAATTAATTCTTGAAATAAATATCTTCTAGGTGAGATTTTTAGGAAGCAAGGTACAGCAACTTCCTGAAATTGGGAAACAGGACTTGTGAGCAGCACATTTCTACACTGTCCTGGATAGAACATGATGATTTCCATGGGAATGGGTTGTTTTGATCCGCCAATCTGACTTGCTGGAATTCTTTTTCACCCCATTGACATCTTGGCTCTGTGTTCGAGAGTAGAAACGTTTGAACTGGAATTTTAGCAACGTTGATGAATTTTTGTTGAAAAAACACTTTCTGAGCAGAGCCGCATTAAGGCCATTGAAGACTGTCATCAATTCTCCGTACGGCACAGTGAAGCAACTTCCTATTTTTTCCATCTCCATTTCAATTTTACTAAAACCGTTTTCACTGGCACAATTTCTTTTCTTCTATATAAATCCATAAAATGCGTAACTACAATTTGTTTTAATTATCCGTTTTTTTAATATCACGAGTGTTGCCATGATGAATTTTCTTACAGAACCATTATTGATATTAAGACAGGTTTTCCTGGTGATTTGATTTTTCACCAGGTGACTATTTTTAGCCATATTACTTTCTTTTTGTGCTGGATGTTAAAATTCGATGGTTCCTTTTTTTGTCTTAACGATTCATCGACTGGCTTTGATTAGTCTGTGGCATTGCTAAGTGAAAAGCGTCCCTCCGTGTCCGGTCGCTTTGAGCGCCTACGCTCATCGCCACTACGTCGACTCTATCGAGGAAAGGAAAAGGCTGCCCCAAGGTGGCGGCTCTGCAGGGGGCTCTTGTGATTGCTTTTGGAGAAGAGTCATTTTCTGGCTCTTGCCCTGGTTCTGATTTGTATCTCCCTACCCGCTTGCCACAACCTTCCCCCAGTTTATCCAGCTTGTCCTCTGGGCGGTCTTCACCTGCAGTGACCGTTCCTGTGGCCACGCGCGTTCTGCTGGCCTCCGGTTCCCCGTCAGCGTCGGCTCGCCCCTGCCTGGTGCCCCGTCCCCTGCTGCCCCTGCCCTCTTCTTGCCGAGTTATTCTGAGGCCCCCGCGTTGCCTTTTGGTCTTTCTCCTCCACGCACGCCTTAAGCATTCAGCTGTGCCCACGAAATGAAATAGGCTCTGTGCGAAATTGTCCCGCGTTGGGCGTGCGCAGTCAGCTTATGGGTCTGTGGTGGACACACACAAGCACACCAGCGGCTGTTTTTCATTAAGTGCTTTTCTGTGCAAAGCCTCACGCTGCGTTCTCGGCCTCTGTCCCCTCACGTAATCCAGCAGCCACTCCGTGACATTGTCCCTATTTTATTTGTGAGAAAGCCGGGACCAGAAGAGGCAGGTGAGCTGCTGCAGGCCGAAGAGCCAGGGCCAGGGTAGCTGCGGGCCAGCCCGGCCTTGCTGTGGCCACTACCCGCCGGCTGGGGCCCTGGGAGAGGGGCTTGGCTTCTGAATGCCACGAATTGGCAGCTGAAGATGACAAAAATCATTCTGGAGGCCGGAAGACTGAAATCGAGGTGTCAGCAGGCCCCGCGCCCTCGGAAGCTTCTAGGGGAGGGTCCCCTGGCCTCCCGCAGCGTCGGGAGCCCCTGTCCTCACGCGGCCTTCTCCCCGGCTCCTGCGTCCTCTCGCTTTCCCTGTAAGGGCCGTGGTCACACTGGATTTAGGCTCGCCCTGGTCCACAACGACCTCGTCGTGACTTGACCCTGTTTCCAAATAAGGCCACCCCCAGCTCCCGGGTCAGGACTTGAATGTATCTTCGGGGTGGGGGGCACAGGTCAACACGCTCTGGGGAGCCAGGCCCTGGGCAGCACTTTTCTGGGCTCCGGGGAGCAGGTGGCCCTCTCCGTCATCCAAGGAACCCAGGCTCTTTCCCCAGACCCCCCAGCGTCACCCAGCCCTCCATCCTTCCCTTGCCCACTCTGCCGTCACATCCCCGGCCCAGACGCCTGGGCCCGGGGACCTGTGTCCGAAGGCCTGGCCCAGGCGGGTGGGCAAGGAAGGAACGCTGGGACGTTCCAGGCACCCCGGAGCTGCTTGGGGATATAGGGGCTTCGTCCAGTGCCAATCCGCTGGCCCTTCTGTGATGTTTGGGAGTCCCACCAAGTCTGAAATACCTTCCGGAAAAGACAAAGGCATTTGGGAAAATAGCCTGCAAGACTTTTGTTTTAAAGGGTGATTCCTTGTCCGGGGGGAGAGCCAGAATCGGCGAGTGTCAGTTGGTCGCGGGCAGGGCGGGCAGTGAGGCCACCCCCCAAGTGCAGGCCACTGCAGCAATTCCCGATGCCACGCTGAAAACAACACCAGCCGGGGGCAGCGGGAAACCAGACGTCAGAACTCAAGTGTGGAAGCTGGGGAAACACCCCAGGATTTTGAAGAGCCCAGTTTTGAGGGGAGGAAGGGCTGGAGATTTGGTTCTTCCACAGGCTTGGAATCCTGGGTGCTCGTTGGAGCTGTGTTGTCTCTTTTCCTATATAAACCCAAGCCTGTGGGATGCATCACGTGTTGGAACTGAAGCCAGTTTCTGATGCCAGCACCCTTACTTGTTTTCGAGGTTGGGAAACTTGACCGTCTGATGCCTGGACTGGAGGACTGTAATGATGGCCGTTAGGAGAACTGTCTGGTAGCCCCTCTCTTTGGGCAGATACCCTTTCCAGAAGGGTCTTCCTAGGCCTCCCGATAGCTTTTTTTTTTTTTTTTAATTTTTTATTAAAGTTAATAGATCACAAGGAACGTTACATTAAAAGACATGAAAAAACAAAAAACATAAGAGGTTCCCATATAACCCACTCCCTACCCCCCCCACCTCATCATTTTTGTAATTTGTATTTTTTTGAAGATATATACATCACACACACACAAATGTTACCTTAAAAAATATGAGGTTCCCATATACCGCCCTCCCCACTCCTCCCACACCAACAACCTCCCCCGTCATTGTGGCACACTCATCGCACTCGGCAAACACATGTTGGGGCACTGCTGCACCACCTGGATAATAGTTTACATTGTAGTTTACACTTTCCCCAGTCCATTCAGTGGGTTATAGCAGAATATATAACATCCTGCATCTGTCCCTTCAATATCATTCAGGACAACTCCAAGTCCCAAAAATGCCCCCATGTCACATCTCTTCTTCCCTCTCACTGCCCTCAGCAACTACTGAGGTCACTTTCTCCACCTCGATGCTACAATTTCTTCTATTACTAGTCACAATATTTTTAGAATATTAGTAAGTCCACTCTAATCCATCCTGTGGACCCTGGGATGGTGATGTCCACTCCACCTCTATATCGAGAGGGGGCTTAGATCCCACATGCATGGTGGATGCGATTCCTCTTAGCTTTGTGAGGCAGGGGTGGTAAGTGGCACTTTCGTCCTTCCTGCAGGATGACAAATTGGGGCAGGGGGTGGGGGCTTGTTGATGTGGTACAGGCCTAGGAATCACAATCCCAAATCCACGTGCCCACTCCAGCAAGCGCTGCGTCCTCATCTCGGATCCCCCGGGGCTCGCTCTCTATCGTTCCACACCGGACCAGCATCTGTGTACGTGTCTGCAGACCTGAAGTCCTTTCTGGAGAATGGCTGACACCCCAAAATAGTGGCCTCACTTCCTTTCAGCTCAGGGCAAGGCGCTCTCTACCCACCCCCCAACATCCCACTCTGGAAAGAGCTTGTGTTCAATCAGCAAAATGATGGCCTCGAGCGACGTTGAACTGCTTTGCTGAAAAATCGCAGCGCTCTGTAATTACAATCAGCTGGCATAGACAAGGCTGTGGGGGGGGAGGATGACGCCATCACCAGGAGGAGAAGGTCGGCTGCGGGAGAGCCGGGGAGGTGGCCTGTGGCCAGGGGCTGCGAGGGGTGTGGAGAGGCTGGGGAAATTGCGGCCGCCTGCTTCCAGAAAACGGTCGAAGGAACGGGCCAGTGGGCTGCTTGCCCGGCCCGAGGTCTCAGCCAGCTGGTGGTGGAGACCCTGCGTCTAATGAAGCAGCTCTCTGCGCCCGCCTCCCCTGCCCCGGTTCTGCTCTGGTCCCCGGCGGGCTGCGTCATAGAACATTCCAGTTTAACGGGACCTCAGCGACCCTGGGTGGCTCACCTAGGAGTAAACTGAGGCTCCGAGAGAGTGGTGCTGATGTCACAGCTGCTCGGTGACTGGCCTGGGGCTCCAGGCTTGGGGTCGGACGTCTTGGCCTCTCAATCGGAAGCCCCAGTTGGTTGCTGCTCCACGTGGGGTCACTTGGAAGCTTCTTAGAAAGGCAGCGTTGGTTCCCCTGCTGAGTCAGAACCTGCACCTGACAAGCTGGCCGGAGGGTCACCTGAGGGCCCGGAGCACTGCCCTGTGGCCACCTCCCTTCCCACCTGGCCCAGGTGACCTGACTGGACCCAGCAGCCTCTGCTTCCTGTCCTCCTAAATTCTCAGGCTGTTACGCTTTCAGGAGTTTGGGCAACTACAAATTCCTTTCCTTTGACCATTCAGAGTGATCACCTCCCATCATTCTCTACGATCACTTGTTCATAATAACTGCTAGTAGATACCTTTTCTCTCGATGGTGTTTTATGGCTTACGGAGTCCTTATATGTTTTCTCCTGTCAGTAAAGGTGTGTGGGCAAGCACCGGCTCTGCAGCTGAATTGATTGGTGTCTGTAAAGGAGATCCAGTGAGTGCAAAGATCCATTCCAGCTTTATCATTTTTTGTTTCTAAAAATAAACCTGTCTTCCTCCTTGCCTGTGGAACCCAAATACTGGAGAAGGTTATTTAGCCTGGCCAGTTGCTTAAACAGAAGGAATGACATACTCTTTAATGTTAGAGTTTGACGCTTTATACACATCCGTGTAACGTCAATAAGTAAACTAGAGCTCCTGCAAGCTAAGCGAGCTCTGCTGAGGACACCCTGGAGTGTTACTGCCACTGCTACTTTAATTGACGTGCTTGGGAGGGTACAGGAGGAGGCGGCAGTAGCTCTTTTGAGCGAGGGAATGAGTCAGTAAGATTTCAGAGGGAAGCCAATGGCAAGGCGTTTCATCCAAGAACGGCGGGGAATGGGCTGTGTGACCGTGGTGGGACCACATGCACTGGGCGGGAGGTGGACGGGTGCGGCGGGAGGTGGATGGGTGCAGCGGGAGGGGCTCTCAGGAGAGAAGGCCCTGGAGGAGTTTCCCAGGACAGTGGGCAGCTCTGTGCTTGGGTGGCGGGCGGCACCTTGTCCTTACAAGGGTAGGGGCAGCATGGAATGAATGGACACAGGACTGAGGAGGGAGGAGGCAAGGAGGAGGTGTGGAGGAAATGAGGACTCAACGAGGAGGGAGGAGGTGAGACTCAACAAGGAGGGAGGAGGGGAGAACTCAGGGAGGAGAAAGGAGGTGAGGACTCAACGAGGAGGGAGGAGGTGGGGACTCGAGGAGGGAAGAGGTGGGGACTCAAGGAGGGAGGAGGCGGTACAGAGGAGGTGTGGAGGAGGTGGGGACTCAATGAGGAGGGAGGAGGTGAGGACTCAACAAGGAGGGAGGAGGTGAGGACGCAGGGAGGAGGAAGGAGATGAGGACTCAATGAGGAGGAAGTAGGTGAGGCCTCAAGGAAGAGGGAGGAGATGAGGACTCAACAAGGAGGGAGGAGGTGAGGACTCAGGATGGAGGTGGACCAGGGCAGGAAGCAGTGGCAGAGGAAGGCTGATGGCCAGGTGAACAGCCATGCTGAGCTCTGGGGACAATTTAGAGAACAAGCCAGAGGGCCAAAGAAGCCCCGGCCGGCCCCTCAGGCTCTCCGAGGAGGGGCTTCTGCTGGCTGGCCCGAGAGCCGCTCCGGGCTCTGCCTCCTGTTGCACATCGGCCGGATCCGGGGCTCTCACTCGACCTAGAACCACTGGCCAGGCCAGCACCTCCCGGCGCCCGGACGGTCGTCCCCGCAGAGAGCCCTTCCTGTCTCTGCGGTGCTCAGCGGTCGAGGGACTTCCCTGAGCCGTCACCCCTGGGTCCACAGTGGAGCCTGCACGGTCAGCAAAAGCGCAGCAAAACTGCCTCCTTGAAACTTGACCCAGCCAGCTTACTGTTTGCTTTCCAAGTGACCCTTCCCGCTCCTGCTTCAGAATGTGCTGCTGTGGGGGAGCGGGGAGGGCGCCGCACCTGCCTTCCTGGGGTGCCTGGAACGCCAGGCTAAGCAGGGGGGCTGGACTCCCTGTGTGTTTGTCCTCCCAGCAGGACGTCAGTTCTGAGGTGGGCGACCCCGGCCGTAGGACAAGAGTGGGTTAGTGGCTGCCGTGTAGCCCAGGCTTGACCTGGGGGGCTTGGGGTGCAGCCACCACTCAGGCTGGAGGGTTCGTGTGCGTGAGGACAGAGAACAGCGGGGGGTCGACCAGTCACCCCCACATTTCTCATCTATCCGAATTTACCTTCCCAGGCTCCTATAGGAAAAAATTGGCTTCGATAAATGAAGAGAAATGAAGACTATTATGGAAACGATAGATGAATATCTTCTTGCAGAAAAAAGTCCAAGTCTGTGAAAGTCATATCATATACCGTCACAACTTGGACACTTAAAAAACCTCTAATTTCCCTTAAGGGTGGGGACTTGAGGTCCATGTGTCCTTGAGCGGGTGAATAGGTGAATTTCTCCATACTCTCAATAGAAATCAAAAGAAATAGGCTAAAATCTCCTGTGCTGTCGAACTGAAATAAAAGACAAGCCACATGCATAATTCTAAATTAAAAAAAAAAAACGTAAAAAGGAATAGGGGAAATCCATTTTAATAATATATCTTATCTAACCCAGTTTTTGAAATATCATTTTAGCATGTAATAAATATTTAGTATCACGATACTTTACACTCTTCTTTTTTGCCAAGGCTTCAGAATCCAGTGTGTATTTCACACTTGCAGCACATCTCAGTTCAGACTAGCTCCGTTTCTTGGGCACAGGAGACACACGTGGTTAGGGGCCGCCATATTGGACGGCACAGATTTAGCGTCCACAGAATCAGGTCTACATCGTTACTGGACTCTCCCAGAGTTGTCACCGTTGTTCATCTTGGTTTGGGATCATTTGACAGGAACACTGGAGGGAGTGGTTTTTAACCTCATCATTTTTATTTTTGATGGAGGATTTCACTCGTCCACTCATTCATTCACACAATTGCCTCTTTACCATATAGTTATTGAAGGCTCCCTGTTATTAGGCGCTGTGATAATGGCAAGTTAGAGTCTTAACAGGCTTCTTTTTTTAGTTTTTCAGTCTCTATCCATTTAATTCTGAAGTTACAAGCAATGGAACATCTGAACTATCTAAGCATGCCCACTCTCTGTTCGTTAAGATGGTCCTATGCTGTTTGATTAGACCAGACGTCCTTCAACTTGAGGGAATCACTCAGCAGGGCCATCCAGCCTCAGGCTATGGAGAGCCTCGGGTCAGGAGGTCTGAGGTGGGCCCGAGAGTTTGCCTCTCTGACGAGTTCCCAGAGATGCTGCTGCTGATCCGGAGGTCACACACTCCAGAGCCACTAGACGAGACTTCCAGCAGCCCCTGCTAGATCCTTGACTTGGTGGATCCCACATTCCTGGAGGCAGTCTGGCATCTCTGGAGAGCTGAGCACCCAGGGATTTATGGGGACTGAGTGGTTCGTCTCCCTCTGGCCTACGTCTAAGAGACAGATGGAGCAAGCCCAGTGGGAAGCTCCTTGAGACGCTTCTAGAGCCCAGGCGCTGGGCTGAACGAGAGGGCGTAGAGTAGGCGAGGGGAGCCTTGGGGGTTGGCGTCGCGAGGCGGGCCCCCTGACTCCTCTCAGGACGAGTGCTCCAGACTGGCTCGCCGCTGTTACTGCTAGCCAGGAGTTCCAGAGCCCATCCCTGGGCTGGGGCGAGAGGGGGCTGAGAAGAGCAGCTCAGGGCATTCAACGTCACCGGCAGAGGAACGGTTCAAACTTGCCCTCAGTGCCTCACAGGAGTCTTCTGAAACTGCGAAACCAGTTGTGCCTGTTGTCGTGGCCCAGCCCAGGTGGGACCTGCTACCTAGCCAGTAGCCCCTACACAAGGACTCGGGGAAAATGTCTATTATTTTAAAATCTCATTATGAAAGCCTTCTCCCAGGAATGACGGATCCACTGGGAGGACGAGAGTTTGGCCGGCTGGCTGTCCGTGAGGGCAGAACATTCTGACTGGATCCTGGTAATACCCCTTTTGTCATAGACGTGACTAGAATTTTGAAAGCACTTGGAGAAGATTTCTGCTCTCACAACTCTTCAGGCCCCTCCGGTGATGACCTCTGATCCTTAATTAGTTTGTTTAATTTTATCAAGATTCCTTCCTATCTTACTGAACTCAGAATGTCATTAGAGCATCTTCAGAAAGGGCAACATAGAGCAGCTTTATTCATAGTTGCCAAAAATTGGGAACAACCGATATGCCCTTCCTTAGGTTAATGGATAAGCAAACCTACGGAATATGATTCAGCTGTAAAAAGAAATGAGCTACGAGGTGCATCTTGCTAAGTAAAAGGAGGCAGCCTAAAAGAGCAGAGAAAGTGTGATTCCAACATGGGACATTCTGGAAAAGGCAGAACTTAGAGGCAGTAAAAGGTTTCTGGGGAGGCTGCCAGAGAGCACAGGGTACTTTTAGGATGTTGGGACAGTTTTGTGTGATTCAATAACAGTGGCTATGAGACACACACGTGTCAAAACCAAAGACCTGCACAACGCAAAGAGTGAGCCATAATGTAAGCTGAGGATAATAACGAACCGATGTTGGGTCATCTGTTGTAACAAGAGCACCACACGAGTGCAAGGTGTTGGTAATAGGGAAAACCCAATCGGGAACCAGGAGGGGGAAGTCTATGGGAACTTGCCACGTGGTTTTTCTGTAAACCTAAAACTGTACCAGTCTGATGTTATTGATGACTTCCAAAAGAAATATTGGATTATGCTTGTAATCTGATCTGTTCCTGGGCATGACTGAATTATGATTAGGGCGTTGAGTCCCTGCTCCTTGGTGGGTGGGGACTCACAGATAAAAGGCGAAGGACAGAGTTTGGAGGATTTTTGATGTTGGAGTTTGATGCTGAAGCCTTAAGCTGGAGCCCTGGAAAGTCAGCACACAGAGGAAAGAGAAGCCAGCCCCAGGAAGGAAGGAACCCTGAGCCCAGGTAGAAGCAAGCCTTGGAGGAAAGGAACCTTGAACCCAAAGAGAAGCAAGACCCTGGAAGGAAGGAACCCAGGAAGCCTGAGCCCTGGCAGACGTCGGCAGCGATCTTGCTCCAACACCTGGCAAGAGACTTTGGTGAGGGAAGGAACTTATGCTTATGGCCTGGTATCTGTAAGCTCCTACCCCACATAAATACCCTTTATAAAAACCAAACGATGTCTGATATTTTGCATCAGCACCCCTTTGGCTGACTAATACACTGCCCTAAAAAATAATCTCTAGTAAACATTTTGAAAGGGCAGCACATCTGCTCTCACAGCCAGAGGCCTTTCACCTCATAATTATCAGACTGTCCATCTGAAATGTGCCCAGGTTTCCTAAGACTGGGGCTCAGGGCTTTTCAAGCAAGCAGGGGACGTGGGCCTTTGTGCTGGGGTGCCAGGGCCGGCAAGGACGGCCGTGGCTCATGTCAGCCTGCCCAGCTGCTTGCCTCTATAAAATGCCCTGCGTCATCGGCGCTTGCACAAAACCTGCAGGTGAAAACTGCCCAGAGAGAGGCGACTGGGGCATCGTCTTATCCTCCTTCTTGGCGATTATTTCCTAGGAAAGACCTTTGGGCAGGGTAAGGAACAGTTGCCGAGTGCTCTGTTTCCCTCTTCTTTGTCACCTGTGCCTCAAGGACCCGGCATCAATTTGAGGCCATTTGGAGACCCCCTTCTCAGCAGCACTTCCACCCTGGATGTCTGCAGATGATATAGGTGATGACACATAAGTGACAGCCCAGGACAGTTGTGTCGCTTCATATTCCGTGGGCACCAACGAAAAGGTCAGTTTCTTAGAAAAGGAAACGGAAGTGAAACGGGCCACGCGGTCACCTGTGACGTGCACAGGTGGCTGGCTGCCCCACCTGCCTGGCCCCTGCTTTCAACGGCACCGTCTCCCCTAGCGGGACAAGCCTTTGGTAGGCAACGACAAAGAGAATTCTCAGCCAGCACGGAATGTTTCAAACACGGATGCGGCTGGTTTTATCTTGCGATGACGTGTCCCAGACAGCGGGTGAGAAATCTCCCTGGCCAGCTGATGACTTAGAAAATTAGCCATTATCAGGTAGTGGGTCCTTTCTAAGTGGCTCCCACGGGCACGGCCCATGGTTCTCGGGGCTGTGGAAGAGTGAAAAGAAGTCTACCCGGGGAGCTCGTCCGCACAGGCGACGCCACGGGGGCGCAGCGGAGACGGGTTATTACAACGCGGTTGCACAGCCTGCACGCTGTTGACGTTTGGGGGTGGAAAGTTATTTGTTGTGGGGGGCAGTCCTGTGCATGGCCAGATCTTCAGCAGCATTCCCAGCCTCTAGGTACAACTCCCCCCCCCCAAGTTGTGACAATGAAAAGGTCTGCGGGCATTGCTGCATGTCCCCTGGGGGGCAAGGTTGCAGCCCCCTCTAATTGAGAGCCTCTGCTTCTGAGGACAGAGGGTTGCACGGCCACAGGAGGCAGTCAAGAGGCATTACCCAAGGGAAGCCGGTGTGGCTCAATGGATAGAACATCCGCCTACCACACGGGAGGTCCAGGGTTCAAACCCAGGGCCTCCTGGCCCGTGTGGAGCTGGCCCACGTGCAGTGCTGATGCGCGCAAGGAGTGTCACCCTGCACAGGGGTGCCCCCCGTGCAAGGAGTGGCCCCCACGCAAGGAGTACACCCTGCAAGGAGGGCAGCCTGCCCAGGAGTGGTGCCTCCCACACGGAGAGCTGATGCAGCAAGAACATGTAACGAAGGGAGACACAGAGAAGAGACAACATGAGACGTAGCGGACAGGGAGCTGAGGCGGAGCAACAGAATGGCCGCTTCTCTCCCACTCCAGAAGGTCCCAGGATGGGTTCCTGGAGCCGCCTAATAAGAATGCAACAGACACAGAAGAACACCCAGCGAATGGACACAGAGAGCAGACAATTACGGGGGGTGGAGATTAGGGGAAAAAATACATATAAAAAAAATTAAAGAGGCATTACCCATAGAACTTTCCAGAGAAAACAAATCGAGCTTCTCAGATTCGACATGAAGGACACAAACTGCCACGGAGGGGACAGTGGGACGGGGTGGGGTAGGAGCCAGACTCTAGGAGAGGGGGTGCTGGCTCAGAAACTAGAGCCTGGAAAGGGAAACGCGCGGCCCAAACTGGCTTCTTTCTGGCTGGCGAGGGTGGCTTCCTTGAGGGAGGGGTGCTAACAGAGAGGGGAGCAGGCGGGAACGAGGGTGGCCGAGGCTCGCATGGTGGACCCTGCGTGCCAGGCACTGCCTCGGGTGCCCCCTCACGCGCGTCGGCTCAGCCCCCCACAGCCTTCGAGGCTGGTGCTGGTGTCCCTCCCATTTCACAGATGGGTAAGGCGAGGCCCAGGAAGCTGGGGGAACCAGAAGTCTCTCACCTCATCCACGGCAGAGCCGCGGTGTGTCAAGCCCCTGCGTTAGCCCCCGGGTGCCACGGGGGATTGGGAGTGCTGGGGACGCGGAGTTCTCCCCAAGAGAAGGCAGGAACAGGTCGAGTCCCAGCAGGGCTCGAGCGGCATTAAAAGATCTCGAGTTTACGAAAGAGTCAGGAATTGTAGTGTTGTAGAATTTGAGAGAGGTTCAATTATTTGCGTATAGAGAGGCCAGGACTCAGGAATGATTTTGGGAAGGAAAAATGGTTTATTGACCGCCGGCTGGACTCGGGAGCTTTTTGTTTGAATCCCGAGCCCTGAACAAGGTTTTTGAGTCCCTTTTATACAGAGAGGAAAGGCCAAATGGTCCTTTTGTTTCAGTTCTCAGTAGGCTTGAATTAGCATATATCTTTCAGATCATAGGTAAGCTTTTAGCATGGACTTCATATATTCTAGATAAGCTTTTAGCACATTTGGTTTGCATTTCCCCTGAATATTTAAAGTTTCTAGAATTTGCATTGATAAACTGTTTCCTGGGACTGGAGTCGTTGCCATGGTTACCAAGGGCCGGGCTGCAGCCTCTCACCATCCCACACCCACAAGTCAGGACAGACAGCTTAGGTTAAGGTTCTCTCTGAAGAGACAAAGAGCCCCCCACCCAGAGCCCACATCACTAGGAAGAGGCGAGTAGACGCCCAGGGCCGTGAGGAAGGCTGGAGGCAAGGAGCCCGAGGCCAGCTCCCTCAGGCAGCCCGAGCTTCTCAGCAGGAGTGAGCGCAGCCTGGGGCTGAGGCAGAGGAGGGGGCAGGGGCGCCATCGGGGCAGGTCTGGGCTTGGGGGAGTGGGGTAGGGGCTTCCCCACAGGATAAGGGCTGCCATGGGTTGAGGAGTGGGCCAGGAGCAGGCACAGGTGGGCTCCAGGTGAGCTCAGGAAGCATTTGGACCCCGCGGTGATGTTGAGAGGTTGGGGGGCGGGAAGGCCTGAAGGGGAGACGGGGCGTCGTGTCAGGATGGAGGGCCGAGGAGGTGCGGGCAGGGGCTCTCGAGCCGCGTGGCCTTGGTCGATGGCTCAGCCCGCCGGGCCTGGGGGCCAGCGGGAGCAGCCCTGCCTGGCTACCGCGAGGTCAAGTGAGGACCACAGCTGGTCAAGACCCCGACTCTGGGAGGGGGCCCCAGGACTGTGCTGGCAGGAGGGAAAGAAACCGGACTTCCGTCCCGAGACTTGCGTGTCCAGTGGGTCGACCGGTACCAAACGGTCTTCCCTTAAATGGACAGACATGGAGCAGCCAGGGCAGAGGTGGGTGGTCGGGTGCGGGTCCAGCCTGCGCCACGCAGGGGTGTCCCCCACTGTAGGGGAGCCCCATGCACAAGGAGTGCGCCCCGTAAGGAGAGCCGCCCAGCACGGAAGAAAGTGCAGCCTGCCCAGGAATGGCGCCACACACATGGAGAGCTGACACAACAAGATGACGCAACAAAAAGAGACACAGATTCCCAGTGCCGCTGACAACAACAGAAGCGGACAAAGAAGACCACGCAGCAAATAGACATAGAGAACAGACAACCGGGACAGGGGGAAAGGGAAAGAGAAATAAATAAATAAATCTTTAAAAAAGAAAAAGAAGGGTGGGCTCCAGTTTTACTCTCGGGGCAGGACTCCGCCAACTTACGAGACGTTGGCACCAGGTGCTCGGGGGTGAGTGGCGCAGCTCTGTCCTCCACTGCTTCGCTGCCCGGGTTCAGGCCTCTTCTGCCGAGAGGCATGTGGACAAGGGTGCGCTCCCCCAGCTCTGAAAGCGAGCGCCCGGCAGGCTGCGTGCTGGCACCGGCCTTTGCCACTGCCACCCCAGTAAAGGGAAGGGCTCCCTGGAAATCCCGGGACAGGTGGCTGCCGGAGCCAGCTCTGCGCATAGAATGAGAAAACGAGCCGCAACGCCAGCCGTGGTTTGAAGTGTTCTATTAGCCACTGAATAGTAAAAAGAAAGAAACAGTGAGATTAATGGTAATATTTTATTTAGCCCAATTATTTGAAAGGGCGTATGAATGTATAATTGATATTCGAGGAGTACTGAGATCTTTCACATCCTCTGCTTTGTACTGGATCTTTGAAAACTGGCGTGCATTTCATGCTTACAGCAGACCCCGATTTGGGCTGGCCACGTGGTGAATGCGCAAGAGCCCCAGGGGGTGGGGGGCAGGGGGCGGGGGGCGACCGTATTGGATGGACTGAGCCCCAAATACTGAAGCTGGCACTGAGCCTCATGCCATCCTGTCCCCTGAATCCCATTGGACGGCGCCTGGATACCAGAGTGCGCATTTGCAGCTTGTGTCCCACCTCCACTAGTTTCCATGACCAGAGGGACACGGGCTAGGAGCTGTTGATCACCCCAGAAGGTCCTTCTGGTGACAGAGACCCATCGAGGAGGCTCTCATCCAGCCCTTAGCAAATCTGGAGAAAAACAAAGCTAATAACTTTGGTATAGAAATGGGATCCTAGTTTGTGAGGAGGAGAAATTTCTTTTTTTTCTAAAGATTTATCTATTCATTTCTCTCCCCTCCCCCACCCACCCCGGTTGTCTGTTCTCTGTGTCTATTTGCTGCGTCTTGTCCACTTCTGTTGTTGTCAGCGGCACGGGAATCTGTGTCTCTTTTTGTTGCGTCATCTTACTGTGTTAGCTCTCCGTGTGTGCGGCGCCACTCCTGGGCAGGCTGCATTTTCTTTCGCGCTGGGCGGCTCTCCTTGCGGGGCGCACTCCTTGCGCGTGGGGCTCCCCTATGCAGGGGAGGCCCTGCATGGCAGGGCACTCCTTGCGCGCATCAGCACTGCGCATGCCAGCTCCACACGGGTCAAGGAGGCCCGGGGTTTGAACCGTGGACCTCCCATGTGGTAGACGGACGCCCCAACCACTGGGCCAAGTCTGCTTCCTGAGGAGGAGGAATTTCTAACAGGAGAAAAGCAATGGCCCCTCAGTAAGGAAGGACCGGATTCAGGCTGAAGCAATGACAGGCTCAGTGTTGCGCTGTTGGTTTTGTCTTCTGTATGGGGTGCTCCTTTTAGGCTCATTGGATTCCATATTTCCCCAGGCAGCGCCCGGGGTGGTTTGAGTCATTACTACAATAAATCGATTGCTAAGGCACTTTGGTGAAAATCACCAAGTCAACTTTGGGGGCTCAACACCAGTATAACAAAGTTTAAGGGACAAGAGAATGGAGATTCCTCTCCCTGCCTGGAGGTGCCTTGAATTCCTGATCAGGGAGGGGAAGGCGCGGCCAGTGGGCAGGGAGAATCCCCGGCCAGGCGCCCTGCCCTCGCCCGGCTCCTGGTCTCGGCAGAGGCTGGAATTCCTCCCCAGTTCTCTGTTCAGACTAAAGCATGAATTCTAATCATATTTCAGAATTATTCTAGCTCAAAACACACAATAGGGTGATGGCCTGAGGGTCTGGGGCGTCCCTTGAAGCTCTCCCGATAGGACAGCGTTCACAGCTGCTCCTGTGTGACGGTAAGCGGTGGCTGGTTTTCTTTAAACGATGCTGTAACAACTCTCTGCCCATTTTGGCGCTTGTGGATACGGATGTGCCGATGGTCATGCCAGGAGCAGATGGTGCAGGTGATTCACGAGGACGCAGTCGGCTGACCCAGCCAACTCTTGTCTCTTGGTGACAAGTGGGTGCCGTCCCAGGCATCTGGTCTCCCGGCAGCCTTTCCCCCCCGGTGCCCCGGGGGGTGGCCGAGGCAGGCCCACCTTTCCCTGTGACATACTCATCCCTCAAGACAGCTTTGCTCCCTGCCAGGGCCCTGAGATCCTCACGCCTCAATCAGTCACCTGCCTTTCTAGGGGCTTTTGGTGGCTGCTGGGTTCAGGGCGACCTTGACCTGTGCTGGGGCAGAGCCTGACGAGCAGGGGCTGCCCCGTGTCCCCTGGGGGCGCCTACCCGCTCTGCTGTCTCACAAGCTATTCGTATTTCACAGGCATGTCCTCTAGTCTCTGTGAAAATAATATGCAAATCATTTACTGCTTTGTTTTTTCCCGTTTCCGCTTGTCATGCAGTTGGAGTGTACCAGTTAGGAATGTTCTGCCTGGAAAATCTGGAAGAAAAACTTTTATAAAGACAGGGCTTTGGAGAGAGAGAGAGTTAGAGAAGCTGTTTCTCCACACTAAATCAAGTTTTAGAAATATGAATGGGAGGAACCAAAATAAAATCACTGAAGACATCCAGCTGGAGAGGAAACGGGCCTCGAGCAAGCACGTCACAGCGCTTCGGGGGCACGGTCGAAACCCTTCTTGAAAAACAGATGCAAAGATGTCCATTGTAGCGTTATTTATAATAGTGTGAAAAATTAGACAGCAAGTTAAGTATACAACAGTAGGGATAAGGGTAAATGAATTAGGGTGTGACTCGTTAATGCTATGATGACCGAACTTATCAAAATGTTCATTTCAGAAATATCGACTGGCTTGTGAAAATGACCCTGATGCAATGGCCAATGGAAGCGCGCGCACTGCCATCTTAGTGTGCGTGTAAGCGTGGGCAATGACTGGAAGGGAATGTGAACAGTTCAGCTTTGTTGCTGTAGGCACAGGGTTTTAATTTTTCTCTGCATGTTTCTGGTGTTTTTCCTTCTCTGTTACGAGCATGTGTTACTTTTATCATCGGTACAGAACTACAGCAGGTGCCCTCTCGACATTCATGAGTCAGTCTGCAGGCGGGCTGCCTGGCCGCGGCAGAGCCTGGATTTCTCTCGGGCTTCACTTCCTCACCTGGATAATGGGACCAAAGGGCCTTGCCTGGCTCACGGGTCTATTATTAGGAACATGGAGTAGCAGATTTGACTCAACGGATAGGGCGTCCGCCTACCACATGGGAGGTCCAGGGTTCAAATCTCAGGTCTCCTTGACCCGTGTGCAGCTGGCCCATGCGCAGTGCTGATGTGCAAGGAGTACCGTGCCACACAGGGGTGCCCCCCGCATAGGGGAGCCCTACATGCAAGGAGTGCGCCCCGCAAGGAGAGTCGCCCAGCGCGAAAGAAAGTGCAGCCTGCCCAGGAGTGGGGCCTCACACACGGAGAGCTGACACAACAAGATGACACAACAAAAAGAGACACAGATTCCGGGTCTGCTGACACAAGCAGACACAGAAGAACACACAACAAATGGACAGAGAGAGCAGACAATGGGGGGGCCGGGGAAGGGGAGAGAAATAAATTTTTTTTTAAATTAAAAAATAAATCTTAAAAAAAAAAAAAGAAACAGGTACACTAACTGGGAGAAACAGAAAACCGCAGCGTGCGTCTCTCTGTGAGCACGATGCACCGCATAACGAGCCGTTGAACTGGGTGTGAGTCAAGTGTGAATGCACTGGAAGGGAAGGAGTAAGAAATGGACCCAGCTGGCGTGAACTGTCTCAGAATCAAAGCCCATAGGAAGAGACTAAAACCGAACACTGCCGGTGCTTGGGTGCAGGCGGACCTTCTCGGGGAGCCCAGGCCTTGGAGGCGAGGGGCGCTGGCTGCGCCTATGCAGGACAACCCTTCTGGGCAACCCCAGAGCCCCTTCCTGAGCTCTGTTCTTGCCGCCACCCTGAGGTTGGTGTTTTCTTTGCTCAAAACGATGTGCCCCAGGAGTGCAAGTAGCACGTCACAGGGGGACGGGAGTGCGAGGAGCGCGTCACAGGGGGACGGTGCTGGGCGGAAGAGACGAACCTTGGAAAGGTTTGGCTAGCAGCCTGAGTCATCCTCGCCTACCAAGGGCCAGGTGTGGGCGTCCAAGGGTTCCCACCCATGCGTGCCAATTAGCATCCATGGCAGAGCTCTTCAAATGCGGCCACGTCCTCCGGTGAAAATGCTGCCTTTTTTTTAATGTATATATAAATATTGTTTTTCCTCAATTTTTTTTTTTAATGTTAAGTTCAAAAAATGTGTGAGGTCCCCATATATCCCCCACCTCCCTCACCCCACTCCTCCCACATCAACAACCTCTTTCTTCGTCATGGCACATTCAATGTACTCGGTAAATATATTTTGGAGCACTGCTGCACCGCGTGGACAGTGGTTTACCTTGTAGTTTACACTCTCCCTCAGTCCACCCAGTGGGCCATGGCAGGACATACAATGTCCAGCATCTGTCCCTGCGTACCACCCAGGACAACTGCAAGTCTGAGAATGCCCCCACCTCATATCTCTTCCCTCTCCCTGCCCTCAGCAGCTATTGTGGCCACTTTTCCACATCAATGCTACAATTTCTTCCATTACTAGTCACAGTTGTTCCATAGTAGAATATCAGTAAGTCCACTGTAATCCACACTCTATTCTTCCATCCTGTGGACCCTGGGGTGGTGATGTCCTCTCCACCTCTAGATCAAGAGGGGGCTTAGATCCCACATGGTTGATGGATGGGATTCTCCTGCTTGCAGTTGAAGGCACTCTTGGCTCCCTGGTGTGGTGGTTGACCTTCTTTACCTCCTATTAGCTGGACGGGGTAAGTCCAATGAACCAGAGGGTAGGAGTTGCAAGTCTGCTGAGGCTCAGGGCCTGGCTGTCACATGGACAGTCCAGAGATTCACTTCTCCTGAGTATACACCAACCCCGGCACTTCTTATTTTAATTAAATTTTTTTGTTATGCAAACTCTAACCTCGAGTCTCCTCTCTGTCTGTGAGTTCCCTATCTCTGGTCATCTCGCCTGCGTCCTGTCGTACAGCTGTCCTTGCGGGCCTTGTTGGTTTCACTGAGCGTCGTGCTCCCAGGTCCTCCTTGTCACAGCCTGCCCCGAGCGTCATTCGTTCTCATGGCTGAAGAGTATCGCCTTGCGTGTCGGGCCACGTTTCGTTCATCCCTTCCTCCGCGGGGCCACGCACCTCGTCCTCCTCTTGGGTGCTGTGCGTCACGCCGCCGTAAACCTCAGTGGGTTTGTTCAAGGCCCTGTTTACGTTTTCCTTGGGTATCTGCCCGGAAGTGGAATTGCTGAGTCATTCGGTAATTCTCTGTGTACCTTTTTTAGGAACTGCCGTGTTGCTTTCCACCGTGGCTGCCCCATTTTACGTTCCCATCAGCCACGTTCCAGCATTCCCGTGTCTCACTATTTTTGACCGTGTGTGTATTTTCAGCGCATGTGACCGCCGCCTCCTGGAGATTCCGACTCAGGAGATGGACTTTAAAAGGCCCGAGCCTTTTTTGAAGGCCCCCCAGATGGACCCACTTGGCCTAGGTGCTAGGAAGGATATGGGTGAACGTGACAAGCCATCCACCCTCGGTTTATAATCGAGGGGATGCAAGCCATTTGCACACAGCTGGCGCAGGGCACACGCTTTTGCACATAGCTCTTGCTTGTTGAGTTCAGTTTAAAAGTCAGACACATAGTGCGTGCATGTTCTGAGCCTTTGATACTTTCTTCTCTTCGTAGCTGGGGGTTTTGTGAGTTAAAAGGGGACCGTGGGTGTTTCTAACAGAATAATTTCAGTTCCTCCGGTCAGAGAACTTTGGGCAGAAAAGGCCAGAAGGTGCGGTTTGGAGGTGTAAAAAAAGCCATGGGGGGAAGCCAGACTGTGCAGCTGCAGCCCCGGGGAAGAGCTGGGGGAGGAGGTGGCTGAAGTCTGGCAGTCGATCATTAATGGTGAAAACTAGTGGTCTGGGGCAGCGAGGCGGGAAGTGGGCGCAGGACCCCTAACTGGGGAGCTCCCAGGGGCCCCAGGCCGTCTCCGGGAACTGGGGCCCCAGCAGCTCTGCTGGTTTCAGAGGTGCCTCATCCCTCCCGGCATGCTGGCCCGCGTGGGGGAAGAGCCAGCGGGGGCTGGGATTACCACGCTCCCACCCCGTTCCCACCCCCCCAGCAGAGTTTCTTCCATCCAAGGGAATTCCGCCTAAAGCATCTTTCTTGGAAGATGCTTGTTGGAAAGACGAACATTGCAGCAGGTTGCGCCGGCTTGGCCGGTGCTGGCCTGGGACAAACTTGGTCACTTGCTTCCATAGGCTGCGAAGAAGATGGGGGTCAAGGCAGCAGGTGACTCCAGCCCGGAAGGCGTGGGCAGGGCGGCCCAGAACCAGCCGAGACTAAGCCAACGAGGGAGGAGGTGGGGGTGACGTTTGCCCCTCGTCCGCCCCCTGCTTTTCATAAACGAAAACTGAGCTACCTTGAAAGGTAGAACTGGGTCAGTACCAGCTGCAGTGAGCGGGTAGGGCTGCTCTCAGTTCTGGACTTTTCTAGAAGCCCATGGCAAAGGTGACGCTCCCAGCGCCCTGTGTGGTTTGCTGAGCACTCCAGCCTCGACGGGGCCACCCCAGGCGGCCAGGCCAGCAGCAGGTGGAATCCAATTAGTCTGCAGCTGCCCAGGGACAAGGGAGGAGAGGAAAACTGCCGGCCTTCCCCCTGAGATCACCCGGCCCTTGCCAGGTCATGCTGGGCTGGCAGCTGAAGGAATTTCTCAGAGTCATAGTTCTTGGCTGATTGACAAAAGGATTGAGCCAGCTCCTCCCCTGCTGTCCAGATAATAAAAATAATAAGCACCGTTCTGAGGAGTTAACCGTACCTGCCGTAGTCTTGGTCGGAGACTTCCGGCTCGTTACCATGGGGCGGGAGGCATTACTCAAATAATCAGAGGCCAAAGGCTCATCTCAGAAAGATTGCAATTCCAGCTCCCACACAGTGCCCACTGAGCCTGGAATCTGAGCAAGCGCTTTATTTGCCAGAAGGGGGGAAAAAATACAACATCAGAGGTTCTACTGTGTGGCTATGGGCTAGAAAGAGAATTGCAGGTGTTTAGAAATTGCCTTCTATCTTATGCGCACGTATTTTTTTAAAAGCATATGGAGAAATTGGGGACCATTGCATACTAATCTCTTGAATTGGAAACAATTTCCTTCTCGTCCAATCCAATATGATAGATACGTAGTGAATTCTTGACCCTCACTGCAAGTCCTTGTAGTGAGAATGCAAAGATAAATATTTTTTTCCTTAAAAATCTAGACTGTGCTACTCTTGATTACTAGGTGTTTGCTAATTAATAGTTTTACCTTAATTTGTTCCGCCCTTAAACATTTGATTTTACAGTGCTGTTGGCCCTTTATTAAAATCCCACGGAGATCAGTAAAGGAATGCAAAACCACTAGGGCACTCTTAGGATCAGGTTGACATAAAACTGGGCCTGGCCTGATTTCCTTAGCCTTGGCCTTGTAGACCCTCTTTCCAAGAGCTCACAGGTTTGGCCTTGGAGGACTAACGTAGATCCAGTAAGGCAAGTGGGGCCTCAGGGATAAAATGGTAAAGAGGTATGCTGGTGAGCTCTTCCAAGCTGCTTTTTTTTTTAAAGATTCATTTTCATTTATTTCTCTCCCCTTCCCTCTCCTCCCCCATTGTCTGCTCTCTTGTGTCCATTTGCTGTGTGTTCTTCTGTGTCTGCTTCTATTCTCGGGAGCACTGGGAACCTGTGTCTCTTTTTGTTGTGCCATCTTGCTACATCAGCTCTCCATGTGTGCGGTGCTACTCCTGGGTGGAATGCGCTTTTTTTTTTTTTTTTTGCATGGGGCGCACTCCTTGCACATGGGACACCCCCACGTGGGGACACCCCTGCGTGGCATGGCATTCCTTGTGCACATCAGCACTGTGCATGCGCCAGCTCATCACACGGGCCAGGAGGCCCTGGGTTTGAACCCTGGACCTCCCATATGGTAGGAGGACGCTCTATCTGTTGAGTCACGTCTGCTTCCCCAAGCTGCTTTTGCTAGTAAAAGAACAAGTCCTCGGTGGTACGATCCAAAGTAAGACTATGTGAGTCAGGTCATTTTAAGCACCGACACTGGAGAGGTGTCGAACTGAGGTTATTGGTTTACTGATGGGTTGGATTTTGGTTAAACGAGTATTGAATGCGTAGTGGTATGCATTCAACACACTTATAGACAAAATCACAACAAAAGAAAATGAGTTCCTGGAGCAGCCAGGCAGCTTTTTCAGCCTCTTTAAATTAAGTCACACACAGGGCAGAGGCTTATCAGACAGAGCTGAGGAACCCTGAGGGGCTGACCTCGTGGTGGCAGAGAGTGGACACCATCTCCTGGGTCTTGGGCCCTTCCCGCCGTCCCTCGCTTTCTCGTGGCACAATCTGGGTGATATTTAGGCAGATTGAAGAAGCAGTGTCCAGTGACATCAAAGGCACCTTTCCTACAGATAAATGTTATACCGAAATCTTGTTGACTTAGCCCATCTGGCACCATCTCACTGCCAAAAGCGAGGAGAATTAACAAATTCCAAGAGCTCCCAATGGCCCCGGATGTGTCCCTTCTCCTCACTTCAGGAATGAAGAAGGAATCTGAAAATCTTCTTACTCTCACTTGGTCTTTAGAAGAGGTAGAAAGGGCATCTTTTAAAAAATTTTTTAAAAGTAATCTATGATTTTGTCATTTTTTTCAAGCAGCAGAGCTATTTCTGTTGACATCTAAATTGATGAATTGTAGGAAGCCAAAATTCTTCAACCTTTTTTGCACGTTTTTGCCTCTCTCCAGATTCCGATGTCAAAGGAACATTTTTGCTCATTACAAAGTGATGTATGTATTCATTGCAGAAATCTTGAAGTGCACAAAGAAGAAAATTAAAATACATTTTAAATACTAAATATATTTAATAAATCCTGCCAATCAGATATATCCATGGTTAGCATTTTGATGTATCCTTCCAGTATTTTTTCTCTACATAATACACTTCTAGACAAATACAGGAGCACATTGTGTTAATACATTACTATTTTGAAAACAGATTTTTTTCTCTTAATAAACTCTGAGCCGTTCTCCTCAGCCTTTAATGGGTAGTGGTAGACCATTGTATGACCATATAATTTTTTTAACCAATTTCCTGTCATTGACATTTAAGTTGTTACCAGTTTTTCTTAATTATAAAAGAATATCACATATTCATGAATATTTCCTTGGGCCAAAAGCCTCAAAGTCCCTTGCTGCCTCTTGCTCCGTTTTTTTTTTTTTTTTTTAAGATTTATTATTTATTTATTTCTCTCCTCCCACCCTGTTGTCTGCTCTCTGTGTCCATTCGCTGTGTATTCTTCTGTGTCCGCTTCTATTCTTGTCAGCAGCACCAAGAATCTGTGTCTCTCTTTGTTGCATCATCTTGCTGCATCAGCTCTCCGTGTGTGTGGCGTCATTCCTGGGCAGGCTGTGCTTTCTTCACGCAGGGCAGCTCTCCTTGTGGGGTGCGCTCCTTGCGTGTGGGGCTCCCCTACATGGGGGACCCCCCTGCTTGGCACGGCACTCCTTGCACCCATCAGCACTGCTCATGGGCCAGCTCCACACGGGTCAAGGAGGCCCTGGGTTTGAACCCTGGACCTCCCGTGTGGTAGGTGGATGCTCTATCCATTGAGCCAAATCCACTTCCCTCTTGCTCTGTTTTTAAGGTTTGGTGACACATGCCAATTTATCCCTCAAGGGCTGAATTTCTTTGTATTGCCACCAGGATGCCTGTTGACACTACTCTCACCAATACCAAATATTATCATGTAAAATCAACCTTTGACCTTATTTCAGTTTGTGGGGAAGCCAGGGGCGGGCAAATCACTAACTTTTAAAATACATTTAGAGCCTAGTGCCGACTAAGTTTTATTTCTTTCTTTGTCCGTGAGTTGCCTCTTCATCACTGTGGTCCTTTTTCGTATTGGAATATTTGTCTTTTTCCTCTTCATTTGTAAGAGCTCTTTAAAGGTGCTGCCCTTTGTCAAATCTACGACAAATGTTTTTTCTCTTTTGTTATTTGCATTGTTATGACCTTTTTTTGGTATACCGGTTTTTGTGGGTTCTTTTTAATTTTGTACCATGAGCTGTCCATCTCTTCTTTATGAATGCTGGCTTTTCATATGTCTTTAGAAAGGACCCCACAGCCCCAAAATCTGATAAGTAGTCATGCATCTTTTTTTCTATTTCTCATATGTATTTATTTTTCACATATATGTCTTGGAACATCGTTTGAGGTACAGCCCTTAACTCCAAGTCCCTCCCCTACCTTAAATGATGAGCTGTTTATCTCAAACCAGTGATTTGAGAGGCTGTAATTTATCTATTATTACATCTTACAGAATTTGAGTCTATTTGGGGATTTTCTACTGTATCTCATTGTTTCATTTATTCCTGAGCCAGTTATTTCCCTTCATTATTTTATTTTTACAAATGTTCTCCCTTTTTTATTCTTCCAGATGAATTTCAGAAACATTTTGTCAAGTTTGTCATATTTTCCCAGAATCCTAGTGGGATTTTGATTAGCATTGTAATAGAATGCTCAAGTAATTTGGGAGGAATCGACATCTTTATACTGAGCCTTCCATTCCAGGACGTAAAGCGGTTCTCCGTGTTTTTGAAGTCCTCATTAAAATCACCATATTGTGTTACAGTTTTCTTCGTAGGGGACCTTGGATTTTTTAATAGTTTTTCTTCAGATTTATTCCTAGAGTTTTGTGGTTATTATTTTCTGTCGTAAATGGAATATTACCTCCATTATAGTTTCCAACTGGTTATTGCGAGCATCATATATTAAAATGCTTTTAAGGTTTGCGTATATGTATATTTTGATTTACAACTAGTCATCATATTGATGGCTCATTCATTTTAACCAATCTGTGCTGTCTCCGTTGCTGTACAAGATTTAGTCATTCCCGACAACGCAGAAACTGTGCCTCTTGGAATAGAACTGTACTCAAATATTTCTTGCTGTGGCTTTCGGTACCATTGACGTGCACTTACGCAGCACCAAGATTTTATGCTGCTCAGAGAACTGTGATGGAATTTGAGGTTAATTCACAGTTTGCAAGGACAAAACCACCTTTCCTTCTTTTACCTTTAAAAGAAAGGCTTTGGCATCCATGTGGAGAAAATAGTATGGCAAAGAAATAAGCTCTAAGCTTGCTGAGCATTTTGCTCTAAGCGTGTATTGGATTAACTCAGTTCAACTGAGAGGTCGGGCACAAAGCATTTCTTTTTCTCCTGTCTTGAATTGCATTAAGTACTGCTGCAGTTATATTGCAGGAGCGCAGCGGACCCCGGGGAAGTGCCCCTGAGAGCTGAGCTTATCACCGCATCCCCAGCCCTGTCTTTCCTTGAATCCCAATGTCCCTGGCCTGCAGGACCCAGGGCTATCACAGCTCGAGTGTGGGGAAGCTGAGACTTACTGAACAATCCCGTTTTGCGGTGCCGCGTCTTCTTTCTTCCTGTTATCTGGCACGTCACACGCTTCTGGGCCTATTGGAGTATGAGGGTTCGTACTCGTGGGATTGCTTTGCAATAGAATGAGCACTGACGTTTACCACTCCACAATCAGACTTCAAGTTCATGCTCACAGCTCTCACCTTAACTCTGAGAACACACACACCTGCTCACACACCTGCTCACACACCTACTCACACACCTGCACACACACACCTGCACACTTACCAGGGCCTTTCGTAGCTGACCGTGGCATCGACTCTGGGCCCTCCCTGTTACAGGTCACGGTATTTTTCAAAGTGCGCCCTGTGGAGCCAGGGCAGGGGTCAGACAGAGTTCTACCCTTTTAACCAGAGCTGCTTTCCTCTTCCCTGTACTGTTTATTGCAGTTCTAGGTAAAGTTTTCTTGGAATGACAAATTACACAGCTATCAATAACAAAAACGAAGAGTTAAAACTCCGGCCGGGCTGCCGTACTCGGCACGCTTTCCGTAAGGAACGTGTGGTATGAACGCCAGCTCTTTGAGCAGCGGCGGCATCTCTCTGAGGGGCACGCAGCTTTCTCCCAGCTTCCCCATCCCTGGCAGACCTCCTAGGTAAGGTTTTCCAGCTCAGGCTACTAAACTCAGCCTTAGGGTGTAGCTGTGACGTGGGTCGTGTTTGTCATCGACCCCAGGCCTCCCTGCGGTGGGTTTCCGTGGGGAGCTTTTGTAAACACGCAGGTGCTCAGGCCCCAGCACGGAGAGGAGGCTGCAGGGATAGGGTCGGGAATCCGTGTCTTTTAATCCTTCCGTGCACCTAAAAGGAGGAAGGGGACCTCGGCGCACCTTCCCGTGCTGCACTCCCACGGGGGGTCTCAAGACAGGCCCTCCCCACCTGGCTGAGCGCTGAGGGAGGGCCGCCTGACGGGGTCTGCGCCCCAGCGATGCCTGCCCTGTACCTGTGCCGCCAGCCCGGGCAGACTGGCCCAGCAGCCTGGCGTGGGTTTGCCCCAGGCCCCTTCCCGCCGCCCACCTCCAGCAGGTTGTAGTGGGCTCCCCCACCTCCCACCCCTGCCTCTCACAGGCCCTGCGTGAGGGACCCCTCCCCAAGCCCACGCAGCCTTAAACTATTCCACCCCGGGGGCGCGGGGCGAGCCTGCTGGGCTTTCGCAGCGGCGGCCAGCGGGCCCTTCCTCCTTTGCATACGTGGCTCTGTGCTTCTGGACCCTTCCACCTTCACACGGATAGTCCTGAGCACCTGGGCCCTTCCACCTTCGCACAGGTGACCCTGAGCTCCTGGGCCCTTCTGCCTTCATGCAAGCGGCCGCGAGCATCTGAGCCCTTCCACCTTCGCACAGGTGGCCCTGAGCACCTGGGCCCTCCCACCTTCACGCAGGTGGCCCTGAGCATCTGAGCCCTTCCACCTTTGCACAGGTGGCCCCGAGCATCTTGGCCCTTCCACCTTTGTGCAGGTGGCCCCGAGCACCTGAACTCTCCCACCTTCCCATGGTGGCCCCAAGCACCTGGGCCCTCCCACCTGGCGAAGGTGGGCCCGAGCCTCTGCACGTGGGCCGACTCCCCTCCGTCAGCCCCTGGCCCTGCCGGGCTGGTTCTCTGCCTGGCCCGCGGGGCCGCTCCTTCCTGCTGGACCCCCAGCCTCTCCCCTCCCGGCCGGCAGAGCTCCGTCCTAAGCACCTGTTTCCCAGCACGCACCCGTCGGTGGAGGAGCTTCCCACAAAGCTGTTCGTCCTGAGGCTGGTGGCAGGGACGCGAGCGCTGCCCTGCATTATTTGGACAACTGTGGCTTTGCTCAGCTGCTCGGCTCCCAGCATCTGCTGTGCCCATCCTCAAGGAAATCCGCTGGCGTCAGCTCAGGACTCAGTTTCCCCCGCGTTTCCCAGGAGGAGTTCCTCGGCGGCGCTGGGCCCTCCGCCTCGCTGGCCAGCGCAGGCCTCCGGGGGCTCGTCCTTGGCCCTCTCGTCTTCCCCGAGGGGGCGCCCGATCCGATGCCTCAGACACCCTTCCTCCGAGACCCGCTCTGGGTGCGCACCTGCCAGGGGACGCCGCCTCACTCCCAGCCCAGGTGCGCGGGCTGCCCCTTCACGGAGCCCCCCCAACCCTCCTCCCCCGGCTCCCCCTGTCGCCACTGTTAGTAACTGGCTTCGCTGTTCTAGACCTTCTGGAATGTTCTGCTCCCTGTCTCCAGGGAAGGCCCCCTCCGGCGTGTCCTCCCTCCCGCTGGCCCGCGTCTGCTCGCGCCCCGCCCCCTGCCCCACAGAAGGGGGTGGGCGCCGGCCGGGCCCTCCTGCTCATGCCGCTGCCCTCTGGGTTCCTTCGCGCTGGGGTCCCTGCCGCCCCTCCCCGCCTCCCGCCCACTGCGCCTGTCACGCGGCCTCCTCCGGCCCGGGCCGTCCTGTCGGGAGCTGCGCACAAGCCGCCGCCTCTGCAGGAGCTGACGTGCTCCCAGCCCCCCCAGCCAGGCGTGCACACACGTGTGCACACTCACACATGCAGTCACTTGTACGCACACGTGTAGCCACGTGTCCGCACACCTACAGAAATGCACACACGCGTGTTCACGCATGAGCACACAACTCACACACTCATGCTTACACACGTGCACACATGCACCCACGCGTATCAGTACACACGCTCACACTGTCACATGCATTCATGCATGTGCACATTCTCACACTTTCACACCCCCACATGCTCCTACAACCCATTCACACACTCATAGTGCACACTCAGTGCCCTGACGCCTGTGCATGCTTACATGCACACATGCCCAGATACACACACGCTTATGTGCACATGCATACACTCGTGCACACACATTGACACGTTTACACACCCACACACTAAACATACATGCCCATGTGCACCCACAGGTACAATGAATTCATGCACACGCACTCACAGACGCACATGCACTCACACCAACCTGCTCGCACAGTGCCTGCATACCCACACCCTCACAAACCCACAGTCACACCCACTCACACCCTCACACACCCACACTCTCTTGCACCCTCGCACACCCACATTCGCACACTCACATACCCACACACTCTTGCAGCCTCGCACCCCACACCTCACACCCTTGCACACATGCACACTCATGCACACACCCACTTGCACCCTTGCACCCACATTCACACACACTCGCACCCTCCCAAACCCACTCTCGCACCCTCACACACACCCTCACACACTCATGTACACTCGCACACACCTCTCCTGCACACATATCACACACATACTCGCACCCTTGCACAACCCACTCTCACACCCTCGCACTCACACCACACGCACACCCTCGCACACTCACAGTGCTCTGCCCTCTCGTCTGTCGCCTCCTGGCTCAAGGGCTGTCTGCGGGAGAGGCACCTGCTCTCCAGCTCAGGATTCCCGTGGCCCTTCTCTGCCCACCGGGCGTCACCGCCGACCCTGCGGTTGTTGAATCACTGCTGTCTCCACCACCTCCACCTCGTCTGCCCACCGTGCAGCCCCGTGCCTGCGCGTGCCGAGCACACGAATGCCCTGGAGAGGGACTTGGCCGTGCGGCAGGCGTGGCCCCTGCTCTGCGCTGGCCTCCCGGGCTGCCGCCTCGCCGTCCTGCTCTCGGCGCAGCGGACACTCGCCGCGCCTCCTCCGAGGGCCCTGGCGGAGGAGACTCGGATCTGCCCACCCGCCGCCTCCCCCGGGCCTCAGCCTCCCCCCTGCAGATGGGCGGGAGCAGGTGGGCTCTAACGGGGGGCAGGCGCAGGCTCCCACGCAATTTCATACGTGGGCCGAAGTCCAGTGCTCTGCGCCCCACACGTTCCGAAGAAAACACGTTTCATTCTCTTGAGTGAAAACCTAACCACAGGCTGGAGACGGACCAGACTTCGCTCCCTCCGCTTTTTCTTTCTAACGGTTAAGACGACGGGAGTCGACCTGTCTAACATCTAACCGGGAACATTGTCCCATGCTCAGCGGCTTACAGAGCGTCTGTTTTAAAATGACCCATCTTCCCTGACAGAGCAGGTCGCAGCTGCCCTAAACGCGGCAGGACGTTCAGGAGCGAGACTCCCGGAAAGGTAAGGTGGTTAGATCCAGCCGCCGTGTGCTGGTCGCGTCAATCAGCCATCCTCCAGCAGGCGCAGCGGTGTGCCCACGAGGACATGAAGATGCAGCCTTGTGCTCACGAGGACGTGGAGATGCAGCCGTGTGCTCACGAGGACGTGGAGATGCAGTGGCTTGCTCACGAGGACATGCCCACGAGAACGTGGAGACGCAGCGGCGTATTCACGAGGACGTGGAGATGCAGCCGTGTGCTCACGAGGACGTGCCCACGAGAAGGTGGAGATGCAGCGGCGTGCCCACGAGGACGTGCAAACACAGCGGCGTGCCCACGAGGACGTGGAGATGCAGCCGTGTGCTCACAAGGACGTGGAGACACAGCCGTGTGCTCACAAGGATGTGCCCACGAGGATGTGGAGATGCAGCGGCATGCTCACGAGAACGTGGAGATGCAGCCGTGTGTCCACAAGGACGTGGAGACGCAGCCGTGTACTCATGAGGATGTGGAGACGCAGCCGTGTGCTCATGAGGACGTGGAGATGCAGCGGCGTGCTCACGAGGACATGCCCACGAGGACGTGGAGACGCAGCTGTGTGCTCACGAGGACGTGGAGATGCAGCCATGTGCTCACGAGGACGTGGAGATGCAACCGTGTGCCCACGAGGACGTGCCCACGAGGACGTGGAGATGCAACTGTGTGCCCACGAGGACGTGCCCACGAGGACGTGGAGATGCAGCAGCGTGCTCACAAGGATGTGCAAACACAGCAGTATGCCCACGAGGACATGAAGATGTAGCCATGTGCTCACGAGGACGTGGAGATGCAGCCGTGTGCTCACGAGGACGTGCCCACGAGGATGTGGAGATGCAGCGGCGTGCTCACAAGGATGTGCAAACGCAGCGGCATGCACACGAGGACATGACAGCTGTCCTCTAACAGACGCAGTGGCATGCCCACGAGGGCATGAAGACACAGCAGTGTGCTCATGAGGGTGTGACAACACAGCAGAGTGCTCACGAGGACGTGAAGACACAGCCGTGTGCTCATGAGGACGTGCAAATGCAGCAACGTGTGCATGAGGATGTGACAGCTGTCCTCTAACAGATGCAGCGGCGTGCCCACGAGGACATGAAGACTCAGCGGTGTGCTCACGAGGGCATAAAGATGTAGTGGTGTGCTCACACGGACATGAAGATGTAGTGGTGTGCTCACATGGACGTGAAGATGTAGTGGTGTGCTCACACGGACGTGAAGATGCAGTGGCGTGCCCATGAGGACATGAAGACGCAGCGGCGTGCCCACGAGGACATGATGACGCAGCCATGTGCCCACGAGGATGTGAAGATGCAGCGGCGTGCCCATGAGGATGTGAAGATGCAGTGGTGTGCCCATGAGGACGTGCAGACGCAGCGGCATGCCCACGAGGACGTGAAGACGCAGCAGCATGCCCACGAGGACGTGATGATACAGCCGTGTGCCCACGAGGACGTGATGACGCAGCCATGTGCCCAGGAGGACATGAAGATGCAGCGGCGTGCCCACGAGGATGTGAAGACGCAGCGGTGTGCCCACAAGGACGTGAAGACGCAGCGGCGTGCCCACGAGGACGTGAAGACACTGTGGTGTGCCCACGAGGACATGAAGATGCAGCGGTGTGCCCACGAGGACGTGCAGACGCAGCGGCGTGCTCACGCGGACATGCGTAAAATGTTAAGTCCCGAGGCAGAGCTCCTGTGTCTTCAGCCAGACTAAACCCCCCTTCCCGAGCTTCCTCCCACCCCAGGCAGCTCTGCCGTCAGCCGGTGGTGGTCTGTGAGGCGCACGTGCCCGGGGAGGCCAGGATTCGGGTCCCGCTGAAGGAAGGACTCCTTGTCTGCCTGTCGTGAGCTGGGATGTTTTCCCTTTGCATCTGGAAAACAGCGAAGCCCCATTATCTCATGGGTAAAACATATTTTAACTCTTCTGTCGCTGACGGTGGGGCAGGAGCAAATAAGGTGGGAGGTAGATCGCTCTACACCCTTGTTCCTTCAGGAAAAGAAGACGACGTAACTTTCGGGACGTGGTTTGAAGTTACGGCGGTGTATTAACAGCCATGTAAGGTCCCTGGCGGGAGGACTGCCCCTTGCAGGAAGCATCTTGATCACCGACAGCCCGGGGCTCAAGTTCACACCCACGGCCTCTCCCCACCATCCCGGCCCCATCGGCTGATTTCAAGGCTAGCACAAGGTGGAGGGGCTGCTCCCGTCCCTGCTGCATGCCAACAGCACCCCACAATTTGGGGGAAAAATACTCTAAAGGAAAAGACCCTTTCAGGCGTTTTTATTCTCTTTCAAAATGCTTGCGTATGAAACATGTCCTTGGAGAAGCAGTGACTCATCTAAACCTGCAGAATTGCCAGTGGTTTTTCCCCCAAAAGCTGTAGCACACTGAGGTGACTCTTTTTCAACAGCTGTATTAAACCACAAAAGCAGCTCGAGGGGAGGCGGCTGTGGCTCCATCAGGTGGGCTCCCGTCCCCCATATGGGAGGCCCTGGGTTTGTGTCCCGGGGCCTCCTGGTGAAGGCGGGCTCGCCCACACTCCGCGGAGCGCCGCCGGCCCACCAGTGCCGCGGAGAGCCGACTCAGCCAGGGGACACAACAAAAAGGGAGACAAGGAAAAAAAATGCAGAAGAGCACGCAGCGAACAGACACAGAGAGCAAGCAAGCCGCGGGGGCAGTAAATAAAAATAAATGCAGACTCAGAAGAGCACACAGCGAATGGACACGGAGAGCCGACAGCATGCAAAGAGCCGCAGAGGGGGATGGATAAAAAAAATTTAAAAGCAGCTTAAAAACACAATTATTGCTACCAATGGCAAAAACAACAGAAACCGGAATAGCCGAGGCCTGGAGAAGGACTACCACCTCCAGCTCCACCCTCTACCCTGCAGCAGGCCATGCGTGTGAGCGTCTACACTGGGTGAAGGAGCTCAAGGCCGTGCATGTGAGCGTCTACACTGGGTGAAAGAGCTCAAGGCCGTGCATGTGGGCGTCTACACTGGGTGAAAGAGCTCAGGATCAGCCCCTGAAGTCAGCACGAGACCTGAAGAGCAGCCCTCATCCCGGGGTGGCTCTCTGAAGCCCGCAGTTTCAAAGCCCCTTTCGTCACGCCTGGTCCTAGAGGCAGGTAGGACCGGGAGAAGGAGCAGCTGCCTCAGTTTCCCCAGCCCGCCTCGGTGGTGCTGACCGCTGTGCGTGAAGAGCTTCTGGCCCAGCGGCAGTGAGTGGGCAAGCTTAAGGGCAGGGGCAGCCAGTGGGCGACGTTCCAGAAACGTCCTCCTTGGGAGGAGGTGGCGGGGACGCAGCGCCCAGCATGCTCCTCCCTCTCTGCCAGGACAACCGGCCACGCCACTCGGCAGGCCTCACTCGCGCACCTACTGTGTGCTGGGCGTGTGCCGGCCGTGGGAACGTGCGTCGTCGAGGTCCCAGCCCCCGGGAGGGTCTGCAGAGGCGCTCACATTGCGGTGATAGCTGCAAGCACCATACTTCCCCGCAGCCCGCCACCAACACGAGGCCGGGGCGACGCCCTCCAGCCCCCGCTCAGGCGCTGGCACCCAGCAGGAAAGACCTACTGGCCTGTTAAGTGCGGGAACTACGGACGAGCGCTGGGCAAGTGTGTCCAGAGGAGACCCCTGCACTGGGTCTTCAAGGTTAGCCCTGGCCACGCGGATGGTAGGAAAGGGGGTCCCGGGCTGCGAGCATGCCTGGGGGCAGGGGGCAGCATTGCCTGTCCGGGCTTGAACCCCGGCTCGAGGAGAGAAGGAGCAGCTTCACGGAGCCCCTAGCGCCTCACGCAAGCCGCAGGTGTCTTCCTGAGACTTGGTTTAGGAAGCTGGTTCCAAGGCCGGCAGCAGGATAGACGGGAGTGGGGCAGCAAGGCTGTGGCCAGGGGGCTCACGTGCCCCCCACGTGGCTCTGGCGCAAGCCTGCCCCAGCCTGCCCCACGCCGGAGCGGGGCCATGCTAAGCTGCAGGCAAACATCTGGTACTTGGCCGGTAGTGTAAGTACTTACGTTGGTTCCGTTTATTTGGGTTTTGGTCCTGTGGTCCTCCGGTCGCCTAATGGCGTAGCTGAGCCTCGGATCCAGGTCCTCTGATTCCTTGATTTCTTTTCAATAAAGAAGTCTCCAAATATTGAGTCATTTTTGGTTGTTGTTTTTTTTAAATTCTGAGCTTCAGTTTACCACCTCTGCTGGATTCTAGCCTTCAGCTCACTTTGGATCAAAGGTTTACTCTTGCAAAAATGTGCTTTGGAACTGCAGGATCAATAGGACTGGACATTGGGGTGCTGGGAAATCCTCGCCTTTTCAAGTCTGTGTCTCAGAACTAGGCTTTTTTAGTAGTCGCTCTAACTGTTAAGGTTGTCATTCCTGCCTTTTTAAGATTTGCCATCTTAATTTTAAAACTTCTCGGATTAACCCAACTTTTATCAATTGGATTGTTTGTCTTTAAATCTGTATCTGACCTTCTCATTTTTCTACCCATGTTTGCAAGAGCTAAGTAGACACAGTAAATTTCACAGCTGACATATATTAGGCTCGCCAGGCACAAAATGTTATTAATTCAGGCCTAAGTGGCACCCAGTTGGCAGCCGTAGGGGTCTGACCTTCTCTTTGACGTGTTCAAAGCCAGGTAGCTATTTTTACCCTCATGCCACAGAGGCCTAGGGCCCTGGGTCCCCTTTGTTCTCTCCGTATCGTGGAGTCAGTCAAGCCTTCCCAGGACAAGCTTTGGGAGCTCGGTCCCTCTGCGGATGCCAGCTGAATCCAGCGCCACGTGGGAGCGCACGCACCATGGGTGCCAGGCAACAGCGCGTCCCCCGGCGGCCCTGGCTTGGCCCCGTGGCTGTTCCTTACTTGAAGTGGAAGGCTCGGTCCTCGGCCAAGGCGGGAAGGAGGGTCTCCCCATTCTAGGGATTTCCCAGCCCCCGATGCCGCCCGCTCACCCTCGCTCAGGGGTTCTACGGGCCCCGCCCCTCTCCTCTTGCAGATTCCTTGTGCAGTTTTAATTTTCTCTGCATAAATGCCTGGCAGCAGCTCAGGCTTTTTGCCTGACCATGGAGACTGGTATTCTAACGGTGTCACGGCCGCAGGCTAAAGGTTGGGTGGCAGGTCTAGGCTGCCCCTTAAAGAGGCAGGGGTGGGCAGAGGCACGCCTGGCCGGCCCTGGAGTCAGGCCCGTGTGAACTCTGGATCTTCTATGAGGGTCAGCAGCCCTGATGGGGGCAGACGGCGCAGCGCGCCAGGCACCGCCGTGTTCTCCGCGGGAGCACGCTGGGGTGGCGAGGTGTGGTGTGTGACGGGCTCCCTGGTCTGGATGGAGCTGTGTTCTCCGAGTTTAGCTCTTTGTCGGATGGGTGGGGGCTCCGGGGCGCGTGACAAAGGCAACGTGAGACAAGAGGAGTGAGCGGCACATGGGCTGGGAGCGTGGTTGGTTGCCCAGAGCAGTCGCTTCCAAGCTTTCAGGCACATGAGTCGCAGAGGCGCCGTGGGAGACGCAGAGCCTGGCTCGTCACCCTGGACCGGGCCCTCTCACGAGCGCCCGGGTGAGGCTGGTGCCGCGGCCCCGGCTGAGGGCGTCAAGGCCCCTGGGTCCCACGCGGCTGTGGGTTCGAATCCGTGGGAGCTTTCAGAAATCCTGGGGCCACCCAGGTCCCACACCGGTAAAGCCGGATCTGGGGCCAAGCCGAGCGCCGCTCCCCCGAGGGACGCGCCTTGCGGTGGGGAGACCCCTGGGGATGATGGGATTCGCCCCTGCCATGTTGGAAATTCACCAGACATACGTGACCACTGTCACTAGCCAGTGGTGTCTGCGGTCAAAAGGAGGCGCTGCCTTCGGTTTGTCAGGTGTACTTTGAGGGGCCCCGGGGGCCCTCCCCCGGGTGCAGGGTCTGCTGCTGTGTTTACCGACCATGGCCCCCGCGACGCCCCGGGCCCGCCTTGCTCTTCCCACCTGCGGCCTCGGGTCCCGAGTGGGCGGAGCTCTGCCTCCCACCCTTTCTGGCCGGCGGAAAGGGCTGGCAGGAGGACGCGAGTCTGGGCCAGAGAGCAGGCTGGCGTCCTGTCCCCTGGAGGTCAGGGTCCCCACCCCTGCAGCACAGCAGCGTCCCCGGGGCGGGCAGGGGGCTCCAGAGCTGCGCACCTGCTTCCCGTGTACGAGGTCCCGGGTTCGACCCCCTGAAAACTCAACAAAACAGAAAAAGAATCCCCTGGGAGGTGGCGATGTAGTTGGCCTGGGGCGCGGTCCACGCAGGAGGGTGTTTTGACGATGCTCTTGCATACTTTGTGACAAATGTTTCACAGCAATGCCAAGAGTTGGCGGAGGGGTGGTTATGAGACCCCTGGGTGACGTTATGCAGGTTTATTTTGTAAGTGTGCAATCTTTACTATACATTTATTGGCGATGTGTGTTCATGTATGGATGACATACTTCACTAAAAATAAAAATTAAAAAGCCCTCCAGGTGATTTGAATGTGAAGTCAGGATGAGACCCAGGCCATGGGTAGGAGGAAAACTCTGTATATATTTGCATTCTCTTTCGCATTTTTAGAATTTGTTAAAAAGCGGTTTAAAATATGCCGGCCAAACCAAGAAATCATCGAACAATAGGAAACATGTAGAAAAGATTCTTTAAAATATACAGTTAATTATTTTCAAGTCTATTTTTTTCCTTTCCTCTTCTCCCCCCCCACCCACCTGCTCTCTGTGTCCATTCCCTGTGTGTTCTTCTCTGTCCGCTTGTAATCTCGGCGGCACCAGGAATCGGTGTCTCTCTTTGTTGTGTCCTCTTGCTGTGTCAGCTCTCTGTGTGTGCGGCACACTCCTGGGCAGGCTGTACTTTTTTCACGCTGGGCAGCTCTCCATACGGGGTGCATTCCTTGCGCGTGGGGCTCCCCTACGCGAGGGACACCCCTGCGTGGCACGGCACTACTTGTGCGCATCAGCACTGCGCGTGGGTCAGCGCCACGCAGGTCAAGGAGGCCCGGGGTTTGAACCCTGGACCTCCCATGTGGCAGGCGGACGCCCTAACCACTGGGCCAAGTCCGCTTCCCTTCAAGTCTATTTTAATTCCCCAGCCGTACCTGGCATCTGTGAGGAGGCCAGCCAGCAAAGCGGGGTGACTGTCCAGGCTGGCTTTGGCGTCTGCCCTCAAGGACCAACAGGCCCCGGCGTCAGTGTCACCCCTGATTTAATGAGGGCACACCAGCAGCCAGACAAGTACAACCCAAAACTTGAGCGGCATACGGCCGTGGGAGCCCGTGACCCCAGGGACAGAGGGGCACGCGGACAGGTCCGGGGTGGCACTGCGGAGTCCCTCCCGGTCACGGCCCCGAGCCGCGTGCTCCCTCGGCTGGCACTTGGGCCCCTGGTCACCTGTCCCCAAAGGAAGGTGAGCGTCCAGGCTGGCAGCCGCTTCCCAGCCACGGCCCCCCACGGGACAGCCAGTCACGCGCGCCCCCACCCGTCCATCTGCCTGGTGTTGGGAACCCCGGGAACGGCGCAGATGTCCCCAAGGCCACGTCGCTTCCCCGAGGTGGCCTCAGGCCACCGGGGACCCACCGAGGCTAAGGCCGGTGTCCTCTTCTCTTCTCTACAGATATCGCCAATGGCACTGGTTCCGGGGGGTACCGCCCACCCCCCAGGACCAAAGAAGTCATCATCAATGGCCAGACCGTGAAACTTAAATACTGTTTCACCTGCAAGATTTTCCGGCCCCCGCGTGCCTCTCACTGCAGCCTTTGTGATAACTGCGTAGGTGAGTAGGACCTGCCACCTCTGTCCCCAAGGCTCGCGTGGCCGCGTGTCCCTGACGGGCGCCGGTGGCCTCGGAGCGGAGACCGCGCTGCAGAGAATCGGGATGTGGTTCCCTTCAGTCCCTCGACATTGGGCGACTCGGTGGTGAAAGCTCTGGGCGGTGACCCTGTGCCCTGAGTCTCCAGCGAGCAGGTCCCCTTGCTTCTGCTTTCCACCCTGCATCCCGGGCCCCGGCGCAGCGAGGGTCCCCGCTCCCCTGCGCTGACGGGTCGCCAGGCCCCTGAAATAAAACCGTCTTGCCCCCGGGGCCCGCCGCCGCCACGCGCCTCGTGCCTTCCCTTCCTGCAGTCCCTGTCGCAGGGCTGCTCGGCGCGGGGGGCTGGAGGGGCTGGCAACCCGAGTTGGAGGAGCGGGGCTGAGGGCCAGAGTGCCCCAGGCCCTCGTCGCTTCCTCCAGCACGGCCTGCAAGGACAGGCGGAGCGCACGAGGGCGCAGGAGTGGGACCCCGTTCTGAGGCCGAGGCCACCCCGACCGGGATTTCCAGCGCAGAGGTGTCCGCAGCCCCTTGGAGGTCCCTGGGGCGCACGTGCTGTGGCTGCAGCCCGAGCGAAGCTGCCCACCCCGCACAGCGTCCTCCAGCGCCCGGGAGGTGGCCGGCAAGGGGGCGGCAGGAGGCCCTCAGGGTGCCCTGGTGGGCGGTAGCCCTCTGCAGGGGCGGGGGCCAGAGCCACACCTGGGGTCCAGCCAGCCTCTGCCTGAGGACATGGGGCGGCCTCTGTTGGCTTCCCGAGTGCCATCCTGAGACGATGGCCGAGCGGCCGCCCCTGCCCGTCCCCAGGACGCCCGGAGGACCAGGCACCGTCGGGGAGCACCCGTGGAGTCCCCGGGCATTTGGGGTTGTCGTTTTGATGTTGGGCCTGTGCTGTAAGGCAATAGTGTGTACTCTTTTATTTTATTTTTTATTTTATATATGTATTATTATTTTTTAATGTTACATTCAAAAAATATAAGAGGTTCCCATATACTCCCACCGCCCTCACCCCATTCCTCCCCCAGCAACAACCTCTTGCATCATCGTGGCACATTCACTGCATTTGGTGAATGCATTCTGGAGCGCTGCTGCCCCGCATGGATGATGGATTACGTTCTAGTTTACACTCAACCTACACTTTTTCCCGTAAACCCTCCTGTCACTTGCGTGAGTTTTGCCCATCGGCAGTCTGGCGGGTAAGGAGTTAGTGTTGTCTGCGAGCCGGAAGAGTTTAGTGCGCGTTTCCTTCATTATCACTCATCAAATGTCCGTTTCTACCCATTTCCAGCTCCCATCTCTTTCCCCTTGTTCATCCGGAGATGAGCTCATCGAGCTCGAGCCTCTCTTTCCTATCTTAGTCCAGATAGGATACAACTTTCCTTCCGTCGTATAGTGACTGTTTTTTCAAAAAGGCCTTTGAATTACTGTTGAACACTTTTTAGAAGTGTATAGAATTATTTTCAGTTTTCCCTCCATTGCCCAGAGTTCTTTTTTTAATTAATACATGTTTTTAAAGGTAATAGATCACATAGAACGTTACATTAAAAAAACATGAGGTTCCCATGTAACCCGCTTCTTACCCCCCACCCCCATCAATTTTGTAAATTGTATTTTTTTGGAAATACATATATCACAGAAAAGGTTACATTAAAAAATATAAGAGGTTCCTGTATGCCCCCCATCCCCCACCCCACTCCTCCCACACCAACAACCTCCCCCATCATCATGGCACACTCATCGCGCTCGGTGAACACATGTTGGGGCACTGCTGCACCACGTGGATAACAGTTTACCCTGTAGATCACACTCTTCCCCAGCACATTCAGTGGGTTATGGCAGGAAATATAATGTCCAGCATCTGACCCTGCAATATCATTAAGGCAACTCAAAATCCCCAAAATGCCCCCACATCACATCTCTTCTTCCCTCTCCCTGCCCTCAGCAACTACTGTGGCCACTTTCTCCATGGCAATAATACAATTTCTTCTATTACTAATTTTATAGCTAGTAATGAAAGTTTTATAGTAGAATATCAGTAAGTCCACTCTAGTCCATGTTTTATTCCTCCATCCTGTGGATCCTGGGTTGGTGATGTCCACTCCACCTCTATATTGAGAGGGGGCTTAGATTCCACATGGTTGATGGATGCAATTCTCCTGCTTTTTTTAAAAAGCCCTTTGAATTACTGTCGAACACTTTTTGGAAGTATATAGGGTTATTTTCGTCTTTCCATCCATTGCCTAGAGTTCTTGAAGAACTCTGATGAATTAGATAGTAAATCCCCTTACCAAAATCACACCTGCCTTCCTCAGCGGCCAGTGTACTTCTCCCGTAACAGAGCGACCTAAGACTGCGCGTCCTTCTCTAGGGAATCCACCTGCCGTGACATAAGAGCTCCGGCCCTGATGTCCAAGTGCCTTTGGGACTTGGTAATTCTGAGTCCCAGTGGCAATCCGGCATTCCCCGGGCAGGCATGGTGGCCCTGAGGGGGGAGACCCAGAACAGCAGAGGGGGTGGGGAAGGCGGTGGGTTGAGGACACTGGAGACCACGGCTCGCTCCAGGACTTGCCCCGGAGCATCGTTCAGGGCCCGGGTTGGGGGCTTGCCCAGCCTGCTCGGGCCTGGCCCTGGGGAGCACAGGGGAGGCGGGTGGCACGTGGGTGCTTTCAAATAGCGCGACGCACGCGCCCCTCCAGGGGCGGCCCAGCCATTCACACCCCTACCCCTCTGGCTGTCCAGTGGATCGCACTCCATTTGGGGCTCTGGCATGACCGGTCAGCAGGCCAGCAGATTTGGGAAAACAGAGAGGAGAGCAGATGTCTCCAGCTGAGAGGTGTAATTGCAGAGTCTGGCTATTTTATTTGTAGATACAAAGTTTTTGAAAGAATTCTGCCTTTGCAGCGAGGGGACTGTGTAATGGCACACAGGAAGGTCAGCGTGGGGGGCTGCCGGTCCTCGTGAGGAACGGGTTTGGGCTGGTGCTTCCGTGGCATAAGAGCTGCGTGTGACTTGGCGTCTGGAGAGGAGAGGGCAAGATGCAGTTTTCCAGGAAGTTCAGGAAAGTATTTTTATTAAAGCACGTTTGAAATGAGAGCAAAGTCCTAGGGGCTCTGTGTTTTTCATTTTGCAAAAACTTTTCTTGGGGTTGCAGACTCTGCTGTACATACGGGAGGGTTGGAGGAGACTTGTGGCCAGCACCTGGCTGTAGGGACACTCAGCGGGGGCGGAGTCCTGCTGTGGAATCGTGTTGGGAGTCTGGCCAGTTAGCTGACCCCCACCCAGCTGCTTCCACATCTGATAATGGGGTGCTCCTGGCACCCACCCTGAAGGGTTACGTGAGGTGGTGACCGCCAAGCGGCCACACGGCTCGGCGCACGCTGAGCGGGCAGTGTGTGCTTCCCACCAAGTTTAATGTCATCAGTAACAGGAGAGGCTACAGCTGTCCGCCCCAAATCAAGCATCGCACAAGCTTCAGCTTCATAAAGTAGCGGGTGTCACCTTGTCTTCCAGGAGGACGGACGCCCTGCCACTCTATTTCTCGCTCCCTTTGTCTGCTTCTGTCTGCCTGTCTGTCTCTCTACTGCTCCCTCTCGTCATCAAACCGCTCCCGCACATTTGGGACGGAGTGTTCTAGGTGGCCTTTTCATCCAGGCAGTGTTTGAAGTGACAAATATTTTTAAACCACAAGCATCTGGGGCCACGATGCCACCTTCTCTCTCTCAGGTCCTAGGACCGTTCAGGTCACTAACGTGGTAGTAACGAAAGGAGAGGAAAAGCGAAAGGGGAGCTTGAGGGCCCCGTGTTCTAAAGACCCAGGGACGTGCCTGCCCGTTTCCCCTGGCTGGGGCGGGAAAGCCTTCTTCAGTGGGAGAGCCTTCTTCAGGACACCTGACCCAGTGCCAGGATAGCCAGCAGCGCTCACTGGGATTCAGTATTATTTTTTTTCTTTATTTATTTTTTTAATATTACACTAAAAAAATATGAGGTTCCCATATACTCCCCCCTCACCCCATAACAACAGCCTCCTCCATCGTCATGAGACATTCATTGCACTTGGTGAATACATCTCTGAGCACCGCTGCACCTCATGGTCAATGGTCCACACCACAGCCCACACTCTCCCACAGTCCACCCGGTGGGCCGTGGGAGGACCTACAATGTCTGGTAACTGTCCCTGCAGCACCACCCTAGAACCTAAACCCATAATAAAAAGGAACCCACTTGTAAGTAATGTAGCACACACGGTGGGCAAACCAGTAAGTACGTTTGCTCCACACCGAGATGAGCACCTGCTCCGCAAGAGTCCATCCAATGGTGGCCAGCCCGGAGGCAGCGCCACGTAGAGGCTGAGGGTGGGCTCTGGAGGCTGCAGCCACCTGCCTCCAGGCTGGGTCAGGCGCGAGCCTCACTGCCCCTACAGCGCCACACGTGCAGTTGTCAAGAGCTGGGCTGAGCTGCCAAAGTGGCCAGTTAAGACAATCAAGCCAAAGTGAAAATAACAGCCATGACTTTCATCACTTACTGCAGTGGAATAAGCGAGAGGCTAACCCAAAGAGAAGCACTGGCCTTCCCTGTTCCATGATTTCCCGTGGAACGCGGCCCCCGGGCAAGGGTCAGAGGGGCGAGCACAGAGGGAGGGCCGTCCCACTCCCCCCGGAGCCCGCAGCAGGTGCTCCCGCAGTTTATGGACCCAGTGGCTCATTGGCATGTGGGGGCCCCCAGTGGAAAAGTGCTGGGTACTGAGCCAGAGCGGGGAGGGTGACTTCCAGGCTCCCACCTGCCCCGGATCAGAGGCCTCGAATCAGAGGCCTCGAGGGAGGGCCAGGTGACCACTGCGGATCCGTGTGAGCGTGTGCTGGCCGGGGGCCCGAGTCCCTGGCTGCAGGGCATGGGGGGCAGCTGCCCCTGGGCCAGGGCTGCCGGGTAGCGCCTCTGCAGTGTCCCGTGGTCAGGCTTAAAGGGTCACACGTCAGAGTGGAACTGGACTTCTCACACGAGGACAGGGAGGTGACCTGTAAAGCGCACGCGGCCACCCGGTCCCTGTCGCCTGACCACCGCTCCCTCTCTGGCCTGGCAGGGCTGGAGTTCCAGCTCCCCATTCCCACCCCATTTTCCTCTGTCCCCTCTTCATTTCCGATGTGGGTGCCACAGAGAACGGCCGCCGCCCTCCGCAGGGATTCCGTGTCCAGGTACCTCGGTGCCCTCTTTTTAGAAACCTTCCCTCTTCCTTCGCGTTCCCGGCAGCCTCCCTGCTGCGCCTCTCTCCTCGTCCTTCGCCACATTTTGTGACCCACTCTCCCATCCGTCGCAGGGTCTCCCTCCCATTAGCAGTGGTCCCATACCTTCCCTGGTGGCGTGGGTCTCCGAGCCCACCTGCAGCGTCCTGTCCGTGTGGACGCCGCTCCTTGGGCAGCGGCTGCTCGCCGACACCCACTCGTTGCTCCTGGGCCGTGCACGATGTGAAGAGCCAGTTCTGAGATTTGCCACGAGGGCTGCCCTCCGCTGCGGGGCAGTTTCTTTCCCACCTTTTGGGAATGGCGGAAGGGCCGTGGATCTCCCCTGGGCGAGGGGGCTCGAACGTTATCCTCCCAGGAACCCGAGCAAGTGGGACTCCCTCGCTGGCCTCCAGTGTCCTTGCTCCGCCCAGCGTTCAGTGAGCCCGGGGCCTCAGGCTTGTGCTCCAAGCTCAATGCACAAAAGAGAAGGCATCTCAGGGGCATCGAGCGCAGGCCAAGGAGAACTCAAGGGCAGAAGCACGGCACTCATCCTGGTTCACAGTTTTATGTGACAAAGGGGACAATGAGCATCTGTTGTCAACATTTAAGCACAGAATAGCAGTGCATGAAAACGTGTGTGTCAGTCTCCTGTGACAAACGTCACCGACTGGCTGGCCTAAGCAACAGGAGTTTATTATCTCGCGGCCTCAGGCGCTAGATGTCCAAGGTCAATGTCAAGGTCGAGGTCCTGACAGGTGTGCATTCTCCAGGGGGCCTCTGGCCGCCAAGCCTCGGGTCCCTGTGAGCGAGCATCTGGGCCTGCTGTCCTGCTTGCCTGAGTGCCAGTGGCGGGGACGGCTCCCCGTGCCCAGCTTCCTGTGCCCCCTAAGACTGGGGGCACATGGCTCGAGGCTCGCCCTGACTCCATCTGGCCTCGTCTGAGCGGGACCTTCAGAGGTCCCTTCACAAATGACCGCACGCCTGCCCTGACAACATCTTCAAAGTGCTCTTCGCAGACGGCTCCCCCCACAGAACAGGGCTTAGGACTTGAACCTGCCCTTTGGGGGGGCCTGATTCAGTCCCCAGCAACGTCGAAGTGAAAATGGTTAGAAAATGCAGGGGCATTTGGCATAAGCACCACGCTAGCGAGAAGCGGTAGCACCCTTCTGTTTTTGACAGCTCAAGTAAGCAAAATAGAAGGAAACGGGGGTATCAATATATAAAATGAATAAATATGTATTGAATTTTTCCCCTATAGTGTATACTTACCTTTTGCAGCTGCTCATGGGACATTTACAAAATTGAGCATACGGGCCACGAGAAAGGTCCTTATTTCCCCAAAGCAGACTTTGCACAGACCATGTCAGCTGATAACCTGACAACAAAACTAGTAATCAATCACAAAGGCATAAACAGACATAATCAGTTGTGATTTTTTGAAAAAAAAAAGCTTTTTGTCATACTTCCCGGGTGACAACTTTAAAACTGCAGATATGAACTATTTAGAGCATGACCTGACACAATGCCAAAGAAAACGGTGTGCCGGTCAGAATTCTAAGCAAACCCGTTAAGCTCAGCAGACAGGGAATTAATTGGAGGGCTCTCGGGTAGCTCAGAGAATTGATGGAAGGCTGGAGAACCAGGCTTGGGGACTGGGGCGATGCACACGGGAATTAGGTCACAGAAAGTGCAGCTGCCTTGAGAGAGTTTTGCTTCAGCCCTGAGCTCCAATTCTGCAGCTGCCGCTGGTGCACAGCTGCCTCCAAGGACAACAAGCTCCAGATCGAGAGGACTGCCGGGAGCATACAGGCCTGTGTCCTGCAAACACGAGCAGGCAGAGGGTGGGGGACGGGGAGCGGCCCCCCATTCAGCTGCAGCGGGGAGCGGGGAGAGCTCTACACCCCATCTAGTTTGGAAACTCTTCCCAAACCTCAAGTTGACTTGCATGATGGGTGGCCAATGAAATAAAAAAATATCTTTTAAAGTCTAGTACAGAAAACAAAACTGAACTTCAAAGCAGATAAACAAACAAGGCATCCATCTCGAGAAGATAGTAAAAGGAGAGCAAAATAAATGTAAGGAAAACAGGAAGAAAGAATTAATGACCTGGGGTAAAAAAGAACAAGCACGATACCAGATCTAACATTTAGGAAAATAGCAAAAAGATAAAGCTGCGGTGAGATGAAAGAAAGAAAGCAACAAGAGAGTGGAAGTAGACTCCAATGATCGAGAAACATAGGTGGGATATTTTCATTTTGGGGAAATAACCCTAGGACTTTGTATGTTGCATAATTCTATACCAATTAATAGGAAAATCTCAACAAAACATGATTTTATGGCCAAAGAATGAGTGGAAAATTTAAGCAGACTATTAACCAAAAAGGAAGGTGCTGGATTCCAGACAGTTTCACTTCCTGTGCTCCCAGAGCTTAGAGAAAGTTGGAAAACTTTTCAGTTTCACCCAGGTAACATAACCCTAACAACAAAACCTGACAAAAATAACATGCAAAAATATTCTCATTTATAGATATTGTAAAATGCCAACGTAAAGATACACCCAATGTCGTCTATCCGTCCCGTAAAAGAATTTCTCACTGTGATCTAAAAGGGCCTGCTCCAGGAATGCAGTTATTTTTAGCATTAGTAGACCTGTCAATGAATCGGGGTCAAAGGAGAAAGTGTTTGTCAGGTTCAGTTAGAAGAACAAGCAAGTGGTAATAAGCAGTAACGTTTTGGAGAGAAGGAACAACGTGGGGAAAGATGCACTGCCAGGTGTATTAGTAATTACGAAGCCCAAAGAGCGTTACTCGGCACAGATACGGGGTGGAAAGAAGGTGGTGCAAGGGCCCGGAGGTGCACGTGTGCATAGATTTATATTTAAAAATGTGGCTGAGGGACTTTTCACGGTCCAGATCTCCCGATCGTGGAAACGCCCAAACCTTGGGAAGGGAACCCCTCGCTCTGGCGGGGAAAGCCAGCAAACGGTGCGGCTGAGTGCGGTGAGACGAGCGCACCCGGAACCTGGAGCCCCCAGCACGCTTGGGCCACGCCGAGGCTGGAGGCAAAGACGGGGCACAGAAGAGCTCATAGAGGACCTTGCACGCGACGGCGGGGATGGCGGCTGGGGGAGGCTTCCCAGGAGAGCGAGGGATCTTAAAGGACCCAGGAGGCCCTTCTCCTGAGACGGGGATCTACACTTTTCTTACTAGCCTGTGGGGCCCTCGGAGCTTTGGGCAGTGGCTCACGGACCGTGTCCGCCTGCCACTGCAGCTTCCGGCCACGCCGTCACAGCCCACCAGCTTTCCTTACAGTCTGGAGTGTGTCCTTTCATTTTGTTTGAAGCAACAGGGCCCATAACTAAACCTAAAAATGTGTTACACAGGGAAGCAGAGGTGGCTCAAGTGATTGGACTCCTGCCTACCACACAGGAGGTCCCTGGTTCAGTTCCCGGTGCCTCCTGGGGAAGACAGCAAGCTGGCAAGATGATGCAACAAGAAACACACAAAAAAGGAAAGCATAATGAGAGACACAGGGAATGGAGATGCAGGGAATGGAGGTGGCTCAAGTGATTAGGTGCCTCTCTCCAACATCAGAGGTCCCGGTTCAATTCCCAGTGCCTCTTAAAGAAACATGGGGGACGGAACATCTACAGCAAAGCGCCGAGGGCCTAGTGAGACCTGAGAAACGGCAGAGCTCCGGGGTGGCTTCCCGGGGCCGGACCGTGGCACCCTCCGTGAGACTGTGCAGAGCCCGGACCTGCCGTGGCGCCTCATCCACAGCTGCTCGGGCGCTGCCATTTGCACGTACAGGGTCTACTCATCGGTTTAAGAACCTCCGAGCCAGCGTCGCTCGCCTCTGGCGGTGTGTTCCGGACCTCACGGCCTTGACTCCAGGTTTCCTTCTGAACAGTTCAGAGCCTTTTCAGAAAGAGGCAAGAGGGAAGCGGACTTGGCCCAGTGGTTAGGGCGTCCGTCTACCACATGGGAGGTTCAAACCCTGGGCCTTCTTGACCCGTGTGGAGCTGGCCCATGCTCAGTGTTGATGCATGCAAGGAGTGCCCTGCCATGCAGGGGTGTCCCCCATGTAGGGGAGCCCCATGTGCAAGGAGTGCGCCCCGTAAGGAGAGCCGTCCAGCATGAAAGAAAGTGCAGCCTGCCCAGGAATGGTGCCACACACATGGAGAGCTGATGCAGGAAGATGACACAAAGAGAGACAGATTCCCGGTGCCACTGACAAGAATACAAGCAGACACAGAAGAACATACAACGAATGGACACAGAGAACAAAGACAACTGGGGGGGGGGGGGGAGCAGGGAAGGGGAGAGATAGAAATGAAAAATAAATAAATCTTTAAAAAAAAGAAAAAGAGACAGGAGTTTTAATTAAGTCCCTCATTGACAGTGATTAGGTGTTATTAGCTCAAATGACAGGTGACAGAATTCCAAGGAACTTTCTGACGCACGTGAGCGTAAAATGTGTCATTCCTTCCAGGAGGCCTTCTACGTCCTCTGACATCAGATTAAACCATCCCTGTGATGACACCGTTTTTCTGTCTCTCTGGCCAGTCCCCGCTTCCCGTCTCTTCAGGGCTGGTGCCTCCTCTGGGACCCGCTACCCCCAGCTCTTCTCTGGCTGCCCCCTCCACCCTCCGTGGTGTCCTCATGCCACTAGCTGGGACCGCCCTTTTGTTCCCTCCAGATAGGTTGCGGTCCCTTCACTGACAACCCCTTTCTCAAACTGCTTCCCTTATTAAGGCCTCTTGAGTTTCCTCCAAGAATTCAAGGTCGGGGAGTGTTGAGAGGAATTTTGGAGACAATAATAAAAAATAAATTCCAGAAAGCCTTTCATCTTCCAAAATAATGTACCTCCTAGCATGTTTTTCATAGGTGTGAGTACACGCAAATAGATTTAAGTCTCTTAAAATAGCATGCCGGTGGCCGGGGAGCCTGCCTCTTAGCCAGCTTCCCCGAGATCCTCAGGCACGGTCAGGTTGGAAGGCCCCAGGAGCAGACTTTCTCTGCCCTCTCTGGGTTGCACACTGAGGTCAGAGCACCTGGATGTGTTGGGAGCGGCTTCCTCCTCAGCGGCCAGCAGTGAGGTGTCCGGCAGGCCACCATGTCACGAAGCAGATGCTTGACAACCTCATGCCAATCAAGAGCCACCAGCTGCCGGGCCTCCTGGGAGCTGCGCGGTCTAAATCCCATTACCCTGGGAAGCGGACTTGGCCCAGTGGTTAGGGCGTCCATCTACCACATCGGAGGTCTGCAGTTCAAACCCCGGGCCTCCTTGACCTGTGTGGAGCTGGCCCATGTGCAGTGCTGATGCGCGCAAGGAGTGCCCTGCCACGCAGGGGTGTCCCCGTGTAGGGGAGCCCCACACGCAAGGAGTGCGCCCCATAAGGAGAGCCACCCAGCACGAAAGAAAGTGCAGCCTGCCCAGGAATGGCGCTGCACACACAGAGAGCTGACACAACAAGGTGACGCAACAAAAAGAAACACAGATTCCCATGCCGCTGACAACAACAGAAGTGGACAAAGAAGATGCAGCAAATAGACACAGAGAACAGACAACCGGGGGGGGGGGGGGGAAGGGGAGAGAAATAAATAAATAAATAAATAAGTAAATCTTAAAAAAAAAAATCCCGTTACCCTTCTATTTTCACCCCAACGCTCTTCGACAGCATTGTTTTCCCAGGTGAGGGGTGAGGACCCCCCGGGATCAGCGTCCGTCTCTCCTTCCCCCCACCTCAGGGCCGTCATCCCTCCCGGGGTCCCGCTGGACGTTGCACGGCTTTCCAGGGGACACAGGCCACCGCCGCATGGCAGCGCCAGGGCGCAGGGCTGGCAGGCACAAGGCAAGCGTGCCGAAGAGCAAGCAGTTAATCCAGAAGCGTTTGTTCCCCTCTATGACGTGCAGGGAGAGGGCGAGGACACAAGGCCCCACGCCAGCCTGCGGCGTCTTGGGCTTAGTCACGGGAAGTCAGCCGATACGGTGAAGAGCTGACAAGGTCCACGGGAGCCAGTCCAATCAGAGTGGGCATTTTAGACCCGTTCCCGTAAAGGGGAGAAACGAGAGAGAGGCTAAAAAGGCCTTCAAGGGGCCCTCAGCTCCCCGATTAAGGAAATCGGGCCCGACTCTGTGAGTGTGTGTGAAGCTTGGACAATAAGCAGATGCTGCCCCTGCCGCAATTAGCAGACACCGCAAGCCAGCAGACGCCGCAACCCGCAGGGAGCGGATGTGACTCAGGCCGTCGGGCACTTGCCTCTCATGTAGAAGGTCCTGGGTTCAGTTCCCGGTGCCTCCTGGAGAAAATGAGCAAACAGTGAGCAGACAGACAAGAGAACCATCTGGGGGAGCAGGGATAAGTAAAGGAAAATAAATCAATAAATCTTAAAAAAAACAAACTTTGCCTTAAGAAGAGATGTGATACCTGAGGATAAAGCGAATGGATGATGTGTGTGTGTTAGCAGTTGTCCAATCATGCTGTGTAACAAACATCTCCAAACAACCTCCGTGGCTTTTAACAGACATTTCTTTTTCCCGCTCGTATGCCAAGGGCAGTTCTGGGGACATGGCCGGGCTTGGGTTCGGGTCCCGCTCTTTCCACGTTTTATCCTGGGACCAGGCTGGAGGGGGAGCAGCCAGCCGAGGCATGGTCTCCTCGTGGTGGGTCTCAGTTGGGGGCTGGACGACGCACTGTCCCTTAAGTCCCCTGCTGGTGGACACCTGTAGCGGTCCACTGGCTAAACAGTGCACACGGCCTGGCCAGACGTCAGTGGGGCTGGGAAGATGCTCGGCAGACAGTTGCTGAAAATAATTCAGCACACCTAGGAAGGGAGATTTGAAGACTGAAGATCCGTTGCTTTCCAGAAGCAGTCTGCAGCCGACCCATCTTTCTTACCTATGCAGGGCCTTGCCTGCGCGCGATAAGCTTTTGAGTTGCCTGAGATTGAAATTGGTTTCCAACTTGGGAGTTAGGAAAGCGAAGAATGAAAATACCTTGCCAGCCCTGAAATTCCTTTCTCCAAGATAGCTGAGGCTGCTATCAGCTGATCCAGCTGCTCTCTGCTGGGTGTTAGGCAAGGCGTGTTTCACAAAATCCCACCCACCTGTTGTAGGAGCTGGGCAGAACTGAGCTGCAGAGGCTGCAAACTTCATAGTGAATAATAACCTGTGTGCTTGGGTTTTGAAAGCTTAATCTAAGTTTGCACATTTTAACAAAAGAGCCGTGAATATAATTGGGTTTGTTGGTACAGGGTGAGTTTTATTAAAAAAAGAAAAGGTTGAAAAGTATTTTAAATAAAGGACTAATCGAAATGGAAAAATTATGTTTGGGGGGAAAAGGAAGCAGAGTTGTCCATTTAAAGATCTAGCGGTGTACCTGTGCAAATGTAATGATCTTTTTTAATTAAAGAGGCAAAATGAATAAATAGTAGCAATTCATACTAAAACAATTCTTTCGGGTTAGGATCCCCTCGTACATTGATGGGTAGCTTCTCACTTCTGGAAGTAGTTCTAGTAACACATTTGCTTCTCACAATGGACCTGAGCAGTAGTCAAAGCAGAAAGTATCACGTCCATTTGATGGATGAGAAAACTGAGGTTCAGAGAAAATAGGGACTGCCCACTATCAGACTGCAAGGCCCTGGCAGTGAGCACTGGAAGGCAGCCTCCAAAATCCCTGCAGGAAAGTTGCTAGAGCAAGGAAAACTCAGCTGGCCTGAAAGTAACCAGCGGGTGGACAGGTAAGATTTTAGCACATGAGAAAGGTGACATCTACCCGAGCGATGGTGGTCTGAAAAACAACTTCTGAACCTGAATCCGTTCCTGCGAGTGTGAGCCTGCTGTAAACAGAATCTTTTGAAGATGTTATTAATGGTTAAGATGTGGCCAAACGGAACAAGGGCGAGCCTTAATCCAATGTGGCTGAAGTCCTAATACTCAAAGGCTATTGGGCACGGAAGAAGCAAGAAACCGAAACTTGGAGGAGAAAGGAGACGTTCACTGCCATGTGGTGGGAATGCCAGGAAACCCCAGAGATGGATGGGCAGCCAGAGGTCCCACCCCGGGGCGAGGGTGGCCGCTAGCCTCTGAAACCGTGACCCATTAAATCCTGTGTTAGGCCAACTCAGTGCATGGTGTTTGTTTTAGCAGCCGGGAAAGTAGTAGTAACACTTGATTGTCATCCAACAGTTAGCGTCTACTCGGAGTGAGGGAGACTGCACTGGCACAGGATGGGGCAGGACGTGCAGGGAGAGCGTACACAGGTGAATCACACCTGGTTGCCAGCCTGAAAAACACAGATAAAGATTCTAGAATGAACAGCGAAGGCAAGTGTCTGCCATGAGCCGGCTGGGCCCATGCCAAGTCTTGAATTAGCTCACCTAGCTCGTTCCTCTCCTAAGATTATGCAATGTTAAAAAGACAGGGCAGACAGACCGATGGACAGATGATGGATAAGTACTTTATTATTGTTTCTTTTTTTTATTCTTTATTTTTAAAGTTTTAGATATATTAACTCATTTGCTTCTCTCAACTGTTGCTGAACAATAGTCAAGGCAGAAAGTATCACATCCATTTGATGGATGAGAAAACTGAGGTTCAGTTACATCAAAAATATTGGGGATTCCCATATACCCCACCCCCTCCCCCACTCACACTTTCCCCCATTAACATTTTTCATTAGTGTGGTACATTTGTTAGAATTGATGAACCCATTGAAACATTGCTACTAACCATGATCTAATGTTTACATTATGATTTACATTTTGTACCACACAATTTTACAGGTTTTGACAAAATGTATAATGGCCAGTATCCATCATTGCAATGTCATGCAGGACAATTCCAATGTCCCAAAAGTGCCCATATTCCATACTCCTATTCTTCCTTTCCCTCTCCTCAGAACCTCGGGTGACCACTGTCTTTATATCATTGTTACAAGTTCTTCTGTTGCTAGAATAATAATAAGTCTACTTTGGTCCATAGTTACTTTCCCCACTTATGTTAGTTCATTCCTCAATCCTGAGGATTTGGGGATAGTGATGACCTCTCTGCTTCCAATTGAGAGGGGGCTTAGATCACATGGGTCAGATGGATGGAACTGTCTTGCTTGCAGTTGCAGATACTCTTTGTTTTTTGGGATGAGTATTGTTCATCAGCATCCTTTTGTTAGTTGTCCTGGCTGAGTCCAATGAACTAGAGAGCAGGAGTTGGCTGCAGCTGCTGAGATTCAGGGCTCAACCAGCATGTGAATAGACCAAAGATTTAAGTTTCTAGGACATATATTTAATGGATATAGTGCTAATTATAGGTTCAAATAAAAGGAACAGAAGGACCATGTGTAGGAAAGTTATAATAAATGACTCTAACTCTGATACATTGGGGAGATATGTTACCATATATTCCAAGGTAAGGCCCGTCGTCAGGGTGCCAAATTCCTGGGGTTGTCTGCCTTTCCTATAGAGTCAGATGTTTCTAGAGTCCTTTGAGGCATTGTTTACTGCTACATTCTCTAAAAGAGTGGCAAGAATCCCTAGAGTACATGGGCAGTACCTAGTGAAAGAGGAGAGACCAATACTCTAGGCCCTTGATATCGATGCTTGTACTTATGAACTCATTGTAAAATAGAAACTTAGCCTTGTATTATATTTGCCTACGAGGTGCTTACTGAAAGCCTCCTTGTTGCTCATATGTGGCCTCTCTCTAAGCCAAACTCATCATATAAATACATTACCTTTCCCCCAATGTGGGACATGACTCCTGGGGGTGAGCCTCCCTGGCACTGAGGGATTATTATCAAGTGCCAGTTACCAGTGTATCTGGAAAAAGACCTTGACCAAAAGGGGGAAATATTAAACACATGAGTTTTTGTGGCTGAGAGATTTCAAAGTGAGTCTGGAGTTCATTTCAGAGGTTACACAAGTACTTTAAATTGTTTTAAATTCTCTCCTGTCTGTATTTGAAGATCGTATTACCCTCTTGAAATTATGCTACCTGAAAATACTAGTTTCCAGTTTAGCCAGGGCTCTTTTGCCATCCCTTGGGTTAGAACTTCTCCTCAGGACCCTTTAGGGTCCCAGGGGAGTTGCCTGAGGTGAGCTGCAGACCAGGATCAGGAGGGACCAGACGTTTGATGGAATGCAGCAACCCAAATGTAAGGAAGCAGTGCACCCCAAATGTGGGAAAGGGTTCAGTGACTAAGCTCCCCTCCCCCATGGCTGGAAAAAGCAAGTTCTGGGCAGGAGCTCAGTTATTCCAAGAACAGACTGCTCCTGGCTGCGACCACCTGCAGAGGGGCAGCTCAGCCACGGCTCTCGTCTCCAAGGGCATGGCCACAGGAGCCAGGCACCTTGTTTCTAGGGTGCATTTGGAGAAAAGCTTCCCAACCTCGGCCCCAGGAAGGGAAACCACGCAGTCCACAAACTTGACTCCTTATTTTCACTAATCCCTAAATGAAGTTTAATGTTTCCTGCAATTATCAGTATAGGCAACAAACACACGAGTAGAGTCTGTCACCAAAAGAAACTCGAGAGATTTTCCTATGACGTTCCAATTATTTCAGATACCCAGAATAACATGTACACTTACCTCTGTGTGGAGATTATGGCAGTTGGAGACCTCCCTGGTTGTTTAATAAAGTAATAGATAAGGTTATATTTTACTATTGCCCAATTTTAAAATTATTTGAAAAGTAATATTCTGTTATTATCAGTTTCTTTTGTCATCGCATGTATTTTATTTTGTGTGTTTGAAAACGTCATTCTGGAAAGGGTCCAGGCATATTGTTGAGACTCTGGAGCTGGTAGAATATACAATTCCTTCAGTCAACAGGAAGCATCTCTCCCCGCCACCAGAGGACTCGTAATATCAAGTAACATGCAATGATATTTTTTTCAAGAATGCCATATTTTAAAGCTGGTGTGTGCATGTTTATGGAAACAAGCAACTGTGGGGTCGTTCTCCTTCCTTCCTCTCTTTCTTCCCTGTTCTCTCTCCAGCCACACACACCATGCTCGCACAGGGGCCTCAGCTGGCCGGAGGCTTCCCCACACAGGCCGCCCCTCACCCACTGTTCAGGGCTGCCGGATGCCCACCTTGCCGGGTGCTCTTGGATATTTGTTTTCTCAGAGCACATGTTCTCCCCTCCCACCACCAGCGAGGGCTGCACAGCTGGGCATCGTGCAGCCTTTGTCCCCACCTTTGTGGGCTCCTGAGCCAGCATAACCCGCCCTACAGCTATCTGCTGATTGACCGAGGATTCACTCCCTGCCATTGTGCTCGTCTCCATCCCTTTCCACCAGTGAGAAATACTGGTAAGGGACAGCCCTCTGTTAAAAAAATTCAAACCTTCCCTCCAAAGGTAATGCAATAGCATCTTAAATTGCACGTAAGGATTGTTTCCAAGCCCCATTTGGGGAGTATAATGGTCTGGATCACGTAACTTTCCACTGAAAGTTGGCAACAATAAGACATATGACAGAGAATATTCTTTGCTCTTATGAGTTAAATTTTAAAAGAATATCATAGTGGAGTAGGGTGCCATTTATTATATGATAAAAGTAGCCAGTTTTCTACTAAATGGTCTGAGCCTGAAAAACCTTCGTTTACTATTAGCTGATTTATGGGTTTGTTTTTCAAACCAATGGCCTGAAGGGGAAAAAACACATTTTTTCCATCTTTGATCATGCTGATGGCTCGCCGTAGGTCAGGAAGTCACCAGTGTGTACGCATGAGAGTGTTTTTTTTAAAACTATTATTAACCATGCATTTTTTGCTGTCTTTTTATATAGATAAATAGGTCATACTAAACATTACGTTAAAAAGTATAAGAGGTTCCCATATGCCCCGCTCACCCCCCAGCTGCTCCTCCCACATCAGCAGCCCCTTTCATCACGTGGAGCTGGACTCAGATGGGACCTTCCTCCACATGCCTCTTCTGTCACTTTTACTGAACCTGTGGTAGGTGCTGGGGTTGGTGTATGCCCAGGAGACTTCAATCTCTGGACTGTCCATGTGCCAGCTGGACCCTGAGCCTGAGCAGACTTGCAACTCCTGCTCTCCAGTTGGTTGTACTTACCCCGGCCAGCTAACAGGGAGGTGGAAAAGGTCAACCACCACACCAGGGAGCTGAGAGTACCTACAACTGCAAGTAGGATAATTGCTTCCATCATCCATATGGGATCTAAGCCCCCTCTCAATGTAGAGGGGGAGTGGACATCACCATCCCAGGGTCCACAGGATGGAGGAACAGAGTATGGATTAGAGTGGACTTACTGATATTCTACTATGCAACTATTGTGTTTAGTAGTGGAAGAAATTGTAGTATTGATGGGGAGAAAGTGGCCACGGTAGTTGCTGAGGGCAGGGAGAGGGAAGAAGAGATGTGATGTGGGGGCATTTTTGGGACTTGGAGTTGTCCTAAATGATGTTGCTGGACTTTATATATCCTGCCATAACCCACTGAATAGACTGGGGGAGAGTGTGAACTACATGATAAACTATTATCCACGTGGTGCAGCAGTGCTCCACAATGTGTTCACTGAGTGTGATGAGTGTGCCACAATGATGGGGGAGGTTGTTGGTGTGGGAGGAGTCGGGGGGGGGTATACGGGAATCCCTTATGTTTTTCTTTTCTTTTTCTTTTTTTTTAAAGATTTATTTATTTTATTTCTCTCCCCTTCCTCCCCACCCCCCCTGCCCTGGTAATCTGTTCTCTGTGTCTATTTGCTGCGTCTTTTTCTTTGTCCACTTCTGTTGTTGTCAGCGGCACGGGAATCTGTGTTTCTTTTTGTTGCGTCATCTTGCTGCGTCAGCTCTCCGTGTGGGCGGCGCCACTCCTGGGCAGGCTGCACTTTCTTTCGCGCTGGGCGGCTCTCCTTACGGGGCGCACTCCTTGCACATGGGGCTCCCCTACACGGGGACACCCCTGCGTGACAGGGCACTCCTTCCGCGTATCAGCACTGCGCATGGGCCAGCTCCACACAGGTCAAGGAGGCCCGGGGTTTGAACCGTGGACCTCCCATGTGGTAGACGGATGCCCTAACCACTGGGCCAAGTCCGCTTCCCCCCTTATGTTTTTTAATGTAACATTTTTTTTGTGACTTATATATCTTAAAAAAAAAATACAATTTACAAAAATGATGGTGGTAGGGAGTGGAGTATATGGGAACCTCTTATGTTTTTTTAATGTAGCGTTCTATGTAATCTCTTAACTTTAATTTAAAAATGTGTTATTTTTTTTAAAAAGTATAAGAGGGTCCCATATGCCCCACTCCCCCCACCGCCCCTCCTCCCACATCAGCAGCCCTTGTCCTCAGTGAGGCACGTTTGTGGTGTTTGGGGAATACAGCCTGGAGCGCTGCCACACCGCGGACCACCGTTTACGTTGTGGCGCCCACTCCACGTGAGGGTATTTTAATACTGTGCTCATCAAGTCCAGGCTCCTGAACGGGGGTCAGTGCGCCTCTGGCCCGCCGTCCTTTAGGGCTGGACAGCTGGCCCTAGAAGCTGGCCATTCATTCCCCCAGCGAGGAAATACCTGCGCTGTTGAGTGTGTGTCGCCCTGAGCTGGACCGGCCCTGGGGACTCGGTGGTGACCGAGAGCCCGTGGCACTGCCAGGGACCCCAGCTCCCCGAGGGGCAGAGTAGATGAGCCGGCACCTGGGGTCCGGGGCTGTGGGAGCCCGAGGGGAGATGCCCCCCCAGACCTCACCAGGGACGGAGCTTGGGCAGGCGGGGCCGGCCCGGCCGACCTGGGGACGAGCGGCAGTGGCCGGAGCACAGACTCGGCAGAGGGGCCACGCCAGAGCGTCTGACCTCACCGTGAGGGCGAGGGGCCAAGGGGTGGCCTTGTCACGCGTGTGTTTCAGAAGGAGCCCCCTGGACACAGCACAGGGAGGCATCGGGTTGGTGCCACGGGACTTGTGGGAGGGCTGCGCCGTGGCCGGGAGACAGAAAGGCGGGGCTGGATTCCAGAAACAGTTCTAGGAAGATCCAACAGAAGGCAGTTAAATTTGCGGCATTTCAGGCAAAGAAGAGTGAGCGCTTGATCCCCTGTCTTCTAAGAAGACAGTTATTCCCCCATTTCAAAAATTAATGTTTTTGGAAGCAGATGGGGCTCACGTGATAAGGCATCCACCTACCGTATGGGAGGACCTGGGTTTGATCCCTGGGGTCTGCTGATGAAAAAGAAGAAGAGAAAGTGTGCCTGCGTGGCGAGCTGAGTGCCCATGCGGTGAGCCAGGGCCTGTGCGAGTGCCCATGCGGTGAGCCAGTGCCCGCGCAAGTGAGTCACGCAGCAAGATGATGACACAACAAAAGAGAGATAAAGGGGAGAGTCAAGGTGAAGCGCAGCAGAGACCAGGAACTGAGGTGGCGCAATCGACAGGGAGCCTCTCTCCACATCAGGGGTCCTCAGTACCAAATCCTGGTAAATCCTAGAGGGGAAAGACGAGAAGACAAAAAGAGAAATAGATACAGAAAACCGCACAGCAAATTGTCACTAAAGAAAAAGTTAAAAAAAGAAAGCGGGGAGGAAGAGGGAGAGGGGGAGAAAAATAAAATACGTGTTTTTTTAAAATTAATGTTTTTAAAGACAAGTAGGGCTCACACATTTTAAGGGACTCCTGACACGATGACCTGAGTCTGAAGCAGATAATTCAGTTTAACCTTCTGGAATCTTCCGGCTCTTGGTCCAGAATTCGATCTCAAGACTTTTTGTCGATTTAAAACAAGGGTGAGGATCACCAAACAGTGACCTCAGCTCCCGAGGGCCAGACCTGAGCACTCGGGACAGGCTGTGAAGTCAGAGGGACGTACAGATGGAAAAACGGGGGTGAGGGAGAAGACGTGCTAGAAAAGCAGTGGGAGGAGAAGTGGAGGGAGGGCAGCAGGAGGCAAACGCGGAGGGCAAGAGCCAGGGCGGCTGGCAAGGAAGCCTTCGGAGGGCCGAGAGTGGCCGGCTGGGACAGGGCAGGGGGCTCCCGGCTGTGGGGGATGCCCCCTCACTTGGGGTGGGGCTGCCCCACAGAGCCAGGGGTCCCAAAGCTCGCTCACTCCGGCAGCTCTCGCCTTCCCCGCGACCACCAGCTCTGCACAGCGGCAGAGTGAGTCATGACGTGCGTGAGGGCCTTGGGGGGAGCGGGGCGCCCCATCTGAAGCCTCCGATGGGAAACCCACTTTCAGTTCTGCTGTGAACGTTCTTCCCCCTCGCCCGTGGCCACAGCGTTGGGAACGGACCAGGTGGGGTGCCCAGAGGAACCCTCGGGAGAGCCCAGGGATGGCAGGGGGACTCCCGGAGACTGATGGGGGCTTCAGCCAATGGGGAGGACCCCAGATGTAGAGGGGCTTGGGCAGGGGAGCCCAGAGGTGACCCGGCCTGGCCCGGAGCCTCCCCCCCTGACCTGGCTAACCGTCAGCTCCCCGGGAGGGAAGCCCTGGGGCTACCAGAACACTCTTCTTAGAAGGCTTGCCCCGGCCCCTGCAGGGTGAGTGACCGCAGATCCCATCAGAGGGGCCCAAGGGCCGACCCCCCTCTGAGCCCGGTCAGACACAGGCAGCAGAACCAGGGAGACTGAGGCAAGAACCCGGAGCCTCGAGCCCCGTGGGTGTGCCCCCAGGGCCCACCCCGGCCTCCTGCAGGCGGCTGAGGGAGCCCCCCGACAGCCCCGTGCACGTTGGTGGGAAAAGGCCCCAGGAGGTTGGGGGCCACCGAGTAGAGCAGGTGGCTGCTCTCCAGGGGGTCTCAGACCCACACCTGCCAGGCGTGGGGTCCTGGTCTCGCCAGGTGCCGAGGACAGAGCGGGCCCTTGGGGTTAGAGGCACCCTGGCCCAGCTGTCCCGGTGAACCCACAAAGTGCAAGGCCACGTGCTCCTGCCGGGGGGGGGGGGGGGGGGGCGGGCCCGGTCCCACCTGGGCAGACCGTTCTCCCGCCAGGTGAGCCCACCCTTTCCTGCCCGGACTCGGGCTCCCTGGGCAGCCCACCCTCCCTGGGCAGCCCACCCATGGCCAGGAGGGCAGCCCCTGAAGGTGACGAGGGGCCCTCTTTGTCCCTGCCGCGGAGATACTTCCGTGTGAGCCGCGGGGCCATTTCCACGGGCGCCCGGAAAGCTTGTGTTAGACAGCTGTCATCCTTTGAGTTCACGCACTTGAAGGCAAACTTAGTGTATCTATTTTATTCTGTGCCTTTATTTTTTAATGTATTTTTATTGGAGTATATCATTCCTACATGATCATCCATAAACAGTAAGTGTACAGTGAAAGTTGTGAACTTACAACATACACGAGCATAACCTCGTGCAGGGCTCCCATACAGCTCCACCACCACCTTGCTTCGTGGTGAATTTGTTACAAACTAGGAAAGAGCATCGTCAAAATACTACTAAATCTAGTCCACGTATTACATTTGGTGGATTTTCCCCCAAAACCACCCTATTATTTTTTTTAGTATGTTTTAAAACAATCATGCACGTGTGTAGGATTCCCACGCAACACCCCTTCACCCACGCCACACCGTGGTGGAATATTGGTAACAGATGATGACTATGTGCCTTTATTTTTTAAAGTCATTTTGCGTGTCTAATAGCTTTTTGGAAAGAACACCCAGCACCACCAGGGAAGTCTTGGCAGCATTTCCGGGGCCTCGCAGGCCCGTTTTCTGCCCGCCCTGGGTCAGTGCTGCCGGCGTTTGGCCACAGTGTCAGTCCACGTAGCAGCAAGTCCACTTTCTAACGCTCAGGTGTCTGTCGGTTGGAGCCCATCAGGCCGAGAGTGGCCGTGGGTTTTATTTTATCTGACCGAGGCTCCAGGCACCCGGCAGGGCTCACCTCAGTTCTGCCTCTAATTGTCAACCTGCAGCTCAGCTTTTAAAAATACTTTCCTTCGCTGCCCAGAGAAGCCACAAACTATTGCTCGATGAGCCTCTGTCTGGTTCTCCCCACCGTGTGGCTCTTTTCTCGCTCTGTCCCTTTTCATGGGCACGTGGCTCCTCGGTGGCTCCTTGGGAGTGTGGGTCTCATCTCTGTGTGCTGTGCCCCCTTTTGCCTTCCCCGAGTCTGTCTGTCTCAAGCTTTTGTCCCTGCTCACCTTTCCTTGGAGCGCCAGACTCGCCTACCTGACACGGGAAGGCTCAGAAATACCCCAAAGCCACATTTCCGTGATCCTGATTGCTGAATGCCACGGCCGACACCTGAGTCCTGTTGATCCTCTTCCTCTGTCTCCCCGATCCGATTGGCCACCAAGGTCTGTATGTCTTGCTGACGAGGCGGATCCCAGCTTCGTGCCTTTCTCGCCGTGTGCACTGCCACGGCCACCTGCCAGCCGCCATTGTCCCTCACCTTGGCCACACGTGGGCCCCCCGCGTCGACTCCCACCGCCAAACAGCAGCGGCTCTCACCACCCGCCCTCCCCACCTGCAGTGCTCTCTCACCAAACCCTCCACCTGTCCCCACCGCCTTGAGGTCACCTGCACGGCTCCCCTGCGGGCCCAGGCTGCAGCCACGCTGGCCCCTCTCGATTCTGGGAGGTGCCAGGTCCCCGCTCACCGGCCTCTGTTAGCTGCTTCTCACTTGTCCAGGGCCCGGGGGAGCCTTGGCTGGCCCCTCAGATGCAGCAGGTCCTCCTGGCGCTCTCTGAGGCTTCCTGCACTTGCCTGCTTCGTCTGGAGAGCTCGTGTGCTCACCTGGCCGTGCCTCTGCCCGCTGGAGTTGTGCCCCCGGCTCGCTGTGTCCCACTTCCCCGTGCCTGGTGTATAGCTGCTCAGTTAACATTTGTTGAGAGAAGGAAGGAAAGGAGGGAGGGAGGGAAAAAAAGGAAAAGAATGTGATAGTTCTCCTGCCGGATCTGCTTCATCTCTCCATTTTATCTTTCTCTCTTTAAAAAAAAAAAGATATATAATGGGTATTTTTACTCTATGACTAGATTAGTGTTCTTAATTTAAAAAAAAACCAAAAGTTTCCCCTGATCTAAATAAAATTCACAGCCCCCACTCTCACACCTCCCAGAGGTACAAATTAAAATTTCCAGACTCCAAGAAAAATGATAAACTTACTTTAATGGTCTGATCTGGAGCTTATAACCCAGATATCATTCAGGAGGATGAAATGACCTACACAAAAACAAAACAATGTATTTAGACCAATTACAGATGCAATTTACATATATATATTCAACAAATATTTGAGGGCCTCTCATGGATCAGGTACAAATTTAACTAAAGCAGTAGTTACTGTAACTCGCAGTGAGAAGTGCTGTTTTACACTGGGTCTATGCACACGGATTCACAGATAAAATTTCCTAAAGCAGAACTTATTTTAGCACATGAAATGCCTTCTATTCTTTCTGTTCTCTTTTTTTAAAGCTCATAAAGGAAAAGAGAATTCATTAATTGGTCGTAATGAACAAAATCCTTTTCTGCCCAGGACTTGGTCGCAGCCCGCCGTTCGAAAGGCCCTGGAATGAGAGGTGGCCCCTCCCCGTGGCCCCATGTATGCACCACACCTGACTCCTGCAGAAGTGACACGGGAGCCACCTCGTTGGGGTTGAGATTTTGGGGTGTGCCTTCAGAATCTCGTGTTTGGCACCCGATCAGGCCAATGAGAAGGGAGGCTCCTGCCTGCCCACCTTCTTAGAACTACTCAATTTTTTAAATTAATTTATTCTCCCCTCCCCCCCCGTTGACTGCTCTCTGTCTCTATTTGCTGTGTGTTCTTCTGTGTCCACTTGCATTCTCAGCAGCACCGGGTATCTGTGTCTCTTTTAGTTGTGTCATCTTGTTGGGTCAGCTCTCTGTGTGTGTGGCGCCACTTCTGGGCAGGCTGCACTTTTTTCACATGAGGTGGCTCTCCTTAAGGGGTGCACTCCTTGCACATGGGGCTCCCCCTATGCGGGGGACACCCCTGCATGGCACAGCGCTCCTTGTGTGCATCAGCACTGCGCGTGGGCCAGCTCCACACGGGTCAGGAGACCCGGGGTTTGAACCCTGCACCTCCCATGTGGTAGAGGACCGCCCTATCAGTTGAGCCAAACCCGCTTCCCAGAACTACTCGATTTTAAATTAGCAGCTACACTACTTCCACTTCAGTTAACTAAACCAATAATGGATCACCCACTCTTAACCCAGGTTTCAAGAGCAGGCTCCAGGAAATTGTGGTGCCTGAGGTTAGGGGAGGCCGTAGTTCTCATCAGATTTTCAAAGCATTGGGGGGGGGAGAAAGAGCCAGGAACCACGGCGGGGGTTCACAGGCAGGTTTTCCACACTCACAGAGCGCAGATGAGAGGGTGCACACTCAGCCTCCACCTGTCCCTCTCCTGCCCTCTCCCTTTCTCCTTCCTTGCCCCTTCTCACACCTGCCTCCAGCCCAGCCTCACCCAGACTAACCTCCTAGAGGCCCCTCTCCCCACCATTCCAGGCCCCCCGAGGTTGGGAACTCCAGCAGGTGTCATCAGGCCTTCGTTCAGGAGCGTGGATGGGTTATCCCCTCACCCCACGGCTGCTCATCTGGAGCCCGGCCTCCTGGCTGTGCGTCCTTCTTAGAAGCCCTCTGCACGTCCTTACAAACATCGCATTCCCTAGTCAAATAACTATGGGAATAGTCATTCCCATCACTTCTTCAATCCAGAAGACGACCTCAGCTTGATTTAATGTTCTGCTCTTGCCGGCTCTAATCCAGAAGAGTTTTTGAATAGGGACCCCATATTTTCATTTTGCACTGGGACCCCGCAAATCGTGCAGCCAGCTCTGACCATTAGGTGGACTTTGGCCTGCCGCTTTGAGTGCCATTCCTTAGAAGAGTAATTAAAGCTCTGCTGGCTGGACGACGGTGCCTCATGAAGTGTCGTAGGCTTTGCAGAATGACACACGACAACACGCGCTCTCTAGAGTCTGAGAAGTCTGCTGGCCCCCTCTGCTTACATGGGGTAGTTTTGTGGCGCTTTGTAATAAGTGTCTTTAGAGCTGCCAGTTAGCTGTGGGCCTAATTGGGACCACATTAGTTCCAGTAAATTCTTTAAGAGTTTCTGCCACTGAGGCCTGCCAACGCTTCCTAATTTTGTGTGGTGTGGACAGAAATTGACCTCAGTTCTTGCAAGGTTTTTTTAGCCACAGGATTGTAGTGCGTGAACTGGAAAGACCCTTTTATGGCATATCCAACTTGCTGAGGCAGGAGCCTGCCTCAGTTCCGTCCACTAAGTAGCCTCGGGCCCAGTACCCAGATTCAGCCCTCTAACTTGCACTCCAGCGTCCTTTCAACTGCGGTTCCACCGTGCATTTGTCCTCTCACAGCCAGCGCCGCGCCAGACACATGGGGGCTTGGAACTGCCTAGAACAACGACAGTAAACATTTGCCCAGCTGACTGTAAGGGTTTGGAGGGGTTTTGATTTTGGTTTTTGGCGATCAGCAGCAGTGGGCCATTCTAGAAAATGCCATATAATGAGGAAACAATATATAAGACAGGTGTAGGTCTAGCTGCTCTGTGCAGGGAAGAAAAGGTGAGCGGCTAGGGCAAGGCAGGGAGGCTTCCGGCGACGAGGAGCTCCGTTGGAACCCGGGCTGTAAGCCGAGGGCGGCCGTGGCCTGGTCTGCATCGAAGTTTCCTGGCAGCAGAGCGGAGGACGTTCTAGAAGGGCGAGGCTGAAAGATTTTACAGGCGTGCCTGCCGGCGGTGAGAAGGGCCTCGCTGCTATTGCAAATGAATGCTTTGGAGGTAGCAGGAAATAGAATTAGCAGGAAGGGCACCAGCAGCGACCGCTGGCCGCTGGGTGTGAGGGCGAGCGAGCAAACAGGAAAGCACCCCCTTCCATGTGCACCCACCTGGCGGGGGCTGAAGAAGGGCGGATTAGAGGAGGAGAGAGAAAAGGGGAGTCGAGCAGCTTCGGACCTGCTGAAAGCGTGGTGTGTGGGGGAAAGGGGGTGGCTGTGTCCACGAGGCCGCTGGACAGCTAGCGCCAGGCCAGTGAGTGGGAGGGGGACACAAGGGCCAGGGACAGAGCCCAGAGTCAGGGGCACCCAAGCCCTAGCGGCCCTCCTTCCCAGCGCCCCTCCCTCACTGTCTGCGAAAGGTCACCAAACCTTTCCCCAGCGGAGAAGGGGCCGTGCACTCCTGGGGACACATCCTGAAATCCCAGCCACCCCCGAGGCCGGTGCTTCAGGGGCTGGACCTCCAGGGTGGAGTGACCGTATGCTCTGAGAACTTGAGGGGGTAATCGCCCCCCAAATTGGAAACCAGTGTTCACAACGAAAGCTATGCAGGGGAGCGGTGTGGCTCGGCGGTTGAGTGCCTGCTTCCCACGTACGAGGTCCCGGGTTCATTCAATCCCCAGTGTCTCCTTGACCAAAAACAAAAACGTTATACAACCCTAGAAATTGGCAAAATTGCCCACATGGGGAGCTGAAGGGGCCTTAGCTCTCTGTTAGTCGATTCCCCTCATTTTGTGCAAAGAGGACAGTGCAAAGGGGGCCGTGTGTGCTGGGTGCTCCGGGGACAGCCATCCTACGTCCACAGGCGTGCCGGACGCGGCCTAGAGGCTGGCGGGGCAGCCGCGTGACGGCCACCCACTGGCTTTCCACTCAGACGTTTTCATTTATTTAACCGGCGGAACTGGAGCCTGCAGAATCTTAATTTAGAAGACACTGGCAAGGACTCGAGAGCAGAAGAATCCAGACAGGCCCTAAAAAAGCCCCAATGGTCATTTTTGCCTCAATTTTCTAACTCCAAGGGGCCTGGGCAAATCCAGCCTTCGACGTGTGATGAACCGGGCGCCCCCAGGAGATGCGCTGCGGTAAAGCCTGAGTCAGCAGGCAGTCAGCAGGCTCGTTCCCCTGAGTTCTTTTTTTTTTTTCCTCCCTATTTATTTATTTTTTACATTTTTAAAAAAGTTAATAGATCACAAAGAACGTTATATTAAAAAACATAAAAAAACACAAAAAACACAAGAGGTTCCCATATACCCCACTCCCCACCCCCCCACCCCATCATTTTTCTAAATTGTATTTTTTTGAAGATGTATACATTGAAGCCCAGTGGTTAGAGCGTCCGCCTACCACATGGGAGGTCCACGGTTCAAACCCCGGGCCCCCTTGACCCGTGTGGAGCTGGCCATGCACAGTGCTGATGTGCACAAGGAGTGCCCTGCCATGCAGGAGTGTCCCCGCGTAGGGGAGCCCCACGCGCAAGGAGTGCGCCCCGTAAGGAGAGCCGCCCAGCGCGAAAGAAAGTGCAGCCTGCCCAGGAATGGCACCACACACACGGAGAGCTGACACGACAAGATGACGCAACAAAAAGGAAACACAGATTCCCTTGCTGCTGACAACAACGGAAGCGGACAAAGAAGACGACGCAGCGAATAGACACAGAGAACAGACAACTGGGGTTGAGGGGGGGATGGGGAGAGAAATAAAATAATCTTTAAAAAATATAAGAGGTTCTCTGTAAAATTAATCAGATAGAAGAGCGCGTTTTCAGAAAAAGCTAAGAGCAGAGGGCGGGGGGAGGCACTGCCTTCTGCCCCAGCCCTGCTCCCGCTGTCCTGGTGTGGGCAACGAGGCCGTCCTTCACCCGATCACGGGCCTCACGGCAGGGTGGCACCTCCAGACAGCTGCCCAGGACCCCCTGAAGCAGAAGGCTCGCTGGTCCCTGCGGCGGCCACCCTGCCCTCCCTCTGCCAGGAGGCCTGTCGCGGCCGCCAATGCTGTGGGCAGCAGAGCTGAAGTGTGCTGACCCAGGAGAGAGGACAGGGCCACCCAGCGCACGGCGGCTTCCCCGAGCTGTGGTAAAGGACTCGGCTGCCAGAGCCATAGCCTGGCTCAGGCTAGCTCCTCCGCCGGCGGTTTCCCGTCTGGGAAGTGGGCATCTGTGAGTTAAGGGACGTGGCCCTGCCAAGCCCAGCGCCCAGACGTAGTGAGGACGCCACGGACACTGGATAAAAGCAGGAGGGGAAGGCTGGCCCTGGGATGCCTTCCAGAAACACAGCGGCCATGGAGCCGTTAGCAGCTCCAGGAGCACCGACATTTCACCAGGGGGTTGGACTGTCCAGCATTCTCCGGTGACCACGGCCTTGGCGTCTGAATCTTTGGCAAGTTCAACATTGCGTGGTTTAATGACTCAGGCTGGGGTCCGAAGGCCAGGATACGACGTCAGGATAGCTCAGCGTTCATCGTTCTAAATGCAACCCAAAACTCTCCTGGTGCAATTTTTATCTAATTCTGCAGGTGAAAAAAAAAGAGTCCTGGGTTTGAAGGAGAAGTTATTTTCCACTTCATCCTTTTAAGAAACATTTCACTTAACCGAAACGTGATTGACTTAAATGCGTAGCTCTCCGTTTCAGTTGTACCTCTCCACCCGTTTCACAAGTTTCCAGGAGCCCCTTGGAGAAGGAGGCAGGACTCTCAGTCCCTTTGGTTGACTACGTGGGGTGCCCACCCCAAGTCCCCGGACCACCCTGTGGGAAATGCAGTTCTGGCCACGGGTGGGCTGTCAGGGCCCCTGGTTTGTCTCTTCTTTGGATCCCCCTCCAGGGCCCCCACTTCTGGGAGATTTCAGGTCACCATTTTTTCGGGTGTTATCCCTTTCTCCAGATGCTTCTTTTGCAAATATTTTCCCCTTTGTGTTTCAGCGGATTTTTCTGTGCATGTCCAGTTTTAATAATTTTCCATTCTCCTTATTTGTATGGCCCCTGCCTCGTGTTCAACGGCTTTTGGATGGCCAGTGTTCTTTGTAACTGGCGGAGCTATTATGTGGGTATGACAGTGGTTGAGAAGGAAAATCTATGGACATGTGTATTACTAGAAGGAAAGCTGAAAAATGTAACATGGGGCTGTATGATATAGTGAAATCTCATGTGAAATCCAAATATGGGTAATGTTGCATCTAAGACTGTTTTTACAAAATATAAATACAAGTAAACCAGAGAGGTGGAAACAATAGCAGCCGTGTATGGCAGGGGAAGCAGAGAGAGACTGAGAGACAATGAGTTTTCTTTGTCTGTTTTTTGTTTTTCATTATTATTATTGGAATAATGAAAATGCTCTAACAATGACTAAAATGATGAATGCACATCTATATTATTATACTAAATACCAATGATCATACAATTTGGATAGTTTTATGCTTTGTTAATATGTATCAATAGAATTGATTTGTAAAAAAAAAAAAAGACAGTTAATCCAGAAAGTCTTTGGAATGATCAGATTATAACTGTTTTTAGGGCAACTAACCCACTACAATAATACTTTCAGGACTAATATTTTAATGATGCTTATGTTCACCAAATATACTGGGTTTTTGTTTTTGTTGCTGTTGCTGTAGTTTTTTTGAGGTACCGGGGCCATGGATTGACCCCAGGACCTCGTATGCAAGAAGCCACTGCTCAACCACTGGGCCACACCAGCTCCCTGTTGTTTTTTTAAGTCACTTATTATGAACATATTGGGTTCAAATGTCAAACTGCAAGTAGCCAGTTCTTTGACTCAGGCAGAGACTGGCAGACTGCTCCGCTGATGGCCCCAGGCTGGCTCCGTCGCCCAGCTCCCGGTGTGTCCACTTCCTGACCGCTGGCCGGTTGCTCACCTGTAAAGTGCAGAGCTCACCTTGGCGCTCTTGTGACGCTGAATATACGTAAGTGCCTGGGGCATAGCAGGCACTCCGGAAACAGAAGCTTTTATCTGTCATCATTAGTAGCATTATTTTCATTATCATTTAAAGTTTTAGGTTAAAAGAGGACATGGCTTCTTTTCCTAAGCCACGTGGCCGCTGGCCTTTCCCCACCTAGAATCTGCAGGCTGGGCGACTTCTCAGCTGCTGCCACCAACTTGAATTCCACCCCGCTGACCCCACGGGGCTTTTAATGAATGAACTTGGGGTGCACATAACATTGGGGATGAACCTTGAGGATATTATGTTGCATAAAATAAGGCCGACACAAAAGGACGAATATTGTGTGGTCTCACTGACATAACGAGAGGCGATGGGTGGACGTCAGCAGCTGGACCATGGCGAGCTGGTTAGCAGGAGACTGTGGCCCGAGGGGGGGGGGAGCTGTGCTGACCGCGTGCAGGGCGTGTAGTAAGTGGACTGTAAATACGCGGAAGTGGTAAGGTGATGGTAGCACGTGGCAGTGAATGAACTAACACGGCTGATTTGTAGATGTGATTGTGGCTGAAAGGGCAGGTCCGGGGAGGTTTATGCCACTGAAAGGCAGCGAGGGGATAATGCAGGGACTGTGTGATCTAGTGATTTCAGTGGTAGCTGAAGATTGTGGTTAATAATACAAATGCAGGAGCATTCCTCTACTAGGCAGTATTAAGAATACGGCGATGCTTGGGAAAAATACAACTAATGTAACTTACAGACTGCAGTTAACAGTGATATCGTCGTATTTGTGTAGCAAAGGCAAAGAAGGTACGACATCAAGGCTAAAGTTAAAAAAAAACATTTGGGATTTAGTTTTATGAGGATGTGAATATGGTCAAGCATTTGTTTTTCATTTTCTTCATTAACCAGGAGACCTTGGTCATGTCATTTAACCAGTCTGTGCTCATTCAATCATATTTCGGGACCCTGGAGAAACAGTTGTGTGTTTTTAGGACTAAATGAGGTAAATGCACCTGGACAGGATTTTTTTTTCAAAGTGATGCTTCCATAATTGGTTAAGCTGTTGCTGGGCGGGCAACAGCCGTGGTCAGCTCTGCAGGCCCCTTCCCAGCCCTGCCTTCTCTGAACGTATGCCAGGGGCACACACCCTGCCTTTTTCCGGGGGTTGGCAGGCCCCAAATCTTACCTTTGGCAACATTTTCTTATACCTCCACACTGCAACCAGGAGTGGCGATTGCTGGTAACCTACTGACGGCAATTAAAGGACTGCTGCCTCTATCGGAGGACTTTGCATTATTTTTTTTTTTAAAGATTTATTTTTATTCATTTCTCTCCCCTCCCTGCCCTGGCCCCAGTGGTCTGCTCTCTGTGTCCATTCACTGTGTGTTCTTCTGTGTCCACTTACATTCTTGTCAGCAGCACTGGGAATCTGTGTCCCTTTTTGTTGCATCATCTTGCTGCAAGATGCCTGGTTGGGCTGTGCTCTTTTCGCGCTGGGCGGCTCTCCTTACGGGGCGCACTCCCTGCGCGTGGGGCTCCCCTACGCGGGGGACACCCCTGCGTGGCAGGGCACTCCTTGCACGCATCAGCACTGCGTGTGGGCCAGCTCCACACGGGTCAAGGAGGCCCGGGGTCTGAACCCTGGACCTCCCATGTGGTAGGAGGACGCTCTGTCTGTTGAGCCAAGTCTGCTTCCCTATTGAAGGCCTTGTTAGCGCTCCATGCGGGACACTAACTTAGGGTCGGGGTTACGGGGTGACTGAAAACGAGCTCCTGTGGGGAGAGAGGAAAACGAATCGCAGTCCCTGCAGATGGGGTGACGGCGTGCGCGGGGAGCCTGGCGCCCTAACCTGGCCCCACGCCTCGCTGTTTTAGGGCGGGGGGTTCTGAACCTTCCTTGCCCCACAGACCCCTCCGCCAGCTGGGTGAAAACCGCGGACCCTCACTAAGTCCACACTGCACACTTATTATTTAAAAACCCATCACACCCGTGCCAACACGTCCCACAAGAGTGTTTTTCTGAATTTCATGTCAAGCTCACGGACCCCTTGGTAAGAACCCCTGTTTTAGAGAATTTGCTTGTCCGGTGTGCCTCTGGGTTTCCCAGCACCCCCCACCCCGTGCCCCCACCCCTGCCGCCCATCCCCCCAGCTCTGCGGGGGTGCAGCAAGGGGGAGCACAGACCGCCGTGGCCCTCACTGGGGGAGGAGACCCTCACCCTCCTGAAGGGACCCTCCAGGGCTCTCGCATGGAGCCCACTGCCTTCCGGCGGGGCCCAGGCTTCACGCTCCAGGACGTGGCCGTGACGCCAAAGTGCTTCTTCAAAGACCCTCGGCTCCCACCGCGCGCCCGCGCCCACCCCTGCCGCCCCGAGTGCAAATGCACGCCCCCGGGGTTTCCACAAACACCTCTAAGCTGTTAGGGACGCCCGGGTGTGCCGTGCTGCCGCGGCGTGGCCAGCCGGCGGGGTCCCTCCTCCAGCGCCCCCACTCCCCCCGTGTCCCAGGGGCTGCGGCCACCCCACACTCGCCTCCCAGCCGGGCTCGTGCCCAAGCCAGGTCTCCTGTCCGCCCCGGGGGACGAGGGCACTGGCCCTTTCGACTGTCGCCGCCCCCAGCGCCTTGCTCCTGCCACAACTTAGCGGGGCCACAAGCAAATTCAGACCGAGGGCGGCCCCTCCCCACACGGCCGGGGCCCGGTGGGCACCGCGAGGCAGCCCACGCCAGACCTGCGTGTGACAGCTCGTGACAGCCCCATGACAGCCCCCGAGATAGCCCCTATGACAGCCCCCGTGACAGCCCGTGACAGCCCCCGAGATAGCCCCCGAGACAGCCCCTATGACAGCTCATGACAGCCCCCATGACAGCCCCGTGACAGCCCCCGAGACAGCTTCTGAGACAGCCCCCGTGACAGCCCCATGACAGCCCCCGAGATAGCCCCTATGACAGCCCCCGTGACAGCCCGTGACAGCCCCCGAGATAGCCCCCGAGACAGCCCCTATGACAGCCCCCATGACAGCCCCGTGACAGCCCCCGAGACAGCCTCTGAGACAGCCCCCGTGACAGCCCGTGACAGCCCCCGAGATAGCCCCCGAGACAGCCCCTATGACAGCCCCATGACAGCCCCGTGACAGCCCCCGAGATAGCCCCCGAGACAGCCCCTATGACAGCCCCATGACAGCCCCGTGACAGCCCCCGAGACAGCTTCTGAGACAGCCCCCGTGACAGCCCGTGACAGCCCCATGACAGCCCATGACAGCCCGTGACAACCCCCGAGACAGCCCCCGTGACAACCCGTGACAACCCGTGACAGCCCTGTGACAGCCCTGTGACAACCCCCGAGACAGCCCCTATGACAGCCCCCGTGACAGCCCGTGACAGCCCTGTGACAGCCCCGTGACAGCCCCCATGACAGCCCGTGACAGCCCCCGAGACAGCCCCCGTGACAGCCCCGTGACAGCCCCGAGACAGCCCGTGACAGCCCCCGAGACAGCCACCGTGACAGCCCCGTGACAGCCCCGAGACAGCCCCGTGACAGCCCCGTGACAGCCCCCGAGACAGCCCCCGAGACAGCCCCTATGACAGCTTCTGAGACAGCCCCCGTGACAGCCCGTGACAGCCCCCGAGACAGCCACCGTGACAGCCCCGTGACAGCCCTGAGACAGCCCCGTGACAGCCCCGTGACAGCCCCCGAGACAGCCCCGTGACAGCCCATGACAGCCCCATGACAGTCCCTGAGATAGCCTCCAAGACAGCCCCCGTGACAGCCCATGACAACCCCCGAGACAGCCCCCGAGATAGCCCCGTGACAGCCCTGTGACAGCCCCCGTGACAGCCCTGTGACAGCCCCCAAGACAGCCTCCAAGACAGCCCCTGTGACAGCCCATGACAGCCTGTGACAGCCCCGTGACAGCCCCGAGCCAGCCCCGTGACAGCCCCAAGACAGCCCCATGACAGTCCATGACAGCCCCGTGACAGCCCATGGCAGCCCCCATGTGATCACCCCTTGTAACGCCTCCCATGACAACCCCCCAGACAACCCGCCGTGACAGCCCACGACAGCCCCCGTGACAGCCCCGTGGCAGCCTGGGTGTGACCACCCCTTGTGACAGTCCCCCCGTGACACCGTGGCAGCGCCCCTCCTCCTCCCTCGCGTGCGGGGAGGGGCTGTCTGCTCCCTGCGGCACCGCCCGAGCCCTGGCCGCGGTGCAGGGCCGGCCACAGGCTTCACCTCAGGTCTGAAGACCCCGCGGCACCCGCACGCGGGGGAAGGAAGGGCTGGCGCTGTGCCCTCGCACTGGCCCGTCCGGGTCGCGGAAGCCCTGGCAAAGGCAGCGTGGGTGCGGGCGGCTGCGAGCGCGGGTTCTGGGGGCTAGGGAGGCCCCAGGCTCCTGTCACTTCTCGCTCTGTGGCCCTGGGAGCCCACGTGCTCACACGGTGTCCTTCGGTGCTGTGAGGAGCTTCCCCTTCACCTGACGAACGTCTGCTGAGGCTTCCAGTCGAGCTGGCAGAGAAAAGCAATAAAACGCAAATACGACGGCTTCGGAGCAGGCCGGAGGCCGAGCTGGCAGGACTGGCCGCCAGACAGGACGTGGGGACCAGGGCGAGACCAGGGCCGGAGGGACACCTGGGCTCTGGGCCCAGTGACCGGCCTCGAGGGGTCTCTGCTGCGCCTGGTCAAGTGCGCGGTGACCCTGCGTAGTTGGCGCGGAAAGCTCCGGGCTAAGGGGTGACGACACGGTGCAAACGTCCACAGAGACGAGGAGCAGGGTGAGCGGTGCCAGGGAGGCCGAGGCAGCGGTCAGCTGGAGCGGTCCACACGGTCGGGCAGCAGGACGGTGATTCCCTGGGTGACCGTGGCCCCCGCGGCTCGCTCGCGCCTCTTCTACCAGCCCTTAGGTGACAAATACAGGAGGGAACTGAAGAAAAACCAGAGCGTCTGCCCTCCACATGGGAGGTCCGCGGTTCAAACCCCGGGCCTCCTGACCCGTGTGGAGCTGGCCCATGCGCAGTGCTGATGCGCACAAGGAGTGCCCTGCCATGCAGGGGTGTCCCCGCATAGGGGAGCCCCACGCTCAAGGAATGCGCCCTGTAACGAGAGTCACCCTGCATGAAAAAAGTGCAGCCTGCCCAAAAAATGGTGCTGCACACACAAAGAGCTGACACAGCAAGATGACGCAACAAAAAGAGACAGATTCCCAGTGCCGCTGACAAGAGTGCAAGCAGACACAGAAGAACACACAGCAAATGGACACAGAGCAGACAACGGGGGACGGGGGAGGCAGGGAAATAAATTTAAAAAATAATAAATCTTAAAAAAAACAAAGAAAGGAATTCCCCCAGGACCCTACATTTTCAGTGGGGTTTTCTTTGGCCACGAGGAAACTCTTTAGTAAGACAAGTTGCCAAGTGGGAAGTGCTTTCAGTGGGGGCTGCACATAAGGAAGAGAAGTTGCTTCAAATCGCCGTCTCCGGGGCTGGAGAAAACCTGGCCTCCTGGGAGCCTGTCCCTGGCTCTTTCTGCATTTCTTCCCACTGGATCGAGGCTCACCAGGGACAGTGTAGACCAGGGGTTCTTGACCAGGGGTCCACGGACCCACAAGGGGTCCACAGAAAGATTTCAGGAAGTCTGTGAGCTTGAATGGAAAATTTAAAAAAAAACATTATTCTCGTGGGGACGTGTCGGTGCGGGTGTGATCTCCTTATTAAATAACACACAGCACAGTGTGGACTTAGTGGGATTTCCATTTCGATGTAGCGTGTTTGGATACCTGCCTGCGAAAAGGTGGGTAAAGGTGGCAAGATGGTTTTATGCCGCCGTAGGAAAACTGGAATTTCTGAACGTTTGCCGAAAATGACTGTCTGAACAGATGTTGAACCGTGTTAGGTTATCGGGTTTTGAAGGTAGGGGAGCATTGTAAAACGTAACTGTGAATAACCCTGGAGTTTAATTTAAAGGCATGCCGATGTGGAGAGTCGTAAACTACCTGCCGCTCCACTCTGAGGAGGGGTCCGTGGTTTTCACCTGACTGGCAAAGGGGTCCATGGAACAGAAAGGGTTCAGAACCGCTGGTGTAGACGGATGATTAGGGCTGTGACCTGCGGGCTGGCGGGGGCAGCAGCTGGTCACAGAGCAGCTCGGGGTCCGCCGAAGGCGTCCCTGCCACTGGGGCATCGGCCTCTCGCGGGCCAGCGGGTCAGCCTGGACCGGTGAGTTCTAGATTCTTCGGTGTCCTCTGGCAGGCTGCTTCCTCGTCAGTGTCCCCGCAGAGAGCGGTCACACTCGGCAGGTCTGCCACCACCGGTCCACCCAGGTGTCCCACGCCCTTTCTGAGACACGTGCTTGCGATATACCTTAAAACCGGGGACGAGTGATTCGTGAGCCGCGACCAGGACATGCTGGCACTGACGCCCTTGTGTGACTTTGTTTATTCATTCATGCCTCATGGGCCCCTCCATGTGCTTTTTTTTTTTTTTAATATTTATTATTTATTTATTTCTCTCCCCTTCCCCTTCCCCCCAGTTGTCTGCTCTCTCTGTCCATTTGCTGTGTGTTCTTCTGTGTCCGCTTGTATTCTTGTCAGCGGCACCGGGAATCTGTCTTTTTGTTGTTGTTGTGTCATCTTGCTGTGTCAGCTCTCCGTGTGTGCAATGCCACTCCTGGGCAGGCTGTACATTTTCACGCAGGGCGGCTCTCCTTACGGGGCTCACTCTTGGTGTGTGGGGCTCCCCTACGCGGGGGACACCCCTGCGTGGCATGGCACGGCACTCCTTGCGCGCATCAGCACTGTGTGTGCGCCAGCTGCACACGGGTCAGGAGGCCCTGGGTTTGAACCCTGGACCTCCCACATGAGAGATGGATGCTCTATCCGTTGAGCCACATCCGCTTCCCTTTGTACACATTTTTAAGGACATGAAGCCAGGTAGGAAGGAGGCTCGGAAAAGAGCCTGCGTGGAAAGCCGTGCCGTAGCCCCGCTTCCCTCCCTGTCCGGAGGCAGGAGCTCTGGGGGAGCGTGTGGGGAGTGGGACACGTGGCCTTGGACTCTTGCTCAGCCCAGTGGCTCTGGAAGGAGGAGCCCCGCACCCCTGTGACATGGCGAGTGACAATCGCGAGCACGCTGCAGGTTCCCTGAGAAATCTCCTGGCCAGCGGCTTTGGGCTTGTCCGTGGGGGTCCGTGGGGGATCTCCTGCAGTGCCCTGCCGGTCACAGAGCCCTGGGACAGCGCGACGCAGGGGGAGCAGGAGCGGCGGGGGAGGGCGCGGCCTCGCCTTCCGGCCCCCCGTGGGCTCTGTACCCCCTTCCTCCCAGCTCCCATTTCCTCAGTGGCCATGAAGCAGGGCCGCCTGTTCCTCCCGGGGATGTGCTGGGGCCGCCTCTGCTGGTGTTGGTACTTCTCTTGGCACCATAAAGCCCTGCATGCACTTAAAAACGCCGCCCCAGGCCTCGCCTTACGCCGCGCTGACCCTCTGCGGCATCCCAGGTCTGCAGGGGGGGATGCTGTGAAGGTGGGCTGAAGGACCCCAGGGGTCCGTGGCCACCTCGAGAGCAGAGCTCGCTTCGCAAGTTACCAATCTCCCGCTACCATTGCAATGAAGGAGAAAGCTGCCCCTGGGCTGGAGAGCAGGGCTGTCCTGAGCTGCCTCCTGCCCCAGGGCCTTTGCACCCTCTCTCGGGCAGGGCCGCTTACGAGAGAGGCAGAGGGAGACCCCATAGGCCCACCCACCGCAGAGCCCCAGCCCACCAGGTCCTGCTGTCTCAAGGCAGGAGTGTTCTGTGAAGGAATGGAAGAGATTTCTTCAACAAAAGGGGGAGATCTTTACTTTTCCAATTAGGAAGGAGAAGAGTGCTCCTGCTTCTTTTAAGTTGCCCTTCGAGAAGAAGGCATGTGCTTTAGTTTGATCAAAACAGCCAAGTTCTGTCGAAAGACTACTTCTGCTCGTGTGACGCCTTAAGATGCCTTAATGTTAAACGTTTCTCTAAGTGGGTAATTTGGAAGCACCGAGCACGCTAGCGTTTCGTGACTAGAGTATGGGGCGGCGCGGGGAAGCTGTGTTCTCGCGAGTAAAAATGACGTTTTATTAATCTGTTTCCTTCTTTTCTCTTTTTTCTGCCTCTCATTTCAGAACGGTTTGACCACCACTGTCCCTGGGTAGGCAACTGTGTGGGGAAAAGAAACTACAGATTTTTTTATATGTTTATTTTATCTCTGTCTTTTCTGACAGTCTTTATATTTGCATTCGTTATCACCCACGTCATCCTTCGTAAGTATGCTGGCGACATCAGCTTCCGTATGTGCCCGCGCGCCCGCTCGGGTGCTCCGGTTTAAAGTTGATTTGCTCTTTTGATCAGTTCGGGCTCTCTTTCTTCTCTTCCCCCTCTCCCACACCGCCCCCCCCCATTCCGAGCCCGCCCCCCCCATTCCCAGCCCGCCCCCCTCTCCTCCCTCCCCTCACTCCCCTTCCCACCCCCCCAGCCCTTCCAGGGTCACACGGGATCGGGTTTTTCTTTCACCCACGAGACTTTTTTTCCTCGAGACACCCTTCCTTATTCAATCCTCAGTGCCATCACTTCCTCTTCCCTTGGCAAAACCAGCTCCTTGCTTTGCACAAAAGGCAAAGTGCTGTAATGAAAACCACCGATGAGCAGGACTTTTTCTTTAAACGCCCTATCTACTTAGAAACAGTCACCCCTGGGGAAAAAAAGCATATATCTATCTGTATATATATACACACACATATCTGGGGGTAAAGACTGCGTTTTCTTACACGCCAGTCTGTGGATGTTCAAGATGTGCCTATGACAAGAGTCTCACTGCTCTGCCAGAACACGAGTCAACCATGAACAAAGCATGGAGCAGCCTCACTTAAAAACTGCATCTGGATATGCATGATTTTAATACATATTTGCCTGAACAAAGGGCAGTTGTCCCTCCCCCGTCCTGAAGGTCACGTCTGCGAATTTCCTTTGTGTCTCGATCATCCTGCCCACGTCACACAGTGATGAGAAGGGAGTTAACTGGCTTTGAACTATAAATGGGCACCTTTGAACGCCACTGCAGTGCCATTAGCAAATTAGAGACCAGCAAAGCTGCTTGTCCACCTTCCTGGATGTTTCTGAAGTATCCAAGAACACTCCTCACTGCCTTCCCCTCGCCGCAGGGCTGAGAGCAAGCGTGGCATTTCCCAAGGTTGAAGCAAAGCATACAAGGTTTCTCCCCTTCTCTTTTAGGGGGCCTTGTTTTGGGGGCTCGGGGAGCGGGCAGTGTGGAATGTTTTTTCATTCTCGTGCGAATGTGAGTCCAATCTGAACATGCCACGGCCTCTCGCAAGTTGTCACATGCGTTTTAGATCCCAGTTCTTGTCCTCTCTGACTGCAATCCTTGGGCCTCGATGTGACGCAGATTTGTAATACGGCCTGAGAGCCCCGGACTGGGGGTTACGAGAAGCCAGTTAACTGCTCGGACACCATGTCCCCACCAGCCGGGATGATGCTGATGGCGGGTCTACAGACGCACCTCCTCGTCCCGTGTCAGAGTCACGGAGTGGCAGAAATGGAACGAGGTTTATTACCAGGCAGAGGAGCTGGGAGAAGGCGGAAGGCATTACGTGCTCACCTTCAAAGAGGCAATTGTTCACACGCTGGCAAAGAAATAAGAACAGATGCAGCACACATGGCTCGAAGAGGATCTGTAACAAGTCTGAAATGCTTTTTTTAATAATCCGATTGTGTGCATGTCCTTGCCCCACATTCTGGGGTATCCAGGACCAATCTACCCCAGCCCCGTCTCTCACGTAAACGCCCGGAACCCGCACAGCGCGAGCTGAGATGCCCACCTGCCCACCTGATGGGATGAGATGTACATTTTACCCCCGTCTTCTCTCAAGTGTCCCTTCACCCTGGCTCCAGCCAATTAGAGCCACTGCTAGTTTACATCCTGTTAGTACATCTTCTAAAAAAGTCTTAACTCTGCAGCTGATTGAACGTATTCTGAAGACTTGGGTCCAAAGCAGATGAAGGTTTTCCTTCCCTCTTGTTCTGCACCTCCCTGGCCCACAAAAGAGCCCCGCGCCCCATTTGGCCTGGCAGGCGGCACTGCCGGGAAAGGCGCAGGTTTCCAGTTGGCTCCCATTTCCGCCCGCGCCTCAGGCGCCTTTGGCAAAAGCGGAGAGCTTTTGGAGCGCAGCTGGACACCTTTCACCTCCGTTCCCCCGGGAGGTCACGGGCTGCAAGTGGGAAGACTCAGTGGGGGTAGGGGTGGGAAGTGGGGGGAGAGGGACAGAGAGGTCCCCTGTCTCCAGGATGCCTGGAAGGGGAAGCTGGATTTCCCTAGAGAGGAAGGAGAGGTTAGGAAAGAGGTAGAATTTCTTGCAGTCGGGAAAGAGGGATCATTTTTTCAGCACCCTCTTGCCTCAAGGGTGTGTTTACTCTCAGGGTCTCTCGTGTCCACTGGCCAGTGGCTCGACTGGCCCAGCGGAGATGGGGGCGGACATTCCAAGCATGTAGCTCTCCTTCATCTCCTCATCCCTTCCCACTGATTCTCGTCCCACCGCAGGGCGAGTCCTTGTGCCCCGTGGGTAGGAGTGGGCGAGAGAGGAGGGGGCCGGAGGGAATGGGGCTGTCGAGGAAAAGTGGGTGGCCCGCCCACTCTCCCCCTTCCCAAAGGCAGCCACGGTTTTGGCCACACAGAGAAGTTTCCGGAACCCTCCTGTCGTGCCCGTGCTGCATGAGAGTCGCGCAGCCGGGAGGCCAGGGGAACCAAGCCTTGCCAGCAGCCTTGCCGGGTCCCTGCCCTGCGGAGCAAGGCCCAGTGGTGTCCCCCCAGCCAAAGGGCCATTCCACACAGCCGGGCCCGGGGCATCACGACGAGAGGGCCCCCTTTTCTCTGTAAAACGGATATTGCCAAGACGTAAAATAAGAACGTCTTCTCGTCAGGTGCATCTTTACTCAAGCCCCTGCGGAAATATTTTCTGGCACCGAGAGCTCATATTAAAATGGCTGAAGCCTAAAAGGAGTCCGAAATAAACTTCAGATTTATGAGTTTGATTACGTTAAGAGCAGAGAAAGACGGCTTTCCCTCGTAGCCAGCTGATGGGATTCCCAGGGTCACAAATTAACCATTTGGGGGGAAAACAGTCTTTCATGAAAGAGGAGGAAAGAAATAGCCTACAGTGTTCTATTTTCCTATCAAAATGGGGAAAACAAAAGAGTCATCAGAACTGCAATTTACGGGGAAGTGTGCAGACATCCATCTGCTTTTATTGACAGAATGTCCTGCAGATGTTGGCCCTAATTACGAATCTGCCACTTTCTTGTTGAATAATGTGAGTGGCATCTCAGGCTCGTGTCAGTGAACGGGGGCTGCGGCCCTTACGAAATCCAATCATGCGCGTGAGCTGTGGGCACCTAGTGTTTGGGGCAGAGGACGGAGCTGAGACTCTGGAGAGAACCCTGGAATCCTCAGCTTTGCTTTCGTTCCCACAGGTTCGCAGCAGTCAGGCTTCCTCAACGCACTCAAGGACAGCCCGGCCAGATATCCTGCCGCTTCCACGGGCTCCCCACGGGCTGGGCCCGCCCACCCCCGCCCACTCCTCCCCCTACCCCTCTGCCCACCCGTCCCCTCTCCCCCTCCCCTCTGCCCACCCCTCTGCCTTCCTCCCACCTCTCTCCCCCAGCCATCTCCCATCCCTCCCCTCTGCCCACCACTCTCCCCACCTCTCCCCCGCCCCTCCCCTCTGCCCACTCCTCTGCTCCACCTCCCTCCCCCACCCCTCTGCCCTTCCCCCACCCCTCTCCTCTCCCCTCTGCCCAATCCTTCCCCCAATCCCCCTCCCCCAGCTCACCCTCCCCTCTCCCTGTCTCCCCTCCCTGTCTCCCCTCCCTCTCCCCACCCCTCCCCTCCGCCGCCCCACCTCCCCGTCTTGCCTGGCCTTGGCTTCCGTCAGGCTGGCTCCCCTACGCACTGCTTAGAACCCCTGTGTGCCTCCGAGCATCTGAGTTCTTGAGCCCCTTCGGGACTCTGCCTTCCTTAAGCAGGAGTTTCCTCTCTCTGGCTAGAAAAGCAAGTGTGGGCTCCCGCCCACCCTGCACCAGCAGGGCTCGGGCCGGGCTGGGGGAGCGCAGCTGCGGGTTCCGATGTCACGCTCATCAGCAGGCAGCCCACGGGACAGGCGGGGACCGCCCACGGGAGGTCCGCCTCGGGACACAGCCCCCGGTTGGGTCGGCCATCGGTGAGCCCCCCGCTAGGCTCCTGTGGGCCGCGCAGGGCACCTGTGTTGTTTCCAGCAGCGGCGCACCCTTCCTGGGCCCCTGGTCTGCTCCCAGGAAACCTGCATCACTGAGGCTTCACCCTCCTGCCACCCGGGGTCTGCGGGCACCTGTGGAGCCTTTTGAAAGGCCAACATCCCCACCCTCTGTTCCTGATGCCCCCCCCTCCACCCCCGCCTCCCCAGGTGCTGGCAGGCTTGGGTCAGCTGTGGGGGGCTGACCGGCCCCCTCAGATCTGCCGCCCGCTCTTCCTTCTGCATCTAGCCAGGGGGACTGACAAACGCCTCCTTACACCCAGGAGTCATTTTCATCTCATGGGAGAGAATTCTTAAAGGCTGAAGAACTTTAATAAGATACGTGTGTCATTTAATAACACAGCAGTCACTGGTGTACAGGGTATATGAAACAGATCTAGAAACAAGTATGGTCAGATAGAAGAGATGAGAGAAAGACAGATCTAGACAGACGATGTCTAAAAAGGTGATGAGTATAGTTATAGCTGGATGGTAGCTATAGAGGCATATGGTGTACGTGTGTGTAAAGAGATGACAGGTGTATGTAGTACGTATATGTGTGTGTATTTATCGACATAGTGTGAACTGTCTTCTCTGGCACCATGAATACTGGTTACAAGTACAGATTCTGTGGTCAGCTGGTATCTTTTTTTTTTAGATTTTTTTAAAAATTTATTTCTCCCTCCCTGCCCCCCCCAGTTGTCTGCTCTCTGTGTCCATTTGCTGCGTGTTCTTCTGTGACCGCTTCTATCCTTATCAGCGGCACTGGGAACCTGTGTCTCTCTTTGTTGCGTCATCTTGCTGCATCAGCTGTCTGTGTGTGCGGCACCATTCTTGGGCAGGCTGCACTTTCTTTCACGCTGGGCGCCTCTCCTTACGGGGCACTCCTTGTGTGTGGGGCTCCCCTATGCAGGGGACATCCCTGCGTGGCACGGCACTCCTTGCGCGCATCAGCACTGCGCATGGGCCAGCTCCACACGGGTCAAGGAGGCCTGGGGTTTGAACCGCGGACCTCCCATGTGGTAGGCGGACACCCTAACCACTGGGCCAAGTCCGCTTCCCAGCTAGTATCTTTTACATGTGCATCTGTCAGGGGTCAAGGGACGTATGGAAGATCTGCAAAGAGGACTTGGGGTGTCCATTCTACACGGACGTCCTGTCTTTTATTAATGCTGTGGGAAGACAGACTTAGCTGGAAGTTGCTAGAAGGGACAGGGGGCCCTGAGAACGAAATCCCCGACCTCCAGTGCTGCTCAGAAAGGTCTGCAGGGAAAGGCCATCTTCGACCCCCTCCTGACCCTAGCAGGGTGCTCGTCTCCGCCCCATCACCTCCCTGTGCCCTGTTACCCTCAAGGAGCCATGCGTGGCCTGGTCTCGTGGCCAAGCCTGAATTTTCTTCCTTGGAGCAAAGGCTTGTCTGGGATTTTTGGGAAATGGTCCCATCCCGGCAACGTGCTGGTCGGATTGCTGTGCCCAGGGCTGGGACCGTGGTCGGGGCCACCACCTGGGGTGTTTTCCGTAGCCCAGAGACATGGGCTCGCGGCCACCTGCCCCGTCCACTGTCCCCGGTGCCCACTTGTCCTCCTTGAAGCGTGTGCCTCGAGCGCGGTGCCCGTTGGGCATCCCGGAGCCAAGCTCCTCTCCGCCAGGAGGGAAGGCAGGCTCTGGCCCCAAAGCCGGAGCGGCTGCAGCTCTCGGGATCCCTGAGGCCTCGGGGACCTGCGGCCATGCTTCCCCTTGCTCCCCCCCTCGGGTCCTGCAGGGAGGAGCTGTGCGTGGTGGGCTTTGCTGCTGCCAGGCCGTCATCCTTTCCCCTACAGACGCCCCCACTCGTGGCCCTTCCAGGGTCCTGATCCCAAGGGGCATCTCAAGGAAGGGCCAGGCAGGCGGTCCTGGGCTGGGCTTGTTCCTGCTCCCCCGCGGGGAATCGCGAGGCTGTTCCTTAAGCCTTTTGTGATCCCAGGGGCCACCACTCTGCCCTTGACGTGGATGCGCCACCAAGTCAGTGACGTGCGTGAGAGACTCCAAAGCCTTCCTCACACGCGGCACAGGGGTGGCCCAAGGACGCCCTTTTTGGACGTTGCACGTGAGAGGCAGGCTCTGTGGGACCTTCAGGCACGCCTGCCCGCTCGTGCCGTGGGCCTTGTGCAAATCAAGACCACCGAGCCCCCGGGGAGCCCGAGATCCCGGCCGCGGGGCCAGGAAGGAGGAGAGCGGCCGTGGACTTGAAGTCATCGGCTGGTTTTCCCAAAGAAACGATTCACGTGGAAAGGGGAAATGCTCAGATTTATTGAGTCCGGAACTTTAGTTTATTTTCCCTTTAAAAATCGTTCTCCGGCAGAGGCGAACGTTTCCCTACGGCCCAATGGCTGAAAACTCGTAAAAGCCTCAGCCTTCCGTCAGCAGGTAGGCTTGCTTCTGTATTTCCACTCACCCTTTCTGTCCTCTTTGCGGGGGCCACCCGGGCACCCCCTGCACTCTCTCGGGGGTGGGTGAAGCTGGGGCAGCCCCAGCCAGCTCTGCCCACGGGACGGGACCCATACGTACAGCGTCCAGATTCGCCTGCAATGCCTTCCCGCGCCTGCGCCCAGGCCTCTGGCAGCACCTGCGACATCTACCAGCCAGGCCTCGTTTCCTGTCGCTGCTGTAACAGATAATCACAAAGTCAGCGGCTTAAAGTAACAGTAACAATTAGTCCCGCAGCTCCGAGGCCCTGCCTCCAGCAGACCCAGCCGCTGCTCTGCTCCGCGCCCCTCGGGGACGAAATCGAGGTGTCGGCCTGCCTGGGCTCGCTTGGGGAGGCAGGCGGGGAGGATCCTCTCCCAGGTTCAGCCGGAGGGTGGCTGGGGGGGTCACATCCCGCGTGGGGCTGAGGGCCTTGTGCTGTGCTGGGGTCGCTGTGGGTTCTCAGCTTCCAGTGGCACCCCCATCCCCTGGCCCGTGACCTCCCTCACCCCACCCCCTGGCCCATCTCCAAGGCAGCCACCGCAGGCCGCGTCCCTCTCACGCCTTGATCATCTGCCTCCTCTTCCACCACGTCTCTCCACGCAGGAAGTTTCTCTTAAAGACAAACCATCAGCTCGGCCCCCCCGGGTCAGGATAATCTCCCCATCTCAAGGCCCATAGCCTCAGTCACTTCTACAACACCCCTTTGACCCATAAGGTAACATGTCACGAGTGCCGGGGCCTAGGGAGGGGCGCGGCTGGGCCCCGCTCTGCCACCGCTCATGCCTCCGGTGGCAGGCTCCCACGACTCGGGCGCTGGTGGCTGGAGGGGGTTTCTGTACAAGCACATCCGAGCCTGTGTCTGCCTGCCGTCCCCTCGTCTGTCCCTTCTGTTAGAGCTAGGGTAGGGCAGGAGAGACAAAACTTGGTTAAAAATATGTACCTGTGTGTGCGTGTGTGTGTAAGCATACTTTTTTGGCTGTCCATCTCTGTCTCTTCCCAGAGAAAAGAGGTTTTCTTTTCTCCCTTCTGAGATTTCCAGGCCCTCTCTGTGAGGTCTGCAGTAATTCTGATTAAGACTCGCCTCATTCGGGTGGGCCCACTTAACTGAAAAGCGCCTCCGCATGAGGCCGGGTTCATCCTGGCTCACAGGCACGCGGAGTCGATTAGGAACGTTTTTTCCGGAGCACACAGCCGCGTCGGCCTCGGCTCCTGGCCCCCCAGCGAGCGGTGTGCCTGCCTGAGGTTGTCCTCAGGGCTTGAAGGCCACGGCTTGGAGGAAGCCTGCTCCTTCCGAGAGGCCACTAAGAAGTGGTGAATTCCGACGGTGTGCCACAGCCCCATTCTGGAAGACAAAAGGCCCCCGGGGCCCTGCTGGGTCAGGGTGTGGTCCTGAGCAATGCTAAGTGCTGGTTCTCGGGAGACCAGGCGGCGCGTGGGGCCGGGTGCCTTCACGACACCTGCTCGCCGGGGAGCCCGCCTTTCCTCTGGGCACCACCGCGTGGATTCACAACAGAGGAGTCAGGCTGGGGTCTGCTGTAGTTTCCTCGGCAGGTCAAGGCAAACGCCGTGGACTGCGTGGGCTTAACCAGTGCAGTTTACTCACTCAGTTTTGAGGCTGGAAAATGTCCAAATCCAGGCGATGCTTTCTTCCCAAAGACCGGCTGATGGTGATCCTTGTTCCTGTGTCACGTGGCAAAGCACGTGGCGGCGTGGCTGGCGCCCTTCACTTTCTGGTTTGGTTGATCTCGGCTGCTTCGTGGCTTTCACTGTGTGGGTCTGAATTTCATTCTTTTAAAGGACTCCAGTAAGAGGATTAAGACATACCTGCTGGAGCTGGCCACACCTTAACTGAAGCCGCCGCACCAAAAGGTCCTGCTTCAGCGGTGCACACCCATGGGGGTGGGCTAGGCGTGAGAACGTGCCTTCCCGGGGTCCACAGCCCCAGCCCACCGCGGCGACCGCACAAGTGCAAACTCCTGGACACGGCTCTGCCGTTCGTGGCAGCGCGGCCCCGAGCCGGGCGGTTGGCCTGAGCAAGACCCTGTGAAATGCCAAAGCCTTACCCTTCTAGGTGGTTCCCTGGCTGCATCGCCAAGCCCAGCCCCGGGTGGTCAAGTCCTGCAGCCCAGTGCACCTCTGCAGGGTTTCCTCTGGCAAGAAGGTGGCCCCGTCCTGATCCCCTGGCCATAACGCATGAAGACATGTTGAGAGGTGAGGGCAGGGCCAGAGCTGCTCACTGCAGGTCTGTGCTGCAAAATGATCACAAACAATGCCACAGGGAGCGGATGTAGCTCAGGGGTTGAGCGCCTGCTTCCCATGTCCTGGGTTCAATCCCCGGTTCCTCCTGAAAGAAAAAGGCATTGATAAAGTGAGAGAGATTGGAAGCAAAAATGGCTAACTAATCCATCAAGACATCTCAACAGAAATAGACATAAGCGATGGCATATTGATACACCCAAAACTCTTCATTGGGTGCAGCGGGTCTTTAGGACAAAGGAATCGACCAGCTCATAAGGGGGCCAAGACTAAATGGGCTCTGGCACGGGAGAGAGGCGACGCGAGGGAGAAGAGGAGGGGAGAGGAGGAGAAGCAGGTTCAGAAGGAGAGGTGGGTGGGCAAAGGTGGGAAGGACGTGGGGTAGTGGGGGGCACCGGGGGTGGAGGGGCTTGGCAGCTACTCCGGGCCCTTTGGCTGAAGCAGGTGCCATCAGGCCACAGCCTCGGGGGGCTCCGGGCCTGGTGCCGTCCTCCCTGCCAGCCCCCTTAGCACTGAGGCCAGAGCCCCCTCTTTTCCCTCCTCCTCCCAGCTCCCACTGCCCGATCGCTGTTGCGCTGCCACCTAAGACCTTTCATCTTTGGATGAGAGTCAGTGGGGTGGGGGTCTCCGGGGGTCCAGGGGTGGCCGCGCCAGGCTCTGGACCCTCCTGGCCTTCCCTAGGACGAGGCACAGTGGAGAGTCTTCTCCAAAAACGGCTGACTGGGCCCCTGGCACGCGCCCAGCAGGGTCCAGCAAAGCTGGCAGAGTCGAGAGGGGCCACCCGCCTGTCCAAGTGTGGTCAGCGGGAGGGGGCTGCCCTGGGAGGGGTGGCAGAGCGGAGCACAGGTGCACCCGTGTCTGCCCTTCAGCGCTCCCCTGCCCGTGCGGGGATCTGGGGGGCAGGGGAGCCTCAAGTGCCCCAGAAAAGACTCCGCACGTGGGGAGGGGGCAGGGGCATCCAAGGGGGAGGACGCGTCCCTCTGGGCATGCGGGAAGGTGTGGAGGCACATGGGGCTGGAGGGGCTTTAGCAGCACCCCCACTCCTCCCCAGGCAGAGGGGCGCGCAGGTGCGCACAGGTGTATGCGCCCTACAGACTCATGGCATGCCGGGCGGTTGTGCGCGTGGATGGCCCTGCGTGGGCGCAGGTACACGCAGCACGTCAGCCCGCCGTGGGACAGGTGGCCCTGTGTGAGAGCAGGTATCGCGGTGCCTCAGCCCACTGCGGAAAGAGGTGGCCCCGTGTGGGCGCAGGAACGTTGGGTGCCTCGGCCCGCCGTGGGGACAGGTGGGCCTGTGTGAGCACAGGTACGCCCGGCGCCTCGGCCGCCACAGGGATGGGTGGGCCCGTGTGGGCGCAGGAACGTTGGGTGCCTCGGCCCGCCGTGGGGACAGGTGGGCCTGTGTGAGCACAGGTACGCCCGGCGCCTCGGCCCTCCATGGAAAGGGGGCGGCCTGCCAGGACAGCTCAACCCTGGCGTTGGGGTCCGATGCACAGCGTGGGAAGCCGGGGTCACGGTGCGCGGAATCCCAGTGAAGCGGTGGGCGTGCTTCCCCGGGACCCCTGGGAGCCAGGTGAGCCCTCTGGCAGGTGAGCAGCATGGCGCCTTCTTAGACTATTGGTCTCGCAGCAGGGAACAGTGGAGTGTCCTAGGAAGCGTCAGGAGGGCAGGCCCAGGAGGGAGGACAGCCAGCGGGGGAGACCCCCAGGGGGACCAGTGAGGGGGGGCCAGGGAGGAGGGGCAGAGCCCACCCTGAGGGGCGCAGCAGAGACGCAGCGGTGGTTTCGGGGGGGATCACGAGTTCCACGTCAAATGTGTTAAGACCCTAAAAGGTCAGACGGGAGCCGCCCACAGCCTCGAGAACCTTCAGGATCCCCGTTGAGTTACCTGCGTGGAATGTGGACGGAAGATAAAGCTACCTGCGCCTCGCGGTGGGGACGTTAGAGCTCCCGGGCTATACAGGCATGGCTGGCCGGTCCCCGCGGCTCCCGTTTCCTACCGGCTTCGGGTGCGAATCGCGCGGCGGCCACCAGCGCCGTTTAGAAGACTCTGGTTGGGGAACTCCTGGCGATAATCGTTTCCCCTGAACGCACATTCGGGCCCAATTAAAGGGATTACAGTCCTTTTTAATCATGCCTTAGTGTTTTATTATTTTCCCAAAATGAAAAGGATTTTCAGCGGTTGGTAAATCAAGTGGTAATTGGCGGTCCGTGGGTGGAGGCTTTGGACAGAAGCCTTTTTAGCCCGGCTGGCATCTGCTGCCAGGCACACGCGTTTGCAAGCACCAAGGCCAGCATGTGTCGTTCGTTTTAGTGGGATTTGCTGATGGCTGGGGCTGGTCCCAGGCCTCGCTGATGGGCGGCTTCCACAGCCTGCCCATCCTGGGTCTTTTAGTTGACATTCGAGAATGTTCCGGAGCTCCATCCTGCCTCCTAACTACCAGCGCCTCTCTCCACCCAGGGAAGGAGATGTCTTCTCCCCCACCTGACCAGTCTGATGGGGGGAGTCTCGGGAAAAAGAAGCGTCAGGCTGCATCTCGTGAGGTCACCGGGTGGGGAGGAAGCTTGTTTGGCTTTGGAAAGGAACCAGGGAATATAGGAACATGTTCTCATTGTAAAAAAAAGTGTCAAATAGAAAGGTAAGAGTAAAAAGGAAAAGCTCTTCTTCCGTCTTTCTCCACCGTGCTGGTCAGTTTTCGTGTGCCCTCTCAGATGACTAAGAGTTTAGGTTGTACCTAAAAAGGATCATACTCTACACATTGTTTTCCAGTTTGATTTTTGAATATTTCCTGGAGCCATTGCCATGCCAGCCTATAGATCTCCCTTACTCTTTTTGTTAAAACTACTTTATAGTAATCCAGAGTATAGACACTATTATTGATGGATAATTAGATTTCATTTTTTTTAACTTCTCAAAAAGTGAAGTAGAGATTTTCTTGTAAATATCTCTTGATGCACAAATATTAGTATTTCTCTAGGATTGACAAGTAGATGGGGAATTGCTAACTTGAAAGTGACGCATATTCCCAATGTCGACAGGCATGCCAAGTTGTCCTCCAAAGAGATGGCACCCGCTCAGTCTCCCATTTCCCCTCCCTCTCACCAACACTGTGTTTCATCAGTCTGGTGATTTTTGCCGATTTGATGGGGGAGAACCATTTCATTGTTTTAATTTCCATTTTCTGGATAATAGGTGGCACGTCTTTTCATCTTTGTTGGCCCTTTTTTTTCCAATCACAAGGTGTCATTGTTTGTTTATTTCTTAGCATTCTCAATAATACGCTTTTAAATTCCTTTTGCCAATATTTTTCTTCTCAATCTGTCACTTACTGTTTTTTTGGAGATATCAAGGATTGAACCCAGGACCTTGTACATGGCAAGCAGGTGCTCAACCACTGAGCTACACCCACTCCTCTATCACTTACCTTTTCACTTTCCTTTTTTTGTACAGAAATGTTTATTTTTTCAATGAAATCAATTTATAAACCTGACAAATATCTCCTTTATTTTCCTCTTTAAGGCTGGCCCAATAGTTTTATCTGTAACATATTTTATGTGTGGGGTATGAGCTATAGCTCTAACTTTATTTTTCCCAAATGTTTAATGAGCTACCCCAGGACCACTTACTGTATAGTCTGTTACAGTGGTTCCCAAGTTCTGGCCTCAGGACCCCTTTATACTCTTGATAATCACTGAGAACCCCTAAGAACCTTTGTTTATGTAGATTCTATCTATTGATATTTATCATGTTCGAAATGACAAGTGAGAAAAATGCCAAACGCAGGAGTGCACAACCTCACATCCCGTGAGCGTCAAGTGATGACATCACCACACAGCTCAACGGAGAGAACAAGGGAGAATTGGCTGAATAAGGTTTGCTTTCGACCCAGGGGATCCGTGGAGAGGGCCTAAGGAGGCCTCGGGGTCTGCAGGCCATACCTGGCAGACGGGAGCCGATTCTTCCCCCGTCTTGTAACGCCTTCTTTATCCTGTGGTCCCATGAGTTGTGTCATCGCACGGTTTCGTTTCCTGGAAAAGTCTTCTCCGCCCTCACCGCCCCCATGATGATGGTTCTTTCTCAGATGTCTTACCTGCTCTTTTCTCTTCTTGATGAATTTTAGAGTCCCTATTTCAAATTCCATTTAAAAAAACTCCTCTTAGGACTGTGATTGGAATCATGGTGACTTCCTAGATGAATTTGCGACAACTCTACTCCTGTATTGCCTGGTAGGCGGGCAGGGAGGAGGACTGAGAAACTGGAAGGCAGCGGTCAGAGGATCCCATCTTGGTGCCACGGGTGACTCGTGCTCGGAGCACCTGTCCTGGCAGTCGCCGACCCCGCTGGGTGAGCGCTCAAGTGACAGTTGCGAGCGCGTTTTCCTCCCTCTGGCTAAGGAGGCCAAGTTCATCTAGTTGAGGAGGGAAACACGCCGGCACATTCCTGAGCCCAGATATCTCCCACCACCGCACGCAGAGGTCGTCGCTCTCTCTGGAGACGAGGGAAATACTGCTGGCATCCGCTCTTCCGTCGGCCTTCCTGTAAGTGAGAGCCGCCTCTTTTCCTGGAATTTGCAGACAAAAAAAGAAACGATGACCAACACTTTCTCACGCTTCACGCACCAGCATTCTTCAGGCTCAGTTCTCTCCCGAGGCAGCCACCTGAGCGGAGCAAGAATTCATTCGGCCTCGCCGGGGCCCGGCCGGGGCCCACGAGGAGACGCGTGACATGGGGCAGCCCGACGGGCTCTTCTGCAGGTGCTCGGACGGGCGGCAGGAGCGGGGCAGGGCCCTGGCCTTCACCCCGGTCCACCCTGGAGCCCGGGAATTCTAGTCCAAGAGTAGATGCTCGTGAAACACATACAAACGCTGAAGATCCAGTAGTGTCTGCAGTGGGCACTTGGCAGGAACACGGCGGGCAGCCTGACCTCTGGAGAGTAACTAGAGGAGGGGGCACGTTGCTGGGGAAGGGTCCTCAGGCGGGGGTACCTCCGAGGCTGAGACTGCGCACGTCCCACGGGCGCTCCGGGGCTTACGCGAGCTAGTCCCCGGAAAGCCCTGGGAAATGGGTCCGACCTGCAGGCCGACGAGGCTGTTCCTGGAGACGTAAGGGAGCCGTGTCGGCTGCGCGTGGGAGGAGAGAGCGGCTGCTTGGACACCCGCTTGGAGTTCATGTCATCTTGGCACAGCGGTCACCTAACAGGACCTGCGTTCTGCGCCTTATAACATTCTTCCCAAGCTCAGGAGCTATTCACAGAGAGAGTGGCACCTCTTCTTGTTGCTGGGAACCTTCAAAATTCCTTGTTCAGGGAAGCAGATGTGGCTCGAGTGATTGGGCCTCCGCCTACCACATGGGAGGACCCGGGTTCAATCCCTGGGGCCTTCTGGTGAAAAAGAAGAAGAGAAAGCGTGCCCATGCGGCGAGCCAGTGCCCACGTGGTGAGCCAGTGCCCGTGCGGCGAGCCAGTGCCCACGTGGTGAGCCAGTGCCCGTGCGGCGAGCCAGTGCCCACGTAGTGAGCCAGTGCCCGTGCGGCGAGCCAGTGCCCACGTGGTGAGCCAGTGCCCGTGCGGCGAGCCAGTGCCTGTGCAGCGAGCCAGTGCCCGCGTGGTGAGCCAGTGCCCGTGCGGCAAGCCAGTGCCCACGTGGTGAGCCAGTGCCTGCACGAGTGCCCATGTGGTGAGCTAGTGCCCCGCGCAAGTGAGTCATGCGGCAAGATGATACCTCATCAAAGGGGAAGAGCCAGGAGCCGCCATGGGCATCGCCAGGCGGCAGGGGAGCCAGGACCAAGGACCTCCGGCAGCTGCCCCAGAGCGCCGCGTCCTCCGGGAGGAAGTGTTGTCTTGATGACACCTTGGCTTTGGACTTCTCCTGGTCTCAAAAAAGTGGCTCAAGTGATAGGGCTTCCACCTACAATATGGGAGGCCCTGGGACCCCCTGGTGAAAAAGGAGAAGAGGAAGTTTGTGTGGTGAGTGAGTCCCACGTGGTGAGCCAGTGCCCGCACGAGTGAGTCACGCAGCAAGACGACGATGCAACAAAAGAGAGACGAAGGGGAGAGTCAAGGTGAAGCACAGCAGAGACCAGGAACTAAGGTGGCACAAGTGACAGGGAACCTCTCTCCCCATCAGAGGTCCCCAGGATCGAATCCTGGTGAATCCTAGAGGAGAGAAAATGAGAAGAGAAGACAACACAGGCAGCAAAAACAGCAGGGCGGGAGGAGGGGAAGGGGGGAAATAAATAAATCTTAAAAAAACCAAAGCCCCGCGTTCCCTGGCAACAGTGCCCGTCCTGGGGGCAATCGCTGTAAGCCGCTTGGGAAAATCAACTGACGCTCCTTTAAAGGCTGCGATTTTACGTGCCTCACATAAATTGTTACGTGTAGCTTGACTCACCGCCACGCCGCGTGGCTCCTAAACTTGGGTACCGCGTCGGTCTTCGTGGGACCTAAGTTCAGCTCTTCCTCTGTTACTGGGCAAACGAGCCTTTGGTTCTGTGCCTTGTTCTCTTTTCCACCGGGGCCCTTCTGGATCCGCTCGCCGTGTCGCCCCCTCGGGGATGTCTCACCTCATCTTTCCTTTCCGGCAAGCTCGTTGCCAGTGCCCTCTCCCTCTCAACCCAGTTTTCCTTGTAGTCTTCACCCTGGTGAGCTCTTTTTTTTTTTTGGTAGTAATATTTGTTTTGTCTTTATTTTTTTAATGTTACATTCAAAAAATATGAGGTCCCCACATACCCCCCCACCCAACTCCTCCCACAACAACAACCTCCTCATGGGACATTCATTGCACTTGACAAATACACTCTGAGCACTGCTGCACCTCATGGTCAATGGTCCACATTACAGTTTACACTCTTTCCCGGTCCACTCAGTGGGCCATGGGAGGACATACAATGTCCAGCAACTGTCCCTGCAGCACCACCCAGGACAACTCTAAGTCCTGAAAATGCCCCCACATCTCATCTCTTCCTCCCACTCCCTACCCCCAGCAGCCACCATGGCCACCTTCTCCACATCAATGCTACAATTTCTTTGATTACTAATCACAATAGTTCATGAATAGAATATCAGTAAGTCCACTGTAATCCATACTCTATTCCTCCATCCTGTGGACCCCGGAATGGCGCCCGGGTGAGCTCTTAACGTCCCCTGGAATCCACGCAGACAGCTTGTCCTCCCTCATGTCAGGGAAGGGAGGGGATGAGCACGGAGCCCGCCTGGGCCCCTGGACCACCGCCTCCTGGCCCCTGTGCACACACCCTCCCACCAGCCCCCTCACCCACCTGGCAGCCCCGGGAGGGGACGAGCTGGTCCCAGCTGGCAGGACTTTGGCTCGGCTTCCCTGAGTCTCTCTCCTCAATTGGCTCCCACTCCCATCCCTCCTTCTCCCCTGTGCCAAAACGTCACCTTCGTTTCCCTCTTCACAAGAGCTGTAGCTCCTCTTCTCTTCTGTCCCCTTCTTTCTCCACGAGGGGTGTCCACGCCGCATGGACGGGGCCTGCTGGCCACTCTGGAGATTGGACGTCTTGAAAACTCTTCCTTCTCAGGACAGCTTTGTCTTGGCCATTTGGCAGAGGGGCCTTCTTCTCCAGAAATTTCCTTTCTGGGGTGGGGAGCGGTGGGATGGACTTGTCCAAGTTTGCAATGTCTAGGAGTTCAAGCTTTAGAAAAGTAAAGCCGAGAGCAGCTCGGGCGGTTTATCCTGATGTTGGAAGCAAGCAGAGGGGCAAGAGCCATTCGTTTTCCTTGTTTCGGGGGCCGCTCGTGGACCCGGCAGTGTCACTAGCTAATAAGGATGTGGCAGAGTATGGGGCTGCACTGGGCAGTTGATTCAGTTCTCTAGTGAAAAGAGGAATGATGTCCCATCCTGAGCGGATCCAGTGGTGAAGTACACAGCGTGAGCCATGGCTTCCGTCATCGCCGACTCTTTTCCCCCACCTGTAATTTATTGACGGAGGATGCGTGATGTATATTTGAGTTCCCAGCTCTGTGCTGAAAAATTTCCCTAAGAAACATCTGTATCCTGTAAATAGAATTTTATAAACATTTGTAGGACAGAAAAAAATTCTCTGGTCTTTTCAAATTGCCACCCTCCCGGCTGATTCGTCTCGTCTGCCGATGAATGCTCAGCGCACTCTCCTTTGGTTGCGTCTTGTGAACCCTCCACGTCCTCTCGCCCGATGTCCGGTGAGAGTTTAGGCTTCTCCGTTTGGGCTTTGGGGTGGGGATTGGCGAGTGGGAAAAGGTGCCCTAGATACCAACACCTCTCTCCCTGATGCCAGGCTCCAAGCCACACCGAGGGTTCCGAGACCCAGAGCCCTAGCAGGTGCTTCCGGGAGGCTGTCCCCCTGCAGGAGGGGCTGGTGAGGTGGAAGGCACAGGGTCCCCCTAGGAGGGGGGTCCTTCGTGGTGGGCGAAGCATGTCAGGGGAGAGAGAGGCCAGTGGATCCGCTCCGCTGGGCTGCAGCCGGCCTCAGCCCTGCACATGTGCGGATTCAGTCCAGCCTCGTCGTCCCGCCGGGGGGAGACCTGTCGTTTCCACAGCGCTCAGGACTCAGAGCCGGAGTCTGAGTCTGGACTGAGGTGACATCCATGGGAGCCCTTCCTCTCGCGGAAGGCCTGACCGGCTGCCCGCTCGCCTCCCGTGTTTGCCTGGGAAGATGAGCCACCGGGAGAAGGTGCCAGCCAAGCAGGGGGCCGGTCCAAGGAGCTGGCAACTCTAAGAAAATACAGGAGCAAGGTCCAGGGGGGCCCGCGGACGCCTCCTGGCAGCCCCGGGGGCAGGTGGCCGAGGTCCTGCAGGAGCCGAGAGGCCGAGGGGGACGCGAGGGCAGCCGGGCACGGGGGCGGGGGGCGAGGTGCCCGCGGGGACGGGTGACACTACGCGGGGGGAGGCTCCGGAGCCCCCCGCCCTCGTCGTTGGCCTCCTTGACCCCGTGCACCGTGCTGGAAGCCGTGGTGTGCTTCTTCTCCGTCTGGTCCATCGTGGGCCTCTCGGGCTTCCACACGTACCTCATCAGCTCCAACCAGACGACCAACGAGGACGTGAGTTCCGGGGTGGGGGCGGGTGCCTGCGACGGAGGGCAGAGGGGGGAGGCGGGCCGGGCCCACCCAAGCCCCCCATTCCAGGCGGGGCCCTCTGGGGACAGAGAAGGTGCGGGAGAAACGTTTCCACGTCTCTGGACGTCGTTCTGCCTTGGGGATCTCTACATTGTCTTTGAGTTAGACGCTAAGATGGGCCGAGGGACACCATTTCCAAGCCCTGGGAGAAGGTTCTAGTCTTTTAAAAATAGTTTTTTGCATGTGATCTAGGTATCTTTTTTAAAAAGACAATAAAAAATATATATATTATAAAAATAGGTTTGTGAGTTATGAGTAGACCACGGCAGGCTGACGTGACTGAGTGAGCCGGAGTCTACCTTTCCCATTTAGGAGCTCCACTTAATATTTGGAGATCGCCCCATCCCAAAATGTCACGTTTTACCCGAGTTTATCTGCCTGGACTTAATGCAGATGGACAGGGGCATAGAAAAACATGGTGCATGATGTCAGCAAATGTTTCTTAATGAGTTTGGTCCTCTTTGCTCTTAATACTTAGTTTTTTGGTTTTTTCTTTTTTTTTTTGAGGGACCGGGGATTGAACCTGGGACCTCGTATGTGGGAAGCTGGGGCTCAGCCGCTGAGCCACGTTGGCTCCGATACTTAGTTTTTGACCAAAGTTCCCGTCAGTACATAGATTAAGTGCCCCGGGAGCAGTCAGACTTGAGAAAATGGCCATGCTGAGGCACACGAGAGAAGATGACTGCAGCCGTTTGTGTTCGGTTGCTGGGGATACTGGAATCTGCATAAAGGCTATTTTGGCAGCACTCTGAGGCCGGATTCTTACACTCTAGAAGCAGGGGAGCCCCATAATCTTTTTCAGCTATCAATCATTTAATTAGTATTTAGGGTACAAAATGCAAATATGGAAGAAAAAAATCTCTCCTGGCTTCTCTGAGGTGACTTTCATACAGTGTAGTAGAAATGAGAGATTACGGATCCCAGAGAATCTTCCCTTCTAAGCCCTAATTTAACCTGCTGTTTGGGGGCTAAATATTTCCGAGTTGGGGATAAATGGCAGGCTTCCATAAGAAAAAATATCTCACAGTCTCTCCTGCTGAGGAAACGAGGGACCGTTATTTGCCTTTATGCTCCCTTCGTGGTCCGGCTCGCCTCAACTCTGAGCGTGATAAAAAGATAAAAAGAGTGTCTGTTATTGACTGCCCTTTTCTTTCAGATTAAAGGATCTTGGTCAAACAAAAGAGGTAAAGAAAATTACAATCCCTACAGCTACGGAAATATCTTCACCAATTGCTGTGCTGCCCTCTGCGGGCCCATCTCTCCAAGGTAAGGTTTAGGAAAAGTATCCTGTCCTTTAACAGACCTGGGGAGTGGACCCCGAGCTGTGTCACACGGGCCCTCACAGGTAGGACACTGTGCCCGCCACCTGCTGGGACCGGTCCGACTCCGGGTGACTGCCTGCTCAGCCCCCCGCCCCGCCACGGAGGCACGGCTGGGAGGACAGACAGAGCTGAGCTCTGCCTCCTGAGTTGTGCCTGGGTGCTCCTTTGTTTCTCGACTGACTTAGAGTCAAGTGTGGGAAAAATCTAAGGATCAAAATAGGAAACAGGAGCCTGTGGCCCTACTAATTACTGGGTGCTGTTGAGCGTCCGTCACGAGCAGAGAGCTGCGGTTCAAATAGCAAGGGAGCCAGGACGAGGCAGCTGGAAGATGTACGGGAATCGGGGCCAAGAGCTGGGCTGTGCGGAAGGCGAGTGCTGCGGCAGTTCAGGGGAGAGGGCCTGGGGCGGACGCAACTCGGGCGGTGGTGACAGTGTGATGATGGTGATCACGGCCCTCATCGAGCTGGGGTGTTAGAGGCTAAGTGCCTTCCGTGCATTAACTTCTTAAAACACACGAGGTAAGCACTGTTGTGCCCCAGTGCACAGATGAGGAAACCGAGGCTAAATAGCAAGCCCGTGATCCCTCTGCTAGCAGATGCAGCAACGCAGAATTCAGGCCTCAGAACCGGCGTCCGTGACTTTGGGTACGCTGCCGCGAGCCCGCACGGTACAAGCGCAAAACACAGTCCATTTTTTTTCCTCTCTTTTTTTATAAATGTTACATTCTGAAAATATAAGAGGTCCCCATATACCCCCACCCCCTCACCCCACTCCTCCCACATCAACAACCTCTTTCATCATCGCCGCACATTCACTGCACCTGGTGACTACATTTTGGAGCACTGCTGCACCACATGGACAGTGGCTTACACTGTAGTCTACACTCTCCCCCAGTCCACCCAGTGGGCCATGGCAGGACACACAATGTCCAACATCTGTCCCTGCAGCACCACCCAGGACAACTCCAAGTCCTGAAAGTGCCCCCACCTCACCTCTCTTCTTCCCTCTCCCTACCCTCAGCAGTTACTGTGACCACTTTCTCCACATCAATGCTACAATTTCTTCTATTACTAATCACAATAGTTCCAGAGTAGAATATCAGTAAGTCCACTCTAATCCATACTCTATTCCTCCATCCTGTGGACCCTGGGATGGTGATGTCCACTCCACCTCTAGATTGAGAGGGGCTTAGTCAACTTTTGACTCTAAGTCACACCTGTATGTTTCCAACGGATGAGTACTTGCTCATCAACATCAGCAGACATTCACTGAGCAGGCAGATCGCTCTCTAGAAGGCATGTCCAGGCCACGACCACGTCCTCCCTTTTGGTCTCCAAATGTTCAAAGGAGAGAAACCTGGAATCCCCTGGGATTGTCTCCAAGGGGGGCCCACAGTGCCCATGGGTGCCCGTGACCAGCCCTCGCCCTTGTGTGCTCGCGAGATGCTCAGTTTATTCACTGGGACATATTCTTGTTCCTTGGAATCGTCCACGCGTGTTCACCTCCAGCAGTGGGTGATTGGACACTGAAGGTGTCGGGGACTCGGGGGCTCCCAGAGGCCTCCCCTGAGGATGGCCTGGCGGGGAGGGGCAGGCACGGATCCTGGGAACGAGGGGCCAGGACAGTCAGGTGCCTGAGCAGGTGCCACCCCTCTCAGAAGAGGGCTCCAGAGTGACCGGGATTCCTCTTTAGGCTGGAAAAGCGCTCAGGAGACACTGGGTTTTTTTCAGCTTTGTGTTTCCTACTGGGATGTGTTTATTTGTGGGTAGTGGGGGTCAGAGGCCATAAAATTGAGGCTTAGGGGCCTCGGAAGAGTGTGAGAGGCAAAATGGAACTCGGCAGGCCTTGCTTCCCGTGTCTGGAACCTACATTTGAGTCCAGGAAGGGCATTCCAAGGACTCAGGTTTGGGCAGATCTTGTCTTGTTCCTTGGTCCTCGCCTCGTGCCTGGCGCTGCTTTTATGTTCTCGATAGATTAGATCTTGCTGCAGGAGAAATTATTTCTTCCACGACGGGGTTGCACTGGCTGTGGGGCTGGATTTGTTTCCAGATCCCAGTTCCTTCGGACGCGGAGATCCTGGAGCATGTCAGCTCTTCGCCGTCGCGCGGTGGACCCGGCAGAGCCGAACCCCCAGCCCTGCCCCCTGCACCCAGGCCCTGCCGTCCCCTGTCGGGTCAGGAGCTCTGCGTGTCCGTAGACGGGGCGTGGGGATGGGGCGTGAGCCTGCATGTCCCCACGAGAGCCCGTGCGCCCTGCAGGCAGAGCCCCCACTTCGCGGTGTCCATGGGGGTGTGGGCGGCAATGGGGCGCCAATGGCCAGGGGCCGGGGGTCCTAGTGCAGGTGGCGGGAGGGTGAACAGTGAAAGCCAGAAGCCCCCCAGGCGCGCAGCGTCAGGCCCTGCTCTGGCCGTGGGGCGGTCCAGCCTGCGGCCTAGCGTGGCCATGGCCCAGGGGGCACACTCTCCGTGGCCAGCTCCGTGCCGCAGGCTGGGACGGGCTGAGTGAGCCTGCAGTCCACGGGCCGACCCGTCAGTGGGCAAGGCCGAGTGGGGGCAGGGGTTAGAGGCCGTGACCAGGGCGGTCGGGGTGCAGGGGACCACCTGGGAGGACTTCCTGGAGGAAGTGGCATCTATTTCAAAGGAAGAGTAGGGATATGGGGACAGGAGGTGTGGGAGGAGGAGAGTTTTGACCGTCAGGACAGCTTGTGCCAGGGCCCAAGGAGCTGCCCCAGGCAGAGGAGGGCGAGAGGGGCACTGCGCAAGGGCGGCCAGAGGGCGCGGGGCTTTGGAGCCCCTGGGGGCCAGTGAGAGGCTTGGGGTCTCCAGTGCACCCCTCAACTTCTGTCTCTTGAGAAAGGGCGCCGGGCGCCGTCTGAGTCCCTGGGTGTCGGGTGGGCTCATGAAAGGTAGCGCTCGCCCCCACCCCGGCTGCTCGGCCCACGAGGGGCAGCCCGCGCGTCGCACCCGCCCCCAGCCGGCCCTGCCCCCCAGCTCCCGAGTGGGGGGCCCACGGAAGGGTCCAGTCTTGCCCGCTGGTCCCGGTGGGCCCCGCGTGTGTGCCAGAGCGCGGTGGTGTTGGCTGCCCCTCCGCAGCCCCCGGGGCAGCCCCCTGCCCGGGGCGGCTTTTTCTCCTGTTACTTATTCTGCCACCTTCAGCCCCCCTGCCGTGAAGAGTGGACAGTGGAGGGGAAGGAAAGCGACGCTGCCCCACGGGCGTGCCCAGAAGGGCGCTAGCACTCGTTCCCGTGTCTGCAGGGCCTGGGGGGACATGCACACACAGTAGGCACTCAGAGCCTTTGCTGGCAGTACATGTGTGCATAATAGGCGCTCTGGGCCGTTTGCTGGCAGTACATGCACACACAGTAGGTGCTCAGGGCGTTTGCTGGCAGTACATGTGCGCATAATAGGCGCTCTGGGCTGTTTTGCTGGCAGTACATGCACACTCAGTAGGTGCTCAGGCCGTTTGCTGGCAGTACATGTGCGCATAATAGGCGCTCTGGGCTGTTTTGCTGGCAGTACATGCACACTCAGTAGGTGCTCAGGACATTTGCTGGCAGTACATGTGCGTATAATAGGCGCTCTGGGCCATTTGCTGGCAGTACATGCACACACAGTAGGTGCTCAGGGCATTTGCTGGCAGTACAGGCATGCATAGTAAGCACTTGGTGCATTTACTGGTAGCACAGGTGCATATAGTAGGCACTCAGGGGGCATTTGCTGGCAGTACAGGTGCACATAGTAGGCACTCAGGGACATTTGCTGGCAGTACAGGTGCACATAGTAGGTGCTCAGGGCATTTGCTGGCAGTACAGGTGCAGAGTAGGTGCTCAGGGAGCATTTGTAGTACAGGTGCACATAGTAGGCACTCAGGGCGTTTGCTGGCAGTACAGGTGCACATAGTAGGCGCTCAGGGCGTTTGCTGGCAGTTCAGGTGCACATAGTAGGCACTCGGGGGCATTTACTGGCAGTACAGGTGCACATAGTAGGCGCTCAGGGGGCATTTGCTGGCAGTACAGGCATGCATAGTAGGCGCTCAGGGCGTTTACTGAACGAATGAACCCACGGCCAAGTGCAGGTTCCCTGGAGCACCCATCATGTGCAAACAGCCGGGGACAGACTGGGCGAGGCGCAGGCCCGGGAGGGTGCGTGGGCGGCGTCTGCTGGAAGGAGGTGGGGGCCTGGGTGTGTGCCCCAGCTGCCCGCGTGGGCAGGCCTGGGTGGTCGGGGACCCTGGTGCAGGGGAGGGGGAAGGGGGAGGGGGAAAAAGTGGGGGGATGGGGGAAGGGGTAGGGGGGAGCTGGGGGCCTGGGCACGCCCCAGCTGGCCGCATGGGCAGGCCTGGTGCAGGGGTCCCTGGGGCGAGGCCAGCAGTGGGGAGCAGGTGGGAGGCGCCGGGGTCTGGGGCAGCGGCAGGCAGGGCGCTGGTGGGCGCGCAGGGGCGACGGGCCTTTTCCGGGGTGGGGGGTGGCGGGCACCGGTGGCCCCTGCCCCGGGGTGGGGGCCGCGCAGGAAGAGGGCGCCGGGGCGCGCCGCTCACTCCTCCCGTGTCGTCTTCTCTCGCAGCCTGATCGACAGAAGAGGGTACGTCCAGCCGGACACGCCGCGGCCCGCGGCGCCCGCCAACGGCATCACCACGTACGGGGCCACCCAGTCGCAGAGCAACATGGTAGGGCGCTGCTGCGGGGGGTGGCGGGGGGCACCCCTTCCGCCCGGGGGCGCGTTGACGCGGTGACAAGCCCACCCGCCGGGACGCTCCCCCGAGACGAGGCCCGAGGGGCGATGACGTGTCTGCGGAGGCCGCGGCCACTGGACCCGGAGGCCTGGGCGCGGCGTGCGCAGCCCCCGCGGGGCAGGTCCAGGCGCTCAGGGTCTTCGCGGCGCGCTGGGGCGGAACGCCAGCCCTTCCAGGGCCAGGACTCCCAGGTCCCCATCCGCGCCCCGGCCTCAACGCATACTGACCCCTGCTGTCCACGCGCGCGGCGGGTCACAAGCTCCCAGGGGGCCGGTCCCCTCAGTGCCAGGTTTCAAGCAGGTGCCGCAGAGCCGGCCGATGGTCCCTCCGAGAGGATCCCTGGAAAGAATGGGGACGTGTGGACGGGCCTCGTTTCCAGTTTGTGGGGGGGACACAGGAAACCCCAGCTGGCCCAGCCCTGCCCGTCACGCCTCTCTTTATTGGGAACACTTGGCCCTCCCCAGTTCCGCTTCCTGGTTGCTCTCTTCGGCTGACACACCTGCCGCAAGCTTGCAAGACACGAAGGCGGCGGCCCTGCTTTCGGCGGGCTGGGGGTGACAGGGACCCGGGGCCCTGCAAGGCCAGTCTCGAGCCCGCTGCTCTAACTGCCCGCAGCGAGGAAGGGGCTTCGTTGCGCGGTGTCCCCACAGCTGCGCTGCGGCCTTGGAAGTGGACTCGGGCCACGCTGGGGTTTCCCTGCTGGCCTCGTGGGTCTGCCTGTTTGTGGGCAGCAGCGACACGCCGTCTCGTGGTTCTGCTTTCTTTAAAAGCAAGGATGGGGAAGCGGACGTGGCCCAAGGGACAGGGCTTCTGCCTACCACGTGGGAGGACCCGGGTTCGATCCCTGGGGACTCCTGGTGAAAAAGAGAAAGCGTGCCTGCGCAGAGAGCCAGTGTCCATGCGGCGAGCCGAATGCCCACATGAGTGCCCTCATGGTCAACCAGTGCCCGCACAAGTGCGTCACGCAGCAAGATGATGACACGACAAAAGAGAGACGAAGGGGACAGTCAAGGTGAAGCGCAGCAGAGACCAGGAACTGAGGTGGTGCAATTAACAGGGAGCCTCTCTCCCCATCAGAGGTCCCCAGGATCAAATCCCGGTGAATCCTAGAGGAGAAAGATGAGAACAGAAGACAAAAAGAGAAATAGATGCAGAAGATCACACGCGAATGGACACAGCGAAAACAGCAGGGCGGGGGGGAGGGGAAATAAAATAAAAGCGAGGCTGGCCATGTCGCAGCTGCTGCCACTCGCTGGGGGTCCTGGAACGGGGGGCTTCTGCGCCTATAGCCGTCTCCCGCTCTCCGGAAGCAGTTTACCGGGATTCTGGCCGCGGCACGTGGTGACGCCATTCGGGTGGGTGAGTGGCCGCTGGTGGACGCCTCCCGCTCTGTCAGCACCTCCTGGGTGAGTCCCTACTGTGTGCCGGGGCGGCACTCGGGAGACAGGGCTGGGGGGGCCGGCCCGGGAGCAGAGGCGCAGCGGCTCGTCCGTGAGATGAGCCCACGGCGGTGATTGTCCTGGGCGGACCAGGGGCCTCCTGTCGGGGTTGCCCTGGCCCCCGGGCGGAGCTTCCTCTAGGATCGGAGCGTGAGCCGGGGCCCGCCAGGAGCCAGGGCTTCGGGTGCAACGGAAGGGGGCGCCATCGTTAATTCAGCAGGAATGGGCGCCATTCACTACTTCAGCAGGGCTTCAGGTGAAACGGAAGGGGAAGTCATTCATTAATTCAGCTGCGCTTTAGGTGACACAGAATGGGGCGCCATCATTAATTCAGCAGTGCTTTAGATCAAACGGAAGGGGGCGCCATCATTAATTCAGCAAGAATGAGACTTCATTCATTAATACAGCAGCACTTTAGGTGAAACGGAAGGGGGCGCCAGTCATTAATTCAGCAGAAATAAGGCATTATTCATTAATTCAGCAGTGCTTTAAGTGAAATGGAAGGGGGCATCATTCATTAATTCAACTGAGCTTTAGGTCAAAATGGAATGGGGCATCATTCATTAATTCGGCAGCACTTAGGTGAAATGGAATGGACGCCATTCACTAATTCAGCAGTGCTTCAGGTGAAACAGAAGGGGGCGCCGTCGTTAATTCAGCAGGAATGGACGTCTTTCACTAATTCAGCAGTGCTTTAGGTGAAATGGAAGAAGTCATTCATTAACTCAGCTGTGCTTTAGGTGAAACAGAATGGGGCGTCCTTCGCTAATTCAGCAGCGCTTTAGGTGAGCGGAATGGGGCGTCATTCATCGATTTGGTTTCCTGAGCACCCACGATGCACCTGCCGGCAGGTGGTTAAGGCGGCAGGGGGGCCCTCGGCGCTGCGGATCCCACAGCCCCCCGCCGCCAAGCTGCTCTCGAGCCTGGAGCATGTCTGGTTTCCACCTGACGCCGGCAAGGGACCCTCCACCATGGGCCTTTCCTCCGGGGCCGAGGTGCGAGCGTCCTGCACCCAGGGGTGCTCAGCCCCGGGCTGCGCATTGGCACCGCAGATGGTGCTGGAAGTGATTTTAATAGGCAGCTGGGGTTGCCAACCATCTCCTTCAAAGTCTCTGGACACTGCCATCCAGTGTAATAATTTTGAATTATTTTTTGCTTTGGCACAAAGGCTTCTTTGATCTCGAAACACCTTTGGTCGACTTGGCTCAACTCAGGCTTGTCTATTCAGAGAAGCAAATAGAGAGAGAATTCCCGCAGCGTGTGCTGGGATGTGCCAGGCTGGGGGGCCGTGGGTACTTTAAGAAGGGGCGCTGCGTTTCCTGGAGATGACGTCTGAGCCGAGTGTTCAAGAGAAGGCACGCGAGTCTCCAGGCAGCCACAGGAGGGACGGTGCAGGTGCACCTGCTGTGGGGGCAGCAAGCGCCCGGCCTCGCCAGCGCTCACCGCAGAGCAGGTGCAGGAGCGGGAGAGCCAGACGACCGAGGGCCGGTGCCTGGCACGGCTTGGATTTGGTTCCGCACAGACACACAGGTGGCCAGATGTAGCTCAGGCTGGCAGCGGTGGAGGAGCCCAGGGACTGCGGGGGTGGGGAAGTTGGAAGGAGGCCCGTGCAGGAGTCCCCGGGACCAAGGGGGTAGCCAGCACGCCCCCGGAAGGCTCGGCGAGCGGAAGCTGCAGGATGGGACGTGGAGGTTTGGGAGCGGGGAATCTGGCTGCCTCCCGGCCTTTCGGCTCAGTGGAGGGTCACATAACTCAGCAGCGGGAAGTGCAGGTGGAGGCGCAAGGTGGCAGGAGGCCGGTTTCCATTTGGGGCACGCGGGTTTGGGGGTGGGAGCTGCCAGGCAGGCTCAGGGAAGGAAGGACTGGTTGGTAGGAGAGCACTGTGCAGGAGCGGAGATGCCAAGCGATGCCTTTAGGTATCCTACAACGATCCGTCACTGTGGCCCTTAAAAAAGAAAAAGAGATTTGCTCAACTTTGACATCTGACATCTTAATCCAATTTCACGTTCCGATCTGCAAGATGTTTGGAATCAGCGTTGGTTCTATTTTCCTAATCTCTCCCCACTGCCCCTGCAGAGGCTGAGTCAGATCCAGTGTCTTGGTCTCGTTGGAAAGAGTGAGGATAATAGAACATGATAGTTCCAGAAAGTAGCTGAAGGGCAAGCTCTGCAAATCGGCATCGGAGTGCTCTACCCAGGATGAGGAGCCTAAGGAAGATGATAATCTTCTCCTCCCTGGTCTGTGCTTGGAATCGATGGCGATCACTAAGGCCTGTTAACAGTGTCTGTTATTCAACTGAATATATGTGAAAGAAAGTGCTCCTCACAGGGACTCCCTCGTAGAAAGTTCTTTAATTTTTTTTCAGCTACCGGGATCAGGGTTTGAACCCAGGACCTTGTATGTGGGAGGCCAGAGCTCAACCACTGAGTCACATTGGCTCCCCTGAGTTGGTTTTTCACTTGTGTGCATGTCCTTTGTTTTTTCGTTTTTAGGAGGCACCAGGGACTGAACCTGAGACCTCCCCTGTGGGAGGCGGGTGCTCAACTGCACGAGCCACATCCACTCCCCTAGAAGGTTCTTGAATATCAGCTTCAGAAGGCTCCGGTCTGAGTGTGGAACTAGGGGCTGGGTAGAAGGGGCTCTCTTTGTTGCAGTGAGATGGCAAAGTGGCTTCATGGGGAAATCGCCTCAGTAGAATAAAGTGAATCCAGGACCAAAAGACTGGAAATTAGGGCTTTTCTTCACTAGACACTGTTGGCAAAGCGCCTCTGAGCTTTTCAAGGGAAAGGACCATTTTTAAGATCTAGAAAAAAATGTATAGGCTCTGAAATATGAAAAGAAAATTGCAAAATCAGAACGAATAAATGTTCAGTACTAACAAAACACAGGAATACCTCGTCAGCCTCGTCAGTTGCTTGGTAAGTTTGGCACTCATGGAATTTTCATTCCTTTTTGCAAGTGATTTGTAGGTTAAGGTTTTCTCACTTCATGAGAATTCCCAAGTGCACCTACAACTACGTAGGAATCTTTACTAATTACAAAGTCAGTGAGAATCCCACAGACGGCTAAATTCAAAAGCAGAACAGAAGCTTCCCACTGCCTTGGAACCCCGTGCCTTCCCGCCCCCCGTTGCTGCCGCAGCTGTGGGAAAGCCGGTCTGTACCCTGCTTAAAGCCTTCCGGTGCCACGGCCCCCACCGCTGCTGGGGGGCCCCAGTTAGCCTAACAGAAAATCTGCAGGAGAGGCAGGCTCTGAAGGTGCTCAGGGGGAGAGGGGTGAGATGTGTTCTGTGTGGCCCACGGGACAGACGAGGCCCAGAAGGTGGGCTGGGGCACCCATCCTGCCCACCCAGGAAGCGGGTGGCAAGCACCCAGGGCTGGTAAAGACAGCAGGCCCCACCCTGCAGGCTGAGCTGTTGCAAGCCCCCCAACCCTGTCGTGTCATCATGGGGGGCCCCTGCCAGTGCACTCCCCACTGTGCAGGCGCTGCTCTGTCCCGTCAACAGCCCAGTGAGCTGTGCCAGGTGGTGTCCCCTCCCTCCATGCAGTTAGAAAATGTCTACTGGTCACTTTTTTCCTTGACTGTGGATCACATTTTCCTTTGTGTGTGTGCGTGTATTTTTATTGATTTTTTAATTGAATCCTGGACTTTGGAGATAATGCATTGTAGAGACTCTGGATTCTGTTATCTTCCTCTGAAGAGTATTGATTCTTGTTTCAGCTGAGACACGTTGAACTTGTCTGGGCTTGGTACTGTATTTGTTAGTACAGATTTGTGGAAATTGCAAGATGTTTCCCGGGCTTCTCTAATTTGAAAGAGCTCAGCCTCCCGGTTCTGCTCCCCTGCCCATCTGCTTAAGGCTTGGCTTTAGGCTTGGTAGGGGGGTCTCAAAAGGGTCTTGGGTCACGTTCCTTCTCCTGTGGCGCAGCCTCCCGGGGGTCTTTGTGGGCAGTAGGGACATTAAGCTGTTGGAGGTGTTAACGAGATAAATGTCTTCCAGCTCCACGTCCTCGTCCCTCCACGCCTCTGTGCCTGTCGGCCCCGGTGTGGCTGCTCTGATAAGCCTCGGGCTTTGGGCTCACTTAGCACAGCTCAGTCCTCAGCCACAGACCCCCCCGAGGGCCCTCCGACCCCCTTCCCTGCACAGCTCCCCCTTCTCCCGCGCCCCTCCTGCAGGGTCCAGCTGTTGCAGCTCGCTCGAGCTCTGCTCTCCTTCCTCAGCTGGCAGGACTCCTCTCCTCGGACACCCCAGCTCTGTGCTGGGCTTTGGAAATCTTCCCCAAGCAAAGAGCCGGGCAGTCCCGAGGCTTGCCGGGTGAGTTCCCCTTCTCCCGGGGGTTGGGGTCTTGTGTGCTGGCAAACATTTGCCTTGCACATTTTGGCCGGTTTATCATTGTTTACAAAGGGAAGACTGACCCTGCTTCAGCTACCTGCCGCTCCTGCTAGGTGGCACTTTGGCTCCCTCTCTAGACGCCGTGCTGTAGCTACTGTGGTCACTCACCCCGGACCCACCTTTTTGTACCCATCCCCCTACAGGAACAGTGAGCCGGCCATGAGGCATGATCTCTGACCTAAAACCACATCCGGTGCTTCCCGGGAAGGGAGAGCATCTTGGGAGCTTTAGATATAGCACCGCCCTCAGTGTTCAGCCTCAGAGGCACGTCAGGTGGTGGGAAAGGGGTCCCAAGTGTCTCTGATCAAAGAGACACCTGCCTGGTTATTTTAGACCCAGTGTTCAGATCAGGAAGGTGCTTCCTGAATCATGGGGGAAATACTCCCGGCGAAATATGCTGTATTTTAGATATTAGAGCTAGAGGTTTTTTTAAGACCTAAACATCCTGATAGTACAGGACAACAAAATTAGGTCAATATTAATAGAGAACTAGAATCAAAGTAAACACTGAGTTCTTATCTAATATCTCAAAGATGGTCCAATTCAACACTAATTTGCCATCTCACTAAATTGGGGGTGCCCACCTGCTCTTCCCTCCACCGCAAATTCCTGAAGAAGAAATGATATGGAAGTAATGAATTGACATCGAACACATTAAAATGGCACATGTAACCCCAGGCACAGTCTTTCTCGCTGGTACTTACGAAAGCCTGAGGGGCCGCGCTAGAATTACGTGCAGGCACCCCCGGGCTAGCTGAGCAGTATATTTTCGCTGTTCCTATTTTCCTCATTATTGGCTTTTATCATTGCACACCACCAAAGCACTGTGTGTGGAAATGTGTGTATGCACTTGCATTGCCAGTCGAGGTCCAGTTTTCATTATGTGACTCTCATCTAACTGTCGAATGATTTAAGTCCCTAAAGCATTAAGTCACAGCTGATGTTTACGTTTGTGTAGCTGCAAAGATCTTTTGGGGTCATGGTCCCAAAGATGGTAACTTAGGACATAGTTGTTGGGATTTTTTTTTAAAAGAGAAGCCCTTACTCTATTCACTTAACCTAATATTTTAAATCCACCTAATCCAGTATCCAAACAGGACTAAACCTAGCAGGCGTATGATTTATTGAACTAGTGTTGCAGACAAGCCCTCCATGCATAAGTCTGAAAAATCAGATATACTCGAAAAAATAATTTTAGCAGTGATAATGTTAAATAAAAGAAAGCGCTCCTGCTAACCTCAAGCTATGTTTTAAGTGGGTTTTAGAAGATTGTGGTGCTTCTATAAATGTAGATGAACATTCATGAAACCTCAGAACAGGGCCCTGACAGCCAGACAGAAATAAACCATGCCTGACTCAAACATTTTTGACAGAATTGGGGCAAAAGAAAGAATTTTATTCTTCATTTGGGTACAGACCATCTAGGAAATGCCTAACATTTAATCTGCACATTCGGTTTATTCCGGATAAGAAGTCAGCCGGGATAAAGGAAAATGTATTCCACCATGAGCCATTTTATTTGAAAATCTGCAGCAACAAAAAGTAAATGATCTCTGTGGTGCTTTTAAATTAGGGCATGAAGGAATAATGCGTGTGATAGCAGAACTTCTGAAGCCACAAGTTTGTTTGCCAGTTAAATGCCACCGTTCCATTTGGGCAGTAAATTATCGGTCACGGCGACATATTGCAGCTACAGCAAATGGTTCGGCCCTCCCAGACAGAATTATTTCGATGCTGCCAGCAGAAAGGTCTTTTCATAGATGCTTTTACTGGAGAGTAAGCTTCTATTCTATTAGGATTCGGCAGGTGGCCAGTTGGTGACTTCTTAAAAAAATGGCAGTTTCATACAGTTCAACCTAATATTTGACCAATATGAAGTCTTAAAGGTTTGTTTTGGAATGAAAACATGAGCGATCCTCCCAATTTATTGTTTGTAGTAGCTTTGAAATAGCTGGTTCTTATTTGTTTTTTCCTTAATGTTATGTAACTAGCTAGCTAAGCCCCAGGGCGCGGGCGTGCAAGCACTGCCGCCTAGTGGCGGGAGAAAAAAGTGCGCGGCAATGGCTCCTTCTACTGGTTGAAGCTGGAAGGGACATGGAAGAAAAAGTCAGAAAGCAGGGTGGGGAGTTTAAAAACAAGGTAAGAGGAAATTCAAGGCGGGCGGGAAAAGAAGAAGGAGGGATAAAAGAAGTGGGAGGGAACTGAAGAAAGGGATGGACGGAGCGGGGGAAAGGACGAGAGACTCGATGAGGCCTGGGAGGAAAAAAAATGAGAAACATCAACGAGAAATGGGCAAGTGAGACTTAGAAGCCAAGTTAAAAAAGAAGAGGCGCTGGGGAGCGGGTGTCGCTCAGGGACTGCGCGCCTGCTTCCCACGTACGAGGGCTCAACCCCCGGTACCTCCAAAATAGTAACAATAATTTTAAAAATTAAAAAAAAAAAAAGAGGTGCAAGGATGTAGCTCACCAGGCGGCTCCCACCGTCATCCAAAAGCACCAGCCATTTCCCCAGCCTGGAGCTGCTGCGTAGGTTTCTTCGTTTGTTTTGCTCGTCATCGGCTTTTTGTTTTGTTTTTTTACGAGGCACCAGGAACCGAACCCAGGACCTCCCATGTGGGAAGCAGGAGCTCAACTGCTTGAGCCACCTTTTTTTTTTTTTAAAGGAAAATCTTCCCAAATCTTTCACTGTCTGATTTTTTCTTCTAAGATGCCCAAAACAGGCAAAGCTACTAGCATGAGAGTTACACCTTCCAGGATCTAGAGCCATTGCTTTAAGGCCCACAGGAGAGCACGTGGTAGATGCCCTGTCGGGAAGCCTGTCTGTGTGCCACACGTGGGCCTGGACTTCGGGGCAGAGGTCCGTCTGCAGGTGGCACGCCCTTTTCACAGTCAGGGCACCCAGGAGGGATTGGGTGCATGGCCCCGGTGAGCTGCAGAGGTGGGAGTGGGCACCGGGTGGGTTAATCAGTAATAGCTGCAGCTAAACTTGGGGTGAATCATGTTTAATCGGTTCAACAAATCTAGTAGAAAAGGTGCTCGACCGTCAGGCAAACCAAGGTCCAAATCGGCAGTGACTTCTAGATTTTCTTTTCAATTAACTAGTTTAGGTCCAGTTTTTCTTTCCGGTATTTAAGTCTCTGGGAAGCTTGAGAAGAGCCCTCGCCTCGGTTGTGCCCAGCGTGGCCGGGTGCAGAGCTGCTTAGGGTTCCCAGCAGGTCCTGGGTTTGGCTGTGGCCACGGGCCATGGTAGGTGCCGGAGCAGGTGCAGGTGGGGGGGCAGAACCGTACGCAGTTTGGGGGACCCTGTAAGGAAAACCAGCACGGCAGGAACAGGGCCTTGGAAGGGGGGCTGAAGTGGCAGCTTCGTAGCGTCCCCGTAAAGACGCTCTGAGCCCTGCGCTCTTGGTTCCCAGGCCACAAAGCCGTGTTTGCAGCTCCCCGCCTCGGAAGGCGCCGGCCACACGCGGACCACGCCTGCCGGGCACTGATGGGCAGATGTTGACGGCCGCTTCTGCCCAGAAAATTCTGGTGCGGCCCATGGGCTGTAGCTCGTGGGGGGAGGGGAGTGGTCAGGAAAGGGCAGTGGAGGAGCGACGAGAGCGGGGAGAGCCAGCCCGGGTCCCCTTCTTCCCCTGTGCCTGGGAAACCTCCTCCGTGGGGTGCAGGTACGTGGGCCGACGCCCAGGTCAGACTTGGCCAGCTGGCCTCCAGTAGAAAAGGCTCCCTCGGGTCAGCAGAGCCGAGCAGACCTAACTGCAGTTTTGTCGCCGCTGGGAGCTTGGGGTCTTGCGTGGCAGGAGGTGTTAGCAGGAGTGGGGCCTCCAGAAGGGAGGGTGGAAAATGGGGTGACTCCTCTTGGAGAACCAGGGCGGCCCGCTCAGGGCCTGCTGGGCTGCGGGACACGGACGCGTGGCAGAAGCCCAGCTGGCTGCAGCGGGGACACCGGCCGGTGGTTGTCACGGAACGGTCTTGGCGAATCACAAGATGCTCAAAGCCTGGGCGGGGGAAGCGGACTTAGCTCAATGGATAGGGCGCCCGCCTACCACACGGGAGGTCCAAGGTTCAAACCCAGGGCCTCCTGACCCGTGTGGAGCTGGCCCATGTGCCGTGCTGATGCGCGCAAGGAGTGTCGTGCCATGCAGGGGGGTCCCCCGCGCATCCTTGATGCACTCAAGGAGTGCGCCCCGTAAGGAGAGCCGCCCAGCGCGAAAAAAGCGCAGCCTGCCCAGGAATGGCGCCGCACACACAGAGAGCTGACACAGCAAGATGACGCAACAAAAAGAAACACAGATTCCTGGTGCCACAGACAAGAATGCAAGTGGACACAGTGAATGGACAGAGAGCTGACAATGCTGGGGGGGGTGGACAGAAATAAAATATAAAAAATGAATGAATGAATGAATGAATAAAATCTAAAAAAAAGCCTGGGTGGGTTGCCGACTGAAGAATGTTTAATCAGCCAGGTCTCCTCTTCCTCCTCCACGCCCATCGAGACCGACCCGCTCTCCTTCCTTGCGCGTGGCTGAGCCTGCGCAGGCCCAAGAGGCTGGAACCCGACGGCCACGTCACGTGGGTCGTTCTGTGACCAGAGGGGGGAGGAGGCTCCCGGGGCCACGTGGCAGGAGGGGTTGAAGTAGCTCAATCCCAAAGCCACGGGGCCACGGCTCTCGAGTCCTGAAAAAGAGGGGGGCAGGCCAAGACGAGTGCCTACGTCACGTGGCGCGGTGGTGGGAAGAGGGTCACGGGCGCGCAACCCCGGGTTCGAATCCCGGCGCCACCCTGTAAGCTTCCTGAGCAGGTCTCCCTTCGTAAAGAGGAAGAGAAGGGCTGTTGGAGGAACTTCTGCACAGACTCCCCGGGGGCCTGCGTTCAAGGCCGCGGTGCGCTCCTCCAGCCCCGCGCCCCGCAGGAGAGCTGCTCCTGAGGCTCCCCGAGTTTCCTATGCAGCCTCCCCTCAAAGCCCCTTCTCGCTGTTCTGAAACTTGCCCATCGTTCAAGGACGGGCTGGCAAGGCTAGAAGGGTCCGCTGGATACGTGGCTTCCGCTCTTCTCTCGGGCAAGCGGGCGCGTCGAAACAGCGAATCGAGCCACCGTGGGGTGCAAGAGCAGGTAGAAGGAAGGAGCTGGCGTTCCCTCCAGCGCCTGAAAAGTCAGCGTAGCCGGCTCAGGTCGCGGCCGTAAGAGCTGAGGAAACCACAGCAGGGCAGCTCCAGGGCCTTGGCAGAGCAGGGGCCCCTGCTGCCTGCGTTTTCTGGAACAGAGTAAAACGGTTTTCCACCTGCAGGCCACGGCCGCCCGGGCCTGAAGCCTTTTGCCGTCTTGGGTGGCCTGCTCCCCGCGGCCGAGGCCGTGCAAAGGCCCTGCGGTGGCCCGCGGCTCCCTCGCACGCAGCGGCCATTTGCACGCCAGGCGCTGCCGCTCCCCGGGAGGGGCCCCGCGCAGGTGGCTCCCCGCGTGCCCCCGGCCTCCCGCCCGCGGTGCGATCGCTAACCAGTTCTCTCTTCTCCCCCCTCCTCCCGCCGCGCAGTGCGACCAGGACCAGTGCCTGCAGAGCACCAAGTTCGTCCTGCAGGCCGCCACGCCGCTGCTGCAGAGCGAGCCCAGCCTGGCCGGCGACGAGCTGCCCCCGCCCGCCAAGCCCGGCGCCCCCTGCGCCAGCCTGGCACCGGGCCAGCCCACGCCGCCCTCCTCCACGCCCAGCCTCGGCGCCGAGCCCGCGCTGGCGGACCTCGTGCCCCTGCGGGAGGAGTGCGGGGGCCCCCCGTTCCTGACGCCCGAGGAGGCGCCCTCGCCCCCCCGCCTGCTGGCGGCCGGCAGCCCCCTGGCGCACAGCCGCACCGTGCACCTGCTGGGCCTCGCCAGCCAGGATGCCCTGCACGAGGACTCGGTGCGCGGGCTGGTCAAGCTCAGCTCTGTGTGACCCCCAGGCCCGGCCCTGGGCAGCCGGGCGCTTGGCGCAGAGATGGGGGGCACGGCGGAGGCTCAGCCTGCACTGCGCCCCGTGGAGAGGACAGCCTGGGGCCGAAGCCCCCGTGGAGAGGACAGCCTGGGGCCTGGGGCCAGAGACCCCCTGGAGAGGACAGCCTGGGGCCTGGGGCCAGAGACCCCCTGGAGAGGACAGCCTGGGGCCTGGGACAACTGCCACGTCCACACCTGATGGCCACGGCTGGGCACCACCCAAGCGCCCCAGCTCTGTTTTCTTTGAATTTTCTTTCCCCACCGTGACCACCCTGAGCCAAGAGAATGGAGAGAGGATGCCCTTTTCAGGCCTTTGGGATATGAAGGGTGGGGGGGGGGGGGCTCGACGCCGGGGCCCGCGGACGCTGAGCTGCCCGCGTGCTGCTCTGGCAACGCCACTCCCGGGGTCCCCGGCCCCGGGGGCCAGCCCGAACGGCGCTTCCGTGGCAGGCCGCGCGTGTCTGAGACGGACGGTTGGTATTCCGCCTGTTCATTAAAAGTCACCCGAAAGGGACCGAGGCGCCCGGCTGTGGATCTGCATGCCACGCCGCAGTGCGTGCCACGGTGTGCGGGTTTCCAGAAGGAAGTGCCGCTTTCTTACAATGTTGTGAACGTCCAAGTGCTGTCTCGGTGGAGGACACGGCCACGCTGAGACCGATGGACGGGCCGTGTCGCCCCTGGGCGGTTTATCCCGCTGCGGGGGACGTGGCCCGGCGGTGCGGCCGCTTCGGGGGCCGCTGCGTTTTCTCCTCCCGACGCCGTTTCACCTGCTGTTGGGTGGTGAGCTAAGGCGCGTGTGCCACGCCAGCCGCCGCCTCCCCGTGTGATGACACTTCCCGTGGACAGCCAATAAAGTGACGTCCTCTGTTATTTCTCACCTGCGTGCAGTGCTCCTTCACGGCTTAAAGGAAAGCAAAAGCAGCCGGGTGACCTGTGAAGTGTCCTAAAGTGTCCCTAGCAAGGAATAATGCAAGAGCCACCGAAAAGCAAAGCTATGCCTTGCGGGGCGTTCATGGCGCGAGGTCTTAGGGAAAGAGCGACTTTCAGTTGGTTTTGGCTTTGGGTTTTTCCCTTTGGCCCTCGGCGTTTGACAGTCTTGGTGGCATTTGTTCTCCCCTTGCTTCCACGTGGGTGCGCAGTGGGCGGGGGCGGTGAGGGAGGCACGGGGGCGAGGGCTCCAGTCCCAGCATCCTCTGGGCTCTGCGCGGCGTTAGCGTGACACCTGGTGTCCCAAGGTGTCGGGAGAGAAGGAGTCAGCCTAAACGAGGTGCCAGCATCGTCACTCTTTCCAGGACCTTCATCAGAACGGGATTGATGGAGAGTCGCCACGTCCCTCTTCATGTGTGTCTAGGAGGAAACGGGTTCCTTACCTGGAGGCCGCTGCAGGGAGCCCGGCCCCTTCCTCCCCGATGGTAAACCCGACAGCCAGACGCACTCAAGGTCAAAAACAGCGCCCTGCTCTTTTCTGCCTCGTGACAGAGAGTACGGTGACAGTGGATGGAGAAGCCGCATATGGGCGCGGATGGAAAAGACTTTCTCCTGGGAAAGAGTTGCCACTTTATAGAAAAGGAAGGGAGGGAGGGAGGAAATGCAAATCCAAGCCTTATTTGGAATAAATAAGCAGGGGGAAGTGGACTTGACCCAGTGGTTAGGGCGTCCGTCTACCACATGGGAGGTCCACGGTTCAAACCCCGGGCCTCCTTGACCCGTGTGGAGCTGGCCCGTGCACGTGTGGCATGCATGTGTAGCAGATGGAAGGGGAGACTGTGTGCAGCCTTTTCTGGTTTTGGGGCATCCCAACCGCTGGGACCCTCCCCACCTGGCCCCCCACCCACCCTCCTCAGCGCTGGGGCCGCCCCTGGCTCGTGGCTCCCCACGGCAGCCCGAGCCCCTCTGCCTCTCCCCAGAGGCCCCAAGACGCAGGCCCTGAGAAAGGGGGGGCCGCTCAGGGATGATGCCTGGCCCCATCCCCAGGATTTCCTGTCCCAGAAGCCAACAGGAGGTCTCTGGGTCCTTCCATGTCTAACACTTTAACCCGGTGGCTGGCCCATTTCCGTGACCTTCTCACCAAGGAGGAAGGGACGGAGTCGCTTCTTGGCGTATTGCCGTCCCCCAGTGCCCAGCGCACACTTGACCTTGTTTGTCTAAACGGGCTGCCGGGAAGCGGACTTGGCCCAGTGGTTAGGGCGTCCGTCTACCACATGGGAGGTCCACGGTTCAAACCCAGGGCCTCCTGACCCGTGTGGAGCTGGCCCATGCGTAGTGCTGATGCGTGCAAGGAGTGCCCTGCCATGCAGGGGTGTCCCCGCATAGGGGAGCCCCATGCGCAAGGAGTGCACCCCATAAGGAGAGCTGCCCAGCGCGAAAGAAAGTGCAGCCTGCCCAGGAATGGCGCCATACACACGGAGAGCTGACACAGCAAGATGACGCAACAAAGAGAAACACAGATTCCCATACTGCTGCTAACAGAAGCGGACAAAGAAGACGCAGCAAATAGACACAGAGAGCAGACAACCGGGTGGGGGGGGGGAGAAATAAATAAATAAATCTTTTAAAAAAAACACACAAAAACGGGCTCGGCAGTTCTGGAGAATGACTGCAAGGCTAGTCAAGGGCTCAGGGGGAGACGGGCTTGAATGGGCCGGGACGCTTCACCTCTCTAACACCCAAGCCAGGGGCTGCCCAGCGCCCCTTACCCCGTGGCTGGAAGGAGAGGCGGGAGCCTGAGGGCAAAGGCTCGCGCTCCGGGCCGCTCACCTGGCCACGGGCCCCGGATCCTTCCTTTTGAAAGGCGGAGCAGTTCCGTGGCGCCGTGGGCCCCGATGCACCTCAGTTGTGCCAGCACGCTCCGGATGGACCGTGCGCGGCTATAAAAAGTAAGAGAAGAATTTGCCGTGCTATAAAACCTCGGACCATCACCAAACAGACACGCGGCACATGTCGCGTTTTGGAAAAACTCACCGGCTTTCACCCTCCCGGGGGGACTCGAGGGGGCCGTGGACACCCGCGCCCCCCCGAGGCTGGTCCAGCCTGCACGCCCTGGCCCCCGGAGGAGGCCGGCAGGACCCCCGGGCCCGAGGGGGCACGGCAGCACGTCACTCGGGGCCCGGGGCGGACTGAGCCAGCGTCCGCTGTGCCTGGTGGGAAGAGGCTCCTTCCAGCTTTCCAAGGCCATCGCCTCGGCCGGTGGGGGTGACGCCGTAGCCCCCCAGCACTGGCAAAATGCCCCAGCCCCCCGGGGCCTCGAGGGCGCCACGACGACCGTTCGTGCCCCGTGGCACCCCTCAGCGCGCCGCGCCCTGCCCTGTTGTTTGTGGGGTGCTGGCCGGGTTCCACCAACTCGTGGGCCTGCTCCTTCTCGGACCGCGGTGGGACCATCCCCCCGCGGCTTTGAAAGCCCCGCTGCCCCCTGCCCCTCAGCCTCTTCAGCAGCAAGAAAAGTGAATTTGCCCAAGTTGGCTGCGGGGTCCTGGGCTCAGGCTTGCGAGGACATCTCCAGGGATAGGTCTGGGGGCTTCTGGAGGGGCTGCGGCCCACCAGCCCGGAGAGACCCCCTGCCCAGCAAACGTGTCCCTGAACTGACCACCCCGTCCAAAGGGCAGCGCAGAAACCAGCCCCGTCCTACCGGGAGCAACGGCTCATCGACCTTGGTTCATGATCTTTGCGTTCGTTGGACCGTGTCCGGGGTTCAAGTTCATGATTATAAGAAATCTTTCCAAGGTGACCTTTCATTCATCCACATGGGTACGCTTTCCAGGCCTTTTATTTTTATTTTCTTTGAGGAGATAAGAGGAAAGGGAAACAAAGGCTACCTTTCTCATTCCTGCCTTACAGCTGTTGGGAAGCTGAGCCTGAGTCACGTCGATGTTTACATTTTTTTAGGAGATGCGCAGGCCTCGTGGAGACCTGGTACAGTCTTGTTCAAAAGCAGGAGTCGTTCGTGCGCCCCCCGCCCCAGCCCCCTGCCCTGCTTGGACGTCTGGGCGCGGCCCAGTGCCCTGCTGACCCTGTCACCTCCTGAAAAGACGACCTCTCAGCTGTGCCCTTAACGTGTCTCTCTCTGCTTATAAGTCGCCATTGAAAGTTAACGAGCTGACGCGCTGTTTCCGTTCAGATAAATGTCAAAGCTGCTTATAGTTTTGTAAATCAGTAAAACCTGCGTCCCCTCACCCGCTGAGCGTGGCCCTTGCCCAGAGCAAGGCGGACTTGCAGATACAAGCCCCGAGGACGTTAATCCAGCCATTACAGAGAACTGGGAGAGAGCCCATTCGATGGTTCCGGAACCCGCCTCTGCCACTGCCGCAAAACCGGCTGAATGCCCTCGTCTGGAATCATTTTCCAATCTCGTTAACCCCAGGAATTTCCTGCGGCATGGATGGGAGAGCAGAGGAGCAAACGCAGAGATTTTTTTTCCCCATCGGTTTCTGAATTTTTAAAAGAAACTTGGTATCGATGGTGAAGCTTTAAATGAGCAATTCTCTAATCGCCCTTGATATTTTCACATGGTAGCCTGAGAGGCCGGTGGGCTGCCCGAGGAGAGGTGTTCTGTGGGTTCTGTACCAACGGGGGTGATGTTCGCCCACAGTAGAGCACGGCTTTGACACCTTGCTAACCTTCTGCCCACGGCGTTGGGGTTGGTATTTCACCACAGTCAAACATTTTGTCATTAAAAACAAAAAGATTTTAGGCTCTTCGTGGATTCAAAGCCCTAAATCTGAGCAATGATGAAAATATGCACGCAGCGATGCGTGTTTTCAGAGCTACCTGTGCTTGTTTAAGTGCCTTTCATGTTTTCGTCAATGTTTGCAGAATTGATTTTAAGCCTGAAATGAATTAAGAAAGCGTCTTCTTTCTTCCATAAAAACTGCTAATGGCATCACATGGAAACCTCAGTCTTTATAAGATAGACGTGGTCCGGGAAACAAGGTGCGGGGAAAAGCTGGATGGGCTCCTCACTTTCTGTCCTGCCTTTCAGAGCACTGGCTTTTGCCCACCAGGTCACCACATGGTCATAGAGAGCTGCTGCAGGTCCAGCCATTAAACACATGTTCCAAGAAGGAAAGGAGGAGCAAGAGGGAGGAACGAAATGGGCACAGGACACGTAAGACTGCTCCCTCTAAGAGCTTTCCCAGAAGTCCCACCCTGGGATTTCTCCAGGATCCAAACTGGATCCCATGACCACCCCTAGCTGCAAAAGAGGCTGGAAAAGGTATTGTTTTAACTGGGCAGATCGAATCCCCAAATAAAATGTGGATTCCGTTGATCAGGAAGAAGAGGAAAACATGCTTTTGCTGGGAAACCGCACTAGACAACCTTGCCCGGGCCGCTGCTGTAGAACTGAGGGCTTGAACCTTGACCTCGGCCGTCTCTCCACCACCCAAGCCCTGTCTTCGTCCACCCGCTTTTCTCTCCCTTCTGGACACTTGGCAAAGCCGGCTTGACCCGTCCCCGACGACCTTGAGCATCCAGCCCCCTCTCTCTTGCAACCTCAATGTCTCTCTTCCCATTACTTGCTTTTATGTAAACAAAAACCCAAAAGCTCCTCCTTTTCCCAGCCTTTAAGCTCTCGTCCCTCTCGTCACCCAATGTCTCAGAAAGGTGGGCACGTGCCACGCCTTCCGGTGCCTTCCCTCCTGCTCTCTCCTTCGCTGCCATTCACGGCACGGAGCTGAAACGGCGCCGACACCTCCAGGGGCCATTGCCGTCCTCCTTGGGAGCGCCCCTGCCGCACCTGGCCTTGGAGAGCGCCCAGTCCCTCCCGGGCTGCGCCAGCCAGGTGCGTTAGAGGAAGTGGCACACCTGTGGCTGGTGGCCCGAGTCCCTTCCTGTGCAGAACGGCCTCTGTGGTTCCAGGCAGGTGCCTCTGGCTTCTGTGACGCCACGTGGTCTTGACCCTAGTGGGGCTCTCCTTGCTTTCTGCTTCCTTCCCACACCCCTTAGGTGAGGGCAGGTGGCCAGGCTCGGTCCCCGCGCCCTGCCCTTTCCTCTTCCGCCTCGCCCCCCTCTGCCGTGGGCTCCAAGCTCCCCATCGCCTGCCCCGCCCGCCTGGGCACGAGCCCCACATCCAAGCTGGCTGCCTTCTGGGGGGACCGAGCTTTGGGCTGGACTCTGGCCACGCCGGCTCTCCCTAGCTCTCTCGCCTTGGGCGCGCCGTAGAGCTCCGGGATTTGCTTGCTCACCTGCGGGGAGACGTTTGGATGAGAAGGTCCAGCTCCAACATGTACCCTTCTGGTCGCCTGTTGGCTAGGTGTTGCCACTTTGACACCCCATCCTCTCCCGTAACTCAAAATGCCTAAAACTGAGTTCAAGACCTTTTCCCCAAACCAGCTTCCCCGGGGTCCTAGACTTGCCCCTCTGGACCGGTCTTTGGCTCTTTCCTCTCCGTTTCCAGCTGAGCTCCAAGTCCCCTCAGCTCCTCCTTCCTTTGCATTTCACTGCCACCGTCACTGGAGGCCATGGTGGCTGCAAGACGTGTCCTTCTCCCACATCCTTCCCCCGGCCTGTCCATCCCAGACAGAAAGCACCCCACACAGGAGAGCAGTCTCCCCGACCACGGCAGGCGCGCATCCGAGCCCAGGAGAGGCGCTCCCAGGCCTCTCTTCCCCGTTGGTTGCCCACCCAATGCCCACAGCCTCCACACTCTGGCCCGAGTGGATTCCCGTCCGCCCTCTCTCCCGGGGCTTCCCACTCTGGCGATCTGGCCTGCTCGTGTCCTGGGCGGTGGCCCGGAGCTCTCCAGCCTCCACCCGTGCCCTCTGCCCCGTCCTGCCCACTTCTCGGAGCCCTTCCTCTCTTCAAGGACCAACACCTCCAGGAAATCCCTGCCCACTCGAGGGACTGCCCTTCCTCTCCGTCCCTCAAATAAGCGGTCCAGCCACGCATTTTCAAAACTGAAATCTAGTTCATTGGCCCTAAAATCACCCTCTTAAAATGTGTATTTCCAGGGTTTTTAGTATCTTTTGTGCACGTTCCTGGCACACGCCGGGTCATTTTTCTACACAACCCGTTGCTCTTTCTGCTTTCCTGGGAGTGCCCTGTCACCTGGCCTTACAGGGGAGCCCCTCGAGGGCAGGGGGCATTTTCCAGCTTGCTACCCAGTGCAGACAACACTCAGGGAATGCCCTGGAAGGTGGGGCGATGCGGGTGGCAGAGCAGTAGGCTGGAACCCGCTTACCTGGTACCTGGCGGCCACACACCTGGTACCTGGCGGCCGCTCACCTGGTACCTGGCGGCCGCTCACCTGGTACCAGGCGGCCACTCACCTGGTACCTGGTACCTGGCGGCCGCACACCTGGTACCTGGCAGCCGCTCACCTGGTACCTGGTACCTCGCGGCCGCTCACCTGGTACCTGGTACCTCGCGGCCGCTCACCTGGTACCTGGTGGCCGCTAACCTGGTACCTGGCGGCTGCTCACCTGGTACCTGGTACCTGGTACCTCGCGGCCGCTCACCTGGTACCTGGTGGCCGCTAACCTGGTACCTGGCGGCCACTCACCTGGTACCTGGTACCTGGCGGCCGCACACCTGGTACCTGGCAGCCGCTCACCTGGTACCTGGCTGCCACAGAGGAAAGCCCCTTCCGTTTCGTCCCGTGCTGTGTCCTAGTTGCCAGGAAACGAAGGGGCTGAGATGCAGTTCCACATGGGGAGTCAGCGCAAAGCTCCCCTGAGGTATTCTCCGTTTGTGTGGCCAGGTGAGAATTCTGTTGAGGGTAAAAGCGGGGTCTGAAGGGAATTATCTCACGCGATGCCAGGATGACAGAAAGAAACGTGGCTGAATGTGTCAAATGGTAACTCGTGGTCAATAGTAAGATAACTTGGATTGTTTGGGGGCCGCATGCTTTAAAGTTTTTAAAAAAAATAAAATTCTATTAACCAGTTTCATCAATAAACATTGTTGGATACATGGCCTAGTGTTAATCATTGAATAATGTGTCATATTTTTATTGAGTAATATACTTTAAGCAATAATGTACATATCCACTCTAGCTCAGTACATATTATTTTTATATAGTTTCATATAGAGAGATACAGATGTACATACAGATTAGATGCCATGAGTTGTCTTGGAATTTGTTGGAATTTGGAAAATATTTTCCCAGGGAAACAAAAATCGTAAAGGTTATTTAGACCCCAGGCCAGTTGACAAAATAGTCCATAGTTTATCTGAAATAATATCGATAGTCCAAGGACCAGAACACCCTCCAGATTCCTGAACCCCTAAACTTCTTGAAGTTCTGAGACCCAAGCCTGGTCTAGGACACTCTGAGCCCTGAGTCCCCTGAGAGTGGACCCCCAACTGCTGCTGTCCCCACCTCCCTGCCAAATAGATTAAATAAACCTTAAAAAAAAATCACGTCTGATCTCTTCATCAGAATTAGAAAACAACACACTGGAAGAAATCCTTAAGTTTTCCATTTCCAGAGATTTCAAAATCGTTACATTCTCCTTTGCACTGTATTTAAGGTATCTCTCGAAAACACGTTTTTCCTTTTTCTTTCAAGCCCTAGGAAATTTAGTGGAGATGATTCCCTGGCAGAAGTTCTGGATGATTCAGCAGATGGGGCCAAATTGGCCAAACCAGCAGAGCTCAGGCGGTGTTGAGAATTTTGGGGGTTAATAGCCCGGATCAAAACCTGCCATCTGCTTTGAGTTATGTCTAGCTGACAGTGTGTATCATGTTGGGAAAACATTGATTGTTTTGTAAAGCCTTTTGAAAAGGTTTCCTTGACCCAATCCCTGCACTCTGGAAAGGTCCAAGGGAGATGACGATGTGCAAAGTTTCTCAGTGTTCTTTATTTAAGAAATCTGGTCGGCGAACGTATGTTTGCAGCATCCGTGTTTTCTGATTGAGATCGACTCTGAGGATAAAATTTCATTAGTGGGTCGGGTCAGTCTGGAGCTGCCCGGGAACACGCACTTTCTGGAGAGAACGAGAACAGATGGATTCAAGGCCGCTCTGGGTTCTTCCAAAGCCATTGTTCCCATGGAAACGGCCAGTAGGGTTCTCCAGGTAAGTCCCTACAGGATCACCGCCGACCCGCTGTGTCGAGGGCAGCAGGGATGCGCCGAGATCTAGCGCGGAAGCTTGGGGTGCCTGGCCCGACCTACGCCGCTGGGTTCCTGGACTCTCGGTGGAAATCAACTTTCTATAAGAAAGGCCAGTTCAAAATCGTGAAGGCAGCTCGCGAAAAACGTGGTTGCAAAGAGCCCCTTCGGGACGCAGGTAGCCTCAGAGGCACCTGCTGAGGTGGTTTGGCACCCGCCTGCCCCCGCCGTCTGTATGGACGGGACATAAACCAGAGCCCTTTGGAAGGAAACCTGGCCATGTACCCCACCCCCCCAAAGAGCAGGAGACCCACAAGCTTCTGGCCTCGGCGGCTGCCCTGTGCCCAACAGGCCCTGAGTATTTGCAGGAATTCTTGTGCCCTTGCAGCTGATCCGACTGGTCTACCTTGAAACGACCTGTTATCAAAAGGGAAGGACTGGCGCCTGCTTCTGCAAACACCCCCTTCGCAGAGCATGGGTGGTCTGTCGAGAATGCCCTTGCCCTCTCCTCAGCACCCTTCACCTGCCCGGAAGGGGACCGAGGCACCGCCCCGGAGGAGGGCCCTGCTTTTGCCGAGGGGGGCAAAGAACTTTCCCTTTTGTCTCTTTTAACAGAATCTGCTTCCTTTTTTCTTCTTCTTTTTTTTTAAAATGTTATTCAAAAAATATGAGGTCCCCATATACTCCCACCCCCTCACCCCACTCCTCCTACATCAACAACCTCTTTCATCATCGTGGGACATTCATTGCATTTGGTGAATACATTTTGGAGCACTGCTGCACCACATGGATAGTGGTTTACATTGTACTTTACACTCTCCCCCAGTCCACCCAGTGGGCCATGGCAGGACATACAATGTCCAGCATCTGTCCCTGCAGCACCACCCAGGACAACTCCAAGTCCTGAAAATGCCCCCACATCACATCTCTTCTTCCCTCTCCCTGCCCTCAGCGGCTCCCGCGGCCACTTTCCCCACATCAGTGCTACAGTTTCTTCCATTTCTAGTCACAACAGTTCCATAGTAGAATATCAGTAAGTCCACTCTAATCCATACTCTATTCCTCCAACCTGTGGACCTGGGATGGTGATGTCCACTCCACCTCTAGATCAAGAGGGGGCTTAGATCCCACATGGATGATGGATGCGATTCTCCTGCTTGCAGTTGTAGGCACTCTTGGCTCCCTGGTGTGGTGGTTGACCTTCTTCACCTCCCTGTTACCTGGCCGGGGTAAGTCCAATAAACCAGAGGGTAGGAGTTGTCTGCTTCCTTTTTTGTAACCATAGTAACCACGTGAAATGACATTCAGTTCTCAGGGTTTTATATAAAATCCAATGAATATACAGATCGTCCCCAGAAAGAAACTGGACACGATGTGTGTAGAGACCGGGTTTGGAGATGATTTGCTGCAGTAGGCGAGGATGACGATGCGTTTGAGGGACTGTGTCCCTGGATAGCTGAGCTGACCCCACTTTTTCAAGTGAGACGCATACACACACTGAGAGACTTGAGCAGTTATAATTCCTACTAATTCACTAATCTGGGGCACCCTTGAAACAGATACGGTAATGATAAGCAATGGAAATTTCAGATAAATAGCTTGTTTAATTTCCTTTTTTTTTTTAATTTTAAGGGGTGAAAGGAGAAGGCTCCCTGCAGTGTAGGCATGGAAAGAGCAAAATCAATTACGAGCTGGTTTGCAGAGCTAATCCCAGGCGGCCCCCTGGAGGCAGAGCCGCGCTCCTTGGCCGGTGCTATTGTCAGACACCCCGGGCATCACCGGAAGGGCTGTTTAACTCAGCACCTCCACCCCAGGGGGGACCATCTGCGGGTCCCAAAGTCAATTTAGCAGATCCAGACCGTGTCTCTCTTTTTTAGATGGAATGGAAGAGAAGGATTAGAATAGGAAATAACGAGAGCAGCTGTGGCTCAAGCAGTTGAGCACCTGCTTCCCACATGGGAGACCCCGGGTTCAGTCTCCGGGGCATTCCTAAAAACAAAAAGAAACAGCAAGCAAACAAATGAAAAACCAGCTCAGGGGAGCCAAAGTGGCTCGGTGGTTGAGTGCCGGCTTCCCACATACAAGGTCTGGGGTTCGATCCCTGGCCCCGGTACCAAAAAAAAAAAAGAGGAAATACCAAATTGCTTTGCGCATAACAACAATAAGCGATGCGCTGTCATGACATAAGGGTATTTTCTTACCAGGGTTAAAAAGAAAGTTAAAAAAAAATAGTCCACCCCCATCTTACAACAGAGACACCTGAAAACCGGGGGGCTGGAATGTGTCGAAGGTCACGGAACTGCTTCAACAGAAGTGGCACTAAATTGTGAGAACAGTTTTGGTTTTCGGTTTTGAGGTACTGGGGCCGGCGATTGAACCCGGGACCTCGTATGTGGGAAGCCGGCGCTCAACCACTGAGCCACATCAGCGCCCCTGAGTTGGTTTGTTTGTTTGTTTTTGCTGTTTTGTTTTTAGGAGGCACCGGGAACCGAACCCAGGACCTCCCATGTGGGAAGCAGGTGCTCAGTCACTTGAGCTACCACCTGTTCCTGAGAACAGTTTTTACTTTTTAAAAAAGCTTCCCTATCCACTGCAGATAAATACGTACATAAAATTAATAAAAATGAATTATTGGAAAAATAAAATTAAAAATAGGCATGCAAAATGAAACTCCCAATGTTTTATGAGCTTCAGAGAACATAAACTGCTTTATCCAACCTTCCCAGTTGCGGTACTTGTCTCACCGTGGGCCAGTGTAACAGTGTGTAGTAGCCCTAGGATAGGCAGCCATCCCCAGCTGTGCCTCAGTTTCCCCCAATCAACCACCCACAAATGCTGTTTTGCAGATGCTGAAGGCCTCAGTGCAATTCGTCCACTGAGGGTGACAGGAGTCACAGGAAGCCTTAAATATTTAGCAAACGTTTTCTTTTAATCCTATTAACTGGCAAAGAGGAAGCCGGGAAGTCAATGTGGGTCAAGTAGCTGGGCACCCTCCTCCCCCATGGGAGGTCCCAGGTTCAGTTCCCGGTGCCTCCTGAAGAAGGTAAGCAAGATGGTGTGCTGACGTGATGGGCTGGTGCAACGAGCTGATGCAACAAAGAGACACAGCAAGACAGTGAGCTGACGTGATGGGCTGGTGCAATGAGCTGACCCAACAAAGAGACACAGCAAGACAGTGAGCTGACATGATGGGCTGGTGCAACGAGCTGACTCAACAAAGAGACACAGCAAGGGAACACAATGAGAGACCCAACAAACAGGGAGCAGAGGTGGCTCAGGCAAATAGGCGCCTCCCTCCCACATGGGAGGCCCCAGGTTAGGTTCCTGGTGTCTCCTAAAAAAAGACAAGCAGTCAGTAAGTGCAAACAACAAGGGGGCTAGAAATAAATACAAATAAATCTTAAAAAAAAAATAAAAGAGGAAGCAGCGGAGGGCAAGTTGGCTTTAATGGGCAAATGAGGAGGACGTGGCACGAAGCATTGATGGGAGAATAAAATTCTTGGAGATTTGAGAAGAAACATTTAAAAGTAATAATAAATCTGGAGAAAATGTGAATAAAATGCTAAACCCTTTAAGAGACTTTATAAGCCTAGAGTAATTTGCTAGCCCAAAAACATGGAAATATATTGCATATACTTTGGGTTTTTTCTTTTTATTTGTTTGTTTTGGGTTTTTTTAGGAGGTACCAGAAATCAAACCTGGGAGCTCGTACATGGGAAGCAGGCACTCAACCACTGCACTACATCTGCTCCCCTGATTTATTTTTAAAACTTTCAAGTTGAACATATTTAGAAATACATAAGATTAGGCAGGAACTTAGGGAGTTTGACTTTTTCCTCCAAATTTTCTAGAGAAAATGATAAAATCATAAGTTAAAGAAATAAGCTGTTCCTGAAAATGTCCAGAGGCATTGGTGTTTTAAGAAGCTGTATAGGGAAGCGGATTTGGCTCAATGGATAGAGCATCCACCTACCTCATGGGAGGTCCAGGGTCAAATCCAGGGCCTCCTTGACCCGTGTGGAGCTGGCCCAAATGCAGGGCTGCTGCACAAGGAGTGCCGTGCCACACAGGGTGTCCCTCGCGTAGGGGAGCCCTACATGCAAGGAGTGTGCCCCGTAAGGAGAACCGCCCAGCGTGAAAGAAATTGCAGCCTGCCCAGGAGTAGCGCCACACACACGGAGAGCTGACACAGCAAGATGACGCAACAAAGAGAAACACAGATTCCCGTGCTGCTGATAAAGATAGAAGCGGTTACAGAAGAACATACAGCGAATGGACACAGAGAGCAGACAACAGGGGGGCGAGGAGGGAAGGGAAGATAAATAAATTTAAAAATAAATCTTAAAAAAAAAAAAAAAAACACCTGGAGGGCAGGTGCAAGCTCGGCTTGCAGGGCACAGCCTCGGAGTCTCTGGCCGGCACCTGGGAGCGGAATTTGCATTCCTTATCCCTTCCAGGTGGGGCCGAGGCCGCTGGTTCTAGACCGAGGACCTGGAGTCAGTCCCGCAGGGCTGTAGGGAGGGGACGCGGTGGCCCCTGAGTCCTCCACCGAGGAGGGGACAAGGCGGGGGCTCTCCCTGCAGCCCCCCGGGGGGCCTGGCCTGGCAGGAAGATGCCAGCCCCTCTCCCGGCGGGCTTTGAGCCCCGGGTGCCGGCAATGCACGGAGGAAGGGGCACGGTGCCCCTTTCCAGGCTCAGAGCCTCGGTGGGCGGCTGCCCTGGCGGGGGGCCCTTCCAGCCTGCAGGTGCCGGCCGAGGGGCCATGCCCCTGCCCGGGCCATGCCAGGGGCTGCCAGCCGCCACGTGCATCTCCCCCTGGCCCAGGAAGAACCAACGGCAAGGTAAGGACGTGGGGGGTCCACGAGGCCATCGCGCTGTTCATTGCACCCCGCCCCCGGTCTCAGGGTACGCGGCACGTCTGGGGGTGCTGGCCCCGCCCGAAAGCAGATTTCTACCCCAGAACTTCTGAGCAGAGCTGCACAGGGTTTGGAAGGACGCCAGCCTCGCCCGTGGAGGACTTTGGGCTGGGAAGGCCAATGGCCAGGGTGGGGGGATCTGAGAGCAAAGGGGACCGACCCCCCAGGCCTGCTCATCCTTCCATGCTGCCCCCCTCCAGCTCAGAGGCTCTGCTCTACACCGCCTTCCTCCTCGGCCTCTCCTCCGCCCCTGACCTTCTCTTTGTTCCCTCCCTAGCAGTTTTCCTTCCCAGCCTTACATGATATACAGCACTGAGGTCTGTCTCAGTCTGTCTTCCCCAACAGAATATAAATTCCTTTACACAACGGGGGTTTTTCTTGGCCACGACTTTATTCCCAGTGCCTAGGAAAACATGTGGCACCCAGTAGGTGCACAGGCACACAGTAGGTGCGTGGCTGAAGGCTTGCAATTGGGAGGAAACCCAACGGCACGACAAGCCCGCGCCGCCCTGGAGAAGCACGTGGCCAGGCTCGCCCCCACCTGTGCCGGCCCCCCACGGGCTGAATTCGTTGTTTGTCCCGCTGACCTTGGCGCCAGGAGACCCATCCGTGTGTCACTTCCCCGCCGACCTCAGAGTCATGCAAGAAAGGTCAGCATGCTGCGCGGGGGGAAGGAGCTTAAATGTTTCCAGTCTGGATTTTCAGCACAGTCGTCGCGGCTGCTGGGCGTAACGGGGCGTCAGTGCTGCTTGTTAGGGTTCCTTGAAAAAAACAAGCTGGTGGAAGGAGAAAAGGGTATGGCGACCTCTGGTTTAAAGGCAGGGCGAGACAGCCACCGCCGTGCATGTGACAGCTGAGTGCCAGGGGGCGGCCGTGCCCTGGCCGGGGGTCGGGGGGTCGGGGGGTCGGGACCCTGGCAGCCAGCGCGGCTCTTCCAGCCCCGGGTCCCGCGTCCACTGCCCCGGCCCTCCCCGGCCTCGGCGCCCCCGGCCGCCGTGCAGCCCCGTCCCCAGCAGGGGGCGCCCCGCAGCAGCCTGTGCTGACCGTGGCCTCTGCCGGCAGCCCCGCCCCCAGCGCAGAGGTCAAGGCGAGAGGTGGACGTCCCGCCCCGAGTGAGATTCTGGAGCGTCCAGCGCTGGGCCAGAGGCTCTCCCAGGCCCGGGACGGGCTGAGTTCACCGCCGGAGGGCGAACCCCAGGGGCGGGCGCAAGGGATGGAGGAGGCTGAGCCCGCTGACCGCAGCCCACTCCAGGCCCCCGGCCTCGTCCTTCCGTCCACCCGGTGATCCTCGAGGAGCAAGTCCCACCTTTCCACTTCCCCCCGGTGCTGCCCGGTGCGCCAGCCCCTGAATTCCCGACGTGCCAGCCCCCAGCCTCCCGGGCCACCAGCCCCTGACCTCCCGGTGTGCCAGCCCCTGACCTTCTGGTGCACCTGCCCCTGGCCTCCCGGTGCACCTGCCCCTGACCTCCCGGTGCACCAGCCCCTGACGTCCTGGTGCACCTGCCCCTGGCCCCCTGGTGTGCCAGTCCCCGACTTCCTGGTGTGCCAACCCGTGGCTGCCCATTGTCCCAGCCCCCGACCTCCCAGTGTGCCAGCCCCCGACCTCCTGGTGCACCTGCCCCTGACTTCCCAGTGTGCCAGCCCCTGACCTCCAGTGCGCCAGCCCCTGACCCTCTGGTGCACCTGCCCCATACTGTCTGGCACACTAATTCCTCACTGCCTGGTGTGCCAGCCCCTGACCTCCTGGTGCACCTGCCCCTGGCCTCCTGGTGTGCCAACCCGTGACTGCCCAGTGTCCCAGCCCCCAATTTCCCAGTGTGCCAGCCCCTGGCCTCTGGTGTGCCAGCCCCTGACTGCCTGGTGTGCCAGCCCCCAGCCTCCTGGTGCACCAGCCCCTGACTTCCCAATGTGCCAGCCCCCGACCTCCCAGTGTCCCAGCCCCTGACCTCCTGATGTACCAGCCCCTGACCTCCTGGTGTCCCTGCCCCTGGCCCCCTGTGTGCCAGCCCCTGACCTCCTGATGCACCTGCCCCTGGCCTCGGGTGTGCCAGCCCTTCACTGCCTGGCACACTCTCCCCTTCACCATCTCTCTCCCCACTGGACTACGAGCTCTTCCAGGTCAGGGAGAGACTTTATGTTAGAACTCCTAGTGCCTGACAGGTAGTAGCCACTCAAAAAATACGTTATTAGGAAAAGAACAAATATGTGCGATGTTTCCGTTTATACCTGTTTAATATTCAGAATGATCTGACTGCAGATCCAAAACCAGCACCTGAAGTATTGTCCAAAATATCATTACGAAAAGACACAAGCCACGTTTTCCAGAAATTAAGGATATGCACAGTGGACTGAGCTGTGCCGCCAACAGAGTATTTCCCATGGAGTGGCCATCCCTTCAATGGCGACCTGATGTGGGCCCAGCAGCCCCAGACCCTTCCCGTGAGTGAGGACCTCTGTAGGGCCAGGGTCCGAATGAGGGGGGACATTGGTTGGTGACATCACGGCCCTTCTCTTATCTACGGACACTAGTCTGTGACGTCGGGGCCCTTCCTGTCTTTGGAGTGTTAGGAATGTTTGCGATTTTAAGCGGGCGGTCAGGAGAATTGTGTCAGGATTTCCTGGGTTAGAACTATTTTAGTCCCGCTATCAGGGACCCGACTTCCTCTTTAGGCTGCCCTTCTCCTCCTGCCTTAGAAGCAGGGAAGGAGTGTGAGCAGCCACGAGCGCGAGCCTTCCCGCCCTCCGTGTGCACTTACAGCTGGCCGTGCACACAGAAAGGCCTTCTCGCCCCTTGCAATGTGCATCTCCCTGGTGCCGTTCTTCTAGAAGCTTCGTAGTCGCCGAGATACACTATTCTGGGGTTTCCCCAAATCCCTCGCTAAAGTAAGAATTACTACCGCACTGTTCCCTCCGTCACGTCCTTCGGAAGTCCCTGCCTGTCACCGCTGGGGAGTTTGCCCTATGCTCATCACCAGGGGTATTTATTCTGTGTGCCTCAGTTTCTATTTCAGTATCTATAACTAAATGAAAAAATGGTTGGGTGGGGGTAGGGAAGTTGGGAAGAAGAAACTAGACCTTTGAGAGGTGAGCCACGATCTTAGCAAATTCCCCTGGGCTCACCCTCTCCATCCGCAGGCCTGGGAAAGAGCCAGAAGGGCAGAGCTGACCGCGTGTCCCTGGGGGGCACATCCTCTCTCCCGCTAATAGCACGGAAAGCTGCCCGGCGAGGGACGGTGGTGGAGATTTAAGCAGGACCCTTTGGTTGCAAGTGACAGAAACCCAACTCAAGCCAGCGTGAGCCGGAAAGGTGGGCGATCTGCTGTCCCTCACCACAGACAGACCTGGGACAGTCCAGCATCAGGCCCAGCTGGGCCCACGCGCTCACACCGGTCCCGAGGGCTTGACGCCTCGGCCCGGTCCACCTCTCAACTCTGCTTTCCGCCTGCTTGGCTTCACCTCAGACTCGGCCCCAGAGGGGCAAGGAGGTCGCTGGCGGCTCAAGGGCTACATCCCGCGTGTACGCCGTCCCCATGGAGGAGAAGCCTCCTTCCACGTGCCCGCCAAGTCCTGCACGTGATCCCGAGAGACCCTGCTGGGTCACATGACATGCTAGACCTAGGTCATGTGACTCGCCAGACCTGGGCCATATGACTCAGCAGACCTCGGTCACGTGACTCGCCAGACCTGGGTCTCGTGACTCGCCAGACCTGGGTCTCGTGACTCGCCAGACCTGGGTCTCGTGACTCGCCAGACCTGGGTCACACACCCACCTCCGGGCGGGGACTGTTGGCCCCACTCTCCGCAGGGACTGCGAGGGGGGATGGGGTGGAAGAGCTGGGCCAACCCCTGCATCCCCCAGGGAGAAGCTCGGCCAATCCAACAAGGGCTGAAAGGGCAAAGGACAGGAGCTGGTCCTACAGCAGGGCTGCCGAGCCAGAACCCTGGGGTCCGAGTTCCGAGCTGCCCCTCTCCCACCCCTCCCATGCAGCTGGCCCTGCGGCTGTTCATTCAAACCCTGAGAAACCCCACCTCCATCCTCCTCCCTCCCCACCGCTCTCTCCTGAGCCAGCCCACAACCACCTGTCACCTAAACCATGGACGACAGCCTCCGAATGGTCCTCTCTGCTTTAGGCTTCTCTCCAAGCTATTTTCCAGACCACAGCCGGAGCCGATTTCCTAGAACCTGACCTTAAACCCTTCCTTGTCTCCCCATGTCATATGGAGGACAAAAGCCAAACACGCCGAAGATTGTCGGTGAACACAGCTGCCAGCAGTGCCTGCCATCTCTGTTCACGTGCAGCACTTCCGTCAAGGAGGGAGATCTCAAATATTAAAAATTAGAAGAAAAGAGGGGAGTGGGTGTAGCTCAGTGGTTGAGCGCCTGTTTCACGTGTACGAGGTCCCGGGTTCAATCCCCTTTCCTCCTAAAAACATATATAATAAAAATCAAAATTAAAAAAGGTGGCGTCTCCTTCCCTCCTCTTGAACCCGGGCTGGCCAGCACGATGCCGCAGAAGGGAGGCCGGTTCTGCGCCGTCACCTCCAAAGGCTTGGTGGCGTCCGGTGGCCTTCTCTTGAGGTGCCTGACTTCCTGTTGGAGAGACTTCCTGTCGGCGAGAGAGCCCCATCCGACCACCCAGCTGGCCCTCTGGCCACAGGAGCAAGGCCGTCCTCTGTGCTCCGGTTCCAGCTGAGGTCCCAGCTGAGGGCAGCTGCGAGAGCGACCCCAGCCAGCTGACACCCGTGGGGCGGGGAGCCCCCCATCCGAGCCCGGACGACAACTCAGAAGTTTGATACAGGATAGAGCAGGTTTTGTTCTGCCACTAAACTTCGGGGAGGTTTATGTGGACCTAGAAGCTGAGGCCCTTCTCCAGCCTGTCCTCTCCCCGCATCCCACCTGTGCTGCCTCTCCCCGCCAGGCTCTGCATGGTCCCGGGGGGGCGGGGTGTGGTGGTCCCTCCTGGGCCACCTTCCCCGATGCACCTGGCCACCTCCTCCTCTCCCTCCAGGACATGGCCGAAGCCTTCCTAGCCATGTCCCGAAACCTTCCCTAGCCATGCCCCAATCCTTCCCTAGCTGTGCCCCCAACCCTTCCCTAGCCGTGCCCCCAATCCCTCCCTAGCCATGCCCCCAATCCTTCCCTAGCCGTGCCCCCAATCCCTCCCTAGCCATGCCCCCAATCCTTCCCTAGCTATGCCCCCAATCCTTCCCTAGCTGTGCCCCCAACCCTTCCCTAGCCGTGCCCCCAATCCCTCCCTAGCCATGCCCCCAATCCTTCCCTAGCCGTGCCCCCAATCCCTCCCTAGCCATGCCCCCAATCCTTCCCTAGCTATGCCCCCAATCCTTCCCTAGCTGTGCCCCCAACCTTTCCCTAGCTGTGCCCCCAACCCTTCCCTAGCCATGCCCCCAATCCCTCCCTAACCATGCCCCCAATCCTTCCCTAGCCGTGCTCCCAATCCCTTCTCTCACCCCGTCTCATGCACACTCTTCGATTAGAGTCCCCCCTGTGTTCTTTGTTTTCTCTTTGTTCCTCGATTTCTTATTTTTTTAATTTATTGGGTTTTTTTGAAGATACGTAGATGACAAAAAACATTCTATTAAAAAATACAAGAGGTTCCCACATACCCCACCCCACTCCCCCCACATCAACGACCTCTTCCATCGCTGTGGCCCATTCGTTGCATTTGGTGAGTACATCTTGGAGCCCTGCTGCACCGCGTGGATCCGAGTTGAGAGCAGAGATGCCCTCTGATTCATCTCCACACCCCCAGTGCCCAGCGAAGGACTTGGCACACAAGACCCTCAACAAACCTTCGTCTCCTGGGGCCAGCCCATGCCGTGTTCTGGGACCCTCCTGGCAAGAGCCCTTGGGCTGTTTGCTCTGAGCTGTGCGTAGAGTAGAAGTTGCGCCTTCCATACCCGTGCCAGGACGCGACGTGGGAGCCTGCTCAGAGTCTGTCCTGGGCCCGCTCGGGGCGTCAGCAATGGCTGAGCAAGAGGCCCCGCTGGTGGCCTCCGCCATGACCTTTGCGTAACAGGCCATCTGGCGACGTCATGAGATGTTCTGAACCTGGGCGTCGGCTCCGGCCATGCCACCTGGTCGCAGGAGAAGCAGGGGACTCACCGCATTTACTCTGTATCAAGACGCACAACGACAGTCATAAGGAATGCATTCAAGGATTTTACAGGTTCTCTAAATGCCTTGGTTTTAGATGAAGCAGACCAGTGTGGCAAAAGACTGTTACATATTTAAACTATAAAAAATTATTAACGGGCAGGCAGGCCTCCAGCACAACAGGAAATTATTGCTCTAAAAGTTCTGGGAGAAAAAAATTCCCTAAATGAATGCAGCGGTTTCAGCCAAGTTCCTCACCTTTCCACTTCCTAGGACCTCTTTATTTTCTCCCCATGGACCCTGTGGGATCCATGATGAGAGAGTTACTGTATGTTCCCATTTTCTTATAAATGGAGGACATGCATATCTTTTGGTCTCAATGTCTGGTCATCTAGAGATGAGCAGTTTCCCTGGTGAGTTTGAGTTCTAGCCTGTGGTGGGCTTGCAGCTATGAACCCCCCAAAAAGTGTTCAGAATTTTAATCCATTCCTGTGATCATGAACGCATGGTAAATAGGACCTTTTGGTGAGGTTTCGTCAGTTAGGGTGCAGCCACCTGAATCAGGTGGACTGGAAGTCCTACCGAGAAGGCCACAGAGGGACAAGCCAGGAATTACCAGAAGCTGGATGTCAACAGAGCTGGAAGGGAAGGGAGAAGACACCACCATGTGCATTCTCATGTGACGGAGAAGCCAAGCAACCCCAGAGATGGCCACCCAGCCGGAAAATACTGGGCGGAAGCCAGCCCGCCAGCCTCTGAAACTGGGAGCCAATCCATTCCTGCTGTTCAGCCCACCCATTGCATGGTATTTGTTTTAGCAGCTGGAAACGAACGCACCCCAGAGCAAAGGAAAGTGATGTGCTGGCTGGCCTCAAGGGAATGACTGCCCAGAAACTTCGTGATATACTGGAGGTAGGCCAGGAGCTCTGGCGGACTTACCCAACCACACCCAGGATGGAGGCAAGGATGTGTGCTTGAGAGCCACCAGAGCACAGCCAGATGTCCCAAGGAGCCCTCAGCCCATTAAAGAAAACCAACCCTGCCAGGCTCTTCATCAGAGAAAGGATATCCTCATCAGGATGATAATATCCTTAAATGGTCCCCCCAGCTTGATAAGCATCTCCTCCACCTCGATGCAGCTAAGGCTGCTAGCAATCTCATGAGTGGGCTTGCAGAGGTATCGTCAAACCCAAGCCCCTGCTTGCTGGGAAGCCAGCACGAGAACCTGGCTGTCCCTGACATCACAGCCTGTGCCCTAACCCCTGCATTAGGCTGGAATGCAAGGTCTTAGTTTGCCGGGGCTGCTATGACAAAGACCCCACGATGGTTGGCTTGAAAACACGAATTTATCGTCTGACAGTTTCAGAGGCTGAAAGTCCAAAATCAAGGCATCAGTGAGGCCGGGCTTTCTCCCAACATCTGCCGCAGTCCCCAGGCTCCCATAGCTGGCATTACAGCCCCTCGCCACGCAGTCATCTGTCCCCTCATCTGGGCGCCTCCAGTTTCCACCGACTTCCAGCTTCTTCCTGCGTGGCCTTCCCTGATTGTGTCTGCGTTTCTTCTGCTTATAAAGGCCTCCAGGGCCGTGAGTGAACCCCAGCCTGAGTCAACGGGCCACACCATCAACATCTTCAGAAGGTCCTCTCTGCAATGGCTCAACCCACGGGAAGGTGGAGCAAGATCAGCCCATCTTGGTTGAGGTATAGACTTCAGTCTTCCCCAGCGGTCATGGAGGAGCTAAAGAAAGTCGCTGCACTTCTTGTGGATTCACTGGAAGGCCACCACCTGGGAGGAAGACCTCCTTGACCCGTGTGGAGCTGGCCCATGCGCAGTGCTGATGCACGCAAGGAGTGCCGTGCCACGCAGGGGTGTCCCCCGCGTAGGGGAGCCCCACATGCAAGGAGTGCGCCCCATAAGGAGAGCCACCCAGCGTGAAAGAAAGTGCAGCCTGCCCAGGAATGATGCCACACACATGGAGAGCTGACACAGCAAGATGACGCAACGAAAAGAAACACAGATTCCCGGTGCCGCTGATAAGGATAGAAGTGGACACAGAAGAACACACAGCGAATGGACACAGAGAGCAGACAACTGGGGGCAGGGGTGGGGGAGAAGGGGAGAGAAATAAATAAAAAATAAATCTTAAAAATAAATGAAATTAAATTGGAGCCACCTCTGACGGCAGGGCCCTGGGGTGTGGGTGGAGGCCCTGTCCCACCAGGACCCCCAGGTGGTGGGTGCCATCTGCAGGGCCCTGGCCCCGCGGGAGGGGGTGCGATTTATATGGCATCCAAGCTCTATCTCCAACTGTGTGCGCCTAGGTCTGCGTCTTGCTGTCCACAGGCCACAAAGCCACTTCCTCAGCAGATCCCTAAGGACCAGACGTGGTCGGTTCAGAGTCACGCAGATGTGTCCCTCCAGGGAAAGAGCACTTGTCACTCACTCTGCTGTGGCGACTTTCTTAGAGGCCCCAGATGCTGAGCACTAAACCTAGCCCCTGGCTGAGCTCTAGGACTTGAGGCTGGAGAGGGCGAGGGCCTCCCTGAGCGGGTATCTCCTAGGGCAGGATGATGGGTGTCCTCTCCAACAGAGGGGCTGGAGTAGTCAGGTTCTCTAGAAACAGACTCAACAGGAGATGTCTGTCAATAGTGAGAGATTTCATCAGAGTGTCTCACGGGACCGTGGGGATGCACAAGTCCAGGTTCTGTAGGCAGGCTGCAAACCAGGGGCTCCAATGAAAGCCCAATGAAGGTCCTTGATGAGATTCTGGGAGACGCTGGCTGTCCAAAAACGAGCTGGGAAATTCTCACTCAATACTGGAATCACTTCCCCTTTTAAGTGATTGGGTTAAGCGTCACTCACTGCTGATGACAAACTCCCTGATTGATGTAATTATAACCGGCAATCTAGGATTTACCACTGCAGTAAAGTCAACGGTGACTTAAGTCCATAAATGTCCTTGTACTACAGTTAACCCACTGCTTGCTTGACCATACAACTGGGCAAAACTACCAGGCCAAGTTGACACAATAGCCTAACCATCACAGTCCACCCCTTGTCAACTCGGCAACCATACACATTAACTTAAACCATACTTAGTCTCTAAGTGAAAACAATAACAGACATGCATATATATGCATTTCTGCCTAACAATATTCAACAATCCTGTGTACAACCAGAATGCATTAATTCCCCAGAGAATAGGGTGCAAGCTGTTGGGTAATATTCACTCTTAAACTTGACATCCTCAGATATTATGACACGAAATGGATATAACTTGTCATACGATAAGGGAAAAGGTTGGGGAAGAAAACAAACTCATTTTGTGTCCATATACAATCATCATCGTAACGAAACAAGGCCATTATAGTCCTCGTTTCTTCTGTAACTGATCACGTGGTCGAAGTTCATATTTATCACCACCTTCTTCCACTACCCATTCCATGTTTCCATTACCCTCAGCAAGCACTTCAGCTGGCCGTGGTTCTTTGCCCCATGGGGTGACCCAAACTTTCATTCCTGACGATTCTGGGCCATTGTTAGTCTTTCTTGGATTGGGTTGTTGCAATTTTCCATTGACTTTAATCATAAGACGTGGCAGTACTGGGTGATGCCCTAGAGGATCTCCTGTATTCCAGGCAAATTCTTCTTTACCCCCATTATGTAGATGCAGTCCTATTTCCCCTTGATAGTCAGGATCAATCACCCCAGCCAGTACAGTAATTCCCTTCTTTGACTGTTGATTCAGAGGTAAGAGGAGCCCAAAGTGGCCAGGTGGCAGTCTAATGTTATCATTGTTGTGTTCCCTGGCGGCAGCACTCCTCCTTTGGGTCTAAAACCTATAGACCAACAGAGCGTGAGGTTGGTTGCAGGGACAGGAAGCAAAAATTTTCCTAGTGGGTCACTAGGGGTAATAATGAGTGCTGCCACTCCCATTTCCACCCCTTGATTCCTGGACTCATGGATCCTGGTTATGAGAGAAACAGCACCATAGAGGGGATGCTGATTTAGAGCTTACCTAGCCTCCTGGAGAACAGTGCCCCAGCCATGCAAGGTATTGCCACCAAGCTGGCACTGTAATTGAGTCTTTCAAAGGACATTGCACCATACCATCAATCCAGTTGCTTCAGGGTTATGGGGAGCATGGTAAGACCAGTGAGTTCCATGGGCATGCGCCCATTTCCACACATCCTTTACTGTGAAATGGGTTCCTTGATCAGAAGCAATGCTGTGTGGAATACCATGGCAGGAGATAAAAGAGTAAATCCACAGATGGTAGTTTTGGAAGAGGCATTGCATGCAGGAAACGCAAACCCATATCTGAAGTATGTGTCTATTCCAGTTAAATCACTGCCCCTTCCATGGTGGAAGTGGTCCAGTGTAGTCAACTTGCCACCAGGTAGCAGACTGGTTACCTTGAGGAAAGGTGCCATATCAGGGGCTGAGTGTGGGTCTCTGCTGCTGGGCACTCAGCAGTGGCTGTAGCTAAGTCAACCTTGGTGAGGGGGAGTCCGTGTTGCTGAGCCCATGCATAACCTCCATCTCCACCTCCACAGCCACTTTGTTCATGAGCCCATTGGGCAATGACAGGAGTGGCTGGGGAAAGAGGCTGAGCATTAGCCACAGAGCGGGTCATCTTATCCACTTAATTATTAAAATCTTCCTCTGCTGAAGTCACCCTCTGGTAAGAATTCACATGGGACACAAATATTTTCAAGATTTTTTGCCCACTCAGAAAGGTCTATCCACATACTCTTCCCCAGACCTCTTTGTCACCAATTTTCCAATCGTGTTCCTTCCAAGTCCCTGACCATCCAGCCAAACCATTGGCAACAGACCATGAATCAGTGTACAAATATATCTCTGACTATTTCTTCTTCCAAGTAAAATGAACAATCAGGTGCACTGCCTGAAGTTCTGCTCACTGGGAGGATTTGCCCTCACCACTGTCCTTCAGGGATGTCCCAGAAAAGTGCTACAACTGTCCACTTTTGGGTGGTACCTACATATTGTGCAGAACCATCTATAAACCAGGACTCAGTTTTCTCATCCTCAGTCCACTGGTTGTAAGGAACTCCCCTGCAGGCCAAAACTGTGGGCTGGGAAAGGGAAGGTAATATGGCAGGAGTGGTGACCACAGGCATTTGGGCCACTTCCTCATGTAACTTACTTGTGCCTTCAGGACCCGCTCGAGCCCTATCTCATGTATACCACTTCCACTTTATTGTGGAGTGCTGCTGTGCACACCCAGCTTTATGGTTTGGTGGGTCAGACAATACCCAGCTCATGACAGACAACTCAGGTCTCATGGTAGCTTGATGGCCCATGGTTAAGCGTTCAGTCTCTACAAAGGCCCAGTAGCAGGCCAAAAACTTTCTCAAAAGGAGAGGCGTTATCTACAGAGGATGGCAGGGCTTTGCTCCAAAATCCTAAGGGGCTGCATTGTGATTCTCCTATAGGAACCTGCCAAAGGCTCCAGACAGTAACTCTCTTTGCCACTGAAACTTACAGCACCTTTGGGTCTGCTGGATCATATGGCCCAAGTGGTCGAACAGCTTGCACGGCAGCCTGGACCTGCTGCAGAGCCTCCTCTTGTTCCAGTCCCCAATCAAAACTAGTAGCTTTTCTGGTCACTCAGTAAATGGGCCGGAGCAGCACACCCAAATGAGGAATATGTTGTCTACAAAATCTGAAGAGACCAATTAAGTGTTGTGCCTCTTTTTTGGTCATAGGAGGAGCCAGATGTAACAGCTTATCCTTCACTTTAGAAGGGATCTTAACATGCCCTATACCACTGGACACCTAGAAATTTCACTGAGGTGGAAAGAGCCTGTATTTTTGTTGGATTTATCTCCCATCCTCTCTGATGCAAATGCTTTACCAGTAAGTCTAGAGTCATTGCTACTTCTTGCTCACCAGGTCCTATCAACATGATATCATCAATATAATGGGCCAGTGTGATGTCTTCTGGGAGGGAGAGATGATGAAAATCCTGAGGACAATATTATGACATATGGCTGGAGAGTTGATAGACCCCTGAGGCAGGACAGTGAAGGTATACTGCTGGCCTTGCCAGCTGAAAGCAAACGGTTTCTGGTGGTCCTTACTAATGGCAATTGAGAAAAATTGTTTGCCAGATCAACAGTTTCATACCAGGAACCAGGGGATGTGTTGATTTGCTCAAAGCAATGATACCACACCAGGGACAGCAGCTGCAATCAGAGTTACCACCTGGCTAAGTCTATGATAATCTACTGTCATCCTCCAAGATCCATCTTCTTTCCATACAGGAGAGTTGAATGGGGATGTGGTGGGAACTACCACCCCTGCAGCCTTCAAATCCTTGGTGGTGGCACTGATCTCTGCAGTCCCTCCAGGAATCTGGTATTGCCTTTAGTTTACTATTTTGCTAGGCAGGGGCAGTTCTAGTGGCTTCCACTGGGCCTTTGCAACCATAACAGCCCTCACTCCACAAGTCAGGGAGCCAACGTGGGGATTCTCCCAGTTCCTGAGTATGTCTATTCCAATTATGCATTCTGGGACTGGGGAAATAACCACAGAATGGGTCCAGGGACCCACTGGACCAACTGTGAGATGGACCTGAGCTAAAACTCCATCAGTCACCTGACCTCATAAGCCCCTACTCTGACTGGTGGGCCACCGTGACATTTTGGGTCTCCTGGAATTAATGTCACTTCTGAGCCACTGTCTAATAATCCTAGAGAGGTCTGATCATTTCCTTTTCCCCAGTGCACAGTCACTCTGGTAAAAGACCTTAGGTCTTCTTGGGGAAAGGGGGAAGGAAGATTAACAGTATAAATTTTGGGCAGTTTAACAGGTTCCCCAAGGAGACCTGGCCTTTTCCTCATTCAAGGGGCTCTGGGTCTGTCAACTGTCTCAAGTCTGAGAATTGATTAAGGGGCCGTGATTCTCTGTGTCTGTGATTTGAGTTAAGGTTTTGTTCACTCGACCTAGGACTCTTCTGTTCATACAGATCCAGAAGAAATTTAGTAGACTGCCCGTCTATGTCACTGCTAGGTACCTCATGATGTATTGTTTTTTCCTTTTATTTTTTAAATTATCTTTTAAAAAACATTACATTAAAAAACATAAAAGTTTCCCATATGCCCCACTCCCCACCCATCTGTATTAGCCAATGCCATAGCTTTATGTTTTTCTGACTACTTTGAGTGTTGCTTTGAATCTGTCACTGCAATAGCCACGCCCACCTCATCTTTGGAGATTAACTGCTGACACTTCACTTTTACCGAAACGAGATCCGATCATCCCCATAATGTTTTTTTTTTGTTTTTTTTTTTGTTTTTTAAAGATTTTTATTTTTTATTTATTTCTCTCCCTTCCCCCTCCCGCCCGTCCCCACCCCCCCCGGTCTGCTCTCTGTGTCCATTCGCTGTGTGTTCTTCTGTGTCCACTCACATTATTCAGCAGCCCTGGGAAACAGCATCTCTTTTTTTTTGTTGCGTCATCTTGCTGCGTCAGCTCTCCATGTGTGGCGCCAGTCCTGGGCAGGCTGTGCTTTTTTTGTGCGGGGTGGCTCACCTTGCCGGCGCACTCCTTGCACATGGGGCTCCGCTACTCGGGGACACCCCTGCATGGCAGGGTATTCCTTGCGCGCGGCAGCACTGCGCGTGGGCCAGCTCACCACGGGTCAGGAGGCCCTGGGGATTGGACCCTGAACCTCCCATATGGTAGGTGGACGCTCTATCAGTTGAGCCACGTCTGCTTCCCTATCCCCATAATGTTTAAGGGTTCTAATACTTGACTTTTACTGGACTGAAATCTGAACTTTCCCATAAGGTTTAAGGGTTCTAATTCCATCACAGCCCTCCCTACAGTAATATCTGAACTACAGAGAAGAGCAACCACAGAGCTCTTCAGGGAAGATAGTGTTAGTCTCACAAATTTATTCCTCTCAGTCCTGGTCTAAGGTGTGTCCTCTGGACATTCCTGGGGTGGGTGGGCAGCTCTCAAATGGTAAATCCATTCCAGCATTCCAGTCTCCCTAAGCCTTTGAATTCCCTCTTCTACTGTGTACCAGGGCAAATTGGGCATCTCAACCTCAAGGCATGCTAGGCCCTCTTTCGGCCCGTGTTTCAATCAGCCACCCAAACAAACTGTTAGAGCCCTTTCTAACCCCTCGAGCTACAGCACTGAATCCAGAATTTCTGCTTAGTTTGCCCGTATCAATAAATTCAGCCTGATCCAACTTGATATTCCTTCCAGCATTGTCCCACACCCTCAGTATCCACTCCCACACATATTCCCCTGATTTCTGTCTATAGAAATTGGAAAACTCCTGCAGTTCTTTCTGAGTCTACCTTACTTCCTCACGGGTCACACTTTGTATTTCACCTGTGGGGGCTTGTTGTGATTTTAGTCTAGTAATAGGTCTCCAAGACAAGAGGGGTGGTGGGGTGGGTAAGGAGAAGGATTAGAAATGCCTTGCATGCTACTGACCTCAGGGCATTCCCTTGCATTTTCTTCTGGCGAGACAGGATTAATCTCTTCAGGCAGAGGTTGGAAGGCAGATTCCTCAGGGCAGCAGTACATGCTGGAGTTTGGCTCATCCCTGCCTCAGGGCTGGGAGGAGGTCAGGGGCAGGCTGGAAGCTGGGTGGTTCAGTCTTCAGTTTGGTCTGTATCCAACCTCAGGGCTGGAAGGCCAGACTCCCTGGGGCAGGCTGGAGGCTGGGTGATACAAGGTTGACAAGGTGTGGCCTGGACAGGGCAGGCCATGCAGGCTTATCTGATAAAGTCCCAGCAGAATTCAGGGTTCCTATGTCCCCACCAATATTATCATCCTCCCATATATCTCCATCCCAATCAGGGCTCCACTCCTTTCCAGTCAATGCCTTCACTTTAACCTCAGAAACCCTGCGGGGTTGAGATTTTAGTTTCCTTTGTAACTCCACTACTGGTGCAATGAGAATCTCAGTTTGGTTCTCAGATATTTCGAGCCTGTGGCTACAGGAGACAAGATTTTCTTTCAGAGCACACATCAGAAGCTTTCACATCATTTACGCGGCATTTAAGTTGCAAATTTGAAGACTTTAGTTCATCTATTTTTTTTTAAGATTTTTTTTCTCTTCCCTTCCCCCGCCCCACCATTGTCTGCTCTCTGTGTCCATTCATTGTGTGTTCTTCTGTGTCTGCTTGCATTCTTGTCAGCTGCACCAGGTATCTGTGTCATTTTGTTGCGTCATCTTGCTGCATCAGCTCTCCATGTGCGCGGTGCCACTCCTGGCGGGCTGTGCTTTTTTCATGCTGGACAGCTCTCCTTGCGGGGCACACTCCTTGAGCATGGGGCTCCCCTACGTGGGGGACATGGCACTCCTTGCGTGCATCAGCACTGCATGTAGGCCAGCTCGCTACACGAGTCAGGAGGCCCTGGGTTTGAACCCTGGGCCTCCCATGTGGTAGGCAGATGCTCTATCAGTTGAGCCAAATCCACTTCCCCCATCTATTTCTTTTGTAAGTGTATCCAGAGTATCTAGGAGGAACCAGTCAATATCATTATACCGTTTGATGCCACAAAACTCTGTTACAGTGTTGAAAATACTCTCACCCAGATCCTTGCCTCGTATAAGGATGGAAGTAGGGGAAGCCAGTGATGGTATTTCACATATCTCCATTGCCAACTCGCACCATGGATGCCAGTGGCCTCTTCATTATTGGAAAGGGCTTCATTAGTACCCTTGAGTCCAATTAGAGTAAAGAGCAATTACAGAACTCCCAGAAACCTCAGATAACCTGTATTTAAGACTCTGGTCCTCAAGAACCACTCCCAGTACCAAGCTATATTAGGCTCTAGGGAACAGTATCAAAAAGAGTTATCTGTCAATAGTATGCGATTTCATCAGAGTCACATGACTGTGGGGATGCACCAGTCCAGGTGCCGCAGGTGGGCTGCAACCAGGGCTTCGTTGAAAGTCCAGTGAAGGTCCTTGATGAGTTTCCAGGAGATGCTGGCTGTCCACAGACAGCTGGGAAATTCTCTCTGAACGCTGAAATCACTTCCTCTTTTAAGGCATTCAACTGATTGGATAAAGCATCCCCCATTGCTGAGAGCAATCTCCCTGATGGATGTAGATATAATCAGCCATCTACGCAGTAAACCCACTGGTGACTAAAGCCCATAAATGTCCGTGTATTGCAGCTAGCCCAGTGCTTGCTTGACCAAACAACTGGGCACAATTACCTGGCTGAGTTGACACAATAGCCTAACCATCACAGGGGCCCTTCCGGAAAGTTCTGGTCACAGACATAGGCCAGCATGTTGTGCAGACCTCAGCCCCTTCGGCAGTTGGCGTGGTGCCCTCAGTAAGATGGGAGCTTTCCAGCACCTGATCTTCTTTGTGGATTCCTTCAGTGGAGGAGAGCGGTTGCGCATGAGGAAGGGAGGAGAAGGGGAGCAGAGGGCTTCCTTTCTGCCCTTTGCTGGACTCCATGATGTCTTCTTGACTCCTGGAGATGCAAATATCTCAATGGACCTCTGGGGCCGCAAGACTGGATTATAGGTGAGGCAGGGGCAACTACAACACAGCAAACAGAAGCAGGTGGCAGGTGGCTGTGTCTTGGAGAAGAGAAAGCAAAGCAAGTGCAAGGCATGGTGGAGAAGCCCTGCTCAAAAATGGCCTCTCCTGCCAACCTCCCCCAGCTAGAGGATGCCAAATCCTGATGGTCTGGGCCTGGACTCATGACGAGCCACCACGATGGACTTAGGATCATTGGAATCCTCCTCTAAGGCTGGAGGTGAGGGAGATAGCGGATCAAAATCAACATGTTCTCCACGTCAGTTGGCCCTACTTTGGAGTTTGTGTTCCTGAGTGGGATGGAGCTGGACTCAGATGTGATCTTTGTTCACAAGCCTCACCTGTCACTTTTGCCAGACCTGTGGTTGGCACTGGGGTTTAGTGTATACTCAGGGGACCTGAATCTCTGGACTGACCATGTGACAGCCAGGTCCTGAGCCGCAATAGACTTGCAACTCCTACCCTCTGGTTTATTAGACTTACCCCAGCCAGCTAACAGGGAGGTGAAGAAGGTCAACCACCACACCAGAGAGCCAAGAGTGCCTACAAGTGCAAACAGAAGAACTGCATCCATCATTCAAGTGGAATCTAAGCCCCCTCTTGATACAGAGGTTGAGTGGACATAGTCATCCCAGGGTCCACAGAATGGAGGAGTGGAGTATGGATTGGCGTTGACTTGCTGATGCTCTATTCTGGAATTGCTGTGATTAGTGATGGAAGTAAATGTGGTGGTGAGGTGGAGAAAGTGGTCGTGGTGGCGGCTGGGGGTGGGGAGTGGGAAGAAGAGATGTGATGTGGGGCATTTTCAGGACTTGGGGGTGTCCTGGATGGTACTGTGGGGACAGTTACTGGACATTGTATGTCCTTCCATGGCTCACTGGGTAGACTGGGGGAGAGTGTAAACTTAAATGTGGACCATTGACCATGTGGTGCAGCAGTGCTCAGAGATGTGTTCACCGAGCGCAGTGAGTGTCCCATGATGATGGAGGAGGATGTTGTTATGGGGGGAGGAGTGGGGGGAGGGGGGTGGGGGGTATATGGGGACCTTATTTTTTAAAATGTAACATTAAAAAATAAAGACAAATTTAAAAATAAAAATAAAAAAAGTTGCTATCTAAAAAAAAAATCAGCATCTTCTTAGGAAGGAGGGAGAACGGACGTTGGGCAGGCAGCTGAGGCTCTCCACCCTGTAGTCAAGGAAAGAGCCTTGGACCTCCAGGGAGCTGTCCTCTGCTGGCCTCAGCCTGGGAGTTTGCGGTGGGCAGACCACCCGTGTGCAGGTGTGGTCCATCCTAGGAGGTGGAGGCAGGTCTGAATTACGTGCACCCATGGAGGGGCATGGCAGGATCTAGGCTGGAACCCCTAACTCCTCCCTCAGGGACCACCCTGCGTAGAACACCTGCTGCCGAGAGGAGCAGCGATGGGGCCACCCCTGGGCCCACCCACCTTTCCTTCTCTCTGGTCTCTAGCCCACCCATCCGCCCGTCCCTTCCCCCATTGCTTAGGAGAGCTCAGCTGCCAGGGTCCTACCCGATGATCCTCCACCTGGAGAAGATGCCAGCGGACAAAGGGGCCCCTAACACCCCCGCACCCCAAATGGCAGATGCCTGCCTCCTGCCTGCCTGAGCTCTGCTTTGCTCAGGAACGTGGTTCCTCGTTGACCTGCATTTTCTTTGGAGTTCCAGTGGCCTAATGGGGAACGCATGGCTTCTCTCTTTCTCTCAAACAGTTCTCCGGGTCAACCGTTCTGTGAGAAGCAGCTGGTGGCTTGTGTTTTAGGAGAGAAGAGGTCACTTTGTGCCTCGAGGTAGGTGATAAAATCCCATAAATACAGGCCCCCGTGGTAGTCGACCCATGGGATGGCAACTAAAATTGAGCACCCTGATGGATTGATGGGGAGTATCCAGAGAGCGGGTTTGAGAAGGGTTCTGATGCTTCACCAGCAAGAGCCCTATGTGCCACAAGCATCGGATGGGAACGGCTCATATTCTGGGCACTAGATAGCCCTCTACCCTGCCGCCCTGCAGTGGGTCTCCACTCTATATTCCCAGGTAAGGGAAGCAGGTGCTCGGGAACCAGCTACCTGTGGACTTCCGTAAGGACCAAACCGTTGCCCAGTATGGGAACCGAGGCAGTGAAGAAATGTTCTCCTCTCCCTCTTTTTGTCCTGCTGGATGACTGGGTCAGGAATACTTTTCTGAATTAAGCCTCTTTCTAAGCCGTAGGGCACTTTGGGCATAAAGGCTCCAACCCTCTCTGTATCTGTTTTTATTATTTTCTTACATGAAACTGGTGGAATAAATGACCTATGAGCAACAACCAAAAAAAGAAATCAAGAGAAAGTCTAAAAAACAGGAGTCCTGGCTGGGCTTGGTCCGTTCTTTTCTGTGTTTGCCATGTGATTCATGGGTTACAGAATCTCAGATTACATGAAACTTATGAGTAACTTGATGGCGTGCAAACCAAGGAATGAAGAAATCTTGCCACATTTTCCAGGGCTGAGTTTCCCAAACCGCGAGTTAGGCCAACCCCTAGGACCAAACTTGCTCACCCAGCGTCCGGTGACCGGGCTCTGGGCGCAGCGAGGCCGCGAGCCGCCATCTTGGCCTGGGAAGAGCCGCCACCCCAGGACGGGCACGGCTGGCCAGGTACAGCCCGGCTTTCCCACAGCAGGAGCCGGAGATGCTGGGACCCCTCGCCGCGCAAAGCGCCTGGGTGGACGCCCGCCCGCGCACCCAGCAGCCGCTCCTGGAATGAGGCAGGCGGCTGGGCGCTTGCTGTTTAATGAGGCCAAGAGGTTTCTCACGGGTAGGAAGGAGGGAAGGCAGGGTGAGAAAACTCCAGCAAGGCCTGCGTCTGTCGTCCACCTGGACGTGAGGACGTGGCAGGAGGCGGGGCAGGGGACCGGGTTAAAAACCAACACTGTGTTTCGAGCAACTCCCGTGAGGCCAGGCCCCTCTTAAGGCTTTTATTTATTTATTTCTCTCCCCTTCACCTGCCCCCTGACCCCCCCCCCCCCCCCAGTTATCTGCTAGCGGCACCGGGAATCTGTGTCTCTTTTGTTGCGTCATCTTGCTACATCAGCTCTCCATGTGTGCGGCGCCATTCCTGGGCAGGCTGCAATTTTATCACGTAGGGTGGCTCTCCTTACGGGGCGCACTCCTTGCGCATGGGGCTCCCCTACGCGGGGGACACCCCTGCGTGGCACGGCACTCCTTGTGCGCATCAGCACTGCACGTGGGCCAGCTCCACACGGGTCAGGAGGCCCTGGGTTTGAGCCCTGGACCTCCCATATGGTAGGCGGATGCCCTATCCATTGGGCCAAGTCCACTTCCTCCCTCTTAAGTCTTCATAACCTTTTCTCATTGATAAGCACAGTAGTCCTCCCCCAGTGGATGGACAAAGTGAAAAGGGTGACTGCAAGCCTGCTCTCCTTTGCCCCGGGCCCCACACTGGAGTGGCAACCGGGGGTTCACAGCTGTGAGCCCATGACGCAGAGGCAGGCAGGCACGGAAGTGGTCAAGGCCTCCCGACAAGGGGGAAGGACAGCGTTTAGCCTGGAAGATTTTACGTTGAAGATTTGCAAGCTTCCATGGAAGATTTTTTTCCCCCCAATGCATTACATTCTAAATTCAGTGCCCTGGAAGATATCGAACGGACGGGACAAAACCCATCAGGCTCGGCTGACCTACAGCTTCTCGGCATTTAGAAGAAGCACGACTCGACGTGAAATTGGTTGCGCGCTGCCGCCCATTTTAGAAATGTCTTCTCATTTGGCTAGGAAGTGATTTCTGCCATGCTTCCATTATTGCCGCTTTTTGGAAGGTGGGGGAAATACCAGCATGCAGCGAACTTGACGTGCAACAGCTCCGGGAACCGTGTTCCACGCGCCCCCGGCCCGTCGCTGACCCTCTGCGCTTGTCCCGCTGCGTTTCTTCCCGCGCGGTAAGAGCTCCGAGGCCGCCGCTCACGGCAGAGGGGCCAGGTGGGCCAGCGCGTCTTCTGGCGTAGCAAGGCGAGAGCGGTGGGGGTTAAACGGGGCTTAGCAGGAGTCACCCTTTATCCTGCTGGCCCAAGTGGCGGAAGCAGCTGGCACCCCACTAGGGGAGCGGCACCCCCTCTTCTTTCCTCTCCCCTCGGTGTGGGGCAGGAGGGACGCCTCTCCCCACCCTCCCTCTTACCAGAGAGGTTGTCCCATCCTCGAGTTGTCCGTCTACTTATTGCCCAGTGCTTCCTTGGGTGGAAGCGTCTAGAAGGCAGGAAGTGTGTAATGAACGACCTTGCCTCCCCGGTCCCGAACACAAGGCCTTGTATGCAGTAGGTGCTCCATAAAGGCTTTGCTAAAACACATCTGGGAAATGAGGCTGGCAGGCATGCCGCATGTGTCGTTAACTGTAGAGACACCCTGGAGTTTGTCACCAGCATCCTCGGGATCAAACCCTGTGTCCGTTTTTCTCACGTGTTCTAAGAAGATACCCTTTGCCGGAATGAAGGCCTGCTGCCGGTTTAGTCACCCGAGGTCAAGGACGGGAGCTAGGGTGCACTGGCACCATTCCTACCTAGCGTGTGACACGAAGCGCTTTACTGAACAGCTGAGCAGATGGGAAGCGGCTTTACTTCTCTAGAAGCTTCCAGGCTCTCGTGACGCTCTTCTTTTTTTTTAAAGATTTATTAATTTATTTAATTCCCCCCCTCCCCCGGTAGTCTGTTCTCTGTGTCTTTTTGCTGTGTCTTGTTTCTTTGTCCGCTTCTGTGGTCGTCAGTGGAAGGGGAAGTGTGGGTGGCGCCATTCCTGGGCAGGCTGCACTTTCTTTCGCGCTGGGCGGCTCTCCTTACGGGGCGCACTCCTTGCGCGCGGGGCTCCCCTACGTGGGGACACCCCTGCGTGGCAGGGCACTCCTTGCGCACATCAGCACTGCGCATGGGCCAGCTCCATACGGGTCAAGGAGGCCCGGGGTTTGAACCGCGGACCTCCCATGTGGTAGACGGACACCCTAACCACTGGGCCAAGTCTGTTTTCCCTCGTGATGCTCTTCTGAGTTCTCAGCTCCGCGATGACGCAGGCTTACCTGGCCCATCTCGGTCCGCCTGGCTGTACCCCCCTCCCCGCCACTGGCAGCCCCGAGCCCAGGGCACCTAGCATGAGGGGGAGGCCTGCTCTCTGCCCCCCCAGACCCCTTCCTCCTTGGCCCCCGTCCTCCAGTGTGCCGGGAATGAGGAGGGAGGCCAAAGCAGCCAAAGCCTGGTCTACACGGGCACCCCGGGCCATCCAGGCCCGCTGGGCAGCAGGTGGACAGCCGCATCAGGGCCCTGCGGGAGCCCCTCACCACAGCGCCGGGGGAGGTGGGAGCTCTGGCTCAGCCCCTGCGGACCCCCGTTCCGGGTCCCGCCCCCAAGGCTTCCTTCCAGGACAGTCATGGCAGGAGGGCTCAGGAATGACTCCCCGAAACTGAGCGAGAAAGCGGAGGACCTGCCAGCCTCCCCCCCTTCCCTTCCCGTCCGCTCGGGGAGCCCCGAGGGCACAGGAGCCGCTCACTGCCTGGGCCCGTCCACCCTGGAGGACGCCCCTCTCCCGCGGGCTCCCCGGCCCTGGAGGTCCTTCCCGGAGCCCCCCGAGGATGGAGGGCTGGGGAGTTGCCCGCGGGGGAGAGAGCAGGCGAATCGCCCCCGGGCGCCCGGGCCTGCCTCCTTTCTCTGTCCTCCTTTCTCAGCATGACGGGCGACGGCAGCGGGGTTGGCCCTGGGACCCCTTGCTAAGTCCCTCTGGAACGTGAGGGAACTCAGGCCTTCTGCCTCGCGTGGGGCGTAGCCCCAGTCCTGCCGTCCACACAGTCGCATCTTTTACTGTTCGCCCTCCCAATCGGCGGCCTCGGCGTCCACCTTAAGGGGGGGAGCTTGACCCCAAAGCAGGCAGAGGAAAGACAATGTCAAACAGAAAACAGGAAAATCACAGAGAAAATCAAGGGAACCAGACTTTACCATCCAACGGCGATAAACTGGACCTCGTGAAAAAATGTTTTTCTCCTTTTTGAAGATACTGTTAGGAGGACAAAAAAAATGCCAACTGGGAGAAGATACTTAAAAGTCTCAGATCTGATAAAGGACTTGTATCCAGAATATACAGAGGATTCTCAAAACGCAATACGAAAACAAGCAATCCTATTTTTAAAATTGGCAGAAGCCCCGGATGGCAAAAAAGCACATGGAAATATGGTCAACTTCATTAGTAATTAAGACAATGCAAATTCAAACCACAGTGAGATGCCACCCCATGCCCAACCTTTAGAGGGGCTAAAATTTAGAAGTCTGACTATACCAAGTGTTGACAAAGAGGTAGAGGAACTGGAATTTCCCCACACTGCTGGTGGGATGTCAGACGGCAGGGATGGAAAGCAGGTTGGCGGTTTCTTAAAGTCACGCATTTGCCATATGATCCAGTTGTTGCTCTCCTATCTAGTTACCCATCAGGAGTGAAAGCATATTACAAAGACCTGCTCACTAAAGTTCATTACGGGGAAGTGGACTTGGCCCAGTGGTTGGGGCGTCCGTCAACCACATGGGAGGTCCGCAGTTCAAACCCCGGGCCTCCTTGACCCGTGTGGAGCTGGCCCATGTGCAGTGCTGATGCGCGCAAGGAGTGCTGTGCCATGCAGGGGTGTCCCCCGCGTAGGGGAGTCCCCCCGCGCAAGGAGTGCGCCCCGTAAGGAAAGCCGCCCAGCGCGAAAGAAAGTGCAGCCTGCCCAGGAATGGCGCCGCACACACGGAGAGCTGACACAGCAAGATGACGCAACGAAAAGATACACAGATTCCCGGTGCTGCTGATAAGGATAGAAGCGGTCACAGAAGAACACACAGCAAATGGACACAGAGAGCAGACAACTGGCGGGGAAGGTGGGAGAAATAAATAAAAAATAAATCTTAAAAAAAAATAAAGTTCATTATGGCTTTATTCGTAATAGCCAAAAACTGGAAGCAGCCCAATGTTCACTCACAGACAAATGGATGAACAAACGGTGGCATAACCACATGAAGGAACACTGCTCAGAAATCAAAGAAACGAAGTATTGATAAACCAGCTACATGGTTCAATCTCAAAAACAATTATGCTGAGTGGAAGGAGATAGACTCACACACAAAAAAATACATGCAGTATGCTGCCATTTATATTAAACTCTATAAAGTGCAAACGAATCTGTGGTGGCAGAAAGCCAATCGGTGGTTAACCGGAGGCAGGGGTAGGGTTGGACGGAGGGATTACGTGGGCAAGAAGAAACTCGGGGGGCTAACGGGCAGGGTTGTGATCGTGAAAGCGGTGGTGGTTTTCTGGGCACATTTCAAGGTAGGCACACGTGGAGTATGTCCAGCTGGCTCAGAGTCAAGGGAAACCATTTCAAGCTCAGGGTTAAAGCATCTTTATTTTTCCTATAAAAATCATGAGGTTAGCTATTACGTTAGTGGATGAGAGCCAAAAGTCAGAAAATACATGCTAATGGCCAATCCCAAAGCACTTCCACTTCAGTCTGGAATTCGGCCAGTGATTCAAAGGCAGCGGGAAACTCATTTAAATGCTGAGACAAACCTGCATCTTTTCCTGACTCGATCTCGGGCTCTTCTGGAACTGAGTGGGACAGTTGAGGACAATCTCATCTCAGATCCCAAGAATTTTGAAGGCAGGCTCACTATGAGGGAGAAAAAAATGATCTATATACCACATCAGCCCAGTGCCACCAAAATAATAGAAATAAAATTATAGAAGTAAATTTGAGCTTCCAAAATGAATCTGAAAACGAGTCAAGACTTAAGTCTCCACGTTCTGGACTGTTCTTGAATATTCTTACATATGCCCAGCTGCAAAGATTTGCTGTACGGCACATTCGCAGTGAGGAATTATGTTCTTTTTTAAAGGTAAAGAGTACGCCCTTCCAAAACGCAGTGTCCCTAAAAGTCCTCACAAAGAGGAGACCCCTGGTCTCCTAATGTCCCTTGCTGACGGCATCTAGAAGCCGCCCAGCCCTTTTCCTTTCCTAAGAGAATTCATCCAGCGGCTGCCCACGGACTGGAAGAGGCTGGTCCCCTCGATCCGGGGGGCTCTGGTGAGTGAGTGGGGGGCCCTGTCTCACCTCCCAGAGGCAGATGCAAAGCCTGGCTCAGCAGTGGCGTGTGGCCCAGCTTGGGCTCTCGACACACAAGCAGAGCTTTTCTGGAAGGCCCATTTCTCTCCCTCTGGAGGGTGTGTTGTGTGGATGCAACTCTGGGGCTGATGAGACAGCATGAGAGAAGCTCAGAGTGGACGGTGAGCAGAGGCACAAGGAGAATTCTGACGGCATCATCGGGCCACTCGCAAGCCAGCCCCGGAGCTGCCCTAGCTCCAGCCTCTCTGGGAATGGGAGCCAGAAGGTCCCTTCCCTGTCAAGTCGTCTGCCTGATAGAAGGTGATGAAAAACATCCCAGTAGAGTGACCAGAGAAGTTATTGTCCAAAGCTTTAGGAAGTGGCAGGAGGCCCTCATGATAAACACACCAGTTCCAGGTTTCAACAAAAAACTTCAAAACATGCAAAGAAACAGGAAGTGATGGTGCAGGGAAAGGAGAGGATTAAAGCATCAGAATCCATCGAGGAGGGCCACACCTGGGCCGTTCCAGACAAAGACTTTTTTTTTTTAAATGGTTCTAAATGTGCTCAAAGAGCCAAAGGAAGACACGGACAAAGAACTAAAGGAAAATATGAAAACCGCAGATAAAAACAAAGAGAATATCAACAGAGAGATGGAAATAGTGAGAACACAGCTGAAGACCACAGCTTCTCTAGGACGGTTCAATGGCGGATGCAGCTGGAAGAATAAAGAATCAGTGAACTTGAAGATAAGACCATTGAAACCATCCATCCGAGGAGCAGAAGGAAGAAAGCCTGAAGAATCGTGACGAGAGCCTGAGGAGCCTATGGGGCATGTTCTAGAGGATCGCCGTGCACCTGCGGAGGTCCCAGAAGGAGGGGGAGGAGGGAAAGGAAAGCAGAATAGTCAAAGAAACAACGGCTGCGCTTGGCACCCCTCTGCCCACTTGCTGCTGAGCTCCCGGGTGAGGGGGCGCTGCCAGAGTCCTTTAAATTCCCTGGATCCTTAGCAGACGCCCGGGCCTCAAGAGGTAGTGTTGGGATCTTTGCTTCCTGAACTCTAAGCTAGAAAGGGGTCATTTTTGCTTATACTCTCAATCATCCGAAGGTCAAACTGGCTCCTCTGGTAATTATCCTGCTCTCTTTGCTGGCCTGAGTGAGGGCAGAGATGGGTTCTTTTGTCATCTCTGGTCTGATAATGAGCCTCCAGACCACTGCTTCTTTAGAAATGTGGGTCTAAGTGCCCTCTGACAAAAGATGAGAAGAAACCCCTTCTTGAGTCCGGGAGCTGGGCTCACCCGCGCTCTTGAGAGCGTGTTCTGGCTGGGAGGGCACGTCACAGCCTCCGTAATCTCCTTGGCTGCAGATTTGCTCTTCTGTGCTCCCTTCAGTGCACCTCCAGCGGTTATCATCGACACCTCCTGCGGCCGTTTCTTGCTCTGCTAGAAAACCTGTTGAGCAAGCAGTGTCTGTGTGCCTTTAGCTCGTTTTGAGAAAGGCAGGAGGCCAGTGAATGGAAGCTTGGGACGTGAGCGGCGCGGCTTACTCAAGCTTTGCCTGTTTTTTAAGGAAAAATTGTATATATTCTACAAAGTTGTGCACATCCAGAACACTACCCACGGCCCCTGACACGAGGACATGTGTACACGCATGTACACACACATGCACACATCCTTATAAGAGTCAGTACCTGGAAAATATTCATCTCTCCAGCAGGCTTCCTTTCATCAGGAGACATGAAGTGTACAAAGCCCCAGAGCCGCCTTTATGGCCTGAATCAGCTACTTCTGGAATGGGCAATATATTTATCCATCTTACCCTTGGCCTTTGGCTTCTGATTGCCTTGTTATCTCTATTTTCATACTTTACATGTGTGCAATATTTTAAGCCACCTCAAAACCTTTTTGTGGTTTTGAAAGTAGACAGGGCATAAATGATGAACTGTTTTTCCAAATGTTAAAAGTTTCCTTATTCCTATGAAACCACGATCTCTCAAAAGAGTCGTCCAGAATCACATTAAGAAAAAAAAAAAATTCCTAAGCTTGAGAAAGCCAGATTTTCACTGTGAACTAATAACGGTAGCAACTTCGGTTTCTTGTCCTGTAATTTCCTTGCAGCCTGGATTTGTTTCTCCTTGCGCAAAATCCATTGTTTGGCCCAGGCCCTGGAGGCTTCCTCGGGGCAACGAAAGAACTGAGCTCAGGAGGCTGCGGAGGCCTGGCAGCGTCTCATGTTTGGGTCTGGATTGCTATTCCATGTGAAATCACTCGATGCCACTGAATAGCCAGCCCAGGAACGCCAAGTTCAGGGAGAAAGATGTGGCCCCAAAGCCAACCAAGTAACTGGGACCTCTGCGGCCTCGGGAAACTTCAACCACACCAGTTTTACCAGCTTTGTACTGAGAAGGACGTGTAGAAAAATGAGTTGGGCAATCTGTGGAAAGCAATTTGGAATTATTTATCAAAATTTATAAATTTGGGAAGGGGATGTGGCTGAAGCAATTGGGCTCCCACCTACCACATGGGAGGTCCGTGGTTCAGTCCAGCACCTCTGAAAGAAGACAGCGAGTGGGCACAGCAAGATGATGCAACAAGAGACACAAGAACAAAAGCATAATGGCCCAAGGGATGCACCCCAGAACTGGCCTGCGTGTGGAAGGCAGCTCCCACAGCACCTATAGAACGCTGTGGAAAGAGGCCAAGCCCGTGACCTGGGGCAGGGGCCGCACAGCGCGCTCTCAGGGCCACGAGGGGCCTGTTTCCCAGGGCTCATCCCTGGGCTGTTTGGAAACTGTCAACAGGGGCATTCCCACAGGTGCACGCCCGAGACAAGGCACGTATTCAGAAAGGTCAAGGAGACACCCACACGTGGGCCTGGAGCTACTCTCCAAGATCATTGTGTGGATGAGCTCTGAAGAGGCCACTTCCACCTGTCCATGGGTCAATCTGCAAAGATTGCCCGCAGGTGGGGAGCCGCCTACCCCAAAAAATCATATTCTTCCACTTAGCCCCCCCTGTGGATGCGAACCCATGGTAAGCAGGACCTGTCGCTGAGGTTGCGTCGGTCAAGGTGAAGTTCTTCCCAATCAGGACGGGTCTGAATGCTCTTACTGGAGTCCTTTGTAAGTAGAACGAGATTCAGACAGAGAGCGAGCCACAGGAAGCAAGACGCTGAAAAGAAGGTCGACAGAAAATGTCAACAGAACCCAGAGAGGGGGCCAGGGGAGGCCGCCGTGTGCGTGCCCATGTGACAGAGGAGCCCAGGACCCGGGACCGCGGGCAGCTGCCCAGACGCCGGTCTTCAGGAAGAAAGCACTGCCTCGCTGACACCTGGGTTTGGATTTCTATTAACCTCGAAACTGTGAGCTAATACACTCCTGTCGATGGAGCCAGTCCATTGCCTGGTATTCTGAATGAGGAGCCGAGGAAACTCCCGCAGGCTGGGAAAGCTGTTTTCCTTCCTACCCTCCTCCTCCTCTGCTCCTGGCATTCAAGAGACGCTCTATTGTAACACAAGTTGGGCACGAGCTTCAGGAACAGGTGCCTCCGAGTCTAAATTCCAGCAATATGGCGGCAGACTTGGCCCAGTGGTTAGGGCGTCCGTCTACCACGTGGGAGGTCCACGGTTCAAACCCCGGGCCTCCTTGACCCGTGTGGAGCTGGCCCATGCGCAGTGCTGATGCGTGCAAGGAGTGCCCTGCCACGCAGGGGTGTCCCCCGCATAGGGGAGCCCCATGCTCAAGGAGCGCGCCCTGTAAGGAGAGCCGCCCAGCGCGAAAGAAAGTGCAGCCTGCCCAGGAATGGCGCCACACACACACAGAGCTGACATAACCAAAAAGAAACACAGATTCCCATGCCGCTGACAACAACAGAAGTGGACAAAAAAAGAAGATGCAGCAAATAGACACAGAGAGCAGACAACCCGGGTGGGGCGGGGGAAGGGGAGAGAAATAAATAAATAAATAAATTCCAGCAATAGCACAGTAAAATAGCAAAACGTCCAGGTTCTGACAAAAGATTACAAAGCATACAAAGACCAGGAAGTGATGGCCCAGGGAAAGGAGAAGATCAGAGCATTAGAAACGAAGAATGAGGAGGACCAGCCCTGGAACATACCAAATAGAATTTTAAAAAGTGCTCCTACAAGAATTGGTCTGTGGCCATTTTCATCTATCTAGTGCCAAACTTTAATCAAAAATAAAGTAGCTATAAGACAAAAAAAAAAGGTCCTAAATTTGCTCAAAGCGTTAAAACATGGGCAAAGAAGTAAAGCAAGGTGGGAAAGAGATAGATTAACACAAAAAGAACATCACCAGAGAGAGAGAAATTATGAAAAGGAACCAAACAAAGGAACAGAAATTTAAAATTCCCAGAGGGGTTCAATAGCAGAATGGCGCTGGCAGAAAAAGGAGTCACAGCTTGAGGACAGGACAATGGAAACCACTCGGATGGAGGAGAACTTAGCTGGTAGGGATGCTGGAAGGATTAGCAGCTGTGTTAGTCAGCCAAAGGATGCTGACGCAAAATACCAGAAACGGGTTGGTTTTTACAAAGGGTATTTATTTGGGGTAGGAGCTTACAGATACCAGGCCATAAAGCATAAGTTCCTTCCCTCACCAAAGTCTATTTCCACGTGTTGGAGCAAGATGGCTGCCGACATCTGCGAGGGCTCAGGCTTCCTGGGTTCCTCTGGGCTCAGCTCCTCTCTTTCCTCCACAAGGTCAACTGTAGACTCTGAGGCTCTCTAGACTCTGCCTCTCTCCACAAGGTCAGCTGTAGACTATCAGGCAAACGGCTCTGTCTCTCTCCCTGGGGTTTCTGCCGTGTCTAAGGAGCCGTCTCTGTTCCTCTGTGTCTTCTCGTGGCTCAGGTCCTCTCTTCCCGGGGCTGGCTTCTCTTTCCTCTGTGTGCTGACTTCCTGGGGCTCCAGCTTAAGACTTCAGCATCAACCTCCAACATCAAAACTCCAATATCAAAAAACCCTCAACTCTGTCTTTTGCCATGCCTTTTATCTGGGAGTCCCCACCCAACAAGGAGCGGGGACTCAACACCCTAATGACGTGGCCCAATCAAAGCCCTAATCGTAATGCAATCATGCCCAGGTACAGACCAGATTACAAACATAATCCAATATCTATTTTTGGAATTCTTAACTATGTGAAATTGCTACAGCAGCTACTAATGATGCATCAGTTAGGACTTGTGTGGTGGTAAACGACAGAAACCAACTCAAGCGGGTAAAATTTAAGCCAAAAAAGAGTGTATTGGGTCCCATAAAGGAGAAACCCAGGACCGGGGCCGCCTTCCTGGACAGCGCATCACAGGTCTCAGATGATGTCACTGGACCCGGCGGCCAAGTCCTGCTCCCTCCTGGTTGGCCCCATGCCCAGCAGGCTCCCCTTTCCAACAGCAGGCACGCCTCCATGCATTGGGGGAGCCCAGAAGAGCCAGGTGGCTTTAAAATCAGTCGGGGCCAGAGACTCGGCCTTCAGCCAAAGTTCCCCTAATAGTATGCCTGCATCAAAATACTCTGCACCCTCACCAGCTTTTGGTGTTGTCGCTTTTTAATTATTATTTTAGCCATCCTGATAGGTGGGTAGTGCTATAAGGCTGTGGTTTTCATTGGAATTTCCCCAATGGCTAATGATGTTCCACATCTATTCGTGTGTGGATTTGCCACCTGTGTATCCTCTTTGGCGACAGCTCTTTTCGTGTCTTTTGCCCATTTTCTAACTGAATTATTTCTACTGTTGAGTTCTGAGGTTCTTTGTATTTCTAGATACGGTTTCTTTGTGAGATATGTGGCTTGCAAATATTGTCTTCCAGGCCGAAGTTTGTCTTTTCATCCTCATAACAGGATCTTTCATAGAACAATGGTTTTAATTTTGACAAAGACTGACTGAGTGTGCTAAAAGCTGCTGGAAGCAATACACCAGACATGGGTTGGCTTGTTTTTGCTGTCTGCTCTCTGTGTTCATTTGCTGCATGTTCTTCTGTGTCTGCTTGCCCCCCTTTTGTTGCGTTGCCTTGCTGCGTCAGCTCTCCACATGGGGTGCGGGCCGTCAGCTCTCTGTGGCGCACGAGCCAGCTTTGCCTTCACAACAAGGCCCCGGGACACAAACCCAGGGCCTCCCACATGGTAGACAGGAGCCCACCAGCTTGAGTCACGGCTGCTTCCCCCCGCATCACTTTTTTTTGTGTGTGTGGTAATAAAAGTTTTCCTTTTATTTTCTAAAAGAAGTTTTAGATTATATAAATAGTACATAGAAAATATAGTGAGATGGACTTTGCCCAGTGGTTAGGGCGTCCGTCTACCACATGGGAGGTCCGCGGTTCAAACCCCGGGCCTCCTTGACTCGTGTGGAGCTGGCCCATGTTCAGCGCTGATTCGTGCAAGGAGTGCCGTGCCACGCAGGGGTGTCCCCGCGTAGGGGAGCCCCACGCAGAAGGAGTGCGCCCCAGAAGGAGAGCCGCCCAGCGCAAAAGAAAGTGTGGGACACTTCCCATGCCGCTGACGACAACAGAAGCGGACAAAGAAACAAGACGCAGCAAATAGACACAGAACAGAGAACAGACAACCAAGGGTCGGGGGGAGGGGAGAGAAATAAATAAATAAATAAATCCTTAAAAATATATATATATATAGCATGGGAAAACAGATGTGGCTCAAGCAGTTGAGCACCTGTCTCCCACATGGGGATCTCAGGTTTGATCCCCAGTGACTCCTGAAAAAACATAACAAATAACAAGCAAAACAAATAAACAACCAGTAAAACAGCTCAGGGAAGGTGATCTGGCTCAGTGTTTGATCACCTCCTTCTCACATACTGGGTCCCAAGTTCAATCTCTGGTCCCAGACACCTCAAAAAAATATATACAGGGGATTCCCATGTGCCCCAACCCCTACCCTTCTCATGCAGGATCATTTGTTATACTACAATTTTTAAATGACAGTAATCTATATGAGCAAAAGTTAGGGAATTCAGCATGGAGTCCTCAATATACTTTAGCTATTTTTATTCTCACATATTGACTATTTGTAGGTTTCTATAGGCCTCCTCTTGCAGGGGTGTTGTATTTTTGTTTGTTTTTATTTTTATTTTTTGTCTTTATTTTTTTAATGTTACATTCAAAAAATACGAGGTCCCATACACCCCCCACCCCCCTCACCCCACTCCTCCCATAACAACAACCTCCTCCATCATCATGAGACATTCCTTGCACTTGGTGAATGCATCTTTGAGCACCGCTTCACCACATGGTCAATGGTCCACATTATAGTTCACACTCTCCCCCAGTCCACCCAGTGGGCCATGGCAGGACATACAATGTCCAGTAACTGTCCCTGCAGCACCACCCGGGACAACTCCAAGTCCTGAAAATGCCCCCACATCACATCTCTTCTTCCCTCTCCCTGCCCTCAGCAGCTCCTGTGGCCACTTTCTCCACACCAATGCCACATTTTCTTCAATTACTAATCACAATAGTTCCATAGTAGAATACCAGTAAGTCCACTCTAATCCATTCTCTAGTCCTCCATCCTGTGGACCCTGGGATGGTGATGTCCACTCCCCGTCTATATCCATCACTTTTAACTTTCCCTCCCGGGTCAGCCCATCCGGGGCCAGGCCGCCTTCGGCCCTTTGTCCAGCCGTGGACTTGGATGTTGGAAAGGGCAGCACCTGACTGAGCCTGGGCTGGACCGAGGATCTCTGAACCATGCTGTCAGGGCGAAGCTCTCCCCTCTGGACTCTGGACGGCCACCAGCCCTCTTCCCTCGCTGGCTGCTGGGCGAGCGCTCCGCGACAGAGTGGACGGAGAAGGAGGCCGGCGTTGGGACCGCGGCTGCCAGGCCACCCATTCACGCCGCCTGGATATTTCCTGCCCCCGGTGGGATTAAGACGATCCCCGCCTTCTGGAAGCTTCCAGTCTCTCAGGGCCGAAGGAGAGAGAAGACAGAAGCTCGGACGCAAACCCAGGGTGGAGGAGAGTAGCCCCTCGCGCTGCTGCGGTCCCTCAGGGGACGTTTCCGGAGCGCGGGCGGTGGCCCGGGCACCGGGGACACAGAATCTGGTGGACACCCTGCCTGTGTTCAAGGGTCCCCGGCGTTGGGGGGAGGCGCGGGGCCACGGCGCAGGGGGGCAGGCACCCGCCGCCCAAGGCCGCCCGTGCCAGGTGCGTCCTCTGTTGGCATGGCAACGTGGGCCCCATTGAAGGGCCCCGGACAAGAAGGCCCGGGGGTATCTGAAAAGACCGCGTGGCTCGGCGGGAGGAGGGGGCAGAGGCTCTGAGGTCAGGGGCGTGGGGAGGCGCGCCACCTACAGCCGTCCCGGGTGCCTGCGAGCCCAGGGCCGCGCAGAGCCGTCGTCGTGGCAGCCCGCTGCTCGGACCCGCTCTCCTGCCCGGGGCTGACACGCAGTGCCCGCCGGCTCCCCTGGGCCTCCCCGCTGGGCGAAGCCCCGTCGGAGCCACTCGTTCCAAGAGGGGGACTTGCTTAGAGGAAATCAGGGTGCTGCTCTCAAGAGAAGGGGCAGGAGGTGGACTTGGCCCAGTGGTTAGGGCGTCCGTCTACCACATGGGAGGTCCGCAGTTCAAACCCCGGGCCTCCTTGACCCGTGTGCAGCTGGCCCATACGCAGTGCTGATGCAGGCAAGGAGTGCCCTGCCACACAGAGTGTCCCCCGTGTAGGGGAGCCCCATGTACAAGGAGTGTGCCCCATAAGGAGAGCTGCCCAGCGCGAAAGAAAGTGCAGCCTGCCCAGGAATGGCACCGAACACACGGAGAGCTGACACAGCAAGATGATGCAGCAAAAAGAGACACAGATTCCCAGTGCCGCTGATAAGGATAGAAGGGGTCACAGAAAACACAGCGAATGGACACAGAGAGCAGACAACTAGGGGGAGGGTGGGAGGGGAGAGAAATAAATAAAATAAATAAATCTAAAAAAAAAAAAAAAAAAGATGACTCAACAAAAAGAGACACAGATTTCCATGCCACCGACAACAACAGAAGCAGACAAAGAGGAACACGCAGCAAATGGGCACAGAGAACAGACAACTGGGACAGGGGAAGGGGAGAGAAACAAATAAATAAATAAATCTTTAAAAAAAAAAAAAAGAAGAGGCAGTAATTGCTGGTCAACAACAAAAATGTGTCCCCTCTGGAGGGTGTGAGAAACTAGTCTGTCCTAAAATAAAACTGTATTTTTCTTGTTAATTTTTATTCTGTACAACATAAAATCTCGCAATTCAAACACTTTCAAGCACACAGTTCAGTGGTGACAATTACACTCCCAAGGTCATGCCCCAGTCACCTCCATCCATTACCTAAACCCTTGCTGCGGGAAGCGGCTGTGGCTCCATCAGTTGGGCTCCCGCCTACCACATGGGAGGCCCTGGGTTCACGTCCCGGGGCCTCCTTGTGAAGGCAGGCTCGCCCACACACTGCGGAGCGCCACCCAGCCCGGGGGACATGGAGCGTCGCCTGGCCGGCAAGCTCCGCAAAGAGCTGACTCAGCAAGGTGACGCAACGAAAAGGGAGACAAGCAAAAACACAGAAGAGTGCCCAGCGAATGGACACAGAGAGCAAACAGCAAGCAAGACACAAGGGGGGGGGGAGAATAAATAAAAATAAATACAGACACACAGAAGAATGCACAGCAAATGGCCACAGCAGACAGCAAGCAAGCTGCAATGGGGAGGAGAATAAATAAGGGGGGGATTAAAAAAATAAAATAAATAAAAATAAAAACCCTTTCTTCTCCCCAAACAGAAACTCTGCACCCAAAAGCACTACCTCTCCATTCCGCCCCCTCTCCCGGTCTCTGTGAGTTTGCACACCCTAGGAATTTCCTGTAATAAAACAAATCTGTTTTAAAATGGGACCTCGAGAGCAGCTGCGCCCGGGAGCCAGGATCCTCTTTGGTTTGGGGTCTGCACGCATCCGCTCCGACAACCTCCTTTTTCTCTCTGTTGAGTCTACTCCCTAACTGGGGAGGAAATGTGTGTACATTTTTAAAAACCACTTAAAAATTCTTGGCTGCACTCTGGTGTCCAGGGCAAACAGCAGCTTGAAGAACTCTAGGCCGGACGCAGGCTCCGGGCGCGTCCGCGGCGGCCGAGGCCCAGCAGGGGTCAGGGCTGACCGGCCCGTGGCCCGGGCTGGCCCGGGGAGCGCCCCGTCCAGTGCGGTCACGAGACCCTGGGGCCCCTGACGGGCCAACAAGGGAGCCAGCGGAGGGGACGGACGTCCTGGGGCCGCCGACGGGCCACGCGGTGTGGAGGCCGGAGCGAGGCCTGGGGCCCGGAAGGCCGAGGCGCGGCTGGAGCATCTGAGGGGCCCGGGCCGGCCGCTCCGTCAGCCCCGGGGTGTGCCACGTCAGTGGGGCCACGTGGACAGGCCACGCTGCTGGAGCCGAGCAGCCCCAGGCAGCCAAGGCCACGCCTGAACTTCCGCTCGTGCCAAAGCCGAGTTGTTTATCCTGGTGCGGAGGCTTCGGAGTGGGTTCCAGCCTCAGGAGGTACGACCTGCTGTGGTTAGATGGAGAGCAACGCGCCGCCCGGTGTTCCTAGGGGACCGCACTTTCAAAATCTTATCCCAGCGACGGCAGCCCTCCCTGGTGCCATGGAAATGGCAAGATTCAAACACCAAGCGGGGGAAGTGGATTTGGCCCAATGGATAGGGCATCCGCCTACCACATGGGAGGTCCAAGGTTCAAACCCCGGGCCTCCAGACCCGTGTGGAGCTGGCCCATGCGCAGTCCTGATGCGCACAAGGAGTGCCCTGCCACACAGGAGTGTCCCCCACGTAGGGGAGCCCCACATGCAAGGAGTGCACCCCGTAAGGAGAGCTGCCCCACGCAAAACAAGTGCAGCCTGCCCAAGAGTGGCACCACACACACGGAGAGCTGACGCAGCAAGATGACACAACAAAAAGAGACACAGATTCCAGGTGCCGCCAAGAATGCAAGTGGACACAGAAGAACACACAGTGAATGGACACAGAGAGCAGACAACTGGGGGGGGGGGGGAGCAGAGAAGGGGAGAGAAATAAATAAATATAAATCTTTAAAAAAAACCACCCCCAAGCAGGTGGACGTCGTGCCCTCCCTCCGCGCGCTGCTTGTGGCCCGCCTCCAGGGGGCGCCGTCCGCCCGCTTCCGTGGGGGAGGCCGTGCCAGCCCAGGGCCTCTGGCCACGGAGGACGCGGCGTGGCGGCCGCCCTGGCGATGGGCGAGCCAGGCCTGCCTCTCCTAAGTGGGATCGAGCTCGGTTGATTCCGGAGGAGTCCCACCCAGCCACCCTCCAGGGGCGGCACGGAGAAGACCCTGGAGCTGCTGCTGTCACTTCTACGTCTGCTCCGACGCCCGTGTCAGACCAGCACCGGCCGGCCTGTGGCCGCGGCCCCAGTGGCACGCAGAGCTGGCCGGTCCAGGCAGGTGGAGGGCAGGGGCTTCGGCCATCGATGGTGCCCAGTCCACGCAGGCCTCAGCAAGGCTGGCCACGGTCCTCGAGGTCACACAGATCAGGGACGGGCGGCAGATCCTGTGGCCAGCCAGCGGGAGCTGGGGCAGGCTGCACCAGGGTCTACCAGATCCGTTCCACGGCCACGGCCACGGCGCTGCCACGAGCGCCACGAATCTTACACCTCGAAACAACCAAGGCAGATGCCTGGAAAGAGAAATAAGGTTCATGAAAAACAGGCTGCTCGGGAGTGTTGCAGGGAGAAGAAAGAATATGGGACATGCCTGGAAAACTGAGCTGCGGTCCTGGAAAATCAAAATCAAACTCTAGTAGAATTGGGGAGCGGGTGTAGCTCAGTGGTTGAGCGCCTGCTTCCCACGTACAAGGTCCTGGGTTCAATCCCTGATGCCGCCTAAAACATTAAAAAATAAAACTTTACTAGAAGAGTTTAAAATGTTGACGGATCTTTATGCCCATAAAACTATTTGATTCTTAGGAAAGAAATATTTTTGTGGACTTTCCTAAAAGTTAGATGGATTCCTTTCCTTTTATAAATTAAAAGGGAAAAAAATGAAGCTTTTCATTTAGGGTTTTGCAAGTCAAAGGTAAATATCGTATGCAAGAGATCCGGTGACAGAGGAAAATATGGGAAATGACCTTGAGGAAGCTACCGGCACAAGTGGAAGCTTTAAAACTTAAACATATCGAGGAACAGGAAGTGAACATTCAGCAGTTTGAATTATCTAAATAAAAGTAGTTGTCAATAATCCAAAATTTATGGAATAATCCATTCCATAAAATGGAAATTTAGTAAAATGAATATTTTTAATATATTAATTTACCCTATAGGTTTGCATTTCTTAGTATTTCCTGAAATATATCATTTTCAATTATGTTTGTGCACGTGTGTGTATTTTTATTTCTGTCAATAGATTCTAAATTACAAATTTAAAAAAAGAATACATAATTAAATATATAAATTATGTATCCTCATTATATACACTTGTTCCAATGATGTGTCTTTTTTTTTTAAGGTTTATTTTTTATTTCTCCCCCTGCCCCCAGTTGTCTGCTCTCTCTGTCCATTCGCTATGCCTTCTTGTTCTTCTGTGTCCACTTGCATTCTTGTCAGTGGCACCGGGAATCTGTGTTTCTTTTTGTTGTGTCATCTTGCTGTGTCAGCTCTCCGTGTGTGCAGCACATTCCTGGGCAGGCTGCATTTTTTCGCATTGGGCAGCTCTCCTTACGGGGTGCACTCCTTGCGCGTGGGGCTCCCCTACGCGGGGGACACCCCTGCATGGCAGGGCACTCCTTGCACGCATCAGCACTGCACGTGGGCCAGCTCCACACGGGTCAAGGAGGCCCTGGGTTTGAACCCTGGACCTCCCATGTGATAGGCAGATGCTCTATCCGTTGAGCCACAACCACTTCCCTGATGTGTCTTTTAAATGGGATTTTAAAAGGGTTTTTAAGTTTGAAGTAATTTTTTTTTAAGTTTTATTTATTTCTCGCCCCCCTCATTGTTTGTGCTCGCTGTCTGCTCTCTGTGTCCATTCACTGTGTGCTCTTCTGTGTCTGCTGGTCTTCTCTTTAGGTGGCACCCGGAACCCATCCTGGGACCTTCTGGTGTGGGAGAGAGGCGCTCAATCTCTTGCGCCACCTCAGCTCCCTGGTCTGCTGTGTCTCTCATTGTCTCTCCTCTGTGTCTCTTTTTGTCGCATCATCTTGCTGTCCCAGCTCTCCGCTTGGGCCAGCTCTCCGCTTGGGCCAGCTCACCACGTGGGCCAGCTTACCTTCACCAGGAGGCCCTGGAAATCGAATCCTGGACCTCCTATATAGTAGACGGGAGCCCAATCACTTAAGTCACATCCACTTCCCTGAGTTATTTATTTTTGAGTCCTTACCTAAAAGGCATCTAAGGCAGCTAATGGAGTTGTGGTGACTTTCTAACATTTTTATTAGAATGGCAAATAACTATTTAAAAGTTTGGCACTTGAAAATAGTTTGATTTTGGTTGCTCTGGGAATGGTGGTTTTCTATAAAAATATAATAAATTGTGTTTTAATCATATATCTATATGCAGTTGAATGTACATTAATTAATTTGTTTTGTTTCAATAGAATGGAATGTTTACCATCCCTTAAAATGATATTAGAGGATTTTTTAAGACCCTCTAAAGATGCTTACCAAAGTTTTTTCCAAGAGGATTTTATAATTGATTTAATATAGGGTTTAATCACTTTAAAATAGTTGTATAGTTATTTGGGCAATTTTATGTTATAGACTATTCTATTTTTGTTATAGACTATTTTGTAATGTAGTGAATTGTGCCTTTATAAGAAAAGTGCCTGCATATATATATATATATATATATATATATATATATATATATATATATATATATATACACACACACACACACACATATATATATATATTTTTTTAGGAGGTACCAAAGATTGAACCCAAGACCTCATACATGGGAAGCAGGTGCTCAACTACTGAGTCACACCTGCTCCCTTGCCAATATAATTTTATAGCTAATCTTTATAAATTCTAATGTTAAGTTTTCAATGATTATTTTATATGTTTATGTAGTTAGTTTAGTAAAAATAAATATTTTGCATCTCAAACTATCATTTTTATATCATGGGAAGTAAAGTTAAACACTAGTATTTAACTTCTGTATTCCAATTTGTATGCATTTTGAAACTGTACTATAAAACAGTTGTATGCTCCTTATGCAATTTGTATCTTATTGTCTTCTATAAATTAAAGGATGTTTGATAACATTTTTTAAAAAAGCACAAGCAACGGAAGAAATACAGATAAATGGGACTTCATCAAAATTAAAAATATTTGTACATCAAAGGACTTTATCAAAAAAGTAAAAAAGCAATCCATAGAATGGAAGAAAATATTTGGAAGCCATATGTCTGATCATCATTAAATACCCAGAATATATAAAGAACCCTTAGGACTCAACAACAAAGGGAAACACCACCCAGTTCAGAAATAGGAAGGAGAGTGACGTCCTCAACGTGGCACATAAGACATTCCTGGAAAAGTCTCCCCTCAAAATCAACAAATGAAAGGACAAATCCTGCTGGGTTGGGACTCTGGAGCATGATAGAGGCTGGAGAAGAACTCACAAATGCTGAATCGAAGAAAAAGAACAATGATCTGCAAAATCCGGTGGGGATTTCCCACCGGGACTCTGTCCAGACCCCTCCCCTCCTCTGTCCACACAGCTTGAGAGTCATGTAGAGGAAGCCTGGCCCGGGTCCCTCCAGCTGTGGGCTCAGACCACCGAGCTGCCCTCGCTGTGTGCTAGGACCCCACGCACATCCAGGCAGAGGGGCCCGAGTCGACAGAGACCCAGACAGAGCATCAGCCCCTGCATTAGTCAGCCAGAGGGGTGCTGCTGCAAAGTACCAGAAACTGGTTGGTTCTTATAAAGGGTACTTACTTGGGGTAGGAGCTCACAGATATCAGGCCATAAAGCATAAGTTACTTCCCTCAGCAAAGTCTGTTTCCAGTGTTGGAGCAAGATGGCTGCCGACGTCTGCCAGGGTTCAGGCTTCCTGGGTTCCTCCCTTCCAGGGTCTTGCTTCTCTTTCCTCTGTGAGCTTACTTCCCGGGGCTCCAGCTTAAGGCTTCAGCATCAAACTCCAACATCAAAATGCCAACATTAAGATCCCCAACTCTGTCCTTTGCCTTTTATCTGTGAGTCCCCGCCCCTTGATGGAGCCTTAATCATAACTCGATCATGCCCAAGTACAGACCAGATGACAAACATAATCCAAAATCTATTTTTAGAATTCATAACCATATCAAACTGTGACAGCCCCTGAGGAGGGTCACAGACCAAAGGGCCCCTGGGGGGAAAGTGAGAGAGCGCAGCACAACTGCTGCTAGAGCTGTGGGCACTCAATCCAGCCTGGGTGCTGAAGCACCTACATGCAAATGACCCTTTCTGCATTGACCCACCTTTGTGCTTTGACCCTATCTGGGTCCCCAGGGTGAGATAACCTAATGGGGAAGGGACAGGAAGCAGAGAAAAAGGTGGCGGTGGGCGGTGGGGGAAAAGGACTGAGCTGTGTAAGACAGGACAAGCCCCAGAACTGAAAGCGGTAATAAAAGAGGGCACTGAGGGAGGGAGAGAATTTAAACAAATCACAGGAGCTGGGAAGAAGAGTTTGCACAAAAACAGAGAGAACAGAGCAAGGTTTCCAGAGAAGGAGGCTTTCTCCTACAGGTGAAACAATTGCACAGAAAGTGCAATCTTAAAAATTATCCTGCAAATCCAGGGCAAGAAACAGATGAAAGGGAGCTGAGAAAATCTTTAACATGGGCTACTCTTGAGGTCCAGAATAAGTTGGACCAAGCATAAAAGAAGAGCCTTAACACAAAGTCAGTCAATAATAAAACCCTAGACAAGAGGAAAACTGACTTTCAGTGTCAACACACCAAAATAATCAGGCACACCGACATCAGCAAAAAATTACAAGCTGTACTAAGAAACAGGAAGATATGGTTCAGTTGAGGGAACAAATTAGAACTTCAGAGGAAATACAGAATTTGGAACAACTGATCAAAGTTCAAACAAATCTCCTAAATAACTTCAAGGAGATGAAGGAAAATACGGATGTAGAGCTAAAGAATATTAAGAAAACAGTGTGTGAGCATGAAGAAGACTTTGAAAGTTTAAAAAGAAACATAACGTTATGGAGATTAAAGACACAATGGCGATTAAACATGAAGTAGAAGCATACAAAAGCAGACTTAAACAGGCAGAAAAAAGAGTAAACTAGAAGATGGGACAATCAAAATCATTGAGTCAGAAGAACAGATAGAGAAAAGCATAGAAAAAAATTGAGCAGTGTCTCAGGGATTTGAGTGACAGCATAAAGCATACAAATATACATGCCATGGGCATCCCAGAAAGAGAAGAGAAGGGAAAAGGCGCAAAAAGAATATTTGAGGAAATAATGGCCAAAAACTTCCCAACTCCTATGAAAGACATAAATATATGTGTCCAAGAAATGCAATGTCCTACAAACAGAATATATCCTAACAGACTTCTCTGAGACACAGACTAATTAGAACATCAAATGTCAAAGAGAAAGAGGAAGTTCTGAAGGCAGCAAGAGAAAAACAATGACTCCCTTACGAGGGATCTGCAATAAGACTAAGTTTCTCCTTAGAAACCCTGGAGGCCAGAAAGCAGTGGTATGATATATTTAAGGTACTGTTTTAGATTGGCAAAGGGCTGCCAATGGAAAACACCAGCAATTGGTTGGCTGTCATAATGGGAATTTTATTAGGGGAAAGTCTTACAATTCTGAGGCCATGAAATGCCCAGTTCAAGGCACCCTCAGAGATGCTTTCTCACCAAAGTCAGCCACGGGTCATCCTGGCGTCCTGCCACGTGGCGAGGCAAGATGGCGGCCGTCTCTGCTGAGGTCCCTGCCTTCCCCTTCAGAATCTTCTGGCTCCTGGAGCCCAGCTGTGGGCCATCAGGGATCTGGCTTGTCTCCGTCCAGGCCTCCTGTCTCAGCCTGGGCTGTTCCACTTTCTTCCTGAGCCAAGCTGTGGGCGATCATGGATATGGCTCATGTCTTCAGCCTCGAGCTGCTGTGTGGGCTCAGCCCCCCATGGACCCCTTTCTGTGCCTCTGTGCGTTGCTGATTCCAGACTCTGGGGCCTCTGTGGCCTCTCAGGGTTCCTCTGTCTTCCCACAGTCCTCTCCTTCACATGGCAGGATCCAAATTCCTTTCTCTGTGTCTCCTTTCTCTCTGTTTTCAGTGTATGTAAGACCCAGCAACAGTAGAGCCCTAACCTGGATCATGTCTCATTGACGTAGGCCAATCAAATGCCCTAAAGTGATCTAATCAAAGTGAATCTAATGCAATCAAGGGGTCCAAGCCCCCAGGAATGGATTCGTTTAAGAACATAATTTGGGGGGATTCAAAAACGAACTTCAAACTGTCACAGGTACTGAAAGAGAAAAACTGTCAGCCAAAAATTATTTTTCCAGCGAAACTGTCCTTCAAAAATGAAGAAGAGCTTAAAATAGTCACAAACAGAAATTGAAAGAATTTGTCTACTTGAGACCTGCGCTAACAGAATTTCTGCAGGCTGAAAGGGAAAGACAGGAGAGAGTGGCGTGGAGTAGTATGAGGAAATAAAGATAAGCGGTGAGGGAAAACAAGAGCACGTGCTTCAAAACCTCTGGACAGCGTGATTTCTACTTGTGGAATGGATTACTTGAGATGATGGTGGGCATTGCTAACCCTGGAGATTGTAAAAGATATTTCAAAGAGGGGGTGTGCTTGGCATGGGCTAATATTGGTCAGATTTCTCCTTGGAGCTCAGCTTTACACTTTATACATCCGTGATGCTAACAGGTACCTGTGGTAAATAAATTCTGAGATGATCAATTAGAATATTGTCTGTTTTTATTTGGATTGTTTGTCTTTTTGCAGTTGAGCTGTAGGATTTCATTCTATATTCTGAAAATCCTTATTGGATATGCAATTTCCAAATATTGCTCCCATTATGTCGCTTGTTTCACTTTCCTGATGAAGTCCTTTAATGCTCAAAAAGTTCTAAAGTTTTGTGATGTCCGATTCATCACTTCTTTTTCTTTTGTGGTTGTGCTTTTGTCCTAACTAAGGAACACTGCCACCTGAGGATCACATAGACTCATGCCTGTTTTCTCCTGAGTTTTATAGCTTTAGCTCTTCCCTCTAGGTCTGTGGCCCGTTTTCAATGATTTTTTTCTATATACTGTGAGGCTGCATTCTTTTGCATGTGGACATCCAGTTGCTCCAGCAACATTTGTTGAAAAACAATGATTCCTTCATTGAATTGTCTTAGCACTTTATGAAAAATCAACTGTTTGGCTGCAGCCCCACACTCTGGCTCTGCCCTGCTGCCGCGAGCACTGGCAGGAAAGTGGCTCATCAGGTTGGGGCGGTGCAGGTGCTGGGGGCTCTGTGAGCCTTTAGGGTGGAGAGCAGCCCCTGGTCCTGTGTACCAGATCCAAGAAACAATTTTAGATCATCATGGGGTGAGTTCCGTAAAACATCGTGCTCTTACCATTCTATGGCAAAAAAAGCTTTTTGGTGACATGGGCAATAAGTATAAAATGGTGGAATTGGGGAAGCAGACTTGGCCCAATGGATACGGCGTCCGCCTACCACATGGGAGGTCCGCGGTTCAAACCCCGGGCCTCCCTGACCCATGTGGTGAGCTGGCCCATGCGCAGTACTGATGTGCACAAGGAGTGCTGTGCCACGCAGGGGTGTCCCCCGCATTGGGGAGCCCCATGCACAAGGAGTGCACCCCACAAGGAGAGCCGCCCCGTGTGAAAAAATAAGCTCAATCTGCCCAGGAGTTGTGCCGCACCCACGGAGAGCTGACGCAACAAGATGACGCAATAAAAAGAGACACAGATTCCCAGGCCACTGACACGAATAGAAGTGGACACAGAAGAGCACACAGAGAGCAGACAACGGGGCGGGGGGGGGGGGGGGCGGGAAGGGGAGAGAAATAAATTTTAAAAAACGGTGGAATTAGTATGCTTGAATATGGACACCAGTCTCTTTTCAACATGACTGGTGAAGGCTGTTCCAGGAATATTTGTTATGGGAGCTTTTATTGGAGGTAAAACTAATGCTCGTAGCCTTTTCAAAAAAGGGAGATTGCTTAGCCTAGTTCATGAGTGTTATATTATAAAAAGTAAGAGGAATAATTTCAGTGATGTAGGTACTCAAAAATTTGCCAGTCTGTTGTTTGTTATTTAATGTCAGAGTGCCTTTTAAATGAGGGCATTTTAAATACATGTATTATCTTCATAAAAAAATAAGATATAAAAAATAATGAGCAATAAATCTCCGCAGCAACCTCAAAAAAAAATAAAACTAAAAGCAACTGACTGAGAACAGGCAGATGATTTCTGCATGCTCAGTCCTATCCCACTGATCCAAATGTCTATCCTTATGCCAGAGCCACATTGACTTTTTTACTGTAGCTTTACATAGAATTTTGAAATCAGGAAGTGTGTAGCCTCCAACTGTTCTTCTTTTTCATTAATATTTGGTTTATCCTGGATGCTTTGAATTTCTTTATGAATTTTTAGGATTGGCTTGACAATTTCTGGGGTGGGAGAAAGCTGGTATTTTGATAGGGGTTGTGTTGAATCTGTAGAAGATTTGGAGAGTATTGTCATTTTAACAATATTAAGTCTTCCATTTACTTAAGTCTCCATAATTTCTTTCAATGATATTTCGTAGCTTACTGTGTGTAATTCTTTTACTTCCTTTGTTAGTTATTCCTATGTAATTTATCCTTTTTGATGCTATTGTTAATTGAATTCTTTTTTCTTAATTTCATTTTTAAATTGGTCATTGCTAGTGCATGAAAATAACTTGAATTTTGTCTATTGACCTTGGTTTGAACCTCCTGTGTAATATCGAATAGACATTTTGAGACCAGTCACCCTCGACATTTTCCTGATCTTAAGTGGAAGGCATTCACTCTTTCTCCATTAAGTGTGACGCTATCTGTGGGTTTTCATAATGACCTTTATCAGGCTGAGGAAGGCTCCTTCTATTCCTACTTTGGTGAGTGTTTTATCATGAAAGGGTGATGAGATTTGCAAATGCTTTTCCTGCACCTATTGGATGATCAGGTGTGATTTGTCCCTTATTCTATTAATAGGGTGTATTCCATTGAATGACGTTCTTATGTTGAACCACCCTTGCTTTCCTGGGATAAATCCCACTTGGTCAAGGTGTATAATCCTTTTAATGTGCAGTTGGATTCAATTTGAGGATTTTTTTCTTTCAGTCCCTGACTATATCATTCCACTTCCTTCTGGCCTCGATGGTGTTTGGTAAGAGGCACTCTGCACATTCATTTTGTTGAGGATCTCTTCTACATAATGAGTCATTTTACTCTTGCTGCTTTCCAGATGCCCTCTTTGTCTCGGTCTTTCAATGGCTTGAATAGAATGTGCTTAGTGTAGATCTCTTTAAGATTCTTGGATGTGCAGTTTACTGTTTTCAATCAAATTTGGGAAGTTTTGGCCATTATGTCTTCAAACAATCTTTGTCCCTTTCTTTCTTTACTCTACTTCTTGGATTTCCATTGTATGTATACTGGTATGCATTAAGGTACCTTACAGGTCCTGGAAGGTCTGTTCATTTTCTTCCCATTCTTTTTTCTTCCTGTTCTTCAGACAGGATAATCTCATTGACATATCTTTAAGTTCACCGATTCTTTCTTTTGCCAGCTCAAATCTACTTTTGGCCTCTCTAGTGAATTTTTTTTTTTTAGTTATTATATATATTTCAATTACAAGCTTTCTATTTGATTCTTTTTTGTTGTTGTTGTTATTTCTTTTTTTTTTTTTTGTATATCATCTATTTGGTGAGATATCCTCATACTTTCACATAATTCTTTAGACATGGTTTTCTTTAGTTCTTTAAACAGATTTATTACAGCTTATTTTAAATCTTTGTCCAGTAAGTTCAATACCTGGTTTCCTTAGGGAAAGTTTCTATTTACTGCTGCAGTCCTATGGATAAGCCATACTCTCCAGTTTCTTTGTATGCCTCATAAAATTTTTGTTGAAAACGTCACATTTTAAATAATATAATGTAGAAATTCTAGAAATTATATTCCACCCACCCAGGGTGTATTGTTGTTGCTATTCTTTGTTATTGCTACTGCTTTTTTGTTTATTTGTTTGTCCATTCATGACTTCCTTGGACTAATTGTCAAGTCTATATTCTTTGTCATGGGCAGCCACTGACGTCTCTGCTTGGTTAGTTTAGTCATCAGCTAATGATTGGGCATAAAATACCTGTGCAGTTTGATATTGCTTATGAATTCCAAAAACAGGTATTGAATTATGTTTGTAAACTGGTCTGTTCCTCTGGGCAAGATTCAATTATGATTAGGACTTTGAATGGGCCACATCAGTAGGGCACAGGACTCTCAGAGAAAAGACATGGCAAAGGACAGAGAGGGGAGTTTTGAGCTGGAGCCGGGGAAGTAAACACATGGGAGAGAGCAGAGCAACTGAGCCTGGAGAGAAGTGAGCCCTGGGAGGGAGACGAGACTTATCCCAGCCTACAGCTGCTACTAGAAGCAGCTTGGACCACAGAGCCTTAAGAGGAAGAGGAAGGCTGAACGTCAGCAGCCATCTTGCTCCAACATGTGGCAACAAAATTTGGTGAGGGAAGTAACTTGTGCTTTATGGCCTTCTGACTAGAAGCTCCTATCCCAAATAAATGCCCTTTATAAACGCCAACAGATTTCTGGTATTTTGCATCTGTACCCCGTTGGCTGACTAATATAGTTTCTTAAAGTCCTAGAAGCAATGAGCCTCCCAACCTGTGCTGAGGGGTTCTGTGTGTGTGTTTTGGGGCACACCTTCAATGCTTAGGTAGGTAGTGTACAACTCTGCCTTAGCCTTCACGTCTTGCTTGCATAGAAGCCATAGGTGAGAGACTTCAGCCATCTCAGTTTTCCCTGGGCATACACACAGCCCTTCAGCATGCCGGCCTCCTAGATTCCCAAGGGGGAAACGGACTTGGCCCAGTGGTTAGGGCGTCCGCCTACCACATGAGAGGTCCACGGTTCAAACCCTGGGCCTCCTTGACCCATGTGCAGCTGGCCCATGCGCAATGCTGATGCGCGCAAGGAGTGCCCTGCCACACAGGGGTGTCCCCTGTGTAGGGGAGCCCCATGCGCAAGGAGTGCGCCCGTAAGGAGAGCCGCCCAGCGCGAAAGAAAGTGCAGCCTGCCCAGGAATGGCGCCGCCCACACTTCCCGTGCCGCTGACAACAACAGAAGCGGACAAAGAAACAAGACGCAGCAAATAGACACAGAGAACAGACAACCGGGGGAGGAGGGGGAATTAAATAAAATAAATAAATCTTAAAAAAAAAAAAAACATTATAGATTCCCAAGAATATGGGGAAGCTTTTCAAAGGCCCCTCTGGACATCTCATTTCCCAGTTTTTCCTTTTGCCGGCCTCTTATTATCCTTAACTGATATTGCTGCCTCAGCATGCAGTGTTAAGTAACTGCCACTAATTGTTTTTTACAAGCACTGTAGGAATAAGGTTGTTTGCATAGTGTGAGCTTTGAGCAAGATCAAAAACAAACTCAGAGAATGGAACCTTCCAGAGAACTGACGGGTCAGTTAGTGGCTATTCTCTGGTTATGGGGATTTGGGGAGCCCCAAACTGATTCTTCCCCGTCCAAGTTAGAATGACACAAAGCTCATTATTTTTCCCAAGATCTAGGTATTTTTCTTGAAGAAATGTTCCTGGTATTGATGCAAGCCTTTGTGTCATACCCAGAGTTCTGAAAATGTCCATTTTTGACAGTGTTCTTTTGCTTTTATGGAGTAGTGGGTTTTTGCAGACTAGCATGGGACAAGAACAGTAGAGGGTCAGAGGGACTGGACAAAACACACGCACACACAAAGACATTTTTACTGGAAAAAAAGTCTATTCTCTTAGCCACACCTGACAAAATAATGTCTTAGAATAATCGCTCATTTTTTTGAAAAAACATGGTTGAAGAATTGCGGCGTCACAAGGCACAGAGTAGAAATCTGTGATCAAGACTATAGCTTCCCTGGAGAACAGCTGGGAGAACATTCCATCTTCATATCTGCCTGAAATAAGTACAAGAGTAAACATGCAGTGGAAAGTTCTTTTATTAATTCCAGCGATAATTGTATGAAAAATTCATTTAAGCTTAAGCTTACCTTTAATTGGCAATACAGCTTTATACTGTTATTAAATGATACCTCACCAATATTTGCTCTCAAGGACTGCTCACTAACAGAGTTTGGTTAAATATAAAGTTTGATCATTTTGAACTGGAAAACAAAGATTGAAATGATTAATTCCATATGAGGCACAGTTATGGAAAATAAGAATTCTCTTTGTTAGTGTGAATGATGTAAAACATAATATTGCTAATAATAATTAGCATTTATTGAGGTCTTATTATATGGTATGCACTGTTCCAAGTAATGATGGATGTTACCGTTTTTAATCCTCACCAGAACTCTTTGCATTGAGTACTATTATCCTCTCTATTTTCCATTAGGGAGCTGAGTCACAGAAAGGTTAAGTAATTTGCCCATCGTCACACAGCTATAAGAGGCAGATTTTGGATTTGAGCCCAGGCAGATGAGTCTAGAAAAGGAACTCTTAAACTTACAGAACCAAACAAGAGTTTTGATCTCTATTCCATTAAACCCAACTTTAGTTATTTTATTTCAACAAAACATCATCCATCTTATTAAATTAATGTTATTAGTCTGGATTTTATTGTTTTTTGTCATTTTCAAAATCTAATTTCTAAATGTATTTCTGCTTTGTAATTGTGTTAGATATATGAGCATAATGAATTTGTACCTAGTTTTAGGTTTGTGCATGTATAAATAACATAATAAAAAATAATTCAGGTTGGCATTGGATATCTGGGAGAAATTTTTCCTTTTTAAAAAAAAAGTCCATTATGTTTGACAAACACCAGTCTAAAATAAGAGTAATTGCCCCTTACTTAACACACACTTGTCTTTTGTCCAATATACAATTTGGGGCTTTAAAGGTTATTTGACCACTAACAGATAATTCACCTGATTTTTCAGTTTTTCATTCCTTTCCAAAGTGCCTTTTCCTCCCAGGCATTTAAGGAATGGTGTGGAAAATTTTCAGCAAATTAATATCTTTTGTGACACCGTGGAGAGGTGGGAGGCGTGATTAAATCACGCTGACAATAGCATGGACTTCTGCTGTATCTTTCCCCTCGATGTTGCCAAATCCTTCAGAGAACATCATCGCAATTGTCTTCTCACATCCTGAGGAAGTAGGGAGTGGAAAGCCTCCTTGTCATAACCCCATAGACAGGGAGTTTAAGTCAGAGAGGCCAACTAGCGCTCCCAAGAGAGTCCACACCAGGCAGGGAACTTTAGACACTCACTTACCTTTAGATTCTAAAGAAGATTCTACAGAAGAGCCCACATCTCCTGATTCTGAGAACGCACTGGGTGAAAGGGTCTCAGTCCCACCCTTGTCCACGTTTCCTAGAATTAGTGAGGGCAGTGTTTGGGGTATGGGGAAGGAAGTGTGACCCAAGTCTGGTTTGACCTTAATTCCAACACTTAGTAGCACAGAGACCTGGGGAAAAACTGTTCAATATGGTTTCCTCATTTATAAAAAGAAAGAGTTATGGTGCCTGCGCGTGGCGTAACTCTGATAATTAGATAAGCTCATGTATGCAAAGGGCTTAGCTCAAGAAATAGGGGTAATTACTCTCAGGTGATTGTGCCAAGGTGTGTTTCTCTTTGAGTAAATGTGCAGATCTCAGGGTGGATACCAACACGGGCTTAGTCACCCACACTGCCCAGACCTGAGAAGTCCTGCTAAGGTTAGGAAGGTGGAAGCGCGGATACTGAGGTAAGGGGATGCGGCAGTCTTTGGATAGAGAGGGAAAGCAAGGCGCAATTCTTTTAAAAGCAATAGGGTGGCGGACTTGGCCCAGTGGTTAGGGCGTCCCCCAGCACATGGGAGGGCCACGGTTCAAACCCCGGGCCTCCTTGACCCGTGTGGAGCTGGCCATGCGCAGCGCTGATGCGCGCAAGGAGTGCCGTGCCACGCAGGGGTGCCCCCCGCGTAGGGGAGCCCCATGCGCAAGGAGTGCGCCCGTGAGGAGAGCTGCCCAGCGCGAAAGAAAGTGCAGCCTGCCCAGGAATGGCACCGCACACACGGAGAGCTGACACAGCAAGATGACGCAACAAAAAGAAACACAGATTCCTGTGCCACTGACAACAGAAGCGGACAAAGAACATGCAGCAAATGGACACAGAGAACAGACAACCGGGATGGGGGGGAAGGGGAGAGAAATAAATAAATAAATAAATCTTTTTTTGAAAAAAGCAATAGACTATTATAGATTATTGTTTAGGATGCTTTCAGGTGTAACTCAAAATAGTCTAAACGAGAGGACTTAGGCCATGATGAGAAGTTTGGAGGCAGAGCAGCTTCCGGGCTGGTTAGTCCATTAGGGGAAACATTGTCGGGGTTCCGGTTTACCCGCGTTTCCTCCATCTGCCGTGTCCAGTCGAGCACGTTTGCCTTTGCACCGTTGCCTTCACATCACGAGGCAGTCACCACATCCCGGGGTCACGAGCAGCTCTGACCAAGCCCGGAGGAAGACGAGGGGCTCTCCTCCCTCTTTTGTGAGGAACAAGGGAACCTTTCCCAGAGCGGCCCCATTTCTCCCAATGTCCCACGGTCCAGCCCCTGTGTCACGTGTTCATAAACCGGAAGTGAGGCCATCGTAGCTGGCCCAGACCCATCGAGAGTCTACTTCCTTTTCTTTTTTTTTTAAGATGTATTTATTTCTCCCCCCACCCTTCGCTGTCTGCTCTCTGTGTCCATTTGTTGTGTGTTCTTCTGTGTCTGCTTGTCTTCTCTTTAGGCGACACCAGGAACCGATCCTGGGACCTTCTGGAGGGGGAGAGAGGTGACCATTCTCTTGCGCTACCTCAGCTCCCTGATGCGCTGTGCCTCTTATTGTCTCTCCTCTGTGTCTCTTTTTGTTGTGTCATCTTGCTGCTCGGGTGGCTCGCCTTCACCAGGAGGCCCCGGGAATCGAACCCCATCCTCCCGTATGGTAGGTGGGAGCCCAATCACTTGATCCACATCTGCTTCCAGAGATTCTACTTCTAAGAGAGGATAGAAACCCCGACAAAACCAGGCTCCTGTTAGCAAGCCTATTCATTTGCTATCGCTGCTGTAACCAAGTTCCACAAACCGGGGGGCCTAAAACAACAGAAATGTGTCCTCTCTCGGTCCTGGAGGCTAGAAGTCAAGCCCGAGGTGTCGGCCGGGCTGGCTTCTTCAGCGGCTGCGCAGGAGAGTGCGTCCCGCGCTCCCTCCAAGCTTCTGGAGCTCGCGGGCAGTCCTCGGGGCTCCTGGCCTCCAGAGGCACAGCGCCAGTCTCTGCCTTCGTCTCCACGTGGCACTGACCTTCTGTTCTCGTCAGGACTCTGTGCGCTCTTCTCTTCTCATCAGCACACCTGCCACTGATCAGGCCCCGCCCCACTCCATGATGACCTCATCCTAATTTGATCATCTCTGCGAAGACCCTCTTTCCCAATAAGCTCATGTCCGTGGGTCCTGGGGGCAAGGACTTGAACATATCTTTTTGGGAGACACAACTCGACCCTCAAGAACCAGTAAGGGGAGCAGATGTAGCTCAAATGGTTGAGCACCTGCCTCCCATGTAGGCGGACCCAGGTTTGCTTCCCACAGTACCTCCTAAAAACAAAATAAACGAAAAAACCAACTCTCATCGGGGAGCACATGTAGCTCAGTGGTTGAGCACCTCCTTCCCACATATGAGGTCCTGGGGTGAAAAAAAAAAGAGGGGGCAAGTAAGACGTTGAAGGGGCTATCGGGTGGGCTGCTAACAATGTCTGCCCTTACTGGGCCACAGCTATGCTTTGAGATATTCAAGTGCTTTCTCGAAACTGTGTGTATCTTGAAGCGTACATGTCACTGCGGAGATGAGCAGGCGCGTCCACTGTGGAAGCAGACGCTGGTGGTGCCAAGCAAAAGTGGAGCCTCTTGCCCAGATGCATGCTGGAGACCAATTCCCGAGATACTGCCGTTTCAGAGAGAGAAAGAGTAATTGCTTGTGCCAGCAAAGGAGACAGTGGCCCGGTGGCTCTAAACTGCCTCCCTGGTTTTCAGGATTTTTGGGTTTTTATGGACTCAGATGGGGGGATGGAATGGCTACCATCACAGTAGCAAGCACACGCCAGGGTGAGCCTCGTTTTGGAAGAGCCGTAAGCAAGGGCAAAACCAGTTTAGCGCGACCATCGTCACAGTAGCAGGGACGGGCGAGGGCGAGTCGAAGGCTGGACTCTAGAGAAAATAAGCAGAGTGATAAAGCGGGTGATAAACAGAGCAGTAAGCCCAGTGAGACTAGTTTGGCCAGCTTCACGAACTCCAGGTAGTCATATTTTGGCTCTTGGTAATACAAAGGCATCTGGATAATAATTTAGTAATCATAGTTGTTAACCCTGGCTTCCACTAGCACATCGTGGCTCCGCCCTGAGCCTCTGGATTTCTGTCCCTCCTAACTGTGCTGCAATCACTACCTCCGAGCATCAAATGCTGTAGCCAGAACAAGGATGCAGGGAGGAAAGGGGGTACGGCGTCACCAAGACAGGGACCTACTGCCAGGGACGTCTTGTACAGGCACGTCCCGTGATGCATTGTAGCCCCAAACCGTGAGACGGAAAGCGCCCGGGTGGCTGCTGAGGGGGTTGCTTCCCCATCTCCCAGCTGGGCTCCAGACAAGCCTCACTGTCCAGCAGAGAACGTGGCCCCCGGACTGACCGCGCTCCAGTCACAACTTCCAGGAAGGGCTAAAGCATTTCCCCAAAAAAGCAGTTGCAGGGAAGCGGACTTGGCCCAGTGGATAGAGCGTCCGCCTACCACATGGAAGGTCCAGGGTTCAAACCCAGGGCCTCCTGACCCGCGTGGAGCTGGCCCATGCACAGTGCTGATGCGCGCAAGGAGTGCCGTGCCACACAGGGGTGTCCCCGCGTAGGGGAGCCCCACACACAAGGAGCGCGCCCCGTAAGGAGAGCCGCCCAGCACAAAAGAAAGCGCAGCCTGCCCAGGAATGGCGCCGCACACACGTAGAGCTGACACAGCAAGATGACGCAACAAAAAGAAACACAGATTCCTGGTGCCACTGATAAGGCTAGAAGCGGTCACAGAAGAACACACAGCAAACGGACACAGAGAACAGACAACTGGGGAGGGGGGAAAGGGGAGAGAAATAAATAAAAAATAAATCTTAAAAAAAAAAATGCAATTGCAGGGAAGGAGCTGCTGCCCCGTCGCTCGTGCCCGTGGGGCGCACAGGGCAGCAGGTGCAGCTTGCCGAGCCGAGCACCTGGACAGGGCAAGCTTTCAGCTCGTTGTCCTGCAGGCAGCGGCTGCTCCTCTGAGTCAGGGCCGAAGGTTCATTTTACCCGGATGTGGACCTCTGAACGCCATCTGAGGACTTTCATTTTAGCTAAAGGTCAACCCTCAGGGGGGTGAGGCTCCCCTGGCGGTAGGTATCTCACCCCGAGGAGCCACGCCCTTGCCCGTGCCCCCCACTGTTCAGGCCGAGGGTCCCGTCCTGCTTGGGAATTGGGGGTTTTCCCACAAAAACTACAACTTGTTCTCAAACATGGAAGTGGCCTGCCCTGCTCTTCCGATCATTGCCTCTCCTTTTCTGTTTTCATTTAATCACCAAAGACTCTCGACAGGCAGCAGGCAGGCCGAAGTCCACTCACGGGGACCCAGCACAGACGGCAAAGGAATGAAGCAAATTCCCCGGTGCCGCCCTCCTCCTTCTTAGAGCATTTTCTCAGGGACGCTTTGTCATTGTAAGTTCTGTCTCTGCCGCTCTGAGACGTTATGTAAAGCTTTTTAAAAGCTAAATAGGAGAAGCAGAGGTGGCTCAAGCGACTGGGCTCCCGTCTACCACGTGGGAGGTCCCAGGTTCGGTTCCCAGAGCCTCCTGGTGAAGGCGAGCTGGCCCACGCATCAAGCTGGCGATGCAAGATGACGCAACGAAAAAGAGACACAGAGGAGAGACGATGAGAGACACAATACACCGGGGAGCTGAGAGCACCTCTCTCCCACATCGGAAGGTCCTGGGATTGGTGCCTCCTAAAGAGAAGATGAGAAGAGAAGATAAGCAGACACAGAAGAATGCGCAACGAGTGGACACAGCAGACAGTGCAAGCAGCAAGGGGGCGGGGATAAATAAAATCTTTTTTAAAAAAAGGCTCTATCAGCCTTTTGCCAACTTTCAATCCAGGAGCATCTTTCTCAAGACTTGGCAGTCACCTCTGGAATGTGAACACCAAGGAAGAGAGAGCACCCCTAGTTCCCCACTGTCATGGAAACTTAACCCAGGTGCTGGCTCCTGCCTGCCACAAAGATATGACAAGTTTTCTTGTTCCTTTGGATTAAGGCAATTGGCAAGCACAGAGGCCACCCACTTGCCAGATGAACGGGTGGGTGCTCTGTCAAGGTCTGCTTGAGAATGTGCCTGCGATGGGTCGTGTGCCTTGGCTGCACAAAAGGGAGGCGTTGCTTTCTATCTCGGGGCCGCTAGCAGATTGTGCTGCGCATCACATCCAGGTTTAATGCTCATTCAATACTCGCTTTCTCTCTCCTCTGCTTTTATGGCAAGGTTTCCTGGGCTGGCAGGAGATTTTGTTTTTAGTAATATTTCCCCATCTCTGACACCCCAACATCCATCCCTCTCCAAAACTCGGCCAAACCACTCCTAGAAACCCATTTCACCTGCCGGTGGGTGGTTTAGCAATAGAGATGGACACGGGCCAGCCCTGGCCACTGCGGTGGAAGGCTGCTGGGAGGCTTTGGGACAGCCGTTTTCTCCGCTAAAAAAGAGCATCCCACAATTCGGGGAGAAATCCCCTCTCCGGGTCGTCTCTCCTTCCCAGTTGCCTCTCTTGGCATAATTATTCTGCAGTGTCCCCCACTCTTGCCTTCCTCTTGGGGGACAGAAAAGCAGCAGCTCAGAGTTTACCAACACTTCTCATTCAGTGTGCGGAGGCGACGGGCAGGCTGGCACCACTTCGCAGTTTGCCTTTTCTTCTCCCAGACTCACGGAAGGAAAGGGCTCTCCGCTCTTTGATTTCTCTCCCTCTGACAGATTATGTGACAATGCCACTCTGATGTGAGGTTGGACGTGAGAGCTTTACCAAGCAGTTGCTTGAAAGAAGTCGTTTTGCCTTTTAAAAAAGAAGCCACCGCTTCAGGGTGATTTTGATTTTCCGTTCCTATGAAGAAATGAACCGAAACGTTTTCAATCCCAAAAGTGCCTTTTCATCATTTCTGGGATCCCAGCAGAAATTACCTGCAGGCCGCTCCCCGGTGACTGCACCTGCCCACCGCAGCCCTTTGTCTCTGCAGGTGTCGCTGGTGTGGCCAGAGTGGAAAGCTCGGTGCTCCGGGAGCCTGGCGCTGGTGAGTCGTCACCAGGGGAAACGTTTTACTCTGAAACCAGACGCGAGTTCGAATGTGGCCTTCGAGACAAGGGGCGAAGTCAGCTGCAGGCAGAGCAGCTGCCAGAGTCGCATCTGGAGGCGGGAAACGGCCCTCTCTGCAGTTTCTAGTTTATTCCACGGATACCGTCGCTGGAGTGGTGGCGAGGGTGAACTGAGAAACGCGAGTCTGGGGTCTGCACGTTGCGGATCCCCCAGTCAACTGGTGCCCGCTGTCAACCATCGCGGTCCAGCACTGCCCACGCTGGCCTGTGCTGGGGCTCTTGCGATTTTTCTCCCCTGGTTCTGCTTTCCCTGGAGGAGCAAAGCTCTCAGTCCCTTGGGGGTGGACGTCGTACTTTGAGGGCGCGGAGGATTCTTGAACCCGCGCAACTTCGCACGCGGCCCACGCACGCAGGTGGGGGTTATGCCGCCTGCAAGGACGTAGTCCTTGAAGGGGGGCCTGGGGGTGAGGGCAGGTCCCTGGGGGTGAAGGCAGGTCCCGGGGGTCCTGGGGGTGCAGGGAGGTCCCGGGGAGATTGAGGGTGAGGGCAGGTCCCTGGGGGGACTGGGGGTGCAGGGAGGTCCCCAAAGGCTGGAGGTGCAGGGAGGTCCCGGGGGCCTTGGGGGTAAAGGGAGGTCCCGGGGGGTCTGTGCCCAAATGCAGGACGCGGGAGCTGGTTCCACCAGGACAGCGGTGCTCCCCGAAGCAGGGGGCTTTGGCGCAGGAGGAAGGTGGGCCCCTGCGCAGCGCAAGGCCGGGGTCCCAGCCCCAGGACCCGGCCCAGGTGCCGCCCGTCCCCCCACCCCCGATCCTCCCCTCCCCCTCCAGGAGCCGCAGGCAGGAGGGTCCATGACGCGCAGCTGACGGGAAAGCACAGCAGGATTAATAACACGCCGATGAAGGGGGCCCGGAAAAGTCCATAAGCCTGCTAAGCCCCAAGCACCCGTCCTCACCACGGCGGCCGTGCGCTCACCGCGGGAGCGCCGGGTGCTGGCGCTGTGCTCGCTCGAGCTTCGTGCCCACCCGCAGGCAGTGGCTCGTGGGACGGTGTGTCCAGGTCACGGGACGTGGGGGGCAGCACCGGGACAGCCCAGGGTCCCGTGCCCCACCCGACTGCCACGTAGACACACATTCACTCAACAAACCTCGACCACCTGCTGGGGACCTCAGGCACGCTCTGTTGCCCGGGATACAGGGCACGGCCCTGTCCTTTAGAGGGCACTTTCCAAAGAAGCATCTGGACTAGCCAGTGGAGGGTGACGGTGGGCGTGGCACGGCCACGGCAAAGGGGAGTGGACGGTGCTCAGGGAAGAGGCACCCAGCAAGGCCAGGGAGGGCCAGGAGACCCCAAGCCCCGACAGCGCCATCCGCTTCCCCACCCCCCTGGGCACCGTCCAGGGGTCCTCGGTGTGAGGGGCAGCCTGCCCTGCCGCTGCTCTGCGGGGTCTGCCCACGGCCGCGCTGGCCACTGGCACCTGAGCCACGTTCTCTGGGGTGAGAGGGAGGAGCCGGCGGTCACGGAAGGGCCTGAGCTGGGCAGGCTGGGGCCAGAGGGGTCACGGTGGCAGGAAGGGCACTGGCAAAGGTGGGGCGGCCCGAGAAAGAGCCCTGGGGCTGGGGCACAGGTCGGGGGGGAGCCCGAGCGGGGCGAGGGCACGTGAAAGGCCACGCTGCCCTGCCACGGACCGTGGACCCTGAAGGCTAAGAGGATGTTTGGGGACCTTTGTACATGGAAATGGCGACCTCAGGAAGCAGTCCCACGTCTGCAGCAGGACGGAGAGTGGGTTAGAATGCAGGGGCCTGGAGGCGGGCACAGCAGCGAGGAGCTGCTGGCAGGGACCCCGGAATCAATTAGAATGACCTGAGGAGGCTCACAGGCGCCGCCGTGGCCCCTCGCGCAGCCACGGTCAACCCCGTCGTGCTCGACAGCGGCGGCGACGAGCCCCTGGGCTGCACCTGCTTCCAGCTCTTTGCAGACAAAGTTCCAAAGACAGCAGAAAATGTCCGTGCCATCAGCACTGGGGAGAAAGGGTTTGGTTGCCAGGGTGGTGACGTCACACGCCACGAGGGCACTGGTGGCCAGTCCACATGCGGGGGGACGTTTGATGATGAGAGCTTCATCCTTAAGCACAGGGGTCCTGGCATCTCGTCCACGGCCGATGTGGGACCCAACACAAACGGTCCCCGGTTCTTCGTCCTCACCGCTGAGGCTGCATGGTTGGCTGGCCAGCACATGGACTTCGGCAGCGTGACGAGGGCAGGAAGCCTGTGGAAGCCGGGGAGCACTTTGGATCGGCACGACCAGCAAGATGATCTCCAGGGCCGCCTGTGCACAAGGCTAGTTTGCTTTGTCCTCTGTCTTGACCATTCCTTCTGTGGCTCAGGAGAGCGCCCACCACCCAGGGCTGCTCGCCGTATCCCATCATCTTTGTGCGGTTACTGCAGTTCTTTGGGTTCCAATCATCCTCCCCTTCCTTCCAGGTGTGCTGGGTCGCAGAGTTAAATTTATGATGATGAAATGAAAACCTTCAACAACAACAACAGAAGACTTGAGGAAGGACAGTCACGGTGGTGGACGGAGGGGGAGATTCCAGGGTGTTCAGGGCGTGAAGGACCTGATGACCGGCCACGTGAACGTGGGAGAGGCAGAAGTCAAGGATGGCTCGAGCGCTCTCGAGTGAGTCTGATTGACCAGGCTTACCGGTAGGCTGGGGTTACCAGCCGACGGTGACGCCACTTACCTCCAAACAAATGCCAAGCAGCCAGGGCTGAGTGTATTGAGCGTTACGTGCCCTGGGCACATCACTAGCACCTAGTAGATGCTGATATAGATTTATGGAGCGGGTGATCGCGGGAATGCCCGAACAAGGAACACCAGTAAAGTGGCAGGGCTGGAGGAAGGTTGGGGCATGTGAGGTGCTTAAGAGACGACCAGCTGCCACGCAGCAGGCAGGCCCGGGGCTCAGAAGGGAGGTCGGTGCTACCGTGTAGCTCTGGGAGCCATTGGCCTTCGCAGGCTGAGGAAGGAGAAGGGACGATCAGAAATCAGGTCCTAGATGAGCCCTCGAAGGAGGTTAAAACCAACAACAGGGGAAACGGACTTTGGCCCAGTGGTTAGGGCGTCCGTCTACCACATGGGAGGCCCGCGGTTCAAGCCCGCGCCTCCTTGACCCGTGTGCAGCTGGCCCATGCGCAGTGCTGATGCGCGCAAGGAGTGCTGCACCACGCAGGGTGTCCCCCGCGTAGGGGAGCCCCACGCGCAAGGAGTGCACCCATAAGGAGAGCCGCCCAGCGCGAAGGAGGGAGCAGCCTGCCCAGGAATGGCGCCGCCCACACTTCCCGTGCCGCTGACGACAACAGAAGCGGACAAAGAAACAAGAAACAAGACGCAGCAAAAAGACACAGAAAACAGACAACCGGGGGAGGGGAGGGGAATTAAATAAATAAAAATAAATCTTTAATAAAAAAATTAAAAAAAAAAAAAAAAAAAAAAAAAAAAAAAACCAACAACAGGGGAGCAGATGTGGCTCAAGCAAGTGAGCACCTGCCTCCCACCTGGGAGGTCCCGGGTTCGGTTTCTGGTGCCTCCTAAAGAAGATGAGCAAGACAGCAAGCTGAAGCAATGAGACGTCACAACAAGGAGACACAACGAAGGATACAACAAGCAGGGAGCGGATGGGGCTCAAGCAACTGGGCACCTCCAACATGGGAAGTCCTGGGTTTAAAAACCAGCAGCAGGAGGACGGTGTGGAGATTTCCAAGAAGGAGGATGTCACAGGCCCATGGGAGGCGAGGCAGAGTGAGAGCTGAAATTTATCCACTCAACTGGGCAACCGGGAGAGCAGAAGTCCTGTGGCCCTGCTGGCTAGGAACCCTGATCCTGCACGTGGTCAGCAAGGTACGAGGACGTGGCTGAGGCCCGGTGAGATGGGGCCTGGTGGGACGGTGGTGGGCCAGGCGGGCTCAAGAGCACCAACTGCTAAATTTCCAAGAATCTTGCCAGTTGGTTGGTGAACACAGCTGCTAGGAAAAGTCCTGTGACAGAAGCTTACACTCAAATAAGTGAGACTAAAAGTCCAAGTAACAGGCACTGCAGCAGCATCACTTCCCAAGCATTGACACCTTCCTCTTCTCCGTGCTGTCGAGGTTATTTACATCGTTGGATCTGCCGGGTGGAGAAACTATATAACGTGCTACTGCCCGTCTCTCCCTCCTCTGCGTTCAGCGACCTCACGTTGGTAGTTTGAAAGTGGCTGCGGTGGGAGTATTTACACCAGGGAGACTGGCAGGCGGTTCAGTTCAGGGCTCTTTCCTTCCATTGGCCAGCACACCCCTGAAACCAGGTGACCCCACTCCCCAAATCACAAAGTCCAGAGGTCCGGGGTCTGCCCGCTGTGGTGTAGACGTCAACCAGCCTGGTGAGGCTGCAGAGGAGAGCGGTGGCAGCAGGGATGGGACGGGGACAGCTCTCGGCTCCCAGATCTGGAGAAGCTGGTGCAGGTTGCACCAGGGGTTGGGGGCTGCGATGAGGAGGTGAACCCAGGAGAAATGCGGGAGCAGGGCAGAAGCCAGCCTGGGGGGGGTCACCCACGCTGTGCTCAGGTGGGGAGGCACGGAGCACACTGCCCCCGACTCCCCATGGGAAGTTTCGGGACCCCCGCCAGCCGCTGGGGGCCAGGCGGGCACCTGCAGTATCTAGCAACCAAGCAGGGGGAAGCGAGATTTCTTTCTCTTTTCCTAAAAATAATTTTGAAAAAAAACCAGATGGGTAGCGTCAGTCGTGGACTCATGAATTGCTGCCCTTGTTGGTGTCCCGAGGGGGAGGAGGGGGCGTGGGAGCCGGCAGCCCCCGTGCGGGCCGTGGGGGGTACAGTGACAGGAGAGCATTAAAAATAAGAGTGAGAACGAACCATCTGTGTGGTGTTACGGCCCCATGTGCAATTCTCAGCCATGTCGGTGATGAATCCCTGACGGATCACTCCACTGCCACCTCTGCGCCCTGGGCACGCCCGGGTACCCCGCGGAGATGGGCCTTGGGCGGTGTCTTGGGGCAGCTGGCACCATCTCTAGGTCCTCTCTGCAGGTTCGCTTCAGGAGACGCCTTAGTTTTAGGGCGTTGGCAGCACGTCCTGCTTTTCCATTCCGACGCCACCGCGTGCCAGGCTGCTGGGACATGCTGTTTGTCGGTCGCACTCGGGGTTCAAGAGCTTCCTTAAAGACCCGACATGATCTCAGGAAGATTTCATAGAGAGTCTTGTTTGGCGTGTGCTGTCCCGCGTCAGCCTTCGGATATGAGTCACCGCCTTCCGGCTGGCAATGGCCACACGGCAGCTGGGGAGGGTCAGCCCAAGAAAGGGTCCTTAAAAAGCCTGAGCGGGGAAGCAGCCTTGGCCCAGTGGTTAGGGCGTCCGTCTACCACATGGGAGGTCCGCGGTTCAAACCCCGGGCCTCCTTGACCCGTGTGGAGCTGGCTCATGCACAGTGCTGATGCGCGCAGGGAGTGCCGTGCCACGCAGGGGTGTCCCCCGTGTAGGGGAGCCCCACGCGCAAGGAGTGCGCCCCGTAAGGAGAGCCACCCAGTGCGAAAGAAAATGTGGCCTGCCCAGGAATGGTGCCGCACACACGGAGAGCTGACACAGCAAGATGACGCAACAAAAAGAGACTCAGATTCCGGGTGCCGCTGATAAGGATAGAAGTGGTCACAGAAGAACAACTGGGGAGGGGTGGGGAGGAGGAAAGGGGAGAGAAATAAATAAATAAATAAATAAATAAATAAATAAATAAATAAGCCTAAGCGTTTATCTGTGAATATTTTGCCCTGGGTGGTGCTGCAGGGACAGACACTGGACACTGTATGTCCTGCCATGGCCCACTGGGTGGACTGGGGGAGAGTGTAAACTACAAGGTAAACCACTGTCCGTGTGGTGCAGCAGTGCTCCAAGATGTATTCACCAAATGCAATGAACGTGCCACGATAATGAAAGAGGTTGTTGATGTGGGAGGAGTGGGGTGAGGGGGGTGGGGTATATGGGAACCTCTTATATTTTTTTAATATAACATTTAAAAAATAATAATGAGAAAAAAATAAATTTAAAAAAATTAAAAAGAAATAAGATTTTTTTTAAAAAATCTGAGCTGCAGAATGTGGGGGGCAGCCCGAGAAGCAAGTCCTGCTTCCCACTAACTGCTGCCCTGAGGCTGGGGGTGCTCCTGGACCGCCCTGGCCTCAGCTTCCCCATCTGGAAAATGGGGTGCCAGTACTGACGAGCTCCCCAGGCTCCAGCAGGCCCCGCGAGCGGGCTGACAAAGCAGGGTGGATGCGTGCGTGCGTGGAGCTGCACGGCGCCCCGGGGCCCCAGGATGGGGGAGAAGAGCCCCGAGAGAGCAGGCCCGGGGGTCCTGGCAGTGCCAGGCCTCGGGTCCCGCGCCCACGGCAGAGGTGGCTCGGAAGAGCTCGAGGGCCTCCATGCCAAGGTCGGGCCGCGGGAAAGCGGGGGGCAAGGGTGGTGGCGAGAGGAGCTTCCCGCCAGGAGCAGAGGGGGGGAGGTGCCATCCTCGCATGGGGGGGGACACCTCCCAGCCGCCGTCCGCGCCCGTCCAGCAGGCCCCCCACTGCTGGCCCTTGGCAGGCCCGGCTGACCCCGGAGCCGCTCTCAGGGTGGCTTTGTGCTCCGTCTGGAGAGCGATGCTTCTCCTCTAAGGCAGGGGGTGGCGAGCCTCTGGGTCTCCCAAATCTCCCAAATCAAGAAGAAGATCAAACCAAGGCACCTCGGCCTCTAGGCCTTTTATGTACACCTGGGTGTAAAGCATGAGCTTCTCCTCTACCACCTGAAGCCAGGTGCACAGGTGTTTCCAAAGGGCGTGGACGTGCCCTCCTGCCTGCGTGCTCGGGCGGCCCCTGCCTCTTGGATGTGCAGGAGGAGGCGGGGGCTCCCTCCCGCGGGCATGGCTGGGAGGGGTCGGAGGCAGCTGCCCTGTGCCTCCCAGCGGGACCCCCCCAGAAGGAAAGCTGCTCTTCCCCCCTGAGTTTAGACAACCGAAGGCAGAGCCAGGCCATTACCGAGCACGGGGTAAACTGAGGCTGAGAAGGGGGCCCACGGCTCAGGCTCAAGGAAACACGCCGTCAAGGGGCTGCAGGTGGCCAGGGGCTCTGGCGGTTGAGCCCAGAACTGGGTCTGGCAGGAGCCGCCAGGCAAGTCATCCCCTTTTCCCACCAGGGGAGACCCCACACGAGGAACTCACCGCCTTCTCCCACTCACGCCCCTCTAAGCACCTGCCCGATGCCAGCCGCCAAGCCCCGGTGCCCGCCAGCAGCTGCCGCTTCCCGCCCCCTTGACAATCCGTCCCCCTGGCAGTTCCTCAAAACAGCAGGTGAGCTGGCGCGACCTTCTCCGTGGAAAACTTGCCAGGTGAAGGAAGATGGCCAAGGGCTCCCGATCAAGCCGCAAACCTAGAATTAGCTTCACAACACTTCTGGGGTAACACCACCTACACCCCCAGCCTGCTTGTTCTCCAAATAGTGGGTCTATCAACTAGGCCGGAATCTCCCAGTCGGGATTTTTTAAGCAGAGGAAGAGCACAGCAAGTGCCAAGGTTCGCTGACCCCTGGTCCCTGTCTAAAAATGGCCACACCGCGCAGTGCATGACGAGTGCAGAATGCAAATTCACGCTCCCTCTATACGTGCACTTTCGGGTCTATTTTTTTATCCAGTTGCTAAACTGAGTTTTCGCTGTGAAGATCGAGGCCTCAAATAATCTGCCACGGTGCTTCCCCACTCTGAGTGCGTTTCCAGAGAGTCTGTTCCCGCTGCTTTGCCTCTCAGATTGGAACGGACAGTGGGCGCAGGGCAGCAGAGCTCTGCCTTTCACAGAGTCCATCGGGGGTAAAGATCACCGCCGGCCTGGTAACCGGCAGCTCGCCCTCCTGTCACCCTCTGCAGTGGGTGCCCTGCCCTCACCCGCGTTCAGCCTCTTGCTATAAATAGGAAGAGGAAGTAGATCTTAACCACACTGGGGCTAAAATCGTTACCCTGGTTTCTCGTGTGGCTTTTGTAAATCAGTTTGGTTACGTCACGTTTCCACCTCGGGTATGTGGTAACCAGGTCGGGATTACCCGGTCGAGGCACAAAAACCCCCGATGCTCCGTCACCAGCCACCTTCCCACACGTCTGCTTTTCTTTTCCTCCCAGCTGACGGTGAGTCACTGGTTGACACCGCTGGGGCCGCCCGGTGGCAGATGGGAAGCGGCCGCCTCCCAGCAGGAACGTGGCCGGAGCCGCAGCCCCGGGGTCCTGGCACTGCCCCGAGGAGCCAGATGTGACTCAGGCGCTCCCTGCACTGTAGGGAATTAAATGACCACATGTCACGCACGGACGGCTACCGCCTTGCAACACGAAACTGTTTGTTGTGCTGGCAGTGCCTGATGCTCTTGCAAAATATAATTACAGATCCCATCGCGCCGGGAGTTTGCATGGAAATCATTTGGGTCAACCTAAAATAGCAACAAAGACGGAGTGGAAACCTGGGGTATAGATTATTGGAAAAGGGACTAGGAAGGAAGCCCGCCAGGCCCAGAAGGCGATTGCTCCTAGTCCAACGGTGGATTTTTTACCCTTAGAGTCACAGCTCGCCCTGCCATCCTACCTGCTCTCCCCCCGCCCAAGACTCAGGCTTGAAATCCTTCTCGGGCAGGTGTGGATGCGCCCCTTTCCCCATCGCCTTGCACAAACCAAACGAGAAAGAACAGAGCTCCCCCTGAGGGGCCGTGGCTGTGGGGTTGGGGGTTTATTCATTTTGCAATTTTCCTGTAGCTCAGTAATTTTCCAGAGGAAAGATCTGGGATAGATTAAGCTGTATCCACCATCAAGAGCCAACAACATCACATCTGCCAGGGTTCCATCCAGAGGCGGTAGTGTTTATTCACAAGGGAGCTGGAGACGAGCGGGGATTTTGGCTGGGAAAGCCCGTCCCCGCAGCCTGCTGTTAGGTCCTGGGTCCGTCCCTGGTTAATTGGGAGTTACACTGCACATGTCCCCACTAAATTATCCTGGCAAAATTTTTTTTAAAAATTAAAAACAGCTCATTGCAGCCGTAAAGACAAGATTTTATTTTTTTGTACATATTTTCTCGCAGATCTTAATGCAATTGGCAGCCCGCTGAGCGTGCGTTCCCTAGCTCAGCCGCTGTTCAACTGCGTCATACTTTTGTCCAGCCACTGTCACGCCTCGTTCCAAGTCACCTTGAACTCAGATACCTGGGCATGCAACAGACGTCTTCCGCTTTTCTGTCTGGCCTCGATGGCTCCTGGGGTCCCCCTGTGTCCCCTGTCCCAGGGGTTGGGCTGCCTTGTCTGCGCCGTGCTGCCTCCCTCCTTTCTCCCAGGCTTAGCCACCCGGTGGCCCTTCTCCTGGAAACTGGACCTACAGTCCGTGAGCGCGGGCCCCGTCAGAGCATGTCCTGCCCCAAGACGGGAGCAGAGTCCAGGGAAACCGGGCAAGGCCGGGCTTCGAGGCTGGGGTCCTGCCCCCCGCCCCGGGCAGCCCCCCGCCTCGGGCTGTTGGACGCTCCTAAAGCCCCCACATCTCCCCAGTGTTCTGCTCGACCTCTGGGCGATTTCTGCTCATTAAGGCGTGACGATTCCCCACCCGTGCGTGTGGCGTCTTGGGATGACAGCCCAGGGGCTTCGGCCGGAAGACCCACGTGCCCTCTAAAGCCCGGAAGCTTCTCGCAGGCGGCGGCTCTGCGTCCTCGTGGCGAGGGCGTGAGATCCGGCCCCGTTTAAGGATGCCAAAGGGCCAAGTCCAGTCGCCTGGTGGCAAACGGGAAGAAACTAATTTAAAACTGATCCCGTGATCGAGCAGAGCGCTTGAACGGTGGTGGGGCTAGCTTTGGGATAACATCCCAGCTCAGCTGCCCCTCCAGGCCTTGGTTTCCTCACTGGACTGTTTTGAAAATGAGAAATAACGGGGAACAGATGTAGCTCGGGTGGTTGAGCGCCTGCTTCCTGTGTACGAGGTCCTGGGTTCGATTGCCGCCACCTCCTAAAAACAAACAGTAGAAAAAACCAACTCTCAATTAGGAAGCAGATGTAACTCGGTGGTTGAGCACCTGCTTCCCGTGTAGGAGGTCCCGGGTTTGATCTCCGGGACCTCCTAAAAAATGAAAAAGCAAAAAGAAAGAATGCAGGTAAATGCACCTGACGTGGGACAGGTGCTTGGGCCACGGTGCTATGATTTCTGTTACTACCTCTAGAGCAGCAGAGAACAATCGCTAAATAAAAGGTCCATCTAGAGAAGCTTTCTTGGTGGAAAGTGGCTCCTGGCCGCTTCATCTTGGTTGCTCTGCAGAGGCGTTTAGCTCTCCGACTGTAGAAGCCCCTGCTCTGGTCGGTTGTCCCAGGGCCAGGGCCATGGGGAAGAGGACATAGCTCTCCTCCCCCTCCTCGAAGAGAGGGAGAGCCGGCCAGGCGGCTGCGTCCGTCCCGGGCTCCTGACCTTTCTGAGGCTCTGGGGGGGGATGGCACCTGCCCGCGGGCGTGTCGGTCCCCAGGAGGTGGGCTGTGGAAGAGGTCACACGCCTGCTCTCGGCCAGCCCTCACCCGGCACGTGCCACGACCCCCCAGAGGCCAGCAGGGGCCAACGGTCCATGGCCTGCGAGCGCGAATCCCCGCGTCCTTCCCTTCCATCAGCAACGTTTCCCACTAGGTCATCATTTTGGGAAAAGAGACCAAACAAACCTCCTTCCCTTCCCATCGTGTATTGCCTTATTTGGATTTGGGGGGAACTAAAATTTGCATTCGATGCAATTTAAAAGGAGCCATTCTGACGCTTCCGATGTATCAAACTCACAGCTCCTATCCAAACCTGGTTTCCTCTTTAATCACTTCTTTCAAACTTTTTATTTTAAAATAATTTCAAATGTCCAGGACAGGGGCAAAAGGACTGCAAAACCCAAAAGAGAACTCCAACATGTGCCTCGCCCCCTGTCGTTAGAAAACGTTTTTTAAATTTATTTCTCTCCCCCCTCCCCCATTGTCTGCTCTCTGTGTCCATTTGCCGTGTGTTCTTCTGTGTCCACTTGTATCCTTGTCAGTGGCACCAGGAATCTGTGCCTCTTTTTGTTGGATCATCTTGCTGCATTAGCTGTTGGGTGGGCTGCACTTTTTTCACACTGGGCGGCTCCCCTTACAGGGAGCAATCCTTGCATGAGGGGCTCCCCTATGCAGGGGACACCCCTGCATGGCAGGGCACTCCTTGCATGCATCAGCACTGCGCGTGGGCCAGCTGCACACGAGTCAGGAGGCCCTGGATTTGAATCCTGGACCTTCTACACGGTAGGCGGACGCTCTATCCATTGAGCCAAATCCGCTTCCCAGAAAATTTTTTAAACAAAAGTTCAAGTGATTTCACTCTCAGGGGCAAAAAGGAGGCTGCTCAAGAAAGAAGCGCTGCCCTGGGCCCATTTCAGGCCAGAGGAGAGTCTCAAACGGAGGACGGCGGTCCAGCGGGGGGGTCGCCGGGAGCGTGGCCAAGCCCGGGCCAGAGCAGGGGCTGAGGGGCTGCCTTGCCGAGGGCCCGAGCGGGGCCGGACCTGTTGCCCAAGCAGCCAGCGCGGCTGGGGTGACCGGCTTGTCCTTGGAAACGGAAAGCCCCAGCTCAGTCTGCTCCTTCGTCCTGGGGAGACCAGAGCAGGCGGGCATCCTCTCGGGCGCCGCCCCACCTGCCTCACTGACCTGACCACGACGCCTTCCGAGCCAGAAGGCAAAGAGAAGAAGGAAAGCCCGAGTCCGAGGACAAACCCCCGATGGGGCGAGATGCCAGCGTGACGCACGGCCTTGGCGTGGGGGACGGGCCACGCTCTGCTGTCCTCGACGCAGCCTCGAGGTGGCGGCCACCCCCCCTGGGGCCGGTGGCACTGTGTTTGGCTTTAGGGAAGGGCTAGCCTTCCCGGCTTTCCGATGGATCCCTTAGAGGAAGATGAGGGGGCCCCGCCGGCCCCATCCTCTACCTCCTCTCATTCCCTTTCTTCTAGGGTGCGTGGGGGCGCAGGCAGGGGGAGGTTTCCCCGGGGGAAATACGTTTGCCAAAAATGGGAAAGCAGGTAGCAAATTCCTCTTTCGTGGTGCTTTTTTTTTTTTAAGTAAAATTTTCTGGGAGGGGGTGTTCCTCATGATGATGATTATTGTCATGCTCTAGAGAGCTAGAGAAGGTGCCCCCCAAACCACGCCTCATCCCAGACTGGCACCTTTTTTTTTTTTTGTCTCTATTTTTTTAATGTTACATTCAAAAAATATGAGGTCCCCATATGCCCCCCACCCCCATCACCCCACTCCTCCCCCCATAACAACAACCTCCTCCATCATCATGGGACATTCATTGCACTTGGTGAATACATCTCTGAGCATCGCTGCACCTCATGGTCAATGGTCCACATCACAGCCTACACTCTCCCACAGTCCACCCAGTGGGCCATGGGAGGACATACAATGTCCAGTAACTGTCCCTGTGGCACCACCCAGGACAATTCCAAGTCCCAAAAATGCCCCCACATCACATCTCTTCCTCCCACTCCCTACCCCCAGCAGCCACCATGGCCACTTTCTCTACACCAATGCCATATTTTCTTCCATTACTAATCACAATAGTTCATGAATAGAATATCAGTAAGTCCACTCTAATCCATACTCTATTCCTCCATCCTGTGGACCTTGGATTGGTTGTGTCCACTCCACATCTATGTCAAGAGGGGGCTTAGATTCCACATGGATGCTGGATGCAATCCTCCTGCTTTCAGTTGTAGGCACTCTTGGCTCCCTGGTGTGGTGGTTGACCTTCTTCACCTCCCTGTTAGCTGGCCAGGGTAAGTCCCATAAACCAGAGGGTAGGAGTTGCAAGTCTGTTGAGGCTCAGGGCCTGGCTGTCATATGGTCAGTTCCAGACTGCCACCTTTTGAGGCCACCCCTAGCGCCCACGCGAGCTGTGGCCACATCCGTCGTGCCATCATTGTGGGGAATGGCCTCGCTGCTATTCCACAAGGCTGTGGCCGCAGCAGCAGGCAAGGATTTCCCTCGTTTCCAGATGACGGCGTCTCTTTCTCTCCATGATGCAGAATCGACGAGAGCCTTGAATCAGTCTACCGATCCAGCAGTCCTCAGGGACCCCCCTGGGAACACGGCAGGGAAGGGGTCCACTGAGCAGGCATGATGAGCCTTGGCACAGGGAAAAGGGTTAGGGCAGGGGACTGGGGGGTCTAGCCTGGACTAGGGGATGTGCCACCCAAGGGGAGACCTGAAGGTGGACTGTGAGTTAGCTAGGTGCAGACTGTCTGAGGCTGGAGAGCTTGAGGGCTGGACGGGCCAGCGAGAAAGCTGGGGACAGAAGCAGGGCAGAAGACCTGCAGCCATGGGCAGTGAGGACCCCCCGCCCGCCCCCAGCCAGGGGCAGGACCTCAGCTGGAGGGGGGCAGCTGGAAAGGACACCTGGAGGAGGGGCTCTGCCAGGCATTTGGGTGTTGGGGCCAAGACAACTGGCGACTGATGACACGGGGGTGCAGCATGGGGGGCCAGCTCTGCCCCGCCGTCACCGTCTTGAAAGCCTTCCTTAAACCGGGGCCCCCGCGGTTTCATTTTGCACTCGGCCCGCAAATGCCGCAGCTGGTCCTGCCAGGGGCTAAGTGTTTTCTCGACGTTTCGGCGGCATCTTTGCTTGGCCTCGACCCAAGACCGCTAAAGCGTTTATGTACCGGGCCAGGCTGGAGGCAAGGGCGCAGAGGCTCACCGCGCCCAGCTCGGCGCCGTGTGCCATGCCCGTATCTTAAAGAGAGTGTCGGATTCAAGTTCGTGCAAACAGGAAAATGACAGAAGACTCGCTGTTCACCAGGTCTGGAGGCAGCCAGGACTCAGAGGGCGTTTTCATGAAACGAGCTCTGCGTTTACCTCTGGAGTGAAACGGGAATTTTCCTCACCCGCGCCTCATTTTGTTAGAGACAAGTGAAAAAATTCCATCATTGCAAGGCAAGGCCAAGTGGGTATGCTCTTTGGCAGAGAGGACTTTAGAAAGTGAAGGATTTATTATTTCATTTGGTGAAGAATTTAAGCAATGCCTGAGTCTCAGGCATCACAAAATCTGCATGTGAAAGAGTTATTCTTCAAAAGAAAATTTGTAAATATTCCGGTTCCTGTATTTCAGGGAAGAAAAAAGAGAGAGGCTCTTGGCTGAAGCTTAAGGTATAAACCAGTAAGCTGATTAGTCAAGAAACTGCCCATAAATTCACTAGAATTGCTGTGCAAAATCGCCTAGGCCTGCAGGATCAACACCAAATAACAATTATTATTTTTGCAATGAGATGAGAAAATAAACTATTGACAATAGCTGCAGCATGGCTTACCATTCTAAAATTCTTTTGCTCTCTTATTCCCTCTTGCATTAACCAATTTTTATAAAATACTAAAAAAAATGAGAATAGAGGAAATTTGGCAAACCCAGATATTTACAAGGCTATGTCTTTTTTTTTCCCTCTCTCTCTTTTTTTTTAAATGTTACATTCAAAAAATGAGGTCCCCATATACCCCCACCCCCTCACCCCACTCCTCCCACATCAACAACCTCTTTCATCAGTGTGGCACATTCATTGCATTCGGTGAATACATTTTGGAGCAAAGCTGCACCGCATGGATAGTAGTTTACCTTGTAGTTTACTGTTTAGTAACATTGTTGAAAAGAATGTTCGGTAGTTTTAGGTTCAAACCTTGGCTCCCTACCTGAGCCTCAGTTTCCCCATATGTAAACGGAGGAAATACCAATTTTATGTTTGTAATTTGTACATTGTAGTAATCACCCAATAACTTGTATTTTTTTTTAAAAAAAAAGCGTATTTGGTAAAGGACAATTGATTGCACAGTTACGTCTATGAATCTTCATGAATTTCCTTAAAAAAAAGCCATTGTTCCCTTGATCAGCCACCTGGCTTAGAGACTCTCAGGCTGGGGCCAGAGCTGAGGATTCAGCTGCTGTGAATGTGTCGGAGGTGAACACACAGGCTTGGCGTCTCGAAGAGAAGAGGCGAAAGCGAGGGCCGGAGGGGCTGAGGGACAGGAGAGGAGGTTCTCGAGAGAATGTGACCCTGGGGTGCTGGGGGTGGGGAGGGGTCTGAGACCCCATCCAGAGAAGCAGGGTGGCTGGCGGACTTTTAGGCCCAAGATGTTGTTTGCGTTTCTTTGTTGCAAACCAGAGTTGGCCTAAGATTATCCCACAGATAAGCGGATAACGTCTGCGCGGCAGGGACAAGGCACAGCTGGAGTGGCCAGCCCCGCTGCCCCGCTGCCCCCAGGTGACCCCAAGGTGCAGGGGCTAAGACCCCACCGTCCGTACCCATCCTTGGCACTCCGGAATACGCTGTGACACTCCCGGCCTGTGCCCGCATCTGGGGTAAATCCTGAACTCAACCCACTCAACCTAAATCCTGCGATCACATCGTTAATGCTCCGTGAAGACACGGAAACAGGCGACGCTGCGTTCCCAGGAGGAGAGGCCTTCCTGGTGTGCTGTCCCCGAGAACCCGCGCGGAAAGCCGGCTCGAGGTCCGGGGCCTGCAGGCAGGTGCGCGGGGGCTCTCCCAGCCCCCTCTCCTGGAGCGGGCAGGCGAGGAGGCCTCCTGCGGCCCCCACACGTAACCCGCAGCCTCTTCTGCTCCCTGGCCCTGTCGTCCCACAGCCCGTGAGCCCCTACCCGGCTCCCGGCACCTGCTTTGGGGAAGGATCCGGCAGCAGCCTCCTGACCTGACCTTGATTTACCGGGGTGTGCACCTGCAGGCTCTAAGCCAGGGGATCCCGATCCAGAGCCAAGGGCGCCCCGCGGGCCCTGCCAAGGGGACTCCGCCCGCTCTGGGAGCCCAGGGACCCGCGGGCGCTCCGCGGCTGGGTGCTCAGGGGCAGCCACGGGACAGAGGGAGGGGGGCAGGGGACTGCCGTGGACACCCAGCAGTGACAGGGCGGGGGCTGGACCAGGGCGATGGGGCGGGGGCGGGACGCAGAGGGAGGCTATGAACGGGAGGCCCGGAAGGAGGAGAGCGAGGAGGAAAGAATCCCGGCCTCAGGTGTGCGCGGGCCGTGGGCCTGCACTGGGCAGGAAGCCGGCGAGTGAGGAGGGAAACGGAGGCCCAGCCCGGCAGGGAGCAGGTGCACGGGGGCAATGGGTGGAAGCAATCCAACACCCAGGAGTGCTGATGGTAAGGAAACATCAGGTAAGGAAAACAGAGTTGGGAGCCGTGGAGGAAGAGCAGGTGAGATGAAGACGGAGGGGCAGGTGGGGCCCCCGGGAGAACTCTGAAGCGGGACCAGAGGGCAGAAGGGAGAATAGAAACCTCCTCGCTGTTCCCGGCTTTATTAACGCGATGTCGGGGACTGGGGGAAGCGGGGCCTGCGCCCTCCCTGAAGCCACCGCGGATTTGGTTCTGTTTGTGTAATTCTTCAAATCCAAGGAAGCGCCCTCCCAGCTCAGCTCCTCCTTCACGGTGCTTCCCTGCTCTCTCCTAAGAGAAAACATTTACGGTGCTTTCTCATTTCATGCTTTGCTTAGTATTCTAGTCTATTATTAAGCAGAACACAAAGAGGAAAGACACAAACTGCTGAGGAAGGAATAGTCACTCGTTCCTCGTTCCTCGGCTGTTTCCTGGGAGCCGCTGGGCCGCAGAGCCACACGCCTCTGAGACGCGGGGACGCGGCAGGCGGGGACGGCTGCCTCTTGGTGCACCCAGTGCCTGTGCAGGGGTCCTCGGCCAGGAGCGGGGCTAGTGGGGGCGGGAGACAGCAGATGGGGCAGGAGCCGGGAAAGATGGCCCCTTGGACCGAGAAGGCCCGTCCCCAGCATCCTAAAGTCATCGGGTGGTTCAAAGAGCAGAAGTGGCGTGACCCGATGTTTACATTTTGGAAAACTTCACTCTGAGCACAGGAGGGGCAAATCCAAAGGGGCAAAACGTGTTGCAAGGAGGCCAGGTAAGAGGCACAGGACCTGGCCCCTGGGACGGAAGGAGCCGGCTGAGGTGCACCTGGCGGGACTCGGGGCGTAATTGCTGGGAGGAGCGGGGCGAGATCCACAGGTCAACGACCCTGGGAGCCAAGGAGGTGTCTATAGAGCTGGAAAGGAGCTGCTGCAAGGTGGAGGCGAGCTCAGCCTCGCACAGGGTCGACGTGAGGTTTCCACGTACATATGCCTCATGTTTCAAAGTAGCTCCTTTTTTTTAAAGATTTATTTTTTATTTATTTCTCTCCCCTTCCCTGCCCTCCCCCCCTGCCCCAGTTGTCTGCTCTCTGTGTCCATTCGCTGTGGGTTCTTCTGTGACCGCTTCTATCCTTGTCAGCAGCAACGGGAATCTGTGTTTCTTTTTGTTGCATCATCTTGCTGCATCAGCTCTCCGTGTGTGCGGCGCCATTCCTGGGCAGGCTGTGCTTTCTTTCACGCTGGGCGGCTCTCCTTATGGGATGCACTCCTTGCACGTGGGGCTCCCCTACGCGGGGGACACCCCTGCGTGGCAGGGCACTCCTTGCGCGCATCAGCACTGCGCATGGGCCAGCTCCACGCAGGTCAAGGAGGCCCAATGTTTGAACTGTGGACCTCCCATGTGGTAGGCAGAAGCCCTAACCACTGGGCCAAGTCCACTTCCTGAAGCAGCTTCCTTCTCCCCCCTACTTTAATTTGGACTCCCAGGTTTGTGGGCCTCCGAGGCAGCCAGCCCGCAGACCACGGGGACGGGACGGGGAGGCCGGGCCCTCTGCCGCCTCGGTGCCTCAGCCAGCCCTCCCACCCCTGTTCACTTAATTAAGTAATTAAGTAAAGTGTGGGTGGTAGAAATATTTACCAACCTCAACAGGATGTTGTTGCGATGAACTGATGAATAATTATAGCGCACACAAGTATAAAGCTCCCGATAAAGCGGCATATTTTTATGGGCATGCTCAAAAGGAAGGTTTCCTTCACGGGCATCCACTTGGTGGCCCTTGGGACCTGCCTGTGGCTCTAGTCTCTCCTGTCTGTAATGCTGAAGCACAACTTGTATCGCTGCACCCAAATTTTGCAATATTCTTCCTTAAGGCAGAATTCTTCCAATGGGGCTGCTCGCCTCGCTTTGCCTTCTGGAGTTTGACTCTAATAGTCTAGTCCTGTCCACGTAGCGATATAATAATACGTAGGATGTTTCCTAATCTCTAGGACTTGGGGAAGATGAGAACATTTTCAAAAAGGATCAAAACCCACCACCTGTAAGAGGCCGTTGGATGAACTTACAAAAGTCCTGTTTCCCAAGGTCAGATGAACAGTCAGCGTGTCAGTTTCACACGGTGCAGCCCAAACATACAGGTCGACACCACCCGGGGCCTGGAGTGGACTCAGCCATGGGCTGCAAGTCCCCGTTGGACTTGCACCTGCGACCACGTGGTCTAGCGTGCATTGGGGTGTTCGCTGGTTGCACGCGTCCCTGTAAAGGGACGTCTTGGTCTAAGCACACGGACTTTCTCAAAGCACCACGTGCTGGCCAGCGGATTTCCACCGAAGGCTGTGCGTTCCTTCAAAGCCTCTGGAGATGAAGGTCACATGCCAGGAATGACGGGGCAGCTTGGCGAGCCCAGTTCCCCAGAGATGATCAGGTCAAACCGTTTTTTGAAATATTTGTGAATTATGTGCAGGCACTGGAGAGTGACCCGAAGCTGGTAGAAACCAGAGAACGTTTACCCTGGAGAGGGACAACCACTGCCCCATGAGACTTGGGAGTTGGCTGCTCTTTTTTAATTGAAGGAGCTCCCCCAACGCCTTGTGTCTTCATAGACAGAAAACATCAGCCTTACTGGCTTCAGGTCGATGTGATTCAGGTGACACTATGAGCACAAGTGCTGTGTGTGCACGTGCACACAGCTGTCAGGTGCATGTGAGGGCTTCAAGTCGATGTGATTCAGGTGACACTATGAGCACAAGTGGTGTGTGTGCACATGCACACAGCTGACAGGTGCATGTGAGGGAAGTGAAGCAGCACGTTACCTCACAGAGGATTATGATAAATTAAAGGCCTATAACAGAATCACTAGAGAAACCACGACAAAAATGCAGAGATATGGAGCTATGGGTAGCCAGCAGAGGAATGGAATGCTAAGAATGTTAAAATAATGCAAAATAAGATATAGAAGGACAAACAGGGGAAAGAAAAACAGATGGGACAGTTAGAAAACAAATACCCAGAGCACAGACTTAAACCCAACCATATCCAACTGGAAAAAAAACAAGACCTAATATGTGGACTTCAAGAGAAGCACTTTAAACATAGATAGATAAAAAAGGTGAAAGTAAAAGTGTTTTTAAATTTTACTATGAATTAATAAGCATAAGAAAGCTGGGGAGATAATATAAAAATAATAAAAGAAACACTGAAATAAAAGAAAAAAAGTTGGGGAGGCTATATTCGTTTTAGACAAAATAGACTTCAAGGCAAGGAGTGTTACTAGGGAGGAAAAGGGACATTTCTTAAGTATAAAAGGGTCAGAGCATCAGGAAGACCTAACAATATACATCTTTATGTACCTATAACCGCATTTCAAACTACTTGCTGCAAAAATAATGACAGAAACCAAGTGAGAAGCACACAAATCCACAGTCATGGTTGGAGATTTTAATACCTTCTGCTCGGGAATTGAGAGAACAATTAGACAAAAAAATCATGAAGGATGTAGAAGATTGAAAAAGACTAACAGCCTAGACTTACTACACATTCATACAACATCCCACCTAACAACTATGGAATACTCGCTCTTAGCAAGCACACTTAAAACATTCACCAAGGTAGACCACATGTCACGTCACCACTCATCTCAATAAATTTCTTTTTTTTCCCCTCCTTTAGGAGGTACCAAGGATTGAACCTGGGAGGTAGGTGCTCAACCACTAAGCTACATCCACTTCCCTCAAATTTTAAAAGGTTGAAATCTTAGTATATTTTCTGTCCACAAGTAAATCAGGTTAGATATCAATAACAATAAGAGATCTAGAAAAGGCCTCAAATATTTGTAAATTAAACAACTTTCTTCTAAATAACTCCTAAGTCAAGAAATAAATCACAAGGGAAATTAGAAAATATTTCAAAATGAATGATAGTGAAAATATAACATAAAAATGTGTGGGATGTGGCCAAGGCAGTGATTAGAGGATAATTTATAACAAAAAGAAATAAAGGCCTAAAGTTAATTATCCAAGTATCAAGTATCCATCTTAAGAAACTAGAAAAAGATGAGCAAGATAAATTCACAGTATGTAGAAGGAAGGAAACGATAAAAGTCAGAGCAGAAATCAATGAAATACAAAATGAACAGAAATTTGACAAAGCCAAAATTGATTTTTAAAGGTTAATAAAATTTCCAAATTCCTAAAAAGACTGATGAAGAAATAAAAGAAAAAGACAATTTTTCTATATTAGAAATGAAAGAAAAGGATACCACTTCAGATCCTATGGTCAACAGAATGGAAAATTATGAATAGCTTTGTGTCAATTAACTTGATAACTGAGACAAAAGGGACAGGCTCCTTGAAATACACAAATTTTTAAAAAACTGACACATGATGAAATAGAAAATTTGAATATCCCTATATCTATTAAAGAAATGGAGTTCACACTCAAAAGCCTTGCTACATGGCCTCTCTGGTGAGCTCTATTAAACATTTAAGGAAGAAATTACTCATCTTATACAAACTCTTAGAAAATAGAAAAAGAAAGCACACTTCCTGATTCATTTTATGAGGCTGACATGACTCTGATACCAAAACCTGACAGAGACATGACAAAAAATGAAATTATAGACCAAGTGCCTTATATTTTTAGCAAAATTTTTTGTCTTTTAAAAAAAAGATAAATAGATCACACAAAATGCTACATTAAAAAACATAAGCGGTTCCCATAAACCCCACTCCCCCCCCCCCCCGGCTCCTCCCACATCCACATCCCCCTCCACCAGCGAGGCACACTCACGGCATTTGGAGAATACACCTGGAGCACTGCCACACCGCAGGGACCGTAGTTCCAATACCCCTTGTTAACAAAATTCTCAACAAAGTATTAGCAAATTGAATCTGACCATAGATAAAAAGGTTAATTGCTCATGCTTCTATGCAGAGTTTATTCCAGGTTGGTTTAACATTCAAAAACACTGTAATCAACCATATTAACAGACTAAAGGGAAACATTCCCTATGATCATTTGATAGATGTGAAAAAACAAAAATTCACAAATTTCAACAATTCATGAATTAAAAAAAAAAACAACTCTCAGAAAACTAGGAATAGAAGGCTACATCCTCATGCGGATAAAGGGATCTATGGGAATTCTTAATGGTTCTACACCAAACTGAATTGTTCTGTACCAACCCTTTCCCCACAAGACAGGAACACGTGGAGATGCCCGCTCTCCCCACGGACATCGAACCTTGCGCTGGAGCTCTGAGCCGCGTTGAGAGCGCTCACAGAGCTCCCCCTAAAGAGAGCGGCCGGGGCCCTGGGCTCTGAAATCCATCGCCGCGCTCGTGCCGCTCTTCCCGCCAGCTCCCCTGGCCAATGGCGGTGTGCAGCGGGGATACCGAGGCAGGCCTGCCCCCGGGAGTCACAGGGCTCCGCTGACGGCCGTCCGTGGCCCCCACGCCCCCCGACAACCTTTGCTGAATCAGGCAGGGGTGTTTCCACCAGCCTCCCTTCTCCCGCCTTGACTTCCTCGCATCCAAGTCTTGTCTTTTTTTTTTTTTTTTTTTTTAAGATTTATTTATTTATTTAATTCCCCCCCCCTCCCCTGGTTGTCTGTTCTTGGTGTCTGTTTGCTGCGTCTTGTTTCTTTGTCCGCTTCTGTTGTTGTCAGCGGCACGGGAAGTGTGGGCGGCGCCATTCCTGGGCAGGCTGCTCTTTCTTTTCACGCTGGGCGGCTTTTCCTCACGGGCGCACTCCTTGCACGTGGGGCTCCCCCACGCAGGGGACACCCTTGCGTGGCACGACACTCCTTGCGCGCATCAGCGCTGCGCATGGCCAGTTCCACACGGGTCAAGGAGGCCCGGGGCTTGAACCGCGGACCTCCCATGTGGTAGACAGACGCCCTAACCACTGGGCCAAAGTCCGTTTCCCCTTGTCTTTTTTTTTTAAGATTTATTTCTTTATTCCCCCGACTCCCATTGTCTGCTCTCTGTGTCCATTCACTGGGTGTTCTTTTGTGTCTCTGGTCTTCTCATTAGGTGGCTTCAGGAACCGATCCTGGGACCTTCCACAGTGGGAGAGAGGCGACCATTCTCTTATGCCACCTCAGCTCCCTGGTCTGCTGCGTCTTTTATTTTCTCTCCTCTGTGTCTCTTGTTGCGTCATCTTGCTGCGCCAGCTCTCAGCATCGGCCAGCACTCCTGTGTGGGCCAGCACTCCCACGTGGGCCAGCTTGCTGTGCGGGCCAGCTCTCCCTCACCAGGAGGCCCTGGGCATCGAACCCTGGACCTCCTATATGGTAGACAGGAGCTCAACTGCTTGAGCCACATCTGTTTCCCCCAAGTTTTTTCTGATCCCCTCCCCATTTTCTCCCATGCAGGCATTTCCCCTAATAAAATGCTTGCATATTTAATCACATCTTTGAATCTGCTTCTTAGGGGAACAAACTCAAGGTTCTACCCAGTGCAATAAGGCAAGAAAAAGAAATGAAAGGAAAAGACTGTCCCTACTTGAAGACATGTTGTTTGCATAGAAAATCCTAAGGAATCAACAACAAAACACTACTAGAAATAAAGATTTTATGAAGGTCTCAGGATATACAGTCCAGATGCAAATACATTTTTATATACTAGTAGCAAACTACCAGAAAACATTTTTTGAAGTTTAAATTCCATTTAAAATGCAGATGTGGCTCAAGCAGTTGGACTCCTGCCTGCCACACAAGGGGTCCTGGGTTCAGTTCCCAAAGTCTCCTAAATATAAAATACTTGAGAATAAATTTAACAAAACATGTTTAAAGTCCTCTATCCTGAAAACAAAACACTGTCAAGAGAAATGTTGGTTGTGGCTGATGAATCTACAGCTCTGTCTCCTCGTCTCTCTAACCTGAGCAAAGGGAGGGACCAGGAGAATTACTTCTTGGCTGAGTCTAAAGATTGATGCAAAAGTTTAGCAAAACCATGGGTACCCCAAGGCTCCCAGAAACAACATTAAATATCCACCCCAAGACCCAAGCAGAAGCTCAGAAGCAGCTGAGGGCATTTGTTGTGTCATTTCCTGCCCAAGATTATATAGGTTTTATCAACGTTTGTTACTAATCTCATTATCCTGAATTGTAAAACTATGGGACATTTTAGAAAACTTTAATTTTTTTAAATGTTAAGATTCCTTACTGGAAGAGTAATCATTTTTATAAATTATTCACTCCTTAAGCTATAAATTCTACAGCATAGTGGCATAACGGAGGGACCCATCCCTTCGAGAAGTTTGCATCTCCCCTACAAATCCCAGCCTGGGACTAGGTATGAGCAGCTTCATGAGTCCTCATCAACTCAAATGGAGCCGCTCACACTATTAAAAGGAGGAAGGAAGGGATGTGATGTGGGGCATTCTCAGGACTTGGAGTTGTCCTGGGTGGTGCTGCAGGGACAGATGCTGGACATTGTATGTCCTGCCATGGCCCACTAGGTCAAATGGGGGAGAGAGTAAACTATAGTGTAAACCATTGTCCATGTGGTGCAGCAGTGCTCCAAAACGTACTCACCAAATGCAGTGGATGTCCCATAATTATGGAAGAGGTTGTTGATGTGGGAGGAGTGGGGTGAGGGGGGTGGGGGGTACATGGGATCTCATATTTTTTTAATGTAACATTTTTAAAAAATAAAGAGAAAAAAGTTATGAACAAATAAACCAACTCTACTAATTGTAGCTGATATTTCGTGGGTGCTTATACAGCAGGCGCAGCACTTTGTGTGGATTACCTCATTTAGTCTCCCCAACAGCCCTTCTACAGGAGGAAGAAATCGATGCCTGGTAAGATGGTCACTTGTCCAAGGTTGAATTGTTATTAACTGTAGAGAGAAAATAGTACAGAAAAATCAGAAGTTCTTAACTTGGGCTCGGAAGGCCTGGAAAATGTTGTAAGCATATGTATCAAATACTCAGGGGGAAATGTCTAGAGGTTCTCTTGGCAGTTCAGAATCCTTAAAACATTAGAAGTCGTTGCCTGGCTAAAGATCAGTGGCTCACTGTCTGGCTAAGACATCACCACTGAGCTATGTCTGGGTTGACTTGCCTAGAGATTTCCACTTTTCCGTCGTCTCTTTCAAAGTCTCATATGCTTCTGAAGATGGTTCAAAAAATCAAAGTTCTAAAAAGGTATTCTAGACCTGGTTTTCTCAGTGATTTAAGATAGGGCTATATTAGACCAAAATCCACTAGACATCAGTTTGATGTGGAATTGTCACCCTACACGTAGGTTTCAATTATCCCTACTAAATTTTACTACACTCTCGAAAGTTTTACAGTAAAGTTTACATTACACAAATGTGATTTGTCTTCCTGGAGCAGCTCCTTTTTCTGTAAGTTAAATTACGTTTTAAATGCTTGAAGGGAGGTAGCATGACATAGTAAATGGAGACTCTAGGATCTGGAATTGGAAAACCTGGGCTCAAACCCTAGCTTGGTGACTTAATAGCTGTGTGTGTGTGTGTGTGTGTGTGTGTGTGTGTGTGTGAGACTGTGGGCAAGTTACTCATTTCTCTGAACCTTAGTTTCCTCATCTCAAAATAACATCTACCTGGGAATGGATGTGACTCAAGCAGTTGGGTACCTGCCTACCACACGAGAGGTCCCAGGTTTCGTTCCCAGGGCCTCCTAGAGAAGATGAACAAGAGAGTGAGCTGACATGACAGGCCGGCACAGCAAGCTGATGCAATGAGGTGCCACAATGAGGAGACACAGCAAGGAGAGATGAGAGACACAAGAAGCACGGATCAGATGTGACTCAAGCAATTGAGCACCTCCCTCCCACATGGGAGATCTTGGGTTCGGTTCCTGGTACTTCCTAAAAGCAGACACAGAGAGCACACAGAAAACAGACACAGAAAGCAGACAGTGAGTACAAAGCAATGAGGTGGGGCAATAAATAAATCAAACAAATCTTTAAAGAAATAATAACATCTACCTTATAGGGTGGTTGTAAAAGGGAGAAAAAAGGATCATGAAAAGTGCCTAACACTGAACCTGGTGCAGAGAGGATCTTGGTTGTTGTTTTTTCCCTTAGCATTAAAGGAATTCTATTGTCAACTATCTTTTTTTTTTAATGTTTTTTAAAAATCATGTATGCACATAAATCACCAAGAAGGCCTGCAGTGTATCAGAGAAACAAGAGAGAGGAAAGAAAATGGAATTCTTCCCTAATCCCACCCTCTGAATTCTCTTAGAAGGGAAGGCATGCAAAAAACAGGAAAAGGAAAGATTCCAGGGGCGGGAGGGGCCCTCTCGAGCTGTTTGTGTCTTCCTAGAAGAGGAAATGGGGTCCCAGCTTGCTGCTCCTTTCTCACTCCGACTCGAAATGCTTTGTGGTCGGGGATGCTTAGCCAAGCGTTGACTTCCGGGACGAGAAAACCCGATTACAAGCTGCTTTTCCTCTTTGACATGCCACCTGCTTTGTAACACGCTTTTTGATCCTCTAGAAGATACTTTGTGTGCCAATATTTGCCCAAGTAACCCACACTGGTTATGTGTTCTTCTACTAAACACAAGGTCCTCAAACAGGTAAAAACTGGGTGGCTGATGCATCAGCAACGTGCAGCGTAGAGCTATGCCTTACTGCGTTGCCCGTGGAAACGCTTATCTTCTAAAGCGATCACTCCAAGCCGATCTTTTATATAAAGTCAATTTATCCACGTCAGCTTTAGAAGCAGTACAGGACAGGGGTCAGCAAACTTATCCTGTAAAGGGCCAGACAGTAAATATTTTAGACTTTGGGGGCCGTGTGGCCACTGTCGAAACTGTTCAACTCTTCCATCGACAATGCAGAAATTCATAAATGGGGTGTGACTGCGTTCTAATAAAACTTTATTTATAAACGCAAACATCGGGCTGGACTTGGCCCTTGGCCATAGTAGCCAATCTCTATCGTAGACGATGAGCGTGCACCTGCCGTGGGTTCAGGTGCCGGCTCCGCCATTTACCAGCTGTGTGACCTTCAGCAAGTTACTTGGGGTCTCTGGGCCTCAGTTTTCCCCTCCATACAATGGGGGTACTGCTAGTGCTGCCAGGGCGGCCCCACAGTCAGCAGGGCCCTGAGCTCCTTCTAGCTCGTTGTTTGCCAACCTCAACGGTGGCTTCTCCTCTGCATCCACGTTGGGGCTTGAGTTCTGGTCCTCACGCCCCGTTCCCCACCCGGCCCTTCCCTCTTTAGGGACCCCTCCCAGGGTTCCCATACCCTGCCAGTCGTTTCCCATCGGCCAGACCCGGTCATGTGACCCCAGGACAGCAGGTGGGGCACAGCTCTGGGTCTCCACCGGGGCTCTAGGACTAAGGAGGAAAAGCAGGTTGTAGGGGAAGCTGCAGTCTCTACCACCGCTCTGCTTTCCCAGACCCCTCCTAGGGTCACGCATCCCAGAGGGAAGACGGCGCTAAGGGCAGGCGCTGGTAGGGCTAGTTTATGCCGTGTCCACCGCGAGGTGGCCACAGCCCGAGGACAGTTAGAGCTGAAGGGATTTTAACCCCCAAGAAAAGGACGCACAAAAATCTATCCGGGGAGCAGACGTGGCTCAAGGGGTCGAGCGCCTGCTTCCCACATGGGAGGTCCAGGGTTCAGTCCCCAGTGCCTCCTAGAGAAACAGAAACAACAAGGAAACAAACGAGAAAACCGACTCAGGGAGGGGATGTGGCTCCGTGGTTGAGCACCAGCTTCCCATATACGAGGTCCCGGGTTCAGTACCCGGCCCTGGTACCACAAACCAAGAAAAACCCAAAAACCACCTCTACTGTCCGTCATGTGTGTATCTCATCCGCGTCTACCCGGTGTATGTGTATATATTTACACACACACATGTGGGTATAGCCACGTGTGTACAAAGATAGACACACAATTCCCCTTCGTGTCGGGGAGCCTAGTAAGAGCCAGCGTAGGGAGAGACGGCTGATCAAGGGGTTTCCAAGCACGATGAGCGCAAGGCAGGGCGCCCCGGGGAGGCCGGCAGGAGACGTCTTAGTCGGTCGTGTGGTTGACAGCGAGGGCCGGGGTCCCAGAAGCAGGCCCCAGCACCCTCACCTTCCATCGCTGCGCCCCCAGCCCTGCTCCCTCTTCTACCCCAAGGCAGGCAGCGCTAGGGAGGAAGAGGTGGGGGGCTCCTGCCGTGGGGTGCACCGGGGAAGCTCCCAGCCTCAGGGAAGACCTGGCACCTGCTTCGGAGCGCTGCTTGGAGGGTGCGGCTGGGGCTCGGCCTGCACCCCACTGCACCCCGCTGTACCCCACTGCACCCCGCTGCACCCTGCCACCTGCCGCCCAGTCCCAGGCAGCCTGCGCACAGAGCGCCTTTCCTTTCTGGCACTCTCTTCACCCCCTAAGTGGCAAAAGCAGCAGCAGCTGGCGGAGTTAGGCACGTCGAGGGATGAACAGGTGGGTCCATTTAAATCCTCTTCGTTCCAACCTTTTTTTGAGGTACCGGGGACTGAACCCCAGACCTTGTACGTGGGAAGCAGGTGCTCAACCACTGAGCTCCATCCCGCTCCCCTGGCTCTAACCTTTTTGATAGTAATTTTTGGAGTCCTTTGGGAAATCACAGGATGAGAACAAATTCCTTCTGGGTGACTTTGATGCCCCTTAGGGGCACGATTGTTGGTTTTTTAGTAAGATGGCTTCTGCTGCTTAATTTCATTTTTTTTAAATAAACAGACATATTAGAAAACTGTGACTGAGCCCCCAGCAGACTCCTGCGGTGCGAGCAGGTGCTGCTGGATTTCTTTGACAGAATCTGTGCTTCTTTGCCCCCCATGGGCAGGTCACACTGATTCAGTGGCTCTGAATTACTGGTGATGATCTGCCGCTGCTATCGGCCGTTCCACTCAGAAGACTGCGTTGCGGCCTCAGTAGGTAACAGTGGGAGTCACTTTTCCTAGCTGCGAAACAAAGAAAGAAATGAGCTCTCTCTCTTTGAATTGTCAACCGGTCCCCTCGGGGTCCGTGCAGCCAGTCTCCTCTTTGGATTGGCTGAGGATACTCACAACTATCATAAGCCCCCCGGGGAACTCTGGGCCTCAGCTGGTCTCCAGTAAATATGTCTTGTGCCCAGCTTCTCTGGCACTCAGCAGTGCGGCGCTGCCTGCACCTTGGCGCACACAGAGGCGCTGCCACCGTGCTGAGGGGCAGGCCGGGCCGGGGTGGTCAGCAGCTGGCCACGTCAGGGCAGCAGCCACGTTGCCGCTGGACAAAGCCCTGCGCCGCGGGGGCTCAGGGTCCTCTCTCCCCAGTTTCTGCCTGGGCCTCGGCACCACACAGCAAGTTCCTACCGACCAGAATTTCCCGTCGACGTAAGGGATTCCCGTTGCTGGCGATTGTGAAGGAATCATTGACCAAGGGATTGGGGGGGGGAAATGTGCCAGAAATGGAGCCCCAGTGAAAGCATTTGAACCCTGCAATATTTACCTTGGTTATCTAGAAACACTAAAGTGGCCAACTCCCTCCGTATTGTTATAAACCTTTTACTATCCTTACTTTTTTCCTTCTTTTTTTTAAAGATTTATTTTTATTTATTTCTCTTCCCTCTCCCCCCCCCCAGTTGTCTGCTCTCTCTGTCCATTCTCTGTGTGTTCTTCTGTGTCCGCTTGCATTCTTGTCAGTGGCACTGGGAATCTGTGTCTCTTTTTGTTCCCTCATCTTGCTGCATCAGCTCTCCGTGTGTGCGGCACCACTCCTGGGCAGGCTGTGCTTTTTTCACGCTGGGTGGCTCTCCTTACGGGGTACGCTCTTTTGCGCATGGGGTTCCCCTACACAGGGGACACCCCTGCGTGGCACGGCACTCCTTGCGCACATCAGCACTGCGCGTGGGCCAGCTCCACACGGGTCAAGGAGGCCCTGGGTTTGAACTCTGGGCCTCCTGTGTGGTAGGCGGACGCCCTATCCATTGAGCCAAATCCTCTTCCCTAGCCTCACTTCTTAAAGAGCATTTTTTTTTTTTAAAGATTTATTTATTTATTTAATTTCCCCCCCTCCCCTCAGTTGTCTGTTCTCTGTGTCTATTTGCTGCGTCTTGTTTCTTTGTCCGCTTCTGTTGTCGTCAGCGGCACGGGAAGTGTGGGCGGCGCCATTCCTGGGCAGGCTGCTCTCTCTTTTCACGCTGGGCGGCTCTCCTTACGAGCGCACTCCTTGCGCGTGGGGCTCCCCCACGCGGGGGACACCCTTGCGTGGCACGGCACTCCTTGCGCGCATCAGCACTGCACATGGCCAGCTCCACACGGGTCAAGGAGGCCCGGGGTTTGAACCGCAGATCTCCCATATGGTAGACGGACGCCCTAACCACTGGGCCAAAGTCCGTTTCCCTTAAAGAGCATTTAAATAATTCTTTAACTTAGCTAGTGCATAAGCACATTGCTTTGGGTTTTGGTTTTTGTCGTTCTGTGGTTTCAGCCTTGCCAAAAGGAAGTGCTGAACTTTTCCACTCCCAGCAATTGTTCACTTCTGCACCCCGTGTTAGCCTGGAGATGATAGAATCACTTTTTTAAAAAAGATTTATTTATATCTCCCCCACCCCCTTGCTGCTTTGCGCTCACTGTCTGCTCTCTGCTCATCTTCTTTTAAGAGGCACTGAGAACCCAACCCGGGACCTCGCACGTGGGAGGGAGGCACCCAATCCCTTGGCCCACCGCTGCTCCCTGCTTGTTGTGTCTCCTGTGTGTTTCCTCACTGTGCCTCTTCATCGAGTCTTCTCGCTGTGTCATCGTGTTGCATCAGGTCACAGTGGAGCCCGCGGCGTCAGCTTGCTGACTTGCTCTCCTTCTTTAGGAGGCACCAGGACCTCCCGTGTGGGAGGCGGGCACCCGGTGACTTGAGCCACCTCCGCTCCCTAGAGTCACTTGTGACAAATAGAACTGGCCAGCGGGAGTCGCTTTACCCGCCTGGGAACAGAAGTGATCACCTGGGTGGCCGAGAGTCCCTTTCTCACCCCCAAGGCCCTTGTCGGTGTAGACGCTGAGCCGGCAACACTCCCGCCCCCCAGCCTTCCTTTCGCGAGGCCTCGATGGTTCCGTGGGTGCCTGAGCCCTGGCACAGCCGCTTCCCCGGTGCCCAGCAGCAGTGCCCTCATCCCCCTCGGGCCTCGGCAGACCCCCAGCGCCCCTCTTCCCACGGGTGGCCCGGCCCCAGGAGACACTCAGGAGGTGCAGGCCGAGGCGCGGGTCTCCTGTGCGGCATGCAAGCCGAGTCCGAGGGCGTCCACCGCGTTTGGAGGCTGGCCGCTGGGGACCTGCGCCCCTGGCCCAGGGGAGAGAAGCCCCTGTGGGGGGCTAAGACCCGCCCGCGTGGCGGGGAGGAAAATGCTTCATTGCTGTCAGTCACAGCACGTCATGACGTTGCAGGACGCCGCAGAGAGGTTTTACCCATCGGTTAAGCCACCGTCTCGTCCACGGGGCAGGCGACTGACGTGACCCCACCAAGTCCTTAGTTCCCAGCAGGGCAGGACTTGAACCCAGGTTCTCTAACTCCCGATGCCTCTAGCTGGTATTTTTTCTACTACCACATTACATTGCCTTGTGGAGTCTGCGAAAAAGAAACAAACGTGATGGGTTTTTTTGTGGGTTTTTTTTCGTTTTTTTAAAGATTTTATTTATTTATTTGTTTCTCTCCCCTTCCCCCCTCCCCATTGTTCTCTGTGTCTATTTGCTGCATCTTGTTTCTTTGTCCGCTTCTGTTGTCGTCAGCGGCACGGGAAGTGTGGGCGGCGCCATTCCTGGGCAGGCTGCACTTTCTTTCGCACTGGGCGGCTCTCCTTACGGGGCGCACTCCTTGCGCGTGGGGCTCCCCTACGCGGGGAACACCCCTGCGTGGCAGGGCACTCCTTGCGCGCATCAGCACTGCGCATGGGCCAGCTCCACACGGGTCAAGGAGGCCCGGGGTTTGAACTGTGGACCTCCCATGTGGTAGACGGACGCCCTAACCACTGGGCCAAGTCCGCTTCCCAAATGTGATGTTTTGATCTTTTATTCTGTTTTGACTTGGAAACGTCCTTGAAGAACCAATAAGAAAGATCTTAAGGAAGCAGATGTGGCGCAATGGATAGAGCATCCGCCTACCATGTAGGAGGTCCAGGGTTCAAACCCAGGGCCTCCTGACGTGGGCAGCAAGCTGGCACATGCGCAGTGCTGATGTGCGCAAAGTGTCGCTCCACATAGGGGTGCCCCCCACGCAGGACAGCAGAACGCCCAGGATTGGTGCTGCCCACACGGAGAGCTGACGCAGCAGGATGAGGCAACCAAAGAGACACAGAGAAGAGACAATATGAGACGCAGCAAACTAGGGAGCTGAGGTGACGCAAGAGAATGGTCGCTTCTCTCCCTCTCCAGAAGGTCCCCTATGAGAATACGACAGACACAGAAGAACACACAGTGAATGGACACAGGGAGCTGACCACGGGGGGTGGGTGGAGGGGGGAGAAATAAGAAAAAGTAAAATAAAGACCTTAAAGATTTATAATAGAAGAGGGTTTCTTTCTCTGACCCAGATGAACTCCTAAACATGAAAACTGTAAAATTAAGTCATATAATCCAAAGAATTTTTGCTTTTATTTTTTAGGACCCTATTAGCTAGGCTTTTTAATGATTTGCTTTAGGAAATAGCATCTGCTTATTTTATATATATATATAAAGGCTAGGCATATGGCATGCTTTTAAAAAAGATACTAGGTTTTCCCAGATGCAAAGCAAGAATGTCATCTGGCCCAAACATCCCCTACCAAAAAAATCGAAAAAATTTGGAAAAGTAGAATTTTAAAATAGAAGAAAAGTAAAAGGAACAGACGAAGATGAAATTTAAAATAAAGTATACAAATTAACTAAGACTAGAAACTGAACAATCAAAGGTATTTGTGGATGTCGTTTAGATCCTGAATCAAACTGTATATGAAAAATGAGACACAATATAAAAATATATCTTGGGAACATTTGAGAAAATTCATAATGGCCTGAGTATTAGATAATATGAAGAAATTATTGATAATTTTGTTAGGCATGTCAATGGCCTTATGGCTATGTAAGAAGATATCCTTATTTTTTCAAGATATACAGTAACGTATATTATTTGGGATGAATGTCATGATGTAAGGGATTTGTTTAAAATACTTCAACAAAGGAAAACAATGGATAAAACATATTTTTAAAAAGTTAAATCTAAATGACAGTTCGTAAGAATTCATTATATTATAAATTCTCTACTTTATATGTAACATTGTTATAAAAAGCTTTCATAGAAATAAGGGAAATAATCTTCCTAATTTAACATTTTTTCTCCCTTTATTTTTTTTTTAATGTTACATTAAAAAAATATGAGGTCCCCACATGCCCCCCACCCCCCTCACCCCACTCCTCCCACATCAACAACCTCTTTCATCATCGTGGCACATTCACTGCATTTGGTGAATACATCCTGGAGCACTGCTGCACCACATGGATAGTGGTTTACATTGTAGTTCACCTCTCCCCCAGTCCACCCCGTGGGCCATGGCAGGACATACAATGTCCAGCATCTGTCCCTAATTTAACATTACATACTATTTCATTGTTGGACTGAGTGTTGGTATTAGTATAATAGGAAAAAATATCTTTGATGTATAATTACTAAGCTAACCAATTACTGGGAAAAAGTTATACTTCTCATCTTGCTATAGGTAAAAAAAAAAAAAAACCTTAGAGTTTAAGAAAAAAGCCCTAAGAAACATATTCAGTATTTTTTTAAAGAGGAAGCGTGACTTGAAGAATTGGCATTTTGGGACAAAGGAAGTCAGATTCTGAGGTCTCAGGAACTGATTCATGTGAGATTATGGGGCAAGTTGCTCTGTCAGGATGATCTGAATGCCAAGAATTTGAGAACTCTTATTTTCTAAACTGAAGTTTTTTCACTCCTCAGTGACTTATTTCCTGTACAAATATTCTTGCAACGCTGTTTCTGTTCTAAGTCTCATGCTGGCATTTCCTTATACTGTAAATGGAATTGTGTTTCAGCTATTAGTGGGGAACATAATTTGCTGGTTCAATGTAAATTGCATCTACAAAGCTAGAAAAGAGAGAAATTATATGAATATGAGAGTCAGGAGAGGCTAGGTTGTGCTTCTAAAACAAGTTAACCTCAAAAGCTCTGTGCCTTCCAAGGTTCATCTCTCAGTCAGTAAACATCTCTCTTGCTTGTATAGAGAGTCGGGAGGTGTGGGGGGGGGGGCTAAATTTGGGGTGAGCCAGGCTGCCAGAGGCCTCCCCATCTTGTGACGTGTTGTTTAGAACTTGCAGCCACTTTAGTGCTCTGGCCTCAGCAAGGCAAGGAGACCAGTGCACCCCGCAGCAGGTCCCTTCTGTTCACCTGCCTTTGGCCAGAACTAGTCATATGATCCCACCTACCTGCAAGGGGGCAAGGAAGTGGGGCTCCTACGTGTCAAGGAAGGAAAAGAGAAGCAGGCTGAGGGGTACTGTTTGCTTCATTATTAATATCTGCTTCATAGATGTAGTATTCCTCGATTGGTCTCTGCGGAAGTCATTTCCTGAGCACCTACCACGTGTAGGCATCTTCCAGGCATTGGCCATGCTGCAGAGCTTTGTCAAATGGAGCTCTCTTAGTCTGAGAAATATAAGGTCAAAGAGGGACAGAGATAAAAATCTGTTTACTGACACACTGACGCTTTACAACTATATATAAGATGTTTTGTACGGAAACGCTTCATAAAACACTTAAATTGTTTGAAATTAGTTTCAAGGATTAGCGCTGGAGGGAGAACCATCAGGTGCTGGTCCCATCTGTGCCACTTGCTGGGTAACTTCTCTAAGACTCAAGGGCCTCCTTAGTAAAAATGAGTAGAACAACATTATTACGTACCGCAGAGAATGGTTCCAAGGATTAAACCAGATAAGGCATGTAGACGGCACCCAGCAAGTACTCACACATGAATAACTTCTAATTAGTGTTCGGTAATTATAAAGGACATAAAAATGGAAGGTAAGTTGCTAGGAAGCATCCTGCCTTCCTAAGTAACTTAGTTCAAAAGCTGGCAGGTACTGGTCCGTGTCAGGGAGCCAGGCCAGGGTGCCACAGCCCAGCAGGTGAGAACCAGAGAAGGGAGATGACCCCAGGTTGGCTAGTTAGAAGGGCGGGGATCCAGTAAGTAAACATATTGGGAAAAATGGGAGCCGGGTTTCTCAGAAACAGAGAAGGAAGTCATAAATATTAAGAGAACAAGACTAGAACGAACCCTGTGGCATTAGATTGAAAGGGGAAGCGTTGGTACGCCCGCACGGTTTTGACTCTAGATAGGTAAAGAGCCATGTGCTCTCTGATGCGTGCATGTATTTACAATAGTCCCCGCCCTCTTGTTCCATGGGGTCTCACTGTCCCCCGTGGCAGTGCACCCCAGATTCCAGGCCTTGGTTTCTGAATATCGTCATCTACTAAAGAGAATCATGGAACCTGGAGAAGTGGATGATTCCAGAGCTGGGATGGGGGAGTTCAAGGCGGGCCTAAAATATCTTGGGAAGTGGGGGTGGCCCCAGGAAAGGTGCACATGGAAAGCACCCCGCAACTAGCTGGATGGGCCTCACTCCAGGAAGATTCCAGCAGAAAAGGAAACAACTGTGGTAAGAGTTAACAGCCCACTGAATAAAGTAGGAATCCATGAATCTACACCAATATAATGAAACGAAAGAATAAATAAATGAGGAAGAAAGAAAACTTTTTCTTACAGTCAGATGCCAACCAATACAAGTTCACAAGACGATGGAATTAGAAAATCACCATTGGACCACGTAGTAACTCTGAATTCAGCCAGCAAACATCGTTGGATACTAAAATTTGGGGGTGAAAGTTTGGTCAGGAATGGAGGATTTTTACAGTCTCCATAAGTCGCTTCTCACAAAAGTGTTATTGATTACAAAGAAAAAAGACTAACATCGCGGTGGAGAAACCTGGAAGACAACACTTTAATCAAGTGATCAAAGTTAGCAACGATGGGGAAAGGTGTGGCTCAGTGGTTGAGCACCTGCTTCCCATGTATGAGGTCCTGGGTTAAATCCAGGTACCGCCTAACAAACAAAATAAACAGTCAGCATTGCCCGTAATGGAACAACTTCAAGCCTTGCACCGCCTGAGAGGACGCGATGTGACTTCTGGGATAGCCCTGCCCCAAGCCGGACCAGAATCTAATTGTGGGGAAATACCACACAAGCTCAAATTGAGGGGCATCTATAAACTAACTGGCCTGCCATCTTTAAAAAGGGCCAGATCGTGAAAGCATGGAGAAACGGAGGAACTGCTCCAGATGGGCCAAGACTAAAGAGAGGCGAAAGCTAAAAGCGATGCTTGAGTCTAGACCAGATCCTTATCTAAAAAGGATATTCCTGGGACAACTGGCAGAACCCGGATGGGGTCTGTGCACTAGATGGTAGGAATTCTCAACACTAATTTCCTGATTTTGATGGCTCTGTTGCAGTTATTTAGGGCAATGCTCTTAGGAATTTCTAACTCGAGTGTTTAGGTTTGAGAGGACTGCATTGCAGCAATTTACTCTTTTTTTTCCAGGCAATACAGGAGATCGAACCCAGGACCTCATACATGGGAAGCAGGCGCTCAACCACTCAGCTACATTTGCTCCCCACGACTTACTCTTTTGTTTTTTTTAAGATTTATTTTTTTATCCCCCCCCCCCACCCTGCTGTTTTTGCTGTCTGTGTTGTCTTCTCTTCTCATTTTCTCTCCTCTAGGATTCACCAGGATTCGATCCTGGGGACCTCTGATGGGGAGAGAGGTTCCCTGTCAATTGTGCCACCTCAGTTCCTGGTCTCTGCTGCGCTTCACCTTGACTCTCCCCTTGTCTCTCTTTTGACGCGTCATCATCTTGCTGCGTGACTCACTTGTGTGGGCACTGGCTCACCGCACGGGCACACATGAGGGCACTGGCTCACCACATGAGCACACTTTCTCTTCTTCTTTTTCACCAGGAGGATTGAACCCAGGTCCTCCCATATGGTAGACAGAAGCTCTATCACTTGAGTCACATCTGCTTCCTTCAACTTACTCTTAAATGTTCAGAAGAAAAGTTCTTTGTACTCTTTTCACCACAGTTCCCTGTCTGAATAAATTTCATACATTAAAAAATTTTAGGAAAATGGTAAATGAAAAATAGAAAATGAAATGGTCGCTCAGAAGGCACATTTGGATGCAGTTTGTCCTCTAAAGCCAAACTGTGTGAGTGTGGGTGGGTGGATTTGCACACGCACCCACACTTGCCGGTATCCTAGAGAAGGAATCACCTCGGTTACTCTAAGGCATCACGAGGGTCTCCTCGGGGACAGCGTCCATCTCGAAGGCTATTCGGAATTTTGTGGGGGAACTTTTTTTTTATTGTACCAATTACGGGGGGCGCTACTGGAATTTCATAAGTAGAGACTAGAGATGTGTGGGACAGTCCAATGGGATAAAGCAGTTTCCCCCTCAACATGATTCTCCAGTGTCCTGCCAGATACTCCTGATGTGAAAATCCTTTCTATAAATATCTGAGCCTAGGACACCATTTTGCATATAAATGCAAAGTACTTTTTCACAGTTTTCATAGATACTGAATTTTCCAGGAACACAATTACCATATAAATTGAGAGAAGACTGTACTGTGTTTTGTTTGACTCCTTACCAAGAGCTACTCACTATTTTGGAAAAACGAGGTCACCAACAGCAATGCTGTCCACAGGATTTGAGCAGCCAATATACACACTTTTATTGCTCTGCTTTTGCAGAAAATATCTAACAGAGCTGTTTGAGTCTCCTTTTAAGTGACTTACGGACAAAAAAAATTCTTAAATAAGAGATACATGAAATACAAAGACCAAAGATTGTTTAAAAATGTTTCATCATGTGGCTGCCATAGGTCTTATTATGTTGGTCAGTGATAAAAAACATTGGGAAACTGCATGTTGAAATTATTTTTTAGTCACTGCTTGTTTTTCAGTCTTACTCTGACACCATCCCAGAGCTCTATCTACCCAACAACCGCTGTCAGCCTGTATCATTTTCTCTCTCCAGTCCATTCTCTATGTGCCATCGCCTGTTGAAGTCTCCAGTCTCCAGAGCTTAGCTACTGGAGAGTGAATTTAAGGGTTTCAGTAGAGAAGATGTGTTCTTGGCCTGTTAGTTATTCTTGGGCCTACTTGTACCTTTTCTCTTACTTTTTCTAGACTATTTGTACAGAGGGGTTTCTGATCTTCTTACATCTTTTGAATCCAAGCATTTACTATCAACAGGTGCAAACATCCATTTCATTACGTCTTCTAGTGTACCTGTGCCTGAGCATTTACATATGAGTTTGTCTTAAGTTACTTTCTTTTTATTCCTTCTTCATGTGATTCAGTTTTCTAAAGACGGTCAATGCAAAATACTAGAAATGGGTTGGCTTTTCTAATGGGAATGTATTGGGGTAAAAGCTTACAGTTCTGGGGCTCTGGAAATGTCCATCAAGGCATCATCAGAGGAGCTGGCTAACCCAAAGTCGTCTGCTGGCGATTCTGGACTCCACCACGGGGTGAGGCAAGATGGCAGCCGGTCTCTGCCTTCTCCTCCAGGCTCACCTGCTCCCTGAGCTCAGCTGTGGGTGGCCAGGCACAAGGCTCATCTCTCCCTTCTGGGCTGCTCCGCTGATTCCAGCCTCTCTCTCAACCTCTCGGGGTCTCTATCTTTCTGCAGTTGTAGGTGATCCTGGAGTCCCCTCTCCCATGACGGGGCAAAATGGCAGCCCTCCTTCTCTGTGTGTCTCTGCACGTTTCCTCATTTATAAAGGACTCCAACAAGAGAAGCGAGACCCACCCGGGATCATGACTCACCGTCATACTCCAACTGAATCCAACCCAACCCAATCAAAGAGCTCCACAACCACAGGAATGGATTAGCTCCAAGAACGTCGTCTTTTCTGGGATTCACGAAAAGCTTCAAACTGTCACATCATGTTAGGACATGATATGGAATTTTTATAAATTAAATTATGTTTATATATATAATTTTTTTCTGTATAGTAGAAGGGGCATTACAAACTATTTGTTGAGAGAAGTGGATGGGTGTTGGATATGATAAAGATGAGAACCTATGCTCTAACCTAAATAGTTGATCATCACATCGGAGGTGGGGAGCTGGACCTGTGCTGCACTGTGAAGAGGGAAAGCATGATGATGGGAGCACATTAAGAAACTAGTCCTGGGGTGTCTTACTTGGCTACAACTGCTGGGAGCCATATGCCAGCAATGGGCTGGCTTTCGTGTTGGGAATTTGTTTGGTTAAAAAAAGCTGACAGTTCTGAGGCCGTGAGTGCCCAACTCAAGGCGTCATCAGAGATGCTGGCTCACCCAAGGTCAGCTGCAGGTGGTCCTGGATTTCTGCCATGTCGCAGGGCAAAATGGCGACTCTGCTGGTTTCTGCCTTCTCCTCCAGGCTCACTTCCTCTCCCAGCTCAGCTGTGGGCGACCAGGCACATGGCAGGGCGCGGCGCAGTCTGCTTGGCTCTCCCCTCTCCTCGGGGCCTCGTTGCTAGTTCTGCTTCAGGCTGCTCCGTCTGTGACTTTCCTGTCTCCCCAGCTCCTCTCTGGGTCTGGGTCCCCTCTTTCCTTCTCTGAAGCTTTTTCTCTGTGTCTCTGCATGTTTCTCCTATTTGTAAAGGTCTTCAGTAAAAGGATTGAGACCCACCCTGGGCCATGCCCTCCTGGAGCAATCAAATCAGATGGCCCTTAAATGATCTAATCTAATCAAAAGTTTCATAGTAGGTTTGATTTAAGAACATAATTTCCTGGGGTCCACATAAAAGATTCATACTAACACATGGAGAAACAATAGAGAGAATTGAAGATGCTAAGGCCAAGGCAGCCACAGCATTTTGTCCTCAAATACCTAAAATTCAGTCATGCAGATCGAGGTTTAGACTTGTCCCAGGGGGACAAAATTTGGCCAATGAGAAAATTTTCAGAGGGAGATTTTAGCTCAACGTAAGGAATGATTTGCTACTGGTTGAGGCTGCCCCAAGTGGAGTCATCTTCTTCTCCTCCCTCCCCAGCTATCAAACGCTGGCTGCTGTAGAAGATGAGCTCTCTAACCTGCCATGCTCCTCTGGACCCCCCGAGGCAGTGTGGTAGGGGCTGAGGGTGTGGACTCTGGGATCAGGTTCTAAGTTCCATATTCCATGCCTGCAATCCCAGTTGTGTGACATTGGCAATCCCAGTGGGAGTGACAATGGGACATTTGCTCTGTGTCTCGGTTTCCTCATATGTATAATGGAAATGATTTTTAAAAATACCTATTTTGGAGGGTTTTTTGTGGCACAGCCTATGTACTCAACAAATGTCAGTGAATTCTTTCAATCTTTATCAAGCACGGCAGAAAAACAGAATTGAGAAACAGTCCTGAGAACTCTCCACTTCCCTCTCCTACCCAGTTGCATTTTTACCCCTGGATTCCAAGAAAGTTTCCGGTATTCTTATATGATAGTTCCCTTTTGTGTAAGCTAGTTCAAGTTGTGTCAGTTACCTACAACCAAGGAAAGCTGACCGATAGAGATGCTGAAGATTGGGAATAACCACCAAAATCAGGACTAAGCATTTAGGAAGTGCTGACAACAGGAGTGGTAGTATTTGGGGGCTGATGTTGAAGCGTATCTATGATGTTCCCATCAGAACGCCTACGGATTTACACAAAAATGCATGGACTTACCCCATCCGTAGACGTTAGAGAGGGGAGGAAACCTCGTGCCAGGATGTGGGGAATTTCCACCAACTGCAAGGTGGAAGAGCTTGGGTTGAAAATCACTCTTGTGAACCATCCCTCCCAGCTCCCTGAACCAGGACAGCCATGGATGGCTGGAGAAAAGGGAAGAGTGGCTTTGGCTCACTCCACCGGAAGCTCCTCTTCATGGCTTGAGACACTTCTGTATGCAAGCCAACTTGTCATTCGTGTGTGCAAATAACAAAGAGTCACAAATGGACAAGAGATGAAAAAATACACGCCATCACATGCCTTCTTGAAAACATCATGCAAAGACCTGTGACCGAATAGGAACACAGGTAAAAAGCATTGAAACCAATGGAATGCATACACAGTTTTTGAGATATATGTTCAAGAGGTGCTAAGCAAGAAAACATCACCAAAGATTTTTATGAGAAATAGTCAACGTGCATTGTAACAAAAATACCTGGGAGAGGATGTGAAGCAAGGGGATCTGTACGTAAGAGCAAGTTTTGTTCTTAACTTTAATAATTAGTGAAGTTGTCTTGAGTAAACAGCTCATAACCCTCAAGGGAACCTCTAATAGACTTGAAGCAGGAGGTTTATTTCCAAATCACGAGAGACACAAAAGAAAAAAAGGATTAACAGGAAGTACAGCAAGCAGAAAGCATGCATCAAGATGAATGAAAGAGGAAATTACTAAAATCTGTAAGGCCATCATTGTTAAAGACACATGGAAATGCTTTATAATCAAATGTTCAATGAACAAATAGGATAAAACACCATTCCCATAGAAATGCAATTACGTAAAGAATCTGGAAGGAAAGTGAGAAAATGCTTAAATTAGTTGTATCTGGTTGTATGTGAATTTCTTCTGTTTCTTTGTACTTTTCTGGCATTTGCAACTTACCAATGGTGAACATGTGTTATGGTAGCAGGCAGGGGTTCATTATTGCAAGAAACAGAAACTGGCGCTAGTGATCTTAAGTTGAAAGGAAAAATGAAGGAATTTATTGGAAGGGAATTGGAGGTTCACAGAGCCCATGGGAGGCTAGAGGGCCAGCCCGGGGTGACAGCAACCGAGGCACGTGTGTACGGTTCTCATGTCCTGATGTTACGTATGCTGGGAACACCCAGAACGTTCTCACGGAATTTACACTTCTGCCCCTTGACTCAGCGGGTGCTGCTGGGAGTGGCTCTTCTCTTTGTCAATGCTTCCAGTTCAAGGACCTGCGCGTCACGCCTGACTCCTCCCATACCTCGTCAGGCACCGAATTCTGTCACCTCAGGTGACCCTCTATCTCCATGGCCACATCTTCACCCAGATTTTCACCACCTCGTGCTCGGACTATTACCCGAGCCTCCTAGCTAGGCTTTTCTCTCGTTCCCTTCCTGAACTGGAGCAGATTTTCTAAAACCCAATACTCAAATATTCCGAATCTTGCCCATATACCTCTTAAGGCATATATAAGGTATATATGAGGCAGTCCCTGCTCCAGTTTGCCAGGTGTGTGGGACTTGACACGATCTTCTAATGTTCTGGTGAGGATATTTGGTCTAGAGCTTCTCAAGCCCAAGTAAGGGCAGATCATTGGAAACTAATATGAGGCTGGAAACTATAGAATTTTAAAGGTCGGCTTTTCCCATCTGAGGAGGTCACAAAATTTAGATTCACCCCACTTTGCTCTGAGTGATTCCATGGATAAGATTTCCACTCCTTTTGCCTGTTGACAGCCCCGGTTGTGCACCTGATTATCGAAATACATGCTTATGTGACGGTCTTAGTTTCCCAGATGCTATGACAAATAGTGCACAACGGGTTGGCTTATCCACAGGAATTTATCAGCTCACGGTCTCAGAGGCCGGAAGGCTGGCCTCCTCCTGGGGCTGTAGAGTCGTGGCTGGCCGTCCTTGGTTCCTTGGCGTTCCCATCACATGGCAATGTGCTCTCCCTTCTCTTCTGGTTTCTCTAACTTCCGGTTTCTTCTTCTCTGTCTGGCTTTCTCTTCATAAAGCCTCCAGGACCAGGATTAGGCTGCCTCTCATCCAGTGGGCCACATATCAACAAAAAACATCGTCTTTACAATGGGTTCCCCCACGGGAATGGGTTAAGACTAAAAACATGATTTTCAGGGGTATATGACTCAATCTACCACAGAAAAACTACCCTATCGTACCCGGCAAAGCACCCTCTGTTAGGCACAATGTCAGGTGCTGAATATGTGTGAGAAAAGGCCCACATACTATATGTTATATGTTTATATTTTAGCTCATACTGCAAGTTTTCCTGGCCACAGGCCTGGTACTGCGGTAAGATTATCAAGTACCTGCCACAGTAACAGGCACCATCCTACTGGAAGTCTGTGAGTCAGAAGTTGCTGTTTGAAAGTTTCATTGGAATTTCACACACAAAAATAACAAAAGTATATTTATCTCTTTCATCAGACTGTTAACAAGAAGGATAAACAGACAAAATAGCCTAAAACCAAGCTATTCATCATTTTAGAACTGGGCAGGAAAAGGGCTTCTCTTTTTCTTGACTTCTTTTTCTGCTCTGTCTGGTAAATCCATCAAATAGACTTTTTCCTCTCTCCATATTTCCATTCTCCATTTCCACATATGCCATAGGTTACTGAGTCACTTATCTTCAACAGATGTTAACAGTTACTCAGACGCTCCAAAATATTTGATAATTGCGGAGAGAAACACATTTGTGAAATGTTATTTCGTGGATATAATTTTGGCTGTGCAGCTTTTAGGGGGAAACTATTAAGAAAGCATCCTAAACTCTCTTTCTAAATGTCCACATGGTAGACAACTCTAAAATGAATTACACTTCTTAAAATATGAAGCAAATCAAACATCTGTCTGTATCTTAAAATCAAGTTTTAAAAAAATCTTAAAATCAAGTTTTAAAAAAATGACAGCTGTTAACAACCAAACCATCATTTTATTTGTTTTGAAGTCATTGGAACTTGTTGATTTACATCAGTTGCAAAACATTTTTCTCCTTTCTGGAATTTAAACTCAGATATTCATGGCAACAGAACATTTGGATGATCTGAAAACTGGAACATCTACATTTTTGGACCCAACATCCTTCATGTGTCAATCTAAAAAGAATAACCACTTTGGCTTCTTCAGCAACTGGCAAAGCCCAGCGAAATGTTTGCAGGAATTCTGTTAATAATTACCCACAATGAGTCTCTTGATAAGGCATTAAATGTCTCCCCAATTGGGGTCCAATCAATCATCCCAATGGCATGCCATTGCCCCCATGCTTGACCCCTCCACCTGGGACAGACCGTCCTGTACCCCAGTCCTTTAAGAAGCCAGTCCACTCCTACTCCTGTCCTTTCTTGGCCTCATCCTGTGCCTTTCCACCCTAGAAGAAGTCTCTTCCCTCTTCTCGCCACCTAAATAATTCTCCTCCATCCATCAAAGATGGAAGTAGTTGCCACCTCCTCCTTGAAATCTCCTTCGACCTTGGTGTTTTTTTAAGATTTATTTATTTATTTTATTTCTCTCCCATTCCACACCCCCCCCCCCAGTTGTCTGTTCTCTGTGTCCATTCACTGTGTGTTCTTCTGTGTCCACTTCTATTCTGATCAGCGGCCTGGGAATCTGTGTCTCTTTTTGTGGTGTCATCTTGCTGCATCAGCTCTCCATGTGTGCAGCGCCATTCCTGGGCAGGCTGCACCTTCTTTTGCGCTGGGCGGCTCTCCTTACGGAGCACGCTCCTTGCGCGTGGGGCTCCCCAACGCAGGGGACACCCCTGCATGGCACAGCACTCCTTGCGCACATCAGCATGGCTCATGGGCCAGCTCCACACGGGTCAAGGAGGCCCGGGGTTTGAACCGCGGACCTCCCATGTGGTAGACGGATGCTCTATCTGTTGAGCCACGTCCGCTTCCCTCCTTTGACCTTGCTAGTTCATGGTTTTTTCTTCCAGGACAAAGGCTCTCTTTGAATGGGGTAGGGGGAAAGGAGCTCCTTCTCTGCCTCATCGTCTTTAAACCTTGGCTACTGCAATAGCTTACTCATTCAGTCAGGAATCACTTGCTTCTAAAATGCATTCTTAGATCTACCAAAAACTTCATTGTTTCAAATAAAGCTGATCGTGTCACTCTCCTGCTTGAAATCTTCGGTCATAAATTCTAGAACGATGAAAGCTCTAAAACTCAAGTTCCAGACACACAGCTTAATGGAACATGCATAGCTGAGCTTGAATGCTCCAAGTGTCAAGGACAGGGAAGTCAAGGGAAACGGATGTGGCTCAACCAATTGGGCTCCCGTCTACCATATAGGAGGTCCAGGGTTGGATGCCCAGAGCCTCCTGGTGAGAGCAAGCTGGCCCATGTGGCGAGCTGGCCCACGCGGAGAGCCAGCCCATGCGGAAATGCAGCCTCATGCAGGAGTGCCGCCCTGCGTGGGAATGCCGCCCTGTGCGGGAAAGCTGCCCTGTGCAGGAGTGCCGGCTGACACGGAGAGCTGGGGCAGCAAGATGATACAACAAGAGACACAGAGGAGAGAAAATAACAAGGTGCAGCAGAACAGGGGGCTGAGGAGGTGCAAGAGAGTAATTGCTCCTCTTCCACTCTAGAAGGTCCCAGGATTGGTTCCCGGAGCTGCCTAATGAGAATAGAGGCAGACACAGAAGAACACACAGCAAAAGGACACAGAGAGCAGACAATGGGGGGTGAGGGGGGGCGGGGAGGGAGAAATAAATAAAATAAATCTTAAAAAAAAAAACAGCGAAGTTAATGTCAGACTGAGTAGGAAACTTGTCATTTGAGGCCTCAGATGTTGGGTGAAGGTAGAAATTAAATATAAACGTGGGCCCTAAAAGCCAGGGGCTGGAATTCAGTACTCAGTCCAGGTCAGGAAATGTAATCTAGGCCAGGAGCTAGAACTGAGACCCCTAAATTAACTGAGACCCTGGAAGAGCTTTCATCTCAATGGAAGAGGAGCTTAAATAACTTTTCTCTACCCTAAGAAGGTAAGAGTGGCGTGTACTCTTCCCAGAGCCCTGGGGGAAAACACACCTCCCCTGAAACATTGTAATTTCAAACCTGCCCCACACAATGGTATAGAGACGAATTTACAATACATCATTGCGTGGGAAACCTCATGCTGAAAATTTGGTGTGAAAATTAGTCCCAGATTGGTGAAATCTCTGGGTGCCCAGTAGAAGATGATACAGAAAATGATACTTCCTTAACAGGTTTTTGGCAAGTGACTTTCTCGGAAAGAAGACATTTCCTAGAGAAATTAACTCACAAACAAAAATTATAAACCACAGAAGGAAACACTTCACTTAGCAAGAACTTGAGGCAATCATAGGCTAATTGGAAAGAGCTTTCAAAATAGAGTGTTTAAATTTTTATGGAAAAGGAATATAAATCATCATAAAACTAGGACTAATGGGACAAGACAAGATTTAAATAGTTCTTTTAGGAATGAAGAAATAGAGCTATGGAAATTTAAAATTCAGTGAATAGGTTAAACAAAGCATGGACAAAATTGAGGAAAGAATTAGATCCTGAAGAAATTTCTGAAACTACAATACAGAGATATAAAGAGATGGGAAAGTGACAGAGAGGTTAAGAAATGTGGAAGTTAAAATGAAAAGGTATACAACATGTGTAAGACATATCTCCATCAGTTAGCTTTTACTAACACCCTGTGTTTGATTGATTTATTACCTCTCAGCTTCACATTCACTCTGAGGGCCAGTTCTATGGAAAATGAATCTGGGCCCTAAAAACATTTTTCCTTGCCAGATGACGTGCTGGTAAGCTTTGTCAGTAAAGAGCACTTGAGAATGAGTCTTGCTTTCTGGTTCTGGTGTGCTCACAGTGCCCATAGTTTCCTAAGCGCCAGTGCCTGAAATGTGGGTTGTTTCCCCAGGGCTAAGTTCCCGCAGGTCTTTTTTTTTTTTTTTTTTTTTTTGTTCCCGCAGGTCTTGTAGCTTCTCCAGACCAGCTACTGGCGCCCAGAGCAGCCGGAACACCCAGCACCAGAAAAACAATTAGGAATACACGAAGCACTCCTAACAGGAATGAAAGACAGAATATCGCTACGGCTCTGGCAGACAGTAAAAGGATAACAAGCAAATATTACAAACAATTTAGACGGTATGAAAAATTTCCTCAGAAGATACATATTACCAAAACTGACCTGAGATGGAAAAGAAAAATATAACTAAAGCTGTATCAATTTAAAACATTGAATTTGTAGTTAGAAACCTTCCCACAAAGAAAGCTCCAGGGCAGGATGTCTTCACAAACAATACCAAACCTACATATAAACTCTTTTAGAAAGTAGAAGGGGAGAGAACATTTTAGAACTCATGTTGTGAGGCTAGGACTACCCTGCTCTAAAACCAGTAATCATCAGAAGGAAAGAAAAATGGCAGAACTGTGCCAGTCATGAGCAAAGATGGAAAAACAATCCTTCACTAATTACCAAATTGAATCCAGCAATATATCAAAAGAATAACATATCATAACCAAGTGGGATTTATCCCAGGAATGTAAGGTTGGCATAACATCAAAAAAAAAAAAAAAAAAAAAGTCAATGTAATTTACTACATCAGTGGATTGAAAAACAAAACAGAAGATTATATCAATAGACATTCCAAATATCTATCAACAGTTGCCTGAATAAACAAATTCTGGCTTCTCCATATAAGGGAATGAAAAGGAGTGACGGCTGATACGCATGACATGAATGAATCTCAAAACCATCATTGCAAGTGAAAGAAGCCAGACCCAAAAGACGATGAACAACATGGTTTTAGTCATACAATAGTCTATAAAAGTCAAACATAATGACAGAAAGATGTAGCCTGGGGCCAGAGCTGGGGAGAGGAAATTGGCCTCAGATTGGTGTGAAGAACTCTTTGGGTGATGGGAATGACCTCTATCTTGATGGTGGCATTGGAGACGCATCTGCGTACATTTCAAAACTCAGCAAACTGTATACTTAGAACCACTGAATTTTATTGTATGTAAATTACACCTCAAAAAAGTTGTTGTTAAAAAAAAAAGTACTGGGTCCTTGGTGACCCCATTGAGCCGCTAAGTCAATTGACTCTAACATCTGTCCTGCCCGCTTGCAGCAGTCATCCTGACCCTCCAACAGATACGCCCCCTTAGCCCTTTGTGATGTGATCATTTCCCTAAGTTTCCTCTCCACTGGTTTGCGAGTCCTTCAAGAGCAGAGACACCCCTTCTGGAATTCCATAAATGTTTACTGAATAGTGATGGATGTGACTCCTTCTCTGACCAAAGCTCATTTGAAATCATAGTTTGATGTCACTTTCTCCCGTCTAAGGAAACACTCATTACTTGTTTTTGTGTTTCCTCGCTTCTTATTTACTGAATAAAAGCCTCACCTTTCTTAATGTGTTAAAGCTGCAACTAACACCAACTCACAGAAGAGAAAGTCGCAGTTTTCCTTGAAGCTGTGATTTCCTGGGAGTCGGAAATGATCCAGCCTGGGAGCCAACACGGCTTAAGGGTTGAGTGCCTGCTTCCCACATCCGAAGTCCTGGGTTCAAACCCTGGTCCCTAGTGCCTGAGAAAAAAAAAGATCCAGCCTAAAGAGCGTCTTAACAGTGGTCAATCTGCATTTGTGTCATCTCCAGAGAGCATTCTCCTCCTTCCTTAAGAGCTCTGTGGATTTAAAGTCACTACCGCCCCCCAGGCTGGAGAGAACTCCCCACTGCACCCAGAAGCTCATGGTATTGCTGAACAAAATCATTCAGTACTTATAATTGCCTAATAAAGAAAAAGCATCTCCGGAGTAGTTAGAGACCGACTGCCACGAAGGCAGCATAAAATCACAAGGGAGGTCAAAGTGAATGTACAAAGATGAGAGCGGGACTTCCTCCAGGCGTGGAAGTTAGAGATGTGGAGCTCAGTCTGGATTACAAGCACCACGACTCCACAGCACACGCATTTTTAAAGAAAGGATTCCACGATCCTAAGATCTCAGGCTGGAGAGGAGGGAGTGGATGGCATCACATTAACCAAGATGTCCTTGTTGACTCTTGCCCCTAGTAATTAGTTCAAATTTGTATTGGTTATCAACAGCTCCATAACAAATTCCCCCAGTATTTAGCAGCTTAGAATAGCAAAAACAATTTTCTCATAGTTTCTGTGAGTCAGGAATATGGGCAAGACTTCTATTTATCAGGGCAGTTGCAAAAATAATACAAACCCCATACAAAGAACTGCAACATACCCCACCCAGATACCCAGATCCACCAATTTTTAACATTTTTCCACTTTTCCCTTCCTTCCTTCCTCCCTCCCTCCCTTCCATCTTCTGAACATTTTAGAGCAGATTACACGTTTCATACTTCTCGAACACATACTAGTTCCATGTACATTTTGTACAAACAAGGATATTACTTATGCAATCGCCTTACATGCACTTGTGAAGTTCAAGAAATTTAACATTGATATAAAGCTTAGGTTCCATATTTCAATTTTTTTTATGTCTCAATAATGTCTTTTCAGCCTTTTCTCCTCTATTCTTGGTTCCATCCAGTATCATGTATTGCATTTGTCATTATCTCTTTAGTTTCTCTTTTTTTCTTTCTTTTTAAATTGCGGGGACATATATACAACAGAAATCTTCCCATCTGTTTTAGTTTCCTAGGTAGCTTGAAGCAGATACCGTGAAATGGGTTGACTTAGACAATGAGGATTTATCAACTTGCAGTTTGAGACCTAGAAAACATCCACATAAAGGCATCAGCAGGTGATGCTTTCCTCCTGAAGATGGGCTAGCAGCTGTCCTGGGCTCCTCTGCCACATGGCAAGGCATACCGCAGTTTCCACTGGCCTCCCCCTCTCTTCCAGGGTTTTTTTGCTTCCAGTTTCTTGCTTCTGTGGCTTTCTAGTTCTCTCTCTGTATTCATTTCATTTATAAAGAACTCCAGTAATGGGAAATGAATTTGGCCCAACAGATAGAGCTTCCACCTACCACATGGGAGGTCCGCGGTTCAAACCCAGGGCCTCCTGACCCATGTAGTAAGCTGGCCCACGCGCAGTGCTGATGCACACAAGGTGTGCCGTGCCACGCAGGGGTGTCCCCTGCATAGGGGAGCCCCACATGCAAGACGTGCGCCCCACAAGGAGAGCCGCCCAGCGTGAAAAAAGTGCAACCTGCCCAGGAGTGATGCCGTATGTGCAGAGAGCTGATGCAGCAAGATGATGCAACAAAAAGAGACACAGATTCCGGGAGCCACTGACAAGGATACAAGTGGACACAGAACACGCAGTGAATGGACACAGAGAGCAGACAATTGGGGGGGGGGGGGAAGGGGAGAGAAATCAATAAAAAATAAATCTTGAAAAAGAAAAAAAGAACTCCAATACGAGGATTAAGACCCATCCTGAAAAAGTGGGTCACGCCTTCACTGAAGAAGTTGCATCAAAAGGTTTAAAGTGGGTCTGCATTCCCAGGACTGGATTTAATTTAAGAAAACATGTTTTCTGGGGTACATACAGCCTCCAACCAGCACCATCCAACCCCTCCCTGCACACCATTCAGTGGGATTCACCCCCCCCACTACCAGAACTTTCCCTTCATCCCAAGCAGAGACCCTCTACTCATTTTGCATTAACTCCCCATTGTCCCGGCCCCCTGCCCCTTGTAACCTCTTCTTTCTGTCTTATGAGTTTGCATATTCTCTGATACTTTCTTTGTGGTTTCTATGGGACTTAAATTTAATGTCTTGAATCTGTGACAATCCCATTTGCTTTAGTACTCACTTTAACTTCAACAGCATACATAAACTGTGCTCTTATGTGGCCATCCCCCACTTTTATGCAGTTCTTGTCACAAATTATATATTAGTATGAGTCCACCACAAGTGACTTGCCTTTTAGATCCTGCAGGAAACAAAAAGTGGAATTATAAATAAATAATACAGTGGGAGAGTGGGTATGGCTGGCTCAAGCAGTTGAGCGCCCGCCTCCCACATGGGGGGGGCGGGGTCCCAGGTTTGGTTCCCAGTTCCTCCTGAAAAAGCAAAGACAAACAATAAGCAAAGGAAATGATAAAACCATCTCGGGGAAGCCAACGTGGCTCTGTGGTTGAGCACTGGCTCCCCACATCTGAGGTCCCAGGTTCAATCCCTGGGCCTCAGTAGTTCAAAAAAAATACAGAGGTACCGGTATTTGTATTTACCTGGTCATTATCTCTACTGTAGATCTTTATTTTTTCATGTGGCTTCAGTCAATTGTCTAGCGTCCTTTCCTTTCAACCCACAGAGCTCCCTTTGGCATTTTCCGTAGGGCTGGTGAAATGGTGATGAAGTCCTTCAGTTTTGTTTCTCTGGGAATGTCTTAATTCTTCCCTCATTTTTGCTGGATACAGAATTCTTGGTTGATAGTTTTTTGCTTTCAGCACTTTAAATATGCCTTTCCACTGTCTTTTTGCCCCCATGTTTCCAACATTTAATCTTATTGATGCTCCCGTGTATGTGACACATTGTTTCTCTCTTACTGCTGTCAGAATTCTCTCTGTATCTCTGGCATTTGATGGTTTGGTTATAACATAGCATGGTGTGGGTCTATCTGGGTTTATCCTGTTTGGAGTTCATTGGATATCTTAGATGTGTTTATGTGTTCCTGTGTTTTGTTAAATTTAGGAAATTTTCAGCCATTATTTCTCTGAATATTGCCTCTGCCCCTTTCTCTCTTTCTTCTCCTGGGATTCCTACAATGCATGGATTGGCAAGCTTGATGGTTCCTCAGGCTTTGGTCACTGTTCTTCATTCTTTCTTCTTTCTGCTTCTCAGACTGATTTCAATTGCCTTATCTTCACGTTCACTGATTCTTCCCTCTGCCAGCTCCAATCTGTTGTCCAACCCTGCTAGGAAATGTTTATATCAGTGCGATCATTCAGTATTTGTCCTTTTGTGTCTGTCTTATTTCACTCAGCATGATGTCGTCAAGGTTCATCCATACTGTAGCATGTATCAGAACTTCATTCCTTTTCATGGTCAAATAATATTCCATCATATGTATATACCACATGTTGTTTATCCATTCATCCGTTGATAAACACTTGGGCTGCTTCTAAATTTTAGCAATTGTGAATGATACCACTAAAAACATCAGTGAACAAATATCTTTTCAAGTCCCTGGTTTCAACTCTTTTGAGTATATACTTAGTAGTGGGATTGCCAGATCATATGCTGATTCTATACTTAGCTTTCCGAGGAACTGCCAAGACGTCTTCCACAGCGGCTGCACCATTTTATGTTGCCACTAGCAATGAGTGAGTGTCCCTATTTCTCTGCATCTTCTCCAACATTTGTAATTATCTGTTTTTTTTTAAATGGTAACCATTTGTTTATTTTTTCAAATTCCTGTTACTGTGGTCTTCAACTCTGTTTGGTTTCTTCCTATAACTTCCATTTATTGATATTCTCTTCGTGTCCATCTGTCATTTCTCTGGTTTCCTTTAGTTCTTTGACAGTGTTTCCCTTCAGATCTTTGAGCATATTTAGAACCACATATTCAAAGTCTCTGCCTGGAATGTCTGGGTCTGATCTTCTTCATCTATAGATTCTGATGTGTAATCATCTTTGTTTAGGCCATCACTTCCTGTTTCTTCATATGTGTCATCATCTTCCATTGAAACCTGAACATTTTGATATAATTTTGCATGTTATTGCTGGAATTTGGACCCTGATGAATTTGTTCCTGAAGGTGTATCCAGGGAGTTTATGGCAGAGCTTTCCTAAACACCTTTCCAAGTCTTTCCAGATTTTACCCATGGGCATGCTCAGGACTTAGCTGCAGAACAGCTCCAGGTCAAGCCTGGGCCTCCGGAGCCTTTCTGCACAAGCCTCCATCATGTATGCCTGGGCACAAATGTCCTCCTTCCCTGGGACAGTTTCCCTGCGGTCCCAGGCACTGCCCTCTGCGCTCGGGCCACACGACCTGCTTTCCCACAGCGCTCTGTGGGTGAGCTCTGTGGGCCGCCTTCCCCCACGGGGCTAGTTTGGGGACGGCGCTCCCCGGTACGTGGCCACACACACGTGTTCCCAGTGTGTGCTTCTCTGCTTCTCTGAACTGGGGCCAGGGGGGCGCAGGGGGAGAGCAGGCTGCCCCTGCAGGGAACTGAGGGGGGGCGGTCATCTGGGGTGCCACAGAATCCTACCCTTTTTTTTTTTAACATTTATTTTATTTATTTCTCTCCCCTTCCGCCCTATTGTCTGCTCTCTGTGTCCACTCGCTGTGTGTTCTTCTGCATCTGCTTGCATTATCAGGTGGCACTGGGAATCTGCATCTCTTTTTGTTGCATCATCTTGCTGCATCACCTCTCTGTGTGTGCAGCACCACTTCTGGGCAGGCTGCGCTTTATTCGCGCCGGGTGGCTCTCCATGCGGGGCTCAATCCTTGCGCATGGGGCTCCCCTACACAGGGGACACCCCTATGTGACAGGGCACTCCTTGCACACATCAGCACTGCGCATGGGCCAGCTCCACACGGGTCAGGAGGCCCTGGGTTTGAACCGTGGACCTCCCATGTGGTAGGCAGACGCTCTATCAGTTGAGCCATGTTCCCTTCCCCCTACCGCTTCTTAGCGGCCTTTTTCTGGACTCAGTGCTCGCCCTGTTACTGCAATCCTTTCACTGTTTCCTGGAGTTTTAAAAAGACGTTTCTCTTCAGTTCACACTGGTTATGTCAACCTAAAAACAACGACATAAGCTGCAAGGCAATAAAGGCATTTCTTTGGGGTCTAGGAGTTGAAATTGGAGGAGCACAGATGCAGGAAACAATCCTGGCACTTCCAGGCAAGGGCTCGTAAGGAGAAGACCACACAAGGTGCGTGGGGCTGGTGGCTGTGCGGGATGTTTCACTGTCCTTCACGTCAGGTAGTTAGCAGGGTGCTTCAGCCTGTGCTTTGCTTATGGTGCCCGGATGTCCTTAGCTCTCCAGGACCTCTGTTGCTTGAGTCTTCGTGTCCTTTGACACTTGGTGACCCCTGTGACGCCTGCCTAAGAGTCACCTCTAGAATGGCCTCCCAGCTCCCTCTCAAACCCCTTAGCCATAGAAACTCTATTATGTTGTACTTCTTATAACAGTTCAAAGTTCTGCGGAGAACAGGAGTGTTCTTGATCCTAGCATCTTCTTTTGGAAATATAATTTGGGGGGAAGAGGATTAAGAAACTACTGGCCCTTATAGAACACTGGCCTGAGAAATATTTAATAAACTGAATTGATTCAAACGAAGGGGAAGTAAATACTTTTATAACCTGTTCACTAACTCTTTTGTGAACCAGATACCGACGCTCTGAACACGTCAGAGCTATTCAAAGTAGGTTTTCGAATTCTTGCCTCGGCGGCTCCAATTATCAGGACAGGCTGCATAAATAGCAGGGCCCGGTGCAAAATGAAAATATGGGGCCCCTGTTAAAAATGTTTATGAAATGTGAGATGATGACAGCAGAGCATTAAGCAAGTGCAGGTGCTTTCCAGGGCAGCGCCTGCGTGGCCGCAGAGGCCGCGCACCCCGGGAAGCAGCCCCAACAATTACGATGGTGTGTTCTCCATGTGGAAAAAAAAAAAAAGATACAATCAAGAAACTTCAAAAGAAGGTGGAATTTGCGTGGCATCTTGAAAGACAGGAAAATGTTCCTTTTTTCAGGAAAGACACGATGGAACAGTGATGCTGGAATGCTCTGGGCTCTGGGCCTCTAGGTTCTTGGCTCTGTCCTTAAAAGAATTTAAGGACACGCCACAGGGTAGGCCAGGGAGCCAAGAGTTATTCAGAGACAAGACAAGAGGTAGGTGCACGACCCAATGCGGGTGCTGGGTGCTACGGGGTGGGGCGCGCATGGGGCGGGGTCAGGCCTTTCGAAGCTCCTCCCCCTTCCTAATGTTGGGGCGGGGCCCAGCTGTTTGCTCCTCTCATTGGCTGCCCCACCTGTCAGTTTTCAGGGGCCCGTGGGGCAGCCTCTGTTTGGAGGTATGGGGCTTCCCCTTGACCGGGAAAGAGTTCCACGTGGGACCTTGTGGCCTCGGGCAGGCGGGGTCTCTCCGGCTTTAGTAGCAGGGGGTTCCCGGCCGGGTCTCCCCTCTTTTTCCAAGTAACTGCCTCAAAGTGGTCCCCTGGGGGCAGCTTTATCTGAAGCTTCATGTGGGAATTAATGTAGAGAGCTAAGCAGAGGGTGATTGTGGTTTGGGGCGGCCAGGGAAACCACTGGAGAGCGTCTTGGGGCGATGCTTCTGGAAAACGGGCCTGGGGTGGCCTGGGCGGCCCCAGGCTGCCCTGCGGCCAGCAGCCTCCATGGAAGGTTCTTCTGTCGTTGCCCTTCCCGCTCTTCTGAAATTCTCCTTTTAAAAACTAGTATATTAGTCAGCTAAAGGGGTGCTGATGCAAAATACCAGAAATTGGTTGGTTTTTATAAAGGGTATTTATTTGAGGTAGGAGCTTACAGATACCAGGCCACAGAGCATAAGTTACTTCCCTCACCAAAGTCTATTTGGAGCAAGATGGCTGCCGACGTCTGTGAGACTCAGGCTTCCTGGGTTCCTGTGTTCCTGGGGCTTGCTTTTCTCTGGGTTCAACGTTCCTTCCTTCCTGGGGCTGGCTTCTCTTTCCTCTGGGGGCTTATTTCCCGCGGCTCCAGCTTAAGTCTTCAGCATCAAACTCCAACATCAGAAAGGCCTCAACTCTGTCCCCTGCTGCCATGCCTTTTATCTGTGAGTCCCCACCCACCAAGGGGCTGGAACTCAACATCTTAATGATGTGGCCCAATTAAAGCCCTAATCATAACTCAATCACCTCCAGGTACAGACCAGCTTACAAACATAATCCAATATCTATTTGTGGAATTCATAACCATATCAAACTGCTATAACTTGGAACTAAGCGAAGTCATGTGGCCATGGCACTCTGAAAGATCAGTGCAAAATTGCTAAGAGCAGAAACATCCAATGTCGCCTTAAAGAACTCAAAGGGGAAACGTTAGCTTGTCTATCTGGCAAGAGAATGAAAATGAAAGATCAAAGCCGTGGAATTATCCTACACAAACAATGAGCCCTTAAGCTAATCCATGTACTATGGCTAATAGTACAATTTTAAAAATGTGCTATTGTTAATTGCAACAAATGTTCCACACGAAGTAAGGTGGAACTAACAGGGTGGCGTGTGGGGGCCTGTATTTCATGTATGATTGTCCTGTTAACCCACACCTTAGCTAATAAAGGAAGAAGGAAGGAAGGGAGGGAGGGAGAAAGGGACAGGAAAAATAGACACGTCTCCTTGGCATGCAAAATTCAACAATTATTAGATTAACAGCATTTACATATCTAGAGCAATTGCCTCTTAGGAGAGGGTGCTGATCCGATGGAAGCAAAGACAAGGGAGGCGGGAGGCCCAGGGGGCAGTGCTGTGCAGCAGCGGCCAAGGGTCCAGGGCCCCCGTCCCGGCTTCGTGAGGGAGACGAGGCCGGTAAACCCGGGCAGGGCATAGGAACTCTTGCCTGCTGCCGTCCCCATACGGCACCCCCACAGCTCGCCTAGGAGAGCGTGTGCCAGGGAGCGCGTTCTCGTGTCCAGAACCTTCCGCAGTGCCAGGTTGCATCGCAGGAGTTGAACCAGCATTCCAGCGTGCCTGTCACCCACCACTCGGTTCCTAGGAGCCTGCCCCTCTGGGTGCCCACGGAGCTCGTGCGGTGGGCGGCCACAGGGTCCCAGCAGGTGCACTAAGGGAACGGGGCACCATGGGCCCTGGGGGGCGGCAGGCCAGCCTCTTCCAGGAACCACACGCTCTCAGATCCCTGCTGGCCAAATGTCTTCTGCCTCCGTAAATGTCTATAGTGACAATGGGACGGGAAGGACGAATCAACGCGAGTGACGGTTTCCCTGCTATTTTAATTTCTACTATGTAGAATTTAAAGTAGGTAGAAGCGTAAAACGACCCCCGTGCCCCCATTATCCAGCCCCACGGCCAGTCCTCCCTCCCAGATCATATTGAAGAAGAGCCTTGACATCGTTTCATCTGTAAATATTTCAGTAAATAAATGTATGACTTTTTTGTCTTCATTCATTTTTTTAATATTACATTCAAAAAATATGAGGTCCCCATATACCCCCCACCCCCCTCACCTCACTCCTCCCACATCAACAACCTCCTCCATCATCATGAGATATTCATTTCATTTGGTGAGTACATCTCTGAGCACCGCTGCACCTCATGGTCAATGGTCCACATCATAGCCCACACTCTCCCATGTTCCATCCTTTGGGCCATGGGAGGACACACAATGTCTGGCAATTGTCCCTGCAGCATCACCCAGGACAACTCCAAGTCCCAAAAACGCCTCCACATCACATCTCTTCCTCCCTTTCCTCAAACCCAGCAGCCACCATGGCCACTTTCTCCACACCAATGTCGCATTTTCTTCAATTACTAGTCACAATAGTTCATGAATAGAATATCAGTAAGTCCACTCTAATCCATACTCTATTCCTCCATCCTGTGGACCTTGGATTGGTTGTGTCCACTCCACATCTATATCAAGAGGGGGCTTAGATTCCACATGGATGCTGGATGCAATTCTCCTGCTTGCAGTTGTTGGCACTCTAGGCTCCCTGGTGTGGTGGTTGACCTTCTTCACCTCCATGTTAGCTGAGTGGGGTAAGTCCAATACACCAGAGTGTAGGAGCTGAAGTCTGTTGAGGCTCAGGGCCTCACTATCACATGGCCAGTCCAGAGTATGACATTTTTTAATGACTAGCGTACAGGACTCGGTGGCCAATTACATATACATGTGCCTCTGTGTATGTCTATCTACATAACACAGATGCCCGTTTGGAAGGGAAGACAGTCAAGGTAACCATGGCTTTGATGCTCAGTAGCTATAACTGCTGACATTGTCCCAGGACTTGCTGGGTGCCAGGTCCTGTTCTTAGCATGTCACGGATGAGCTCTTCTTGGAGAAGGACAAAATCATCTGCAGAAATGAGGTGCTGGGGGGAACCCCACAGCTGGGCTCCTGTACCTCAACGCTATCAAGACTTACCTCTGGTAGGCTCTGGGACTCACCTGGGCTTTGGAAAGGGGCATTTTAGCGGCCACGGCCAATAGGCTTTGAAGGGGGCAGGCCAGAGGAGGGGTGTGACGGCAGACACACAACGTTCTTATGACTGTCAGAGGGTATGTGGACCGTGCTCAGAACCTGCTAGGCCTTTCCTCGGCCTCCCTCGTGCCCCGACACCAAGTGCTTGTTGGGCCACCGTCAGCTGCTTCTTGTTCTTTAGCCACTGCTTCCCACTGCGGCCACCCCGGGGTAGCAGCGGCACCTGTCCCACCCAGGGCCTCCTCCACCCTGAAGAGGGACCAGCTCCTGGGCTCCAGTCCACACAGTCCGCTCAGGCTGAGGCTGGCGAAGCCTTGAGCTTCCCTGTCCTGATGAAACACTCGAGAGGTACCCGGAAAGGGGATGAGAGCCCTGGAGAGAGGCCAGGCCTGAAGGTGATGTCCAGCCACACTTATCTCTATGCTATAAAGAGAGGAGAGCACCCTCAAGATATACTGTAGGGACGTCACAGTTGGGACCAAAGACCAAGCGCTGTGTAGTATCAGCAACAACACACTGTAGAGGGGTCAGTTTTGACAGCAAGAAGGAATCACAGCCCAGTGACCTTCCCTGCATCTAAGATATGGGAACCAGAACAATTAACTCAAGATGCTGAGTTTCGCATATTTTAATGCCACGGGGAATCCCATTGTTTAAATTGAAGTAGAGGGAAGCGGACTTGGCTCAACAGATACAGCGTCCGTCTACCACATGGGAGGTCCACAGTTCAAACCCAGGGCCTCCTGACCCGTGTGGAACTGGCCCATGCGCAGTGCTGATGCGCGCAAGGAGTGCCCTGCCACACAGGGGTGTCTCCCGCATAGGGGAGCCCCACGCGCAAGGAATGCGCCCTGTAAGGAGAGCCGCCCAGCCATGAAAGAAAGTGCAGCCTGCCCAGGAATGGCACCGCACACATGGAGAACTGACGCAGCAAGATGACGCAACAAAAAGAGAGACAGATTCCCAGTGCTGCTGACAAGAATAGAAGTGGACACAAAAGAACACAAAGCAAATGGAGACAGAGAACAGGTAACTGGGGGGGGAGGAGGGGGGAGGAGAAATAAATAAAAATAAACCTTTAAAAATTATAAATAAATTAAAGTAGAGGACCTTATATTTGTAAGTATCTTTTATAGACATAAAGTTGCTTAGATTCTCAACACAGTATTTCGTTTGAACATAAAATGATTGTGCTTACCTATTAAACCTAGAAGTGTAACTTAAGAACGTGATGATTAAAAATTGTTCAGTTCACCTGAGCATCCTTCTAGTTTTTCTTAGTCACTATCAGCTCCTCAAAACCAAGCAAAAGCCTGAGAACAAAAGTCAACGTGGGCAGAGCCGAGGCTACACGAGTAGAGGGAAAGCTGGAGGAGGACAGGACCTGAAAGCCACGAGGCCCAGCAGAGAAATGAGAGACGAGATACGACCACTGTATCCTGCCGGTTACGAGAGTCCTGCATCGCTGCCAGCCTTATCTTCAGGGACAGGAGCCTTCATTTGGACATTTTTCTCAGCCTTGGGACTGTGAGATTATAAGTTAATAAATCCCCATGGTGGCAGTGGACTTGGCCCAGTGGACAGGGCGTCTGCCTGCCACATGGGAGGTCTGCGGTTCAAACCCCGGGCCTCCTTGACCCGTGTGGAGCTGGCCCATGTGCAGTGCTGATGCACGCAAGGAGTGCTGTGCCGCGCAGGAGTGTCCCCCGCATAGGGGAGCCCCACACGCAAGGAGTGCACCCCACAAGGAGAGCTGCCCAGCGCGAAAGAAAGCACAGCCTGCCCAGGAATGGCGCTGTACACACGGAGCGCTGACACAACAAGATGACGCGACAAAAAGAAACACAGATTCCCGTGCCGCTGACAACAACAGAAGCAGACAAAGAAGAGGCAGCAAATGGACACAGAGAACAGACAACCGGGGTTGGGGGGAAGGGGAGAGAAATAAAATAAATATATAAATCTTTAAAAATAAATAAATCCCCATGGTAAAAGCCAAAAAAAAAACACGACATGGACCAAAAAGTTTTGTTGTTGTTGTTTTTGTCCTTAACAGTCATTACAGTGTCATTTTCAGGATCTGATGAGTAAAAGAGAAAAAGCCCCCGACCCCGTGCTGCTGTTGTCAGCCATGGCCATCAACGCTGTTGCTTCCGTGTTCTTCACCTTCTGTAAATGTTTTCTGCTGAGTTCTGAAAATTATTTTTATAAAGATTAATATGTCTCTCCACCCTTCCATATGCGAATGTATTTCTCGATAGCGGCATGGAGAGTTCCAAAGAGACTCATTTTTTTTGCAGATGCTGCCAGAAAAACGAGCGCGGGGACGGCGAAGTTGGTGCCCTTCTCTGGGGGAGACCCGTCCGCGGTGCGGGGAGGCGACCGCCCCCACCTTTTCCCACTCGCCCTCTCTGCTCCGTGGGACAGCACGGGCACGTGAGGGGGCTTGGAAGGGATTCTCTGGCCCCAGCTGAATCGTGAGATAACCACAGCCCCGGCTGACAGCTGGACTTTTAGGTCTTTTGACCCAAGACAAACTGCAAGCCTGTACCTGACTTGTATGTGAGTTTGTACTTAGCATTGCTACCGAAATGAGTTAAGGCTTTTGAGATACTGTGATACGATGAGTATTTTTGCGTATGGAGGGAACATGTCTTTTGGGGATTCAGAGGGTCATGTGGCAGTCTGAAATTATTTTTTGAATCCCCCCCAAAACAGATAATGCTTGTGAACTAACCCCTTCCTGTGGGTGGGAGACCCTCTCGACCCGACGACCTCAGCGTGACTCAGGTTGTGTCTCCGCCCTCTCACCGGGTCTGATAGAAACTGCACCCAGGAAAGGGAAGTCGCCAAATTGGATCCTGCAGTGTGAGAGGAAGGGCTCCAGCTGCACCCACAGCTGAGCTGCGACCGGAGAAGCCCTCGAGAGGCTCGAACTGCCGAGGCCCAGGGAGAGACGAGCCACTGCCGAGAGCTCACGGCTGAACTTGGGAAGAAAGTGGAGCCAAGAAGGAGAGCGGAGGCCTGGAAAGAGAAGGCCCTCTACCTGGGGGCTCACAGCTGAGCTCCGGGAGCTGGGCTCCGAGGGACCGCAGGTTCTGGAGAATCTTTACAAGTAGGGCCTGCCTGCCAACGTCCAAGGCGAGGCACTGGAGCACCTGGGGCCCAGGCTGCTTACAGAGCTCACGCTCACCCTGCGTGCTGGTGTTCGACGGGCAGTGTGTGCCACTGCCCTGCAGCCTTCTGCCTTCCACAGCTTTCCCCCTCTCTTCATTCCGAAACCACAGTTTCTCTAGAAGACTCCAGGGGTTCTCACAGAGATACCATGAAAACTCCATTCTCAGGAGGCGCTGAGGACATTTGTTACATAAGAGGGAGAAACAGCCACAGCTGCCTCTGGGCGCCTGTGTGCTCTCAGGATAAAGAGTTTTGTTTTGATTTGTATTTTAAATGACATTTTAAATTCTAGGAGAGCACAAAATATATTTCACTGACTTTGAGCTGATCTACCATAGCTCTTTCCACATGGTAGGCTCTCGATAAATATCTTGCGAATAAAATTAAAAAGCAGGTAATAGACCACATGAGCCATAGTGAGAGCTACTGCTTCTTGAGCACCTACTGAGCGCCAGGCCCAGGACCGGCGCACCTGCCACCCCAGCCAACGAGCAAACCACCTCCCCCGGAAGAGCGCACCTGGTCTCTGTAAGTACTTGACTGGTAACAGGTAGGAAGTGACTATTTATAAGGACCCTGCGTGTTTTTGAAGTTATAATTTATTTCATACTTTCTATAATTAAGCTTAGGAAGTTTACATTTCTACATTATAACATTATACTTGTTGCCAATTTTGAAATGAGCGCAGAGTTTATATTTTACAAGAACTGTGAGTTTCCACACATATTTATTGAATTCAAAGAGTATTTTGCATTTTGGCATTTCCTTACTCAACCAAAGGCTTCATGATTAAAAGAAGCAGGAAAATTGCTGAGGTGCCTGTAAAAATCCTGAAAAACTCAAGTGGAGCTGTTGGGCACGTTCAAGAAGAGACTAAAGGTACCAAGGGACTGAAATGAAACTCCAGGCAGACAGAAGAAAGAGAGCACTGAAGAAAGAGGCAAATGGCTGGAAAGGAAGAGAAGAAAGGCTACAGGAGTGATCAGACATAGATACTTGGTGCAAATAATAAATAAGCTGTAATCACTGGGGAACAGCATAACACAAAACGCGTGACAGATCTGAGAACTTCACTAAGATACTGGCAACCAGAGCTGAGCCCACCAAGGAAACAGTTACTGGTAACGATTAAGACCTGTTAGAGCGGCTTTCTACCCACCTCAAGGTGGTGTCGCTGAACCTTCAAAACCACCCTCAGGTCAGCATCTGATAAATGAGAAAACTGAGGATCAAGGTCAAATAACTTGCCCCACATCACAGTTAAGCAGCAGGCACGAATGTCAAGCCCCGGGCAGCTCATTTCCAGCACGTCTGCTCCCCACGCAGTGCTCAGCAGTGGGTGGACCTTCCGATGCCAGCCTGGGGCAGGGCAGGACCCACCGGGCAGAGCCTGCAGCCAGCAGCGCCCAAGCCTAACTCCTGGCCGAGGGGCAGCCTCTTGCCCACACTTCAGCAGGCACCTGCGGTAGGGTGGCCTGTCACCGAGGAGACCACGGGAGGGTGTGTTGGTGCGAACGTGCTGGGACGTTTAGCTCTAACAGCGGTTCTCGGAAGCGGACGTGGCTCAGTGGTTAGGGCGTCCGTCTACCACATGGGAGGTCCACGGTTCAAACCCCGGGCCTCCCTGACCCGTGTGCAGCTGGCCCACGTGCAGTGTTGATGCGCGCAAGGAGTGCTGTGCCATGCAGGGGTGTCCCCTGCATAGAGGAGCCCCACGCTCAAGGAGTGCGCCCCATAAGGAGAGCCTCAGCGTGAAAGAAAGTGCAGCCTGCCCAGGAATGGCACCGCACACACGGAGAGCTGACACTGCAAGATGACGCAACTAAAAGAAACACAGATTCCCGTGCCACTGACAACAACAGAAGCAGGGAAAGAAGACGACGCAGCAAATAGACACAGAGAAGAGACAACCAGGGCCGGGGAGGGAGGGGAGAGAAATAAATAAATCTTAAAAAAAAGATTATAAAACAACAACAAAAACAAAAACAGCAGTTCTCCATATCCTGTGGCTTGAGCAGTGACAAGAGTTAGCCAAACGTTCTTTCTTGGGCAAACATCAGTGTTCCCACGATGACTTACTGGCTTGTGTCCAATCAGGAAAGAAAATTGTTTAGAAGGACTCATCCTGGAGTTTATCCATAACAGGTCAGAGAACCCAAGCGTCGTCCTGGGGTCAGCGTTTCGGGGTGCATCGGGGAGGCTGAAGTCTGGGAGCTGGGCTGGGCAGTCGCTACCCTGACCTCCATCTCATCCTTCCTTCAGGGGATCCCAGCCAGTGTCGCGCAGCCGACGAGCCAGCGGTCCCTCTTCACCCTCATCCTGCTGCCACGGCCACAGCTCACCTGCCTCCAGCCTCCCCCCGCCCCACTGTAGCTTCCCTGCTCCGTGCACAGCCTGCATCTTAGAATCCTGCTCACCTTCTGGTTCTGGACACTGTGTCCCCTCACTGTCCACAGCTCTGGGGTTCCCAGTCAAGAGAGGTGACCTCGTTAACATGGAACAAAAATTCAAATCAGCCAATCAGCCAACCAACCAAAATAAACAAATAAAAAACCACATGTTGGGAGCGGCTGTGGCTCAAGCAGTTGGGCACTCACCTCCCATATGGGAGGTCCTGGTCCCCGGTACCTCCCAAAGAAGATGAGCAGACAATGAGATGACTACAATGAGATGATGCAACGAGGTGACACAACCAGCACACGCAACCAGGAGACACGGGCATGGAGCGGATGTGGCTCAAGCGAGTGGGTGCCCGCCTCCCACAGGGGAGGTCCCGGGTTGGGTTCCCGGTGCCTCCTAAAGAAGATGAACAGACTCAGTGAGCACACAGCGAGCGCAAAACAATGAGCAGACAGACAAGGGAGGAGGGAAAGATAAAACAAGTAAATCTTTTTAAAAAACCCCAAGAAATCCGTACTGTCATCAGTGAGCCTAACCCCAAAGGAAAGGCCCGTAGAAAACAACCTCACCCCCCTGCCTCCCTCCCTAACTGGGCTTTGTTCTTCTTTGGAGTGCTCAGGACACAGCTGGCATGGTGTATAGTTATTTGTACTTTATTGTCTTCCCATCACCCCCGGGATTTTACCTCCATTACCGTAAAGTGCCCTGTATCAGGTAAGCACTTAGAGCACTTAGTGTGGCCGGCAAGGCCCTGTCCACTCCTTTCTGCAGTATTTTCCCTTCAAGTCTGCCCCTGAGGTTACTTTACTCTCATTGAACCCCTGTCTAAAGTGAGAGGAGGAGAAAATGCTTGTGTGCCCTGCACCTGCGCCCCACTCCGCATCCTCCAGGGCAGGCCCGTGGGGGGACAGGGCCAGGTGGCCAGGCTGCCGCAGCAATAGGGACTCCTGGCTCCCGGTTCCAGAGGCTGGAAGTCCAAGACCAAGGCCCTGGCAAGGCCGGGCTGGCCCCCGCTCTCCTGCCTTCCGCTGAACCCCGCTCCTCCCCGCGGCCCTGCCGCTGCTCTGGCTTCTCTCTTTATGAGGCCCCTGGTGACACGGGCCTGTGGAGGCCATGAGCCCGCCTTCGCTAAGCAGCACCCTCGAAGGTCTCGTTTACGGGGGGCTCCCACGGGGTCGTGGACTCCGGTGAAGAGCTTGTCTCAGAGGGCTGCACGATTCAGCCCGCCACGGGGACCGTGCCCCAGTGTCAGCCGCTTTGCGCGCCCCGGTTTCATGGTTTCACGTTAGCTGGCCCAGCGCTTAGTAGGGCGGCTCTGTGCTGTTGGAACATGAGGACAAAGTAATTTTGGTTGGAGAAGAGACGGGGACGACAATAATTATGACTAATGTTTGCTGAGGGCTCAGCAGGTACAAAATGTCAGGCGCGATCCTTTGAGTTCATTATCTCGTCTAATCCACACGACAAAGCCACGAGGCAGAGATTATCATCCTCCCGGTTCAGCAGCTCAGAATACCGAGGATTAGAGGAGTTAGGTGGTACTCCTAAGGGCTTATGTTTTGTAAGGAACGACATGAAGATCTGCAGACAGGAAAGTCTGTGTTCCTAAGGAGGAAAGGGGGATAAAAGAAAGAAAAAAATGGACGGAGACTGTCTCAGTGCTTGGCAAACCGCCATAACTGTATCTGTGAAATTTCAAGGTATTGAAAAACGAATTTCAGAAACGACTGTTCAACATGAAAAATAAATCCCGGGCTACAGGGTTTGTGACGTGCAACAATAAAGTTATTTATTTCCGCAGTAAAAACAGAAGTGTTGGGATCCCTAAGTGCCTGGCCGTGCCCCCTGACCGCTAATGAGCAAGTGCAGCTCTGCCTCTTTCTAGAGCACTTTTCTTCTCGAGCACATCTCTGGCCCTGGCGCAAGGCTTCCCGTACACCTCATCACTCTAATCCTCGACAGGGAGAAAGGAGTCCCAGAGCTAAGCAGACCAGCTCCGTTGTTCTGACTATAGTTCTTCCTTTGTTTGAAAGCACAGTCTAGTGATAAGCAAAAGCAGGCTGCGAGTGTGGATCAAACCGCTCCACGAACCAGCAGTGCTCATCAGTGAGGGTGATGGACCCTCAGGCTGGACTTGGCCCAAGCCCAGTGAGTGCTAGAAAGTGAGTTGTGAGGGCAGGCCCACCAGAGGTGCCACCTCCAAGCAGGTGAGGATGGTGAGCAGAGGGCTGCAGAGGACACAGCAAGCAAGGTGAGGATGGTGAGCAGAGGACTCAACCAGCAAGGTGAGGATGGTGAGCAGAGGACACAACCAGCAAGGTGAGGATGGTGAGCAGAGGACACAACCAGCAAGGTGAGGATGGTAAGCAGAGGGCCGCAGCGGACACAACCAGCAAGGTGAGGATGGTGAGCAGAGGACTCAACCAGCAAGGTGAGGATGGTGAGCAGAGGGCTGCAGAGGACACAGCAAGCAAGGTGAGGATGGTGAGCAGAGGACTCAACCAGCAAGGTGAGGATGGTGAGCAGAGGACACAACCAGCAAGGTGAGGATGGTGAGCAGAGGACTCAACCAGCAAGGTGAGGATGGTGAGCAGAGGACTCAACCAGCAAGGTGAGGATGGTGAGCAGAGGACACAACCAGCAAGGTGAGGATGGTGAGCAGAGGGCCGCAGAGGACACAACCAGCAAGGTGAGGATGGTGAGCAGAGGACTCAACCAGCAAGGTGAGGATGGTGAGCAGAGGACTCAACCAGCAAGGTGAGGATGGTGAGCAGAGGACACAACCAGCAAGGTGAGGATGGTGAGCAGAGGGCCGCAGAGGACACAACCAGCAAGGTGAGGATCGTGAGCAGAGGACTCAACCAGCAAGGTGAGGATGGTGAGCAGAGGTCACAACCAGCAAGGTGAGGATGGTGAGCAGAGGACACAACCAGCAAGGTGAGGATGGTGAGCAGAGGACTCAACCAGCAAGGTGAGGATGGTGAGCAGAGGACTCAACCAGCAAGGTGAGGATGGTGAGCAGAGGACTCAACCAGCAAGGTGAGGATGGTGAGCAGAGGACACAACCAGCAAGGTGAGGATGGTGAGCAGAGGACACAACCAGCAAGGTGAGGATGGTGAGCAGAGGACTCAACCAGCAAGGTGAGGATGGTGAGCAGAGGACACAACCAGCAAGGTGAGGATGGTGAGCAGAGGACTCAACCAGCAAGGTGAGGATGGTGAGCAGAGGGCTGCAGAGGACACAACCAGCAAGGTGAGGATGGTGAGCAGAGGACTCAACCAGCAAGGTGAGGATGGTGAGCAGAGGGCTGCAGAGGACACAGCAAGCAAGGTGAGGATGGTGAGCAGAGGACACAACCAGCAAGGTGAGGATGGTGAGAAGAGGACTCAACCAGCAAGGTGAGGATGGTGAGCAGAGGACACAACCAGCAAGGTGAGGATGGTGAGCAGAGGACTCAACCAGCAAGGTGAGGATGGTGAGCAGAGGACTCAACCAGCAAGGTGAGGATGGTGAGCAGAGGGCCGCAGAGGACACAACCAGCAAGGTGAGGATGGTGAGCAGAGGACTCAACCAGCAAGGTGAGGATGGTGAGCAGAGGACTCAACCAGCAAGGTGAGGATGGTGAGCAGAGGGCTGCAGAGGACACAACCAGCAAGGTGAGGATGGTGAGCAGAGGACACAACCAGCAAGGTGAGGATGGTGAGCAGAGGACACAACCAGCAAGGTGAGGATGGTGAGCAGAGGGCTGCAGAGGACACAACCAGCAAGGTGAGGATGGTGAGCAGAGGACTCAACCAGCAAGGTGAGGATGGTGAGCAGAGGACACAACCAGCAAGGTAAGGATGGGGAGCAGAGGACACAACCAGCAAGGTGAGGATGGTGAGCAGAGGATTCAACCAGCAAGGTGAGGATGGTGAGCAGAGGGCTGCAGAGGACACAGCAAGCAAGGTGAGGATGGTGAGCAGAGGACTCAACCAGCAAGGTGAGGATGGTGAGCAGAGGGCTGCAGAGGACACAGCAAGCAAGGTGAGGATGGTGAGCAGAGGACTCAACCAGCAAGGTGAGGATGGTGAGCAGAGGGCTGCAGAGGACACAGCAAGCAAGGTGAGGATGGTGAGCAGAGGACACAACCAGCAAGGTGAGGATGGTGAGCAGAGGACACAACCAGCAAGGTGAGGATGGTGAGCAGAGGACTCAACCAGCAAGGTGAGGATGGTGAGCAGAGGACACAACCAGCAAGGTGAGGATGGTGAGCAGAGGGCTGCAGAGGACTCAACCAGCAAGGTGAGGATGGTGAGCAGAGGACTCAACCAGCAAGGTGAGGATGGTGAGCAGAGGACTCAACCAGCAAGGTGAGGATGGTGAGCAGAGGACACAACCAGCAAGGTGAGGATGGTGAGCAGAGGGCTGCAGAGGACACAACCAGCAAGGTGAGGATGGTGAGCAGAGGACTCAACCAGCAAGGTGAGGATGGTGAGCAGAGGACACAACCAGCAAGGTGAGGATGGTGAGCAGAGGGCTGCAGAGGACACAACCAGCAAGGTGAGGATGGTGAGCAGAGGACTCAACCAGCAAGGTGAGGATGGTGAGCAGAGGACACAACCAGCAAGGTGAGGATGGTGAGCAGAGGACACAACCAGCAAGGTGAGGATGGTGAGCAGAGGACACAACCAGCAAGGTGAGGATGGTGAGCAGAGGACACAACCAGCAAGGTGAGGATGGTGAGCAGAGGACACAACCAGCAAGGTGAGGATGGTAAGCAGAGGGCCGCAGAGGACACAACCAGCAAGGTGAGGATGGTAAGCAGAGGACACAACCAGCAAGGTGAGGATGGTGAGCAGAGGGCTGCAGAGGACACAACCAGCAAGGTGAGGATGGTAAGCAGAGGACACAACCAGCAAGGTGAGGATGGTAAGCAGAGGGCCGCAGAGGACTCAACCAGCAAGGTGAGGATGGTAAGCAGAGGGCCGCAGAGGACACAACCAGCAAGGTGAGGATGGTAAGCAGAGGACACAACCAGCAAGGTGAGGATGGTAAGCAGAGGGCCGCAGAGGACTCAACCAGCAAGGTGAGGATGGTGAGCAGAGGACTCAACCAGTAAGGTGAGGATGGTGAGCAGTGGAAAGCAGAGGACACAACCACCTGCTTTGTGGCTTGGCTCAGAATAGTTTGTGAGTGTCACTTCTGTTTCCTAGTTTGGAAGAAGCCTCTGCTGCCCCGGGCAGCTGAACTTTGTGGGATGCGATGAGAAGTCACTGCACTTCTGTTCTTCCAGGGCCGGGCACGACTTATAGCGGAGCCCTTGTCCCATTTTGAGCAGTGGCTCTCTCGAGACCTCCCTGCAGCTTGATTCAAGACCTCTCATCTAAAGTATTTTCCGTTTGAAAATGACGTTTTGGGGGACCCGGGATAAAAAGTGGGCTCTTGTCCCTGCTCTAGCTTAATACGTGGCCTCCTGTAAGCCGTTGAACCTCCCTAGCCTCATCTGTGCACCTAAAAATGAGGGGATTGGATATTTTATAATTCCATGTGTTTGTCAGTTTCATCTAAGACACACATCAACCAATAAAAAGTAAGTACATCAGAGATGAACATATGTACCCCAAAGATAAGCCACACTAAAAGAATCAGGAACATAATATAAATCTCTATTTAGTGCATTTTTAATGGTTAATTGGGCCCTACATTTCCAGGAAATAGCATTAAATTTAGCAGTTTCATTTTCATATACATCATCAAAATCAGTGTTGCGAAGTACCACTTCTGTAGAGCATTTAAAAAAGAGAATATTATTGAGTAGTAAAACTTGCAGAAAACTTACGCAGTGTTTCACGTTAACTTAGGTAATCACAGAGACAGCAGTTTTCAAACTGCTCCACCAGATCCTGTGAGCTCCTTGGAGAGTATACTCAGGCAAATGCCAGCTTGCTTCATTTCTGATTGCTCGACTGCTCTTACTCGCTTAAATATTTAGTAGGGGGTTGCTGTGAGCGTTGTACTGGAGAGACACCTGCACACAGAGCCTGTCACCCTAACACATTAGGAACTGAGCTAAGTTCCTAAAGGCAAGGAGGGGAACCCATGTGGCGCAGTGGCTGAGTGCCGGCCTCCCACACACGAAGTCCCCAGTTCGATCCCTGGCCCCGGTACCTCAAAACAAAACAAGGACGTCAGGGCTATGAATCTTACATCCGCGTAACTCAGGCTGGGGTGGCGGATTTCCCAGAGGAACAGGTACCGCTGGGACACTTCAGCCGCGATGAGGAGGCTGAGTGGAGGTTAGCTGGGGAGGGACACTGGGGCATAGTTCAGACAGAGGAACTGCCCATGTAAGGGCCTTGCCAGGACTACGGCTGTATACACCGCGAGGCCCTGTGCGAAGAGAAATGAGGGCCCTCGTTAAAAAACTATGAGAAAAGGAACTAAAGTTCGGATCTCCCTACTTTATGGAGTGATTCATGGATCCCATCCGGAAAGGGGAAGGGAGCCCGGCCAAGCGGGTGAAATGGAGGAGCTCACATGGGGCAAATGTGGAAGCAAGTGAGGAAATATTTTGATTGGCTGACGTTTCCATTTGATGGGGGGTGTCTCACAAAGCGAGGAGCAGATGTACCTTGATTACACAGCGTGCTTGTCCCATCTGATTAGCTCTGTCTCCTGGGCTTGGCTTATCGGCAGATGTCGCTTATCTGCAGTTCTGTGCGGGGCATCCCGTTGTGCCCTTTACTCAGAAGGCTTTTGCAGGGCTGCCGCAGGCAATGCCCGATGCAGGTGGCCATTTCATGTAACTTCACAGCTGGTAAGAATTTCAAGATGGTGACAGCGCAGCCTGCAACCACGCACGGGACCCTGGAAGCACAGGCCCCGAACGCCGGAGGCAGCCCTTGGTCCTCTCTGCGGAAGGCAGAATGATGAGGCTGAAGCAGAGAACTTGGGGGGGAGGGTGGTGAGATGGGGCTGCAGATCAAGTTCACCCAAAGATGAGGCAATGCCTGCACTTCTGGGCCCTATAGATTGATGCCAAGGGGCTTTTATTACCCTAGTAATATTGGCAGAGATTGCAGTCTTAATTGAATATGTGGATTACTTTGCTTTGGTCATGCTGAGTTTGGGGTCTCCAATGGCTACTTCTAAGAATGAAGCTAAGGCTACAGAAAATGTCCAAGCTGGAAAAGCTCGGACTCTGGTCTGCTTGCTTGCTTGGCGCCAGGCGCTCAGTGTGACTGGCTGCCCCAACCCCCCCCCCCCCCCCCCAGCACCTGGAAGGTCTACCTTCAAAGGCCCGCTCTGCCTTTGCATCTCCCTATCAAAACGCGCTCTGTGGAGCTGTGGGAGGGAGTTGTGCCCTGCACTCAAATTCAAACGTACATGGTAATCACCGCTCACAATAGTCTCTGAGTTCAGATCCTGACTTGCCACGGACTAGTATGTGCTTGGTCAAGTTATCTGTGTGTTCAAATGCAAGCTTTTAAAAAACCTAGTTATGAATATTATGACTATAGCTTTGGCCATGAGCTCAGCAAATTTCACTGAAAGTTCTTTAGCACTATATACATTAAAAACCCCATTATTTAATGTAACTAAATGGAATCTTCTCTGGAGGTTAAACAGAATATTCTCATGAGGACACACATTCCACATTAGCTCTAAATACTGCTTTTCTAGCCTAAGAGCGTTGATTCAACGAATGCCTTTTATCATATATATCCCTGATAATGAAAACAAAATATACCAGACTTATTATTCTAATCGAGGTATATTGTTCCAGTCAAGTGTTCTGTACGAGTGACAATCCTGTAAGTGGTTCATTTATTAAGGAACTCCATATCTCCAACATTTTGACTCTTCTCCCCAAAAAGGGGGAAAACGTTTGCCCTTTTCATTTCCACTTCAGGTCACCTGTTGTCTCTCCCCCAAACCTCTGGGGTCCTGAGACAGATTTAATTTCCCCTGAGTGAAGAAGGAGGTCAGTGGGCCACTCAGAGCGCAGCCCCGAGGGTCTGGGCCTAGACGCCCTGGCGGGCAGGGGCCTGGGGTGGAAGTGCGGGCGGGAGGAGGCCGCAGCCGGCCCCGGGAGCCTCGGCGCCGCGCTCCCGCCGCTGCGCTCCACGGCTGCCCCAGCCCCGGGCCCCGCCGGCCCGCCCCCGCCCTGCCCGGGGGTCGCGGGTGGGCTCCAGGGCCCGGCGCCGCCCGCGCGCGTCCCCCCCGAGCCCGGCGGGCGTGGGGCAGGGTCGAGCGGCCGAGGCGCGGCGACCCCGCGGGGCCCGGCTCGGGGCCGCGAACAAAGGGCGCCTGAGGCGGCGGCCGCCGGGGCGGAGGCTCCGGGCGGGGGCGGAAAAGTGGGCGCGGAGGCCGGGCGGCGGCCGAGGGCACCGGGCGCGCTTCCGCCGGCCGCGCGGCGCCTCAGCAGCGGCGGGGCCTGCGCGCCGACTCTCGGGGCCGAGGCGGAGCCGCCGCCGAGCTCGCCGGGCCAGGCCGCCGCGCGGCACCGCAGCCGCCCCGCGCCGGGGGCCGCCGCCATGGCCAGCAAGGTGAGGCGCGCGGGGGGCTGCGGCCGGGCCCGGGGGCCGAGCGCGGGGGGCGGCGCGGGGGCCCGGGGGCGCCCTGGGCGCGCGGCCCGCGCGGGAGCGCCGGCGAGGGGCGCGCGGGGGTCCCCGAGGCCGCGCGGGGGCCGTTGGCGGGGACGCCGCGGGGACTGCGGACGCGGCACGCCCGGCGCCGCCGCCGTGGCTTTGTTTTCTGTTTTCTTTTCGGTCTTGAGTGGGCTCTCCGGCGTGAATAAAATACAAAGAGGGGCACGCCGGGCTCGGGGTCGCGCGGCGGCGACAGCGGCCCGGGCGCGCGGGGGCGCGGGCGCGCGGGGGCGCGGGGGCGCGGGGGCGCGGGGGCGCGGGGGCGCGGGGGCGCGGGGGCGCGGGGGCGCGGGGGCGCGGGGGGCGCGGGGGCGCCGCGCCCGGGGCCTGCGAGCCGCCGGCGTGTCCTCCTGGGCGCATTTTTCGGCATATTTGTGGAAGGGGCCGTGGCTGCTCGCCGCCCGGGTGCGCAGAGGCCGCCTGCCCGGCTCCCGCGTCGGGGGGCCGTTGTCGGCGGTTGCCTGGCCGGGCCGGGGTCGCGGGCGCTGGCCCGGGCGCTGCCCCTTGCCAAGTGCTCGTTGTAACGTCAGCGTGCCAGCCAGCAGCGCGCTCTCCCGTGTATTCTGAAATCGCTTCTGTCGTTGGTGAAAACCTTGTTGTTTTTGGTTCTTTCTTTGATTTTCGCTCTGGGGAGAGGAATACTTAGAAAAGTTAAGAAATTGACATTCCTTTGAAAAACCCCATTCGTCTGATTTCGTCTCAGACTTAAGCTTAGTGTTCTGACTTCTAGATGTGCGTAACTATGATGAAAATTTACCTCCAGGGAACCTGTTGCTGTTGTTACTGAAATAATGCTCTCATTAATTTTTGGTGGCTTCCCTTGCTCCCCGGTTTTATTGTAGGCGATAGGACTTGCCCCGTCCTGAACACGTATTAGTTTTGTGTTGACCTTTTTAAAAGCAAAACTTAACTCAGTGGAAGGATTTCTAAGGATTTGCCTTTGAGGTCTGCTGCCAAACAGTCCAGAAATTACTAATTGCACATCCTCCTACAGTCATCTCGCCACCGTACGGGCTGGGTAGGACAGGTCTCTCGGGTGATCGTGGCGTCGGGGCATTTCCTTTTAAGTGGAAACCGGCCTAGCAACTAGGGCAGGCACGCAGGGTGACAATGCTACTGCAGACCGAGCCTGGGCTTGAGCTGCCTGCGATGGATGGAAAAGAACGCCCTTCTCTTCACTAACCTTGGATTGCCTGTGTGCTCACAAACTACAAGCCCTGAAGCTGGCCTAAACACTTCCTGCTTTATTATCTCCTGCCCTCTGAAGGCAAATTCCAGTAATTCTGGCTGCAGTTTCTGTCACCTTTCTAATCACCCCTTCGCAGTGCTCCTCCTCTCCCCGTTTGCACTGTGACAAGCCATTTCCATTCTAAGAAAAGGGCAGCGATGGGTGCTCCAGGGCTGAAAAGAAATGCACTTATTAAAGAGGGCGCTTCCTCGGAGTTCTCCGGTTTTCCTACTTCCTGGTGATTCTCCTGTCAAAACAAAGTCCCATTTTTCAGTTGTGCCTGAGAGTGACGTCCTTCTGATGGTTGCCCCGCTCCCCCCCCTTTCCCACATTAGAGGGTTTGGGGGCTTTTCCTTCCCATTCTTTAAGGGGATGTGGGAAGGATGTGCCTAGTAAATAATAATTAACTTCTTTAGAATTGTAGGCTCATTTGGCACCAAGCGTTAAGTGATGACAAGCTGAACATCTGGATATTTTAGGTAGTGTTGCATTTCCCTTGGACTTTCCCAGAGAAATGCTTCAGTTCTCTTCAGATATAATTTTTCCTATTTATTCTTAACATGTTTTCTTGAAGATACAATTATCTTTAAACTATCATGATTTTTAAAAGCTCCCCTGATAGACTGACAATAGAAAAGAAAAGGCATCTTTCAGAAGAAAAACTGTAATTGAGCAAATTCTTCACTGCTCTAGAAAGTTAATCAGTAACTGCACATTTTACAAGCTCATTTGCTCCTCGTTTCTTTGCTCCTTATCCTTGCACTGTAGAGTGCTGAAAATAGTGTTTAGTGCATCTACCACGCTGAGTCCAGTCGTGTCTCATTTAACAAGTATGGTGAAAGGCTAATGTATGTGTGTTTTAGTCTGGACTTCTAGTAGAGGCCTTTGAAGGTTATATTTTGAAACAGTCATGGTGAATTTAAGAGTAAAATAAGTTTTATTTAAAAGAGCCCTGTCTTGGGAAAGAAATCAAGGAATTCTGTCCCTTTCCCGTCCTATATATGCCCAAATAGTATTTTTTAAAAAAGATAATGGAAATTTACCCGTATCTATATAGTTTAGCTATAATTATTTCCATGTCAGAGTTAACCTTTGGTATTGAATTTGGATGCTTTTATGCTTACATGGCCACTTGTAGGAATAATCATTATAACAAGATTCTATTGCCCCCACATTCTGCTTTTTTAATTAAAAAATACATATTTTTAGGTGGTACTGGGGATCAAACCCAGGACCTTGTACATAGGAGGCAGGCACTCGACCACTGCTACGCCCACTCCCCGACATTCTGCTTTTTAAATATTATGAGTTCCTGATAAACCTGCCTGGGTGAATGAAGTGAATGTGGACTGTTGACGATACTGGTAGGAACTGCTCGGAACTGTTCCGTGACATCGAATAATCAGAGTTTAGAAAGCATACTTTATAGTCTCTCCTGAGCACAAACTTCTTTATTTGAGGAAAAGAATAGAAAATCTTACTAAAGGGCCCCCAAGGATTACAATTGACGCTGATAGGTTTTCTTAAAACACTATGGAGGGAAGCGGGTATGTGGCTCAGGCGACTGGGCGCCCGTCTACTGTATGGGAGGTACAGGGTTTGTTTCCTGGGGCCTCCCAGGTAAGGCAAGCTGGCCCGAGCGCTGTACTGGGCCATGCAGGCGTGCTGGCCCAAGCGGAGTACTGGCCCACGCAGCAAGCTGGCCCCAGCAGAGAGCTGGCACAGCAAGATGATGCAACAAAAAGTAGAGGAGAGACAATGAGAGATGTAGCAGGCCAGGGAGCTGAGGTGGCACAAGAGACTGAGCGCCTCTCTCTTACTCTGGAAGATCCCAGGATGGGTTCCCGGTACCACCTAAAGAAAAGACAAGCAAACACAGAAGACACAGCAAAGAGACAGAGAGCAGACTGTGTGTGTGTGTGTGTGTATGAAATAAATATTTTTTAAAAAACCTACTTTAAAAAAAAATACTCTGGAAAATGCCAACCTTGAATTTTATATACTTGGTGACATCTTTGAAAGTGCCTTAATAAATAGAACATCTGTTAATATTTGTAGGATCATAAAATTCTGTGACAGCAGAAATATGAACCAATTTCTTATTAAAGATTAGAAAGCATAACAATTTTGCAGTTTTCTACAGTGTTTTTATATTGACCACCCAAAATTAAATTACCGTTTGCCCACTTAAAACTCGTTATATATGCTGTTCTTTTTTTTCCTGGACTGCTTTCCTGTCTCCTCTTCCCCCAGATCCCTTCTCTTTTATTCATTTGCTCTTATCTCAAAGTGTCACTTCCTCGGAAGAGCCTTTCCTGACCTCGCTGTTCTAGTGTGTTCTAGCTCCTGTACTTTCCTTGGTAGATCTTGGGGTGACTGCAGTTTACCTTTGTTTCTGTGGGGCTGGCTCCAGGATGCTGTGAGCCTCAGGAGACGGGCTGTGTTGGCTTGCCTTTGTATCTTCGGTGACTGGCACCAAGAAGTCTCTTAATAAACAGTTATTACAAGAATGAATGTCAAATTTTCTTGCCTCAGTCGCTTCCTCTCCATCTGAAAGAGCAAAAAAAATATTTGAGTGAAATAAGTAACTTAATAGAAACTCTTAATCTCCAATTGTAAACTTTGGAGACGTAACTAGGCATTTAATATACTTTTTTTAGAAGTATACATGTACAAGGCAAAATCTATATCTACAGCTTAGATATTAACAATGTTTTTAAATATAATTCAGCTTTAATGATTACATGAGAAATTGGTTCTTAAGTTTTAAGGTAATGTACAAGCCAAAATCTATATCTACAGCTTAGATATTAGCAGTGTTTTTAAATATAATTCAGCTTTAATGATTACATGAGACATTGGTTCTTCAGTTTTAAGATAATGTACAAGGCAAAATCTATATCTACAGCTTAGATATTAGCAGTGTTTTTAAATACAATTCAGCTTCAATGATTACATGAGAAATTGGTTCTTAAGATTTAAAGTAATTGGAAAAAGTCATATTTCTGAGACTTGAAAATAGAGTTATTTTTAACCCACAAGTTGGTAGCCATGTTTTTAATTTCCAAAAGTATAGGTTTGTTTTTTGACCTATCTTTTTGTTAATGTTTCCTAACAGTTGCACTGTGATCAGAGAATCTGATTGATTCCAGTACTGTGCCTGGAAATGTGTTGAGGCTAGCATTATACCTGGCATGTAGTCACTTTTCATAAATAGTACTAATGTACATAAAAGGGATATGTTTTCTAATTGGTGTGTGTGTGTGGGGGGGATATCCTGTATATATGCATTAAATCAAATTTATTAATTTTGCTTTTCAAATCTATATCATAACTGATATCTTTTGTCTACTTGCTCTCACAAGTACTGATGGAGATGTTAACATTTTAAAAAAAGTTCTGAGTTTAGAATTCATATAGCTGCCAGTAAATTGAGCTTTTTAAACATCATGAGTAACCGTCTTTGTCTCTAATAATGCATTTTTCTCAAAAACAGTTTTGCCTCATGTTACCATGTCTCCATTTTCCACATGGTTTGCTAATCACAAACATGTCCATTAACATTTCTAAGTCACTATCTTTACCCTCCACATGAATAACAAAAAAAATTAAATACTTCGCTCCTGTGACCTCCTCCAATATAGGTAAATTATTACCCAGTGTTTCCGTTCCATCTTCTCCACCACAAATTAGACAGTATTTTATTTTTTTGTAAGGTCAATGTTTAATTAGATTTAACCACATTTTACTATTCTTCGTTTGCTATTTCTTCTTACATTTCAGTCCTTTGTGGGATAATTTTCCTTCTGCTGAAAATACGTTCTTCTGGATTTCCATTAGGAAAGGTTTGTTGGTAGTAAGTCTCCTACATGTGGAAATACATTGTGCCTTTATTCTTGAAAGATAGTTTTGTGGGTATAAAATTCTCAGTTGACATTATTTTCTTACAGCACTTTGAAGATACTATCCCCCCATTTTCTACCTGCTTTCAAAGTTGCCATTAAGAAGTCAGCCTTCTAATGGTTATTCCTATGTAGGGATCTGACTTTTCCTTCTGGCTTTTAAAAAGACCTTCTCTGTGTCTTTGGTGTTTTGCAGTTTGGCTGTAATGTAGCTATGTGTGTATTTTATGTACACAGTTTAGGATTGGTTTTTCAATAGTTCAAGAACACTATGACCCAAAAGAATTGTCTGTGATGACGGAAATGTTTTTCACCTATGTAGTTCAGTCTTGTAGCCACCAGCCACGTGTGGCCAATGAGAACTTGAGGAGCTGCATTTACTATTTTATCTTAATTAATATTTAAATAGTCACACATGGCTAGTAATTACCATATTAGTGCAGTATTAGAACATTCTCAGCCTTTATAATCTCATGATATTACCTCTAACCCATTCCCTCTTTCTGAAATTCCAGTTAGCTAGCAAAGGTCTAATAGATATCTAACTTCCATCTCTGTTTTTGTTTTTGTTCTAAGTGCTAAATTCTGGATAATCTAGATAAACTTCAGTTTACTGTCCTTTCTGCAGTTAGGTCTAATCTGTTTTATTCATCTATTTTACTGTCAATTTCATCTTCTATTTTAAGAAATTTTTTTTTAGATTTTACTTTATTTATTTCTTCCTACCTCCTTGTTGTTTGTACTTGCTGTGTCTGTTCATCTTCCTAGTTTCTTAGGAGATACCAGGAGCCAAACCCAGGATCTCTGATGTGGGAGGGAGGTGCCTAATCATTCCTTGAGCCACCTCTGCTCCCTACTTTGTTGTGTCTCTCATTATGTTTTTCCTCCCTTTGTCTCTTGGGCCATCTTGTTGCATCAGCTCGTCGGACCTACCCATCACATCAGCTTCCTGTCTTCTTTAGGAGGTACTGGGAACCTCTGCTCCCTGCTTTGTTGAGTCTCTCATTTTGCTTTATCTTCTTGTGTCTCTTGTTGTGTCAACTTGCCATGCTTGCCCGTCGCACAAGCTTGCTTCTTCTTTAGGAGGCACCAGGATCTGAACCAGCTGGTAGGCAGGAGCCCGGTTGCCTGAGCCACATCCGCTTCCCTATTTTAATATTTGGCTCTATTTCAAATCTGCTTGGTCATTCTTTATAGTCTTTTGTTCTTTGGTTGTATTTTAAATTTTCTTATTTAATCATATTAAGAATTTATTTTATAGTTTATATCCGATAATTCTAATCTGTAAAGTCTTTGCAAATCTGATTCAGCCATTTCTTTCTGCTCACTCGTGTGCCTTGTTTTCTTGTGTTTTGTGATTTTATTTTATTTTTTCTGTGAGCTGCTCATTTTCTCTGATACTTCATTTGAGGGAATTCTTTCCAGGGGAGATTTACGTTTGCTTGTTTATGCCAGTCTCCTGGGAATACTACTTCCTTAAGATTGCCATAACTTTAATTCTGGCCATACTGTTGGAAACCTGGACCTCAGATCTTGGGAAATTCCCCGCATTTTCCCTGTTTCGCACCTACGATAAGTCAAGTTTCCCTGCCATCCCCCTTTGCTAGCAGGATTTTTTCTTTTACACTAAGGGACCAACCTTTGGGGTCCCAGCCTCTTGCTTTATACAGGAGTCCTCTCTAACTTCCTGTTTCCCCCATCCACAGCCTTCATTACACAAAGTCAGGGTCTCCAGGCTTGGAGGAGACTCCTCGGGTGAAACCCTGTCTCAGCACGTTTTCCTAGAATTTCTGCTTTCACTTCCTTTATGTCCTCTCCCAGATCCTATCCTTTTGTGCTGACTGACCCAGCAGTGTATTTCAAAAGACGTTTGGCTTTTTTGCCTTTAGTATTTTACCCAGCACTCCCATTGTTTTGGTCTGAGTTTGGGTCAGGCTACTAGTCTGCGTGCTGCTGAAACAAAATCCTCGCCGGAGCATCTTCAGATTGTGAAGTGAAGGGGGTGGAACGCGAGCACACCTAGCATTGGTCTGTTCTTTGGGGAGGAAACGGTGAAAAAAGTTGTTAGACACTTTAGTTGAAACCAGACCTTAAGTCAATCAGATGCGGGCATTTCTTCCCCTACAAAGTGCGAGCCTATTTTAAGTATATTAGATTCAACTTTGTAGCAGAATTTCCAATTGGTATTTCTTTTTTTTCCCTCCTGACTTTTCGCAAACACGTGATTTCGCGCTTCCTATTCGTTTTTTAGGTATTGCCAATACAACGTTTAAGGATGCTAGTTAGTATGACTCAGTTTTTCTAAGCTATTTTAAGTATCTGGAAATCGAGTCATATGGTATTATCACCTATGAAGCAGTATTCAAAACCCACAGGTTTGTGGTTGTTCATTAAGTCAAACAAGACGTCACTTGGGGTGTAAGTTAAGGGCAAAAGTCATTCTTCCATAGCCCCTGCAGTTTTGTTCTGGTTATGGTGCCCGTTATTGCTGGCTGATTTATTCATTTGAACTTTGCGCTTAGTGCCAGGTGCGCTGCCAGACGTTGGGATACGATAGGAAAGACCTTGTCTTTGTTCTCGGAGCGTGTGGCTAGCATTAGCCAGCGTCACGGGGGCGCGCGAGGTGTCTGGGGAAGCACGATGGGGGGCCCAGCTTGGCTTCTGAAATCAGCAAGGCCATCCAAAGGGGGCGATTCTTGAAATGCCCACTTTTTCTTTAATTCATCGAGGGACTTCTAACCCTTATTCTATCCTATCGGTCACTTCAAAAATGCTTGTATAGACCATCCCAGCATGCTTGGAGGCCAGGTATGGTCTTGTGGGATCCCAGCTGTTCAATCCAGCAGACATTGCCGTAGCTACTGGGTGCCTTTCTCCTAGTGGAAGTAAGGTTAAGCCCTGGAGCCTCCTCGGAGAGAGCTGTCATTCAAGTATTAATGCCCTAATTAACATGTACTAACTAAATGCCAGTTTAAGTGTCTTTCCTAACGCAGATTCACAGAAGAGGGCTTGAAAATGGAGATGTGCGTGCCCCATGGTGGCTGCACCTGGGGACTGTTTTTCAGCTTGTTGTGTATTCTTAAGATTTTCAGAAATGAGTATTCATTGCTCTTGTAACAAGGGAAAAGCCACAAATTCTTTTTTTTTTTAGCTTAAAAGTCTATTATTTTTAATCGGCCTCTAGAGCAGATTCCCGAATTTACCCGCCTTCCGTTAATTCACTTACACGTTATACCCAACTGAAAAAAGATGTTTTTACCTAATGCTTATAAATAGTAAATGACACTTCAGTAGAAAACTGCTAATGAATTCAGGATTACAAATAGAAATTTTAAATTTTATTTGATTTCTCAAGTGTACTGTATTGTTTCACTTCTTCTACAAGAGAAGACATTTTTTTCTTTAACTTTTATAAAGAACAAAAATTACTGAACAATCAGTACTGGAACTGAAGGTCTGAAAAATCGCCGCTTTATAAACATCTTTGTAATTGTACCTGTCCTTCCCTCAGGAACCTGGGCAGATGTCATCACTGCAGTCTCCTGCCATCGTCCCCTGCAGCTTACCTGGCCCTACTATTAGAGGCGGAAGAGGCAAAGATTAAGATTTCCCACCTTTGGTTGATGTGTCAGATTTAGTTTGTGCTGTGACTGTCAGCGCCAGTAAAGGATAATCAGGGTCCTTGTAACCAAAGCAAACCCAAAAAACACACAAAAGCAAAATAAAGCAAAGCAAAACCCTAGAAAATAAGAGTTTTAGGAAGTGGAAGAGTCGTGGTTTTAGGCAGCTGCAATTTTGGGTACCTTAGTTAAGGCTGTATCCAAGATACAGGGAGATTGTTCTTAAAAATTTGATAACATTTAAATCAACTTCCATACTAGTTTGA